>NC_138139.1:49314626-50514626 GCF_964188305.1 Podarcis bocagei | reverse complement strand
AAAAACATCTGTCTGGGTTTCTCTTCCCCTTTGCAGGTCTTGCTGCGAGTCAAGGAATCAGAAATACAGTACTTGAAGCAGGAGATCAGCTCCTTGAAGGATGAACTGCAAACAGCATTGAGGGTAATAGTTCTGGAGGAGGCCTGCCTTTGTATCATACAATCAGACAGCAAGTGCCTTTAAATGTGTATGAATTCAGCTGACTCGTGTATACACATACCACTTGCAATTATGATAATAGGTAGTTTCAGTAAAATTCAACACAAATGTATTTCTGTAGTATCCACAAAGCAGTGAAACCAGTATTGAAACATGCCTGAGCAGATAAAAAAAGTCTTTAGTTCCGTCATGAAACTCAGAGCAGCATACATTTGGTTTTCAGACCATCTCCCAACCAGACCTGCATAGCCTCAGGAAGATAGCTGCGTTTTGAGCCTTCAGTCTGTATAGCTGCTAATTGTTTCCAATGTAGAAGAGTCTGTATCAGTGGCAAATGCAAGCTGTATATTGGTTGGTTCCCCCATGGGAGTGTGTGATCTCCCTCCCCTTGAAATATGTACTGCCTTACTTTGAGTGGATGGTTGTCAAGAGTAGTTCACAGATTTGAAAGATGCCATATACAACTATTTGGTCAAAACCAAATTGTTCTGCAAGAATGGAGCCTGTCTCAGTGGGTTGCAGTGTTCTTTTTTTAAACAAAGCCCAAACCAGGAACGATAAAAGGGAGTACTTTTGGTACTGATTGCAACAATATGTGTTGTTGGGCTGAAATCTGTCTAGCCCTTTGGCAATATTTGCTGCTGCCGATCTCCAAGGCTGAAGGAGACTGAAAGCATTTCCTCGGCTGAAATGCTGTTATCTTTTCTAAAGGACAAGAAATATGCCAGTGATAAGTATAAGGACATTTACACGGAGCTCAGCATTGTGAAGGCCAAGGCGGACTGCGACATTAGCAGGTTGAAAGAGCAGCTCAAGGCCGCCACTGAAGCCCTTGGCGAGAAGTCCCCAGAGAACACCACTGTGTCTGGATACGGTCAGTCTTCTGTTTAGCTGGTTTGGCTTTTTCTTAGGTGCTGGTGAGGATTCCGGATGAAAGCAAGGCCAAGTTTCTGGCTTTTGCTTTGGGTATACTTACGTGGGCCATACCAGTTTAGGGAGCCAGCTCTGTAAGGTAAAGGTAAAGGGACCCCTGACCATTAGGTCCAGTTGTGACCGACTGGGGTTGCGGCGCTCATCTCGCTTTATTAGCCGAGGGAGCTGGCGTACAGCTTCTGGGTCATGTGGCCAGCATGACTGAGCCACTTCTGGCGAACCAGCACACGGAAACGCTGTTTACCTTCCCGCCTTCTACTTGCACTTTGAGGTGCTTTTGAACTGCTAGGTTGGCAGGAGAGCCAGCTCTGTAACTGGTGGCAAATGGGGGTCCCTTTGGAGACTGTGTTCTGGGGTAGGGGTGGCCCTTGCATGAGGTTAGGTGAAGCCATTGCCTCTGGCAGCAGATCCACTCCCTCCCTGTGTTCACAGTTATGCTGCCGCCAGCCCCACTGGTTTTGCTCGCACCAGTCGCAGTGATGGGGCTGGTGGCAGCGTGAGCACAATGACTGGGCCAGGGAGGGGGGGCAGATCTTCAAGGGGGGTGTTGGAGCATTTTGCCTACAGTGGCAAAATGTCTCGGCCCAGTGTTGTTCCTTGTGACCATTTGACAACCATTTGTTTTCCTTTTTTCCACGGCGAGGGAGGAAATGTTGCGCTTGTAGTGCTTTCAACAGCAAGGTAAACTGGCTCTGTTTCTCCTCCTCCACCTAGATATTATGAAATCCAAAAGCAACCCTGATTTCTTGAAGAAAGACAGGACCAGCGTTGGCCGGCAACTGAGAAATATCAGGTCAAAGGTGAGTTTATGGTGACTTCATCCAACTTTCCAAACGAGGTTATGTTATGTCGGATGCCATAACAAGTCTATGAGTGATATGTCTGCTGTGTTCTGTCTGTGTTATTAGCATGTGCAGAGGTTTTTTTCCCCAGTCGGAACTCACTGGAACTCCGTTCTGGCACCTCTCAGGCAGGTGCCATTGCTGTTCTAAGAGAACAAGAGAGGTGTTTATGGTGAGTTCTGGCCATAGGCGCCGACTCCATGGGGCTTGAGGGGGCTCGAGCCCCCTCAAAAATTTTTTTTGGGGGGCTCAGCCCCCCCAATAATCTCGGGCGGGCGCCCTTTCAGCAGAGCGCTGCCGCCGTCCCCCGCCTCCTCCTCACCTGCTCCTTCGCCAGCCAGCCAGCCGCGCGCCCTAATCAGAGGCACTGCCGGAAATCCCGCGAGAACAGGGGAATCCCGACTGGCCACACCTCCCAGCCAGCCAATCGGCTGGCTGGGGGGCGTGGCTTGCCCTATTTAGGGCCGGAGCCACTTTATTTGCATATTCATGAGCTTATTTATTATTCATGAGCTTTCCTGGGGCCCCCCAATATTTTTTCTAAGTCCGCGTCCCTGGTTCTGGCACCTTTTTTCTAGAAAAATAGCACTGAGCAGCTTTCTAGATTCTATTCCACCCCTGTTGGTGGTTTCAGTTTTCCCATTTTTCAGTGCAGGGCATGAGAGCTTTACTAGGGCAGTCCAAGGCGTGACCTTGAGGCCTTCTTGGGTGGCCCTCAACAACATTTGACGCTCCACACAAACCCTCGCACTGCCTTTCCAAAATTAGGTAAGCAAGGCCCTGGGCTTTGGGAAGAAGGCATGAAGGCCCTGACAGGATCCTAGAGTCCTCCTGCCTCCTTCCCAAAACCTAGTTTGAACTTTCCCAAACATAGGAAGAGGAGGGAGGGCTCTAGGACCCTGCCAGAGCCTTGTGCCTCCTTCCCAAAGCCAGGCACTTTGCTCAGCCGGCTCTGAGAAGGCAGTGCAAGTGTGTGTGTGTGGTGGTGGTGAAATTTTCCCTCAACTCCTCCCCCCCCCCCTGCATGCATACAAAGCAGTGTGTCACCCACAGGTTCCATGTTGGAAGTACTGTTGCAGCCCCCTTGGTCTGAGAGGTTGGATTACCCTGGCTTAGAGGGATATGCTTTCAGCTAGGCCACAAGGGCGGTACTGTTGGGTGTTTAACAGGCTTGGCCTGTGTCAATGAACCACCCTCCTGCCCCATGTTTGAGCACCTGTGCTGGTGTGCAGTTCCAGGATCAGTAGCCTGGTAGAACTGGAAGGAGGGAAAGTTACACACAACTCTCCTCACCCTGAGACCAGGTTTCCCTGAGCTGGTATGGTAGGAAGACTGCCACAGCAAAAGGCGCGCGCGCACACACACACACAGCTACACAAATGTTGTGATAATCGTGCAGTTCAGCCCTGGTGTCATTTGTGTTTTGCCAGTTTTGTGTGTACGTGTGCACTTCGTTTTGGAGTACCCCAATTTTTCACTGTGGCGTAGCTCCTCTTTGTTACAAAGTGTCGTGCTTTTTATTTATAGTTTCCCTTCTGTGGCTGATTTTATGTACTGAGTTTAAAAAGCAAACTTCTGACCTTGCAGGCCATGAAGACCCCCAAGCTGCAGTTTGCCTTTTTCCCCCTCCTTGCTAGGGTGGGAGGGAGTATGTTGGCACTTGGGAATTTCTGGAGCAATCAGGATTCATGTATTTCTCCTATTTCTGTTTTCTGTGTTGTTGTTTTTGTCTTTGCTTCCAACAACAGTCCGTTATTGAGCAGGTCTCATGGGATAACTGAAATGCACCAGATTCCAGGTTCCCTGTCACATAGGTAATCCAAACAGCACCTTCCAAAGAACACTGCACCTCTTGAGGGGCAGCCCACTTAATGCATGCCCGGCTCACATCTCCATGGCTAATGAGAATCTATCTCCCCTTGCCTTTGAATTACATAGAGGTTGTGGGAGGAGCAAGAGGCAGAATTTCAAAACTTAAGTTCATGCCAGATTGAATGGCTGTTTCTGTGCCTCTCCCATCCTTTTGCTTCTCCCTGCCCTCACTGACATCCATCACTGGAAGGATTTCTGCACCTCCTAAGACAAACAACGGGGTGCTGCGTTGAAGGCATGGGACAAAAGAGTGTGCATGCTGGATGAAAATGCATGCTTTGGACTTAACTCTCCCAAATGGCAGTGTGTACAGGCAGAAGGGTACTTTTTGATTCACTAATTATGTCCTCTGGAATGGATGAATTTTTTCCAACCTGCTCCTAACGAAGGGCAGACAGATGTTATGTGAAAAGCCAGCTGCGCTGTCCACAGATCAGGTTTCTGGTCTCTACCTTTCCCACTTTTAAAATCCTTTTTACCCATTTCTTAAATATTCTGGTACTAAATCAGCTGATCTACCCAACCCATACTGGTTTATTTTCCCAACCATCTTAGTTGTTAGGTTAGTTGTCCCCCACCAAAAAAGATGACCCGACAGGAGAAAGCGGTTGATTTTCTGCAGATTGTCGGCAACAACTGAAAAAATTAGGTCACTACTGTATAAAAGTAGTGACCTTCTCAAAACATGGTTTCATTCCTGAATGAGGTTTAATTTTCAGAAATTAAGTGTATTGCCCATCAAGATAAGTACCACACCTGACCAAGAAGATATCTGCATTTTGACACAGAAAAAAGCAATGTTCTATATCATAGGCAGCTTGGTTTGGATGTACTATAAGCATTTTCCTCTATAACCATCTGATTTGGAATATAGGGAGGCAATTTTAATCCAAAGAACAACAACGGTGGATTTTTTACCAGCATTAAGAGCAGTTTAAAGGTCTGATACTAGACTAACTGCATTTAGGTTTAATCTACAGTGTCCTTAGAGCTCTCTTACAAATACCACAGAATTGCATGGTGCTGCTTTTGTTGGGACTCTTTGTCACTTGAGTTTTTGCATTGGGGAAATGGTTTGCATGTTTCAACACACACACACACACACACAGTGAGAAACCCTTTCACACAGAGCAAAGCACATTAGAGCAAAGGGTTCTAGGCTAGCCTTCTCCCTGTCGTCCTTGAGTGCAGGGAATTTTTGTCATGGATAAGTATAAAAACAGATTCGATCCTGAAGTGATACAGTCCACCTTCAACTGCATCCCTTGATTCGGTTGCCTGTAAATCAGCTGATGCTGCCATTCCTCTCCATCAACTTCCCCCAGTTTGTAAGGTTTTGTAATTAGATTTGATGGGTGGAGAGAAAGGCTTCTTTCAAATGGCAGAAAATGGACATTGGCACAAGATGATCAGAAACTGTGCATCTCCTTGTCTCATTGATTTGTGGTTGGATCTCATTGTAAGAAATGTATGTTCCAGTGAAAAATAGCCATTGTCTGACACGGAGATTCTTCTTTCAAAATAACTGCTAAAAAGGCAGAAGAGTGATTTCATAAGGTCCAGACAGAGATCTCCGGACCTTATCAACAATCTCCCCTCTGGAATCCTGGGTTTAAATAAGGGGTGGTGAACCGGCTGCCTTCCAGATGTTTTAGACTCCCAGTTCCCATCATCCCTGTCCGTTGGCCATTCTGCTGGGCTGGTGGGAGTTGAGAGTCCAAGCGTACCTGGAGGCCACCTGGTTCCCATTCTTGATGTAAACCCTTAGATCATATATCACAAATAGCTCCAGGAAACATGACGTGAGATTGCCAAAACACTGCAAATGTAATCTTGGCAGCTAGAAGCTTTCAGGCTGTGCTTGGCTTTGCCCTCATGAAATAAAAAGGGCCCAAAATGGACCCTTAACTTGGGGGGAAGTTTTAACTTAGAAATTAACGTATTTCTCCGATTAGCAAAAAACAGACAGAAACGTATGGCACCCTGGTCTATCAAGACCGGCTGCTTTATATCAGGATCAAGATAGGACTTTGAATCATGGAATTGTACAGTTGGAAGGGACCCTGAGGATCATCTAGTTAACTCTCTGCAATGCAAGAAGATGCAGCTGTCCCATACCGGGACCGAACCTGCAACCTTGACATATCAGCACCATGCTGCAACCAACTGGGCTATCCTTTCTCTCCAGAACCATTTAGCTTTCACCAGGATTAACCATTGTAGGGGCATAACTGCTTGTTGAAAGAATCACTCAGGGCAGCTGTGCTGATGAACTGTTGGTGTACAGCCCTGGACTTGAGTGCTCAAACAAAATGGTTATGGGAAAAGTGCAGTTTTGAGGCGCTGATGAGCTAGCAAAGGCTTTTGCAGTTGCCTCAAACATCCAAGCAATTACTCTCCCAACTAAGTTAGCTGTGCCTGCAGTCATCCAGTTCATTTGCCGTCTTTCTTCACCGCGGATTGATTCACCAATAACACCACTCCATAATGGTGCATTTTCTTTGAAGCATGTCTTTCTAATCTTCCCATTGAGGATGCCATCTTTTGCCTTTCCTTTGCCTGAGCATCTGTGTCATCTCTCTCTATTGGACTTTTGCTTTCCCCACCAGAATGGCATTTAACGGTTTGCTCTTCCTTCTCTCCTCCCATGTACAGAGTCTGAAGGAAGGCCTGACCGTGCAGGAGCGCCTCAAGCTCTTTGAATCCAAGGACTTGAAGAAAGACTAGTTCTCTCCTTCCTATTTGGCTTGACCACGCACACCTCCTTGCTTGCGGCATCACAGCACAAGCACCCTTCTGTTTTTTGTTCTCTTAGGATCCTCACTGCTGTTGCTTGTGTGTGGGTTGTTTTTTTTTCTGTTGTTGTATGGATGCTCCAGAAGTCTGGAAAATGCTGGGGGTTCTTCTGCCCACCATCAAATGAACTTCCCAACTTCTTAGTCCTGACTTACAAAGTTTTTAACCTTGGCAAGAGGGCTGGAAGAGATTGGGGATATGCTCCCCACCCCCCTTGGCTCTCTACAAAAACATCCTTCCTACTGTATATCCATTACACTAAGTGTCAGTATTAAGGCTCAACAGCCTGTTGATAAGCTAGCTCTGTTTTACCAAATTCTTTGGTGTAGTGACAGGGCCCTGGGATGGGGGGGAGGGAGGCAACACACTGTGCTTAGCTCTGCCACTGTTGAGAGGAACCCAGCACTTAAGTGCATGCTTTGGATCAAATTTTGAACCACTGAAACAAGACATGCAGACCTGTTTTTGGCATAATCAGCGCCCTTAGTGAAAGCTTGTTTGTTGCAACAAGATATTGGCTTAGAAAAAGACATTTGTGGTAGCCCTGATTTGTAGATTGGTGTTTAACTATGTGGTCAGTTTGGAATTTATTCCCTTAACGCCACTTAGATCTTCTTGAAAAGCTTTTAAGTTGCTTTGCATACAAACAGTTGCAGGCATTGATGTGCAATCAGCTTGTGATGAAATTAATCAGTGCAACTTAACTATTTCTCGTGGAGAAATAGGGTGGTCTCCTTCCACACACTCCTTCTGGCAAGGCGATGCTAGAATCTGCACTGTTTCTTAGTTTCAGTGGGATGTATCTGCCTCTGTGTCTGTCATACAGTGTGACCCAGACTTTTCTCCCACCTAATTTGCTGCAAAACAAACAAAATTCTTCTGCCCAGAAGAGTTTTTCTTCAAGATGCCTTTTAAAGAACAAATCTTTTGCAATCCTTGCTCTGGTCCTCTGGAGGCAGTAAGAGCGCTTCTGCCATGTAATCGGTAGGAATGGTTCAGAATTCTAAATAGGCAGGGCTCTTTTACAAAGCAGGAAGGGCGTGGCTTGCTGATAAGCAAGAGGTATTTGGAACAGTACAGCTGAAGTCAGGCCAGTCCTCCAAGCAGGTCAAGGCAGAAATGGGGGCTGGCTTGCCTTTGGATTGACTTTATGGGTCTCAAAACAGTTGAAGAGAGTCTTCTGTATGTTCATGTAAGCTGGTAGCATCTGCATGTGGAAATACAGTTGCAAGATGTCAGTGGAGAGAGAAGTCTAAACAGGGGAATGGCAAGTCACAAGTAACCTTGCTAAATGGGGGCATTTGAAAAGTGGCAGTCCAAATTTTTGAAAACATCTTAGTGCCATTGTTTATCTGAAACAAAGCAGTTGTCTGGGCCCATTTGTCCTCCTTACCTATGAGGCCCAATAACAGAGGCATTGAATATTTGATCTGTTGGGTTCCAGGGCCAAAAGTCCTTTCCCAAGCAGAATAATGTATATAGAGAAGCTTTGAACAATGCATGCAATTTTTTATTCCAAAAGCAGGTGAACATTGCTGTTTTGAAAAACGTATAGGAAGTGTTGGGAAGTTAATTCTACAAGGTTTGTGGGCAAGGCGGTTTTTGGTATTTTAAAATTCTTTTTATCTGCCTTGCTCAGGTGGGGTGAATTTGAGGTGGCGTTCTGCTTTTCAGTCTATTCAGACTAAAATTGTTGATCTTTTGAGCAGACAAATCTGTAAAGCAAAGTTTTGCTGTTAGAGGCTAGAGAGAGCACCCTGTCCCTTTTAGTTTCATCCTGTTCTTAATTGGACACACATTGATGCTATTCTGTGGGCCCTTGCTGCTGATCCATGCCGAAGCAAAACAGCTCTTAGCATCTTTGTCTGTCTTATATGCAAAGCAATGTTCCTTCAAAAGCTGTTGCTATTTTGGAGCAGGGGGGTCTTCACAGCAGAAAATTTGCTGTCTTCTTGCTGTGTGTCTGGCAGTTTCTTTTTAAATCAGGTATGAAAGGGATAGGGTTTGGCTGTCTTGCATTGGTACCTCTAGCAGTCTGTCCACACTGTCTGACTGCACAGAGTGGTTAGCACATAATGGAAAGTCAGCATTTTTATTCCCTAGGGTGGCTAAGGAAGGATGGTTGTGCTTCAGGCTTAGTTTATTTTCTTTCTCCTTTAAAATCATTAACTAGGCTTGTAGCTTGGCAGAAGAATCTTATTTTTCCTTATTTTTCCTGGAACTTGAGAGAAACCTTGCCACTGGAATGAATTATCTTTGGATTATGTTTATGTTTAATCCATACACTTTAATAAAACAAACAAATGTCCTATGTCCTCTAAGATTAGAATAGCCAGTATTTCACAAACATTAAAATTGGTGTAAAAAAAAAAAGCAACCAAGCATCTTTTTGCTCAAGAAAGTCTGTACTGCTGTGACCAAGTTGCTCTTCATACACAGCAAAGCAAGTTGGCATTCTAGTTGTATTTCTTGAATGGCTTTTAAAAGGCACAGTATAAACATTATGTGAATAAATAGGTATGTTGCAAGCTGCTGCATTTTACACAAACCTACACTACAAAATAACTGTGGTCTCAGTGAAGTTCAACACTAATGGATGTACAGTATAAATATACTTGCATAACAGCTTCTTTAAGCTTGCCTGTTGCAGATTTCTTTATTCGTCTCTCCTTTTGAAACAGAATTGAGTGTTCTGTTAATGAAACTCATTTTCCTTTATCCCATTAAAATATGGAAAAGGGGGATTGCCGATGTGCAGATCCCAAGCAGGCTGTTTTTCCTGTGGCAGAGGCTGCCTGCAAGTAGCCCTACGCGTTGTTTCTTAATAAGTGTCACTTTTTGTAATAACAACATACTTGATTAGAATCCCACTGGATTTTTTGCATTTTGGTGGCTCATATGCAGTACTTAGTTTGTTGTGAACACTTTGAAGCACATGCACGCTCAGTGTAGCTTATACTTCCTTTGTAATTTCTTTCTTTTTTAAAAAAGCTTTGTTATTCTCTTTAAAAATAATTTAAAACCTGTATAGTATTCAAAGCACGCAATGTAAATATTTATTACTCAAAAAAAAAATAGTGGAGGGGTTTTGGGGGTGAATTTTTTAAAAATCTTGTTCTAATACAATGTCCTTTTGACTTGGAAAAGGAAATTAGTGTAACCCGATAAACCCACTCTATGTTCCCTTAAAGAATGTCTGTTGGTTTGTTTGAACATTATAAATATATTTTAAAATTTCTCTGATACCTTTTTAGTTTTGGAAATGCCTGTCCAAAGAAGATGTACAGTGTTTCAAAAAACTTCAAGCCTACTTACCTATACATTAATTTTCTTACCCTTTTCAGTTCAATAATCTTAGAGCTGACAGTGGCATAAACAACTCTTGGGTGTGCATATATATGATTGCAGAGAGTAGTATATCTGTATATTAATGGTGGTAGTTATTCTGTCACTAAGCGTACATCAGTATTCTTGCATGGTAACTTGGCGCTGTTGCGGAGTAAACCAAGGATTTCGATAAGGGAATGGAGTAGATTTTTATTCCTGCAACCCACCCATCTTTTTCAGGTTACATGGCATGGTGGTGTAACAAAAACTGTAACAACAGTTAACATAGGATGATTATTCAATTTACTCTAACACTATATTTCATTGCGATGTAGTTTCAACAGAGTTACAGTGCCGGGGTCATCTTTACCACTAGACTATGGAAAGTAGATGGGAGTCCATTACTGACTGCATGCCTTGGAGAACAGTTATATGGCACATTAGAAAATGTCTTGCTTTTTCAAGCAGTGCTTAGCAGCCTCACGCCATGCACTGAAGTCCACTAAGGAGTAAATGAAACTGGGAGTTGACAGCAGAACCCTTCTAGTGCCAAGTGAATTAACCCCTCTAGTCATGAGGATTGATGTAGGGTTCTCATTTCAGTCTGCCAGTAGAAGAACACAGCTTCTAATAGTGTATTAAAACAGTCACCTCTAAGAGAAATCAAAGCACTTGAGAAGCTATCAGCTAAGTGTTCTTGAGTAACAAAAGCCTGCATTAGTACACTCCTCCAATGTGGTACTTGTTTGGACAAAATGTGTATATGGCTAAGAAGGTGAGGCAAGCACTGTACACACACAGGTATCCCTATTTGAGCTCTTCTTCATGCCAATTCAACACCAGCTTCCTTTTAAAAGATACTGAAATCAGTCTATATTATAAACCTGCTTGATCGACAAGCAAGCCTACAGAAGCCTCAACTCCTAATTGACCACGACCAAATTGAATCCTAAAGTGGTCATCCAAGCATGAGGAGAATGATCAATTACTCCAGCCCTGCAAGATTCAGAGCCAGAGCAGCCGTGGGATTCGGCAGGAAAGCTGCTAACCCCAAAAACTGGAACTCGCATGCAAGAGAAGCAGAATCAAATAAAACCAATTCACTGGGGGAACATATTCTCTAATTTGCCTGGTGAACAAACGTGTCCAATCTGACTCTTTTTGCAAAGATGAATGGTTTGAGCCGCCTCCTTGGAGTCTGAAAGGTATCTTTCTCCTCTTGTTTTGTTTTCATGCTTTTAAGAGCTATTTCCTCCTTCAGCTGTTCACTGTAATAGAAGTATCATTTATGTCACAGTATTTATTCCTTACAAGCCTTGTGTGACATGCTAGGGTTCCCATGGATGTAGCTGATGATTATTTTGTAAATATTAATTACTTAACTATACATAAAACTGTATCGTAATAAACTATTTTTGCACCACCCTTGGCATGCTGTGGAGAAGATTTTTGTTAACACTAGAGACAGAGAAGTTCTTGAAATAGCATTCCAATGTTTTTGCATCCTTCAGTTAGGAATAGAAGACAACAGTCAAGGATGCTATGCTTACTAATAAAAGGATCTATGCAATACAATTGTGGAAAGCCTCCAAGTACTTCTGTCTGCTCTGGAGAGGCATTTCAGGGCAGATACACAGCAAAAATAGCACACGTGAAATTATGAAATGTCCAAAGAATTTAATAGCACATAAGAATGATTGTAGCAGCTATCCCACCTGCAGTTACCCTTCAATATAAGTATTAAGAAACATTTTATGAACTACCATTGGAAGGCCACAATGATTACAGTACACCAATTACTAAATGGCTTCAAGAAAGGCTGAAGCATTCTGAACTAGTGATAAATTACTATTAATTACCACATATTGTTTCTGTATGTGTTTTGCTGACAGTTTTCAAAAACTAAAAGCTAAATGAATATAGCTGCTTTAAAACAGCATATGACCCTGGAGAAAGTTCTATGACCGTGATCCATTATCTTCCTCCCTCCTCCTCTTTGAGGAGCACACAACATATTTATTTAAGTCACTACAGTGTACCCACTTCTTGGGTACAATGGCGTTTCTACTGTATCAAGAGTACTGTGATAACCACACATACAGTCTCTTTGGAACAGCTTCAATACTTTTGGAAAACCACTGACAGACTGATTCAAAGCCCTTAAAACTCTGGTGTCCATAGAATCATAGAGTTCTAAGTCCAACCCTGTACAATGCAGGAATCTCTAGTATCCATTGACAGATCATCTAACCTCTGCTTTAAAACCTACAATGAAGGAGAGTCCACATCTTCCAAAGAGAGTCTGTTCAACTGTTGTACAAGCTCTTACTGTCAGAAAATTCTTCCAGATGTTGAATATTCCTACCTCAACAGTTCCCTCCCCAAACTGGCACCAAAAAATACGCTTACACCAGAGTTTCATTTCTACACTTGGGATATTGGTTATGGCTACAACTTACATGTCAACATAAGGTACCTCTCAGCCTTATTCTGCACCCACCCATTTATTAGGACAGGCAGGTGTTTTTTAGTATACCCTCTTCAAATGTGATATTCCAGCTGATGTTGGCTGCCCAGTGGCCATCAGTCCCACCCTGGATGGCTAGTGGGCAGGAATTACAGTGGATAAAGTCTTAACACCTGTAGAGTCACAGCTTCCCCGCCCACTGATATACCAAGTTCCAGTTCTGTTTGAGATTCCTCCATTACAGGGAGTTGACCCTTAAGGTCCCTTCCAACTCTACAATTCTGTGATTCTAGGGCTGAATTCTACACATGTACAGTCATCGAATCACAGAGCTGTAGAGTTGGAAGGGACCTCCAGGATCATCTAGCCCACTCCCTTGCAATGCAGAAATCTCAACTAAAGCATCCATGACAGATGGCCTAAAAAACCCCAAGGAAGGAGAGAGCACCACAAACTTCCAAGGGAGTCCATTCCACTGTCTAACATCTCTTACTGTCAAAAAGTTATTCCTGATGTTTAGTTGGAATCTCCTTTCTTGTAACTTGAATCCATTGGTTCAGGTCCTACCTTCTGGAGCAGGAGAAAACAAGGTTGCTCCATCTTCCATGTGACAGCCCTTTAGATTTTTAAGATGGCTAACCTATCTCCTCTCAGTCTCCCCAGTTCCATGCTAAACATACCCAACTCCCTCAAAGCGTAAGGCTTGATTTCCAGACCCTTGATCATCTTGGTTGCCCTCCTCTGCACACGTTCCAGCTTGTCAATATTCTTCTTAAACTGTGGTGCCCAGAACTGGAAACTATTCCAGGTGTGGTCAGACCAAGGCAGAATAAAACAGTAATATTACTTCCCCTTCCACACATGAAAGAGCAGCATATGAATTATCTGTGAGTTAAGCACACACGTTCATGCCCATTCACACAATGGGCATTTATTTTCAAGTAGGTCTCCTGCTTTATGCTGCTCATCTACAAAGGCAAATGGTTCTATTCTTTATTTTTTTTAAATTTATACCCCACCCATATGGCTGGGCTTCTGGGTGGCTTACAGCATATCTAAAAACATAATAAAAACATCAAACATTAAAAACCAAAGGGGACAAAGCTGTTCAGGCAGCAACCATTTTAGGTGCATCCGATATGTGCGCAATCACACACACAAACATTGCACTGAACTCGAAAGTAACCCGAAAACGTCACAAAAGGGGGCGGAACAGGGTATTTGCAGGCTTTTTCAATCATATTTCAAATATATGTGATTTAACTTGAACGTGCAGTGCCTCAAAAAGTAAGCGCCACATAAATTTGGGAGTTGGCTGTATGTTAAAAGGTCCCCGCCCCCCAGTAACATCCTGCATGTGGATACTAGGGTTGCCAAGAGAATGGCAGAATAAAACTCTTCTTGAAATGCTATCTACATGTGCTGACAGCGGTTTTTACAACAGAAACATATGTATTAGAATTTAAAAGGCATGCTTTATTTAAAAGGTATAATAGCACACAAGTACAGGCCATCTATTTCTCAAAAAATAATTCAAACACAAATATGTTGCTTGTACAATTTTTTAAAGGAGCATAAATTTGCATTTAGTTACTCCTAAAGCAATTTATGCCGTTCTCAAACACCTAACTTAGGAACCAGTCTTTGGACTAAAAAATTTACTGCTTCAAAATAGTCATTTAAGCTGCAATTTTGTTTGAGGAATAGTTTTATTCTTTTTCTGTACCTGCGGTTCTTCTTTGAGGAAAAATGTGTAATGAGCCGGATTGTAGTCCTCCCAAATCCTTTCAAATTCTGCCAGGAAAAGATTCACACAGTCCCTGTCTTCAACTACCAGCAGGTTCTCTCTGTTGTTTTGAATGGCTTGAGTAGTCCAGTTCAGGGAGCCAGTGATCAGCATTTTTTTGTCAATGATGGCAAACTTATGGTGCATGTAGCCACTATCCTGATCATGACGTACCTGAATGCCTGAAAAACCAGCATACCCTATTCAGTGCCACAAAATCACTTTTCCATCTTTCCACCAAACTGACTTAGCTCCCAACACTATACTTAGTGTACTGAGAGCTACATACAGAAATTCAGTGGCTGAAATTTCTTAAGTGCAAAAAGAACTTATGAGGACACGGCAACTTGTGGAATTATACCATGAAATGACTTAAAAGTTAAATGGCGTTAAACAGACATGACCGCCATACACGCTCCGCAGGCTTGCATCCTGGAGAAGTAAATTCAGTGCTGCTAATGCAACAAAAACAACACAGGAGGCAGCAGTTAATGATTTACCAATCTCTGCAGCCACAGTTTGACTTCACCCTGGAAGTCACACTTCATTTCTCTAGAGATAGACGGAGGCCAACAACCAAGTGGTTCTGCTGGGGTTGGGTGGGACTGCTGAACGTTGACTGTCGTATAAATAAGTGAAAACAACAAAATCCTTGCAGGGTGGGGTATGTAAATGACAACTCCGCTACCAAATTCAGCATAATTATTATTAAATGTATTTTATACCCTGCTTTCCTCCCAAGCTGGGACCTCATTACAAATTATGAACAACATTCATATCAGAAAGAACTTTAGGAGAGGATTTTAATCAGAGTGGTGGGGCTGGTTTGTTTCTAAAAAGAAAATGCATCGCAGAGATTTCCAACGACATAAAACCAGACAGTGGCTCCCCTTTTTGTGGAATGCTCTCCCCAGGGAAGTTCATCCTTTACTGGACTTTTAAATGTGTTTGTGGGAGGGGGGTGGGGACGGGGTCATTGTTTTGTCTTGCTCTTGTTCATCTTTTTACTCTTCTTGACTTTATTATGTCGTTTCTGGGGTGTGTAGTTTTTTAAAAAAAATCTTGTATTTTTATGCTGTGAGCAGCCCTCAGATCTGCGGATGAAGGACGGTGTGCAAATTTAATAAGTAAACAACGGGTTAAAATCCGCCCGTCGGGTGTTTTCTGGTTTGTGGCGCCCGCCTCGCCGGGGGTTGGGCTAGACGATCCTTGAGGTTCCCCTTCTGCCTCACACCGCCCTCCCTCCTTCCCTCCCGGGCGACTCACCGGCTCTCCGGAGTTCCCCGATCCGCGACCCCTTGAGGGCCATGTAGTCGGTGTCGGTGACGACGCGCACGTGGACGCCCCTCTGGTGCAGGAGGCAGACGGCGCGGCCCAGCTGCGGGCTGGAGAAGGCGAAGACGCACAAGTCCAGCGAGCGCCGCGCCGACAGCACGCGCGCCAGGAGCCGCCCGAGCGCGCTCTCGCCGTGGGGCAGCAGGCACGCGCACGGGGTCGCCGCCGCCGCCGCCTCCTCCTCCTCCGCCAGCAGCGACTCCACGCACGTCACGCGCGACGGGAAGAAAAGCACCTCGCGTACCGGGGAAGGCGGCCGCTGCCACCACGGCCACCACGACGACGACCGACCCAGCCGCCCTATTAGCCAGCAGGCCAGCGCCTCGAGAGCCATGCCGAGCCCCACCGCTAGCAGGGCCTGCGCCTTGCCGCGCCACATCGTCGCCTCAGGGCGCCACGACGGCCAGCGTCTCCGCGCGCTCCTTCAACCGCCTTTTTTCCCCCTACCGCGCATGCGCCCCTCCGCGCGCGCTATCCTCTCAGCTGCCTTGTATGTTAAATTGCACAAGCGCGTGCGCTCCGTCCCGCTCAAACGTGCCTTCCCACGCCACGGCGCATGCGTCCGTCCGCGTCCGCTCTTTTCCTCTCAACCGCTTTTTCTTTTAAACTGCCGTGGCGCATGCGCATTCTTCACTTCATCAACCTTTTTACTTGGCGACTCGAACTCAGCTCAAGTGCTTTGAGGGTTTTTGTCCCCTCAGAGCGCTGCGTCCACTACAGCGCATGCGCTGTCATTAAGGCTGTAGAGAACATAAAACGGCAGGCGCGGACAGGTGGCGCATGCGCATCCGCACACGCCACAGTTTCCAAGCGTCTCGTTATGTTGCTTCCAGCTGCGCTTCGTGTTTCGTTTAAAAGAAATGAAGTTCATTTTATCCATTTATAACCCTCGGCTTTCAAAACAGCATCCGTCCAAGGCAGTTTAGTATACAGTCATTGCAACCGCTAACAAACAAGTGATAACAGAAAGTTAACCATAAAGTTTTTAAAAATAAATTTATATAGTTATATATAGCTTTTAATTCTATCAATATACTTTTATAATTATTTTTCTCCATGTTGTAAGTGGTTCTTATTTCTTTATCTATAAACCGCCTTGAGTTCCTGCCAGGGAAAAAGGTGTATATAATAAAAAATTTTGTAATAAATAATAATAATAATAATGTAAAAAAATTTGTAATAAAATAATAAAAAAGGTGTATAATAATAAAAAATTTCACTTGTGCTATATATGTAGTTTTAAGTAGTTTTCCAATTTCATTGTTCTGCATGGGACAATGACAATAAAGATATATCGTATGGAATAAAACAGGCTCCAATATTATTATTATTATTATTATTATTAAAGCAAAAGTAGATACAGTAGATATAGGATATGGGCTATCTATCCCAAAAAGCTTACTTTGGGGTTCATACTTTCAAGCAAATAAGGAACTGGGAACTAAGAAACAACTTAAGCAGTGTCCCTTTACATATGTTTAAAGCCACGGCAACCTGATTTTTTAAATCAAAAGTTGGAAACTTTGCTTCAAAACTACAAGACACAGCAGGTGTGTCTTGCAGAACCGAGACATGCTGCATGCTCTATTTAGACGCTCAAGGTCGGTTGATTCAGTGGCGTGAAAAAGGCACCTTGTCCTTTTTTTGTATCCAGTCAAGATACAAAGCCAGCTTATGCCCTGTGTGGATGCTGCAACCATCTAGGGCAGGTACGTCCAACTCCCAACAAACTGCGATCCACTCACAGTATTAAAAACTGACAGTGATCTACCCATTGTCGTTGGATGGACCAACAAAATTTTCTTGGAAAGCAAAAGTTGCTGAGCCTTGCCCCCCCCCCAACAAAAAATCCTGGCTACGCCCATGACTGAAAGTCTAGCCCCCTTTCATTTTAGAGTAAGGAGGGATCAAATTGTTAACCAGCCTCCCACATATTAAGCAATTCGACAAGCAGATAGCTGATTTGAGGGTATGTTACTTCAAATGGAAAGTGACTTGCCCATTAGGCACTGTTTTACTGGGCTGAAACAGTAAAATCCACATTTTCCTCATAGGGGAAAAAATACAGCATTTTTTTTTATTGGTTCGCAGTTTTACACACTCTTTGAAATAATTAACAAAAAATCAATAAGGACCTGCTAACATCTCCAAAATGGAAAGAATAGCTAGTTTTGTTAGAGGAATCTTCCTGTAGAGTAGTTTAGTATAAATATGTTAACCGCATACGCCAAGATAAAAAATGTTAAAATCAGACACCGCAAACCTAGGCTCACCTATTATTTTTTTCACTTCTCCCCATTTTAAAATAAAACATTAAATATTTTAAGTTTAGGTTTTCTTTCCCAGCAAAGGAGATTTGTGGAGTTTGTCCACCATCACCTTAGTTATGCAATTAGAAATAAAAACTTCATGGGGTAAGGGAGTGGGGGGAACTACGGTAACTAATGTTTACGTTCTTGAACACGTTTCAAAAGAAATTATTTCTGCAAATTCCATTTCACCAGAAATAGGCTGTGCAGCAGCAAAAGCTACTACCTCCTAGGCTGGGTACAATTGGGTACAATCCATTCAAAATTAATCCTTCAAGTCCCACTGAAACCAACGGGAGAGAGTTAATGGCACCCTTGAAATATTCTCCCATTTTGCAACTGAATGCATGAGCTCTTGCACATGGAAATAGTTTAGGAAAGGGAACTGGGTATGTAACCATGCAGGATATAAAGCTGCAATGCACTTGCAAAACAATTCTTTTGCTTCCTTTCCTTTTGCTACTGGCAAATAAGTCTTAGGAAGTAGGCAAGAGTCAGATCTTGCTAAAAGTGCAAGGCAGCAACATAACTCTGGAAAACAGGGATGCAAGTTCACGTTGCCTTCCTCCAGAATACAGTACAGGAGCTTTTGATAAATTTCATTTATTTTTAAGTGTAAGCTTCTGTTTTGCTGCAAGGAAGAGGGCATCCTGAGATAGGGTTGTCCCCTCCCCACTTGCTCCGCTAGGCAGGTCAATATGCAAATTGGATATCACCACCTCACTTGGGAGTGTGGTCTTCCTTCCCAGGTCTCTCCTGCCTAGCTTCCCGCGCAGGACAGGTGACAGGGGTTCCTGTCCTCCCGTTGCCTGAGAAGAAGAGGTCTCCACAAATTCGTTCAAATTAGAGCAGCCAAACATGTCTTTTTCAGCGTCTCAGCCTGCTGGACAGCTTTTCTCAGCGGACTCTTCAGATTGGGGATTCAGAGATTGGGGAATCAAAGGTCACTTCCCACAATACAGGCTTGCTTACTGGAGGAAAAACTTCCGAACACGGGGGGAACAGGATGGTTGCAAACTGGTTCCTAAATGCAGACGTCGGGACAGGCGCCCCCTCAGGAATAGTCCTGTCTGTGAGTTTGGAGGGGCATCAAATAATAGCCACTTAATTTTGCTTAGATGCTGCAGGGCATTTGAGATACCATTTCAACCCATCCGTAGACTAATTCAAATTCTCAGGCTGCCATGTGTGGTCACCAGATTACGAAAGGTGTCGATGAAGCCTGCCTCACCAGGTAATAAAACACCTCACCTCTCTAGTCTGGTGTCACAGAGGAGAAAGTCCAGAAGCCCCCTCAGTCCTCAGATTTCAAGAGGTAACAGCCTTCTTGCCAAAGAAGCTTCACCATCAGGAGGAAGGATAAGGCGCTCCAAACCTATTGCAAACCAGCACACAGAAGCACGCTCTGATCTGCGGAGGATACGCCATGAGATTCTGCGTCCCCTTGCATCCTGAAACAGCCGGGCTGCTCTGCTGCACGGAGAACATCCAGGCTTGAAGGCTCAAGCGAGGGTTTCCTCAAGCAGAGCCGAAAGAGTTCTAGTTTCCTAGTTTCGAGACTCCGAAGAAGTCGGGCTGCGGACCGTCGACATCAGGTGAGACTTGTAGGTCTTGCTCAGGCCGGTCATCCAGAATTTCAGCAGCTTCACGTTGTCCTCTTCAGCCGCTCCCAAGATGCTCAGCAGCTTCTGGGTGTCTTCTTTCGGCCTGCTGTCCACTTTCGTGAATTTGAAGAGGACCTTCACTTTGCTGCAGTGGGAAAAGGGAAAGAAAATTCATACGCAGCCAACACTTTGCGTAGTGGAATGCCGTATAATTTTCTGTCTCTAAACATCTGAAGGCAGCTCCGTACGGGGAAGATTTTTAATGTTTAATTGTTTTTATATAAGTTGGAAGCTGCCCAGAGTGGCTGGGGAAACCCAGCCAGATGGGCAGGGTATAAAGAATATTTATTATATTATTATTATTATTATTATTATTATTATTATTATTATTATTATTATTATTATTATTAAGCTGAGGGTTTGATAAAGCCTCTGAACACCCATTGCCATGAATCAGAAGCAGGGGAAATTGCTGTTGCATTCAGGTCGTTGCTTGCAGGCTTCCCAAAGGCATAGCTGTCAACTTTTAAAAATAAGGGATCAGCAGCCTCACCTGTCCCGGGGACAGTCTACAGGATATCTAACAATCTGGGATAGCAGCGGGAAGCAGTGGGAAACAGCGCTGAAATAAGGGAATTTACTGCAAAAAAGGGAAGGTTGGCAGCTATGCCCGAAGGCCTTTGACTGGCCACTGAGAAAACAAGGTGCTGGGCTTAAAACAGGGCCTCATCCAGCAACCTTTTTCTCAAGGCCCCTGGACACTTACTTCATCCACTCCTCCTTAAGGCAGACAAGGCATTGGTCCACCACGTCCACAGAGAGGTTCTGGTTCGTCAGGGCCGCTTCAATCTTGTTCAAGATGGTGGGACCAACTGGAACCGGAAAGAAAAATACTTAGCTGTGCTGCACTATTAAGTGCTCTGGAAGCAGGCAGTGCAGCATTGGGCAAAAATATGTGCTTACAAAATTTCTATCACATGCAGGTAGCAACCTCCACAAAATCCACCTTGTCCTTTGGCACAACCCCATAGCTTGCATTGTCTTACTATAAGGGTCATTAATCCAACCCCTGCAATACAGGAATCTCAACATGCAGTCCCCCATCCCATTTGAAACCATACCAGACCCTGCTTGGCTTTGCAAATGTGCTAGCAGTTTTACTGCTGCCCCAAACTTCCATGAAGGTACCGTATTTTTCTGTGTTTAAAAAAGTAAAAGGTCCCCTGACCGTTAGGTCCAGTTGCGGACGACTCTAGGGTTGCGGTGCTCATCTCGCTTTGCTGGCCGAGGGAGCAGGCGTACAGCTTCAGGGTCATGTGGCCAGCATGACTAAGCCACTTCTGGTGAACCAGAGCAGCGCACGGAAACACCGTTTACCTTCCCGCCGGAGCGGTACCTATTTATCTACTTGCACTTTGAGGTGCTTTCTAACTGCTAGGTGGGCAGGACCAAGGACCGAACAATAGGAGCTCACCCAGTCGCGGGGATTTGAACCACCGACCTACTGATCGGCAAGCCCTAGGCACTGTGGTTTAGACCGCAGCGCTACCCGCGTCCCTTTCTGTGTTTAAGACTAGGTTATTTCATTAAAATATTATGCTAAAAACCTGGGGTCATCTTATACACGGATAGTGGAGAGGTGTGATTGGTGGCTGCCGCGAGCAGGACACTGCCTGTGGTGTTTTTGTGGGTGATTGGTGAGTGCTGCAAGGTCTGCTGGCTATTGGCTTCTGCGGCAATTGGGCAGGCAATTGGTGCTTGCTTTGAGCAAGCGTGCAGACGATTGGTGGCATCGCCAATGTGCATGCAATTGGCTGCTGCGTTCCTGCAGGGGAGCGATTTTCAGCAATCCCCCCCCCAAGAAAGCTCAACAACTGTGGGCAATCTCCCCCTCCCATTTTCTCTATTTGGAGTCCCAAAAAAGAGGGGGCGTCTTATACACGGGGGCATCTTATACACGGAAAAGTACGGTATTTCATGCCACAAACTTGACATCTTTCCGCACGGCCTGCAAGACAGAGCTGTTCCACCAGACCTTTAGCCAAGGCACAGTCTGACCCCCTCCTTTGGTAATCCTCACAGAACTCTAGCCCAATAGTTGCCATTAATTTGATTCAGAAGTGATTTTAGAATGAAGTGATTTTAGAATGTATTTCAATTAATTGATTGTGATTTTATGTAAACTGTGTTACTTTTACTGTTGTTAGCCGCTCTGAGCCCGGCTTCGGTTGGGGAGGGAGGGCTATAAATAAATTATTATTATAATTATTAAACACGACTTCTCTTTTTGCATACCTAATTCCTCTCCTCCACCCTCCCCTAAAACAAACAGCAACAGGGTAGGAGTCTCTGATTTATCGTGGTGACAGCCGTTTCAGCATGGCTACCACAAAGGACTCTGTTCTTGTTATGGCAGGCTACTTACCTCTGTCTGCTGCCACGGGGCTCCCGCTTGTGACCACAAATTCATATTTGCTGAGAGGCTGCTCATCGTCAAACAAGACAGGGTAGAGGCTCGACCGCGTGGCCGTGCGGACTTCCACAAGGACGGTGAACTCTAAAAGGGAAAGAAAGCTCACACCAGAGTTTTGCAAACAGTTTGACTCACCACAGTGCAGCCTTTGAGACACGTCCCTAAATTAGTCACAGGATAGTTAGTTACCACACCGAGAGACAGTGCAGTAGAATGGTTAGAGCAGGCATGGGGAACCAGGGGCCTTCCAGATTCTGGACTGCTACTCTCATCAGCATGTCGTGTTCAATGTTAGTCACAAGAGTAGACCCACTGAAATCAATGGACAGGAAGGCTAATGACTAACGCTGGATTCAGCCCAGAGATTGTGCAGGAAAACAAAGTAAAATAAAATCTACCATTGTAAGCTTTATTATCCTGATGGGGTAGCGAGCAAACGTATTGATGTATACATTTTTGGACAGCCTACACAGGAAGAGATGTGGGAATAGTGTGTGGAAGGGTATCGTTAGGAGAATCTGTTTATTGTCAAGAGCGTTTGTGCAGGAAAACAATCTCAGCCTGGACCGGCCTGACAAAAGCAGATGCTGAATTCTTCCTGCTGAATCAGGGATCTGATCATGCAGGCATGCTTTTCCTCTGAGAACATGGCTTAATTTCTACGCATGGGTAAAGCTAAGACAAGGGGGTGCCTTTATATTCTTGTGTATCTTACAGGCTTGTGGATCCACCTTTGTTGGTTCCTAAGCTGCTACTGTTGTCGGGACCAAAAAAAGCTGTCTTAAACAAAACAACTGGAGTGATTCATTGAAGAAAATCTAATACAATGGGGTTTTTTTTGGGGGGGGGGAATCCCACATGAAAAACATGCAAATTCAAGAGGATCTGTTTTAAGTCTGCCAGATCACGTTTTACCCAGATCCTTTGGAAAAGCAAAGAAGCAACTGGAGATGAATAGTGTCCATGGCGGTCTCTCAACATTGCAAGTGTACCATAAGCAAGACCGGATTTAAGTTTGATGAGGCCCTAAGCCGGGACGCAGGTGGCGCTGTGGGTTAAACCACAGAGCCTAGGGCTTGCTGATCAGAAGGTTGGCGGTTTGGATCCCCGTGACAGGGTGAGCTCCCGTTGCTCGGTCCCTGCTGTTGGGAAACTGTGTATGTGCAGCTACTCAAACAGAGTCAATTAAGGTTTGGCAGACAGCCAGAAGGCAATCTGAAGGAGTAAGTCTGCCTGGTGATAACAGAGACATGGAGACAACTCCCTGATTGGTCAAGCTCTCTCTAGGGAGTGATAATTAATGGCCTACTAACTGGAATGTGTTAGTTCAGAAGTTCAGTGTTCAGAGGTTCAGGTGTAGGAGTTGTGAGTCGTGTCAGAGAGAGCTAGCAAAAGATCTGTGTTCTGTTCTTGTAAATAGTCCACTGTATAATAAACACCTAACTACAAGTTCCTGGTTCCTGCTTCGTCTATCCTGTCTGCAGCCAAGTTGCCAATTGCTTCCGTGGATTCTGCGTGTACTCTGCTAGGTCTGGCTAAGGTCCTGCAACTAGTCAGAAAGTTGTGAAACACCAAATAGGTTTTACCAATACCTGCTCCTGCCCACCTAGCAGTTTGAAAGCATGTCAAAGTGCAAGTAGATAAATAGGTACCGCTCTGGCAGGAAGGTAAATGCTGTTTCTGTGCGCTGCTCTGGTTTGCCAGAAACGGTTTAGTCATGCTGGCCACATAACCCGGAAGCTGTATGCCGGCTCCCTCGGCCAATAAAGCGAGATGAGCTCCACAACCCCACAGTCGGTCACAGCTTGGACCTAATGGTCAGGGGTACCTTTACCTTTATCTTTAAGCTACTGAAGGTAATGGGGCCCTTTATATGTCCAGCTGTCCTTTGTCAACAACAAATTGTCGTGGTTTTTTGTGTTGAATATATGCTATATGGTAATTTATGGACCTAATAGGTATCTAAAGCCATTTGCGCATAACAGGAGCCTACACAACACAAAACACTGTTGCTGTATGTAGGTTTTATTTTATTTGTTTTTTTATCTTATATTTTGGAAATGTACATCCAGTCCCCACTCTTTAATTTTTTTTGTAGCCCCTAAGAGAGTGGGGCCCTAAGCTATAGCTTGTTTGGCTTATACGTAAATGCGGAACTGACCACAAGCCCCAAAATGTGCCCCCCCCCTTGGCTACCTGGTACTTTTGACTGGAGACACCAGGATCTGACACTCTCCACCTTCTGCCTACAAGGAATGTGTTCTACCACTGAACTACAACCTGAGCTTTATTCTTTCTGTTGGCTCAACTGTCCTTCATCCACATTAATCTCCAAGCAGCTTGCGAACAAATCAGTAAAACACAGATGAAACTGATACGTATTTTCGGCGGCCGCTCCATCTCTAGTTCCAGTCAAACACCCCCAATTCCCAATTATTCTGATGAGAGTTTTAGTCGAGCTGCGATAATGATCAAGCCAAGGAAGTTTTTTATATAGATATTTTAAAAAAGCTGAGCAAAGTTGAAATGATCTGCAAGAGGGTGAGGATCTGCCACATACGATTCAGAAAGGCAGTATGATGTAGTGGTTAGCGTGTCCAACTAGGACCTGGGAGACCTGGGTTCAAATCCCGCACTCCACCATGAAACTCATGGGGCCTTCTAGGCAGTGGAACACCCTCCCATCAGGTGTCAAGGAGATAAATAACTACAGTCATACCTTGGGTTACGGACATTTCAGGTTGCGTTTTTCGGGTTACGGATGCGCCGAAACCCAGAAGTACCGGAATGGGTTACTTCCGGGTTTCGGCAGTTCCACAGGCGCAGAAGCACTAAATCGCTCTTTGCGCATGCGCAGAAGCGCCGAATCGCAACCCGCGCGTGCACAGACGCGCTGCTGCAGGTTGCGAACGTGCATCTCACACGGATCACGTTCGCAACCCAAGGCGTCCACCGTATACAACTTTTAGAAGCCACCTGAAGGCAGCCCAGTATTGGGAAGTTTTTGATGTTTGACGTTTCTGTATGTGCTGGAAGCCGACCCAAGAAAAAGAAAAGAGGTTAAGGTGCTCTTACCAGATGACAGAATGTGGGGCGGGATCTGCACGTGGGGAGCGAGGCCCAGAAAGTTGCATCGATAAGCCTCCTCGTATTTGTCGCTGTAGGGGATGATCCGAACGCAGCCAATGGGCAACATGGTCTGGCAACGGAAAGGAAGCAGGGTGAGAACCCGCCACAGGCACAGGTTTCGCTCTCGCAACCCGCAGCTCTGCGAGTCGGCAGCAGGCTGGAAGGGGGCAAGGGCTCTCTGCCTGCCCCGCCCCCTTCTGTGACATCAGGGCAGCCCAGCCAATCAACGCCAGACACCTCTCCGCCCCCAAGATGCTTGGGCCCGGGTAATGGAGAGAAGACACGGCTCTGGCGAAAGGGTGGTAGCTCAGTCGTAGAGCACCCGCTCTGCATTCAGAAGGTCCCAGGTTCGAATCCCGGCATCTCCCTGCAGGGCTGGGAATTTCTGAAGTCCCACAGAGCCCCTGCCTTTCAGTGAAGGCAATATTGATCCAGGTGGACTGAGGGTTTGATAAGGCAGATTCTTAGGTTCCTACCCGAAGGACGTCGAAGGCGGACTGGACAAGGTCTGCGTCCCGCGCTTTCCAAATGACCTGGTTCCCCATGAGCACATGCCACGCCAACATGCGGAAAGCGGAAGGCCCCAGAACCTAAAATTCAAGCGGGGGTAATAATAATAATAATAATAAATTTTATTTATATCCCGCCCTCCCCAGCCGAAGCCGGGCTCAGGGCGGCTAACAACAATAAAATAGTACAACATTCTAAAATCATTTCATTATAAAATTAATTCAACTCAAATTGATGACATCCATTAGGCTAAAGTTCTGTGAAGATTACCAAAGGAGGGAGTCAGGCTGTGCCCTGACCAAAGGCCTGGTGGAACAGCTCTGTCTTGCAGGCCCTAGGAAAAGATGTCAAGTCCCACGGGGCCCTAGTTTCTTGTGACAGAGTGTTCCACCAGATCGGAGCCACAGCCGAAAAAGCCCTGGCTCTAGTTGAGGCCAGCCTATCCTCTCTGTGGCCTGGGACCTTCAGGATGTAATGATGTAAAGATTACCATCCATTCTTTTAACGCATCCTCTCAAGCTTCATACAGGGGTCAGCAAACCTTTTCAGCAGGTGGCCGGTCCACTTTCCCTCAGACCTTATGGGGGGCCGGACTATATTTTTTGGGGGGATGAATGAATTCCTGTGCCCCACAAATCACCCATAGATGCCTTTTAAATAAAAGCACATTCTACTCATGTAAAAACACGCTGATTCCTGGACTGTCCACGGGCCGGATTTAGAGGGTGACTGGGCCGGATCCATTCCCCAGGCCTTA
Source organism: Podarcis bocagei (assembly GCF_964188305.1). NCBI lineage: Eukaryota > Metazoa > Chordata > Lepidosauria > Squamata > Lacertidae > Podarcis > Podarcis bocagei. The sequence continues at coordinate 50,488,327 of NC_138139.1, read as the reverse complement.
GTTTGCCTACCCATGCTTCAACCAGTCATCTTTCCACTGCAGCCTTCAAACTCAGCCACCTACGTTCTGAAAACACTGTCCCTTTGGCTTACTGTTGTTATGAATTTAGAATGCAGGCAGAATCTTTAAACGCCCTGCATTTATAGGGGCGGGGCATGGCAAAAGTGGGTGGAGCCACATTGCCTGATGAGGAGCGGTTGAAGGAACTTGGGTGTTTAGCCTGGAAAAGAGGAGACTGAGAGGAGATAGGATAGCCATCTTCAAATATCTCAAGGGCTGTCCCATGAGAGAGGGAGCAAACTTGTTTTTGCCTGCTCTGGAGGGCAGGACTCGAACCAGTGGCTTGAGGTTACAAGGAAGGCGATTCCGACTGAACATCTGAAAGAATGATGGCAGGAACTGTTTGACAGAGAAACAGACTTCCTTGGGAGGTGGATTCTAGTTCCCTGGAGGTGTTTAAGCAGAGGTTGGATAGCCATCTGCTATGGATTCTTTAGTTGAGATTCCTGAATTGCAGAGGGTTGGACTAGATGACTCCTTTTTATATATACAATTAATTTCTGCATTTTCAATTTGACATACAATAAGCAAAAGGAAAGTAAACAAACACAATAAAAACATGAAATCCCCTTTGACTTTCCTCCCCACCCCTTTTGTGGGGATCCTCATATAATGATTTTCCTTCTGCTTCTCTTCCCTTAACTCCATTACGATAAAGCCTTTGCCAATCCATGGTTCCAATCTTCTGCCAAACCTACCAATGAATGTCATTGTTTACAATAATTTTTCAAATAGATCATAAACTTTCCCCGTTCTTTATTAAATTTTGCCTCTTCCTGGTTTTCTAATTCTTCCTGTTAAGTTTTGCCATTTCAGCATACAGTCATACCTCGGGTTACAGACACTTCAGGTCGTGTTTTTTTGGGTTATGGACCCGCCGAAACCCGGAAGTACCGGAATGGGTTACTTCCGGGTTTTGGCGGTCACGCATGCACAGAAGCGCTAAACTGCGCTTTGCGCATGAGCGCCGCTGCGGGTTGTGAACGTGCATCCCGCACAGATCACGTTCGCAACCCGAGCATTCACTGTAGTTCATCAATTTTATCTGCCACTCTTCCTTGGATTGAATTATTCCTTCTTAATAATAATAATAATAATAATTTTTATTTATATCCTGCCCTCCCCAGCTGAAGCCGGGCTCAGAGCGGCTAAACAGTAAAATGATAAAACATTCTAAAACCATTTCATTATAAAATTAATTCCAATCAAATTAATGACAACCATTGGGCTAGAAGTTCTGTGAGGATTGCCATAGGAGGGAGTCATATTGCTAAACTACATGCCACACTGACTATTCTCATTTTTTATACCTCAAGTCCCTGTAGTTTGCTGTTTTTCAAAAATACACAGTTACAGCAGTGTCGTTGGTTATATTTTAAAAGACTGAATAAAAACAATGCCCAGTCTAAAAATCAAGAAGGCTCTTGACAAATTTTGAAAAAAAACAAGCAACATATACATAATTTATTATTTATACCCTGCCCATCTGGCTGGGTTTCCCCAGCAACTCTGGGCGGCTTCCAACAAAACACTAAAATACAATAACCTATTAAACATTAAAAGCTTCCCTAAACATCTCTGGCCTAGCAGAATATGGGAATAAACAGTTTCATCTGATCAGATGGACTAGAAAACTCTTGGGGTCCCTTCCAACCTCATAATTCTTTGTTTCTATGATTTTTTTCTAAAAAACACATGCTGGCCCCAGGTCAGGACCCCGCCTGTACCTGTCTGAGGTGCCGGAGGGACCGGAAGCCCTGATTCCGGGGCGCCATGTTCCAGTTGCTGCAGTCCAAGGTGAGGGAGGAGTCCGTGGGGCTTTTGACAAGCTCTCGGGATTCCTGAGCGTCCCCCTGGCTTGGAGCTTTCCCTTCCTCCTCCTCAGAGTTGTCCCAGCCTTCCGATTCTTCCTCAAGATCTCCAGGAGAAAGGAGAGAGAAAGGCCTTAAGGAAGGAAATCCCATTTCCATGCTCCTTCTGAAGAGGAAATGAGCTGTTTGCATACATGCGTTAAGCAGCGAGTGTGGTACTATGCTGGTGCTAAGAAAACACAACAAAAGTCGTGTGACGGCGTTTGGGGAAGGAAGAGAGGGAGGGGTGAGAGAAAGAGATGGGGGGGTCTAGTGGGGTAGGAGAACTGGGGGAGGGGGGAGGAAATCACATTTGGTAACCAATGTGTCCCTTTGGTATTAGATAGTACATGGGTAAAAAGGTAAAGGGACCCCTGACCATTAGGTCCAGTCGTGACCGACTCTAGGGTTGCAGCGCTCATCTCACTTTATTGGCCGAGGGAGCCGGCGTACAGCTTCTGGGTCATGTGGCCAGTATGACTAAGCCGCTTCTGGCAAAACCAGAGCAGCGCACGGAAACGCCGTTTAACTTCCCGCCGGAGCGGTACCTATTGATCTACTTGCACTTTGACGTGCTTTCGAACTGCTAGGTTGGCAGGAGCAGGGACCGAGCAACGGGAGCTCACCCTGTCTTGGGGATTCAAACCGCCGACTTTCTGATCGGCAAGCCCTAGGCTCTGTGGTTTAACCCGCAGTGCCACCAGCGTCCCTAGTACATGGGTAGGCAAGTCCAAAAAGCTTGGGATACAAATTTTCCCAGCCCTCTAGCAGCTATGGCAGCTCAGTTACCAGAAGTCATGTATTTAGCGTTCATTCTAGAAGCATATACTCCATCAGTTTGCATTTCTTAGAGTATTGATCTGATGTGTAGAGATCTTTCCTATTCTGATTAATTCAAGAGGGTTCTGGAAGCTTTTCTGTGTGAAAGAAACAAGCAGAAGGTTCCTGATGTTTGGGTTATTCCTTCAGAGAAGCTGAGTACAGCCAGCTTAAATCTGTTATCTCTTTCTGTCAAGGTCATGCCTAAAGGAGCCTGGGTTCCCTCTTTCTATCTCTCTTCCTTCTGGTGTGGTGTTCTGTATATAGTGTTAAGGTTTAGACTTATTATAAGTTCAAGTTAAGTCTGTTGCAACTGGATTTCTTAAGGAAAGTGCCAGTCTTGATTGTATTGGATGTGTGACCATTACTGCTCAGTTGTCTTCAGTACCAATTAAAAGCTCTGTTGGATGAAATACAATTGCCTCTGGTCTATTTTGGGGGAATCCTGCAATGTGTTTTAAGTTTTTACTCAGCTAATTGTACGTTGAGGTTCTGTTCTAGATCAATGTTGAGTAGAACTGCATGACAATCGCTCCTCCACCCAGCACTTTTTCCAACTCAAGCAGCTGTAAGCCTTACCAGCCAATTTCTCCATCTGAACAAGGGTATCCTCTGTGGGCGCACCTTCCAGAAGCTTCTCTGTCAGTCTGCTGCCGCATGCCTTCAGGAGCCTAAGGAAGCGAGAAAGGACCCCGGATTTAAGTAAAGATGGCACAGCAAAAATGGCACCTCTATCAGCTGCGAGCGGGCAACGGTTTCAAGTCCTTCCGGCAAATGTCTAGTTCCCTGCTTTGGGAAGCAGACTCCGCGGATCCTCAGGCCTCATCCGACACAGAATCCATTACAACAACAACAATAATAATTTATTTGTACACCGCCCATCTGGCTGGGCTTCGCTAGCCACTCTGGGCGGCTTCCAACAAAGATTAAAAATACATTAAAATGTCACACATTAAAAACTTCGCTGAACAGGGCTGCCTTCAAATGTCTTCTAAATGTCAGGTAGTTGTTTAACTCTTTGATATCTGATGGGAGGGCGTTCCACAGGGCAGGCGCCACTACCAGTGTGGTGTAGTGGTTAAGAGTGGTAGTTTCGTAATCTGGGAAACCGGGTTCGCGTCTCCGCTCCTCCACATGCAGCTGCTGGGTGACCTTGGGCCAGTCACACTTCTCTGAAGTCTCTCAGCCCCACTCACCTCACAGAGTGTTTGTTGTGGGGGAGGAAGGGAAAGGAGAATGTTAGCCGCTTTGGGACTCCTTAAAAGGGAGTGAAAGGCGGGATATCAAATTCAAACTCTTCTTCTTCTTCTACCGAAAAGGTCCTCTGCCTGATTCCCTGTAGCTTTGCTTCTCGCAAATTTATCTGAGACTTAATCAATGCAACAGAATCCAAGGAAGTTGAATATTCAACTAAGATCTTTCCTTGGCAGTTAAGCACGGCTGTCGTGCTACGTGAGCAGGGCTGGATTTAGCATTGATGAGGCCGTAAGCTACTGAAGGTAATGGGGCCCCTTATGTGTCCAGCTGTCCTTTGTCAACAACAAACTGTCGCTGTTTTTGTGTTGAATATTTGCCCTATGGTAATTTATGGACCTTCTAGGTATCTAAAGCCATTTGCCCATGTTGCCCTGCAACCAGTCCATGCAGAATGTAGGCACCCTATATATAGAAAGGAGCAAACCAGTGATATTTTTAGGAGCAGGCTAGCAGGCGGGGCCCATGACTTACATCATAGGAGCTGACACAACACAAAACACTGTTGCTGTATATAGGTTTTACTTTATTTGTTTTTTATCTTGTATTTTGGAAATGCACATCCAATTTTTTTTCCTTTAAATTTTTTGGGGGGCCGCAAGAAAGTGGGGCCCTAAGCTAGAGCTTGTTTAGCTTATACGTAAATCCGGCACTGTACTTGAGAGACACACAATGTGGGTTACCAAGCAAAGGACGTGTGGAGACAGGCCCACAGGTTCTCGTCGTTCGTCAGAGAGGTGAGGGAACGAGCGGCGTTTCCGTTTCGCTGGTGCAGGAAAGGCGTAAAGGCCGTGTTCATGCGCTGCGCCCGCTGGGGGCATCCGTACTGCTCAGCTTCAAAGACCTGCAGGACAGACGAGCGAGAATGAAAATGCACTGCCTGTGAGGAGGAAATTATGCCTTGCTGTAAAACTGGACAACAACTTAGTAATGGAGGGAATGGAAATTAAAGAAGAGAAGATGTGGCAATAGGAGGAAGAAACAGGCATATGTTTGCAACAGAGTGGGAAACCTGATTTGAAGAAATTGTATTAAAGTAATTTGGACGGATTTGTAATAATTTGGAAAGCTAATTTAAAAATTATATTTAGAAACAGAATGAAAATGCACTGAATCCTTTTGTTTTGTTTTGTTTTTAAATAAATTTTATTAGTATTTTCCACACAACAACACGAAAAATAACAATACACAAAACACAAAAACCGACATTCAAAAAAAAACCAAAACCAAATCCATATCTTACAAGTCAATAACATAAACACTAAAAAGAAAAAATAAAAAAATTCCTTCCAGTAGCACCTTAAAGACCAACTAAGTTAGTTCTTGGTATGAGCTTTCGTGTGCATGCACACTTCTTCAGATACACTGAAACAGAAGTTGCCAGATCCTTCTATATAGTGAGAAGGTGGGGAGGGGTGTTACTCAGAAGGGTGGTGGGAATGGGAGGTAGGCAGATAGCTGAGAGAGCCTGTTGACGACTCTTAACGACTGTAATAGGTCTTACAGGAAAAGGCAGGGGGTGAGAAGGTGAGAAATGGTTTAGTCATGTATAGTGAGATAAGAAACCAATGTCTTTGTTCAGCCCAGGTCTTTCCATGGTTTTAAGTTTGGTAATGAGTTGTAATTCAGCAGCTTCTCTTTCCAGTCTATTTCTGAAATTCCTTTGTAGTAAAACAGCTACTTTGAGATCTTGTATAGAATGTCCTGGGAGATTGAAGTGTTCTCCTACTGGTTTCTCTGTTTTGTGATTCTTGATGTCAGATTTATGTCCGTTTATTCTTTGGCGTAAGGTTTGGCCTGTTTGTCCAATATAGAGAGCTGAAGGACACTGTTGGCATTTGATGGCATACACAATGTTAGATGATGAGCAATTAAATAGTCCCGAGATGGTATGTGTAATGTTGTTGGGGCCAGTAATGGTGTTGTCCGGGCGTATGTGGCAGCAAAGTTGGCATCTGGGTTTATTGCAGGCTCTGGTGCCAGTGTCTGTGTTAAGTCTGGTTGTAGTATTATTGTGGGTTAGGAGTTGTTTAAGATTGGGTGGCTGTCTGTAGGCAATGAAAGGTCTTCCTCCCAGAGCTTGAGAAAGAGAACTGTCATTGTCCAGGAGAGGTTGTAGATCTCTGATGATGCGTTGTACTGTTTTAACTTGGGAGCTGTATGTGATGACTAGAGGTGTTCTGTTATTTTCTTTTTTGGGTCTGTCTTGCAGCAAGTTCTCTCTGGGTATCAGTCTGGCTCTGTTGATCTGTTGTCTAACTTCATCTGCTGGGTATTTTAGTTCTGAGAAGGTTTGCTGTAGATCTCTTAGGTGAGAGTCTCTGTCTGTAGAATTGGAACAGATGCGGCTGTAACGTAGTGCCTGGCTATATACAATGGACTGTTTGGTATGTTTGGGATGGTAGCTAGAGGCATGTAGATATGTTTGTCGGTCAGTTGGTTTGCGGTATAAGGTGGTGTCTATGCGCCCACCTTTTAATTTTTTTATTTTTTTTATTTTGACTATGGCAGACCAACACGGCTACCTATCTACTACTAAAAAGAAAAACAAACATTGACTTCCACCAATCCCACAGCACCTCCTTTACCTCTCATTGTGTCTTCCTGTTTTCCTGATCATCTCTATCCTAGCATCCAGATATAAATCCCTCTTTCTTATCCTTTCACTTCACAAGGTTATTCCAGACTCAGCCAGATTTCTATCCTTGAACCTTGGCTTTTAAGGTAGCACTGAACCCTTTTGTAATTCCAGACCACGCATCCTTTCCCTCTTGGTCTCTTTTATTATTGACTCAGTTCCCAAAAGCACGTTGGAATGAGAAAGTCTTCGAAGGACAACAGAGAGGGAGCCAGTCAAATCTCTCTAGGGCAGGAGTTCCAAAGTCTGGGAGCAGGCACCAAAAAGGCCCTCAGTATAGCTATATCCTATACCAAGCCTCATGAGGCACAGTTGAAGGAGCTGGGTCTGTTTAGCCTGGAAAAGAGGAGACCAAGAGCAGATAGGGTAGCCATCTTCAAATATCTCACACGAAAGAGGGAACAAGCTTGTTTTCTCCTACTCTGGAGGGTAGGATTCGAATCAGTGGCTTCAAGTTGCAAGAAAGGAGATTCTAGCTAAACATCAGGAAGAACTTTCAGGCAGTAATAGCTACTCGGCAGTGGAACGGTCTCCCTCAGGAAGTCGTGGGCTCTCCTTCCTTGGAGGTTTTAAGGCAGAGGTTGGGTGGTCATCTGTCCTGGATGCTTTAGCTGAGATTCCTGCATTGCAGTAGTTGGACTAGATGACCATTGGGCTCTACTGTACATAATTCTACAATTCCCTTTTTCGGCAATCATGACAACTTTTCTGAAACTAATTTTTCTTCCATTTCTCTCTTCAGCAACCTGCTTCTCCTTATTAATATTCAGTTGATGGAGCCTATTGATGGATTACCTCTCAAAGTATCACCCATACATGAAGTTGCGGGCAAGATTTAAAATATTAACAGTGAGGCACATAACTCCACATGCGGTGGAAGTGCCCCAATATCCAACTAGTCTGGACAACAACCATACGAGAAATAAGTAAAATACCCAAGCAAGTATTAGAAACCACCCCAGAATTGGCCTTACTAAACATCTTCCAAGACTTACACCACAAAGAACTCATAAACCACCTACTCTCAGCAACCAGAAACATCATAGCCAGACACTGGAGAGAGCTGTCAGGAGTAAGCATGGACCAATGGTACCAAATAGTATGGGAACCAGCCTTACTAGAAAAATTAACCAATAAACTGAAACTGGCATAGGGACAAATAGAAGAAGACACCTTCACCCCCCGTATGGCTCCCCTTTATCACACACAGAGCCCAACAAGATAATGACAAAAACCCACCAACAGCATACAAATCAATATGGCTAACCTGATCCAAAACACCCACCCACCCCATTCACACACAAAAACAAAGACCACCACAGCCAACCACAAATGAACAGCCACACCCCGGGCCAACCCCAACCTCTCTCACCACCAAAGGAACACAAGTGAACAGCAAAGAACCTGCACAAGCAATGCTGACACCAAACCCTAGATATAGTAAGTAAAATAGAAACATCGCCACCCGACCCCACCCCCACCCATCTTCCCCCCCCTCCACCTCTTTCCCCCTTTTCTTCCTAATGTCTCAACAAATGAAACTGATTTGTAAAAATGTTACATCGGGGGGGGGGAATACGAGAGAGAGACATTGCACACACTTTTGCAAATCAAGAAAATCTTGAATAAATAAACAAATATATTAGCAGTGGATTACAGAAAGAACGAACGATAGTGAAGTTTAGATAATAAAAACACGTGTATTGTAAAACAGCTAATAAAAATGATGTTTGTATATATGCTGTAAGCTGCCCAGGGTGGCTGGGGAAACCCAGCTACATGGGCAGGGTATAAAAAAAATTCAAATTATTATTATTATCATTAAAGAAATAAAAAACAAACACCAGGAATGGAGGGGTGAGAAGACAAGGAAGTTATGTTGGGGGGAAAGGGGTTTGTATATGACGATAAATGTTTTGGAACATTTTTGGAGATTTAATAAAAATGGTATTTTAAAAATTCAATGAAAAATATTTGGGAGAAACAGCTGCAACCCCCAAGCTTGCTCTCACCTTGAGCGCTTTGCCCTGAAGCTCGTCGATGATGCCTCTGACTTTGCCCAGCAGGAAAGGCCAGGAGTTTATGAGGTAGATGCGGTCCATCATGATGGCAATGATGCTATACCAGCGCTGGAAGCCGCGCGCCAAGCTGTCTTTGATGAAGAAGGTGTGGCTGAAGACGAAGCCGTGCTGCTCGTCGCCAAAGAAGATGGGGCCTTCGCGTCCCGGGCAGACCTGGAAACGAGATCAGACTAACACTAGAACCCACGGACATGCAGTGGAGCTGAGCGCTGGAAAATTCAGAAGTACCGTTTTGGCCCGAATATAAGCCGCACTTTTCCTCCAAAATCCTTTTTTTTAAAATTGATTTCAACATATAAATTATAAAATGTACCACAAAACTTATCACTTATACAATCTTTTTAGACTTCCATCAGCACCTCTGATGATCCACTGTTTTAACCACTTCTTATGCATTTCTTAACTTAATATTGCCTTTACATCTCTTAACATATCATCCTTCCCCTTCTCCATTTTTGCAATACTTCCAATAATACTCCTCACAAAACTTCTTGCAAACCTACAAACGTCGTCTGATCTTTACAAATACTTTTCAAATAGTCCGTAAATTTACTCCAGTCTTCCGTGAATTTCTGGTCCCGCCGGTTTCGAATCCTTCCTGTTAGTTTATCTAATTCTGCATAATCCATTATAACTTCATCCTCCATTCTTCAATCGTCGGTAATTCTTCTTGCTTCCATTTTTGGGCCAGTAATATTCTTGCTGCTGTTATTGCATATAAAAAGAGCTTATATTCCTTTCTATTTCTTTTCCCCCAAATTCCTATCGTGAAAAGTTAAAGTGTGGCAGCTCCCCCCCCCCCCCCGGAGAACAGCCCAGGAGTGCGGGGCAACTGCGCCCATCCCGTCCGTGGCTCCCAAGCCTCCCCCAAGCTGCCGAATTTTATTTTATTTTTTAAATAATATTTATTAAAAGTTTAAGAATTAAAGAGAAAAAGAAAAAAGAAAAGAGAAAAAATAAACAATACAAATCAATACATTACAGTACATTTAAAAAAGCAAAAGACACAATACATCAAGACAAAAACAAAAGCAAAAACAATTAAAAACACATCCAATATTTCCATATTTTTATCTTTCATTAGCTTGTTTCATCGACCTCCTCACACCTCCCTTTTTGTGTTCCAATTAATAATTATTTCAGCAAATCCTTTCCATCTTTCACTGTTTTCTATCATTTAGTTATCTTAATTTATTTTAACCTTATCTTACCATTAAAACCCTAAAACTTATTTATATTTAACTCCTTATAACATTTCTACTAAAGCCATATAATTTCATTCCAACATTTTCCTAACACTCATTAATTTTGCAACATTTCTCTAAATAATTTTTTTTTAAACTTTTTTTCCAATCTTCTTCCACCGTCTCTTCTCCCTGGTCTCGGATTCTGTCAGTCCTTTCTATCAATACCATATAGTCCATCAACCTGGTGACCTTCTGTCCGAGGCTCCTAACTCTTTTCCATGTCCCTTCTGCAGCTCTTCTTCATATTTATAGATGTACTTTACTTTATCTTCTGCTGATCTTGTTCTTAATTTCCTTCCTTTGGCACTGAGGAATAGATCTCGGGGAAACTCCAACCTAACAATGTCCTTATTCCTTCTCGACAGGTCAGCCCATTCTCCATAGTCAGAACTAAAGTCCGAAAGATATTTCAGAGCACCAATCTCCCCCTGACCCAAATCCAAATCCCAAAGGCCAGAACATCCCTGCATAAGAGGATCTATCCAACTTTCCTTCTCCAATCCAAGCGGGGCTCCGTCCCACCAAATCTGGCTTTCTCTATATTCGATCGTGAAAGGCAACAGCTTATGTTCATCAAATTGCCTCTGTGAGGCCGGGGCTCTCTCCACTTGAATTACTTGAGGTTCAACAACAACTTTCTCCTTCGTCTTCTCCACAGCTTGCCATGTTAAAACAGATTCCTGAATCAAATCCTGAGTAGTTTCTGCATAGGTATTCACTTTTAATCCCAAATCAGTCATTTTTTGGCCCAAATTGTCAATTTTAATAATCATCACGTCCGTCTTCTCATGAAGCTGTTCCAATAGAGCACTTGTCTTGCAAAATGCAATCACCAAGGCTTCTTCTGTCAACATTCTTGTCCAAGGTCGATCTCTGATTCTCACGGTCTTTAATCTCTACAGCTGGAAAATTCCCCAGCTCCACTCCTGCAACAGTTTCGAAAGCTCCCTCTAAAGGAAACAATTTCTATTTGTATCCATCCTTTTAAGCGCAGATCCAGCAACAAAGTTAGTTTCAATTTTCAGTTATTTTTTTTACTCCTTTTTAAGTGCAAAAGGAAACAATGGAAACAATATATTTCTCTTGTTTAACAATCTGTCAACATACGTTTTATTCACAGTCAATGAACTTTCCCAAAACGTCAATCTTACTGGCAGCCCTTTCCCAGGTTCGAAACGGTGGTAATTTATCTTTCTTCACTCTCTCTCCTGCAGGCTTGAACGATCTAAAAAGCCTATGAGATGGCTATGAAAGCTGCTAAGAAATCTTACTTTGCAGCTTCCATTGCATCCGCTAGCTCTCGCCCGGCACAACTTTTTAGAATAATTAGGTCAATAACGTCCTTAGGAGGACAACCAAATTTAAGCACAAATTCGACCCACAGCTGTGAGGCATTCGCGAGCTTTTTTGCGGAGAAAGTCCTGTTGCTCCGCCGTGACCTCCCTGCCAATTTAGACACAGTGACTGAACTGGAGGCCCCTCGACTGACTTCAGGTCCAGTGTTGGACCATTTCGATCGGATACTCCCTACTGATGTGGATAGATTCCTCCAAGTTGGTAGGCCCACCACCTGCCTCCTTGATCCGTGCCCGTCTTGGCTGATTAGGGAGTGTCCAGATGTTGCGCGGACCCCCCTGGTTGAAATTATCAATTTGTCCCTTGACACGGGGACATTCCCAGGGGAACTGAAAGAAGCAGTGGTGCGTCCACTCTTAAAGAAAACTTCATTAGATCCCTTAGACCTATCCAATTACCGCCCAGTTTCAAATCTTCCATACCTGGGTAAGGTAATTGAGAGAGCGGTTGCTGAACAGCTTGGTAGGTTTCTGGAGGAAACATCGGCATTAGATCCATTTCAGTCCGGTTTCCGTCCTGGTTTTGGGACGGAGACGGCTCTGGTTGCCCTAACAGATGATATTCGTAGACAACTGGATCGAGGTGGGTCAGGACTGCTGATCCTTTTAGATTTGTCAGCAGCCTTTGACATGGTCGATCATGATCTTCTGGACCATCGCCTTGCAGACGTGGGGATACAGGGCATAGCCCGTAACTGGTTGTGCTCTTTTATCTCTGGTCGGGGACAGAGGGTGGCACTAGGGAGGGAAATGTCGTCACGCCACTCCTTGGTGTGTGGAGTGCCGCAGGGCGCAATTCTCTCCCCAATGCTTTTTAACATCTTTATGCGCCCTCTTGCCCAGATTATCCGGAGCTTTGGGCTGGGCTGTCATCAATATGCTGATGACACTCAGCTCTATCTACTGATGGATGGCCACACCAACTCGGCCCCTTACACACTGACCAGATGCTTGGAAGCTGTGGCTGGATGGTTTCGTGGGAGCCGATTGAAACTAAATCCTTCGAAGACAGAGGTCCTATGGCTAGGTCGGGATAGCATGGGGATGAGGGACCAACTCCCTTCTCTTGCGGGGGCCCAATTAGTGCCATTGCCTTCCGTTAAGAGTTTGGGTGTAATCCTTGACGCCTCCCTTTCCATGGAGGCGCAAGTCACAGCAACAGCCAAGGCGACATTTTTCCACCTTCGCCGCATCAAGCAGTTGGTCCCTTACCTTTCCCGCCCCGACCTGGCCACAGTGATCCATGCAACAGTCATCTCCAGGCTTGACTACTGTAACTCGCTCTACGCGGGGCTGCCCTTGAAGCTGTCCCAGAAACTCCAGCGGGTACAGAATGCTGCAGCGAGGCTCCTCACAGGGTCTCTGCCATGGGAGCATATTCATCCAGTGCTTTTCAAGCTGCACTGGCTCCCGGTGGAGTACAGGGTCAGATTTAAGGTGCTGCTTTTGACCTTTAAAGCCCTTCACGGCCTAGGACCCTCGTACCTACGGGACCGCCTCGCCTGTTATGCCCCACGGAGAGCCTCAAGGTCCATAAATAACAACACCCTAGTGGTCCCAGGCCCTAAGGAAGTTAGGTTGGCTTCAACCAGAGCCAGGGCCTTTTCAGCACTGGCCCCAACTTGGTGGAACGCTCTGTCTCATGAGACCAGGGCCCTGCAGGATCTGATCTCTTTCCGCAGGGCCTGTAAGACAGAGTTGTTCCGCCTGGCCTTTGGATTGGAGCCAATTTGATTCCCTCCGCCCCCTTTTTCTTTTTTCTTTTCCTTCTCCTGCAATGAGGCTCCATTTTAATATTTTAATGTTCCATTATTTTAATGTTGTATTTTATTTTTGTTTTTAAGTTGTAATCACTCATCTTGTTTTTATTATTGCTTGTAAGCCGCTCTGAGCCCGGCCTTGGCTGGGGAGGGCGGGGTATAAATAAAAAATTATTATTATTATTATTATTATTAAAATTTCCCCCCTCTTCTCCTGCTTCCAAGGGGGGTTTAGTAATTTTAACCGATGGAGATTTAATCCTTTACAAAAGACTTTCCAGGCTTTAGCTTGCAACGTCTTTGCTTCAATCTATTTACAAAAAAGGAAGGCGGACTTCCTGTTTGGAACCTTCCCCTTTCGATACCAAATTAAGATATTTAGAGATCCAATTTTCCGTTCTACTCACGGGTAGTTGTTTAGAATCCAATTGTCCACAGGAAAAAGTCAGCGCTCTCCGGCAACAGGAATGCGGCTTCACTCCGTGAAAGAAGCAGTTGATTCGAAGCACCGCGCTGCTCACCCCACGTCGCTCCGGATCCCCGAAACCGGGTTTCCCCGCGAGTAGGGGAGGCGCAAAAGGTGCCAGCCGAATCCCATGTCCACAGGCTTCTCCCGCCTGTGGTTTTTAAAGGGTCTCTGCCTTGCCGTGGCGGTCCAGAACCCTAATTTCCACGGAGCGGATTCCTCCCGATCAGAGGAAATCCGCCATTGCCGGAGGCGCTAACCCAGAAGTCCCAAGCTGCCGAATTTTAAAGGTGCGGCTTACTTGCGGGTACGGCTTATATTTGGGCCAATACGGTACTTGTTTATGCAGTGCGGTTCATCTGTGGAACTCCCTGCCACAGGAGACAGTGATGGCTACCAACCAGGGCAAGAGGACCAGGCAAGTTCATGGGGGAGAGAGCTTGCAGCGTTTGGGACTTTTCAGTTCAGATAAAAGGCAAATAAGAAGCGACATGATAAAAGTTTTTAAAATTATACACGGTAAGGAGAAAGTAGATGCATAATTTTTCCCTTTCTCCTTCATAACACTAGAACTTGAGAACATCCAAAGAAGACTGTGGACAGATAAAAGAAAATATTTATTCATGCAGTGAACAGGTGCTTGACCACTGATCCCTTCCCCAAATAGTGCGTGAGGGAGATTTGATTTGATTCAATGTATTTCTAGGCCGCTTTCATTCAAATGAATCCCAAAGCAGTTTACAGTACAAACAATAAATAACAAATGGCAAACCAGAACAGAGTGACGCGGGTGGCACTGTGGGTTAAACCACAGAGCCTAGGACTTGCCGATCAGAAGGTCAGCGGTTCGAATCCCCATGACGGGGTGAGCTCCCATTGCTCGGTCCCTGCTCCTGCCAACCTAGCAGTTCAAAAGCACGTCAAAGTGCAAGTAGATCAATAGGTACCGCTCCGGCGGGAAGGTAAATGGCGTTTCCATGCGCTGCTCTGGTTCACCAGAAGCGGCTTAGTCATGCTGGCCACATGACCCGGAAGCTGTACGCCGGCTCCCTTGGCCAATAAAGCGAGATGAGCGTTGCAACCCCAGAGTCGGTCACAACTGGACCTAATGGTCAGGGGTCCCTTTACCTTTACTAAACCAGAACAGAACATCACAAATACGGCATAAATCATATAAAATAATGAACAAATCACCAATCCGACAATTACCATCTATAAAACAGCAACTGAAAAATAAAATAAACATCACCATTACAACAAAAGGTGTATTATATGATTAACAAATCAATACGGCATTTATAATCTGTAAAACAATATTAACAACTTAACAAAACAGCAACTTTTTTTTAAAAAAGCTAAGCACTCTTCAAGTTCATACACACTCTCATGACTCAGAATCTTCCACTCTGTTTGGTTCATTAAAATACAAATAATGCATGAATGTTAAGCCAGAGGGTGCTTCTGGCAATTATTTGCATGGTATGTGGCTCACCTCACAGCTGAGGCTGCGGACGCAGGCCTGGCGCACGATGCTGAAGAGCTGGGGGTGGTTTGGGTGCTGGTGGCTGACGTATTTGATGGAGGTCTCTTTGTCATGGCTGACGTAGCCTGGGTGCCCTGCAGGCAGAGAGCGGCACCCCTGGTGGCGGAAAGAGAAGCCGGAGTTAGTGTATGTCAGGGACCATGCTAAGGAGGACTGCACTGAGGAGGAATGGTGGGAGCCTCCCCCTCCCCCTGCTCCTGCTCCTGAGTACTCCCAGGAGCAGGAGGACAGTATAGATTTAGAACAGCGGCTTGCAGAGGGACACAGATCAGAAGGCAGTAGCTGGGAAATACTGGATGGGGAACAGCTAGGAGAAGAGACATTGGAAGAGAGAGGGTTAACAGATTCACAGTCTCTGGGCAGCACTGACACCCCCTTCTCCAAAGTCACGGAGAGCTCAGAAAATGGCAGAACAGAAAGCACAGAGGGTACGAGCTCAGATTACAAGACGTAGAAGTGACGTAGATTAAGGGGGTGTAATCCTTAATTGGGAGCACCCCCATTCTAGGAGATGTGTTCTTTGTTCTCTCGCTGTGATTATTAAAGTTTCTAACTGGTAATAATACTCATTTTCCTTTGTTCTGCTTATCTACTGCCACGGGGGGAGGGGGGGAGCCCTGAAGACTGACACTGTTGGAACACCACAAGGAAATCTATTTCCTTCTTTAGGTAAGGGGTGGTGAGGAGCCTCTTAGATGGTTTCCCATAATAGCTGCAACCCATTTAAAGGAGCCTAAGAACCTTGAGCTGCGACAATGGGTCTTGTTTCCCTGGTTAGAGAAGTGGAGGAAGGAACCCCTCGACTTTTACATGGCTGGAATATAGTGCCCGTTCACAAGGCAAGAATCAAGCACAAAGCTCCATCCACTTTTAACAATAATAATAATAATAATAATAATAATAATAATAATAATAATAATATTTATTTATACCCCGCCCTCCCCAGCCAAGACCAGGCTCAGGGCGGCTAACACCAAATATAAAAACAATTGATTGAAATACAGCTTAAAAACAAGATTAAAATACAACATTAAAATGCAGCCTCATTTCAGTGGAAACTCAATCAAAAGCTTTTTTGGGGATGAAAACGTCAAGTCTTCGCCAAGGCTAACTATCCAGACTGGTCCTACATGGGCCAGAAAAAAGCCAGGGAAGTCCCCAAATAGGAGTTCCATCACAGAAGGAGAAAGGAAAAAAGAAAAAGAAAAAGGGGGAGAGAATCCAACTGATTCCAAGCCAAAGGCCAGGTGGAACAACTCTGTCTTACAGGCCCTGCGGAAAGAAATCAGATCCTGCAGGGCCCTGGTCTCATGAGACAGAGCGTTCCACCAGACTGGAGCCAGTGTTGAAAAGGCCCTGGCTCTGGTTGAAGCTAATCTGGCTTCCTTGGGGCCCAGGATATCTAGGGTGTTGCTATTTATGGACCTTAAGGTCTTCCGTAGGGCATATCGGGAGAGGCGGTCCTGTAGGAACGAGGGTCCCAGGCTGTGGTCCTTTTGCCTTGCACGTGGCCCCCAGAAAGTCATTTGTGAGGGAATGCGGCCCTTCAGCTGAGGAAGGTTCCCCACTCCTGATCTAGACACGATAAGGGTATAAGAAATCCATTTGTGTCACAAAGGATATATCATGGGGTGCAAATTAGTTTCCGGGCCCAATTCAAAGTGTTGGTTTTTCACCTATACAGCCTTATGGACCCCAATACTGCAAGGACCATCTCTCCCCATATGAACTGACCCAGACCCTGCAATCATCATCTGAGGCCCTTTTCCACATGCCCCCTTCTTAGGAGGTCCGGAGGGTAGAAACATGAGAACAGGCCTTTTAGGTGGTGGCTCCCTGCTTGTGGAATGCTCTCCCCCGGGAGACTCTCCTGGCACCATCACTGCAGATCTTTAGGCGCCAGGCAGAAACATTTATTTCCCACCAGGCCTTTAGCTTTCAATCACCATATTTTTCGCTCTATAAGACGCACCAGACCATAAGGCGCACCAAGTTTTTGAAAGGGGAAAACAAGAAAAAAAAATATTCTGAATCCCAGAAGCCTGCACAGCGATCCCGCTTACTGTCCTGGCTTATGGGATAGCCGTGCGCAGCCTCTGCCACGCAAGGGGAGCCTTCATCAGAGTGTGTGTGCGGCTCTTGGGGGCTTTTCCCGCCTGCATTTGCTCCATAACACACACACACATTTCCCCTTAGTTTTTAGGAGGGGAAAAGTGCATCTTATGGAGCGAAACATACTGTATCTATGGTGGGTGGGATGTTATAATCTAAGCTGCCATACATCAGGAATTTCTAGGACATAGCCAGGATTCATCTGTCGAAAATGGTGTCCAGGTGGAATTTTCAGAAAATGGCAAAAATATCCGGGCGTATGGCAGCCCATATCGGAAGTGTTGATTTTTTTGGTGATTTTCCTAAAAAAATAGGTAAATAAACATTTTGGGGGGGGGGAGATTTTGCAAAACAAAAGCTATTATTATGACAACCTTATTATAATCCAGCTTTATAAAAGCAGAATTGTCTTTTGCTTTTGTTTTTCAGTGCTGGTTTCAAAATATGAGTTTGCTTATTTCTCCATTCTGAGTCACTATTGAGTTACTATGGTTAAAGAATGACCAATAAATTTAATAAATAATAGCAACAAATCCTCCAAGTATTTGCACGGGAGTAAATTCCACAGTGCTTGAAGGTGAAGACACACAGTCTTCCACTGACAGGCAAGACACTTCCATTCTGGTGCAAGAGCAGCTCACGGTCTCAAATCTACTCGCCTCGCACATGTCAGACTTCTTGGGCCCGGGGCTGCTAGAGTCTGCGCTGGCACCTTCCGCCGGGCTGTGCGACCGGATCCTGCTGCTCATCTGAATGCCTCCTTCCTCCTCTTCTGCCTGCTCACTCTGCCCGGGGCTGTCTCCGTTGCCCGCCCCTTGCGGAAGAGGCGAGTGCAAGACCTCCGTGCAAAAGAGGGTGCGAGGCCCGTGCAGCTCACAAAAGTGGCAAAGCACAACGATGGCGTTCATTGCGACTCCCCGGCAGGAATCCCTGGAAAATCAAGAGAGAGGCGCAGGTCTCGAACACAGCCTTTCCAGAACCTGTGCCTCAAAAAAGAATCCACTCGCATTCCTGGAGGAGCAAAGAGCAGCATTTTCCGCACTCTGCTCCCTGAAAAACTGGCAAACCGTCCCCTAGTATGCCCTATATTTAATATATTATTTTCTAATATTTATATCCCGCCTTTCTACAAGGAATAAGGCAGCTGCCAACATGAAAACATAACAGGCAAAGCTCCTTGATAGTGGAGTGGGGTGAACTCACATAAATTGATATCAAGATGGTATACAGTGGTACCTCAGGTTAATTCATTCCGGAGGTCTGTTCTTAACCTGAAACTGTTCTTAACCTGAAGCACCACTTTAGCTAATGGGGCCTCCTGCTGCTGCGCCACCGGAGCCCGATTTCTGTTCTTATCCTGAAGCAAAGTTCTTAACCTGAAGCACCATTTCTGGCTTAGTGGAGTGGGTAACCTGAAGTGTATGTAACCTAAAGCGTATGTAACCGGAGGTACCACTGTACATGATTCCCCCACCTCCATTTCCTCTTCACAACAACCCTGTGAAGTAGGCTGGAACACAGGAGTTGATCCTAAGGTCAGCTGTAAGTTACACATCTGAGCAAGGACTCAAACCCTCATCTCCCCAGTCCTTGCCCAACCCTGCAACTCCTACGCAACACTGCCTTCCAGTACAAAATGAAACCGCATTGCTTAAATAGGTAATCTAAAAACTGCAGTCAAAGAGCATTATAGCTAGCTAGCTATAGCACCAGGCACCTCTCAGCTGACAATCCAGCAAGTCTTCCCCCAAGACTTGAGCTCTTCTTCTCACCCCTTAACTCTTCCCAACCCCCCTTCGTGTGTTTCCTCCCCTTGGGCAGCTAGGCAGGAGCAGTTACAGATAGGTAGCCGTGTTGGTCTGCCATAGTCAAAATAAAAAAATTCCTTCCAGTAGCACCTTAAAGACCAACTAAGTTAGTTCTTGGTATAAGCTTTCGTGTGCATGCACACTTCAGATACACTGAAACAGAAGTTGCCAGACCCTTCTATATAGTGAGAAGGTGGGGAGGGGTATTACTCAGAAGGGTGGTGGGAATGGGAGATTGGCAGGTAGCTGAGATGAGCCTGTTGACGACTCTTAACGACTGCAATAGGTCTTACAGGAAAAGGCAAGGGGTGAGAAGGTGAGAAATGGCTTAGTCATGTATAATGAGATAAGAATCCAATGTCTTTGTTCAGACCAGGTCTCTCCATGGTTTTGAGTTTGGTAATGAGTTGCAATTCAGCAGCTTCTCTTTCCAGTCTATTTCTGAAATTCCTTTGTAGTAAAACAGCTACTTTGAGATCTTGTATAGAATGTCCTGGGAGATTGAAGTGTTCTCCTACTGGTTTCTCTGTTTTGTGATTCTTGATGTCAGATTTATGTCCGTTTATTCTTTGGCGTAAGGTTTGGCCTGTTTGTCCAGGAGCAGGAGCAGTTCACCCTGTTGAGCTGCGACCTGTTTCAATATCATTTCTGGTTGCTTGTTAGCTTCTACCAGCATAATAAGCCAATGCAAGCGAGTCTAGTCAAAAGTGCAGCACAGGGAAGTTTTTAAAATGCATAAATTCTGGAGTGGGGACTCCCCATCCTGATTGCCTTGAGTTCTAAACATGCTTGCTCCTTCTCTCTGCAGGAAACTTGAGCTCAACACGCACCCAAAGAAACACCCCCAACCGACCATCCCTAGCCATGCTCTGACATTCCCAAGCATTCCCCCAAGACCTTACCCCTTTGTTCCCTCCGCAGGTGCAAAACCAAGATCCTAGTCCTGAGTGAGGTCAGCTTCTATCGCGGGTCTAGGGGCAACATTCTAAACCTCGCTTCCGCCAACCTTCTATACGCATGCGCAGCTGTCCAGACTTCTGGTCCTGCCCGAAGCGCCTGACACTGACTGAGCGGGACGTACCATTAGGCCCACTCTCCAAGGGGGAGGCAAGCGAGATCTAGTCGCCTTCATTAAGGCCCCGCGAAGAACAAAGGTACAGAGGGGAGAGCGGAAAGGACAGCTACGGAAAAAACTCAGTTCCAGAACCTCGTATGTTAGCCTCCAGGCATTCCCCTCCTAATCGTCACTGATACCCCCTAGAATAGGAAAATGATCTCGCCCTCGTCTACTCCAGCCTGGAGAGAACGGGCGGGTCTATCTATGAAAGAGGGGGGCATTGCGCAGTAATATTTCCGCAATACAAATCTGGGATTCGTACCGTCTCAGGAAGAGAATGGAGGCAGGAAGGCTGAAAATCTACTGGGAATAAGGAAGGCGATCAGAGCAAGTGCCTCTCAGTCACGGGCTCTTCTTTCTGCTCTCCCCCCCCATGCCTTTAGGGAGATGTTGCGAGCCAGAGAGTCCTGTGACAATCATGTGACAGAAGCAACGCAGAACAACAGAGTCACCTGAAGAGGGGAGATGCTTTGTGAAAGCAGATTGGGAAAAGCGCTGTGCCTTTAGTGCAATTGTTTTATTTATGTTTTATTGATTTAATATGCTGTAAACCGCTTTGAGGTTTTTCTTGAAAATATGAAGCGGCATAGAAATTAAAAAAATAAAATAGATAAAATAAATTGGGCTCCATGCCCTGGTGACTTCCAGGCTGGATTACTGCAGTGCTCTCCTTGTGGGGCTGCCCTTGAAGACAGTTGGTCCACAATGCAGCTGCCTGGGGTTCCCTTTAGACCTCACAGAATCCCGTGTTTTCCAGCCACGCAAAATCACCCGGGCTGCGAAACGGGGATGTGGCCTGCAGAAGGGTTCTGGGGGCCAGGTGGAGAGATTGGGAGGCCACATTTGGCCCCTGCAACTGAGGCTCCATAACCCTGGTATCCAACTATTACAGGGAAGGAACAAAGGGAAGTGTCCCAAACTGCTCCCAAATCTCGTACCTTGTTTCTCCTAAGCAAACAGGGACTGGGAGCCTGAGAGCAAATGTGGGCTTTTGAATGTGACTTGTTTGTAAGGAAACAAAGCAAAAGCATCAGGTTAATATCGGATACAGGTAAGCCGATGGGTCTCAAACCCTCGGTGAGTTAGGGACATGTCCTGCATGCAAAGACGGGCTCTGGTAGATTGAGGGTACAAGAGCAACATTGGGTCCAACGGTCAAGAAAGCAGGGGAAAGAGACAGCGGAAGAAAATTGGAAGAAATTTAAAACTTATCTTAAGAAATATTGTAAAATTAATGAGTGCTAAAATGTTGTGGTTATAGAAAGTAAGTGGATTACAGCTGTAAAGATTAAGTAGAGGAAAAGAAAAGGAAATAATTAGATAAAATTAAGGGGGAGGATTTGCTGAAATAAATTTTGAAATTGGAATGCAGAAAGGGGAGGTATGAGGAGGTCGGTGAAATAAGTTTTAAGAAAAAAGGATTTGAAATTATACATGTTTGTTTTTGTGTTTGTATGTTTGTATTGTGTATTGTGTGTGTTTATATAAATTGTGAAAATTCAATAAAAATTTTATATATATAAAAAAAGAAAGCGGTTTCTACATGAGATGCAGAGGGAAGTGAGGGGCAGGTGGGGCTCATCGACCTGGGAAGGTAGCCCATCTGGGAGATGGCAAACTCTGGTCCAGGGCTGTCTTAAGCATCTGCGGCACCAGGGTGCAAAGATCCACCTAGCGCCCGCCCCCAGTCCCAGGCATACAGGAGGGCAGAGCCAGCCGGCTGCCTCAGCATCTCGCTGGCTCGGTCGCCCCTGAACTCGTGGCGTAGAGCCGCCCGCAGCACAAGAGCCCACCGTGGTGCTCCGACCGACGGGTGGGCTCTTCCCTGGACTCAACTCTCGGGCCCCAGACTCTTAGCCTGGCACCCCTGAGACACTCATTTGTGAGAAAGGCTTTGGGAGTAAACCGCAAGGAAGAATCCGTACCCGTTGCCTTGTGGGACACCTTGTGGGAAGAAAAGGGCTAAGGAGTAAACCCAGGGCGGGTGTGTGTGCCATTATTTGGTCTAGGATCTGATACAGCTACATATATAAGAACAAAAAGCCTGCTGGATCACACCATCTCCAAAAAGGAATTCCATGCAGATGAATAAGGTGGTTGATGAAGGAAGGATGCAGCGTTCCATTGCTCTTCTGCACCTAAGATATACACCAAGCACCCGGCACAGAAACACAGCAGGCTGCTGCAGAACAGACAGCGCACTCCATCCCTTTTTAGAGATTCCAGCAAGCTGGTAGAAATGTTTTGCAGACGGTAACATTGGTAGGCTTGTTTGAAGGCTGCATTATCATCATGGCTTATTGTCGCAGTAGCATCATAAGAACGTAACACCAAGCAGATTGGAGCAAAGGCGCATCTAGCCCAGCATGACCACAGCGGCCAGCAACATGGGTTGGTGAGCCTCCACAAAACCCACAAGCAGGACATGAGAAGAACAGAAGGCGAACCGGATGGATCATGCCAATGGTTTATCTAGTCCAGCATCATAGAATCATAGAATGATAGAGTTGGAAGAGACCACAAGGGCCATCGAGTCCAACCCCCTGCCAAGCAGGAAACACCATCAGAGCACTCCTGACATATGGTTGTCAAGCCTCTGCTTAAAGACCTCCAAAGTAGGAGACTCCACCACACTCCTTGGCAGCAAATTCCACTGTCGAACAGCTCTTACTGTCAGGAAGTTCTTCCTAATGTTTAGGTGGAATCTTCTTTCTTGTAGTTTGGATCCATTGCTCCGTGTCCGCTTCTCTGGAGCAGCAGAAAACAACCTTTCTCCCTCCTCTATGTGACATCCTTTTCTATATTTGAACATGGCTATCATATCACCCCTTAACCTCCTCTTCTCCAGGCTAAACATGCCCAGCTCCCTTAGCCGTTGCTCATAAGGCATCGTTTCCAGGCCTTTGACCATTTTGGTTGCCCTCCTCTGGACACGTTCCAGAAGCATATCTGCCTCCGACTGTGGAGACAGAGTAGAGCCATTGTGGCTAGGAGCCATTGCTAGCCCTCTTCCTCCATTAATTTGTCCAAGCCTCTTTTAAAACCATCCAAGTAGGTGATCATCCCTGACTCCTGCGGCAGCGAGTTCCATAGTTTTAACTGTGTGCTGCATGAAGAAATATTTTATTTTATCTGTCTTCAGTCTTCCAGCATTCAGCTTCATTGGATGTTCACAAGTTCTAGTGTTATGAGGGAGGAAAACATTTCTGTATCCACTTTCTCCTTGCCATGCATAATTTTAAAAACTTCTATCATGTTGCCTCTTACTTGCCTTTTCTCTGAACTATGGTAAAGGTAAAGGTACCCCTGACCATTAGGTTCAGTCGCGGACGACTCTGGGGTTGCGGCGCTCATCACGCTTTACTGGCCAAGGGAGCTGGCGTTTGTCCGCAGACAGTTTTCCCGGGTCACATGGCCAGCATGACTAAGCCGCTTCTGGCGAACCAGAGCAGCGCACAGAAACACCATTTACCTTCCCACCGGAGTGGTACCTATTTATCTACTTGCACTTTGACATACTTTTGAACTGTTAGATTGGCAGGAGCAGGGACCGAACAATGGGAGCTCACCCCATCGCACGGATTCGAACCGCCGACCTTCTGATTGGCAAGCCCTAGGCTCTGTGGTTTAGACCACAGCACCACCCGTGTTCTCTGAACTAACAAGTCCCAAATGCTGCAATCTTTCCTCATAGCAGAGTTGCTCCATCCCTTACATAGCATATTGAAAAAAACTTGGGAGTCTTGTGTGTGATCTTTTTTATTCGTCACTAAATAATACAGGGTGTTTTTTTTTTGGTTTTTTAAAAAAGCTCCTCAGTACTGACCTGTCGCAGCCATGCAAAACAAACCCCACATCTCTCCATATTATACAGAGTAATCCTGTGACAGCACACATAAGACAGCTCACAACGGCACTGAGTAAGAAAGGAAAACTTCTGCAACAGAATGGTTTTTTTAAAAAACAACACTAGGATGGAAATGAGAAGAAATTTAATGTAAACTGAAGGTGAAACTGTTGTGCAAGGTGCACACTGCAACATTGCTATATATGGCATAGTACATATTGTTAAAACAGCTGCAGATTTTAGCTTCATCCTTTATGAGTCTCTGCAGGTCAGAGGGCAGCTGCGTTTGAGGCAAGCAATCTTCCACTTGATTAAGGATCACAGAACCAAAAGGATTTTCAGATTAAGCTATAGATCACACAGGCCTTTCCCTCCAGTCATTAAAGAAGAGTCCAAGGTTGCCTAAAGCAGCCTTTTCCCAACCTTCCAGATGTTTTAGATCACAAATCCCATCAGCCCCAGCCAGCGCAGGTTGTCTAAATAAACATCTGGAGAGCTCCTACTTGGAAAAGGCTGTTCTATAGATAGTAAGGGGAACTTGGTCCCCTCCAGGTGTGGCAGGACTGCATCTCCCATAATCTTAGCCGTTCTCGGCTGGGGCTGATGGGAACTAGTTTAACATCTGGATAGCCTAAAGAGAACTTAGAAATACACCTCAACCTCTGTTATTGTTCTGTGGGATATCAAGTACGATGACGACTGCCATAGCACAGGAGCAACAGTCGCGAACTATGGAACAATTATGGATGGAAATAAACTGGGAAAGATTTCTTTGGAAAGACAAGCAAATCAATCAACCCACAATTGTAAGGGCTAAAAAAAAAAGGCAGTGTTTTAGATCTAATAAGAATTTCATGCTAATTGCGAATACTGAATTTCATGTTGTGAATCAAGCTGCAAGCCTCTTTGAATCTTACTTTCGCCACGAGCTCAATAGGTTGGCTTAGGAAAATTACCAAATCTCTGCCTCATCCCATCCCAGTCTGCAATGCCAGAATGAGTCTGCCCTACCTTATAATCCTGTTGTGAGGTTTACAACATAGCGCACTTGGAACACTTTGAATATTTTAATAGTGCCATACAAATATTAGCGAAGCATTTTCCACTGAAAGGAAGTCTTTGCTAGTTTGACTGCAAACCATGGCTTACGCAGTACGGTTTCTGCAAACCATCATTTGCAAATTGGGAGCTACCCTTGGGGACCTGCACTCCTTTCCCCCTTGCCTACACTAAATACATGAGCATGCATGTTATAATCATGGTTCCTTTGCAAGCAACTTTTTAGGAGCAGGAATCTGCTTTAGACAGAGGGATCCTGTATCTTGCTGCTGTCTGCTTGGACTGGCAGCAGCTCTCCCAGGCTTGAGGCAGGGAGTCTTTTCCTAGCCGTACCTAGAGATGCCAATGAATGAACCTGGGGCAAACGCTCAGCACAACTTGCAAACCAGTGGTAATGTTGGGGAACCTAGTGATCAATCCTGCATGTGTAATTATAAGTCATGGTTGAAGCTGAAAAGTGGACGGCAAAACTTGCTCCAGCATGAGGTGTGTATACACAACAGGAATCATAGAACCGTAGAGTTCTATGAGAGAATGCAGGAATCTTTTGAAAGAAGACATCCCCAAAGCTGGCTTCTGCTTAGAAAGCCATCGTTTACACAGGGAACCCCGAGCTACAGCTTTATCAAGCTGACTTTGCACATGCAGACTGCATGCAAGTGTCCAATAACTAGAGATTCTTCCCCCAACTCGCAGGCAGACTTCAGGGGCTGCAAGCAAGCGATTCAAAGTAATGCTTGAAGCTGAGCCTCAACATTAGAGCAGAGGCTGCATTGAAGATTTGACCTATCCTGCAAGATGGAAGGGTCACACTACGTAGGGCTCAGTAGCCAAGTATCTACAATTCACGCAGTGGCTTATAGGAACTGAAATTTATTTCCAGCATTGGCAACACAGCACATGCACCAAGGGTGGGCAGATCTACGTGGTCTACTCCAACTGTAGATTCCCTGACACAGCAAAGTGTTCAAAGATTAGGAAGGGTCCGTAGTTAAGGTCACTTAGATCTTGCCCAACATGAGATCCTGTGTGTGGCGTTTCAGTTTAACACACATCCTCTAGACTGCCTAACAGATAAGGACGAAGTTAGCATTCATTAAATCTAGGGTTCCCAGATGTTGTTGGACCACAACTCCCATCATCCCCCAGGCAGATCAGCCAGTATCGTCATCATCATTTAAATTCCTTACCCACCCCTTCGCCAGTAAGTCCCAGGGCAGGTTACAGCCATCTGAAATCAAAATTAAATATTGCTAAAACAGATTGCAATAACAGGAAAGCACACATCGCAGGTGTCAAAGGCCAGGATAAGGAGGAATTCCCAGGAATGATGGGAGTTGTAGTTCAACAGCTGGGGATCCCAGGTTGAAAAACCCTGATCAAAGTGACCTGTTTTAAGTGATCCTGAGAATGTCCTGTTGCATCAGCAGATGAGCTTGCAGGATCGGATCAGGTTTCACCTAGAGCAGAATTCTTCCAGCGCCTTAGCACCCGGTAGCCACTAACAAACATGTCTTCCCATCCCTGATGTAACTCATCTGTTGGGGTACTAGGCTGCTCCCATATCAGTACTGTGATAATCCCACATCTCCAGTTCAAATTGCTGCAAGTGTTGGTACATGCTTACGACGCTAACTAGGGTGGGTTCACTTTAAGGTTAAAATTCTAAATCTCCACTCGTGACACGTGACACTGTGCAAGCCGTCTTGTTTAGGTTTTCAAGCTTGTTCTGTCTTTAGCCCCCAACCCTGATAAAACACCTGCACATCACCAATCTTCAAAATGCTCTGAATTTATCTTTCAAGTTTCTTCGAGTGAGGGGGTCTATACCTATCATTTGAGAACCACCGGCCCACACACTAGGCAGGTGTTAAATTTAAACCAATAGGTACTTTACAGAAGTTACAAAACGATGCGGTTTTTAAAAGCCCCAAAGCAAGTATTAACCACGGCTTCCTTCCAGAGTCCTTGAATTAAATCCCCCACCACCTTAAAAAACAGAACTGTGCAAGAGAACTTCAGAGCAAGCAGAACTTTAAAAATACACATATGCTACAACCTGTATTTTTCATACACATTAAAAACTGCTTGTGAATATAAAACGCCATGCCTGTTTCCTAGCTCTGGTATATAAAGTGCCACAAGAGCTTCTCAAGAGTGCAAAAACAAATAAAAACCAGTGTTTTATATGTTCTACTTTCCAAAACTCATCTACATCCCGTTTCAGGTTTTGCAAAAGACACATGCACAAGCCCCTTTTGAAGATGACTTCAAGAATACTAACTCCCACCCCGTGGTCACAAATCCCTTTCCAGAGCTCACATATGCTCTCAATGCGACAGAAATAAATTAGGATACAGTGGAGCCACACCAGCCATGGAAACGATTCACTCGGACCTTCCATGCCAGAGCGGATCGCAGTGATCAATTCTGAACCACACATGGGCGACTAAATTCCATTGGCTGGACTGATTTCGAATGTGTGGCTTTAAGAAAGATCATTGTTCTTAAGGATGGCGGGATCATTTTGCACTCCTGTACTGTATGTCATTTAAGAGAGATGCCCTAGAATGTACTGGGTGCTGCAGGATCACAACAGCACCTCCTCTCTACCTTTTGATCAAGCCAGGTAGGGCTGGAATAAGCTAGTGGTCGTGATGGGAGAAGCCCAGCTGAGAGGCTGAGAAGGGGATGCAGCAGGTGGAGCCAGTGGCTGCTAGCCAGGCAGAAGTTTCTGTTCATGGCGGGCAGTTCACAGGCTCCCTTATCAAAAGGTCTAGCAATGAGGCCAGCTTCTCTGCTTTAGAAATGGGAGAGGCAGGTACAGTTTGGGAGAATATTCTCCATTCATACCTTGCCAGTCAGATTTGAGGAGTCTTTAATCTAGCAATAGCTACCACCAAGTAAAGGTATGTACCAGTTTAATTAGGTATGGCGGGGGGGGGGGGAAATAAACCATTCCCCCTCCCTTAATAATAAGCTATCCTGCTTATATACAAAGTTCATTCAGAAAGGTTGTATTTCAAACAAATGAGGCAAAAAAAAATTAAAAAATGCTTTTAGACCAACTAGCCCTGTCTTGTTCCCCGAAGAAGCAACATAAAACTTCTTGAATGTCTCATGGAGGAAAAGAAGGGCCATTATGAAAACAAAGCCATGTAAAACAAAAAGTAAATTATTTAATGCAATAACGATGTTAACCTCAAGATAAATCCACAACAGAATGAGATTTTTCCTTGCAGAGAATATTTGGGGAATCACACAGTACTGAGAAGACATCATTTTAATTTTGCTCAATGTCCAGGCGAAACAGTTCCTTTTTTTTTTAACACTCTGATCCTAAAGGTGGTTCTCTTTAGTTTTTTTCTGTTTTTTGTTGCTCTATGACAGAGTAGCAAGTAAAATGTGATTTTCAAGAATAACTGGATGGTTTGCTTCCTGATTCGTCTTCCTGGGAGCCCATACTCTGTCAAGGAAAGGGAAAAGTTGTTAGTACCTACTTCAAAAACACAGGCAATAAGAAAAAGTACAGGCCACATTCGCACCATACATTTAAAGCACTATGATAAAACATTAAACAGTCACAGCTTCCCCCAAAGATCCTGAGTGCTGTAGCAGTTTGTGAAAGATGCTGAGAGTTGTTAGGAGATTCCTGTTACCCTCAGAGAGCTACAATTCCCAGAGTAGTTTAACAATCAACGTCTCTTTCCCTCTTCCCCATGTGATTTTTCTAAACGTTGGAAATTACTCTGAAGCCATTTCTTGGCTTATATTTCAGTCAGGTAAAAAAGAGCTGTAATTTGGGGGTGACAAAGAGAAACGTGTCCTTGTGAATCCAGCAAAATAGGAAACAGCACCGCTAGGACTAATCTGTAAGGTGGTGAGAGGAGGGGTGTGTGGAAATGGCGCAACCCACTGGATAAGCAGCAATGCACTGTGCTTTCTGTTCAAAAAAGGGTGCTTGCTTCCATGCATGCTTAACGTTTGACTTCCAGGCACATAGCTCAGTTGGTTAGAGCGTGGTGCTCATATTGCCAAGGTTGCAGGTTCAATCCCCATATGGGGCAACTGCATATTCCCGCATTGCAGAGGGCTGGACTAGTTGGTCCTCAGCGTCTCTTCCAAGTCTACAATTCTATGAAAAAGGCCAAACAGAGCTGAGTCCTGCCACTTACCTTCTGCACAAACTGAGGGTTCACAGTGATCTCCTGATCCATGGCTTTCAGTCTCTCATCAAGCTCTATACATTTCAGCATCTGGGGAGAGTCAGATTATACAGGACAGTCACAGTTTGTTAGCTTCAGCATCCACATTGAAGCCCTATGGTCAGACGTGTGTCAGAATTCCCAGGCACCACATATATAACCTGCTTGCCAGAATCTTGGAATCCATCCCAGTAACCACTTTGAACTCTTTATCCTCTCCCTTGCCATTTGCTTCAAGACTGCTGCTTTACAGATTTGGGTATCGTTACAAATATGCGTTTGTTGCGAAGAACCCAGGCGTCCGGGGCAGGGCAGCAAGGAAGAAGAGAACATTGAATGCATTTTCACTGGGCCAGTCAAGGTAACCATCAGGAAGTTACCGCTGCCCAAAGCCACAACCAATACTGAAATGCAGCGACCAAGGGAAAGGAAGGAATTTGGCCCATCCCCTCAGCTGTTTCTATGGCAGGAACAGACAGAAGGTGGAAGAGGATCTGTTGAAAGGTGTCTGGGTGGTCTGCAGGAGGGTTCCTTGATGCCCAGTTGTTTTATCGCAGCAATCTGCACCAGGACCCCAGCTACTATCTGGCACTTGGCTCAGTGATTGATTCGCAGCTTAGAGGACTGCCATCTTATGAACACACACCTGGAAGCAAGGCCTATGAAACTCAGGGCGACTTATTGGAGAGTAAACATGCAGAGATTTTTCAGCAGCGCCATTTAAATTAGCTCTCACTCCCTCTTATATCCAAAATACTAGAATCTTGCCTTTCAACTTCATAAGCAGCATCGGTTTAAGTGCCTGCTTTCCATAAATTCACTGCCTGAATTCATCCCAAGGGCTTTAACTGGGAGGCTGGAAGATTCTGGGGGTGGGCTCTGTCCATACAGGAGAAAGAGGAGGGTGGGGACAGAATGAACTATGCTGGTTCAGACTTCCTGGCAGGAGGGCGGACAGGAATGATTTTCAATTATCTCCTGTGAGTTAAATCAGAACACCTCCCAGAAAATTCGAAAGCTGGCACAGCAGTGACTAGAACCAGCTCTGGGTTGTGCTAGGTATCTGCATGCTTTTTTTTTTAGAATTAATAGGGAATTCATAATGTGCCACAGAGCTTGCTGTTCTACTGACTCGTTCTGCTGCTCATGGCAACCATAACCGAGGTGAAAAGGAAGGGTTATTTACCTCCTGATCGATATTGTGAAGCATAGCTGGATTGTTGTACTTTTCAGGGTTGTCATGGAAACATACCATACCATCCTTCTGGTTAATACTTGCAAAGATTTCGCCATCTTCTATCTGAAATAACAAGATTTTAGTGTTTTATGATTTGGGCGCTGTTCCTGTTTCATCATGCCTCTGCCATCCCACCCAGAAGACCCTCCAACTGCTGTATTTCCCGCATCTTAACTGACAGCAGAACCTCCAAGAAAGGAAGTCCTCCCCATCTCATAACCAGGAATGTGTGGTCTCCAAATAATAATAATAATAATAACAATAATAATAATGATAATAAATAATTAAAATTTAAAAAACACCCTTGTTTTGACATGAAGATCAATACGTTTTGATTTGTGCTATCATAATAACTTTGCCTATCCTGGTAAATTAAGTTGTTAGGAATATTCATTATCATCCTATTGTACTGGTTAATGTTGACTACTTGCAATGACCTCTAGTTACTTTTACCCCCTATATATTTTTTTAAATTTTCTGTTTAACTTTTTAGAATATTCATTTAAGCAATCTTAAAATGCCAATGACTTCCCTTCTTCTCTTTGCATGGTTCATTTTGCATGACATAAATCCCTGCATATTTTAGATAAACTAAACCATTCAGTATTCCATTATTACATCCATCAAAACTTATTTACACTGTTGACTTTATCTTAATGCTGCCCACGTTTTCAAATAAGCACAATTCTCCTCCCTATATTCAATAAACATTTTCCAATCTTATTTAAACATATGTTCTTCTTGTTCTCTTACTCTGTATATGTTAGGTCCAGAAGTTGTGCATATTCCATATGATCTCTAGTTTCAATTGTTTGCAATTAGCCTTATCGCTACTGAAAGCAATATATGCAGAAAAGGGACGTTCAACTAAATCCAACTTGACATTTCGTTCAAAAAGCAACATTCCTTACCATATGAAGGACATATTTTTCTGCTTCCTGAGGCCCCGATAGCTGCACTCTACTTGCCATGTCTTGTAACGACAGTGTTAAAAATGTCTGAAATCCAGAAGCAGAGCAGATTCATTAGAGATTTCTGCAAACTCTGACCAACTCCTATGGGACTAGCATCTTGTACAGCACACCCAGGACCACCCCTGAACGCCTGCAAAAGGGCAGAAGCCAGGATAAGCAGAAGCCAGGTGTGTGATGCTGTCGGCAGGTAACATTTTAGACTTTATGAAAGCACCCATGAGAACCAGACAAGCAATTTTGCCAGGTGGCAAAATACCCTCAGTTAAGACACACCTGCATAATGTTCCCAAGGACTCACAAGAATACAGCAGAATGGATGACTCACCTTAGTTAGCCTCTGAATGTTCTTTTTATAGAGAGATGACAAGCACTGCTTCACCAAACCCATATTATTATCCCTGGTGAAGGTCTCGCTGTGCTTATTCACCAGATTCCGTAGCTCCGAGGGCTTATTGGTTGCATACACTTGCGCTAATTCATGGTAGGCGTTGCTAAGGGGCTGTGATGAGAAAGCAAAATAAGACTTTTTCAAATGCAGAGAAGGGCAACTCAAAACACCAATGAGGACCCCCATCAGGAGCTACTGATCTCAAGAGTTGTCTTATCCCAACACAAAGCATTGGTCTCTTTAGTCCAGTACTGCCTGCTCTGGCTGGAAGCAGCTCTCCAAGGGCCCAGGATTTCCCCACCTCTGCTACCCAAAATCATTCTTAGCTGGGGATGCCAGGGATTGAATAGAGGACCTGGACTGCAAAGGTTATGCACCACCACTGAGCAACACCTCTTCTCCTTATAACCTGGAATGAGTCTGCTATTCCCAAAAATCTCCTGTTCTTTTGTTTTTTCCTAAAAGCAGGAGAGAAAACAGACAACTCCAACTGCACAGCTTTGCCCATTCATTTTATTAATTCCAATTATTACTTTTACTAATGCTCAATTTGAAATAGCAAGTTTTGATTTTGATGCCTGTTCCTGTAAAATCCATTTCCTGCTTTAATTTTTTTTCCACTTTTTTTTGCACTGCTATGGCCCAAGAACTACTGCAATTAAAGTTCTCCTCTTCCTCCATCACAGTTTTGCCTTAAAAAATAACAACGCACCAGTACAGGATTTCTGGAGTCTTACCTTAACGAATCTACCCACTATCTGGGAGGTATACTTCGGCAGTTGCTGCACTTTGCCAAGTAGTATCAATGAAACTAGGATATACTTTTTATAGGATTCCAACATAATATGACTGACTGCCATGGCAGGAGTTGTTATAGCCTGTAAAAGAAAAGAAAAAGGAAGGGAGCAAGTGAAAATCACCAGAAACAAACAAACACACAGAGAGAGAGAGAGAGGGGCTCCATTTGCATGCAGTCCTAATCCGTGAGCCATGGTCAAGCAGATTATCCTGTGCACATGCAGCAAAAGCTCTCCCCTGTTGCTCCTTGTGTGCTCCAGTAGAGAAACGAACTTCTGTTTCCTTCCAAACAAACCACAGTCCTAAATCAATGCTTGCTCTTGGGTTGCCAAACATTTTCTCGGAAGAAACAAGGAATGGTATATATGGGAACGGCTTGGTCACTTCCCTTACAATTGTGTCGCTACTCACCCTAATAATAGGGTTGTCAAATTTGCAGATGACACAACTGTGATTGGGCTCATCCCTGAAAGGGAGGGTGAAACGGATTATAGAGATGAGGTGGAGCGGCTGACAGAGTGGTGCAGAGCTAACAATTTGCTCATAAATACAAGGAGCTTGTGGTGGACTTCAGGAGACAGAAGAGCAAAGGTCCAGCCACTTTTGATTGATGGGGTCTGTGTGGAGAGGGTAACAACGTTCAGATTTTTGGGCATTGAATTACAAGAGGATCTGTCCTGGAGTGTCAACACAAAGGGGCTTGTGAAGAAGGCGCAGCAGAGACTGTATTTTTTGAGAATACTAAGGAAAAACCATCTTCCGCAGAAACTGCTGCTTGCCTTCTATCACTGTGCCATTGAGAGCGTGCTCACTTATGGCTTATGTCTGTGGTACGGAAGCTGTACTACCCAGGACAGGATGGGGTTGTGTAGGGTTGTTAAGGCAGCAGAGAGCATTGTTGGCTGCCCACTCTCCACCTTAGAGCAGATTTATGCCACAAGGTGCCATAGGAAGGCACTGGACATAGTAAAAGATCCATCGCATCCTGGTCACTGTCTCTTCGAGCTCTTGCCGTCGGGACAGAGATACAGGTCGATGAAGACAAGAACGAGTCGTCTTAAGAACAGCTTCTTCTCCAGAGCAATCTCGGCCCTGAATGGGAAGCCCGGACTTTGAAAGTCATCTAATCTCCCTTGCTGTATTATACTGTATTATTTAATTAGTGTTTTTATGGAGCAGTCAAGTAATTTCGTTGTCCCCGAAGGGGGGCAATGACAATAAAGATATTATTATTATTATTATTATTATTATTATTATTATTATTATTATTATTATTATTATTATTATTAGTTCCTTCCCTTTTATAGCTGTATACTAGGTGTGGGGAACCTCAGCTGCAGGGGACAAATGCAGCCCCAAAGCCTGTCCATCTGGCCTTTGGAACTCTCCCCCGGACCACGTCCCTGTTTTGCACCCTGGGTGATTTTGCCCAGCTGGGATCCATTCCCTGAACTCTGATCAGGCCTCTTGCTTGACTGGATGGAGGAGAGAGGGGTGTGTGTGCAGAAACAAGCCTATTGTACCCAAGGTAACATTTACATCCATTGTTCCGCCCACTTTTGCCTCTGCCACCACCCACCACTGACCTGTGGCCCTCGCAAGGTCACTCAGAAGGGGATATGCCCTCAGGCTGAAATAGATCCCCCCCCCCACAATACTGTATATCAATCCATTTGTTAGGCAGAAGCGTCAGTTAAAGGGAACACTGTTAGGATATAGTTTCATTCCACCTTAAAAGGGTCAGGCATGACTTTTGTGTATCACATGCCTGTTTACGTCCAGCACAGTCTGCTGGGAACTTCCGTTGCATGTTGCTTTTGCTGGACACGAAGGGAAGCAGACTTGTTTTTTCCTTTGTTCCTGAACTATGCTGAATCACAGCACAGACTTGCTAACGGCCTATACTGTTATGGGTGCGAAGAATTGTCTCCAGGTGAGGATAGGTTTTGTAAGTGGAGGAAGTCTTCTTTTTCATTATTTGCAGGCTCTTGCTGCAACCAGAAATGACTGGGGAAATCTAGTAGCTTCTGATGCGCCTATCAACAGAGCTGTTACAGACTGAAGTTGACCCCTCCTGAGGCACAGAGAGCTCTCCTTCAACACACGGGTGAGGAGGGGAAGTTACCTGCTCATAGAAGTACAGTGCTCTTTCAAAGTTCTTCAGCCCAGTGTATATCATTCCACCATAGTAGTAGTAACATAGAAAGTGCTTTGCATCGTAAGCCCCATTCTCCTTACAAATATCCATCATGTCCACATCTAGATACGGAAGGGCAGGTTTAAAGCATTTTGCTAACAAACAGAGCTGAAACAAAACAGACCAGAGTTACCAAAAAAGCTAACCAACCAGCCACTTTCACACGCTGCCTTTGTTCAAATCCAATCTTTCCTGCTTTAAGAACAGAGCTTTAATCTCAAGTCATGACAAAATGCTAACAGAATTACATTATGAAACCTCATGAGAGAACGAGATGCTGGGAGTCTCAGCCCCGTTGAGTGAAATAACCCTAATAATTTGGACTCCTGAGAAATATGGACCATTACATTGGCAGTCAGGAGAGAGTGAGATTAGGGCAGTGATGGCCAAACTTGGCCCTCCAGCTGTTTTGGGACTACAATTCCCATCATCCCTACCACTGGTCCAGTTAGCTAGGGATGATGGGAGTTGTAGTCCCAAAACAGCTGGAGGGCCAAGTTTGGCCATGACTGGATTAGGGGGTGGTCACAACTGCATTTACAAAACATGCAAATGGCTTCATCAGGATGCTTGAATAACTCTTTCAAAAAACTGGGTTAATGTAGGTTTAGTAGAACTTTTGACTGCCTTCCCACTTTATAAGCCTGCAAGTCCCACTATTATTCATGCCTTTGCTAAAGCACGTTAACTGTTGCACACCGAACCACTCAAGGTTATGCATGTCATACAAAGGTGCGTTAAGCGTTGTTTGTTTCTATTTGGTACTTTTCTGGTTAGGCTTTATGTTTGTTTAAAGCATGGCATTACAGATCCTCTAACAGCTTGTCTCATCTCTGGAGCCAGACTGAAAGAGAAAGGGAACAAGCTTCTCCATCCATTGAAGTGACTTGATGCCAATTCACACACCTACCTGGAGTCGCAAGGCTACTGTCGGCACAAAGTATCTGGAATACCTTATTGCTGTAAGCAACTTTATCTATTCCCGGGGTTGAGTCGAAAGATAAACTGGGAGATGCCATGTCAGTGTTGACCAACTGCCCACAGTGAACAGATAGCTTTGTAAGGAACTCTGCAGTGCTGCAGGAAAAGTCGCCGTGACTCAGAAGTTCTACAGCAGCACAGCAAGCAGCAGACATACTTGATGAGCCTTTACTTTTGTTTCAAGCTATTCACTGGAATATACATGGCTGGAAGGGATCGTGAGGATGTTTTGCTGAAGCTTCCTGCACTGTGAGACCCTTGAAGCAGAACCACTCAGCCTGTTAGTCTTCCGGATTCCCTTACCTGGCAAAGATCTGCATGTATTGAGGTCAGCTGGTTGGTGTTCATCTGCATCTTGTCTATGGCTTGCCTGAGAATGCCAATTCCTCGCAGGGGCTGTAGGAAAGGTAACAGGTCTCTGTTAGGGAAGCCTCCGCAAGGGACCCCAGCGGCAGCACTTATAAACGAAAAGCCACCGACAACTGACTTTAATCTAATACATAACATTTCTCTACCGCTTACATTCAAAAGAAATATTGCAGCAGATCACAAAAGGAAAACAAAGGTTCAAATCATTTAAAACAGAGAAACAAGCATCACTGATAAAAGAGCAAAAGGAAACAGAGTAAATTATCAGGGAGGGCCCGAGAACGAGTCATTTCAGTGGTGGCCCCACTTCTATGGAACACTCTTCCCAGGGAGGCACACCTGGTGCCATCACTAGCAGTTTTTAGGTGGCAGGCGAAAACACTCTCATTCACCCAAGTATTGGATGTTAATTTTAGCAGGGTAGGATGTGTGCGTGTATGTATTTTAGGCTCTTCGATCCTTGGTTCCCCCCCAATAATTTGTACTGGTTTTCCAATATTACCCCAATTATACAAATACCAATTAATTCTGTTTTAATGTTCATTTTTTGTAAGTCACGCTGATTTTCATTTTTGAAAGAAAAGCAACGGTAAATAAATAAAATAAAGTTTTTACTAAATGGCAGAGGCACCAATTCGTTAGTGTCTCCCCCCCCCCCAAAGGAGCAGGGCACCCCAGAGGGTAGGCACTACCATGAAGAAGGCCCCTCTCTCTACTGGTGCCAGATGACACTCAACAGGTTGGAATGCGATCTGCAAGGCCTCCTTTGATGATGCCAGTGATCTACCAGGCCCAGTGATCTAACATGGCAAGGTGGTTCTGCTGTATCCCAGCATTGGAAGGGCTGGGAAACATATTGCCGGTCCCAGGGTCAGCATGAAAATACCTCCTCTAGTATGAAAACAGCAAAGTTATATTGTGCAACATACTCCAAAGAAGTGAACAGAGACATACCAACAGAAAAGAGAAAAGGTTCAGAATTAGTGCATGAGGAAGGGCAAAATTTAGTTGGTCAGAAAACACGTACTAGCCCAGCACCCTAAAGAGAATCTGGAGCATGTTTGGGCTTGTTTACCTGCTTCCGCTCCACAAGGGCATTGGTTAACTGGTGACACAGGCCAGCAACTAGAGACAACGAAACAAGAAAAAGAAAGAGTGAGCAGCCCCGCAAAGGGAACACGTCAACCATAGCAAGATGCAAGGCTGCCGAAGTAACTCACAAGTGTCTGTTGCGTATCGAATGTGTTCCCCATTACAAGTGCTGATAAAAAGCTGGACCTGCGAGAATAACGTTTCGAAGTCAGGGACGCTGGGCATGGAAAACTTCACGAACCTGAAAACGAAGACAGAACCCACATTTTAACAGAAGCTCTCACGTGAAAATGGGCACGGCTCTTAAAAGCTGCCAGAATGCAGAATAGGACTGCTCCAAAGGCAATGAACCATTGCTTCAATCTGCACATTCTAACATTTCTTGCAATGGAAACAGAGTAATCTGCAACCTTCATGAACAAAAATGTAAAAACTCGCATACAGCAAGTCCGTACACCCTTTCAAACCTTCAATGCAAGAAGAAGAAGAAGAAGAGTTTGGATTTGATATCCCGCTTTATTCCTACCCTAGGGAGTCTCAAAGCGGTTCACAATCTCCTTTTCCCTTCCTCCCCCACAACAAACACTCTGTGAGGTGAGTGGGGCTGAGAGACTTCCGAGAAGTGTGACTGGCCCAAGGTCACCCAGCAGCTGCAGGTGGAGGAGCGGAGACACGAACCCGGTTCCCCAGATTACGAGACTACCGCTCTTAACCACTACACCACACAAATTTCAAATGAAGGAAAGTAACTTACAAGACTGCAAGAACCCCTAAGGAGTGTTCTTGAACATCCAGGGCACCGAGCACTGTATCCAGGTGAGAGAG
This sequence comes from Podarcis bocagei, assembly GCF_964188305.1. NCBI lineage: Eukaryota > Metazoa > Chordata > Lepidosauria > Squamata > Lacertidae > Podarcis > Podarcis bocagei. The sequence continues at coordinate 50,450,245 of NC_138139.1, read as the reverse complement.
GTTTTTTGCTAGCAGTTCTCCACTTTTGTTGATCAGTTCACAAAGCTGAGTCATTTGCCCTGGAACAAGAAAAAGGGGCTGTTACATTTCAGCTCAATAAAAGTATATAAAGCAAAGGCTCCCTGTCGCACCTTTATGTACCCTCTGAGTTTGCACCAAGTGCAAGGACATAGGAGGCTCCCTTGCACCAAGTCAGACCTTTGGCTCACCTTGGTCAGTACTTCTGACACTGACTGGCAGCATCTCTCCAAGATTTCAGAGAGAAGCCCTGCCCAGTCCTACCTGGGGAAATCAGGGAGTGAACCAGGGACCTTCTGCATGAAATGGAAATATGATCAGCCATGGAAATATGATCAGCACCATTATCTTGGGCAATGAGTGAGAAGACAATGCTTCACATGTATCCTTTCTCCTCCGTGAGCTATACTAGAAGAAGAAGAAGAAGAGTTTGGATTTGATATCCCGCTTTATCACTACCCGAAGGAGTCTCAAAGCGGCTAACATTCTCCTTTCCCTTCCTCCCCCACAACAAACACTCTGTGAGGTGAGTGGGGCTGAGAGACTTCAAAGAAGTGTGACTGGCCCAAGGTCACCCAGCAGCTGCATGTGGAGGAGCGGAGACGCGAACCCGGTTCCCCAGATTACGAGACTACCGCTCTTAACCACTACACCACACTGGAAGGACACACCTATCTTTGAAGCACTGCTGTTACGGTCTAGGAAGAAATGAAAAAAGGGGCAGAGAAGAGAAGGGCATGTGTGTGCTGCAAATGAACCTTAGCTATATTTTGAGCTGAACCTGTTTGCACTGGTTCAGTGGTGAAAAGCCTCTTACGGAAGAAGAGAGATATATTCCAACTCTACAATTCTATGATGGAATACAATGGAATAATGGAAGGCAATGGGTGCCTTCTACAGAGAGAGAGAGAGGTGTTTTAACAGGTGCTGCAGATAAAACTGATTGCCTCCTTTGCTATTATTCTGCAGACACCAGGTGAACCCCTCTACCACTGCCCCCAGCCAAAACTAAATTAGTGCCCCTCCTACTCAACACCATCGACAACACCCATCACAACGCCATACAGAACTTGAGCTCAGAGCTCCGGGTGAGAAAGTGCAAGAGAACGGTGTGCTACAGTCCATCTCCCCACCTTCAGTTCACACGACGCTTGAAAAGCCACTGTCATAAGGTGTGGCAATCACCACTAGCTGGAAGGCAGCTTGGGAAACAAGGATTAGAGTCCAGTGGTTCTCAGCCTTGGGTCCCCAGATGTTTTTGGCCTACAGCTCCCATGATCCCTAGCTCACAGGACCAGTGGTCAGGGATGATGGGAGTTGTAGGCCAAAAACATCTGGGGACCCAAGGTTGAGAAAGGCTGGATTAGACGAATCCACAGAGATGTGGAGGTTCATCAATCACTACTGGCTACAACAGCTGAAGGGAGCATCCATGTTCAGAAATTGTCTACCACAGAATATCAGAAGAGAGCTGTGGTTGGGCGCTGTGGGAAAGAGGTCAATCAAACTGGCCTGTTCTTACATCCACAATCATTTCAGTGAAGGGTCTGTTGCTAATGAACTTCGGCAAACTGTATTTTTAAATTGTCCAGCAAGTTGGAAGCTCCCAAAGTTAAGTGCAGCATGAGAATGCAACAGGGACAGCCAACTTGGTGCCTTCCAGATGATGCGCTGGCTGGGACTGATGGGGTTTGGAGTCCAACAAGATCTGGAGAGCATCATATTAGATATCCCTAGTCTCCAAGCTTTAAATAAGCAAGAGCATGAGTTTGTGGGAGTTTAAGTAGATTCTAATATAATCTGAATTATGCTTCACTTTTGTAGAGGGTTTAATTTTCAGATTAAAAGAGCTGGAATTTGAGGGAAGAAACTGAAAATCCCGAGACACATGAAATACCATGGACAGCACCTCAGCTGAAATCCTCGGCCAGCTAGTGAAAAAATAATTCAAGTCTTTCCTCAAACCTTAGATGAAGCATTTATATACAGCAGGCTGGGCAAAAGCAGATTTGGATTTAGCATCAGATTTCTGGGTGATGTGCAGCAGCCCAGCAAGGGTTTCTGACTGCCAGTCATTTTAACAATGACAACAACTGAAAGCCTCTGTCACTGGCTTCTGAAATGAAGGGAAGTTGGAGTGGGGGATGAGGAGGGGATTTTTATGTGACAAGGTTGACAGCTGGTAACAAAACAAATTATTGGGGTACGCGTGTATTCAAGTGGAGGTCTGTGCACTCAGCTACAGTACTATGCAAAAATCTGGCTCTAGTTAGTGGATCTCAGGGATCTAGGAAAAAATAGATCCTTCAAGCCTGACATTTCCCCCTCCATAATGAAATAAAAAAAATAATGTACGGTACAATGTTGCTTATGTATTTAAATAAAGAAAATGTGAATCCTCCAAGAAAACTGACCTTTAAAAAAAAAGCATGCAAATGCTTTCACACCTGGATTCCTAGGAGTACGAAAAATTTTTTACAGCTCTGAGCACATCTATTGCAGGTACACAAAGCTGTGCTCCAAATTCAAAACTAACGATCACAAATACGAAATATTACTTTGGCTCAGTCAAAAGTGACTAGGAGCAAAATTAGAAAGCATGAGTGCTCGTTATTTTTAAAGAACATAGACAACCTTAAAGGTTCCCTTTGTTCCAATTAACAGTCCCAAACAAGATACATGTTACTGCATGCAGAATCTTTAAGTGGTAGCTGGCGTGGGGTTGAGGGTCCTGCAAGACATATAGGTGTGCTAAAAATTAAAAAACCTACATTAGGTTCTACAGAACACTGTGAAGCTATTCTAATGATTCAAACAGGTCTGACCCCCCCCCCAAAAAAAATTACCATCTCTTCACTAGGACGCTTTTCCCCAACTGCTTTGCAAAGTGAATAGAAGTTATCATTAAACACAATGCATATTTCAGAGACTGGCAAGATTTTTTAAAAATTATGTGTATGCAGAGTATAACCTGAGTTTAAACAATTTTGGGGAGATTAAGCTTAACTTCTACAGTATGCATAAGACACTCAGTGTTTCTCATTCACACATAAGCTTTACTAGTTAGATCAACACTACGAAGCCCTCATCAGCAGAAGAGTCACACGCACAAGATGCCCCATAACCTTCGACTGCAAGGTTTGGGTACAAATCAGAGAACAGAATGGCAGCATAAATTGTATCTTTTTTTGTAAAACATATACTCCTTCCTCTCTGAAAGATGAACCATTATTTAGACTAGTGATGGCTAATTTCTGGCATTCCAAATGCTTCTGGCTACAATTCCCATCATCCCTGACCACTGGGCATGCTGGGAAGGGGCTGATGTGAGTTGAGATTCCACCAACATCTGGAGGGCTGCAGGTTCCCTGCTCTGCACTGCTGTTTAAAAACAACCACACCAGTAAAACATAGCACACAAAACGTTTGAAAGACGTGCTCCCCAACACTTCTCACCCCTCCTCATTTTCCTCCCCAACATGCTGGCACCCCTTTTCCAATTGCCACAAAGTTCAATGCAAAATGTCAGCCTGTGTCTGAAAAGAACTTGCAGGATTATTCACTTCGGATCCCTGATTAACCCTGAAAATCCCCTATAGACATTGAGCCTTTGTTGCTATGCATGTAGCACTGCCCATCTTATCTCTGGAAACCCTGACTTAACAAATGCTGAGAAGATGCAGCAAGATGTTTTGAAGAGTGAGCAAGAACAGAGCTGTGCCGAGTTAGGGCTGGCTTGTTTTGGTAGCATCTATTCCATTCCATTCCTTCCTTCCTTCCTTCCTTCCTTTTATTTGTATGCTGCTTTCCTACAAAAATATGCTCAAAGTGGCTTAACAACACAGAAAACAGGAATACATTTCAAACAAACTATACAAAAATAATTTTATAATAACATAGCAAAACAACAGCAGTAAAAAAAAAGATAGCGAAAATAGCAAGGGAGTGTCACAGTTTCACCTTAGTGCTAGAAACTTCCTTGTCTGCGGACATAAACCTTCAAATAAAACTTAAAGGCTCTCCTGGCAGGGTTTTCCTAATGTTCTGTCAACATGGTATAACTCTGGCAAGATGGCCATTCACTTCTTGCCCCCATTCATTCTTCCCCTTGTGCCTTGAAGCCTTGCTCTGAATGGTTCCATCTCCCCCCTCCCCCCAACAACTTCAAAGCCTTCCTCAAAAGCCATCACCTCAAGGCTTGTAGCTCAGAATCAAACCTAAGGATTAGTAACTACTCGCACTTGCTACCCTCATCTCTCTAGGATTCCTTTTCTACTGTCGAAAAGTAGACTAAGCTCCTTGTTGGCTAGGAATCTGTCCTTTTTAATGTTATTCTTCAAAGCCCCAGTAACAATGGTAGTTATTTATTTGAATCCATTTATTGACACCCCACTCCCCCCCCCCCGCAGGGACTCAAGGTGACATATAGGTGAAAATATGAATAGCTAAAAACATAGGGGAAAAACAATAATTAGTAGTAGTAGTAGTAGTAGTAGTAATTACTGTTAGTAGTAATAGTAGTAGCTGTCACAGCCATCTGGTGCAAGGCACTAAAAGAAAACTTCTCCATGTTTAGGGAAGCTTTTAATGTTTAACAGGCTATTGTATTTTAATATTTTGTTAGAAGCCGCCCAGTGGCTGGGGAAACACAGCCTGGTTGGCAGGGTACAAATGACAAATTATTATTATTATTATTATTATTATTATTATTATTATTATTATTATTATTATTATTATTATTATTTACCTAGTTTTAGCATTTATATCCCTCTTAACCCTCAAGGAGCTCAGGGCTGCAGACATTATCACAGTCTTGTATTTAAGCATTAGCTTGATAACCATCTCCAAAAAGGAATTCCATGCAGATGAATAAGGTGGTTGATGAAGGAAGGATGCAGCGTTCCATTGCTCTTCTGCACCTAAGATATACACCAAGCACCCGGCACAGAAACACAGCAGGCTGCTGCAGAACAGACAGCGCACTCCATCCCTTTTTAGTGATTCCAGCAAGCTGGTAGAAATGTTTTGCAGACGGTAACATTGGTAGGCTTGTTTCAAGGCTGCATTATCATCACGGCTTATTGTCGCAGTAGCATCATAAGAACGTAACACCAAGCAGATTGGAGCAAAGGCGCATCTAGCCCAGCATCCCACAGCGGCCAGCAAGATGGGTTGGTGAGCCTCCACAAAACCCACAAGCAGGACATGAGAAGAACAGAAGGCAAACCGGATGGATCAGGCCAATGGTTTATCTAGTCCAGCATCTTGTTCTCACAGTGGCTGACCTGATGTCCAAGGGAAGCCTGCAAGATGGACATGAATGCAACAGCACTCTCCTGAGCTGCAATTCTCAGCAACTGGTATTTGGAAGTATGACATGTGACAGTGGTAGTACAACACACCCATTGTGGCTAGTAGCCACTGATAGCCTTGTCCTCAATGAATGTGTTTCATCCTCTTTTAAAGTCATCCAAGTTGGGGGCCATCACTGCCTCCTGCAGAAGCAAATTCCAGTTTAACTGCACTGTGTGAAGGAGGACCTTCTTTTATCTGTCCTGAATCTTCCAACATTCAGCTTCGTTAGATGTTCACAAGTTCTTTTTTTTTTAACATACATTTTATTAATCTAGATGTTCACAAGTTCTAGCATTGAGTGACGGAGAAAAACCTCTCTCTTCTCGCTTTCTTGATAAACTACTATGTTACCTCTTGTCTTTGATCTGAACTAAAAAGTCCCAAATGCTGCAACCTTTTCTCATAGGAGAATTGGTGGCCACCACGGCCTCCTGTGGGAACCGATTTCCATAGTTTTAACTAAGTGCTGCGTAAGAAGTCCTTGCTTTTATCTGTTGTGAGGAACAATGGAGGGAGTTGGGTGTGTTTAGCCTGGGTAAGAGGAGACTGAGAGGAGATATGAAAGGCAGCTTCCAGTATCTAAAGAGTTGGGACATGGAAGATAATAAATAATAATAATAATAATAATAATAATAATAATAATAATAATAATAATAATAATAATAATTTATTATTTGTACCCCACCCATCTGGCTGGGTTTCCCCAGCCACTCTGGGTGGCTTCCAACAAAAATTAAAAATACATTAGAATGTCACACATTAAAAACTTCCCTGAACAGAGCTACCTTCAGATGTCTTCTAAATGTCAGGTAGTTGTTCATCTCTTTGACATCTGATGGGAGGGCGTTCCACAGGGCGGGCGCCACTACCGAGAAGGCCCTCTGCCTGGTTCCCTGTAACCTCATTTTTCGCAGTGAGGGAACCGCTAGAAGGCCCTCAGAGCTGGACCTCAGTGTCTGGACAGAATGATGGGGGTGGAGACGCTCTTTCAGGTATACTGGGCCAAGGCCATTTAGGGCTTTAAAGGTCAACATGAACACTTTGAATTGTGTTCGGAAACGTACTGGGAGCCAATGTAGGTCTTTCAGGACCGGTGTTATGTGGTCTTGGCGGCCAAGCTTGGCAAGCTTGTTTTCTCTTGCTCCAGAGCATAAGACCTGAACAAGTGGCTTGAAGATACAAGAAAGGAGATTCTGCCTAAAAATCAGAAAGAACATTCTGACACTAAGAGCTCTTTGGAAGTGGAAGAGACTCCTGCGAGAGGTGGTGGGCCCTTCTTCCTTGGGGGTTTTTAAACAGAGGCTGGATGGCCATCTGTCATGGATGCTTTTGTTGAGATTACTGCATTGCAGGGGGTTGGAATGGATGACCCTCAGGGTCCCTCCCAACTCTGCAATTCTATGCTTCCACCATTCACCAATGTTGGAAGATTTATGTTGGATAAAAGGAGGATCTTCAACCAGCGCATAGTTGAACTGTAACTCGCTCCCACATTGGCAATGACGACCACCAACCTGCATGGCTTTGAAAGACAGAATATACAAAATCACGGAGGACAAGGCTACTCATCTTGGTGGCTAAGCTTTGCCTCCACAGTTGGAGGCAGCAATGCTTCTGAATATCCGTTGCTGGAAAATGCTCCTGTGCTCAGGTCCTGCGTGTTAGTTTCCCCGTAGGCAAATGTTCATTCACTGCGAAAGTAAGATGGGCCACTGGCCTGATCCACAAGGGCTCTTCTCATCTTCTTAGGCTCACTAGTTGTCCACGAGTTCCAGCGCTAACCATCCCTAAACCTCTTCCCCCACCGCCTTTACAACATGCGTCGGATCTGTACCCCCCCCAAAAAAAAAATCCCTTGCACGAGGCAAACGTTAAAGGGGTTAATTCTAAAACGCCCCGCGGGGGACACGCGAAAAGGGGGAGCCGCGCCCGTTCCCTCCCCAGAAGGCAGCCAGGGGGCTTCTTTCCCCGACACCCACCACCACTCAAGGGCGGGATTCGAACCCACGTCCCCCTCCGCCTCCACCTCCCACCAGGCCGCTTTCGCCATTCACGTGCGGGGTTGGGGGCCGAGGAGAGCCGGAGCCGCCCGGCGGGTCCCCGCGCTTGACCCCCCGCCAGCCACCCGGCCTCGCCCCCTCAGCCCGGGTCCCCGGCGGTCACCTTGGGCCGAGAGCTGCCTGACGCTGTTGACGAACTGCTCCAAGGCGGACGCCATCTTGGCGGCTCGCGGGAGGCCGCGGCGGGAGAGCAGCGAGGCGGGGGAGACGGAGCGGGCCCCGCGCCGGGGAAGGAGGGGGCGGGAGGAGGAGAGGAAGTCGCCTCTTCTCCCTCCTGAGGCAGCGTCTCCTCCCGCGCAGGGCCAATCAGACGCCGCTTCGGAGGGCCGCGGGGGCGGAGCTCCCCGGGCGTCATTGCCGGCGCGCGCGCCTAAGCAAGGGCGTTGCCATGGGAACCGCCGCTCCAGGCCCTCAACCCGGAAGCGGCCTTCCCCGGTGTAAACAGAGGCAGCTGCCAACTGCACTCGCGCTCTCGACTCGGTAGCTGCTCCAACTGGACCGGGGAAGGGTGGCTTCTTTAGCCTGGCACCGCAACCCGCCTTGTCTGCTTTCAAATTGTCGTCATGGAGAAGCACCCAGCCCGTAGTAAACTGCCTTAGCTCCCTCCCAGATAATACATTTAGGTGGCCACAATGCCCTCTGCAGCTTTCTACCCTGTCTGGCAGACAAAAACATAGTAAGAATGCAGCGACAACCCAGCCAGGGTGCTAAGGGTCAGGGTGACGTCAGACACGGTGTGATGTCACACAGAGTACTTCACGCAACTCAGAAGCACATTGCATCTTCCGGTTATGGCTGCTTATCACTTCACTGCTAATCACTTCACTATCACATCATCGTATCATCATCATTGTTTTGTTGCTGTTTGGGGGAGTGTAGCACAGTAACATAAGCAAAAAGAACAAAAGATCCTTGTGGTAATCTAAAGATCAACACATTTTAATTTATTTAGGTGCATTTGTACCCTACTCTTGGGCCAAAGAAAGCACAGCCAATTGCATAAAATCAGTTATAAACAAGACAGTCCCTGCCTGCAGCCTTACAACCTAAAAAAAAATTCCACATTACAAAAGGGAAAATGGATAAGGAGGAAAGAGGAAGAAAGCAAACTCGGGCAACCTTTATTAAATAGTAGTTCTCATAATGACTGACTTGCAGAGAAACAGCACAGGGGCAGGAGGTGCCTAATGGCATAAATTTCCATGAACTGGAGAATCCACTTCATCAGATATTTTAGATCAGGCTTCCACAACCTCGGCCCTCCAGAAGTTTTTTTAGACTACAATTCCCATCATCCCTGACCACTGGTCCTGCTAGCTAGGGATCATGGGAGTTGTAGGCCAAAAAAACATCTGGCGGACCGAGGTTGAGGAAGCCTGCTTTAGATAAAGCAGACTCAAATCCACAAAGAGTACACAGAGTTCCTGTTTTCTGCTGAGCATGGCACTTTTGTGTGCCAACTTTCTATTGAGGATTCTAATTTCCTTGCCAATAGGGCAGCAATTATTTGGGAGACACAAAGCAACCCACCTGAGCTCAGAACCAGCTCTTTCAATGCTGCTTCTGGAACCTTCTAAAAATGACATTTGTTTTTGAGAAATGCATTTCAGGCGCCAATGTTATGAGATCCCATTTGAGAGAGAGAAATCAGTTGTTGTGCTGTGAGCAGCACGATACCAGGAAATCCTAAGAAGAGATGAGCTCATCCTTCACTTGATATTCCCAGTGTGGACATCAGGGGCCGATGTATATCCAGTCTGTACCTAATAATGGAACAGCACTTCAGGGTGATTTTTTTTGGCAAAGCTGTATCTCTTTTGCCAGTGACCTCTTCTCACCATCATCTCATGTCTTATGCTCCAGAAAACCATATATGTTCATATGGCGAATAGCTGTTCTGAGTAAACAAAAATAGTGTATTGTAACCCACATATTATAAACAGGTGGTGTAAATGAGGCCTACTTCAATCTGCAGTCTGTTATGCTTCCAGAAACGTTGAGGAGGAAATGGGATTCGCTCAAGAAGCAGCAAGGATCGAGTTCTGGGCTACAGTACAGAATAAGTGTGATAATTATGGTCTAGATGTTTTGTGAAAAAATGGCTTTCACCAGTGCTTTAATCTTTCTTGAAAAAGAGGTGCTGGTGTAGGAGGGCAAAGCCTCTTAAGGCTACACTGGAACTCACCATGAAAGCTTCCCTTGTTCTCTTATACAGTGGTACCTCGGGTTAAGAACTTAATTCGTTCTGGAGGTCTGTTCTTAACCTGAAACTGTTATTAACCTGAAGCACCACTTTAGCTAATGGGGCCTCCTGCTGCCGCTGTGCCGCCGCTGCACGATTTCTGTTCTCATCCAGTTCTTAACCCGAGGTAATATTTCTGGGTTAGCGGAGTCTGAAACCTGAAGCGTATGTAACCTGAAGCGTATGTAACCCAAGGTACCACTGTAATGGAAATGGCATCCACCTAAGAGGTATCGGAACTGAATTCCAGTAAGTTCCTGCTGAAAAATACGGTAACCCCTGGCTTTCACTACTACTACTACTATTACTACTACTACTACTACTACTACTACTACTATTTTAAAGATATGGATAGTTCTGCCTGTAGTTCCTATTGCACAATAAAATACGGCAGTCTCTGCAAAGTATAACAATAACAAAAGATTGTTTTATGCTTCCAGGAGTTTCCACTGAGTTTCAACAAAGCTGAAGCAGGGGCAACCAAGGAATATGAGCGCCTTTAGTTAGGTTGCTTGGACTTTAACCCTGGGACCTTAGGGTGATAAATAATTTTTTAATAATAATAAGGGCTTTTTTTCACCCAGAGCTCACAGGAGCTCAGCTCCGACACCTCAATGTTGGAACTGCTTGTGCGCTCATCAACCTTTGCTTGAAAGGCATTCTGCACACGCTCAGAGGCCTACTTCTTCTAATTGTATACACCATGTTGAACCTTGGCATCAGAACCTGATTATTCCAGAGCTGAACCTGCCCGTAGGCCTCATGGACCCTGAAAGCCTCGCTGAACAAAACGAAACTTCCTTCCACGTAAACACACGCAGGATCACATGCCCTCCAAATATCCCTGTTTTCTGCGGACAGCCCGACTTACAAAAGCCATCCCAGTTTCTGATCTGATCCCGGAATGTCCCACTTTTCCTTAGGACGTCCCTATTTTCATCGGAGTGATGTTGGAGGGGATGGAGTTATGCAACTCCTGAGCCAAGGAGATAAGTAGCTATATAGTACTACCTTTAGAAGACAGCCCTGTATAGGAAAGTTTTACAATGTTTATTGCTTTATTATGTTTTTATTCATGCTGGAAGCCACCCAGAGGGGCTGTGGCAACCCAGTCAGATGGGCAGGGTACTAATACTAATACTATAGAATGGACGTCCATATTTTCATTGGATAAATGTTGGAGGGTATGGGGTCAGGCTGCGCTGCGCGGCTGACCTTGCTCGGGTCATCTTTTTTGCAGTGGGGGAAGCAGCCCAATTGAGGAGGTGTTTCCTACCCCTGGGTTTACTTCCAGCGCAAGGAGGGAGGCGATGGGACAAGGCCAGATTTAGGTTTGATGAGGCCCTAAGCTACTGAAGGTAATGGGGCCCTTTATATGTCCAGCTGTCCTTTGTCAACAACAAATTGTCACTGTTTTTTGTGTTAAATATGCTCTATGGTAATTTATGGACCTAATAGGTATCTCAAGCCATTTGCACATAACAAAACATGGTATCTGAAGAAGTGTGCATGCGCACGAAAGCTCATACCAAGAACTAACTTAGTTGGTCTTTAAGGTGCTACTGGAAGGAATTTTTTTATTATAACAAAACATGTATTTTATCAAAGTAATTGTTGAACTGAAATACAATTAAGAAGTATATTAATAGTGAAATACAATTAAGAAGAAGTATATTTTGGGGGGCCCCCAAGAGAATGGGGCCCTAAGCTATAGCTTGTTTATCTTATACGTAAATCCGGCACTGCTGGGGAGAGACCCCGGAGACGGGGAACACAGGAGATCCCATGCGAGGAGCTGGAGGCGCGCTTCCCGGCCGGCGCTGGAAACATGCCGCTGCTGCGAGGCGGCGCTTGGAGCTGCCGGGAGCGCAAGCACCAACCCCCTCCCCACCCGCGGCTCCTCCCGCGGGCGATGGGAAGGAGAACCGGAGCACTGCCGGGTTGGGCTGCTCTGCCGGCGCCTCGGGAGGAGGGCGAGAGAGCGGCTCCCGCGGCTCGGCTGCAACCCAGAGGCGCGCGCACCGGAGCGCCAAGCCGCGCCCGGCCACCCCCAGCGCTGCGGAAGCACCTCGAGGACGCGGCGGCGCCCCACGAAGCGCCCTTGCCCGTCGCAAAGGGGGCGAGGAGAAGGAAGCCCGTGCGGATCTTGCGCGGGACGAGCGTAAGGCACCCGGGACCCGCGCCCACCTTCGCTTCCTTGAGCGCCACCCTGCCGCTGCTTTTGCGCAGCCGGCCCGGGAGCCCTCGCCTCGCCTCGCCGCCCTCTCCATCTCCTCTCCCGGGGCTCCTCTTTGGCTGCAAATCGGGGTGGAGAAGCAAGAAGGGAGCGGCAGGACTCCGGTGCTGCAGCGGCAATCATTGCATCAATAATAGCAATTATCTGCGGGTTTGGCGGACCTCGTGGGGTCCCCAAATCCGTGCGCCGCAGAGAGACAGAAAACCGGGCGTGATGCAGCAGTTGCAGAAAAGGAGGCTGGGGATTTGGGAGCACAGCGACGAGGAAGCCTTGATCCGGCGCCCTTCCCCGGTTTTTTAAGAGAGAGATTCCGCCCTTCTCCATGCTAGCCATGAGCAGCTTCTTCTTGCACCCGCGGCCAGCCCTGCGCGGCTGCTGCGCCCCTTTCCTGGCCTCGGGCGCGGACTGTTTGGCGCACTGCAGCAGACGCAGCGCCTCTTCGCGCTGCGCCCCCGGCCGCCGCCGGCGCCTGCGGGTCTTAGTGGACATGGACGGGGTGCTGGCGGATTTCGAGGGGGGCTTCCTGAAGAAGTTCAGAGCCAAGTATCCGGAGAAGCCCTACATCGCCTTGGAGGACCGCAGGGGGTTCTGGGTCTCGGAGCAGTATGGGCAGCTGGAATCGGAGCTGAGTGTGAGTCAGTGGCCTTGTTGTTATTGTTGTTGTTGTTATCAACATAACGTCAGTAAAGGCAGTTTGCAGATTACAAGAGGACAGATCTCTGCCCCGAGGGGCTTACCATATATAACTAGACACAAGGGCGGTCCACCAAGGAACGGAAAGGGAATTGCAGCTGGAGTAAAATGAAGGAAATTGCTCATTATTAGCATCAACACCACCCACAGTGCCTTGCAAAATACAAAAATACAAATCTCCAAGGGCATTTGTAAATACAAAACCCCAAGGGGCTTGCAGTATATAATTAAACAGAAGGGAGACCAGAGAAAAGCAGAAAGGGAAATGCAGCTGGAGCAAACCAAATGAAATTTGATGTTATCGTTTGTTGGATTTGTTATCTACCATTCACAGTAAGGTTCCAGGGCAGGTTACCACTATTTTATATTGAAACAAATTACAGTGGTACCTCGGGTTACATACGCTTCAGGTTACGGACTCCGCTAACCCAGAAATAGTACCTCGGGTTAAGAACTTTGCTTCAGGATGAGAACAGAAATCGTGCAGTGGCAGCAGCAGGAGGCCCCATTAGCTAAAGTGGTGCTTCAGGTTAAGAACAGTTTCAGGTTAAGAATGGACCTCCGGAACGAATTAAGTTCTTAACCCGAGGTACCACTGTATATTGGTAAGAATACTGTTGTGGTTTTGAAACGTATTAATCGCTTGTTACCTAAAAGGTCTCCTAGCAACTTAAGGTACATGTAAAACATACTGGGGTAATGCCATTAAAAACATGATGCCATAAGGAGGAGGGAGGAAGAAACACAAAACATTAACATTCTGTACAACATTTCCAAAAAGAAAAAAAGGATGGATCCTGAAAATATCGCTGTGTACACATTACAGGCTTACCACACAGCTAGGTTGTTTTTTTCCACAATTTGGATTGAAGCTGGTTTGCTGGGGAAATTCATCAAAACACAGTATTTCACAAACAAATGACAGGATAGGTACGGATTGTGGCCAAGTCGTGTGTACTGGCAGCTCACTGGGTGCATAGTAGCCTGGAATGTGTACAGATATTTATCTCGTGTGTCAAAGCCTAGGTTAGGTCAAGTGTGTCTTCAGCATACCAAGGAAACAATACAATAAAGGTGCCAGACACATCTCTGTGGGCAGGGAATTCCACAACCCAAAAGCTGCCACAAAGCAGCATGCCCTCTTCTGGGCCACTGCTGCCATCCGGAGTTTCTACAGGCGATGGATGGAACTACCAAGATCCTAATAACCAGGAGTGTCAGTGGGGAACGAGGCAGTCTTCAGATATTTGGGGCCCAAGTCATTTAGGGCTTTAAACAGCGACATGAGGCGGTTTTAGTGTAGTGTGATTGGTTTGGCAGCGCTGGGTGCCGGCTCTGCAACAATGATGTGTAAGAGGCGGGGGGGGGGGGGCGCGCCAAATTTTAGTGCCACCCAGGGCACTGCTGAAATTTGAGAATCCAAAGTCTGCCACTGTCTCCTTGATCTGGGCCTGAAAAACAATTTGAACACAGTTTTGAAACAGAGGTTATATGAATAGGAACCCCAGGCAGAAATCTGGCTGCTGCATGTTGGACCAGTTGAAATTTCAAAGTCTTCTTCAAGGGTAGACCCACATAGAAATAAATAAATACACATTTGTTTAGAGTAGTAGATAATAACAAGCACTTTTAAATAGGCAAAGTCACCTCCAAGGCTTTTTTATTATTATTAATGCTTACAACAGCCCTATAAGGTAGGCTACTTTATCCACCTGTTGCATAGAGTGGAAATGAGGCTGGCAGGTAAGTAAGTGCCTTGGAATTGAACCCAAGTTTCAGGCCTGTTCTCCATCTACTGCACAATCCCGTCTCTGTGTTTTTATTAATGACAAAAGTCCAAGCGTGTTCAAAGTCCACAAGGTTGCAAACTCCATCGAGTAGCTAACTCTGTCCTGGGCCTGGGCAGAGCGATTCTATTCCCTCTTGCTGCTATTGGTTTAACTGATCGGATAAGCGGGGAGGACTGGGCAGGCTGGCGAGGGGGTAAACTACAACCCCCAGAATTCTTTGAGGAAAGTCAGGTGTTTAAAATGTGCTCTGTATGCAGCCCTTATTCAAATGTCGCTGCTCAAGCTGCTCTCGTGGATTCTGTTGTGCAGGAGAGCAGCCAAGAGGGCCACAGACTTAACAGACTAATGTTCTCCCCTCCCCAACCTTCTCGCTCTAAAACTCTTTGCAGGAAAAGGCAATTGGCATTTGGGAGTCAAAGAACTTCTTCCTGGAACTGGATCCGCTCCCAGGGGCCGTGGAAGCCGTCAAGCAGATGGCCGAGTTAAAAGAGTGAGTATGTTTGGCAGAATTTGCAAGGGAGAAGCTTCCCCACTGCAGGCACACCCCTGCTCTTCCACCAGCCGGGCTTCTTCCTTTATTTTCATTATTTTGTCCTTCTAGCCTTCTCTACACCAAATAGTCCCAGGGTGAGCATGAGTTATAAGGCCGGGCGATATCTATCAATACATGACACTAAATGTATGAATCAGTCAACAACAACAACATTTTATCTATTTGTTATCGGCTGTTGTTATTTTAGGGACGCGGGTGGTGCTGTGGGTTAATCCACTGAGCCTCTTGGGCTTGCTGATCGGTAGGTCGGTGGTTCGAATCCCTGCGATGGGGTGAGCTTCCCTTGCTCGGTCCCTGCTCCTGCCAACCTAGCAGTTCGAAAGCACATCAAAGTGCAAGTAGATAAATAGGTACCGCTCCGGTGGGAAGGTAAACGGTGTTTCTGTGTGCTGCTCTGGTTTCACCAGAAGCAGCTTAGTCCTGCTGGCCACATGACCCAGAAAAACTGTCTGCTGTCAAACGTCAGCTCCCTCGGCCAGTAAAGCGAGATGAGCGCCACAACCCCAGAGTCGTACACGACTGGACTTACCGTATTTTTCGCCCTATAAGACGCACTTTTCCCCCTCCAAAAATGAAGGGGAAATGTGGGTGCGTCTTATGGGGCGAATGCAGGCTTTCGCTGAAGCCTGGAGAGCGAGGGGGGTCGGTGCGCACCGACCCCTCTCGCTCTCCAGGCTTCAGGAAGCTATCCGCTAGCTGTGGGAGACCCAGCTCTCCCAGGGCTAGCGGAGAGCTTGCCTGCACCCAGAAGCTTGGGGCGCGCTGAGCTCCGCACGCCCCAAGCTTCGGGATTAGTGCAGCGCTCCGCTAGCCCTGGGAGAGCCGTGCGGCTCTCCCGGGGCTAGCGGACTGCTTGCCGGCACCCAGAAGCTTGGGGCGCGCTGAGCTCTGCACGCCCCAAGCTTCAGGATTAGCGCAGGGTTCCGCTAGCCCTGGGAGAGGCGCCCGGCTCTCCCATGGCTAGCGGAGACCTTGCCGGCACCCAGAAGCTTGGGGCGTGCTGAGCTCCGCACGCCCCAAGCTTCGGGATTAGCGGAGCGCACCTGGGGGGGAAATAATTTTTTTTCCTTTATTTCCCCCCAAAAAAACTAGGTGCGTCTTATGGGCCGGTGCGTCTTATGGGGCGAAAAATACGGTAACTGTCAGTTGTTATTTTAACTGCTGCTGTTTCTCATTCTGTTGATTTGTGATCGGTCACTTGCCTTTGTTTCTGTATTTTCCCTCTAAGCGGCCTGAGGGCATTTTGCAGCAGGGGCTAGTCTGTTAGGGGAGATGGGGTGCTGCCCCCATAAAAAAAAACTTCAGTCTGTTCTCTGCTAGGTCCTCCCTGCCTGCCTTCTTACTTGCAAGCAATCCACTGGCTGTCACCTTCCTCCTCCTCCACAGTCGCAGTGATGCCCCTTGCAGAATTCGGCAGGGAGGAGGAGGAGGATAGGGACAAAACTACCATTAGTGGGTTCCATTTGTCACTGGCTCTGGCCCGTGTTGGAAATCC
Organism: Podarcis bocagei; assembly: GCF_964188305.1. Lineage (NCBI taxonomy): Eukaryota > Metazoa > Chordata > Lepidosauria > Squamata > Lacertidae > Podarcis > Podarcis bocagei. The sequence goes on along the minus strand of NC_138139.1, from coordinate 50,433,803 downwards.
CCCAGGCGCCAGGCATGTTTTGGGGTCCAATTGCACCCACGTGGAGATCTTTGGATGCCAGGCTAGCAGGCTGAACCATCTAGTTTTCTTAAGCAGGTGAGCAGAAGAGCTTATATACTGCATTTATATCCCAGTCTATGATTCACCCCCCTCCTCAGTTAATCACCACAACGACCCTGTGAGGTGGGTGAAGAGTCTGGGACTGGCACAAGGTCACCCAGTGAGCTTCCTGACTGAGTGGGGATTTGAACCCTGATCTCCCAGGTCCTAGTCCAACACTCTCACCACTACACCCCACTGCCTTCCTAAAGTCCTTCTGCTACAGGGCAGCTCTATAAATTAAGCAGGCAGATAAATATGGGGACAGCAAAATGTCACTTAGAGAAGGATCTGGAATATTTTCCAGGAAGCTTGAATTTGTTTTATTCTGGATTGTTTTATTTGATGTTTTAACGTGTTGTAAACCTCTCTGAGGTTTCTCCCCCTTTTAAATACAAAGCAGTGTAGAAAGGAACAATCATAATCACAATCATCTTAATAAGTCTCATTGGGTGGAAACTTCCTGCAGCCAATCTGAAGCTGTGCCAGCGTCGTCGCCCGCCCAGAAGCCGTGCCAGCATCGCGAAAGTCAGTCCCCGCACGGCGAGGCGTCCACAGTGTGTGGGGACTGACCAATCGGGCAGCAGAGTCTGCGTGCCGATTTATGAGCCTGGGGGACCACATCTGGCCCCAGGCCTTAGTTTTCCAACCCCTGGACTAAGTGGTCCATCTGAGGCAGCCTTTGCTTATATCTATGCAGAGCACACTTGAGCTTTTTTTTTTTTTTTTTTTTTTTGCAGGAAGGCCAGAATCCATACAGGATGAATAAATGCAAAGGTAGATTTCTTCTTCTTCTCCACTGTCTCCTTCCCTCCTTCACTATCTCTCTTTTCTGTCATTGTAGGACCGATGTGTTCATATGCACCAGTCCCATCAAGAAGTATCGGTATTGCCCATACGAAAAGGTAACGGGTATATTATTTTTATTACTGTTTCTTCATTTAGATAATTTGTAGCCAGCCTTTCAATCGAACGGATTCCCAGAGCAGAGGACAGTGACGAAATTCAGAATCTTTCCGACGGAAATTCCCTCCTACGTGCAGTCTGGAGAGGCAGGAACTAAGGCGTGTGTTTTGACCGCCTTCTGAAAACCCATCTGTTTAGCCAGGCTTTCCCTGGCTGCAAATTGCCAATACATTTCCTGGGTTTTCCTGGCATTAAATATTCATTAAAACTAGGTAAGAGCAGACTTTAAGAAACAGGAGGCATAAGAGAATGATCAAAATATAGGCAACATCGACAGTTTTAAAAACAACAGAGGTGCACAATTAATTTTATGTCTGGAGGTGCTCGCCGGAACAAAAAAAAGGTTTCTAGCCGGTGTCAAAAACATCACAACGAAGACGGCTGCCTAATATTAACCGTTGCAATTTTATAGTACGTTTTATATACCGTATTTTTCGCTCTATAAGACGCACCAGACCACAAGACGCACCTAGTTTTTGGAGGAGGAAAACAAGAAAAAAAAAATTCTGAATCTCAGAAGCCAGAACGGCAAGAGGGATCGCTGCGCAGTGAAAGCACCAATCCCTCTTGCTGTTCTGGCTTCTGGGATAGCTGCGCAGCCTGCATTCGCTCCATAAGACGCACACACATTTCCCCTTACTTTTTAGGAGGGAAAAAGTGAGTCTTATAGAGCAAAAAATATGGTAAACTGCTTAGAGAGGTTCTGTATTTTAATTGGTATATAACTATTGCTGAGAAGTGAGTGAAATCAAGAACGAAAATAAAGTGATCAAATTGAAAATAAAGTGAAACTCCGGGGAGCCAGGATGAGGCCAGGAGAGGGCATTAAAGTGACGAATAAAGCAGAACTCTCCACGAAAAGACTGATATGAAAAGCCAGTTAAAAGGCACGGACTCCTGGATCAGCCTCAAAGCAGTGGGGAGCTGGCTCCATAATTGCACCAAGTGCAAGATTGCAGACAAATTTTGTGCAGACACCCAGCCCACCTGGAGTCTTGGCTCAAAGTTAAGCTCCACTTCCCGCTCCCTGCTTCCCCATAATGGGGTTTATTTTTGGGGTTTTTGGTCATTGGGGTTTGCTGGTCATGCCGGTGCCAGTTCCATCCTCCCCCCGCCCTCTGCCCACAAACTCTTTTCTTCCACTCTTTCCCTTTCCACTTTCCAGTACGCCTGGGTGGAGAAGCACTTGGGCCAAGAGTTTCTGGAGCAGATCGTCCTCACCCGAGATAAGACGGTGGTCTCTGGCGACCTGCTGATTGACGACAGGCCTGATATAATAGGTGAAGGGGTTGTCCCAAGGGAAAAGGCATCGGGGGCTGGTGGGTGGGTGGAAGTGCAAGGCAGTGAAGGCCCCAACAGCCCTTCAACATTGACACATACTGTGCTTATTTATTTGAATTTGTATACCAGAGCTTGGACAACAGTAGTTAGGCTATCCCTGTCCAGATAAGGGCACAGCTGGACCACCAGTCCAAGCTGATGGAAGGCACTCTGTGCCACCGAGGCCACCTGAGCCTCAAGCAACAGCAATAGATCCAGAACTATAGATCCAGCTATAGATCCAGACCAATAGATCCAAGCTACGTACCCACTCATTCAGAGGGAGTGTAACTCCACCAAGAGCAGGCAACCTCCCATCCACCCGGTCTAGGGAACCACCCACTAACAGTGTCTCAGCCTTATCTAGATTGAGCTTTAGTTTGTATCTTCCTATAGACATAAAAACGTAAGGCTCTCATCACGCAACTCCCATTTTAGGCCTGCATCGCAATCCTGGATTCGCATGAAGTCAGGGCAAGGGTGGAGGGGGAGTGAAAGAGAAGCAGGATTTCAAATGATGGTTTTAAACAACAGCAGGAGTTTAAATGGAGCAGGGATGGAGGGGCACAGAGGAGCTCTGAGGTTATTGGCAGGCAGGGACGTGAAGGAGCTGTGAGAATATCGTTTTTTGCTTTTAGGCAATTCTTCTGTGTGTCACGACAAACATCATCCAGCCTCTCCTGAGGCTACAGCCACTTACCTAGGAGTAAGCCCCATTGAGCGCAATGGGACTTACATCTAAGTAGGCATGTTTAGATCACATTGCTCCCAGCTGCAGGTATCTCTTGGTTAGTACACTATATGGCTCTCTGACAGTTGCTTGCTTACTGCAAATAAGCAAAGTCGCTTACGACAGACTTTGGGGTTTACAGGCATATAGCACACACAGGGCTGTGTCTACCCTGCAGAAATTCAAAATTCTGCTTCGAGGACAGAAACAAAACATGAAACCTATACAATAAGGGTCAGCAAACTTTTTCAGCAGGGGGCCGGTCCACTGTCCCCCAGACCTTGTGGGGGGCCGGACTATATTTTGAAGGGGGGGGGGAAAGAACGAATTCCTATGCCCCCCACAAATAACCCAGAGATGCATTTTAAATAAAAGGACACATTCTACTCATGTAAAAACACACTGAATCGCGGACCGTCTGTGGGCCAGATTGAGAAGGCGATTGGGCCGTATCTGGCCCACGGGCTTTAGGTTGCCTTCCTATGGTATATGAGCTCTGCAGACTGGAGCGCAGACCTTTGTTAGTGGATTGTGAGACTCCACCAGCTGTTGTAAAGCCAATCTTTACACCCATGAAGACTAGAAACTTCTCTCCCCTTTTCATTCCCCACTATTAGATTCCATAGAGCAGTGAGGTGACAGATTTTTTTTTTTAAAAAAAAAACAAACCCCCCAGACAGGCGTTATTCAGTTTAAAAAGGTCCTAAGTCGCCTTCTTTTCTTTGCCTTCCAGGAGCTGAGAAGAGTCCGAGCTGGGAGCACATCCTCTTCACGGCATGCCACAACAAGCACCTCCAGCTGCCTCTTCTTCGTCGGAGGCTGCACTCGTGGGCTGACGACTGGAAGGCCATCTTGGATAGCAAGCGGGCATTGTAGAGCTCATTGGGAGAGTCTCCTCGACGTGCCCGGCGAGGGGCCAGAATCAGTGGTGCAGGCCCGAAAACCACACCTAGGCCCCGTGGGGAGAAGCAGGAAAAACCATGTCTTTGGTTTCAGCTATGGAGCCAGAGACGAGGGCAGGCTTCCCAAGAAAAAGGAGCTTGGCCATTCCGCAAGAGCCATCGCAAAAGCTGGGCCACCGAAGGACCTTTGCCAAGCACCCTTCCTGGGTCTGGCTTGGCCTAGTCCAAAAGATGTCTTATCCCAAAGGAAGGCCCAGCCAGGGGTGTTCACCACCCACCAAGCACTGTTTAGCGTCATATCTGGCTTCCGTAAAGATGGCCGCCATCTTTAACGTCCGCTCCCAATCTCCAGGACTGAAATTTAGTTTGCTTCAGGAGGACGTTGAAATGAGCTGAGGGGCAGGCCGGTCTGGGAGCCACTTCAAAATCCAAAATGTGTGTGTGTGTGAACTGTGGTAGCTCATTTGCCAGGGGAAATGCCTGGGTTGGAGAACCAGTCACCGGTCCAAACATTGTTGGACTCCAGTTCCCATCATCCTTGGCCGTGCTGGCTGGGGATGATGAGAGTTGGAGTCCGTCAACATCTGGAGGGCCACAGTTTCCCTACCCTTACTCCCAGAAACATCCTCTCTCTCATAGCGTTTGATGGTTCAAGATGGCGGCTCGTCAACAAACCCAGGTTTCTGAGCTGAGACCTGGTTCCAACCAAGTTCTCCTTTGGGCTCTCGGTGTAAGCCAAAGCGAGTGCCCTTCTAACGTAAGAAGGCCTGTGGAATCTCAGGTTGGGCGAGGAGGCCTCAGTTCTCACAAATGGCAAGGGAGGAGGCCAACCACGTCATTTTTTGCGGATAGACTCACAAGACTGAATGGACTTCATACCCCACCAAATATCCCTCCAGGTAGAAGAATAGTAAGCCAGGGAGAAATATTCTAGCCTGCTGGTTTTCTATACGAAGGAATTTTTATTTTATTTTTTGGACAGGAGAACAATGTGGGCCCATATCCTGAAGCAGATATGGCAACCCATGAGCAAGCAGACAATTTTGCACTCGCTGCCCATAGGAGCAAGGTCTGAGCTTCGCCTTGAAGAGAACTTTCTGGAACATTTGTGCTATATGTAGCTCTTTAACTAGTGTCTCAGTCAAGTGACACTGGACGGAGGTCTTCCGTCATGAGACACTCTCATTCCCTCCAGACACACGGCAGCTAAAAAGCTTGTGACAGCACACAAGGAAGAAAGCTTTATTGTTCCCGGAAGACGAAAGCCAAAAGGATTCCCCCTCAAGCTGAAATTGGGAAAATGGTCAGAATTCATTTGGCTTCATGAATCTGCAATATTTTGCAAGTTCTGCTTTTGAAATCTGTTTGAGTCTTTTACAAAACGAGAAAGTAAGGAAAGATTGGCTCGTCAATGTATTTTAAAGGCAGCCCTTTCAAGTTTTCAATTCCGTGCTTCGACGCTGTCCTCTTGTTTCCATTATCCCAGTTCAAAACCCCCAAATTCAGCAGCTTTCCTAAACAGTCATGTTGAGAAATAAAACTGACAGAATTAGAATCAGTTTGGATTTCTGCAGTGCTGAGTCAAGCTAGGAAAATGTGCTCTTCTGGGTATCTTTTGGGGAACAGGTGGAGGCAAATCATAGAATCATATAGTGGTAGAGTCGGAAGGGACCCTAAGGGTCATCTAGTCCAACCCCCTGCAATGCAGAAATCTTTTGCCCAGTGTGGGGCTCAAAACCACGATTCTGAAATTAAGAGACTCATGCGCAACCAACTGAGCTATCCCAACAGTTGTCAGATGGCAAATGAATGGAAATCTACCCTTTCTACAGTAGGCTAATTTCTACAAAACACACACTCCTCTGTTTTCCATCCAGACGATCCAAGAGTCCTGTATTGTTTTCCATCTTTCCTCTCAGGCGGGGATGGGAAACCGTTTCCTGGCTGAGGGCCACATTCCCTTCTTGCCAGCCTTTCAAGGGCCACATGCTAGCAGTGGCAGAGCAATAACGTTACCCTTGTATGGTAAGCCAGTTCTTGCCTACCCTCACACAACTCTCTGCACACCCAGACGGCTGAGAGCCATCACCTGAGTCAAGGACACATTCCAGCCAGGCAGAAACTCTCAGTGAGGGTGTGGGGCAGAGCTGGGGAGGGATGTGACTTGTGGAGAGGGGGTATGGCTTGGGGAGAGTCCCACGGGATAGACAGATTCCCCAGGTTTTGGAGTCTCCATCCCTGATAGATCTTCACGAAGGGACAGTCAAACTAGCAGGGCAGCAGAATTCCAGGGCTCCCAGTCCAATCTGGAAAATCTTTTAGGGGTTAGGAGGACAGGACCCGCTTCCCAATTCTCACACCCCGTTTTCCTAATTTTCACCCATTTTTTTTCCTAGGGGCGTTGGAGAATTCTGGCGATTAATAGAAACGGGAGCAGAAATTGCTAACGTTCACTTACTTGCCTCCAATCTGCAACAGAAATCGATCCAGCAAATATGCTGCGGCTGTCGCTTTCGGTTTGCACATGCTATGTTGCTGGTCACATACACGTTTGCATTGTGTTTCCTTTGCACTGAAATGAATGGGGTGGAGTTAGTATTTCATTATTTATTAAATTTGCATGCCAGCCTTCCAGCTGTAGATTTCAATACAGTGGAACCTTGGTTTTCGAACTTAATCCATTCCGGAAGACTGTTCAGCTTCCGAAAAGTTTGAAAACCGAGGATCAATGGGATAGCTGCAAAGTCAACAGGGGGAAATGAAAAATGCGGTTCGGAAGCTGTTTGGCTTCCAAAAATCGTTTGAAAACTGGAGCAGTTACTTCCAGGTTTTCAGCGTTCGGGAGCCAAAACGTTCCAAAATGGAGTTCGGGAACCGAAATTTGGCTGTATACAATATAAAATAGACAAAATAATGCAGCAAGAAAGGAATTTGCAGAATTGATGACGTAATGATGACATTGTGTAAGGCGCAATGTAATTTCAGCACAGCAGACAGCGAGACGACTGATTCTTTGGGCAGAAGGTGAATTGCAGCAGAACAGAAAGAGTACTGCATGTGACACGAATACAGGGTGGAGCAGAAAGTAACGCCTTCTTACACCCCTACTTTCTGTTAGCCGCTACTTTCTCGCCACATATATGAATGAACAAACGTGACCATTCACTTCTATGGAGCAAGGATGAAGGGGCTCCCCTTAGACTCCGGAGAAGAGGCAGCATGATAGAAGTTTATAGAATTTTGCATGGCATGGAGAAAGCAGAAACAGAAATGCATTTCTCATAAGACTAGAAGTCGTGGGCGTCCAAGTGAGCTGAATAATAATAATAATAATAATAATAATAATAATAATAATAATAATAATTTATTACTTATACCCCGCCAATCTGGCTGGGTTTCCCCAGCCACTCTGGGCGGCTTCCAACAAAATATTAAAATACAGTAATGCCTCAAACATTAAAAGCTTCCTTAAACGGCTGCCTTCAGATGTCGTCTAAAAGTCTGGTAGTTGCTGTTCTCTTTGACATCTGGTGGGAGGGTGTTCCACAGGGTGGGTGCCACTACCGAGAAGGCCCTCTGCCTGTTTCCCTGTAACTTGGCTTCTCGCAGTGAGGGCAGCTGTCTACTAGCTCCATCAGGTACACAGGCGGAGACCCTACCTGCCCGCGGACTGTCTCGCCAGAGTGGCACCGCCAGAAGGCCCTTGGCACTGGACCTCAATGTCTGGGTAGAATGATCGGGGTGGAGACGCTCCTTCAGGTATACTGGACCGAGGCCGTTTAGGGCTTTAAAGGTCAGCACTAACACTTTGAATTGTGCTCGGAAACGTATTGAGAGCCAATGTAGGTCTTTCAAGACCGATGTTATGTGGTCTCGGTGGCCGCTCACAGTCACCAGTTTAGCTGCCGCACGCTGAATTAGTTGCAATTTCTGAGTCACCTTCAAAGGTAGCCCCATGTAGAGTGCATGGCAGTAGTCCAAGCAGGAGATAACCAGAGCATACACCACTCTGGCGAGACATTCCACAAGCAGGTAGGGTCTCAGCCTGCATTCCAGATGGAGCTGCCCTGGACACACAATTGACCTGCACCTCCATGGACAGCTGTGAGTCCAGAATGACTCCCAGGCTGCGCACCTGGTCCTTCAGGGACACAGTTAGCCCATTCAGGACCAGGGAGTCCTCCACACTCGCCCGCCCCCTGTCCCCCAAGAACAATACTTCTGTCTTGTCAGGATTCAACCTCAATCTGTTAGCCGCCATCCATCCTCCAACCGCCTCCAGACGCTCACACAGGACCTTCACCACCTTCACTGGTTCTGATTTAAAAAGAGGTAGAGCTGGGTATCATCCGCATAATGATGCGACATGGGCGTTGAGAGATTCAGGACAGATAAAAGAGAATATTTCACACAGGGCAAAGTCCCCATGCGGCTTTCCCCCAGATCCCAAAGTCAGCCACCAGAGGGCAATATGTGCAAAGACATTATTTACTTTCTCACCCTGTTTGCATGAGTATTTTTCTGAGAAGTCTTCCAGCTTCCATGGATTTTTTTTAAAGGCACAAATCCCCAAAGTACTTGTTTTCCTAGTTACACAGTGTCAGGTAAACGGTACATTGCTTCCAAGAACGTTTTACTATAGAAAGTACAGCTTAAGGGAGGGGAAAGTTTGAACAAGGTCCCTTGTTGGTATAACGGCAGCAGCTCATGTTTGTTGGCAAAGGACCATGCTGAACTGCTAAAGGGACACGGGTGGTGCTGTGGTCTAAACCACTGAGTCTCTTGGGTTTGCCAATTAGAAGGTTGGCGGTTCGAATCCCTGCAATGGGGTGAGCTCTCATTGCTCTGTCCCAGCTCCTGCCAACCTAGCAGTTCGAAAGCACACCAGTGTGAGTAGATAAATAGGTATCACTATGGCAGGAAGGTAAACAGCATTTCTGTGCGCTCTGGTTTCCGTCACGGTGTTCCGTTGCGCCAGAAATGGTTTAGTCCTGCTGGCCACATTACCCAGAAAGCTGTCTGTGGACAAACGCCGGCTCCCTCGGCCTGAAGCAAGATGAGCGCTGCAACCCCATAGTCGCCTTTGACTGGACTTAACTGCCCAGGGGTCCTTTACCTTTCTTTTACCTATGTTGAACTGCTACCTGATCCATGTGTAAGAACCCAATGAGTGGCTGCTGTACTCAGGTTGTTTTCTCAGAGATAGTACCATTTCCTGGAAGCATGAGGAGGGGAGAGAGCTGTGGTGTTCAGGCCTTGCTTTTGATCACCCCCCACGGGCCTTTGATTGGCCACTGTGAGACCAGGATCGCAAAGCAGACGGGCCATTGGGCCTGATCCAGAAGGCTCTTCGTCAGTTCTTCTAATAAAAAAATTCCTTCCAGTAGCACCTTAAAGACCAACTAAGTTAGTTCTTGGTATGAGCTTTCGTGTGCATGCACACTTCTTCAGATACACTGAAACAGAAGTTGCCAGATCCTTCTATATAGTGAGAGTGGCTTATTTCTCACCACCTCACCCCTTGCCTTTTCCTGTAAGACCTATTACAGTCATTAAGAGTCGTCAACAGGCTCATCTCAGCTACCTGCCAATCTCCCATTCCCACCACCCTTCTGAGTAATACCCCTCCCCACCTTCTCACTATATGGAAGGATCTGGCAACTTCTGTTTCAGTGTATCTGAAGAAGTGTGCATGCACACGAAAGCTCATACCAAGAACTAACTTAGTTGGTCTTTAAGGTGCTACTGGAAGGGATTTTTTTATTTTGACTATGGCAGACCAACACGGCTACCTATCTGTAACTTCAGTTCTTCTGTTGGTGATGCAGTTCCTCTGCTGACAGTGCATAAACGCATCGTGCGGATCGCCAAGCTGACGCTTGTTGACTCACAGCTGAATGTATAACCCGATTATATCCACCGTGATGATCTTTGATAGGTGATGACTCATTCACACGCAAAGAGTCAAAAAGATTCACCGAGCAATGACTGGGTATACCAGTATACTCACTCCTTGTGGCAGCAAATTCAAGGGGTGAGTGCCAACAGTGAATGTTTAGAGGGTGGGAGAGTATATGCCCGTGCTGCCCAGGGTGGGCGCGCTCCTGAGGAGGGTGTGGCGCGGAGGGTGCCCTCCCAGATGCAGGATAGGTGCTCGGAGTGGTGCGCATGCCCTGCAGCTGGGGGCAGAACGAGCCACCCACGGCGGACATTCAGCGCACCACCCACCCGCGACTCCCAAGTCTCCCCAAAGCTGCCAAAACGAAGGGGGAAGGGGGGAATGCTGCTGGCAAAGCGGCACAGATCCCCCCGCTTACCCCAATGCCTCGGGGTAGGCTTGGGAGCCATGGGTGAGCGACACGCCCAATGCCACCCCCCTTAGTGAGGGCACCCGGGGTGGTCCGCCTCCACCGCCCCCCCTTCCTACGCCCCTGGGTTGAATCCCGACAAAACAGAAGGACTTTTTGGAGGAATGGGGCAAGAAGGTGTGGAGGACTCCCTGGTCCTGAATGGGGTAACTGTGCCCCTGAAGGACCAGGTGTGCAGCCTGGGAGTCATTTTGGACTCACAGCTGTCCATGGAGGTGCAGGTCAATTCTATGTCCAGGGCAGCTGTTTATCAGCTCCATCTGGTACACAGGCTGAGACCCTACCTCCCTGCAGACTGGTGCATGCTCTGGTTATCTCCCGCTTGGACTACTGCAACACACTCTACATGGGGCTACCTTTGAAGGTGACTCAGAAAATGCAACTAATTCAGCGTGTGGCAGCTAAACTGCTGACTGAGGTTCACAAAAGTACAAAACTTAACAAAACAAAACTTCCCTAAAGACTCCAAAACAGTCCAATAAGGGCTAAGGATGCTCAGTAACTATCACTCTATCGATAAAGAAAAACGGAAAATGTGGAGGAGGTGGAATGGAGTATCCTGGAGATGGGTATGACTGGATAGCTCTTCCAACAAACCCTTTTAAGTGGAGATCTTTCCCAGTCTGCATCTGTGCTGGAATTGTTTGTAAGACGGTTTTATTTTTACTGTTTCATTGAATGTCGTTTGCTGCCCTGGGCTCCATTGGGAGGAAAGGCCAGATTTTCATAACGGTACTATAACTCTGAACAGGAGCGCTCCTGCTAGGAGATGAGGGTGCGTTGCAATATTTAGTTGCAGGTCTCGCCTGCTTTCACCTATTCATTAGCTTGCAAGAACAAAGAATAACGTCCTCGCATCCCCTTTGTACATGAAAGGATTCCCATGTCCCTCCGGAAGGTGGCGCTACATGTATATATAGTGTCAACATGTAGTCAAGTCCTGCAGAAGAAAAATTCTGGAGCAGGAAGTGGCTGTCATCCTTTCTAACCCACATGGGGGTGGTAGCATTCCAGCAATCGGAGGCCTGAAGATCTGGTTCTCTAAGGGGATCAGAGTAGCATCTAAAGGCCAAGGAGAGAGACTAAAGCAATGAGAAGTAGGGAAGGGGGAGAAATTTGGTTTCAGTTCAAATTTCAGTGAGAAGTTACCTATTTTGCACTTTCCAATACAATGCAAGAATGGAAATACAGCCCTCCTTTAAAATTTTGCACTTCTCTGAATTTTGAGCTGCAGTTCTACGTTGAAATAATGTGTTCACAAATGCATATTTTAAGGGAAAGTGTACCTAATGCACAGATTAGGTGAAAACAAGGCACGAGCATGCATTCTATTAAGGAAATTTGCTTGTATGTGTGTGTGTTAGGCAAAACTGCATGCAAGCATTGTGCATTAAGAGAAATGCTGACAAATTTTCACAAGGACTTCTTTTAAGAAGAGAAGAAGAAGAGTTTGGATTTGATATCCCGCCTTTCACTCCCCTTCAGGAGTCTCAAAGCGGCTAACATTCTCCTTTCCCTTCCTCCCCCACAACAAACACTCTGTGAGGTGAGTGGGGCTGAGAGACTTCACAGAAGTGTGACTGGCCCAAGGTCACCCAGCAGCTGCATGTGGAGGAGCGGAGATGCGAACCCGGTTTCCCAGATTACGTGACCACCGCTCTTAACCACTACACCACACTGGCTCTCGAGTTAATTGCAGATTGATGCATAAATGTGGATAACTGAACTTAAAATTAAAAACCGAAATTGACAAATTCATCTGTTCCAGGTAGGGGAGACTTTGAGTTCTCATAAAGACCCTCTGGCAAGAAAGCTACTTTCTGATCTAACACTTCCTTCAGGCGCCCACCTATGATTTGCTATAGCCCTTTAATCTTTCCTAACTTTCTAGTTAGCCTAGGGCTTGCCGATCAGAAGGTCGGCGGTTCGAATCCCCGCGACGGGGTGAGCTCCCAATGCTCAGTCCCTGCTCCTGCCAGCCTAGCAGTTCGAAAGCACGTCAAAGTGCAAGTAGATAAATAGGTACCGCTCCGGCGGGAAGATAAACAGCGTTTCCGTGCGCTGCTCTGCTTTGCTTTGCCAGAAGCGGCTTAGTAATGTTGAATGGTTTCTTTAAATGTAAAGGTTCATCATTGTTCCACTCCATGTGTATGTCTTTAAGGGGCCGGAGCAAGGGCCAGAGCAAACTAACGAGACCCAGCTTTACAGCTGTGAAACATAGCAGGTGCTGCTGAGTTGTACTGATTAAACTATGTCAGCAATTGGGTAGAGTATATAAGGAGCAGCACCTAGCTCTCCCATTACCCTGGGGGATGGGTTGGTGGTTGGGTCTGGTTTGTTGATGTATTTAGTGTAAATGGAGTTTTTGTTTTTCTTATTAAAACCTTGTTTAAGTTATTTTTGAGTCCCTTTTTAATGCATGGTCTCCCCAGCAAGCTCTCTGCAGCGCTACCATACTGCAAAAAGACAACAAGTCATGCTGGCCACATGACCCGGAAAAACTGCAGACAAACGCTGGCTCCCTCGGCCAGTATAGCGAGATGAGCGCCGCAATCCCAGAGTCGTTTGTGACTGGACTTAACTGTCAGGGGTCCTTTACCTTTACTTTTTTAAACTTTCTAGTGCCCTCCTCCTCCTTTTTGTGGATGCCCTTCTAGCAGGGGTGTAGCGTGGGGGCTGCCAGAGGGGCCGTAGCCCAGGGCAGGGATTTTTTCAGGGCACGAAGCAGGCATCCCCCCCCCCCCCCGCCCAGGCACGCACTGCATGTCCCAGTCCAGCGCTCCTATCCTGACATTGGGGAAACCAACATTTGTGGAGAGGAGGACCCTGATGGGTTGCACTGGGGGAACCGGCGTGTGGGCGCCTAGTTTGCACCCGCCAAGTGCCATGTTGGGTGGCCAGGATCCCTGTGGGGGTGGGCAGGTGGCGCAGCACATCCCTGCTTGTCTCCAGTGCAGTGCGGGGTCACTTGGGCGGTGTGGCAAGGGCTGGGGTTCCGCGGTGGGCTCCTTCACCCTCCGTGCTCCACCCCTTGGCATGTGTGCACCACTCCAGCACTGGCCCTTTCTGCTGCAGCCAGTGGCGTAGCATGGGTTGTCAGCACCAGGGGCAAGGCAAGTAATTTGTGCCCCCTAACCCGTGGATTTGCGCCCCCTAACCCTAACCCCCAGATGTTGCGCCCGGTGCGGCCGGCCCCCCCTGCACCCCCCACGCTACGCCACTGGGTGCAGCATCGCCATTTGTGCTTATGCTCAGTTCGTTCATGTGCACGATAATCCTCAAACACAGGAGTGCCAGTCGCTTTGGTTTTAAACCCACAAATCTCCCTTCTACGGCAGAGATATCAAAAGCACAGGGGCCCATCTTCCTTTGCATGTGGTCACACCGTTCCTAGCGTACAGGTTTAGCAAAAAACCCAAATACCTAAAGAGCAATTGCTTGAATCTGTGCTTCACTGGAGAGCCAGTGTGGTGTAGTGGTTAAGAGTGGTAGACTTGTAATCTGGTGAACCGGGTTCGCTTCCCCGCTCCTCCACATGCAGCTGCTGGGTGACCTTGGGCTAGTCACACTTCTCTGAAGTCTCTCAGCCCCACTCACCTCACAGAGTGTTTGTTGTGTGGGAGGAAGGGAAAAGGAGATTGTTAGCTGCTTTGAGACTCCTTGGGGTAGTGATAAAGCGGGATATCAAATCCAAACTCTTCTTCTTCTTCATTTGTGATTCTGTTGATGCGTCTAAAATCACGATGGCTGCAATCTTATGCATAAAACTTATGCAACTGCTACTGAACTCAGTGGGACTTCCTTCTGATGAGGGGAGCATAGGCTTACTCTATAAATGACACCTGTATTGCAGACATCTCTTGCAGGAGAAGAAGACTCTTACGAAGCATGTCTGTGCAAAGGAAATTCGCAAAGGCTCCTATGATTTATGGCCCTGGTATTTCCCCTTTCCCTGCTCCAGACAGTAGATGCACCCAGAGGTTTGTAAGCCCCCTTGTCCTTCCTTACCCCAAAGACACACACAAACTCCTTTTATTTTTTCCATGCATCCGCAGCCTGCAGCCAGCCAAATTTCAAGTAGGGAAACTTTGGAGTGGTTTGACGTCAAGGAGAGTTTGGTCAGCTTTGTCCCTTTGCTGGGGAAACGGTGCCCTTGGATTTTCAAATCCTCGGCTGCTGAATTAAATTGGCAGAGTTCTAGGGCTGTCTGAAAGAAGGGGTTGTTTTCGTCCTTCAGCCAGAGCCAGGGAGCTGGACGGACATTTAATTGAGCTTGGTTGTATCTCAGTGGCATTTTGTTCTTATAAACACCAGCGCCGATGGGGTGGATAAGGGGAAACTATCGAATATGCAGCTAAGAGCCTCCATTTTATTTATTTATGCACTATTCCCTAATGCTCTCACCTTAAGTTTTGGATGCAATGTGTCCTGATGTTTTGGACACCATGTCCAGTTCTGGTTGCCTCACTTCAAACAACGTATTGCGAAGTTGGAAAAGGTTCAGAAAAAAAGGGAACCATAAACATAAAGGGGATGAAGCGACTCCCATCTGAGAAGAGGTCGTAGTGTTCGTGACTTTTGAGTTCAGAGAAAAAGCAAGGAAGAAACGACATGTGAAGAGTTTATAAAATTATGCCTGGCATAGAGAAAGTTTTGTCTCCCTCACTAGAACTCATGGACATTCAATGAAGCTAAATGTTGGGAGAGACCATATAACACCCGTCCTGAAAGGGCTACATTGGCTCCCAGTATGTTTCCAAGCAGAAGAGTTTGGATTTGAAGAAAAATTTGGATTTGATATCCCACTTTATCACTACCCGAAGGAGTCTCAAAGCTGCTGACATTCTCCTTTCCCTTCCTCCCCCACAACAAACACTCTGTGAGGTGAGTGAGGCTGAGAGACTTCAGAGAAGTGTGACTAGCCCAAGGTCACCCAGCAGCTGCATGTGGAGGAGCGGAGAAGCGAACCTGGTTCACCAGATTACGAGTCCACTGCTCTTAACCACTATACCATGCTGGCTCTCTTCAAAGTGCTGGTGCTGACCTTTAAAGCCCTAAACGGCCTTGGCCCAGTATACCTGAAGGAGCGTCTCCACCCCCATCATCCAGCCCAGACACTGAGGTCCACCTCCAAGGGCCTTCTGGCGGTTCCCTCACTGTGAGAAGTGAAGCTAGAGGGAACCAGGCAGAGGGCCTTCTTGGTGGTGGCACGCACCTTGTGGAACGCCCTCCCATCAGATGTCAAGGAAATAAGCAACTATCTGATTTTTAGAAGACATCTGAAGGCAGCCCTGTTGAGGGAAGTTTTTAATGTCTGATGTTTTATTGTGCTTTTAATTCTGTTTGGAGCTGCCCAGAGTGGCTGGGGGAACCCAGTCAGATAGGTGGGGTATAAATAATATCTTCTTCTTCTTCTTCTTCAAGATGGATAAAAGAAAGGACATTTCCACACAGCACATAAACTATGGAACTCACTCCCACAAGACACAGTGCAGGCCGCCAGATCTTGAAAAGAGGAGTGGACAGACTCATAATGGCTATGCTTTGTCTCCGTGGTTCGAGACAATAAATGCTTCTCAATACCAGTTGCTGGAAACCGCAGGAGGGAAGAAATCCTGCTTCCTGGTTTCCCACAGGAATCTGCTTGGCCACTGTGAGGACAGAATGCAGCCCTAGACGGGCCACTGGCCTGCGTGTTCTTATGATGGCATTGGCAACTGTATTTTGGCAGGCTAAAGCATTGGGGTTTTTCTAAGTTTAGGGAGGGGTGGTGCATAAGGATGGCAGATTGAGATGGGCATATCTTTCAGTTTTGATTTCACAGTTTTCTACTTGTTAAGTTCAGATCCCCACATTTCTAAATCCTTTTGAGAATTTATTAAAAACAAGTCGTCATGAGTATCCTGCAGCCTTTTCATGCAAACATTGTCCAGTATACAAACCCTTTCATGCAAGTTTGCCTAATATGTTCCCAAAGCAATATTCTTCAATGCAATGCATTCTTGTATGCTATCTTCACTATTATCTTCGTTTTATTGCGAGCCTTTCCTTAATATATGCATTTTCGTACACATTCCTTGGCTGGAGAACTGCAGTTTCAGAGAAGTGCGGATTCTGAAGGCTAGCTTTAGTTTGCATGCTGTTCCAGCTAGTGCAAATTAGAAAGAGGTTTGCCTATCAATGTGAACAGAAATGAATTTCTCCCCAATCTCTGGTGGGGACCAGCAGTCTCCTGGCTGTGGGAAACTTGGTATAGCTAGATCCAATTTTGCAACCCCCAAGAGAGCTTTTACATTTGAGTTTTGCTTTCCAAGAGAGATAGTTTGCAAAATGAAATTTAAACACAGACTTTTAAAAATAGAATAATATACACTCTTAACACTGCCTTCCCCAAATCAGGTACCTTTCAGATGTCGTTAGACTCCAACTCCCATCAGCCCTGGCTCACATAGTCAACAGTCATCAATAATGGGAGTTGGAGTCCAATGACATCCGACGCAAAGATCTTCTCACAGTTCTGTGCATGTGAGCCAAGCTCCTTCATTTAAAAGCTGGAGAGGAACTATAGATCCCCCTGTTTCAGTTTTAGCTATGTTTTGTATATATAAATATACACTCATAAAATGAAAGAACAGTAAACAGTAATGATATAAAGCCACAGAAGCTTTACTTACAAGCCAACTTTGTGCTTGAACCTTTATTTCTGATGTTTTGCAAATATCTCTTATGCAACTTGGTTTATATGCTTTCGTTTCTGCTTCCGTCCAAAAAGAAGCTTGTGAATTTGGTGGCTGAGGTCTGGCTGACCCATCACATGCATACTCAATAAACAGGAACTATAATAATAAATATAATAATAATTTTTTATTTATACCCTGCCCTTCCTGGTCCAGGAAACCGGGCTCAGGGTGACTAACAACAAATTTAAAACACTTAATTGATGCAACAAAAAAACAGCATAAAATACAGTATAAAACGTGAAAAACAATAAATTCAGAATTCAAAAATCAATTTAGGGGGGAGGAAATCCATCCAATAAACATTAGATGATCACCAGGGCAAGCTGGCTAAATTAGTCCTATTTGGGCCAGCGAGGAGACCAGGGGATCCCAGAGCAGGTAATCTTCATAAAAAGGGGAGGGGGAGGGAAGGAAGGAGGGAAGGAAGGAGGGAAGGAAGGAGAATAAAAGATCAGGCTAAGTTCAAATTGAAAACCAGGCGGAATAGCTCTGTCTTACAGGCCCTGCGGAAGGAAGTTAAATCCTGCAGGGCCCTGGTCTCATGGGACAGAGCGTTCCACCAGGTCGGAGCCATCACTGAGAAGACCCTGGCCCTGGTGGAGGATAATCTGATAATGTAGATCAGGCTTCTTCAACCTTGGCCCTCCAGATGTTTTTAGCCTACAACTCCCATGTTCCCTAGCTAGCAGGACCAGTGGTCAGGGATGAGGGGAACTGTAGTCTCAAAACATCTGGAGGGCTGAGGTTGAGGAATCCTGATAGACGGCCTCTCTTAGTTAACCCTCTCTGATCAAACAACTCTACGGTGGGGTTTGCCCCCCGCAGCTAACATGATCTGCCAAACTTTGCTGATACGACAATTTATCATGTAGCCAAATTCTGGCGTCTGTTTTTTTGACTGTCCTTATCCTTGGCAAGCATGGGTTTGTTTGTTTCTTTACGCAGTGCATGGTTCTGGTTGTTTTAAAAGATGTCTGCATGTATGCCTGCTGCAGACAATATGCACCGCGCGATGCACATGCTCAACTTCAAGAGACATTGAAGAGCTGGGACTGCGTGTCTGGGGTGCAGAGGCATGCAAAGCGCCACCTGCATTAAGATCTTCTTTGTAGACCTTAAGGACATCGGAGAGCCTGGTTGATGGATCAGCAACATGGTCCATCTACTCCAGCGGTCTCTTCCTGCAGTGGCCGACCAGATGCCTCATGGGAAACCTGCAAACGGGACCCCCAAGTGGAAAAGCGCTGCTCCCTCTTGCCTTTCCAAGCAACTGGTACAGTGGTACCTTGGTTCTCAAATGCTTTGGTTCTCAAACTCCAAAAACCCAGAAGTAAGTGTTCAGGTTTGATGCATATTTTATAATTGCTCATAGTAATCCCACCTGACCCCACACTCTGGATATTTGCACTCCTACAATCCAACCCACCCAACCAGTCTCAATGGGTATCGGCCTCCACTGGTTGGGACAATTGGAGAGTATGAGGCAACAGTTGACTATTGAGTGTGACTCCATCCCTGTTGGCAACCCATTCACTGATGCACACAGAGACAGGCAGCCTTGCACTGATCCACCGATAAGAACACGCTCAGTAAAGGCACTGAAGTAATCGGTCCAAAAAGGACTTTCCACGTCATCCGTCCTCTTCAGTTAATCATTGAATCTGCAAGCAAAGCAATACAAAGAAGATGCCATGTTCCAAGAATTAACCTTTCACTTTGCTGGCTTCTGGATCTTGAGGTCTCTGGGTTCAAATCTCCAGAAGGTACAGTTAGGCTGCAAAAATCTGGGGCATGCTGCCAGCGCAACCTCCTTTGGCCCTAAACCCATAATGACTCCCTATTGGGGGTTTTTAAAACAAAAAGCCTTTTGAATTGTGCTTTTATTCTCGTCAGAGTGTATTTATTTCATCATTAATTTTCGCTAAGCAAATGTATTGCCCGCAGCAATTAAGATAAGGCAGATAACCTTTGCAAGAGCTGAGCTGTAAAGGAAATAAATCTACACTGAAGGAGCTCCTTCACATCAATTAAGATAAGCCTGGGGAAAATGAGATGAGATCAGGAGAACCTGTGAGCAGGCTATGCTTTAGGGAGAAGATGCCACCTGCAAGACAGGTAACCAGATTTTTCTCTGGGAAACGCTCTCGTGTTTATTTGGAGTTTGGGCGTCACAAGGCAGGACAGTGTGTCAGACAATGATGTGTTCACCCAAGCCCTCATTCCCAGCACGCTCGCACTCCTGTCTCCGTGACGACTACTCTGGCTCGGTCATGTCCAGAGAATGGAAGATGGCATGGTCCCCAAATGACATGCTCTATGGGGAGTTGGCTTCAGGCTTCAGGCCCTGCTGGCAGATCAACTCTGCATTACAAAGATGCCTGGAAATGTGATATGAAGGCTGGCGACATCAACCCCGCCATCTGGGAATTCCTTGCAGGCGATTGCAGTGCCTGGAGACATACAGGCAGGTTGTGCATCCACAGCAGTGGCCCGAGGAGAAATGACCACTGGGAGGACTGCAGACAGAAGAAACGCCATGGTGCAGCAGCGCAACTGGATGTCTTCATCTGCCCCAGCTGCAACAAAACATGTCTCTCCTGTTATGTACAGTGGTACCTCGGGTTAAGAACTTAATTCGTTCTGGAGGTTCATTCTTAACCTGAAACCGTTCTTAACCTGAGGTACCACTTTAGCTAATGGGGCCTCCTGCTGCCTCTGGCGCGCGATTTCTGTTCTCATCCTGAAGCAAAGTTCTTAACCCGAGGTACTATTTCTGGGTTAGGGGAGTCTGTAACCTGAAGCGTCTGTAACCTGAAGCATCTGTAACCAGAGGTACCACTGTAACATGAATTTTGCTATCTAACGATACTATTGATCTATAAAATGAAAGCAATAAACAATGTACTACAGACACACAATCAATCAATCAGTAACTGAACTGGGTTCCACACAGTTACAAAACCCCTCAAAAAGCCGCAAAAACAAAAATGCAAAATAAATAGCAAAAGCGGACCTCAACGTAACACTCAAAACAGAAGTGTGGCAC
This sequence comes from Podarcis bocagei, assembly GCF_964188305.1. Classification (NCBI taxonomy): domain Eukaryota; kingdom Metazoa; phylum Chordata; class Lepidosauria; order Squamata; family Lacertidae; genus Podarcis; species Podarcis bocagei. Next base: position 50,413,632 of record NC_138139.1, on the reverse strand, counting down.
TCAAATCAGAAGCATAGCACTCAAAGCGGAAGTATGGCACTCAAATAGGAAGCGTAACACTCAAAATGGAGCATGTTCAGCTTCTGAAAAAAATTCGCAAACCGAAACACTTACTACTGTTTTTTGCAGTGTTTGGGTTCCAAGTTGTTTGAGAACCAAGGCGTTTGAGAACCAAGGTACCACTGTAATCCTCAGTCTGGTCTCTGACATCACCACACAAGATTACAGACCCAGGGGAAAAAAGCTTTTTGAGGCACAGCACCCAAAATGTATGTTTCAGGGTGCTGTGCAAGATCATGGACCCCCCCCAAAGCTGGGGGGGGCAAGATCTTGACACAATATCATTTGAGAGGAAGGCACCCCAAATTTTCACTGTACACTCGTGGGGCAAAATTGGATGTCCCAGTTTTTCCGGGGCAGTTGACAGGGATGTAAGCAAATGTCAAAATACTTGGTGTTCACCCAACAGTAAATCTAGTTGAGTTTACATGGTCTTTATTTACAAAGCAATCTGGTGCTTAATTTCAAAAACGAGGCATGGCAGCGCTCCAGGCCCCAGACCTTATTCCTGGCAGACCTGGCAGTCTAGGTTGCATCATCTACATTTGTTTAAAAGAATTATAGCCAACTTGATGACCCAAAGAGACTCTCAAACAGGGGTTGCAAAAGTTTCCCACAAATCGTACTAGCAACTGAAACATAAATTATGGTCCCAGGCACACCATACGTTCAAACCAGATTTAACGCATGTTTAAAGCACATGGCTTACTCCAAAGAATCCTGGGAACTGTAGTTTGTTAAGGCTGCTGGGGAATTGTAGCTCTGTGGGGGGTAAGTTACCATTCCCAGGGGTGGGAGCTACAGTGGTGCCTCGCAAGACGAAAAGAATCCGTTCTGTGATTCTCTTCGTCTAGCGGTTTTTTCGTCTTGCGAAGCAAGCCCATTGACGGATTAGCGGATTCGCGCTATTAGCGGCTTTTAGCGGCTTATCGGCTTATCGGATCAGCTGATAAGCGGCTTAGCGGCTTAGAAAAAGGGGCGGAAGGAAAAAAAACCGCAGGAACTCGCAAGACATTTTCGTCTTGCGAAGCAAGCCCATAGGAGATTCGTTTTGCGAAGCACCTCCAAAACGGAAAACTCTTTCGTCTAGCGAGTTTTCCGTCTTGCGAGGCATTCGTCTTGCGGGGCACCACTGTATAGGTATTAAATGTGGTTCCAGTACATGGGGTGTATGTAACTTCCATGTATGTCTGTTGGGATGGGAGATAGAAATTTGGTCAGAACGGCTTTCCGTGTGAACATTCCTAATTCTTATCCAGATAGCAAATGAAGATCATTCCAGCTGCAGCTATTCTAAAAGATAAGTAAAAGTGATTATTATTTTTTGTGAGATGAAAAGTTCTATTCCGCGTTTGATTTGTCATTACCAATACACCATGTTTAGAAACCTGTGAAACAGCAGAGATTTTTTTCCAGGGTCAAAAAATGCAAGAGGGAAGAAGCTTTAAGAATCTGCATGGTGTGGACAGGCGACAAGGCCCTAGTGAATCTCTGAGATGTTGAAGGAGATGTCTTTATAAACTCAAAGCCAGAGATGGAGAGCCTGCAGCCGTCGAGATACTGTTGGACTTCCACCATCCCTGGTCTTTCAACACGCATGAGGGGAGGGGCTGATGGGAGCTGAACAACAGGTTCCCCATTCTTGATCTAAGCTTAGGGTTGTTGAGTTTGTTTATTTTTTTTATAAAATATTTATTAAAGTTTCAGAAAAAGGAGTTACATAAAAACAAGAAATACAAAAGTACAAGACAAAAATAAAAATACAAGAAAAATACAGAATAAAAAAGAAAATAAATACACTTACAGAAAAAAAATAAAAAATAAAAATAAAAAATCAACCTTTCCATATCTTACATTCATATCCTTATTTCCCTGACCTCCTCATACCTCCCTTTTTTGTGTTCCAATTCAATTAATTAATTCAGCAATTTCTTTCCCTCCTTATTATCCTGATCTTTGATCTTAATATATTATAACATTAAATTTTTACCTATTTAGAAATCAAATTTTTCCATATTCTTTTATATCATTACAGCTAGAAACCGCTTAACTTCAATCAAACATCATTCTAACATTCATTAATTTTGCAATACTTCTGTAAATAGTCTTTAAATTTCTTCCAATCTTCTTCCACTGACTCTTCTCCCTGGTCTCGGATTCTGCCAGTCATTTCCGCCAATTCCATGTAGTCCTTCACTTTCATCTGCCATTCTTCCAGCGTGGGTAAATCTTGTGTCTTCCAATACTTTGCGATGAGTATTCTTGCTGCTGTTGTAGCATACATAAAAAAAGTTCTGTCCTTCTTTGGCACCAATTGGCCGGCTATGCCCAGGAGAAAGGCCTCTGGTTTCGTTGTTGAGTTTGTTTAATACACCTGGCACATCCTGGCCTGCAGAAATCCCAGTGGGGATTCTTAGGCAGACAAATCCACTTGCTAAATACCTTGTTATCACCCAGCTGTTATAAGCACCATAGCATCCATCTGTCTTGGCAGACAATGGAAGAGTGCATTTCTGGGGATGTCAGTCAAACTGCTGGAGAGTTACAGCACCTGCTGTGGCTGTAGAGACTGATATAGGAGATGCAGTGTAGTGGGTTCCCACGAGGCAAGACTCGGTGATAACAGCAAGAGCCTTTATTGAACTAACAGAAGTGGACAACAGAAGTGGTACCTCGGGTTACATACGCTTCAGGTTAGATACGCTTCAGGTTACACACTCTGCTAACCCAGAAATAGTACCTCGGGTTATGAACTTTGCTTCAGGATGAGAACAGAAATCGTGCTCCGGCGGCGCGGCAGCAGCGGGAGGCCCCATTAGCTAAAGTGGTGCTTCAGGTTAAGAACAGTTTCAGGTTAAGAACTGACCTCCGGAACGAATTAAGTACTTAACCTGAAATACCACTGTATATTGCTGTTTTAGGGGTTGTTTTTAAAAGTCTGGAATGGATTAATCCATTTTGCGTTACTTTCTATGGGAAGCGTGCCTTGGTTTTGGAACGCTCTGGTTTTGGAACGGACTTCAGAACGGATTAAGTTTGAGAACCAAGGTACCACTGTACAGGGAAAATTACTTTTTCTGGGTCCACAATCTTGCACTGGTCACGTGACTTGCATGGGATTTCAGACGCAGAAGGTGGTGTCCCGAATTTGGGCCACGTCTTGTTGGAAGGTATGCGTTTTTGACTGAGATCTGCCCCATATGATCATCTGTCCTAGTCCCCATCTGTCCCCATACATTTACAGCAGTACCATAATCGCTTTGAAAAAATCATGGCTTTACGCAAATATTTTATATTATTTTATTTAAAATACTTTTAGGCTGCTTTTCTATGCAAAGTGCCCATCCAAAGCAGCTTGCCATAAAACTCGAAGTGTATGCAAAATTGTAAAAGTTAAAACTAGGATTTAGCAACACACCACTTTTTTTAAAAAAATAAATGGAGCCAGAAAGAGTAATTCAGTCAGACGATCCCATATCTGGCAGGTCAGTGTGGCGTGGGGAGTCTTTAGGGTCTTCTGAGAAGCCTTGGGTGTAGAAATTTGACATGAGTATAATGAAAGGGCACAACCGTGAAACCACTGTAAAGAAGCTGCTCTCGAATGCACTTTCTGCGTAGGATAGCCCCAAGTGAGTTATTGTGCAACAACAAGATCACAGCACACGACCATGGCTTGCGCGTTTAGCAGTGGGGACAGCAAGGGGACTTTCCGGATTTTCGGCTTTTCCAAGAGAGGAGAAATCCTACCTCTTGATTTACCAGAATACCTGATGCAGGGGGAGAGAATGTGACGGAAAGGTTCGCATACTTTTAAACCCCCCGGAGCTCTGAACTGGAAGCTGGTAGCCGGACGGCGTTGTTGACTTTTTCTGCAAAACTTCCCAACCTCTGATTTATTGCTGTTTGCTCTGGGGGAAAGGTAACCAACGCATCCTTGTAAATATTTCGCTCAAGTGGCAACCTCAGAGGGAAAGGGGAATTTATGGCAACATGGTCAAAACCAGCTTTTGTATGCTCCAACGGTCCCTATTTAGGGAAAGGCCCACTTTTCTGGTCTCTGTTCCAGACCTTGATTTTGCGTTTTAGGGGTGCCCAGTTAAAAATATCCCATTGCATGGTGGACCTGTAAAAGGGTAAAAAAAGTGCTGGGAAATACCGTATTTTTCGCTCTATAACACGCACCAGACCATAACACGCACATAGTTTTTAGAGGAGGAAAACAAGAAAAAAATATTCTACATGAAATAGTGGATATATGATTTTTGTGGTTCATGCTGTGGCCACAGACATGTGATCTGACAGTGAGTTTGGAGTAGCCCAATGCAAAAATCCTGAGGATCCATGTGGATCCATGCTTTGTAACCACGGAGGAGGGAAGGAAGGGAAACCATGGATCCTCTGCTCACAACTGCAGCAGATCCCCCCCATCACCCGCAGGCATTCGCTCCATAACACGCACAGACATTTCCCCTTACTTTCTAGGAGGAAAAAAGTGAGTGTTATGGTGCAAAAAATATGGTAATCTGTAATGAATTGGAAAAAAATGTTTAAAAGTTTTGCATATTTAGCAGATGAATTGCACTGCAGAAAGTGTGCTGGGGAGACCACATGTTCAGGAAACAATGAAGAAACGCAAAAATATCTTTTGCTTGGCTTTAATTACAAAAACAAAAACTCCTCTTACATTAAATCTGTAAGTATGACCCATCCCATTCACCAGGGTCCTGAGAGACTTACACGCTGCTCTTTATATACTATACCCAATTGCTGACACAGCTGAATTAACACAACTTAACAGCACCTGCTGTACTGCTTCACGGCTGAAAAACTAGGTCATGATATTTACTCTGGCCTTTAAAGAGATACACATCTTGTGAAACAATAATGAACCTTAATATTTAAAGAAACCATTAAACAAAAAGTATTTCCCCCTACCCTCCAAAAATGGGGTCATTTTTGTTGGGGATAATCAGGCAGAAATTCCCAGGTGTCAACAAAGGTTATTTATGTATGCCACTACTGTGGCCCATGTTTTGTTGGCCCAAAAATGGAAAACCAACTAAAGAAGAATGGCAACTTAAACTGATGGAATATGCGCAGCTTGCAGACTTAATATATAGAACAAGAGAACAAGAAGAACATACATTTAAAGAAGATTGGAAAATGTTTATTGAATATATGGGGGGGGAATTGTGTACACTTGAAAACGCTGGCAGCATTAAGATAAATTCAACAGTGTAAATAAGTTATGATGGATGTAACTTACCTTGTCAGGCCGAATCGCAGCTATAAAGATGTGTGTTTTGCCAAAAATGTTATTCTTATTTCAAACCCTTCAGGTCGTGGACAGAATGGAATGTTTTGGAAAATGGCAGAAGGATATCTCTAAGTTTGTCTGGCAAGGCAAAAAGCCCCGAATAAAATTCAAAATACTAACTGATTCAAAAGAAAGAGGGGGGTTTGCCCTGCCGGATTTAAGGTTGTACTATGAAGCAGCAGCCTTCTGCTGGCTGAAGGATTGGTTTCTGTTGGAAAACACCGATGTCCTAGATCTGGAAGGGTTTGACAATGTGTATGGTTGGCATGCATACTTGTGGTATGACAAGGCGAAGGTTCACAAACTGTTTAAAAACCATATTGTCAGAAAATCAATTTTTGCCGTCTGGATGAAGTACAAGGACTTACTAGAAAGTAAGACCCCGAGGTGGTTATCACCAGTGGAAGCCAAGATTTCTAAAAAAAGGCCCAATATGGAGGCCTATTGGCCAAAATATTGGGAATTAATTGAAAGAGTTGGAGACAATTGGAAGCTCCAAAGCCAGGACAAACTAAAAAGTAAGGTGCGAGACTGGTTACATTATGCTCAAATTCAAGAGGTATTTAAAATGGATAAAAAAGTGGGTTTCCAGATGGAGAAATCGAAACTGGAGATGGAGTTACTAGAACCAAAGACTAAGGTACTTTCGAGGATGTATGACTTGCTGCTTAAATGGAACACACAGGATGAGACAGTTAAATCTGCTATGATAAAATGGGCACAGGATGTAGGACACAACATTATGTCTGAGGACTGGGAAAGGTTATGGAACACCGGTATGAAATTCACGGCATGTAGTGCCTTGAAAGAGAACATTATGAAAATGGTATACCGGTGGTACATGACCCCAGTCAAGTTGGCTAAAATATATCATCTTTCTGATAATAAGTGTTGGAAATGTAAGGAGGCAGAAGGGACATTCTTTCACCTCTGGTGGACCTGCCCGAAAGTAAAGGCCTTCTGGGAAATGATACATAATGAATTGAAAAGGGTATTTAAATATACCTTTTCTAAGAAACCAGAGGCCTTTCTCCTGGGCATGGTGGACCGGAAGGTGTTAAAGAAGGATAGAACTTTGTTTATGTATGCAACCACAGCAGCAAGGATCCTTATTGCAAAGTTCTGGAAAACACCAGATTTACCCACACTGGAGGACTGGCAGACGCAGCTGATGGATTACATGGAGTTGGCAGAAATGACTGGCAGAATCCGAGATCTGAGCGAAGAAACAATGGAGGAGGACTGGAAAAAATTTAAGGACTATTTGCAAAAATACTATAAGTTGTTCGAATGTTAAGATTGTGCACGATTAAGAAACGTTATGCTTCTGCAATTTATTTAAGTAAATGATAAAGTAAATAATGATGAAATAACGAGATAAATTAGAAACAAAATATTATGTTTATTAAAAGTCTTGAAACCAAATTACAAATCTCTGAAATTGATAACATAATAAACGCAAAGGTACAATAAGATGTGAAATAAGATAACAAATTGCTGAATTGGTTAGAATAATGAATGCAATGTTGAGAGGATGTGAGGAGGTCCAAAAGAAAGTGAATTGCTGATACTTAACTTCTGTTTTTCTTTTTTTATTCTTCTTTATATATATAAAAAAAATGTTTCTTGCATGTTGCTATGTAAACTAATCTGTCAACCTATGGAAAGAAACGCAATAAAAATTTTTTATAAAAAAAAAAAGTTATGATGGATGTAATAATGGAATACTGAATGGTTTAGTTTATGTAAAACATGCAGGGATTTATGATATGCAAAATGAACTATGGAAAGAGAAGAAGGGAAGTCATTGATAATGTAAGTAAGTTTAAATGAGTATTCTAAATTGTAAAACAGAAATTGTTAATATATAACAACGGTCTAGCAGGGGAAGGCATAATGGCGATATAAAATGTGCAACCTCTAAAATGTGCCAAGCTGCCATGAAAGAAAACGTAGAAAATCCCTGGTTCAATTCACAGCCTTTCCAGGAGACACTCCTGCCTAAAACCCAGGAGTGTGGCTGGTCGTCTGTGTACACATTGAGGAGCTGGATAAACGAATGGTCTCACTCAAAGAATGGCAGCTTCTCCACTGTCTTCTCTTAATAAATGTTATTATTAGAGTGACCTAATTTCACAGCTCTTCCCTTGGAAAACCGAGGCAAGGCCAGAGCCTTCTCAGCAAAGTCCACAGCTCCGCTCCTTCTCCCTCAGCATTGTGTTGTTGTGGTGTAATTTCTCACGCATGTTTTGAATGCAGCAGAAACAAAGATAAGGACTTGGCTGGGGAGAGCGATAACAATGCGCAGAAGCTTTCTGCTCAGACACGGACTCCCCAAGCAGGTATTTTTACAGGCCAAAGGGGAACCTGCAGTGTTTGAAGAGGAGGAAAGGTGAGAGCAATCTGTTCTCTTAGGGGAAAAGTATGTCAAAGGCCACAAGAGGAGGGATATCACCTGCCGAGGGGGAGGCTGGAAGCAGAACCCTCCCTGGACCAGCGCCACATTGGAGGAGATCTTGGTATGGGAAGGGACTGTCCCTGCCCCTGGGATACAACCTTTATCGACCCCATAGACACCTCAACACCACCGGAGACTGGACCATCCACCCACATTTTTATGTCAGTGAACCATCTTTCCCAAAGGCTGCAGCTTCTGGGAATAAAGCTTCACCATGCTTGACTGGGCAATGTTATGAAACGTAACATCTCCTAGGGTTCGAGAGCAACAAGGCAGAGATCTCCTTCACTGCAGCAATGGGCTTCAATCTCTACAGACCGAGGGGCCTGACTCCAGCTGCGACTTGCAAAAACCAAGTCTGTCAGGAGATTTGTGTTATTACAGTACTTTTTAAGATATTCTCTGAACATTGTCCAATCTTTACCAAATTTCTGGTTAGAATTTCCTCTTATTCTCCCAGTCATCCTTGCAAATTCTGAATATTATATCATCTTTGCTTGCCCATCAGTTTTTGTGGGGATTACATCACCTTTCCAGTTTTTTTGCTATTAAAATCCTCACCGCTGTGGTTGTGTTCATAAAGAGGGTTCTGTGTTTTTTTTGTTTTTGTTTTGGTATATCAATGGACATAATGCCTAACAAAAAGGCTTCAGATGGGGTTTTTTTAAAATGACAATTTAAAGATCTTTTTGAGTTCATTGTATACTATATCCCCGAATTCTCTTAACTTCACACAGTCCCACCACATGTGCATAAAGGTACCAACCCCTAAGTTCTTCTTATGTTCTTACGTTGTATTATGTTCCTTAATTCTTGATATATGTCCACCCACTTCAGCCACTTTTTTTCACTTGGCCCTGGTCTTAGGCTTCTGGTAAAAAACAAAGTCAAACCCACAAGCCCAAAATTTTCCCACTGCTAAGCAAGGATGTAAAGTAGGGATGTTTCTGACAGCTCCAGTGAAATCAGCCTGATAGGAAGCGTACATGCATGTACCATCATCCAGCCTCTTGCTATGTGAAAATTCACTTATCCAAAAGTAAGAATTATGCCCAAACTTCACTATACACTCCACAGATTCAGATATCGGCGGCGGCTATTTTCAGGCAGAAACCATGCAGGGAAGGAGCAAAATCGGACAAATCAGAGAGGAGGAGAGATGGGACAAGTTAGTTTTTCCTTTGTGTCTCTTTTGCTGGTTGGCTGGAGCTGTCTCAGGAAGACTCCATTGGAAATAAAGGAGGCGGGGTGAGATGGGACAAACCCCAGATTAGAAATGTTCCCATAGGAATTGATGGAAATCATGCATTCGCTATGCAAACACTTGCCTAAGAAATTATTTTCAGGGAAGGCAATGCATTTGGTAAGCGGGAGCTGCACACACTTGAATAGGTAAGGTAAAGGCAAAAAGTTAAAGGACCCCTGTATGGTTAAGTCCAGTCAAAGGCAACTCTGGGGTTGCAGTGCTCATCTTGCTTTCAGGCCAAGGGAACCGGTGTTTGTCTGCAGACAGTTTTTCCGGGTCATGTGGCCAGCATGACTAAACCGCTTCTGGTGCAACGGAACACCGTGACGGAAACCAGAACGCATGGAAATGCTGTTTACCTTCCTGCCACATTGGTACCTATTTATCTACTTGCACTGGCGTACTTTCGAACTGCTAGGTTGGCAGGAGCTGGGACAGAGCAAGGGGAGCTCACCCTGTTGTGGGGATTCGAACCGCCGACCTTCCGATTGGCGAGCCCAAGAGGCTCAGTGGTTTAGACCACAACGCCACCTGGGTTGAATACGGCTCCCTCAGCATAACGGGCAATGCATCAATGGCAATTCTCAGTTCCTATAGCTCTTGTGAAACGCACACAATGCCTGATAAGCAGAGAATGATAACACCATGTCCTGGACACTCGATTGGGGTTATCAATCAGGGCGAACGGGAACAGCAAACCTCCTAAGCCAATATGTTCACGAGGCTGCCATTCCATTTGTGGGGTGTCTGGAGAGAGATAACTGCTGCTGGGTCTGCACTCTGTCAAAACTGAGAAAAGAATTGGTCTGTAAACCTTTCACTTATGACACGTCCCCCCTCCCCCTTAAGTCCTTTTTGTGAATCTCCCTATTTTAATTCTTAGTGATATTATGCTTCGGCAGAAAAGAACCACATGCTGCCATATCTCTCAGCTGTGCCAGTGAAATTCTGAAGGCGAATGAGAAACATTTCCTAAGATACACTGTTTTGCAAAGCCGTTCCCCTTAATATAATGCATCTTTGTATGTTCTTTTCACCAGTATATGTCTGCACAGTATATACATTTCTGGACACAGTCGAAGAACTGGAGTGCAAAATACGGAGAAGTGCAAATTTCAACAGGTGTTTCATTTCTTGTATTGTCCTGGAAAAGGAGAATTAGGTCAAGTTGCCTGAATCGAATTTCTCCCCTTCCCCTAACCGGGAGGTGGATAAACAAACACCCAGTTTCCAGATTTGGAGCTAAAGGTCTTTCCAAAGCTAAGGGACTTGCAGGTTGTGTAACGGTGAGATATAAATCTAGGGCAGGTATAAATGTAATCCCGTGATCACCTGCCCCACAGGGCCAAAGATCACTCCCCGTTCAGCTGTGGTCCGTGGCAAGAGACTATAAAACCGCAGGCTGATAAAAAATGGCCAGAGTCCATCACAATCGGTGCCAACAACCAAGATACATAGGGATTCCCCTTTCCTCCTGCTTCCCTTATCAAAGACCTCCCTCTGGCATTATACATGGCCCTAGTCACTATTTCAAAAATTATGCAATGGTGCCTGGTGCCCATTGGAGCTGCTAGGGCAGAAGGGAGCCTGACAGTAGGTGGTGCTAGAGAGCCAATGCCAGGCAGAGGCTATTCATTCTAGTTTCTTCTCCCATCTCCCTCCTGCTGAGTCCCACAAGAGGCAATGCTGTGACCAGCCTCCACTGTGACCATAGCTGTCAACCTTCCCTTTTTTGGCAGGTGTCAGGGCTGCCACTCAGTCCCAGCTCACATAGGACCACGCTAGCCAGCGTTCAGGTTAAAATAGTCTTTATTGGATTACAGGTTCCATTTCCAAACTGCAATGTGCAGCCCTACATCTTCTAGGTCAGACCGGCGAAGACCCGTCTGAGTCTCCGCCTCTAGCACACCAGCTTAATACCCTAGCCTTGCTCCACCTCCTGCGCCTTTCCTTCCGTCTCTGGGTCCTTCTGCCCCCCGGGGTCTCTTCTTTCCTACTCTCTTCTGACGCGGACCCCCCTGACCCTTCCGCCTCCTTGCGGCGGGCTTTGGGACCTGGCTCACTCTCTGGGCTGCTTACTGCGCCAGCTTCCGCTACATTTGAACTTGGCGCGCGCGCCCAACTCTCCACCTTCCTCTTGATCGTTTCGTCGCTCCCCGAGGTGGGCGTGACTACTCCTGACTCATGCCCTCCCTCCTTCTGAAAGCCTCCGGAACCCGATATCTGGTCCCCTTTCTCCCCGCTGCTCCCTGCTGGGTACGTGGGTCCCGATCTCCAACTGCTGCTCTCTGATCCCTCTCTGGACCCTTCTTCCTGGGGTGTCCCCCTGTTTTCCCCCCTTGCTCTGACCGCTGGCGCTCCCTTCTGGGAATCCTCGGACTCACTGGATAAGCTCGGCGATCTCGGTTCGTCATCCCCACTCATCTTTCCTTCGTATTCCTCCCCCTCGCTCTCTGTCTCCTCCCTTCTCTGCGTCTCTGCTCCTGAACCCCTGACAGCAGGAAATTCCCTTATTCCAGTGCCGTTTCCTGCTGCTTCTCACTGCTATCCCGGATTGTTGGATATCCCGTAGACCGTCCCCGGGACAGGTGAGGCTGCTGATCCCTTATTTTCAAATCTGAAAGTTGACAGCTATGCCTGTGACTCGGGCACTGCTCAGTGTGCTGTCCAGCTGATAACTCCAAGGGCTTTGCAGAGGTGCCCACCTACAGAAGGCGAGTGGACTGGCGCAACTGAATGTTATATAATTGGGACAGCATCTTCTCCTGTGTCTGAGGGAAGGAGGGGATGTAGGACAGACCACATGGCCCAAGCAGCTACAGGGGTACCATCCTGAACAAAATATTGCTGCGTGGGTAGGCAAACCCCACCCTGCATAATCAATCACATGGCACGGCACAAACACACCATCGGAACAGCAATGCCCACCAAATTTGAGGTGTTCCCAGGCCACTCAAATATTTTATTGGGGGAGCTAAAGACCCCTCAGCCCCTAGGAGTTGGCTCCTATGTGCAGCTATGTTCTCCCACATTTCCTACTACTCCTGGCCTCTGTCCCACAGCATCTGCTGCCTGAGGCCACTGCCTCGTGCTGTTTAATGGTAGGGCCGGCGCTGGTCAGGACAGTTGGAGCATGCAGTATCTCAAGTCAATGGTAAATGTTGAGGCTGGGCCCTGAGCTGCAGCTGCTGGGATCCTGGGCCACATTCAGGCCATGATGATGATGATGATGGTAATGAAGATGATGGTGATGATATTTACTATACCCCATCTCTATCTGACTGGGTTGCCCCTGCCACTCTGGACAGCTTCCCACCTAATATAAAAACACAACTAAACACCAGACATTTAAAACTTCCCAATACAGTGGTACCTCAGGTTAAGTACTTAATTCGTTCCGGAGGTCTGTTCTTAACCTGAAACTGTTTTTAACCTGAAGCACCACTTTAGCTTACGGGGCCTCCTGCTGCCGCTGTGCCACTGGAACACAATTTCTGTTCTCATCCTGAAGCAAAGTACTTAACCTGAGGTACTATTTCTGGGTTAGCAGAGTCTGTAACCTGAAGCTTATGTAACCTGAAGCGTATGTAACCCGAGGTACCACTGTACAGGGCTGCCTTCAGATGATTTCGAAAAGTCATGTCAAAAGCGGGATGATGATGATACCACTTTAAACAATTATGGCTTCCACCAAAGGATCCTGGCAGCTGTTCAGGGTCCTGAGAGTTTAACAGCAAGCCTCTCTTCCCCTCCCAGAGCCACAATTCACAGAGTGATGCAACCATTCCTCTTCATAGAGAACTCTGGGAATTGCCGCTTCCCCACGGAATTCTGGGAGCTGTAGTTTGTTAAGGGTGCAGAGACCCCTTTCCCCCTCCCAGAGTTCCCAGGGAAAGACGGATTGGTTGTTAAGCCACCCTGAGAACTGTAGCTTTGTGAGGGGAACAGGGGTGTCCTCGCAACTCTCAGCACCTTTAACAAACTACAGATCCCAGGATTCTTTAGGGAGGAAGCCATGACTGTCAAAAGCGGTACGATACTGCTTTAGTGGTGTGGTGCGGATGGGGATTAAGTGAGACCCTGCTGCCTCAGTATTGCCTTCACCTGGGGCGGGGAACTAGCTGTTGTTGGTCTCCAACTTCCATCAGTGACAACCAGCATGAACAGTGGCCAGGGACAATGGGCCAAAGGTTACGCCACCCCTGAAGTGGAGCAGCTTTTGAGATGACTCATTTATATTACGAGGCAGCATGTCTGTGTTGGTTAAAGGATTGGATAGTGCTGGAGAACACTCAGTTATTAGACTTGGAGGGGTATGGTATCAAATTTGGCTGGCATGCATGTTTGTGGTATGGTAAAGCTAAAATACATAAAAAGTTTTTGAACCATGTAATTAGGAAAAACTTATATAGAGTTTGAGAGAAATATAAAAACCTGCTGGAAAGGAAAACACTCTTATGGCTTTCACCTATAGTAGAGCTACCATACATCCAGATTTTCCTGGGCATGACCGGGATTTCAAAGGCGGAATTGACATCCGGGGGAAATTTCCAAAAGGAGGCACTTTGTCCTGGATCTTGGGCAAGTAAATCGAAAAATCACATTATTATTTTTTGGCTCAACAACTTTTGAGGTGTTCTGGTTTTTACTTTTTGAAATATGGAAACCCTTACCTATAGAAGCAATTTCGCTGAAAAAACTGAATATGGAAAACTATATTTCTCAGAGTGCTTTAATAATCCATCCCTCTTACCAGGGAACTCTGCGAGGAGAACAGGGGTCTCCAAACAACTCTCAGCACTCTTAACAAGCGACAGCTCTCATAATTCTTTGGGGGAAGCCATGGCTGTTTAAAGTGGTATTGTAATGCTTTAAATGCACAGTGCGATTGTCGCCCTCATCCCAGACCGCAATATGACATTCATCTTCCCTCTACACATAACCCTCTTTATCTTTCCCTCTTCGCTTTTCAAAAAGCCATTAGAAAGCTGTTTTTGTTCTCTGGTTGTTTTGCAGAGGATCCACCTCGCGTTCCCTCTTTAATGTCCTTCATGCCTTCTTTCTCCCATTATAAACACTCACAACGGCTTTGGTTCAGGGTTTATATGATTTTATTGTACTACACAAAAAGCCCAGGACACCTGCAGGCCGAGGCAGCAGGGAGTGCTTTGTGGAAAATAATAAGAATAATAAATATTCGCTATTCTTTTCTGGAGAAATCTGGAGCAGCCTTTTTGGAACGAAAACACGGCCTTCTCTTTTCATTCTCCTCCAGGAGTCTCACGCGTGAGAAAAACTATTTAATTTTGCTTTTACCTGGACAAAAAGCACACTCTCCCACCTGCTGCAATTTTCTTTGGGGAAGCTTCAGCCAAGTCCTTTCTGCCCAAGCACTGACAGGCTTCAGTTAAAGCGGTGAAACCTGCCAATCTGTAAAGCGAGGAGGCTAAATTGAAGATGTAACTGCTTTCCCCTCCTTCTTCAGAAGGCCAAAGGGGTGGAGGGAAGCTGAAAACTCCTATATATTTTTTTGCTCATCACATTAAGAGCTTGAGTCAGCTGTGCCTTTTTTAAAAAAACAAACAAACAGCAAAGGCCCGATTTAAAATCACATCATTTTCGTCCATTTGAGCCGAAATTGATCGAAAATTGGGTGGTAGCGAGGAGGGACGAAGCCGCATCTCTGGATTTGGCGCGGATCGATGGAGAGGGGAGAAGCTCTCAGCGTTGATTGGGCTGAGTTTTCTCGGCCCGACAGAGTCGCTGTCATCGTAACGCTGTGTCACCGCTATGTTTCTTGCAGAAGTAGGTCACTGTGTGAATGTATGAAATAACACCCTGACGCACCATCGTTTCCAGAGAAGAGGAGAGGAAAATATTTGGCCTTAATTGGGGTGGCCTGAGTGCCTTGGAGACCAAATCTAGGGCAGAAGGGAAGAGAGAAGACCCTCCCCAAGTCCTTTCTGCGCCTCTTGGTCAGGCTGATTATCATTCTTCATCCCTTCGAGAGAGTTCTCTAGCAAGGCAGATTTCGGAACCAAGACACAAAGGCTGCTTGTATGTAAGAAACGGCTAGCTAGAACCTTCTGGAAAAACCCACAAGCAGGCTGTGAATGCAGCGATGCCACACCTTCTAGTTTGTTCCCAGCACCCGTTATTCAGAGGTAGACTGCCACTTAACATGGAAGCTCCATTCAGCTGTTAAGCAGATAGAGAAAAGTCCCCACTTCCCTTGTGTAATAACACCAAAACTCATCCAACAAAGCTGAGCGTTGGGCGATTCCAGACAGGCAGAAGGAAGTCCTTAATCACATGGTGCATGGTTAACCTATGGAACTCTCTCCCACTTGAGGAAGTGATGGCCACCAACCTGGATGGCTTTGGAAGAGGATTAGGCAAATCCATGGTGATGCTTCTGAATACCAGTTGGTGAAGACCACAGGAGAAGAGAGAGCTCTTGCCCTCGAATGTTGCTTGCTGGTTTCCCAGAGCTTGGCCACTATGAGAACAGTCTGCTGGACCAGATGGGCCCCTGGCCTGATCCAGCCATCTCTTCTCATGCTTTGAAGTCCATGAGATCTAGCTCCTGCCGCTTTCTGTGCTCCAGCCTTCCTATCCGAGCCGTGCCTCTTGGGTTTCCTGCTTTCTTCCCCATTCAAAGTCCAAGCAGAGCATTTGTCGAAATGGGGAAGGACCCGTATCTCAGCGGTTGAGCATGCAGAAGGTCTGAGGTTCAGTTCCTGGCATTTCCAGGTCAACAAGGGTTTAAGTTAGCAGGTTGTAAATACCTGGAGCCCTGGAGAGCTGCAATCAATCAGAGCAAGTGATCCCAGGCAAGATGTGCTCCAATGGACTCTGCATAAATCAACTCCTTCTTTCCCCAGTCTTTGTGGCTTTTTGTTAAGGATATTCCAGGAAAGCTACTTCTGAATTGTCAAAAAAGAGGACACAGATTTGGCATGACATTTGCATGTGCTGATTTAAATGCCTCTATGCAAAATTAGAATGGCTCTGTTGTTTTAGAAACATACCATACATTTCCTGTAGTACATAGGAACGTAAAAATCATGGAATCATAGAATTGTCACATTGGAAGGGGTCCCAAGTGTGGGAATGTTCAGGGAGACAGAAGAGGATATATTGCTTATTAATATTCTTCCTAGGGGATGCGGGTAGCACTGTGGTCTAAAGCACCGAGCCTGGGGCTTGCCGATCAGAAGGTCGGCGGTTCGAATCCCCGCGACGGGGTGAGCTCCCGTTGCTCGGTCCCTGCTCCTGCCAACCTAGCAGTTCGAAAGCATGTCAAAATGCAAGCAGATAAATAGGTACCACTCCAGCGAGAAGGTAAATGGCGTTTCCGTGCGCTGCTCTGGTTCTCCAGAAGCGGCTTAGTCATGCTGGCCACATGACCCGGAAGCTGTACGCCAGCTCCCTCGGCCAATAAAGCGAGATGATCGCTGCAACCCCAGAGTCATCCACGACTGGACCCAGCAGTTGGGGTCCCTTTACCTAATATCCTTCTTAACATGCACTAGCACATTCTTTTACTCAGCCGAGTTTTACATTCTCTTTTTAAATGCACAGCGGATAGCTGGTTCCAGGCTTATGTAAGCCTTTCACTATTAAAGAAAAAGGGACCCCTGACCTTTAGGTCCAGTCGTGACCGACTCTGGGGTTGCGGCGCTCATCTCATTTCTGTTTTGGATACCCTCTAATTGTCCCTGTCATCATGGCCATCTGTAGATATTCTATCATTTGGACCTGCCACTCATTTATCGTAGGTGTTTTGTCACTTTTCCAGTTTCTTGCAATTAAGATCCTGGCTGCTACTGTTCTGTACATAAAAAGTGGTCTATTTTCTAGCATCAGGGCTTTTCTCAGGGTTCCTTTACACTGGACTTGCGCCCTTGAAAAGGAGGACACCCAGCCATTTCAAACAGCAACCTAGTCAGGTGGGCAGGGTACAAATAATAAAATTATTATTATTGCCACCTTAGGATACGCCCTGAGGCCCAGCTGCTACCCATATTGGATCTGCAAGCTCAAACAGAGAAGCTTCTCAAAGACGAGTTTTGCCAGATGTGATGACAAGGGATCAAAACAAGGATGCGTCGTCTCAGCTTCTTGGCACTCAGCAAACACCAGCCCTCCTGCGCCAGCTCACCAGAGCCAGTCCAGGCCAGAACCCTCCATCTCGGAGCTGGATCTTGCTTCATCACAGGCTGGATTAATCTTGATCTTTCTCTCTTACTCCTGCAAAAGAAGTGAAAAACCACTATTGGGGAAAACACACACACACACACACACACACACACACACACACACACCTCCTGGAAGAAAAGCTGCCTCCTTAATTAACGAGTCGGCAATTGGCATTTTCTTCCTATCGCCCAAAGGAAGAGCGCGGGGGAAAAACACTTAACGAAAGCTGGGCAAAACTAGAGAGAGTTAGACTTAATAGGTCCTGCCAATTAACTTGTATTTGCATTCTCTTTCTTTCCCAGAAGGAAGGAACATGGGTTATGCAAACTGGTTCCAAGACCAAGG
The DNA here is from genome assembly GCF_964188305.1 of Podarcis bocagei. Classification (NCBI taxonomy): domain Eukaryota; kingdom Metazoa; phylum Chordata; class Lepidosauria; order Squamata; family Lacertidae; genus Podarcis; species Podarcis bocagei. The sequence continues at coordinate 50,396,004 of NC_138139.1, read as the reverse complement.
ACCGGCTGGTTTCCATGGAGGAAAACATCAAATTGGCCCAGGTCTGTTACAACTAAATCTGCAGGGTTCCAACTGTTGTGCAGGACCAATAGGCACAAATTTGTCAATTTCAGTTTTTCTCTGTTTTTCATTTCTCCGTTCTCAGCCTCCTTCTCATCCAGGTTGGTTTCCCCATCACATCCACCTGCGTTTCAACTCCCCAGCCTGGCAGAGCAGGGCAGCCTGAGACTGACAGGGGACTCACTTTGTCTCTAAGGTTCAGCCAGCCCCCTGGACCAACAACATCTCGTTATAGAATAATTCGGGGTTGGCTTTTACAGCCCAGCTTTCCATCCAGGGATTCCACCCCCCTGAATTCACGATCAGTCAGAGAAAATGGAGTGGAGGCAGGATCCGGTGAAAGGAAGGAAGATCTTTATTTTTCTGTTGCAACAGAGCCCCACCACAACCACCACTTGCAAGGAGGTGAGGACCCAGAACAAAGGTGTGCAAGAACCTTTCAAGCATGGGTAGGCAAACTAAGGCCCGGGGGCCAGATCCGGCCCAATCGCCTTCTAAATCCAGCCCGTGGACAGTCCAGGAATCAGCGTTTTTTACATGAGTAGAATGTGTCCTTTTATTTAAAATACATCTCTGGGTTATTTGTGGGGCCTGCCTGGTGTTTATCACATGAGTAGAATGTGTGCTTTTATTTAAAATGCATCTGGGTTATTTGTGGGGCATAGGGATTCGTTCATCCCCCCCCCCATATATTCCGGCCCCCCACATGGGTTGAGGGACAGTGGACCAGCCCCCCACTGAAAAAGTTTGCTGACTCCGGCTTAAAGACTTCTGAAATTGCCCAACCCCTTAGCTAAAGGCCAGCCAAAAGGCATCATACATGTGTCACAGAAAGAGGCCGTCTACAACAGAAATTTGAGAGAGTGGCTTCTCTCCTGTCTGCCAAGGTATATGATAATGGTCACTGATTGCATTATCTGGTGAGTCTGGACCAGTCTTTTGAGATGGTAAATACTTTAGTTCTTGAATCCAGGTCACAGGCCTACCCGATTCATACACAAAAAGCAGGATTTGTAGGATTTGTAAGTGAAAGAACTACATTGGGAAAGGTTTTTCCAAAGTATTTCTTTAGGCAGAGGAAACATCTATAGTCTTTAGGAGAGCCAAGATATTTTCAGGATTGCTCTCCTGTACTATTTCAGACATGTGGTTTTTATACTTATGTATCTGTATTTACCTTGTGCACTTAGGAACATTCATTTTATATTTGAGACCTTAGAATTCTTTTAACAATCCAAAACATCCTGACCCCCATAAGATGAAATAAAAACAGGTGGAATGATCCTGGGTTTACATCAATGGAAACACCAGGGAAGCAGCTTGGCCCCAAGTCAAATAATAAATGCTAGGGTTTTTCATCCTCTTAGAGAAAAATGGACCAAATTGTTTTGTGCCTGAGGTGCAAGAAACTGCAAAAGTTGGAACGCCTCAGGCTAATCTCTCTTCTCTTCTTTTCCTTTGCCTTCAGCTGAAGAAAATTCATCAGCTGGGACAAACTTTTATGTTCAGGAAAACACCATGCATGCAACCCCCCCCAACAAAAGAATAATTACATGCTTTGTGCTTATTATTGATTATTCATTTATGGCATTTCTAAATTCTCTATTTGGTCCCCAACCGGAGAGCTAACAGCTTCCAAAGAATTTATAGCCTGGATAAGAGAAGACTGAGAAGTCATGTAACAGCCACCTTCCAATATCTGAAGGGCTGTCGCATGGAAAATGCAACGAGCTTTCCCCCTGCTGCTCTGTGGTAGGATTAGAACCAATGGCTTCAAACGACAAGAAATGAGTTTCTGACTCAACTTCAGGAAGAACTTTCTGGAAGTAACAGAGTTGCCCTATTTCAAGAAGTGAAAATCTGAATGCAAAACAAGGAAATTCTTGACATGGATACATCTCACCGATTCCCACATGGACACTGTTTCCAACTGCTGTATTCAGCCTATGTCTAGAAAATTCTGCAAAGAAGAAGAAGAGGAAGAGGAAGAAGAAGAAGTTGTTTTATTTATACCCCACCCTCCCTGGCAGGAGCCAGGCTCAGGGCAGCTAACAACAGTGAAAATTACAGTAAAAACATAATGGGGAGGGACCAATTTAAAATACAGGTTAAAATGCAGTTTAAAATGCAGCCTCATTTTAAAAGTAGCCCATAGATCAAAACCATTAGGGAAGGGAAACATAAGGGTCAGACTGAGCCCAAACCAAAGGCCAGGTGGAACAACTCTGTCTTGCAGGCTCTGCGGAAAGACGTCAAGTCCCGCAGGGCCCTAGTCTCTTGTGATAGAGTGTTCCACCTAGTTGGGGCCAGTACAGTGGTACCTCGGGTTACATACGCTTCAGGTTACAGACTCCGCTAACCCAGAAATAGTGCTTCAGGTTAAGAACTTTGCTTCAGGATGAGAACAGAAATCGTGTTCTGGTGGCGCGGCAGCAGCAGGAGGCCCCATTAGCTAAAGTGGTGCTTCAGGTTAAGAACAGTTTCAGGTTAAGTCCGGACCTCCGGAATGAATTAAGTACTTAACCCAAGGTACCACTGTACTGAAAAGGCCCTGGCCCTAGTTGAGACCAATCTAACCACCTTGTGACTTGTGACCTCCAAAATATTGTCATTTGTGGACCTTACGGTCCTCTGTGGGGCAGACCTGGAGCAGCCCTAGACAGTAAGAGCTGTTCAACAATGGGAACAGACTCCCTTGAAAGGTGGTTCCTTGGAGGTTTTTAAGCAGAAGTTGGATGGCCACCTGTCATGGATGCTTCAGTTTCAAGGGGTTGGACTGGATGACCCTCGGGGTCCCTGCCAACTCTACGATTCTATGATAAAGGCTAGGAAAGAAGCTCCGATGCTTGACCATCACTAGGTGATCTCCAGCTGACAAAGGCCCCATTCACAGTGCTGGGTTATAGTCACAGCGTCCCCAAAAGAATCCTGCCATTTGTTAAGGTAGTTTGAGAGGTACTACAATTTCTAGACTGGCTTAACAACTAACCCCCCTTCCTGGGGAACTCTGGGAATTGTAGTTCTCTGAGGGCAATAGGGGCGTCCTGGCAACTCCCAACTTCCACAACAAACTCCAGCCCCTGGCCGCCACAAGACTGCCCCACCCAGGTGACCACAATATAATAATGTTAGGGAAGCATCCCAGAATAACTGGTAAAGTGGAATGACGTGTGGATGGTCCAGTATGAACACATCACTAAAACACTGTTATTGGGTCAATGCAAAATCTGTGTCCATACAGTGGTACCTTGGTTCTCAAACGCCTTGGTACTCAAACAACCTGGAACCCAAACACTGCAAACCTGGAAGTAACTGTTCTGGTTTGCGAACTTTTTTTGGAAGCCGAAAATGCTCCATTTTGAGTGTCACGCTTCTGTTTTGAGTGCCACACTGAGGTCTGTCTGTTTTTGCTATTTATTTTGCAGTTTTGTTTCTGCGGCTCTTTTTGTTTCGTTTTTGTGACTGTGTGGAACCCAGTTCAGCTACTGATTGATTGTGTGACTACAGTACATTGTTCATTGCTTTCGTTTTATGGATCAATGGTCTCGTTAGATAGTAAAATTCCTGTTAAATTCCTGTTTTGGGGCTTGTTTTTAAAAGTCTGGAACGGATTACAGTGGTACCTCGGGTTACATACGTTTCAGGTTACAGACTCTGTTAACCCAGAAATAGTGCTTCAGGTTAAGCACTTTACTTCAGGATGAGAACAGAAATCGTGTTCCGGCGGCGCGGCGGCAGCAGGAGGCCCCATTAGCTAAAGTGGTGCTTCAGGTTAAGAACAGTTTCAGGGTAAGTATGGACCTCCAGAACGAATTAAATACTTAACCTGAGGTACCATTGTAATCTGTTTTACAATACAGCGGACGCTCGGGTTGCGAACGTGATCTGTGCGGGAACAGCGCGTCTGTGCACACACTGTTTGTGTTTTAGTGCTTCTGCACATGCACAAAGCACAATTTAGCGCTTCTGCGCATGCGCGACCGCCGAAACCCGGAAGTAACCCGTTCCGGTACTTCCAGGTTTCGGCACGTCCGTAACCCGAAAAAACGCAACCTGAAGCGTCTGTAACCCGAGGTATGACTGTACTTTCTTTGGGAAAGCGCGCCTTGAGTTTTGGAACGCTTTGGTTTTGGAACAGACTTCTGGAACGGATTAAGTTTGAGAACCAAGGTACCGCTGTATGTTGGAGAAGATGGTCATCTATCATGGATCCTTTAGCTGAGATTCCTGCCTTGCTTCTATGCAATCATATGAACACAGGAAGATGCCTGATACTGGTTCAGACCACTGGGTCCATTTAGTTCAGTATTACCTGCGCAGGCTGGCAGCAGCTTTCCAGGCTTTTAGGCAGGGGTCTATCTCAGCCCTACCAAGAGATGCCAGGGACTGATCCTGGCACCTTCTGCACGAAAAAACAGGTGTTCTACCACTAAGCTAAATCCCTTCCGCGAATATAATAATTCAGGGGCGTAACATTCTGTTCTCCCCCCTTGGCATCTCCAAAAGGGAAACTCAGGACATGCCATCAATGAGACAAAGTAATTTTGGGTCAGTCTGAACCGGATTCAAGCTTTGTCAGGTGTGAAGTTTTACTTGTTCTGAAAATGTTTTGTTTTGTGACCTGTTAGAACGTCCTGGGCTTCAGGGCAGGATTAATGTGCTCCGAGAAGATGCCAGCGGTGCGCAGAAAACTTTTTTTCACACCATCCCTCTCCCTCTGCCGGTAAAAAGTGGAGCCCAGAGGCAGTGTGGCCCAAAGGTTAGAGTGAAACAATGGCAGCAATTGCTTCTGAGTGCTAAGCAAATTTACCCACTGCAATTACATTTAATCTCCTGTTTCTTAAACACGCAGGCAGCTAACTTCATGTTCTGTACTTTCTCTTGTGCTGCAGATTCCACAATCTCTGAAACGACGAGGGGTCATGGGCAATCAATGTTCGGTCTCTTTTCAGGGTTGCAAAACACAGCGGCCGATAAGGAGAGGATGGAGTCATATTGCCCCTGAGAAGCAGATGGGAAGACACGAGGAAGAGGTTGCTGGAAGAAGAGGCAGAAAGTAGCCAGTGGGGAGACAAGGCAGTGTGGTGTAGTGGTTAGAGTGCTGGGGAGATCGGGGTTCAGAGTCCCACTTCACCACAAAGCTTGCTGCATGACCTAGGGTGCAGTTTCTGCCTGGTAGCCTAACCTACATGTTTGGGGGGCTTAATTGAGGAAGGAAAGAAGAATGCATGTTGCTTTGAGTGGCATGTTGCTTTGAGTGGCATGTTGCTTTGAGTGGCATTGTTGTTGCTGGCATCTGTCTGTTTTGACAGACAATGGAGTGCACCTCTGGGGGTAAAGTCAAACTGCAAACTGGGTTTGCAGCACCGAAGTGACCTTCCTAGTGCACAAGTCTGGGCAGGGGTTATGGAGGTCCTGGGCTGCCCAGAGACAAGACCCAGTGGCGTAGCGTGGGTTGTCAGCACCCGGGGCAAGGCAAGTAATTTGCGCCCCCTAACCCGTGGATTTGCGCCCCCTAACTCTAACCCCCAGAGGTTGCGCCCGGTGCGGCCGGCCCCCCCTGCACCCCCCACGCTACGCCACTGACAAGACCCTCCTCTCTGCCTCGCGGATGGGGTCCAAAGGAAAGCAGAGAAAGACCTTTGGCACCAGCTGGGCTGCAGGAGTTGCCAGAAGGAGGAGTACAAGTCACCATCCAACTGTTTTAGGGACTGCAGTCTGGGTTTGTATAAGCCAGGCATGTCCAAAGTCCGTTTTGGGGGCCTAATCCGGCCCACCGGTAGATTTAATCTGGCCCCTGCGGAGTATATGTCCTGGGGTAAAATCCTGGAAAATGCTCAGCAACTTCAATACTAATAATAATAATAGTAATGATAATATAGTGGTACCTCTGCATGCGAACGGGATCCAGCAATTTCCCCTGACATAATGCCCTTTTCACCAATATATGCATTTGTATGCTGATTTTACACACATCATGCATATTTGCAGACTTCCTTGGCTGGAGAACTGCACTGCAGAATTCAGAGAAGTATGAATTTCAAAGGATGGCTGAGTTTCGGTCCGCATGCTGATTTGGAAAGTGAAAATTGCATAGCTATGCCTCTAAAGGCAAACCAAAACAAATTGCTCCCCCTCTCCCCTCTATCTTTATAACCTTGATATTTTTTATTAAAAAAAAAAAAACTTGTCTGGTGGCTCTAAAACCAGGTTCCACAAGCTTGAATGCGGCCCTCCAGACTTCTCAGTCCGGCCCTCAAAACTCTCCGCGAACCACACCCTTTGCCACTTCTGCTCCGAATCTTCCTCAGTTGCCTGGCTGGAATTCTGAACGTGGTTCTTCCCCTCCTCATTTAATCCCTACAACAACCTTGTGAGGCAGGTGAAGGGCAGTGATTAGCTTCCAAGGAAAGCCAGCGCACTGGCTGTGCGGGGATTCAAACCTGGGTCTCCCAGAACCTAGTCCGACACTCTAACCACCTCACCACACTTCCTCTCCTCTCGCTACTTTCTCATTCTGTGTCAAGCTCTGCCTCCTGCCTGGCCCTAGCCCCCTAAACTTGCTATTGGCACTGTCCTTAAAGGTATTTATCCTTGCCAAGTCCAGACTGAGGTTTGATGAGGCCCTAAGCTACTGAAGGCAATGGGGCCCTTTCTATGTCCAGCTGTCCTTTGTCAACAACAAGTTGTCACTGTTTTTTTGTGTTGAATATATGCTATATGGTCATTTATGGACCCAATAGGTATCTAAAGCCATTTGCAACTAACAAAATATGTATTTTATCAAAGTATATATTAAATCTTATATTTCGGAAATGTACATCCAGGTTTTTTTCCTTTAAATTTTTTTGGGACCCCCAAGAGGATAGGGGCTCTAAGCTATAGTTTATTTATTTATATGTAAATCCGGCACTGATCCTTGCTCCTGTAGCCTAGCCCTGGATCTTTCCCTTTAACTGCCCCTTCCCTTGTTTGCGCTTAAAGAACAACATCTGGCCGGCCCTGAGCTGATTTTGCAATGGGCTGCAATCTCCCCAAAGTCACTTCGACCGGCACATAATGGTCACAACTTGTCTCTATCAGCTCCTTCCGATGAGAGCAGCAGCTGGCCTGGTCAGCCAAGAAAACACAGGCCAGATAAGCTCCAGGAAAACAGATCACTCCCTCAGCCAAATCCTCCCACCAGACGATTCTGACCCCCGTAAAGCAAAATTGTTCCATACAAACTCCAGCCTTGGCTAGAAGAAATGAGCCCTACTCAAGGACGTTCATCGTCTCGAGTCTCATGGCTCGCACAGGTGGGCCCATGTAACAAATCCAATATTTCTCCAATGGAAATAGGGACGTCCTTTTCCATAATAATCAAAATCAATAATAATTTTATTATTTATACTCCACTCATCTGGCTGGGTTGCCCCAGCCACTCTGGGCAGCTTCAAATTTATATAAAAATGTGTTGTTTTTTAATGGAGCAAACCTCTGTCTGGTCAATTTTATTATATATAGCCAAAGGCCTTTACAATGGACAACAGAGAATAAAAGGGAAACTTTCCTCTAAGATCATACAACATAGCCTGTTTATGACATAAAAGGAAATGTGCAAGATTAAATTTTTAAATTGGAATGCATTCACAAACCTGAAACGGAGCTTCTTGGCTGCCAGTGCAAATTTGGCTCCCTGGTGGGTAATATGTAGATGTTTATCTGCTATGAGTTCAACTATCGCTTCTGTGCGGATCGACCTGGAAGCCAATTAAGAATTGTAAATATAAATTTTCCTCTGGGCATTGTATTGTCGTTTAGTCATGTCCGACTCTTCGTGACCCCATGGACCAGAGCACGCCAGGCGCTCCTGTCTTCCACTGCCTCCCGCAGTTTGGTCAAACTCATGCTGGTAGCTTCAAAAACACTGTCCAACCATCTCGTCCTCTGTCGTCTCCTTCTCCTTGTGCCCTCCATCTTTCCCAACATCAGTGTCTTTTCCAGGGAGTCTTCTCTTCTCATGAGGTGGCCAAAGTATTGGAGCCTCAGCTTCAGGATCTGTCCTTCCAGTGAGCACTCAGGGCTGATTTCCTTCAGAATGGAGAGGTTTGATCTTCTTGCAGTCCATGGGACTCTCAAGAGTCTCCTCCAGCACCAGAATTCAAAAGCATTCATTCTTCGGTGATCAGCCTTCTTTATGGTCCAGCTCTCACTTCCATACATCACTACAGTCATACCTCGGGTTGAATGTGCTTTGGGATGAGCGCGTTTGAGTTGCGCTCTGCGGCAACCCAGAAGTAACGGAGTGCATTACTTCTGGTTTTTGCTGCTCGCGCAGACACTCAAAATGACATCACGCGCATGTGCAGATGCGGCAAAAAGCGATACGCGTGTGCGCAGATGTGCCGTCGCTAGTTACGTTTGCTTCTAGATGCGAACAGGGCTTTGGAACTGATCCCGTTCGCATCTAGATGTACCACTGTACTGGAAAAACCATAGCTTTAACTATACAGACCTTTGTTGGCAAGGTAATGTCTCTGCTTTTTGAGATGCTGTCTAGGTTTGTTATTGCTTTTCTCCCAAGAAGCAGGTGTCTTTTAATTTCAAGACTGCTGTCACCATCTGCAGTGATCATGGAACCCAAGAAAGTAAAATCTCTCACTGCCTCCATTTCTTCCCCTTCTATTTGCCAGGAGGTGTTGGGACCAGTGGCCATGATCTTCGTTTTTTATCAGCAGATAGTATGTGATGTCCTCTACCTGATTGCATCCATATATGCATTTGCGAGCCATGTGGGGGAATTCCCCGATATCTCCCCTCTAAATATGCCGAGGGCATCTGTTGGAATCTTAGTTCTGCAAAGGCCCTGTTGTGGGAAGGTCAGCGTCTCAAGGTAATTGGGCCTTGAGTGAGTGGTCTTAATTTGGGGGTACCAAGTAGAGTAATGGGCAGCAATGATGGGTGCTCTGTCTTGGTTGGCAGCCTGATCAAAAATCCAGTTTCTAAGGTCACGTGGGCTAAGGGCTAAGTAGTTCTCCGTTTGAAGATTATAAGCCCTAAGCTTATTTTGGCACTTTTGTGCCCAGCCCTAAAAACATAATAAAATATGAAACATGTAAAAACTTCCCTAGGCAGGGCTGCCTTCAGGTGTGTTCTAAAGGTTGTATCACCTTGGCTCTGAGCCTTTTTCCCTTATAGATTCCCCAGCTGGTTTTTCCCACCACTCTGTGTCCAACCAGTCCAGGACAATCAGGGTGTTTCGATTTTGGGCATCGCGTGGCAGAATAGAGTCTCAAACAAAGATGTGCTCCCCCAAGTCCAACTTCCCAGCATGTTCACAGTCCTGTCTAGTGTTGTGCAGCAGTTGAGCAAGGAAGAAGGGTGTGAAAGAAGTTCTCCTGAACATCCCCCTTCTCCACAGAAGACTTTCTCTTTTCTTCTGCTCTCTGTGTTCTTAAGTAAATTAGGATTCTAACTCACTTTTCCTGATTTCGCGCCTGCTGTTATTTGTGTTATTGGTGACCGTTATAAGAAAAACGGCTCCCTTTCCCTTATGGGGTATTCTGGAGCCTGAATAGAGTCCTTAAGTGGGTTCCCTATTAGTAGAAGAAAACAGGCCAGCCAGAGTATATTGAAAAGCAAAGCGGCTAGTAAGCCCGATCTTTAGTAAACTGTTGCAACAGGGTCCCCACTCACCACACGCAGGAGAGAGGAGAACCCCGAACAATGGTGCGCAAGCCGTGATATAGACTTTTGAAATTGCCCACAGTGTAGCCCAAGACACCCCCCCCAAAAAAAGACACATCATGCATACATTACAGAAGGAGGCGGTCTACAGCAGAAATCCTATCTGCCAGGATACCTAATAATGGTCACTGATTGCATTACCTGGGCAGCCTAACTATTCTTTTGTGATGGTTAATACTTTAGTTCCTGAGTCCAGGTCACAGGCTCACCCTATTCATACACAAATGCACCCTTAAAACAGGATTTGCAAGCAAAAAGACAATGGGAAGGAAGGTTTTCCTCATTTTCCTCCCTTACTGCAGAGGAATATTTGAGGTCATTGGGAGAGTCAAAATGGCTTCAGGATTGCTCTCCCATACTGTTTCAGACTCTTGGTTCATATATTTAGATATGTGTGCGTTTATGAATATTTATTCTATATTTGAGACCTTAAAATTCTTATAACACTGTGTTATGTGGATTAGTTATTTTCTGTTGCGGGTTTTATGGTTGCAAACTGCCTTGGGCATTTTTTCAATGAACGGTGGTGCATACAGGTAACAAACAAAGGAAATCTAAATATACAAGCCACCTTTCTACTCTTCTCTGTTTCTCTCGAAAAGCACCTGACTAGCTCTGTGGAGAAACAAAGGCTTTTGACCTTGCTCTGATCTGGCAAGGCTTTTCTCACGTTGAGTTCCGATATCTCTTAATTGTTCGAACACAAATAAACTGAGAACCGCTTCCTTCCTTTTATTTGGTTATGTAATATCTCCTCCTCAGCCTTTCATTTGCCCAAATATTTGCAAACCCTTATCAGCTGGTGGATGACTGTAATTTCTTCAGCATGTAATTAATGCTTAACTCACCATTCATTGCTGTGAACCCCCTGCTAGGACTTCCTGGGAAACTTTTGTCGCTGGCTTCCAAAAGCCACAAGGGTAGGAGCGAGGGAGAGATAGCGTAAAATGTCTGGTAAATTTCCTACACTCTTGTCCAAAATTACTATGAAAAGCTCCGTCTTGCCTTCCCCTTCTCTTGGCTGGCGACACATGTTGGTGCGACGAACCACTGGTTTGAATTGCTTAGAGTAGACCTACCGAAATCAAAGGTACTTACTCGTCCCACAGATTTCAACGGCTGATGAGGATACTGGTGGTCCCCAGTTGTTGTTGAACTCCAACTCTCATCAGCCTGTTGTAAACAAAAATCTGCCCTTTTCCCTTATGGGGTACCCAAGAGAAAAGAACAGAGGCCAACCAGAGAATATTGAGAAGCAAAGCAGCTAGTAAGCTTGATCTATATTGAACTGTTGCAACAGGGTGCTCCCCTCACCCGCAGGAGAGAGGAGGAACCCAGAAAAATGCTGTGCAAGGCCTTATAAAGACTTTTGAAATTGCCACCCTGTAGATCAAGACCACCCCCAGAAACATCATACATACATCACAGAAGGGGTGTAACCTAAGACCATCCCTCAGATACATCAAACCTACATCACAGAAAAGGCGGTCTAAAACAGAAATTTGAATGTTGTTTTTCTCCTGTCTGGCAGGTTACTTGATTGGATTGCCTGGGGAGCCTGGCCAGTCTTTTGTAATGATAAATACTTCGTTCCTGGGCCAGGTCACAGGCTCACACCCTATTAAAACACAGACATACCCTTAAGACAGGATTTGTGAAGGAAAAGACAATGGGGAGGCTTTTCCACTTTGACCTTGCAGAGAAAACATTTGCTCAGTTTAGGAATCAAAATGGCTTCAGGTCGGTCTTCCTGTGCTAATCTATGTACGTGCAGTTATGAACATTACCATATATCGAAGACCTCAAAATTCCTATCACAAGCCCCAGCCAGCACAACCCAAAGTCAGGGATGATGGGATCTGTAGTCCAGAAACACCTGCAAGGCCACAACTTCCTTATCCCTGGTCCACATTCACACCATGCAATTAAAGCACTATGATAGCGCTTTAAGCAGTCATGGCTTCCCATAAAGAATCATGGGAGCTGAGACTTTGGGGGAGGTCCCCCTTTCCCTCCCCCCTTTCCCAGAGTTCCCTAGGAAGTGGGTTTGATGGTTAAACAGCTCTGGGAATTGTAGTTCTGGGAGGGAAAGGGGGCCTTGTAACTACTCTCAGCACCCTTAACCAACTACAGTTCCCAGGATTTTTTTTTTTTGGGGGGGAGCTGTGACTGTTTAAAGTGGCATCATAATGCTTTAAATGGATCTAAGCATAGAATCGCGGGACGCGGGTGGCGCTGTGGTCTAAACCACTGAGCCTCTTGGGCTTGCTGATCAGAAGGTTGGTGGTTCGAAGGTTGGTGAGCTCCCGTTGTTCGGTCCCAGCTCCTGCCCACCTAGCAGTTCGAAAGCACGCCAAAAAGTGCACGTAGATAAATAGGTACCACTCCAGCAGGAAGGTAAATGGCGTTTCTGTGTGCTGCTCTGGTTTCGCCAGAAGCGGCTTAGTCATGCTGGCCACATGACCCGGAAAAACCATCTGCGGACAAACATCGGCTCCTTCGGCCAGTAAAGCGAGATGAGCGCTGCAACCCCAGAGTCGTCTGCGACTGGACTTAACTGTCAGGGGTCCCTTTACCTTTAGTTTTAAGCATAGAATCATAGAATGGTAAAGTTGGAAGGGACCTTAAAGATCAATCCCCTGCAATGCAGGAATCTCAACTAAAGCATCCATGAGAGGTGACCACCCAGCCTCTGCTTAAAAACCTCAAAAGAAGGAGAGTCCAACACCTCTCATAGGAGTTTGTTCCACTGTTGAACAGTTCTTACTGTCAGAAAGTTCTTTCTCATGTTTAGTTGGGACCTCTCTTGTGACTTGAAGCCCTTGTTTCATGTCCTACTCTCCAGAGCAGGAGAAAACAAGCTTGCTCCATCTTCTATGTGACAGCTCTTGAGATACAGCGGTACCTTGGTTCTCAAACTTAATCCGTTCCGGAAGTCTGTTCCAAAACCAAAGCGTTCCAAAACCAAGGCACGCTTTCCCATAGAAAGTAATGCAAAACGGATTAATCTGTTCCAGACTTTAAAAAACCAACCCCTAAAACAGCAATATAACATGAATTTTGCTATCTAATGAGACCTTTGATCCATAAAATGAAAGCAAGAAACAATGTGCAGTGGTACCTTGGATTAAGTATTTAATTCATTTCGGAGGTCCGTTCTTAACCTGAAACTGTTCTTAACCTGAAGCATCACTTTAGCTAATGGGGCCTCCTGCTGCCGCCGTGCAACTTCTGTTCTCATCCTGAAGCAAAGTTCTTAACCCGAGGTACTATTTCTGGGTTAGCGGAGTCTGTAACCTGAAGCGTATGTAAACTGAAGTGTATGTAACCCGAGGTACCACTGTACTGCAGTCACACAACCAACCAACCAATCAATCAATCAATCAATCAATCAGTAGCTGAACTGGTTCCACACAGTCACAAAAACAAAACAAAAAGAGCTGCGAAAACAAAAACGCAAAATAAACAGCAAAAACAGACAGACCTCAGCAGTGGCGTAGCGTGGGTTGTCAGCACCCGGGGCAAGGCAAGTAATTTGTGCCCCCTAACCCGTGGATTTGCGCCCCCTAACCCGTGGATTTGCGCCCCCTAGCCCCCAGATGTTGCGCCCGGTGCGGCCGCCCCCCCTGCACCCCCCACGCTACGCCACTGGACCTCAGCGTAATTCTCAAAACGGAAGCGTAACAAAACGGAGCATGTTCGGCTTCCAAAAAAAGTTCGCAAACTGGAACACTGACTTCTGGGTTTGCAGTGTTTGGGTTCCAAGTTGTTTGAGTACCAAGGCATTTGAGAACCAAGGTACCACTGTATTTGAGTGCTAGGAGAGATGGAGGAAAACTGTTTCCTAATCACTTCTTCCGTGGCCACACCCAATTTCACAAAGCAGGGTTTGTTTCTTGCACTAAAATTTTCAGTAACATTTTAAAGGGAGATGCTTCCACTAATACATATAGCTGAAGTCAGCTTAGACTCACATGCTCTTGTCCTAGTTCATACAGACAGTGCTTTTTTCTATAAAAAAATGTTTAGGGGTACTATTGCTTCTGTCTGAGACTCAGGAAACAAGGGGAAAGAAAAGGAAGCCGCCATCGGGGGTAGCAACCGAACTGACAATTCACCGTGCTAGAGAAGAAACTTGTTGTTGTTGTTTAGTCGTTTAGTCCTGTGTCCGACTCTTCGTGACCCCCTGGACCAGAGCACGCCAGGCACTCCTGTCTTCCACTGCCTCCCGCAGTTTGGTCAAACTCATGCTGGTAGCTTTGAGAACACTATCCAACCATCTCGTCCTCTGTCGTCCCCTTCTCCTTGTGCCCTCCATCTTTCCCAACATCAGGGTCTTTTCCAGGGAGTCTTCTCTTCTCATGAGGTGGCCAAAGTATTGGAGCCTCAGCTTCACGATCTGTCCTTCCAGTGAGCACTCAGGGCTGATTTCCTTAAGAATAGATACGTTTGATCTTCTTGCAGTCCATGGGACTCTCCAGAGTCTCCTCCAGCACCACAAAAGCATCAATTCTTCGGCGATCAGCCTTCTTTATGGTCCAGCTCTCACTTCCATACATCACTACTGGGAAAACCATGGCTTTTACTATACGGACCTTTGTTGGCAAGGTGATGTCTCTGCTTTTTAAGATGTTGTCAAGGTTTGCCATCGCCTTTCTCCCAAGGAGCAGGCGTCTTTTAATTTCATGACTGCTGTCACCATCTGCAGTGATCATGGAGCCCAAGAAAGTAAAATCTCTCACTGCCTCCATTTCTTCCCCTTCTATTTGCCAGGAGGTGATGGGCCCAGTGGCCATGATCTTCGTTTTTTTGATGTTGAGCTTCAGACCATAAGAGAAGAAACTAACATTTTTTAAAATTTTAATTTCTTCTCCCGTTAGATTCACAAAATGTTTAGGGGGTATGCGTGCCCCTGCATGCCCCCCAGAAAAAAGCGCTGCATATAGATGTCATTTCCAGTTCTCCTATTGCAGGTGTGAAAAGGATTTGTTGGAGAACAAGATTAAATGTTCCCCACCAATCACATGCCTGAAAATAACACACACACTCCCGTTCAAAAAGGCCAGCACAGACGTTCCAGTTTATCAGCTAGCGGGCGGAAGGTTTACCCACAAATGTTTGAAAACAAGAGCGCATCTGTGGCCTTTATTTAGACAGCGATTTTCTTTCAGCATAGCTTCGCCCTTCCTCCTGTAATTTCTCATCACCGCCAGGGCTCCGCAGTCTCTAATACGGGAACAATCGAGATATTCTCTGTGTATTTACAAAGCTGGCCAAGATTGATAATGAAGAATTGGCCGGGCTGAAACGAGAGCCACGTGAACGGGCTCCGCAAGGTGGGGTGTTGCTGGAGGAGGGAACGAGACAGCTTGAAAACCCTTTTTATAGAGGAGTGTTTGTCCAAAAGGCACGGGAAATCACATTGGCTTGTATTGTTATTTGGCTTCCTGGCGCTCGGGTCCCTCGCTGTGATGGTCTCTTTGGGAAAATCCACTTAAAGGTGTGCGAGGATGGGAGACGTGGGAACAATTGGGCCCAAATTGGAAAGGATAAACTTCGACTCATTGTGTGTGTAGAGAGAGAAAGAGAGAGGTTTCCTAGCTCCAGGTCACAGCCGCAGGATTAGGTCAACTCCAGCTATTTTGATGCCCCGGGCGAAAATCAATCGCGGGGTGTCGGGTCGCGTGGAGAGAATGCCTGCATGTGTAAGGCTCCCACATGGGTAGGATTGAAACGCACACACACCTACGGCCAATCAACACATGGAAGTGGAGGGCGGGGCATGGAAACACGGCCACAGTGCCCCCTCTAACACTGTCCAACGGTAGGGCCGGCCCAAGGCAACTTGCGGCCTGCAAGATGGTACCCGAACCCACCTGCCTCCCATTCCCCATACAGAAGATGACTTTGGCATTGGCAATAGAATAGTGTCCTCCAGCCCTCCAGTCTAGTTTGGCAGGTGCAGGGTGGACCATGTGTTGCACACAGTTCTTTTCTTCCAGCAGAGTGCTCTTGTGTTCGAATTCTGCTTGTGGGTTTCTCGCGGGCATCTGTTTGGCCACTGCAAGAGGAGGATGCTGGACTAGGTGGGCGCTTGGCCTGATCCAGCGGGCTTTTCTTATGTTAGACTCATGTTGCACTTGTGGGATTCTTACAGGCTGAGAAACTGCTACATTCCGGAGGTCACGGCAGGTATCTAAACACAGACAAAGCATGCGTCTTGGTCTCAGGGGCCGTTGCGCCAAATTTGATGGAGGAAACTGAAGAGGCGTCCAAATCAGCTGAGTCTGCGATTTTGCTCCTCAAACGTAGACAAAAGCCTGCCCAATTTGTGCCAAATCTGGTGAAGGTATCTTAATCGGTGTCTGGATGTATACAGACAAATGATTTTTCTAAAATATACAGCAAGTAAGGATAACAACAACAACAACCACTTATTATTTATACCCCACCCATCTGGTTGGGTTTTCCCAGCCACTCTGGGTGGCTTCCAACAAAATAGTCTGTCAAACATTAAAAACTTCCCTAAACAGGGCTGCCTTTAGATCTCTTCTAAAAGACTGGTAGTTGTTGTTCTCTTTGACATCTGATGGGAGGGCGTTCCACGGGGAGGGCGCCACCATTGAGAAGGCCCTCTGGCTGGTTCCCTGTAACCTCACTTCTCGCAGCGAGGGAACCGCCAGAAGGCCCTTGGAGCTGGACCTCAGTGTCCAGGCTGAATGATGGGGGTGGAGACGCTCCTTCAGGTATACTGGACTGAGGCCGTTTAGGGCTTTAAAGGTCAGCACCAACACCTTGAATTGTGCTCGGAAACGTACTGGGAGCCAATGTAGGTCTTTCAGGACCGGTGTTATATGGTCTTGGCGGCCGTTCCCAGTCACCAGTCTGGCTGCTGCATTCTGGATTAGTTGTAGTTTCCGGATCACCTTCAAAGGTAGCCCCACGTAGAGCGCATTGCAGTAGTCCAAGCGGGAGATAACCAGAGCATGCACCACTCTGGTGAGACAGCCTGTGGGCAGATAGGGTCTCAGCCTGCGTACCAGATGGAGCTGGTAAATAAATAAATTTCTTAATTCAATGTTAAGAAAAAACAAACACAAAAGCACTCTGCACCTCCTTGAAAACCTGTGGTTACATTTGGCAAGAGTTGGATGTTCTTGCAAAAAGTGTCCTGGGTCCCAGAGTTCATTGGGGTGAAGCAGGGATAAGCGCCAGGGACCATTTTAAGGGCGCTCCTGACTTGTGCTACCAAGGCCTGCCTCGCTCTCGACCTTTGCACGGTCTCTCGCGGTCCACTGCCTTGTGTCTCAGGGCGGAAAGCCCAGTCCCGAGACGACTCTGGTCTCATGTTCATCCAACAACCTCATTCACCCCATCTACAGTAAACAGTAATCAACCATTATGGCAATAAATAAACCTTGAATTATTAAGCTCAGGCAACGTGTGATGGCGCAAGTGCGGCCATCCCCACAGCAGACAAACACCTGACAGTCTCTTTCCCTCTCTCTCTGTTTAACCTTTCTGGCAGCTGCCCAGTGACATCACCGCACTCAGAGTTTCACTGCCTTTCCCGCTAGCGGCTGCCAATCAAGCAGGCTGCTGGGGATTGGGCAATGCTGAGCATACTGATGACATCATATCAACAGTGAAAGGGCTGTAGCTGAGTGGCAGTGCAGCTGCCTTGCATGCAGAACGTCCTAGTTTCTACCTCCAACATCTCCAGGTAGGTGTGGGGAAGTCTCCTGGCTGCCAGTCAGTGTACCAGGCATGGCCAAAGTTGGCCCTCCAGCTGTTTTGGGACTACAGTTCCCATCATCCCTGACCACTGGTCCTGATAGCTAGGGATGATGGGAGTTGTAGTCCCCAAACAGCTGGAGGGCCAAGTTTGGCCATGCCTGGTAGGCAGTACCGAGCCTTGGAAAAAGGCAGCTCCATTTGCTTGGGGAAGGGCCATAGCCCAGTGCTAGAGCAGCTGCCCTGCATGTAGAAGTTTCTGTTGACATGCAGAGGGCCGGGAGGCCAGCTGGCTAGCCCTGGCTGAGCCGTCTCCTTCCAGCAGCCCAGTGCAAAGACCATCACCTCTGCTCCGACGGAAATCAGCGACCTGGGCTTATTCAGCCAGGGCACAGTATCAGCAGATCGAACTGCGCACACAGAATAGGCGTGAGGCTTGTGGAAGCATACGACAACTATAGATTTATTAATCATAAACCAGGACAAAGAAACATGTCGTCTCTTGGGGTCTCAGAGGGAACAGCTAAAAGCAAAAGCTATACCCACAACAGAAGTTCCCAGCATACTGTGCTGGAATGTAAACAGACATGTGACACGTAACAATCCCATGCCTGTTCCTTAAGGTGGAACGGAATTCTCAGCAGTCTACAGGGTCAGTTGGACACAGAATGCAACATCGGGCCAAAGATTCCTGCATTGTAGGGGTTGGACAAGATGACCCT
Organism: Podarcis bocagei; assembly: GCF_964188305.1. Classification (NCBI taxonomy): domain Eukaryota; kingdom Metazoa; phylum Chordata; class Lepidosauria; order Squamata; family Lacertidae; genus Podarcis; species Podarcis bocagei. Next base: position 50,377,759 of record NC_138139.1, on the reverse strand, counting down.
TGCGGTCCCTCACGACTCTGCAATTCTATGATTCCAAAGACACCAGCCTCCATTGAGCTTCATGCCAACGCCAGAAACCCCTGGAGACTCCCGCCTCTCAGAGATTAGGGTAGCATGTAACAATATGTTTACTGGCCAAACTCTCAGTGTCAAAAAGTCACATTTTGTTCTGTTTTGGCCAGGGAACTGGAATCTCCTCCAAAGCACCTTGTCCCCGTTCTGCTATCCAAACACACAGCAGGTGAGGGTGGCGAGTTTCGTGGGTTCTGGCCAACCTGGTCTGCCTGCGATGACTTCATCCGGGTGGCATGGAGTACCTGGGGGCTGCTCTCGTTGGCTGTTAGGAAGCCTTCGAAGCACAGAAATGAAGAACAGTTCCAGCTCTGTCTTTGTGGGGCACCCTGGATTTTGCTTGAACATCTGAAAGCTTCCTGCAGGCCTTAACAAACAAGGGCAGTTTTAAATGTTCTGAGCCAGTGCACCCAGCACTCCTAGGTCCGACCTGCACTCAAATTGCTGGGGAAAGCAAGACTAGATGCCAGCTGCCTTTTCATAGTCCAAGATCAAAGCAGACTGATTTTTTCCCCTGGCAGACCCCCTAAACTTCCTAAGACTCAAAAACTCTAATGCAGAAGCACCCTCTGTTTCCCAGACAGTTCCTATTATTATTATTATTATTATTATTATTATTATTATTATTATTATTATTATTATTATTATTATTATTATTATTACTGGACTAATTCTAGCTTATTCAGCATCTTTCTTTCCCTTCCTTCCTTCTCAAAAACACATTATATTTACTTTAAATATGCTAGGTGGACCTTTGGTCTGATCATTATTGGTACTGACCTTTAAAGCCCTAAACTGCTTCATCCCTGTGTACCTGAAGGAGCGTCTCCACCCCCATCATCAAGCCCTGACACTGAGGTCCATGTCCAATGACCTTCTGGTGCTTTCCTCACTGCGAGAAGTAAAGCTACTGAGAACCAGGCAGAGGGCCTTCTCGGTAGTGGCACCCTCCCTTCAGATGTCAAGGAAATAAACAACTATCTGACTTTTAGAAGACATCTGAAGGCAGCCCTGAACAGGGAATTTTAAAGAAAATATGTTTGAGGGTTTTTGTGTTTTAATCTTTTGTTGGGTGCCGCCCAGAGAGGCTGGGGAAACCCAGTCAGATGGGAGGCATATAAATAATGAAACTATCATCATCAACATCATCATCATCATCATCATCATCATCATCATCATCATCATCATCCAGCAAGGCTCTTCTTCTTAGGTTCTTATATTTCCTATGCTCCACAAACTATGGGAAGTCCTGGGATATCTTGAGAGGGTCAGTTTCATAAAGGGATGTGGCAGTCTTGTACACCAGGTTAAGAGGCAAGCAGGCAGCTTGGCAGACAGGATCAATTCGTCAACAAAGAAGACTGGAGATTTGTCTCATACTTATTCGAGTGACTTTACATGTGGGAAGCCTGATCCATATCTGAGTTTTTAAAAGAAGCAGTTTGTTCTCCACAGTAGGAACCTGTGCTTCTTTTAAGAAGCTATACCAGGGGTCAGCAAACTTTTCCAGCAGGGGGCCGGTCCACTGTCCCTCAGACCTTGTGGGGGGCTGGACTATATTTTTTTTGGGGGGGAAATGAACGAATTCCTATGCCCCACAAATCACCCAGAGATGCATTTTAAATAAAAGGACACATTCTACTCATGTAAAAACACGCTGATTCCCAGACCGTCCGCGGGCCGGATTTAAAAGGCGATTGGACCGGATCCGGCCCCCGGGCCTTAGTTTGCCTACCCATGGGCTATACTCTCTGCCTTTGAAAACAGCCTGCATATGATGAACCTGGCAGCAGCCACGTATTCTCAGAGGCACTCTTTACTAATAAGTCCATGAAGCACTGGGGGAATTCCACGCTCAAAAAGCAGTTCTTGGCTCAACGGGTTAAATCCCGCCTTGGCAGGCATGGAAACCTTTCGTATCACGGGACTGCCAAATCCAAAATTGGAAGCATCCCTGGGGATGACCTGCTGCTATTTTGAGCAACAAGGTGTGGGGAGGAGAGATAAGCCCCTTTCTTCTTACCGTCTTACATAACCTTTTCCCTTAAAAGCTGGCGCCAGAAACGAACTCATTAAGAAGTGTGCCCCAGTGTCCGACTGACTCGCCTGTCGGAAACACTTTGCTAATGGCCGGGGTGAAGTTTTCCTCCCAGCAAATCCACCTTTTGGAGAATGCCAGCTGCCCAGCTCGTGGTACCCGTTTGGCTGGCAGATTGGAAAATGATGTACGTGTTAAGTGCTAAGAATGCCGGGAAGGAGGCGAACGCAGGCTGTGCCACACTCCATGCTTAACGGGAAGTTCTGGCAAAGATTTTTACTCTTGAGTGCCCTTCACATGAGCAGAGTCTAGGGCCACAAAATGACATCATGCGCAGATGCGGCAAATGGCGACCTGCGCATGCACAGACATGGGTTGTGTTCCTTTCAGGCTGCGAACGGGCCTCTGGAACGGATCCCGTTCACAACCAGATGTACCACTGTACACTTAAAGCACGGCTATATCACTTTAAACAGGCGTGGCTTCCCCCACAGAATTCTGGGAGATGTAGTTTAAGGGAGTTGTTAGGAGCCCCCCCTTCTCCTCACAGAGCTCTAGTTCCCAGAATTCCCTGGGAAGAGGGATTGACTGTGAAGCCACTCTGGGAATTGTAGCTCTGTGAGGGGGATGGGGGACATTTTCAGCACCCTGGACAAAACTACACTTCCCATGATTCTTTGGGGGAAAACCATGATGGCTTCAACTGGTATTGTAGTGATTTCAATGTATGGTGAGGGTCGGTAGGAACTCAGGACACCAAGCCAAATAAACACATTTTTAGATGTTGTTTTGCCTGATCCATGTGTATTTTTGCAATGCCATTTCCCCTAATATAAAGTACTTTTGTATGTTATTTTCATATGTGTGTGTGCAATGCACATTTTCTATGAATTTCTATGCACCTCTATGCATATATATACAGTGGTACCTCGGGTTACATACACTTCAGGTTACAGACGCTTCAGGTTACAGACTCCACTAACCCAGAAATAGTACCTCGGGTTAAGAACTTTGCTTCAGGATGAGAACAGAAATCACGCAGCAGCGGTGCAGCGGCAGCGGGAGGCCCCCTTAGCTAAAGTGGTGCTTCAGGTTAAGAACAGTTTCAGGTTAAGAACGGACCTCCGGAACGAATTAAGTTCTTAACCTGAGGTACCACTGTGTGTGTGTGTGTGTATGTATCTATGCATTTTAGCACATTTTCCTATGGTATATGTAATTTTGAGCACATTTCCTTGACTGGAGAAGGGAATTGCAAAATTCCGAGACATGCAAATTTCAAAGGATGGTTGTGTTTCAGTTCTTATCTTGTCTATGACCAATGTGAATTAGGTAGCTTCACCTTTAAAGACAAACTGAGTCAAATCCAGAGGGAGGGAGGCAGCCCAGGGATGAGTTTCCAGGCAGCTGAATAGATTTTCTGGACAGAAGAGAGAGTTTTAATGATAAGGGTAACGATACGAGATGGACCGTAAAGCCGGGATTAATTTATTTTCTTATTGGAGCCAAGAAAATGTGGAAAGAAGGTGGGTGAAGGCAGTTCAGTAGATTATGAGATCTCTTGCTAACGAGGCAGAGCCTATGTCATGGGTAGGCAAACTAAGGCCTGGGGGCCGGATGTGGCCCATTCACCTTCTCAATCCGGCCCACGGATGGTCCAGGATTCAGTGTGTTTTTACATGAGTAGAATGTGTCCTTTTATTTAAAATGCATCTCTGGGTGATTTGTGGGGCCTAGGAATTCGTTCATCCCCCCCCAAAAAAATATATATAGTTTGGTTCCCCACAAGGTCTGAGGGACAGTGGACCGGCCCCCTGCTGAAAAAGTTTGCTGACCACTGCTATGTGGACCAACCAAGGCTGGTTGACTAGGTTATTCTTATCCTTTACAGTGGTACCTCGGGTTACATACGCTTCAGGTTACATACGCTTCAGGTTACAGACTCCGCTAACCCAGAAATAGTGCTTCAGGTTAAGAACTTTGCTTCAGAATGAGAACAGAAATCGTGCTCCGGCAGCGCGGCAGCAGCAGGAGGCCCCATTAGCTAAAGTGGTGCTTCAGGTTAAGAACAGTTTCAGGTTAAGTACGGACCTGTGGAACGAATTAAGTACTTAACCCGAGGAACCACTGTATTTTATTCCTTTTATTTGCACCCCACCTTTTTCTCCAATGAGCTCGAGGTGGTCTCATGGTTCTCCCTTTCCTTCTCTTTCCCACAAAAGCCCTGTGAGGAAGGTTAGACCGAGAGGCAGCAACCGGCTTTTGAGGTCACACCCAGTGAGCTTCAGAGCCGAGAGCTCAAGGGTCTGGGACATAGCTGTCAACTTACAGATTTGAAAATAAGGGACCAGCAGCCTCAAAAATAAGGGATCAGCAGCCAAAATAAGGGATTTTCCAAGCACAGGTATGTTCAACTTCTGAGCCCCTCTGAGCCAAAGGCAGAAAGCCCAGCCAGCAGCCAAACGAAGCCTCAAGTGGTGGTTCCCACAGCGCAGCAACCCGGCAAAGGGGATGCAGCAAGGAAAACCACCGTCACCTCTCCGCTGGGAAGCGCTGAGCAAAGGCGAGTCCCCAGGCAACGCGGCCGATTTGATCAGCACAAGGCATGCAAGCTCCACCCCCCAGTTGTTCTTAGACTCCTTATTGGGTGAGCAACGCAGCCAAGCAACACAGTTGGAGCCTGCCTCCTCCCTGGCCGGCAGGGAGGGAGGGAGAGGAGCTGCTTCCTTTAAAACCCGGGAAATTTAAGGGACATCATCAATAAGGGACAGCAGCGGGACACAGCACTGGGATAAGGGACTTTCCCGCCAAATAAGGGACGGTTGACAGCTATGGTCTGGGATGCTCTTGATATGGCAGCCGTACCTGACAGTTGGCATCACTGTAAACGGGTCTCACCTTTTGGAAACCTGGTTGCTTTTAAACATGCAAATACAGTTCTTTCTCCCCTCTCGGCCCCAGGTTCAAAAAGGCACCCCCACCTCCACTCCTCGTCTCTATGCCTCCCTTGAAAACCACCAGGCCACATCGAAATGAACCATTTTGCATTCTGTTTCATCACCCAGCAACAATCGCAGAGGGCCATAACAAAAAAATAAATCTGCAATTCCGTCAATGGAGCTAGAAGAAGCATTTAGCAATTTTGATAATACCCGTCTTGTTGGGGAAACGTTGGTGCACAAAAGCATCTCCCTCAAGAAAAGGCCGCTGCTGCCTGCCTGCCTCCTCTCTCTCTCCATCAAGGCGCCTTCGTACTTACGGAAAAGCAAAGCCCATTTCCTCTCCCCTTCCACTCCAACCGAAGCAATTAGCATCCCTGTTTCTTCCCTCAGCTATTTTCACAGCAGCCACGCTTCAATTAAAAGATGCTGCCAAGGGGAAAGAAGTGGGAGGGCGAGGGGAAAAAAAATCGCCGCAAACGTATGTGCAAAAAATAGTGTTATGAGCCATTAAGATAACAAAGGAAGTGGCTCTGTGCCAGACACCAAGTGGCTGGGCCCCCTCACTCAACTCTCCAGTTGTTGGAAAAACAAAGGCAGAGTTGAGAGTTTTGAGCTATGTGAGCTTCTAGACGGTAGAAGCTGGAAGGAGCAGGCTGGGAAGCCAGAGAGACAGAGCAATGCTGGATTTCTGTTTGAATCCAAGGCTGTGAACCCCTCCATTGTAGGCTCAGGTTGTATATATGTGTAAATGAACATTATATCATAAAGACACCAGTCAACGCTGTACCTTGGTTGCAAAGGAAACACAAGCCCTTACCCACCTTGGAAGACTGGCAGATGCAACTAATAGACTATATGGCAGTGTTTCCCAACCGGTGTTCCGCGGCACACTAGTGTGCCGTGAGACACCGGCTGGTGTGCCGTGGGAGGGAGGCGGGCGAGAGGCGGCGGCGAGAGGCGGCAGGGAGGATCCGCGTCGAGCCGGGGCGGCTCCGCGGTGGTCTTGCCGAGCGGCGGGGCAGCGCGCGCAAAAGGGAGGAGCGCGAGACAGCGGAGGAGGAGGAGGCCGGCATGTCCGGGCAGCAGCAGCAACAGCAGCAGCAGCAACTCCCGGCGACGGCTCCTCCTCCGCCCGCTATCGCAGCCGCCGCCGCCTCAGCTGCCGCCGCCGCCTCAGCTGCCCTCGCTCTGCTGCCTCCTCCCACCCCGGCAAGGGGGAGGGAAAAAACTTTCATTTTTGTGCGTCCCTCCCGGCGTGACGCTGCGCGCTGACGTCACGGGGGCGGGGCTTTAATGGTGGTGTGCCGCGAGATTTTTTTCTGGTAAGCAGGTGTGCCGTTGCCCAAAAACGTTTGGGAAACACTGCTATATGGAGATGGCGGAAATGACTGGCAGAATCCGAGACCAGGGAGAAGACTCAGTGGAAGAAGATTGGGGGAAATTTAAAACCTATTTGCAGAAATATTGTAAAATTTCTGAATGTTGATGACATTGAAATGAAATGCTGGGGTTCTAGCAACAAGGTAAAATTTAAGATTAAACCAACAACAGATAAATTAATGGGCTATGAATTTGCTGAACCAACTTTTAAAAGGGATACAAGAACGGGGGACGTGAGGAAGTCAGGAAAATATGTGAATTTAAGATGTAAAATTAAGAAAGGGGGAATTTTTGTGTTTTTCCTATATGTGCTTTTTCTTTTTATTATTAGTTTTTAATGTATGTATTTTTGTATTTTGTATTTTTGTGCTTAATGTTGGTATTGTTGTATTTTGTAGTATGTATTTTGTGTCTTTATATTCTTTTTGTCTTTGTCTTTGTATTTTTTCTTTTATACTTTGCATTGTTAAAATTTAATAAAAAACTTTAAAAAAAAGGAAACACAAGCCCTGGGCACGCACCTGAAACCTGTGGGATCTTGCACCGCTTGGAGATTGGGGTGGCATGCAACAATGATTGCCCCAGGAGAACGGGGTTCAAATCTCCACTCAGTCATGAAGCTCCCTGGAAGACCTTGGGCCAATCACCACCTCTTAGTCTAACCTACCTCTCAGGGTTGTTGTGAGAAGTGGGGAGGGAGAGAACCATGTATACCACCCAGTGCCGGATTTACATATAAGCTAAACAAGCTATAGCTTAGGGCCCCAATCTCTTGGGGGCCCCAAAAAAGTTTAAAGGGAAAAAACCCTGGATGTACATTTCCAAAATACAAGATAAAAAACAAATCAAATAAAACCTACATACAGTAACAGTGTTTTGTGTTGTGTAGGCTCCTATGTTGTAGGTCATGGCCCCCGCCTGCTAGCCTGCTCCCTCAAATATACTGGTTTGCTCCTTTCTATATATAGGGTGCCTACATTCTGCATGGACTGTTATGTGCAAATGGCTTTAGATACCTATGAGGTCCATAAATTACCATACAGCATATATTCAACACAAAAAAACAGCGACAATTTGTTGTTGACAAAGGACAGCTGGACATATAAAGAGTGGGGCCCTAAGCTATAGCTTGTTTAGCTTATACGTAAATCTGGCACTGGGCTTCCCCCATCTGGGAGCTGCTAGTCTGAATTTTTTCTCTTTATTAGTCTGAAACATCTGTAAGGCACCAGGTTGAAGAAGCCTGTTGCACCCTATCACTGTGGTGGAATAAATCTAAGGAATGAGAAGCAGAGAGCATGTCTTCATCACAGCACCCTGCACTAAGCGCTTTGGTTTTTTTTATATATATATGAGATGAAAACACGCCTGTTAAAACAATATTGGTTTCAGTTACAGGCGGCTGGCAGTGCAGATCAAAGGGGATCAACATTCTTGCACAAAAGGCAGTCGGATGTAGCAATCAGCCTTCAACCCACTGATTAGGGCTGGGCGATATCTGGCGTTCAACATCGCGATATATTCCCAGCTAAACATTACGGTATACCGATAAATCACGATGTCTGAAATAAGGATGGAGTGATGTAGAGGCACTGCCTAGCTTCATGGTTTTTCCTGCATTGTGATTTTTGCATAGCACGCTCATACACACACACACACACACACACACACGATTCACAATATATCTCCAGGGCAACAACGATGAAATCAATATCACGAGATGGACTTGAAACCGATTTTGGATGATATATTGATATATCGCCCAGCCCTACCACTGATGCATTGTGCCACAGGGATGCATGCATGTACTTTGCTAAAACAGAGCGAGCGGATATTCTGGAAGTGACTTCCTGTGCTGTCCCAATAAGAGGTGGGGAACCTGAGTTCCTGGCCCTGAATGTGGCCCTCCAAGGCTCTCTCTGGCCCTCAGAACCCAACCCACCTCACCCTCCCTGCCCACACCTCTCATAAACCTTGCTTTGCCCTGTCTGGAAGTGTCTTTGCCCAACTGGAATATGCCCCTGAATTCTGATAATGCTGCTTCTTGCTTGCCTGGAATGAAGGACAGCAGCAGTAATCATGTGCAGAAACTACCCTGCTGAACAAAACCAAGCTTAGCATTTGTCTGGCCCTGTCCACGACTGGCATGCTCTCCCCACCCCTGAAGGCTGCCCTCCCCGGGAATGCAGACTTTGGGCTGAGCAAGGTCCCCACCCCAGTTGTATCCTCTACCAATGGCCCAGAGTGCATGTGGGGACGCTGCAAGACTGTCGAGCCCAGCTCCGGGTCTCTTCTGCAGGCCAGATGGCGATCTGATGAAGAGAACCTCCTTTGGGGAAAGTCGCATTTACATTTTTGGCACCTGCGCCAGAGCAACAGCCTGTCTGCTGGGGCAAATGAGGACTGCGGTGGAAGCAGGGAACACCTCCAACATCTGGGGAACGAGTTGGGAGTGTACACCTTGCATGGTGACAATGTACCCTCGAGTGCTCGATGGAGGTGCCTTTGGGGGATGGTGCTGTACGCATGATGCCATCTCCGATTCGTCCCTGTCTTTAGGTTTGTCAATCTAAAGCATAATTTTTTCCATCAGGCTGCCTCACTGGGAGAGACAGGAGCTCACTGTTGTGGATAGATAGATAGATAGATAGATAGATAGATAGATAGATAGATGATAGATAGATACTGTACTTTTCAGTGTATAATACTAGGTTTTTATCTTCACAAATTATGCCAAAAAGTGGGGGTCGTCTTATACAGTGGTACCTCGGGTTAAGGACTTAATTCGTTCCAGAGGTCCGTTCTTAACCTGAAACTGTTCTTAACCTGAAGCACCACTTTAGCTAATGGGGCCTCCTGCTGCTGCCGTGCTGCCAGAGCACGATTTCTGTTCTCATCTTGAAGCAAAGTTCTTCACCTGAGGTAGTATTTCTGGGTTAGCGGAGTCTGTAACCTGAACGAGGTACCACTGTACATGGATAGTGCATAGGGTGGACGTTTGATTGGTTGCTGCCGCGGCTGTCAGCGGCTATTGGGCATGTTATTGGTTGCTGCATCAATGGCTGGTGTTGATTGGCTGAGGCTGCAGCAATTGGGCAGGTGATTGGCAGCTTTTGCCACGAGGGGATGGATGAGAGGCGGAATTTTGGATGTGTGCGGGTGAGTGATTTCCGGCAACCCCTGTAAAAAAAGCTTGGCAACCCTGCATAACCACCCCCCAAAAGAAGCTCAACAACTCTGGGCAATCCTCTGTAAAAAAGGCTCAACAACTCTGTGCCATCTCCCCCTATTTTATTAAATCTGAGTCCCCCAAAATAGGGGGCGTCTTATACATGGGGGCGTCTTATAGATGGAAAAGTACGGTAGATAGATAAATTTTGATAATGTGCAGAGCAACAGCTAAATAACTCTTCTAGATGATTGGCGGCTATTTTAGGCTGCATCAACAGCAGCATAGCATCCAAATCAAGGGAAATCATAGTACCGCTCTATTCTGCCTTGGTCAGACCACATCTGGAGTACTGTGTCCAGTTCTGGGCACCACAATTTTAGAAGGATGTTGAGAAGCTAGAAGGTGGGTAGAGGAGGGCAACTAAGATGATCAAGGTCTGGAAACCAAGCCAAATGAGGAACAGTTGAAAGAGTTGGGTATGTTTAGCGTGGAAAAGAGGCTATATGATAGCCATCTCCCAATATCTTAAGGGCTGTCCCATGGAAGATGGAGCAGACTCGTTTTCTCATGCTCTGGAGGGTAGGACTCGAACCAGTGGCTTGAAGCTTCAAGAAAGGAGATTCCGACTAAACATCAGGAAGAACTTCTGATAGTAAGAGCTGTTCAACAGTGGAATGGACTCCCTAGGAGGCCAAACTGCACCCACTGCAAAACTCTGGAAACAACGCATCTGTGAGCCTGTATCTTGGTTTTCCATTGCGCCTTCCTGCACACCCACTTGTACTGCCAAGACCTTTTACACCCACCTGACCCGTCCCTCTCCCAACCTCCCAATCTCAGTGAGGTGGATTCTGTTTGGCATTCAGGCCTTCTCTGTTCCCCCCGTACTTCATGTACCTCTTCAGTGCCTCTGTGGGCTTTGGTCAGGCTCAGAATGGAACATACACTTATCCCTTGCCTTATCACTTGCCTGGAATCCCGAGTACCCCGAGTGCTTACGGAGAAAGCTCTTCTATTCCCACCAAATCAAGCTAATGGCATTAGAGGGACATTCTGTGATGCAGCTCTGCACTGATATCCTGGGGTGTGTGCGATACACTGCACGTAGAGAATGCGTAGTTCTTGCAAAAAGGGTGAGAGAGAGTGTGCTTACCCGGGCTGCATTTGTGTGGCAGGTTTATGTGTGTGTGTGTGTGTGTGTGTGTGTGTGTGTGTGTGTATAAAAACACACACTTTTTTATTAGTTTTTTTAACATATCATTTCCAACATAACTTCTTATCTTATACAATATCTTAGACTTCCGTCAACAACCTCTGAAGATTTTCCGTTCTTTATCACTTATTCTGCATTTCTTAATTTCTCTATTACTTTTAATTATCATTAACTAATAATTCCCTTCATACTCTTCCTTGCAATATTTCACACAGTCCTCCTTACAGAACATCTTGCCATCCTACTAGCGTAATCTGTTTATTACAGATGAGAACAGAAATTGTGTGGCGGTGGCAGTGGGAGGCCCCATTAGCTAAAGTGGTACCTCAGGTTAAGAACAGTTTCAGATTAAGAACGGACCTCTGAAACGAATTAGGTTCTTAACCCGAGGTACCACTGTACAGGGATAAAAATGTCAAGCAGCTGCAAGGAGGATTGGGCCCTTCTGCTGCTATCTTCCTTAAACAGAATTCCTGAGCCGCTGCCCCCCCCCCCATCCAGCAGCCATGCATGTGCCAAAGGAGCTGATATTCGCAGCGGAAATACAAATTCCCCAATGGCTTTAATCAGCGTCGCCAAGAGAACATTGGCTAATGGCTGCTTAATGGGATCGTACCAGCAGCCTCCCCTCCATTTTCACAAGGGGGGACACGCACAGACACATCTGCCAGCATTGCGGAAAGGAACTGGAAGTCCTCAGTGGGATGGAAATGTTCTCCGTCTGGCTCCTCGCTGACGCCCCCCCCCTTGTCTCCAGCATAGGATGCATGCTCAGGATCGCTTCCCAGCAATTAAGGCCGATCCCCTACCAGCGCGCACATTTGCACCATCACAACACGCGGCACCGCATCCCCTGGCAAAGCGGCGCTCTGCACGTGAGCCCAGAGAGGTTTGTAACGCCAGCACAGCCCTGTGGGCAAAGCGAACGGTATGATGAGCCATGTGCCAAAAGTGGCCTGCGATGGCTGCGACTTCGGGAGCGTGGTGTTATAGATGTGGGTAAAAGTTATAAGCGTTGGGGGTTTCGGTTAATGGGGATGTGCATTGAAATGCAGAGTCAGTGTGGTGTAGTGGTTAAGAACGGGAGACTCGTAATCTGGTGAACCGGGTTCGCTTCCCCGCTCCTCCACATGCAGCTGCTGGGTGACCTTGGGCTAGTCACACTTCTCTGAAGCCTCTCAGCCCCACTCACCTCACAGAGTATTTGTTGTGGGGGAGGAAGGGAAAGGAGAATGCTAGCTGCTTTGAGACCCCTTAAAGGTAAAGGGACCCCTGACCATTAGGTCCAGTCATGACCGACTCTGGGGTTGCAGTGCTCATCTCACTTTATTGGCCAAGGGAGCCAGCATACAGCTTCCGGGTCATGTGGCCAGCATGACTAAGCCACTTCTGGCGAAACCAGAGCAGCACACAGAAATGCCATTTACCTTCCCGCTGGAGCGGTACCTATTTATCTACTTGCACTTTGACGTGCTTTTGAACTGCTAGGTTGGCAGGAGCTGGGACCGAGCAACGGGAGCTCACCCTGTCGCGGGGATTTGAACCGCCGACCTTCTGATTGGCAAGTCCTAGGCTCTGTGGTTTAACCCACAGTGCCACCTGCGTCCCTTTTGAGACTCCTTAGGGAAGTGATAAAGCAGGATATTAAATCCAAACTCCTCCTCCTCCTCCTCCTCTTCTTCTTCTGTGCCATGCAGGGGATTCAGGAAATTCCTGGGCTGGCTTATGCAAACCAGCCTGGCCTAGTTGGGTCATTAAGGGAACAAGGATGGGCCACTGAGGAGAGGAATCCGTTAGCCTACGGGTTGAGATGTTACGAAGGTGATGGGGTCTGTGATTGAGGGGAAAGGAAAAGGGAGCTTTGAAGCAGGATTTTCTGGGAGAGAGAAGGAGGAAGAAGGGCTGAGATCCATCTTGGAGAAGGCAAAGTTTTCCTGTACTGCTGTGGGCCATGCTGTAAGGTCTGGACTCCCTCCAGACCTTACAGTGTGGTGTAGTGGTTAAGAGTGGTAGACTCGTAATCTGGTGAACCGGGTTCTCATCTCTGCTCCTCCACCTGCAGCTGCTGGGTGACCTTGGGCCAGTCACACTTCTCTGAAGTCTCTCAGCCCCACTCACCTCACAGAGTGACTGTTGTGGGGGAGGAAGGGAAAGGAGATTTGTTAGCCGCTTTGAGACTCCTTCCAGTAGTGATAAAGCAGGATATCAAATCCAAACTCTTCTTCTTCTTCTTCTCCATGCAGACTGAAGGTGTAAATAGGCGAATAAACCGTATTTCTTAAAGCATGACAGTCTCTGCCGTGTCTTCTCTTCTCCAAAGGGGCTCATGAGGGACCCCATGAGCTCTGTGAAAGGAATAGGGGTCTCTCTCCTAAGAACTCCCAGCATCCTTCACAGATGACAGCTCCCAGAATTCTTTGGGGGAAGCAGTGACTGTTGAAAGTGGTATCGTAGTGCTTTCATTGTCTGAATAGGCACCCGTTCAATCTGGCAGAACCCCGTCCCTCCCTCGTGATGGTTCTGAAACTTTTAACCCGACGTGGGACTGGGCAGCCCATCAAATGGAGGACTCTGACAGCCCCCTGGCAACTAGGACCCACGGGCAGCCTATGAGGGACTAAAGACGAAAGCGCTCTGTGGCGAGTGATGAAAGATGATGCAGCTAAATCTGAAGCGAGGACAACTTGGGAATCATGTTGAGCAGAAGGAAGAAGGAAGAAGATGGGTTAAACACAGCCTACAGATCCCAGAGGAGGAGAACAGAACAAGATCTCCCGGAACAGCGTGGGAAGGGGATCAATATCTGGGCCATGAGAGGGTTTTGAAGTGGGTGCGCATGAGTTCAAGAGGTGAGGAAGAGGAACACCTACTCTCACTTCCTTGAGAATTGCTATGCAATGGGAAGAAATATCGCCATTTCTGCCCTATCTCAGCAGAAGCATAAAGGCAGGCTTGGTCGCAGAAATCTTAATTCACCGATGGATCCAATTTGCAAATGAATTTTAAAAATATTCCCAAGGGGGAAAGCAGTCTTGGTTTATTTATTTTTTTCCTTAGGCGATAGACAAATTGGAACTGACAGATCCAGCCATCTGTTTATCATCATCATTAATTCTGTTGGGAGCCACCCAGAGTGGCTAGGAAAACCCAACCAGATGGGTGGAGTATAAATTATTATTATTATTATTATTATTATTATTATTATTATTATTATTATTATTATTATTATTATTGTTATTATTATGTGTACATAGTGCCCCCCCATTTTATCCTCACCACAGCCCTGTGAGATAGGTTTGGCTGGGAGTGAGCAACTAGCCCAAGGGGATTCGAACCCTGACCTCCCAGTTCCCAGGGCGTAAACTGTAGCTTGTTAAGGGTGCTGAGAACTGAAGCTTTGTGAGGGGTGAGCTACGGTTCCCTGGATTCTTCAGGGGGTACCAAGAGCTTTAGATGTGTGCTGTGGCTACGGCACCACTGGAGAAATTCTGAGGGCAGCGCCTGCCTTTCTTTCCTTAAATGTTCCCATTCCCTGCCTTCCTTCGTTTCTAAAATCGGCAGCATCTAAATAGGACACCTCCTCTCGGTCTGTTTTTATCCCCTTTGTTTGTGCCCCTGGTTAGTTGACAGTGGGAAACTGTGTCCCAGACTCACAGAGGTCCCTGTCTCTGCGTTTGAAAAGCCAAGCCAAGAACGACGTCATCCGAGCCTCTGGCCTGCGATGCTGGATTGACTTGACGTACCAAGTTTTTCACATTCCTGGGGCCATGCAAGACTCAAGAAAAAAGGAACATACTCCCTTCCGAGCAGGAACCTTGGCTAACTCTTCTCCCAGAGCTGCTATAAAGGACACTTCTCACCGGCTTTCCTTCGGTCAACAAGAAAAACAGCTGAATAAATACCCAGCATACCATGCATTCAGATACAAATGTTCTGGAACAAGATGGGTTGCTAAGCCAGCAGGGAGGTAGCTGGTACCCTGGGCATGGGGACAGTCTGAAGTTTACGTGCATCCGTTGGGAAATAACTGGGGAATACCAGTTAATCCTGATGTCCCACATGTGGGGGAAACTACGAAAGAAAAACGGCTGATGGCCTGAATTCAAAAATGCTGGGCTTGACTCACTCTTGGACAAAATAGCTCCCAGGAAATTATGGGAAATATACGTTGTTAGACCTTTAAATGTCCTGGTATTAAGCGCTTTCAGTTGTACTCTACCCCTGTTGGAGTGAATAGACTACAACCTCAAGTAAGTTTAAATGCTTTACTTACAGTAAGCCGAGGTCTCACTTAGGCAATAGTTTATAAATGACTGCAATGAGATTCGTTCCAAAGAAGTTTTATCTTGTTATGTTTTCAGGAGCTTTGTGTGTGTTTCAAAACGTGCTTCTCCATTAATAAAACCGTTTCACAAGAGCTTACTGTTATACAAAAGTTGCTTCTCCAATAAATAATACAGAGTTCCAGTTTATAACTGGAGTTAATAATCTAGTTTAATACAGTGGTGCCTCGCAAGATGAAAAGAATCCGTTCTGTGATTCTCTTCGTCTAGCGGTTTTTTCGTCTTGCGAAGCAAGCCCATTGACGGATTAGCGGATTAGCGCTATTAGCACTATTAGCGGCTTTTTGCGGCTTATCTGCTGATCGGATCAGCTGATAAGCGGCTTGGCGGCTTAGAAAAAGGGGGGGGGGAACCAGCAGGAACTCGCAAGACATTGTCGTCTTGCGAAGCAAGCCCATAGGAAATTTGTTTTGCGAAGCACCTCCAAAACGGAAAACTCTTTCGTCTAGCGAGTTTTCCGTCTTGCGAGGCATTCGTCTTGCGGGGCACCACTGTACAATAAATAATACAGGTTTCCACTTCCTGGTGGCAGGGAGAGGGCTTGAATCTGCAGGTGGTGAAGAAGAAGAAGAAGAAGAAGAAGAAGAAGAAGAAGAAGAAGAAGAAGAAGAAGAAGAAGAAGAAGAAGAAGAAGAAGAAGACCATGACTATGCATGCAGCTTGCAAGCTTCAGCCTGGCAGAAGTTGGCTGCAAATTATAGCATAGACACACTGGGTGGGGTTTTTCCTCCCTCTGCTCCCAATTAACCTCCATTTCCAGGACCTGCCCCTAGACATGACCAGGGACCACCCTGTGACATCAGTGGGCCCTCCCCAACATGACATCATCAAGGACCACCCCTAGGTTTGAGCCCTGAAATCTCAGAGTTTGGGATGCTCCTGACATGACAACCTTACATCCTAAACAGCTGGTGGGAGCTCAGCCCATGTGAGAATTTTGCCTTTGTTTTAAATTGGCTCACATACAACATTTGGAAGAAGAAGAAAATGGGAAGGGAGGAGAGGAGATTTTCCTGACGTGGGGCGGTCGGCTGGGGAAAAGACTTCTTCTGTGCTTCAGAAGAAGCAATTGGCTGTTTTCATGTTTTCGTTTCCTTTAATGAGGGCTGGTTTTGGTCACCTTTTTCCTAACCTGGAGCCTGCGCCCCCAAAATAGTAACTTTAAGTGGTTCTTCCGCCAGCTGCTTATGAGCAAGCCAAAGGCTCATTATCCAGAAGGAACAATTAAGCATCGCCAATTACCTTGGCAGCTCCTGAGAGACTCTGGTACGGGTCAGCCACTGCCCTTGTATAATCCGGCTGAGCATGGAACAGCAAATGTTCCTGGCTTTGGTATGATCTGTGTTTATCATTAAAAAGGTACCGTTTGACCACCGCAATCTTTTCTCGCAGAGCTGCAGGATTGGGGGGGGGGGAAGGGAGTGAACATTCTGATTTCCTCCCTCCCTCTCTCTTCTTTCCCCCTTTTTTGCTGAGCTGGATATTATTCCTTTATAATATTAATATGTTGGCACCCTTCATGACAATAGATTCCAGGTCAAATTATGGATTTCAGGGTGGCGGAGTTCTGGAACAGCGTGAGAGTTGTGGAGCTAGGCGGTGAATCTGTTTGTTTGTTTTTAAATAATTTTTAAAATGATTTTCATGGATCACCAAAAATATGCACCGTCTTTTTTTCAAGTAGGTAAGGTCCTTTTAGGGACGTGGGTGGCGCTTGGGTTAAACCACAGAGCCTAGGACTTGCAAATCAGAAGGTCGGCAGTTCGAATCCCCACAACGAAGTGAGCTCCCGTTGCTGGGTCCCTGCTCCTGCCAACCTAGCAGTTCGAAAGCATATCAAAGTGCAAGTAGATAAATAGGTACCACTCTGGCGGGAAGGTAAATGGCATTTCCGTGCGCTGCTCTGGTTTGCCAGAAGTGGCTGAGTCATTCTGATCACCTGGCCACAGTGATCCATGCAACAGTCATCTCCAGGCTTGACTACTGTAACTCGCTCTACGCGGGGTTGCCCTTGAAGCTGTCCCAGAAACTCCAGCGGGTACAGAATGCTGCAGCGAGGCTCCTCACAGGGTCTCTGCCATGGGAGCATATTCATCCAGTGCTTTTCAAGCTGCACTGGCTCCCGGTGGAGTACAGGGTCAGATTTAAGGTGCTGCTTTTGACCTTTAAAGCCCTTCACGGCCTAGGACCCTCGTACCTACGGGACCGCCTCGCCTGGTACGCCCCACGGAGAGCCTCAAGGTCCATAAATAACAACACCCTAGTGGTCCCAGGCCCTAAGGAAGTTAGATTGGCTTCAACCAGAGCCAGGGCCTTTTCAGCACTGGCCCCAACTTGGTGGAACGCTCTGTCTCATGAGACCAGGGCCCTGCAGGATCTGATCTCTTTCCGCAGGGCCTGTAAGACAGAGTTGTTCCGCCTGGCCTTTGGATTGGAGCCAATTTGATTCCCTCCGCCCCCTTTTTCTTTTTTCTTTTCCTTCTCCTGCAATGAGGCTCCATTTTAATATTTTAATGTTCCATTATTTTAATGTTGTATTTTATTTTTGTTTTTAAGTTGTAATCACTCGTCTTGTTTTTATTATTGCTTGTAAGCCGCTCTGAGCCCGGCCTTGGCTGGGGAGGGCGGGGTATAAATAAAAAATTATTATTATTATTATTATTATTATTATTCTGGCCACATGACTCAGAAGCTGTACGCTGGCTCCCTCGGCCAGTAAAGCGAGATGAGTGCTGCAACCCCAGAGTTGGTCACAACTGGACCTAATGGTCAGGGGTCCCTTTACCTTTAAGGTCCTTTTTCATGTTTGATGTGAGACATTATACAGAATAAGGTGGGGGAGGAAGAAGAGAGAGAAGGGGGAAACGGGACTGGGGTTAGGTGGTAAATCTTCTAACAACCCCCTCCTATAAATAGGCACTTACTGATCATTAAGTAGGATTGCCATATCTTGAAGAGCATAAAAGACAACAGTCTGAGCTGCTGCCAGCCTGAGTTGGGAAAAGAGGCGTGCAGGCATGTAGCCCCCACCCCCAAAAAGAGGGCACATCCAGGATTTCCCATACGCATGGCAACCCTATCATTAAAGGAGCATCAACCAATCATTCACACAGGGCCGGATTTAGGTTTGATGTGGCCCTAAGCTACTGAAGCTAATGGGGCCCTTTATATGTCCAGCTGTCCTTTGCCAACAACAAATGGTTGCTGTTTTTTGTGCTGAATATATACTATATGGTAATTTATGGACCTGATAGGTATCTAAAGCCATTTGCAAATAACAAAATATGTATTTTATCAAAGTAATTGTTACAACCAGTCCATGCAGAATGTAGGCACCCTATATATAGAAATGAGCAAACCAGTGATATTTGAGGGGGCAGGCTAGCAGGTGGGGCCCATGACTTACATCACAGGAGCCTACACAACACAAAGCACTGTTGCTGTATGTAGGTTTTATTTTATTTGTTTTTTATCTTATATTTTGGAAATGTACATCCAGGGGTTTTTCCCCCTTAATTTTTTGGGACCCCCCAAGAGAGTGGGGCCCTAAGCTATAGCTTGTAAATCCGACACTACGGTCACACAAACTGAGATGGCGCTTTGCTCGAAGATCAAACCGAGATTGGCAGCTCTCCATCTCCAGCAGTGACCAGCTAGCGATTCTTTCTGAAGCTGAAGGCAATGGCTTCCCTCCAAGAGGCCAAAGACATCTGAACAAGGTCCTTTGAAAGCCAAGGGTCATATTCCAAGAAACTGTTGTTCGAGGATACAGGGCAAGGCTAGGGGAGCTCTTTCTAGGCATGCTTGAACTTCCCTGTTCCAAAACATGTTTTCTTTTATTAGCAGCTAATTATTAATCCCCCGCTGGAGGGGAGAAAGAAAAAAAGAACTTTGTAACATGGGCAATGGAGCATCTCAGCTTTTTAAGTAGCTCAAACACATTTACACCACTCTGCACCATCGAGAAATTGCTAGTTGGCCCTGTGGATTAAAGACATAAAGGAACCAGAAGTTTCCCGCTGGGCAAGATGAATGGCCTGTCTAGCCTAGCAACTCATTTCACACAAGGACGCAAAGAAGCTCCAGTAAGGGAAGGGCTGGTTGTTTAACTCCTGTGTATGTTATTCAGAGGTAGATTGCCTCTGACAATGGAGGTTCCATTTAGCCGTAAATGACTCATTTAGCCTTTGAAGGGCCTTGTTTGAATTATGCATCCATTGTGACCCATGCTTCCACAAAAAGACCTGCTCTGAGGCTACTGTGGGAGACTCTAAGAATATTCTGGGCAGGGAGCAGTGAGCCACTAGATATAGAAGAATCATAGAATTGTAGACTTGGATCATAACGGTCATCTAGTCCAACCCCCCAGCAACACAGGAATCTTTTTGCCCACTGTGGGGCTCGAACCCAAGACCCTGAGATTAAGGGTTTCATGTTCTACTGATTGAGCTATGCTGTGGAGAGATGAGGCGGTCTCTCCAGTAACCTGCTTCTGAGCTGTATAGGCCCAAGGGAAGGCTATTCCATGTGCCTGGGAGGTTATTCCAAAGTCCAGGGTGCCACAGCCGAGAAGGCCCCGTTGTAAGAAGAGCCCTGATGGAACAGACCAAGGGTCTGTCAAGTCCAATATCTTGAGTGCCGCAGTGGTTATCTAGGGCAAGGCATCAACAGTCCTTTTCCTGCTGTTGCTCCACAGCAACTGGTATTCTGTGGTATACTGTTGCTGAACATGGAGGTTCTATTTAGCTACACCTGTACCCAAGGGCAAAATCTCTCCCAGTAAGCTTCTCTAAAAGGGAGACAGCTCCTACTAGGTCTTCTTTGTGGAAATGAGGTGCCTCCAGAACTTTTTAACGGGGTTTAATTTTATCTATCTATCCATCTGCCCAAACATTAATAAACCACCTTCTTGTATAGCACACGGAGGTGTCTGACGTGCACTGTCTGCAAGTTGCCTGATGTATCTTTGGCTTGTGGATCGATGCTGACATTTTTCAGCAATTGGGTCAATTAGAGATGAGCAACGGTTGAAAGCTCTCAGGGATGGTGAAGAACCAAGGAAAGGATGTTCTTTGCCCTCCTTCTCTCTGCGTTTGAAAAGGTTTCTCATCAAATGCAGTGTGTTTTTGAGATTGCTTTGTCCTAGGCACTTGAAAAGAAAACTCTCTTTCTCTCTCTCTCTCTCTCTCCGCCACACGAGCGCACAAACACACACCCTATCTTTCTGACCCACTTTTCAAAATAAAAAGAGTTCCAAGATGTCTCCTGAACAACAGCCTCTTCCTCTATTGTGCTGCTCCCAGCTGCTGGAGGAGAACAGCTGCTTTGTGGTATATTTCCCCATTGAAAAAACACAAAACTCAGGTTTGCTTAACTGCCGTAATTAGCAGGCCCACCCTCTTCCCTTCAAGGTTGCCTGCCTAGGGAAGCTTATGGGGACAATATGTCTCCTGTTACGTCTCTTTCTGAATCATAAGAAATAGATGCCTGATCAAGGAGAGTGTCAGTGGGAGCTTTTGATAAAGAGTGGTATACAAATTGAATTAATGGTGTTGATGATGATGTCAGGTTTAGCAGTATGGTTAAGAATGCTACAGTGGCCAGAGTCCGGTCAAAGTCCAGCCCTCATCACCACATTTCGAACTCCTAGTAAAAGGTAAAGGGACCCCTGACCATTAGGTCCAGTTGTGGCTGACTCTGGGGTTGCGACGCTCATCTCGCTTTACTGGCCGAGGGAGCCGGCGTGCAGCTTCCGGGTCAAGTGGCCAGCATGACTAAGCCGCTTCTGGCGAACCAGAGCAGCACACGGAAATGCTGTTTACCTTCCCGCTGGAGCGGTACCTATTTATCTACTTGCACTTTGATGTGCTTTCCAACTGCTAGGTTGGCAGGAGCTGGGACCGAGCAACAGGATCTCACCCTGTCACGGGGATTTGAACCGCCGACCTTCTGATCGGCAAGTCCTAGGCTTTGTGGTTTAACCCACAGCGCCACCCACATCCCTTCGAACTCCTACAGAACCATATAACCAGATAACCAGACCCATAGTGGGCCTTTTTCATGTCAGGCAGAACATCATACTTAGTAGCATCACCTTGTCCTTTGCTGGCCTGGCCCTACCATTAGGCAGAGAGAAGCAGCTGGCTCAGGCAGCAGAGATGGATGTGCTTTGGAGAGGGTAGGGATGAAGGAGAAATTTGAGCCCATTCACTCTGAAAGCCCCATCTTTCAAATTTGCACTTTCTGAAGCAAAGCAAAGCGCAGCTACCCTTTGAAATTTGCACTTCTCTGAATTTTGCAATGCGTTTCTTTGCTAAGCAACGCGTGCAAAAATGCGCGCGCTAGAGCCAAGTGTGGAAATATTAGTGGGCAGAACGCATTGCGTGAGGGGAGATTGCTTTGCGAAAACGTGCATTTAGAATTTGTTTATTTGCACCGAAATGTTGGGAAACTGTGTACGTGCAGCTACTCACACAGAGTCAGTTAAGCTTTGGCAGCCAGCCAGAAGGCAATCTGAAGGAGTAAGTCTGCCTGGTGATAACAGAGGCATGGAGGCTGCTCCCTGATTCTGCATGTACTCTGCTAGGTCTGGCTAAGGTCCTGCAACTAATCGGAAGGCTGCGAAACACCAAATAGGTTTTACCAATATGCTGGTGGATTTTCATGAGGATTAAAAGTAAAGCACCCACAGCGAAATGCGGAGAATGGAATTTCAAGATGAGAAACCGAGAAAATCGAACATTGGCAGATCCTCACATCCCTTGTGGAGTATGGCGGTGAAGTGTGAATAAACGTCCCATACAGCCTGCCCTGCTCCCCTCAGGTGTGGGGAAAGGCCCATGCCCATTGCCAGCTCCCAGATTAGGAATGTGGGGAGCTGCCTTTTAGCACAGAGTCAGTCCTTTGATCCACCTAGCTCAGCATCCCCTACACTGACTTAAGGGCCACTTGTCAGCTGTGGGCGGGGCCAAAGTCCGTATGGGCAGGGCCAAAGTCAAATGGGTGGGGCCATTTGCTTTCCTATCCCTTCCTGCCATCTCCCCCCCCCCTTTCTCTGTGTACAGTGGTAGAGCCAGTGTGGTGTAGTGGTTAAGAGCAGTGGACTCGTAATCTGGGGAACCGGGTTCGCTTCCCCGCTCCTCCACATGCAGCTGCTGGGGTGACCTTGGGCTAGTCACACTTCTCTGAAGCCTCTCAGCCTCACTCACCTCACAGAGTGTTTGTTGTGGGGGAGGAAGGGAAAGGAGATGGTTAGCCGCTTTGAGACTCCTTCGGGTAGTGATAAAGCAGGATATCAAATCCAAACTCTTCTTCTTCTATCTTGGTTCTTGAACTTAATCCATTCCGGGAGTCTGTTCAACTCCCGAAACCATTCAAAAACCAAGGTGCGGCTTATGATTGGCTGCAGGAGCTTCAAGCGTCAGACGTTCGGCTTCCGAAAAACGTTCACAAACCAGAACACTTACTTCCAGGTTTGCGGCGTTCGACAAATAAGCCGTTTGGGAACCAAGGTACCACTGTACAGTATGTGTGTGTGGCAGGGGTAGAGAGAGAGAAAGAGAGAAAAGTCTTTCTCTCTCCTCCCTTCCCTCTCTCCCTCTTCCTGCCTTCGGGGCAAATAGTAGCCAGAGAACAGGAGATTTTCAAGAGGAAAGTGGCAGGATATTCCGGACAGTGCTCCCACAACTGCTTTTTCCTCAAACTTTTTAAAAGACCATTAATGGCGGGAAATGTAGCTAGCCCCAAGCCTGCCAGCACTCACCAGACGGGCAGCTACTGCCTGGACATCATGCCTAAAACCTCCCAACAAAACATCAAACAAATTGAACATTTTCTGAACAATGTGCACTTATTGTCTGTTCCTTAAGGCCCATTTGGCACCTGTGTCCAGGTTACACCCAGAAAGTTCTGCATGTCGTTCCTTATCCTCGGAGGGACCAATGTACTAAATAAAGCCGAAGTGTCAAAACTTTGGACGTTGGTAACGTGCTGCTGAATGATATACATTCAGGCAGAGACTTCACAACAAGACTGTTTGCTTTTGGGAACCAGTGAGCTGCAAATAACAGGAAGGACTGTGTCCCAGTCTGTGTTGATCTTTCCTTGTTCCTGATCGGCCAGTCTTCAGTCCTTCTCTTCTCTCCTCACCTGACCATTACCAGCACCTGCAAAGAGGCTACAGCAAGCCAGAGATGGCAATTATGAGCTGAAAATGAGCTTTTTTAAATAAAAAAAAATAGTAGTTATTTATTTAACAAACCCACATCTTCTTTATGAAAACATGGAAAATATCCCAGTTTCAAATGCATAATAGGACTGCTGCCCAAACACTCAACCATCCTGCAGAATTTTGAGGGGAAAAACTTCCGGTATAAAGCTGTATAGTTTGTCCTTCATCTGAGCATTTACACATATATGTTTGGGATCAGAAAAATAGGCTACAGGACTTTCAGCAGCTTCCCTCATGATCCCCTCTATGTACAAGGAATGTTTTGACCGGCCCTGCAGCTGCTACCTCTCCACAGCTGGAACCTCTCCTTATAGCCAATGCCATTCTCTCTCCCCCTCGTAGCAGACCTAAGATCAGCTCTTAGGTTACGGCTGCCACGCTGAAGCTGTTGCACAGTCCTTCACCACACAGGTCACCCTAATTTGAAAGATATTCAGGGTAGCAGCTAAACAAGACTCTCCGATAACTAGAAGAATCTACATGCTTCCAGCACATGACAGAAGCATTGCCAGTTTCCATGTAGCCACCATAACCTGATAATTGCTTCCATCAATAAATAGGAATACAATTTAAAGCACCAATTGGCCTGACAGGGGTATTTTCTGTCTGCCTGATTCAATGCTTCCTCCCCCCCCCCCTGCCCGCCCCCATACTAAGCTCCTGATGGTCCTCATGAATTTTTTTTTCATCTTGGGGCTTGGACTGAAGTGATCTTCCATGCCTCTTGGGACTGAGAGATGCAAAGAGCGAGACAGTCTGCAGGTAGCACACCTGGAAGCAAACTAGCTTTTCAAGAGAATTTTTAACCCAGCAAACCTCCAGAGGAGGGGGAGAGACTTAGGCTACATTCACACCATTTCTTTAAAGCAGTGGTGTTAAACCGGTGTACTGTGACACCCTGGGGTGCCTTGAAGGATGGTCAGGGGTGCCACAGGCAACACTGGCCTCTGTCCCTCTTTCCTTCTCTCCCTCTCTTTGCCTTCTCACGTCTTTGCCTCCCAAGGGCTTGCACAGCTGTTTGTTGCAGCAGCCCTGGCTACAAGCTCCGCTGGTGAATGGTGCCACTGGCGCTGGCCAGAGGGTGCTTCCCAGGCCCCTGTGGGGCAGTGTGAGGAGGAATCTCTCTTTGCGGCAGAAGGGCAGCTCAGAGACCAGGGGCAGCAGCTGCGGCTGCCCAGAGGACTCCCAAGGAGAGGGGAGAGGAGAGGAGGCTGAGGGAACACTCCACAAGGGAGGGGGTTCAAAAAGGGGTGGGGGGCTGCCAGCTCTGCAGACAAGGGGTGACACAACTGGGCTCCTGGGCCCCACATGGGTGCTGCAGAAAGAAGGGTGAAGGAAGCCGTGGACCCAAAGAGGGTGAAAACTGCTCCTTTAAACCGCTGCTTCGAACTGTCATGGCTTCCCGCTAAGAATTCTGGGAGCTGTCATTTGTTAAGAGCACAGGGGATCGTAAATCTTAACAATGAGAGTTTCCCAGGACCCTCCGTTCCTGTTGAAGTGGCAAAATACTGCTTTTAAATGCAAGGTGTGGATGTGAGCACACTCAGGATTGCTTCGCGGCTAAGGCAGAACAAAGCCATGCTAAATTTCAGAGAAGAGAGGGAGGCACATGTTGGGGGGGGACGGACTAAGAAATTGGTGGCACTGCCGAGATATGTTTTGGCAAGTTCTTGAATGGGCATGAAGAGCCCACTTTGTCCTGTGAAGATTTAAGGAGAGCCTGGATGCTGCCTCAGGCCAAAGGTCCATCATGTCTAACATCCTGTTTCTCACAGAGATCAGCACTGGGAATCCTTCGAAGAGGACAGGAAAAGCAATGTTCCTTTTCCCTCGTTGCTCCCCAGCCGATAATAACTCAGAGGCTTTCTGCCTCTTCAAGCTTGTCTTCCATCATACTATGTCTTGAACTCCATGGAACTCAAGTTGCAATACAGTGGTGCCTCGCAAGACGAAATTAATCTGCGAGTCTCTTCGTCTTGCGGTTTTTTCGTCTTGCGAAGCACGGCTATTAGCGGCTTAGCGGCTTAAAGAAAAAGGAAACAAACTCGCAAGAACTCGCAAGACGTTTCGTCTTGTGAAGCAAGCCCATAGGGAAATTCGTCTTGCGGAACGACTCAAAAAACGGAAAACTCTTTCGTCTTGCGCGTTTTTCGTCTTGCGAGGCATTCGTCTTGCGAGGTACCACTGCACAATGAAATACGGTACAATCTAAGAAGAGGAACAACAACAACAATTTATTATTTATACGTTGCGCCTCGCAATTGGATGCCCCAGCTATTCTGAGCGGTTTCCAAACAGGGGTACCAACTTAAATAAAATATTGGGGAGGGGGCAAGTAAGCCCTGCCCTGAATAATCTATCACATGACACGGTCCATGGACACCATTTGCATTGCAATGCCTATCAACTTTGGGGGCCCAGGCTCCTCAAATATTTTATTGGGGAGGCAAAGCCCCCTCGGCCCCATGGAGTTTGCTCTTATGATTCCAAGCAATTCAGATGATTTCTAAAAGTCAGATACCGGTAGTTGTTTATTTCCTTGACATCTGGTGGGAGGGTGTTCCACAGGGCGGGCACCACCACCACCAAGAAGGCCCTCTGCCTGGTTCCCTGTAACTTGGCTTCTCACAGCGAGGGAACCACCAGAAGGCCCTCGGCGCTGGACCTCAGCGTCCGGGCAGAACAATGGGGGTGGAGACGCTCCTTCAGGTATTCTGGACTAAGGCCATTTAGGGCTTTAAAGGTCAGCACCAACACTTTGAATTGTGCCCAGAAACATACAGGGTAGATATTTTAGAACTTGATGTTAGACAGTCCCTTGATCTGGATATTATACTTCTGTTGATGCAGCCTAGAACAGCATTAGCTATTAATTCAAAAGCACTAGCAGTGTTTTTTCTTCTTCAACAAATGTTCTTCTCCTGTGGAATTGCTGCGCTTACTTTAATATCCAAGGCCCCATTTATCAACAATGTGTTCATCCACGGCTTCTGCTAGCTTCTTTTTCCACCCGTAGGAAATCTGTCGCTGATTACATTGGCTATTTTTAGCATTTCACTGCCCAATACACCAAACTCACAACACTCATCGTAGCCTTTCAGGGTATAAATAGCACTTGTTAATATTTATTTATACAAAACGAGGAGCAGATTTCCTGACGCTGCTGGTCAATTGCCATTAATTGGCCATCACAAGGGTCTGACTGGGATTAAATCACAAAGTGGAGAAGAAGGGAGGGCAATGGAATTGTGTGGTTGACCTATTCGTTTCCCCTTCCCAAAGCAATGTGCTTTCTATCTTTAAAAATGACGAAAGCATCTGTAGTCATTACATTATTCACATCCGCCAGTTTTTATCCTTGCAATGACATCTTCTCCTTCCAGACTTTTCACAGTTTTGCAGGTGGAATTCAAAGGAAACGTGAGGAGACTGCAAGGGACGCTACGAAGGAATTGGAAGACCCCATTGATAAAAACCAGAAATACTAACAATAAAAAAATGCTTGCTTTAGTAGCAGGAGACCTGATAAGAGAAGAGGCTGGACCCTGGAGGACAAGCGAGTCTAAGGTCGACTAAAGGAGGGTACAGAGATTGCAGAGATGCAAAATTAATTTTTTGCATCTGTCTTCATGGGGGAATTGCAGGGCAGATACCAGGAAAAAACAGTGGAAAGTGTGGAATAACAATGATGGTGTATAACCTTCCCTGAATGACTATTAATCCTTGGTAAAACAGCAAACGTTGTACAACCTCCCTGTAAAACTCCATGCCTGATGACTGCTGAATTAAAAACTTGTCTGGAAGCAACCTGAGACTCGTGGTCTGTTAACTTGCATGGTAATTGTTACTTCTATAAAAAGTCAAAGCAAAATTCCAAAATGCATTTGCAAGCCCAGGCGCAGATCCTGTGCCCCAGGAACTCAGGCCCAGTTGAATTAGACACAACACAGCATAGTTATGATATTAAAATTAGGCCACAACTTTATTAAATTTCAGATGGCTTAGGCATTGGGCATATATTCCTCTCAGCCCCCGATTGAGGACTGAGGCAGAGCAGGGAAGACAGGAATTATGGGGGACACAATGGCCAGCCCAGGGATGTTGTGACCCCAGGAGCCAGGGAAAGCCGCGGCGGGTTGCAAAAGCCGATCACATCAAGACTGGTGAGCAGTCAATTAGAGCAATATTTCAGGACTTGTTAACAGGTTTGCACAGGGTTCAAATCCCCACTCAGCTACAAAAACTCGCTGGGTGACCTTGGGCCAGCCCCCCTCTCTCAGCCTAGCCTACCTCTCAGGGCTGTTGTGAGGATAAAATGGGGAGAACTGTATGTACTGCCTTAAGGTCCTTGGAGGTTATAAATGGAAAAATGAATAAATGGGGTTTTTTGTTTTTATTAAGTATTTTGTCCTTTTTTGTTGCAATTTTATGTTGTGAACCACGCTGAGATCTATGGGTATAGGGCAGTATACAAATTTAATTAATAGCAACAATTTAGGTTTATTTTTGAGTAAACATAGCTGCAAATCAATTTGAATTTGATTGTTTTCTGTGATGCACGAGTATTGTCTTTTATGATTAAGGGATTATTAGCTTGCTTGTTTTATTTGGTAGAAAGCTGGAGAACAGCAGCACTAGTGGTGATAATAAAAAATAAAACAGTGTTAAATTAACTTGCAGTAATAATGGTATTAAAAAATAATGTCCAGTGCTTCTGCGGTCCAAGCATGTGTGTATGCAGGCTTACTCGCGCGTAAGAACCTTGCATCCCAGCAGAACCTCATTCCCAATATGAGTTTATGTAGGGGATTCCAATGGCAATTTTCACCTAGGTAAATTTGCACCGGGCTGTAAGCTAAGATGCCTCCCGGGCAGCTAACACGGCGGCGGCGGCAGCAGCATCCCATGTGCAAAGGAGGAGGAGCAGCCAAGCTGACGCGCAAACTCTGAGACCAGTTTTGCAAGGGCGAGAGGTTTTTCGTGCTTTTCTCGCGACGCCCGGAAAAGTGGGGGAGGGGGAAGAGGAAAGGGAAATAGAGAGAGAGTGCACGAGTGCAAAGCTTAAAAATAGCAGCGTGCAAAATAAATAAGGGAAAGCACTAAATAAAAGGAGAGGAATATTTCTTTTTTAAATAATGCATGCAATTAAATGAATAACGAAGCAGGAGCAAGCTAGCAGGAGGAGAGGAAGAATTCTTTTTAAAAATATATGCATGCAATTCAGTAAATAAGGAAACAGGAGCAAGCAAGCAAAGAGGAGAGGAAGGGATTTTTTAAAAAATATATGCATGCAATTAATTAAATAAAAAAGGAAACAGGAGCGAGCAAGCAAAGAGGAGAGGAAGGGGAAAAATTAAAATATACGCATGCGATCAAATAAATAAGGAAACAGGAGCAAGCAAGCAAGCACAGAGGAGGCATCCAGAGGCCATGGCGACGCCTGGAGGAGCCTCGGCCGTCGGGGGTTCTCGCCCCGACGAGCAGCCCTCGGCGCCCCCCGGAGCCCCCCAGGCCGCGGCCCCGGCGGGGGAGCAGCAGGCGCCGCCTCCGCCCCAGCAGCAGCCCTCGCCGGCCGAGCAGAAGTTCCAGTCTCCCGCCGGGCAGGCGCCTCCGCCCCCGGGGCAGCAGCAGCCGCAGGGACCCCCGCAGGCGCCCGGCGCCCACCCGGGCCAGGAGGACTACTCTTTCCTCCCCCTGGTGCACGACATCATCAAATGGTAAATGGCCCCCGAGGGAGGCGGGTGGGTCGAGGGTGGAGAGCCTCCAGGGACAGGGGCAGTCTACCGCTGAATGGGGGGCTAGTGGGAAACAGTTTTCGGGAAACAACTCATCAGGGCTGGTTATGGTCTTAGAAAGCTCTTAGGTCCCCGAAATAGACTGCACCAACCTGCCCCGGGCTCTTGAGTCCCTTTCTGGAGAGGCCGTTTCTCCTGCCAGCCTCATGGGCACTCTTGGTACGGTTTAGGGACGGGGCCTCCTCAGTGGTGGCCTTCCTTCAGGCAACTTTGGAACTCCCTGCCTCAAGAAGGTAGGCTGGCTCCTTCCCATGGGCAGGTGAAGATTGTCTTATTCCGACAGGCCTTTGGGAACGGACTGCTTTTAGCGAAAGAGCTGTTTGTATTGTAATTGTATTGTAATAGGGGTGTATGGGGCGTTAGGGGGAGAGGTCGTTCCTCTGGTGGCGGACACGCCATTCTCCTTCTGGGGTAGTTTGCTCACCTTTGGTTCCCTACCTTGCACTCGGCTCTCACTTGTGGCTCCTAGAAGCTTTCAGTCATTATATTATTATATTATAACAGCGGCCACAACCCGAGAATGGCTTCGACTGGCTGGCTAAACCTGGTGAGGGGATTAAGGACTCCTCCAGCATGCAAAGACTCATAGAATCAGAGACTTGTGCAGTTGGAAGGGACCACGGAAGGTCCTCTATTCCAACCCCCTGCAACGCAGGAATCTTTTGCCCAATGTGGGGCTCAGACCCACAGCCGTGAGATTGAGAGTCTCATGCTCTGCCGAATGAGCTCTGGGTGAAACCAAGAGTGGGACCAGTGGGAGTTGTAGTCCAGCAACATCTGGGGACCCATAGGTTGAGAACCGCTGCTGTAGAGAAAAGAGAGGGATGGATGGAGCTTGTCCACATCCAAAGGCAGAAGCTGTGATCCAGAATCTCCGCTGCCTTGTGGGGTATCTTCGGAGGAAGAAAAGCCTAAGGAATAAACCATCCACAAATCCGGGATTGGAGTCCCTAAGACGGTCGGATGGCGCCTTGAACGCCTTCTTCCAGCAACTCCTTCGGCCAAGCTGGTGCCAAACGTTTATGCTCTGCTTTCCTTTGGACCTCATCAGCGAGGCCAAGAAGGGGGTCTTTTCACCTGGGCAGCCCACACACCCTGCCCAGTCTTGCACCACAGAGAGAATATTAGAATAATAAAATTATAGTTGGAAGAGAACCCAAGGATCGTCTACTCCAGGCATAGGCAAACTAGGCCCTCCAGATGTTTTGGGACTACAACTCCCATCATCCCTGACCACTGGTCCTGTTAGCTAGGGAAGATGGGAGCTGTAGTCCCAAAACATCTGGAGGGCCGAGTTTGGGGGTGCCTGGTCTACTCCAACCCTTCAATGCAGGAATCTTGCCCACAGCTGTCCCTGGGTGGACTCAAACCAACCTTATGGTTAAGAGCCAGACACACTGACCCATGGGAGTACGGAAAGGGGTTTGGGATTCACCTCTTCCCTATTTTATCCTCGCAATGGCCCTATGAGGCAGAGAGAGTGTGACTGGCCTGAGGTCACTCAGTGGGTCTGGTGGCTGAGCAGACATTTGTAATCATAGAATTGTAAGGATTGTAAAGTTGGAAGGGACCCCAAGAGTCCTCTGTAACAACAACAAGAAGAAGAATTTATTACTTATACCTTGCCCATCTGGCTGGGTTTCCCCAGCCACTCTGGGCGGCTCCCAACAGAATATTAAAAATACAATGAAACATTAAAAACTTCCCTAAACAGGGATGCCTTCAGTTGTCTTCTTAAAGTCAGATAGTTTTATCTCCTTGACATCTGGTGGGAGGGCATTCCACAGGGCAGGTGCCACTACCAAGAAGGCCCTCTACCTGGTTCCCTGTAACTTAGCTTCTCACAGGGAGGGAACTGCCAGAAGGCCCTCAGAGCTGGACCTCAGCATCCGGGCAGAACAATGGGGGTGGAGACGCTCCTTCAGGTATACTGGGCCGAGGCCGTTTAGGGCTTTAAAGGTCAGCACCAACACTTTGAATTGTGCTCGGAAACGTACTGGGAGCCAATGTAGGTCTTTTAGGACCGGTGTCATATGGTCTCGGTGGCCGCTCCCAGTAACCAGCCTAGCTGCCACATTCTGGATTAATTGCAGTTTTCGGGTCACCTTCAAAGGTAGCCCCATGTAGAGTGCATTGCAGTAGTCCAAGTGAGAGATAACTAGAGCATGCACCACTCTGGCGAGACAGTCTGTGTGCAGGTAGGGTCTCGGGCTGCGTACCAGATGGAGCTGGTAGACAGCTGCCCTGGACACAAAATTGACCTGCGCCTCCATGGACAGCTGTGAGTCATGTCCAGCCCTCTGCAATGCAGGAATCTCAGCCAAAGCATCCATGACAGATGGCCATCCATCTGAACCCTGGTCTCCCGGAGGATGAAGAATGGAGGGCAAGGCTCTCAGTGGCAACTAGGCATGACAGCTGTGCTTTGCCCGCATGGTTGGAGGAAGG
Source organism: Podarcis bocagei (assembly GCF_964188305.1). Classification (NCBI taxonomy): domain Eukaryota; kingdom Metazoa; phylum Chordata; class Lepidosauria; order Squamata; family Lacertidae; genus Podarcis; species Podarcis bocagei. The sequence continues at coordinate 50,346,126 of NC_138139.1, read as the reverse complement.
GATGCTTCTGAAAACCAGTTGCTGGAAAACACAGGAAGCGAGAGTACATTCGCACTCCGCTCCTGCTTGCTCAATCCCTACAGGTGAGAACTGGATGCTGGACTAAATGGGCCATTGGTCGTGCAGGCAGTCCTCGTACTGCATTCTTATGTTCTTAAATAATAATAATAAGTTATTATTTATACACCGCCCATCTGGCTGGGTTTCCCCAGCCACTCTGGGTGGCTTCCAACCGAATATTAAAAACAATACAGCATCAGACATTAAAAACTTCCCTAAACAGGGCCGCCTTCAGTTGTCTTCTTAAAGTCAGATAGTTTTATCTCCTTGACATCTGGTGGGAGAGTGTTCCACAGGGCAGGTGCCACCATCAAGAAGGCCCTCTGCTTGGTTCCCTGTACCTTCACTTCTCGCAGCGAGGGAACCGCCAGAAGGCCCTCGGAGCTGGACCTCAGTGTCCGGGCTGAATGATGGGGGTGGAGACGCTCCTTCAGGTATACAGGACCGAGTCCGTTTAGGGCTTTAAAGTTCTTTAAACATTTTTTAAAGTTGCTACAAAGAAGGTCATGAACATTTCCGAGAATTAAAGGCCTCTGTGTTCTGCATGCTGTCCCGGGAACATTGTGGCTCACGATGCTTCTGTGGGTGCCTGCTTCCTCCCAATTCCCTGTCGATTCCCATTCCTGAACCCGTGGCGCCCTGCTACCATAAATGGCATGCGAACGTCATCTTAGCTGCTCTCTTTCTTTCTCTCTCTCTCCCTTCAGCATGGATAAAGACAGCCAAGATGTCCACCAGGTTTTGAACGAGCTGAGGACCAAATTTGTGGAGGCGCGGAAGGTGGTCCAGACTATGCAGGGGATCTCCGTGAGTCCTGAGCAGCAGCAGCTGCAGCTTCAAAGCCTCCGGGAGCAAGTCAAGACCAAGAGCGAATTGCTTCAGAAGTACAAAAGCCTCTGCATGTTTGAGATCCCCAAGGATTAGGCAGGAAGAGACCCGAGGCTCTGCAAAGAGACTCCGCTGGTTCTGGAAGCGGTCCGAGGGAAGTGCAGTGGCTTTTGACACCAAAGGGAAACACAATTTTCTTGCAGCAGCTCATAAGCTGTAACGCACCGTTCTGGTGTGCACATTGGTGTTTTGGTTTAGAGGCCCAGTTGCAGCAGAACGGGGAATGTGCCTACTGCATTTTGCAGGCGGGTGGGAGTTGCACATTTTGTATGCTCCTCAGTCTTAAAAATAACTAAAACAAAAACAAAAAACCAACCCTGCACATGGAAAACTAGGATGTCAGGGAGAAAGATTCCCTGACATGCTGCTTTTCTAGAAGCAAGGAGCTGGTGCTTTGTTCGCTTTTCCTCTTCAGTGGATGTACATTCAATGCAAGCAACACCTTTCCACCAGTAGCCTCCTCCACCCGTTGTTTGAAATGTATAAACTGGGTCCAAGAGGATGCTAGGGCAGGCTGTTACTATTTCCCTTCATCACCCGGCACCTAAGAAGGCAATTACCTGCTTTCTTTCGCTGAGGACATCAGGAAGCAGCAGGAGAGATGGACAAAATGACAAAAGCACGACTCCTTTAGTATTCATGGAGACTTAAGAGCGGGTGAAATCTGCTCCTGTTTCTGGGGAAGGAAACAGGTTGGCAGGCCAGCCTCAGTTTACAAATTTGTGTATATTTGTTTATAGATTCTTTCTGGTGGGTTAAGCCTTCTTTAGAAAAATGATACTTTTAATAATTTGCATATATGTCTGTTTTGGGGGAAAACCCTGAAAAATAAATCTGGGACTGTGCTGCAGATACTGCCTCTTAGCTAAGCCAACCTGTAACTAGATTACTTGCATGGAATAATGATATTATTTGTGTAGTTCTTCCCGGTTTGCTCATGCAATTGTTTGTTTGTTTGTTTAAGAAGCTGATAGTCACATTTGGTGCAGCAATAATCCAGCGATAGTCATGGGAGATTCCATTGCAGAACTATTCTGACTTCTAAAATCTCGCTGGCTTGCTGTGCCAGCAGAGAGTCTATAGCCTTTTCCCCAATCGAGAGAGGTATTGCTTGTCTGTTTTCTGTCTTACTTCCTTGCTAAATTTATATGGCAAATGCACAAGCAACCAGACATTTAAAAATAATTCCAATACAGGTGCAAACTGAACGTTTGGCGTATGTTTTCTCAGAATCGTAGAAGGGTACCCCGAGGGTCATCTAGTCCAACCCTCTGCAATGCCGGAATCTCAACTTTGCATTGCAGTGTTTTGCCAGGAAAAGGAAAGGGAGCACAGTGCTCCAAATACCCAAAGGGCTGTTTCATAAATGAGGACGAGAACGTCTTCCTCTGCTGCCCCAGAGAGATTTGTGGCTGTGAGGAGCGTGATTTGAACCCTGGTCTTCCAGGTCTTAGTCTAGCTCCCTAACCGCTACACCACTAGAAAAATGAATCCGTTTATGACGACTACGGAAGAACAAAAATGGAGGTGGGGGCAGACGGCGAGAATATGGAGTCCTTTTCCATGCACACACTTAGTCTTAATTGTAATATTTGCAGTAGGGCATTGGGACAAGGCGCCTTTGCTAAAAGTGTCAGGACAAAGCTTCTGAAACGCAGGACGTGCGTGGGGCAATACGACCTGAGCCATCTGATCTCTTTCCTGCTTGCCAACTTGAAATAACACTACCCTGCCTCTGAATCCATGGGAACTCTGCAATTTCAGCATCGGCAAGCGTGGGTCAGGATTATTTACTCCTACCGGCGCTGGTTCTCACGTCCAATCAGAGTCCTGAAAAACAGGCAGGCTGCCGCAATGAAGGGGAAGGGGGCCATGGCTGATGTCTGAATCCTCTGACCTGTCATTTACAGAGGCAAAAGGCATTGTCGGCTCGCCGGGGGGAGATGGGGGCGTTGCGTCGCCGGAGCTGCTGTTTGTGCCGTTTCAGGTGCGCGAGTACAGTACATTGGCCCCCACCCAAAGTCATGCGGGGAGAGTTCCCATTGTTGTTTTGTACTCAAGCTGCAGAGGACAATGCGGGTACATTACAGAGGGTGTGTTCGAGGAGGCTGCTAATGGGGTCATTGAGGGCTGCCTTCCCGCAGCTCACCCTTGGTACATTTAAGGAAAATTGCCCTGCCCACTGTTGACTTTTGAGAGACCTGCAAACTTCCCTTCTGATTCAGGCGGGGGCAAGATGTAAGGCACATAGCTGAGGACTTATTCAGAGCCAAGTATTGATGCACAGGGAGAAAAATGCAGAGAGATTAAAGAACTTGACGTCAGGGGCTGCTTGCAGGCTTTCCGTGGGCATCTGAAAACGGGGCTGGATGGACCCATGGGAGTGCTGGCCTGATCCAGCTTCTTCTTAGGTTTCCAATCAGAAATAGGTTTCCATCTAACTGCTTCCAACCTGGCTGGTTCGAACCTCACTCCCTGCACTCGACAGGTGCACCGTCTTTTCACCGAAATGGTGTAACCTACCCTCAGGGGACACGGGTGGCGCTGTGGGTTAAACCACAGAGCCTAGGGCTTGCTGATCAGAAGGTCGGCGGTTTGAATCCCCGCGACGAGGTCAGCTCCCGTTTCTCGGTCCCTGCTCCTGCCAACCTAGCCATTGGAAAGCATGTCGATAAATAGGTACTGCTCTGGCAGGAAGGTAAACAGCGTTTCCATGCGCTCCTCTGGTTCGCCAGAAGCGGCTTAGTCGTGCTGGCCACGTGACCCGGAAGCTGCATGCTGGCTCCCTCGGCCAATAAAGCAAGATGAGCGCCGCAACCCCAGAGTCATTCACCACTGGTCAGGGGTCCCTTTACCTTTACCTTTAACCCACCCTCAGAGGAGGGAATCCTCGGACAGGGGAAGGGGCTATAGCTCGGGTAGAAGATTTGATCTCCGTACAGCAGCTTTTGACCTCTGTAGGCAAGGCTGGGGAAAACTGATTTGCTGGAGAGCCACTGCCAGCCGTTATAGCCAAGGCTGAACTAGGTATGCCAATGGCCTGGTGTGATGGAAGGCAGCTTCTGACGTCCCTGTTTAATTCAGCCCTTTACTCAGAGTCATGAGGTCTGGAACCTTATTTATTTCCAATGGAAGGACTGTTCTTCAATGCTCCAGTGCTTCTTCTCCTGCATTGCATGGGGTTGAACTAGATGACTCTACGATTCTATTATTCCATTATATTCTCTCTCTCTCTCTCTCTCTCTCTCTCTCTCTCTCTCTCTCTCTCTCACACACACACACACACACACAAAGTAAAAAAAAACCCAACTAGTTTTGCAGAAGAAAAAAGTCATACAAAGAGCTTTTCAGAATCTTTGCCCCTCGCGTCTTGTAAATGCCAGGAAGGGAGGCTAACAAGGAAATGGAAATATGCAGTCTTAATTCCCATTTCCCTCTTTCTCCCTTTTCAGGCTGGGAGCATTAATGCTCCCTGGGGGGGGGGGTGTAATTATCCGGATGTGAACAGTAGACTTGTTATTAAATTGCTTCCTGCGATGCTATGGGTCTCCTCTCTGCAGACACATTTGGCACATGCAAGAGGGGGTGAGGTGTTGGAGCGCACCCATGTTAAATACTTTTCAAGAGATATTTGCATGTGAATGTTTCCCCTGGTGCAGAAATAAAATAAAATCCAGCCCCATTCCTCTTGGGTTCTTGGGAGAATCGCCATAGCCTGTGCATGCAGAAGGTTCCAGATTCAATCCCTGACATTTCCAGGTAGGGCTGGGAGTAGCTTCTTCCTGAAAGACCCGCTTCCAGTCTACTAGTGTCACAGTGAGCCGGTCAGAAAATCACACAGTTCTGAACCGGAGTTAACTATTAGCAAAAACACAGATCTTCACAGACCTGGCTGAGTGTCAGGCCTATTGAGTACAGCAAAGAAAATCCTGTGCCGCAAAACAGAACACTCAGAACAACAAAAGCAACAGGTTGGCTAATAATATACTGACTATTTTTATAACACTATACAGTTTTAAAATACATAAACAGAAGACATTTAATATGTGCATGGAATCAAATAAATGCTCACATCTTGAACAATAATCCATACTCTGCATCTCTACTACTACAGGTACATTGATGATTTATGTTTTCTGTTTAGTAATGAATATGGTTTTCTACAGTTCTCCACTTCCATTAATTCAATACACCCGGCTTTATATTTTTCAGGACATCATAGTACTAATTCTTGCACATTTCTAGATGTTGAGGTGCTAAAACAGGATGGATGCTGGGTACGTGTTGTCTATTGAGCACAGCAGCTCGTGCCCTGTAGGTTCTGCTCCATGAAATCAAGTGCTGAGACTGAAAGCCTCTCTCTTTTTAATAAATCATTTTTATTGAGACTGAAAATCTCTGCCTCCCCACAGCCATCTAGGTCTCCTCCTCTCCAAGGCTTCTTCCAAGCAGTCGGAGACTGTGCCTGTGCATGTCTTTGCTCCACCCTTTTCATGCCTCTTCTGGTTCTGGGAGACCAGGGGGAAGGGGAGCTTGTTGCGGCAGCAAGGCGGGGGGGGGCACCTGTGATTCTTCACCAGCTGGACGCATCTCTGCCTCTTGGCCTCCTTTCCTGCTTCAGCTTCTTCCTCTGAGTCTTGACTTCTCTTCCACAGACTCCCCCCGCTCACTAAGTCCTGTTACCTCTTCAGTTTCCGGCACCCTCCCACCCTTCCTCTTCTCCCTTGGACCATTGATCGTTGTCTCACCATCGCTCCCCATCTCTGAGCCTTCTTCCCTGGAAAAAGAAGGAATGAGCTATTTTGGGTTCTATGAATAGATAACTTCACTGACACCAGATGTTTGATTGGTGGCCAGTCCCTGACTCCAGCTCCTGACAGCACGGTCCCCTGGCGTAGTCCAGGGGTCTGCAACCCGCGGCTCCGGAGCCGCATGTGGCTCTTTTACACCTTTGCCGCGGCTCCGGGGCGGATACTAGCAAGGGGAGGAGGCACATTGTGCGCCCCGACACTCCCCACTGTGGCGGGCGCTGTACTGGCTGTGACGTCGCATGGGGGCGGTGCGTGCATTAGTCACGCACCGTCCCAACATCACCTTCCCGCCCGCTGTCAGATCGGAGGGCAGTGGCGCGCATGCTTTAAATGTCGCAATGGTTTTGCGGCTCCCAGTTTTTCCCCCTTCAGAAACGGGTCCAAGTGGCTCTTTTTGTCTTAAAGGTTGCAGACCCCTGGGCCTAGTCCCTCCATCGTCGTCCCCCGACATGCCCATGCATTCACTGCGCCAGAGAAACTCCCCCCCCCCCCAGTAGTGTGAAACCATTTTCAGTCTGAGGGCCACCGTTACCTCCTGGAGAACCTTCCAGAGGCCACATGGCAATGGCAGGCAGGGCACTGGTCAGAGGCAAAAGTTGGCAGGTGCAATGCTTTTCTTTCCAGCTAACCTCTCCAGGCAAACAAGACCCATTCCAAGCCAAGTGGAAACACTCAAAAGAGGACACAGAGGGGGGGGCATGGCTTGGGGAGGGGCATTTTGTAGTGAAAGTCCTAAGGGTCAGAAGGAGAAGCCCTCAAGGCTGCATTTGGCTGCACTAGAGTTGTCAGGTCAGGAGCATCACAGAACGTGAGATTTCAGGGCCCAAACCTGAGACCAAGAGGTGGACCTTGGAGACGGAGGTTAATTGGGAATGGCAGAAGGCAGACCCCACCCCCAGTGTCTGTGCTATAATTTGCAGCCAGCTCCTGCTGAAGCTTGCAAGCTGCACCAACAGCCTAATTAATTTTTGTTTAATTAAAGGCATTCTCCCCCACCTGGAGATTCAAATTCTCCACCTGGAGGGAGCAAACCTGGAGGTCTGGCAACCCTAAACCCAGGTTCTCCCAACGGCCTCCAGACAATTGTGTGCCTCTATTGTAACCTACATTTTGTTAACTGGCAGTGTTCGGAGACAAGGTGTACTGTTTATTCTTAAGGTCTAAAGATTTCTCAGCCGCCAATTTCCTATGTTATGCTGATTCTGGACTCTGTGAGGGCTGCTGTGCCCCCAAAAGGTGGCCTAGAAATCTTAGCAGAAAATACACAAGAAAGGGCTCTGTGTTTATACGCACTTAGGTGGCGTGGGACCTCTGTGCGGTGTAGACAGTACTGAAGTATTTCAGCATAAGGTGGCCTCTGGGGTTAAAGTAGGCTAAAGTATAAAGGGGTTGGACCAGGTGTGAAGAAGAATTGGGCTCATAAATCTGGCTGGCTTTTGTTCTGGCTGAGGACCAAACCAAACCGTCCCGCTCGCTTTGACTTTTTCCGTATATAAAACAGGGAGTGGGAACAGAATGTGCGAGAGGCATCTGCATTCAGAAACATCTCTTAATGTTTAACATCCTGTCAGATGGAAGATTTTCTGTGACATGAACTCTTTGACTTGTCCCAATCAATGAAGGGGTGGTGGTGGTGTTTTTCCTAAGCCTTGCATTTTCTTATTCTCCTTCCCTCACCTCCCTCCCTGGACCAGCTGCTTTCTCCTCCTAACGACCCTGTGAGGTAGGCTGGCTGAGAGAGAGAGCGACTGGCCAAGATATTCTTTTCCATGGCCAAGGGAGAATTTGCACCTCGGTCTCCCTATTCCTTGTTCAACATTCTTTTTTTTTAATAAAAATTTTTATTGGTTTTTCAAAGTTTTTATAAACACAAACAATACACAAAACAAGCAAACAAACACACAAACAAACATGTATAATTTCATATCCTTTTTTCTTAAACCTTACTTCGCCGACCTCCCCATACCTCCCCTTTCTACATCCCAATTTCCACAATTATTTCAGCAAATCCTAACACTTAATTTTATCAGATTTCCCCCTTATTCTTTTCTTTTACTTAATCTTTTACAGCTGTAGTCCCCATTTTTTCTAAAACCTCGACATTTTAGCATTCATTAATTTTGCAATGTTTCTTAAGATAAATTTTGAATTTCTTCCAATCTTCTTCCACCGTCTCTTTCCCCTGGTCACGGATTCTGCCGGTCATTTCAGCCAGTCCCATATAGTCTATCACTTTCATCTGCCATTCTTCCAGAGTGGGTAAATCTTGAGTCTTCCAGTGCTTTGCGATGAGTATTCTTGCTGCTGTGGTGGCGTACATAAAAAAAATTCTGTCCTTCTTTGGCACCAATTGGCCGACTATGCCCAAGAGAAAGGCCTCTGGTTTCTTAGGGAAAGTACATTTAAGTACCTTTTTCATTTCATTATATATCATTTCCCAGAAAGCCTTAATCTTCGGGCACGTCCACCAAAGGTGGTAAAAGGTACCTTCAGTTTCTTTACATTTCCAACACTTATTATCAGGCAAATGATAAATTTTTGCCAGCTTGACTGGGGTCATGTACCACCTATAAATCATTTTCATAATATTTTCCTTTAAGGCATTACATGCCGTAAATTCCAAACCGGTGGTCCATAACTGTTCCCAGTCAGCAAACATAATGTTATGACCAGTGTCCTGTGCCCACTTAATCATAGCTGATTTAACTGTTTCATCTTGTGTATTCCATCTCAGCAACAAGTTATACATTCTAGACAGGTTCTTAGCATTAGGTTCTAACAATTCTGTTTCTAATTTTGATTTCTCCACCTGGAAGCCAATTTTCCTGTCTTGTTTATAGACCTCCATTATTTGATAATAATGGAGCCAATCTCGTACTTTGGTCTTCAATTTCTCATGACTCTGTAATTTCTTAACCATTGACACTACAGCGGATGGTCCAGTGTGGGTATTCCACTTCAGTCGCTTTTGCCAGTACCTATATCTTGATATCATATTTCATAAATTGGGGCAGTGTGGGGAGAAGGGAATATGTATTTTAATAAGGCAACCTTTTGGCTTCCTGTTCATTGAGTTTTCCACCTGCATTCCCCTTTGTAAACCATCCAATTCCCCCCACCCCCAACTATCCCCTGTAATGTTTGGCGTCCTTTTTATGGATAGCTTAAACCTGGAATGCAGTGTGTCTACTTTAGTGTAAGCATCCCTGAATGATCGGTTGTACGAATCCAGCTAAGGTCCATCCCCCCCCCAAAAAAGTGTCGGCAAGCTTATCTATGTTTACTCAGAAGTAAATCCTTGTGTGTTCAATGGAGCTTACACGCTCTTAAGTTAGTGTGATTAGGATTGCTGCCCGGTGTCTATCACTATTTGAGATATCTGTGAAAGGATTAATGGAGGGCAGTGGGGTAGTCATTAGCCAGGATAGTTAAATGGATCCTCAATGTTCAGAAGTGTAGCTCTTAAGTGTCAAAATGCTCAAAACGTGTAGTACCTTCCAGCCACCATTTTGTGCAAGACACAAAACCCAGCAGGGCATTGGAGGGTGGGTGGGTGGGTGGTGGGTGGGTTTACATTTCCTAGAGAAGTATAAACTCCCAGTTTCCTATTAACAGGATTGCTAAAAACTGATATTAACAGAGCAGGGGTTTTTTTTTGCCATAAGTCGCCAATAGATGTCGCTCTTTAGGGGAAATGGTCTTGTTTGACAATTGGGTTGGGAAGGCTGTTTGGGTTGCGGAGATTCACCGGTAGCCTTAGAACCCACCCTACCTCGTAAAAGAAACTTTGGGGTTGTGCCAAAGGTGAGAGGAAACTGTGACATAATGGCAGTCGGCAGTCGTTTGCTTGTAGGAAACTTCTTTTGTTTTCACAGCATGGTGACATGTTGCTCAGGAGACAGTTTCTGGTCTTGTCTGTTTAAGTGGTCCTTTTGTATTTCCCAAGTCTGAATTCATCAAAGCTCCCGCACCCCTCCCCATGTTATAGCTGGATTCATCAGCTTCCCACCGCCCCCCCCCCCATGCCGTTAAATCCACCAAGCTACACTCTTGGGGGATGCATAAAAACCCAGACTTCTGGATTGGAGACAAGAGATTGTGGGGATGCCCCGACCCCCCACCCTGGCTCCCCCCTCCCCCCCTTTGTTTAACTAGCCCACCTGCTGCAACCTCCCTTTTCGGAAACACCAAAAGCAAAGCCGGACAAAGCGATTTCTCATTATTTTCAAAAGTTTTATTTTTGTAGAAAAAAAAATTATTAACAAAGCTCGTCGCAAGAAACACTGAGCTGCGATTTTGTTCAAGTCCACGGACTAGAAAAAGCTCGACATATAAAGTGCCTGTTTGCTTGAATGCAATTTTCTCGTTCTGAGAGAGAAAAAATCAAGACAGAGAAAGGCGAATGTAAACAAGGAGCGGCTTTTCAACAGCCAACTCCCCCCCTCCCCAAAACAAGCCCCTCATAGTCCCAAACATTGGGGCTGAGGGGCACAATAGAGAGTTTTGGCAGGTTATTTTCAGCAGCAACAATGGTTAAATTCTTCTGGAGTTGCTCCACAGAAAACATCACAAAGAGACAGCCTTGAGTGTAACTTCACAGTTCAATAATGGCTGTTTTTCCCCTCCCCCCCCCGAACCCTCCCCCCCCCAAGTACTTTAAAGACAAAATACAATGCAGAGAGACAGGAAGGGAAACATTTCTCCTTCCCACAAAGTTTTTCTTTCTTTCCCTTTCTTGCAAATGTCTCTATCTTCTCCACGTTCAAGTTCTTAAGTCCATCTGTCGGCCAGGGAACTCCCGCTGGCAAATCCCAAGGCAGCTCACCTCCAAAATCTAAAAAAAAAGAAATCGTGGGGAGCCGTTGGAAAAAGAGTCCCCTGAAATGAGCTTGGAGGAATTGTGGCCTTTGGCATGGGAGCTGCGTCGCCGCCCTTGGCAGAGAAGGCGCATGATGCTGCTTCTGCCGCTGCCGTAAGCGCTGGCAAGAGTTTTTTGGTAGTAAACAAGAAGCTTCCCATCTCGGCTGGGAAGGTCTTTAAGGCAAGAGAGGCTTAGCTGATCACACAGCGCTCTTTGTCCTTCGACTGCCCTCCCCGGGTGGTCTTCTCGCGAATGTACATGAGGTCGCTGTGGACGCTTGGCCGGCGGGCAAAGGGAGCCACGATGCCATAGGCATCTCCGGCACTGTCTCCTGATCCTTCCTTCAAGAACTTTTTGCTTTTGAGAGTTTTCTTGTGCAAGAGGTCACAGTACTGAATGGACACTTTCCGGTGGAGATCTGGGCTCATTTCGCTGGGCAGTTTGGCCATGGTGAAGAGCGCCTGGAACATCTGGTCCAAGCTGCTATTCTTCTTGGCAGAGATCTCGAAGTAGGCACATTTTTTGGGGTCCTGCCCCACCAGCTGCTCGATCTCTCGGGGGCCAACCTCGCGGTAGAAGTCGCGGTCGCCTTTGTTCCCGCAGATGACCAGGGGAACATCGATGTTCTCCTTGGTTTTGTTCTTCAGGCAAGATTTGGTCTCCAGGATCTGGTGCTTTAGGCGTTGCACCTCCTCGAAGGAGTCTCGGTTGTCCAGGCTGAACACCAGAATAAAGACGTCTCCTGCAGAAAAGGAAGAAGATGGGAAACAAGGTTAGGATCTCGGTAGGTTTCTGAAAGCATTCCCTGTGTGCACCCATTTAGCCCCAGAGAAACCAAAGCAAGCCAGCAGGTGGAGTAGTTGGGTGTTTGGGAAGAACGGCTTTCTGCCTGGAAGCCCTCTAAGCCGTATGTTTTTCCATCTACCTGTGCAAGTGTGTTTATTTTGAAAGTGTGCATTTCGCTGGAAAGGTGGCAAGCCAATCTACATTCTTGCGGGAAACCTGCAAGGATTTTCAAATGGTACAGGAGAGCGCAAAATCTCACCAGTAACCTTCCTTTTGGCAGATAAATTCCCTTCCCGTTTCCCCTTTGCTCTCTTTTCAAAAGATTACTCTGGCATTGATTGCAAAAGCCAGAAGTAAGTTGCAATGTAACCTGTGCAGATAATAAAAGCTAAGAGCTCAAACTTGCATTGCTCAATTTTTAAGGAACTGGGGAGTTTTGGATACTGTTGTTGCAAAATTGCAAAGGTTTTGGATTTTGGTTTTGGAAACTGCCCCGTTCATTAAATAAGCAGCGATGACAGGACTAAAGCAAAGCACTTGGGTGGCTGCAATCTTCATGCACATTTACCCAGGAGTAAACCCCACCGAACACACTGCGACTTTTACTTCCGAGTAAGCATTTCGGCTGCATGCACTTTGATTCCAAAGGGCACAAGCAGCACTGAAATGCCATTGCGACTGCAAAAGTCAGTAAGACAACCCTGTCTGAGCGACGCTTTTGCTTCCCACGCTAGTTTCTTCTCTCTCTCGCTCTTTCTCTCCGCACTTCAGCCTCTATCAACAGGTGTTTGAAACACCAGCAAATCCGCTGAGCCTGGTACAATGAGTTTACAGACCAGGAGCGGCAAATTCTCAAACCATTTCCAAAACATGAGCAGCGTCGTATTTTGGGGATGGATGGCTCGCAAGGCAATGCCGTCAGCTAAAACATCTGCACAATTTGGAAAACAGCCGGCAAACCGAGAGAGGAGCTATTAATACTATTACTAATTCTAAGATTAATAGTAATAACAACGGGGGGTATTGGTTTTTCTGAGATGCGCTGATGCGCTTCGCCTATTGCAGCCAACCCCAAACCCTTCGGCGCGCGTGTTCCCCGTCCTGCCTCTCACCTGTGAGAATGGAGAGGCGTCTCATGGCCGGGAACGGGTGGTTCCCCGACGTGTCGAGGATGTCGAGCTGGTAAACTTCCCCGCGGATGCTGTAGAACTTGCGGTGGAAGTCCTCGATGGTGGGCGTGTATTGGTCGTCGAAGCGACCGGTGAGGAAGCGGGAGACGATGGCCGTCTTGCCCACTTTGGACGAGCCCAGAATGACCATCCGGTAGCAGTTCTTGGCCGGGATATTGAGCTCCGAATCGCTGGGACCCATTTTCTTGATCATCTCGGCCAGGCGCATCGGGAGGCGAGAAGCAGGAGCCGCGGCGGAGAGGCGAGAGGCTGCGGAGACGGCAGGCTGGCAGCGGCTTCCAGGGTCCAGCAAGGAGCGCACGGAGATGCTGGGATCAGTTGGAGTAAACTCAAGCGCCGCGCCTGCTTATATAGCCGCGGAGCGCGGCCGGCCCGCCCCTTCGGGGGAGAGAAGGGAGGGCGCGCCGAGAGAGGGGCTGGGCTTCGCCCGGGTGCGCAAAGCGGCTCCGCGGGGAGAAGTCGGGACCGGTTTTGGACGGCTCTGGGCAGAGGCAGAGGACGGTGGCTCCTGCTGAGTCAGAACACTGGGCTCGTCGAACCCAGTGTTGTCGACACTGGCTGGCAGAGGCTCCCCGGGGTTTCAGATAGGATTGCTCCGGGGAACATAGGAAAGTGACCTGCTAGGTCCATCCTGCTCAATATTGTCGACACTGGCTGGCAACGGCTCTCCAGGGTTTCAGATAGGTTTGCTCAGGGGAAGCATCGGAAGGTAGCTTCTGCGGAGTCGGACCAGTGGGTCCATCTATGGCAGACACGGGCTGGCAGGAGCTCTGTAGGGTATCAGGCGGGGGTCTGTCCCGGGGGTTGATCCTGGAGCGCACGCCGTGCCAGGCAGAGGCTCTCCCCCTGAGCTCGGGCGTTTGATATATGGGGGAGCGAGGTCGTTGGGCTTGCCAGCTAGCTGGCTACATAATTGAAAGAGCCAGACAGGCAGGAGGGGGAGGAGGAAGAAGAGGGTCGGGGAGAGTCTTTGCCCTGAGGAGCTTCCAGTCTCAAACCGGGGCACGCACATAAGGAGGAAGGGAGAGGCGAGGGTCCACAACACGCTTAGGCGCAAGAGCGAACAAATGCCATTTACGCCCAATGCAGAGCGCCTTTACTCAGAAGTAAGCCCTGCTGGGGACAGTGAGGTTTCCTCTCAAGTAAGCATCCACACGGGGGCAGCCTAATTTCGGCTGTTTTTCAGTTGGAGAGAGACAGCGTCATTTTTTCCTGCACTGTTTGCAAGCCTGCAAACTCTCCAAGCTTGGCATCTACATTTTTCTTCCTTGACTTCTCAAAAGCTGCAGGCCTTGGCAAACCTCCCCAGCAGGGGGAACTTCCGGGGGGGGGCTTCCCGCCCCCCTCTCTGCAAGGGATAAAACTGAGCCCTGGCGCATCCACACCATACATTTAAAGCTCTGGAAGGCTGTGGAGACACACCCAAGGAATCCGAACACTGGCAGATTCTGAAGTATTTCTTCATGCAGAGTTGAGTTAAACTATGGAACTCACTTCCACTGGAGGCAGGGATGGGCGCCAGTTTGGACGGCTTTAAAACAGGATTGGACAAACACATGAATGATAGAGCTGTCAATGGCTACTAACCACAATATGTGCCATGTTTTGCCTCCGCTGGGAACTGCAGTCTTCCCACGGGCTGGATGATGGGCTAGGTGGCTTTAAAAAAAGCACAGCTTCTATCTAGATTGAGAAAAAGAATGACTTATGTGTGTTTTAAGCCGGTCATGTGTGCACAGCCAAACACACATGGAGAATCCTGGGGACTATAGTTTGTTGAGGGTGCTGACCTCACAGAGATACAATTCCTAGCACTCTATAAAAGCTACAGTCTCTAGGGAGTTCTCTATGATGGTTAAAGAGGCACAGTAGTGCTTTAAATGTATAGTGTGGATGTTTGCTCAAAGGGTGTGGTTTTTTTAAAAAAAACCATGAATTTTAGAAGCAGCCCCAGAACAAGTGAAAAGCATCCCTTGAGCATGTGCAGAGTGTGTTGCCGCTGGATAACCACAGCTGTAAATCTGCAACGATAGGTTTAGATGGCTTTGCAAGTTTAGGGTTTAAATCTCACCCTAGTCCTGGATGACTATGGGCAAAACACTATCTCTTGAACTCAGTTTTCCTGTCTGGAAAATGGGAGTAGAAGTTGACTTTTTATTGCTGCTGTTACATTCCTGGTGAAAAAAAAAGAATAACAACTTTAAAGAAGTCTTTTTCAGGGGGCGCACTGCATCCTACAAGTCCCTGTGGATTTTTTTTTAAAATTGCAGGTAACAGGTGGTCTAAAAGCAGCTAAGAGGCTGTTATAAAGCTGGCAAATTCCAGAAGGGCATCTTCTAAGTCATCAACTCGCTCATTGGCTGCCAGCTGGCTGACTCTTGCTCTCTGCAGTAATAAATAAGACTCTCTCCTTCTCATTTGCAAAATAAGAGGTGCTGTTCCAAAGCACTTGACGGAGTGGAGAGGAAAAAAAGTCTTGATCGGCATTAGGATATAAGTGTGTGTGTTGGAATGAGTGGGGCGGACGGGGATGAAGAAACCGCTGTCATAATCAGCATTGTTGCTGGTTAGAATCAATTCCAGTTCCACCTCTTAAATCAGGGGTCAGCAAACATTTTCAGCCGTGGGCCGGTCCACTGTCCCTCAGACCTTGTGGGGGCTGGACTATATTTTGGAAAAAAATATGAATGAATTCCTATGCCCCACAAATAACCCAGAGATGCATTTTAAATAAAAGGACACATTCTACTCATGTAAAAACACGCTGGTTCCCGAACCGTCTGCGGGCCGGATTGAGAAGGCGATTGGGCCGGATCCGACCCCTGGGCCTTAGTTTGCCTACGCTTGGCTTAAACACACTCCTTTCAAACTCCCTCTGGGAGCAAACCATTCCTGCTCCTGCGTACACCACTTTGCTTAAGAACATCAGGAGAGCCTGGAGGCCGAATCAGGCAAAAGGCAACATCCTCTACCAGGGACCTTTGGGAAGGCTGCAAGCAGGATGTGAGTGCAAATAGCCCCATCCCCACTCGTGACTCGCAGCAACCGGCACCCAGAGATATGCCACTTCTGACCCCATAGGCAATACGGCCCTCGTGGCTAGTAGCCATTGATAGCTCCTCCACTCCCTGCTGCCAGAATCTCCGCTATGACCGAGCGACTCCTCCGGTGAGTCCTCCAACGATAATTAACGACCCGAGCACGTTCCCATTCAGCAGAGTTTCAAAGCAGCAGAAGTGATGAGATTTATGAGCTACATCACAAGGTTTTGTTTTCTAGCTACACAGACAGAAAAGAAACAAGCATGCTCTCTCTGTGAAAGCAGAGAGCAACTGAAAAAAAACCAAAGGAACAGGAAACTAGTAACGTCACATCCTTCTCCTGTCTTCCGTGAGATTTCCAACAGTCAGGAATCTCTGGAATGCAAAACAGAGTCTTGTGGCTCCAGAGCACTGCACAGTGGCAACACATAGAAACTAACATCCTCCCCCTTTCTGTGAACACCACTGGGCAGTGTGTCAGTACAATCTCAGTACAAACCCAGTTTCTGTACATAGGTGCAGTGTTGATCCTTTGGAACAACCTTGGACAATAAATCAGCCTTCTAAGTTAATGGCCATCTCTGCATCTTTTGCACCAGTAGGGGTCAGCTAAGTGCAGAAAATCTCTTTTGCCTGTTCTGAACCTCCCACTTTTTGGTTCCCTTGCAGGACCCCACTAAGCAGTGGCGTAGCGTGGGGGGTGCAGGGGGTGCCGGCCACACCGGGCGCAACATCGGGGGGGGGGGCGCTCGCACTCGCAGCTCTCTGCCCCTACCTGGCTCACTCACTCTCTCTCACTGCAGTGCTGGCTGTGCGAATCCGATCTGAGCCGCTGGGTTGCCGCCCACTGTGGAGGGGGGTGGGTGCCAGGCGTGCGGTGCGGAGAGAGAGCGAGGGACTATCTGGGGGAGGGACAGTGCAGCGGCCGCCCAGCGCAGCGCTGAGCGCGGGAGAGAACCACACCATCCCAGCCCAGGCAGCAGCAAGAAGAAGCTGGCAGCGGCGGCAGGTTAGGGGTTAGGGGGCGCAAATTACTTGCCTTGCCTCGGGTTAGGGGGCGCAAATTACTTGCCTTGCCCCGGGTTAGGGGGCGCAAATTACTTGCCTTGCCCCGGGTGCTGACAACCCATGCTACGCCGCTGCCACTAAGTCCTAGCATGGGAGAATAAACAAACAAACAAACAAATAAATAAATGTACCCTACCCATCTGATTGGATTACGCCAATCACTCTGGATGACTTCCAACAAATAGAAAAGCATAATAAAATATCAGATATTAAAAGCCTCTCTGTACAGGGCTACCTTTCAGAAAGGCTCCTCTCCATCCATATTCTCCTTGACAGTTGTAATCTAGAATTAGGAGCAGCGCCTACCCCTGGTGAGACATTGCAGGAAGCGGTGCTGAAAGTTTCAGGGCACACCACTTATTTGTTATGGGGCCATTCACAAACCAAGGTCACCCCCTTAGCAGCCACCTGAAAATGTATGTGTGAACAGAAAGGTTGGAGGGTGTTTTCCTGCCTCCTCCCTCCCTCATTTCATGAAAATGTCTTCGTAAGGAAGAAACCAAGGCAATGTGCTGAAGTGGGGAGGTAAAGGTAAAGGGACCCCTGACCATTAGGTCTAGTCGTGGACAACTCTGGGGTTGTGGCACTCATCTCGCTTTACTGGCCGAGGGAGCCGGCGTCCAGCTTCCGGGTCATGTGGCCAGCATGACTAAGCCGCTTCTGGCGAACTAGAGCAGCGCACGGAAACGCCGTTTACCTTCCCGCCGGAGTGGTACCTATTTATCTACTTGCACTTTGAGGTGCTTTCGAACTGCTAGCTTGGCAGGAGCAGGGACCGAGCAACGGGAGCTCACCCCGTCGCGGGGATTCGAACCACCGACCTTCTGATCGGCAAAGAGAGCTGAGTTCAAATCACCCACTCCTTCACCAATCTCAGGCCAGACAGTGCCTCTCTGCCTGACCTACCTTGTTGTTGTACTTCTTTTGGAGGAAGAAAAGATAAAAATGCAATTAATAATAACAATACTAAGAATGCACTTCAGCACATTTTAAAAGAATGCTTACGTTAATGGCAATGTTATTTATTATTATTTTTAGCCCCAAGCTAAAGCGCTGCTTTTCTTCAGGTATAATTTTTTACAGCTTGCTGAAAGAAAATGGCAAGGCAGAGAGGATGATGTCCGTACGGTTTGAGAAATGTATCCCCACAGTGTCTGGTGCGTGCTAAGGAAATATGATGATCATGACTATATCCTGAGAAGAGATATCATTCAGGAGAGGCTTTATCCAACCTGGCAGCCTCCAGACGTCTTGGATTACAACTCACAACATTGCCAGGTTGGCAAAAGCTTGGCTTGGTCCATGCGCTGCAATACCTAGTTTGTCCACCGCAGGGAGATAAAGGGCACAGTTTTGCGCTGTTGCTGCTCAGCTTTCTAAGGCCGGAGAAACTTTTATTTCTCTCCTGAAATGTTTGGAAAACCAACCAAACAAAAACGTTTCTGTTCATTGGGGTGGGGAGAATTGGGGGGGGGGAGTGCAGATTTACTAAAGCACATGGTAAAGCGCACGTGGGAGCCGGGGAACAGTTGGTTTGGGTGGCACAGGTGCCAAAATAGACAAGGAAAGAGAATTAAGCAGGAAGACCCAGATGTCCCTGGAGCCAACGCTGCGCCCCAGGGCACAAGAAGGAAAACTTATCCTTTTAAATAGCCAGACAAGCAAACAAACAGGAGCATATAATTGTGTTGCTGTTGGCATCCGTTTGCCCTAAGAGACAATGGAGTCAGCCTCCAGGGGTGAAGTCAAAACGCTGCGTTAGCATCACTCAGGTGACTTCCTCGGGGCACAATCCTGGGCAGCGTGTCTGGGGGGCTTGGGCTACCCAGACAACAAGACCCCCCAGCCTCTTGGCCTCACTGGTTCAAAGAAAAGCAGAGAAAGACCTTTGGCACCAGCTGGGCAGCAGGAGTTGCCAGAAGGAGGCGTGCAAGGCGCCACCCAACTGTTTTATGGACCCCACCTTGGATTTGTGTAGGGTTTACTCCGTAGCCTGTTCTTTTCCCAAAGATATCCACAAGGCAATGGAGGTTTAGGCTCAGAGTTTTCCTTCCCCTAGATGGGCTATCAGTGCCAGATTTACGTATAAGCTAAACAAGCTATAGCAGGGGTCAGCAAACTGACCGTGCCTCGGGCTGGTGTCTCTAGTGCCGATCGCGCAGTGGGCTGGAGGGTGGGGGAGCATGTGCTCATACGCGTGTGCACATGCTATTTCCAGCACACCTCTGGGTCGGAGGAGCACCAGAAATAGCTTTTGCGCATGTGCACGTGCATGTGCCTCCTCCGACCTGGATGTGCACTGGAAATAACGCTTGTGTATGTGCACAAGCTATTTCCGGTGCTCCTCCGACCCAGAAGTGGGCTGCCGCGCAGCGCAGCACTGGTAAGAGCGCACGGCGGCAGTGGGGATCGCTGCGGGCCAGATAAACAAGTCCCTCGGGCCTTATCCGGCTGCGGACCTTAGTTTGGGGACCCCTGAGCTATAGCTTAGGGCCCCACTCTCTTGCCCCCCAATTCAACAATTCAGTTGAACTATTATTTTGATATTTTGTTATGTGCAAATGGCTTAAGATACCTATTAAAGGTGAAGGTAAAGGGACCCCTGACCATTAGGTCCAGTCGTGGACAACTCTGGGGTTGCGGCGCTCATCTCGCTTTATTGGCCAAGGGAGCCGGCGTCCAGCTTCCGGGTCATGTGGCCAGCATGAATAAGCCGCTTCTGGTGAACTAGAGCAGCGCACGGAAACGCCGTTTACCTTCCCGCCAGCGCGGTACCTATTTATCTACTTGCACTTTGATGTGCTTTTGAACTGCTAGGTTGGCAGGAGCAGGGACTTAGCAATGGGAGCTCACCCTGTCGCAGGGATTCAAACCGCCGACCTTCTGATTGGAAGGTCCTAGGCTCTGTGGTTTAGCCCACAGCATCACCCGCGTCCCTAAGATACCTATTAGGTCCATAAATTACCGTATAGCATATATTCAACACAAAAAACAGCGACTATTTGTTGTTGACAAAGGACAGCTGGACATAGAAAGGGCCCCATTGCCTTCAGTAGCTTAGGGCCTCATCAAACCTCAATCTGGCCCTGGCTACCTTCCCAGGTGGATGAGCCCCATGTGTCCAGCCCTTCCTTCGACAGAACGTGCGAAAACCGCCTTCTTGACTGTTGGACCCACTCTTGGTCTTGTCCACTCAATCTTCCAGAGCCTGTCTTCATATGCAGGGAAAGTCCCCAACTCACCAAGGGCTTGAGGTCCATCAGCTACCTGGTTTAGCTGACCAGTCGAAGCTGTTTGCAGGATGTGGCTTCTGTCTCATGCCAACAGTTTCTATGAGCCGCAGGTGAGAGCTGAGTGCAGGATGGGGACCAGGGCTATCTTAAGTACATCCGGCAAGTGGAATAAATTACATCTCAGTCGATCAATTTAGATCCCAAAATAGCATTGCTTTCTATAGTTGCAGATGAAGCACAAAATCTTAGAGACAAAGACTTAACTGTGCATCTTATAACTGCAGCATGTCTTGCTGTTGCTGGACACTGGAGGACATTAAATGTGAACCTATATGAAGTTTGGTATGCTTATGTCTGGGAGTTAATTTTGATGGAAAAGTTAACAGAAAGGGTACGTGAAAGAAACCAGCGTGAGAAACTACATAACTTTTACATAACGTGGTCCTCCTTTATTACATATGCATCAAAGAAAGAACATGCATTTAAACTACCTTAGACACATGGGAGCATGTGGAATGAATCATAGAATCATAGAGTTGGAATAGACCACAAGGGCCATTGAGTCCAACCCCCTGCCAAGCAGGAAACACCATCAGAGCACTCCTGACATATGGCTGTCAAGCCTCTGCTTAAAGACCTCCAAAGTAGGAGACTCCACCACACTCCTTGGCAGCAAATTCCACTGTCGAACAGCTCTTACTGTCAGGAAGTTCTTCCTAATGTTTAGGTGGAATCTTCTTTCTTGTAGTTTGGATCCATTGCTCTGTGTCCGCTTCTCTGGAGCAGCAGAAAACAACCTTTCTCCCTCCTCTATGTGACATCCTTTTATATATTTGAACATGGCTATCATATCACCCCTTAACCTCCTCTTCTCCAGGCTAAACATGCCCAGCTCCCTTAGCCGTTCCTCATAAGGCATCTTTAAAAAATGATATTTTTTAAACCAGCAACTGTAGAAATAATTTTTCATTTGATTATATTACTAATGTAATTACCTGGATGTAGTTGGGGCTGGGTTTTTTTGGGGGGGAGGGGGGTGTTAGGGGAAACTATATTTTATTGCTTGTATTTGATTATATGTTGTTCTTATATTCAACTATATATATATATATATATATATATATATATATATATATATATATATATATATATATTAAAAAGTACATCCGGCACCATGGTGCAAAGATCCCTCTGGTGGTCTCTCCTCCTCCCCCCCCCCCCCGTTTTCCAGAGTTGCTGACCTTTTTGGCAGCTTTGCAGGGCTGGAGGAGGTGGGCAGCAGCTGGAGGGCGTGGCGTTGCGTAAGTGAGGTGGGCGAGGGCAGTGAGCTGCGCCCAGCCTCCGCCTCTTCCCTGGCGCCCTCCAGAACTTAACAAAACACAACAAACAATACGAGCAACACAGAGACCAGTATACTAGATAGCACTGTAATTCTTATGGCATAATATACATGACTTGGTAACAAAAACAAAACGTGTGCACTTGTAAATTCCCTAATATATTTGAAATCAATTGAACACACTCTGTCAACCTTTGAAAGTTCGTAGAAGTATAATAAGTCTATGGTTGAAACAAAGCAATAGATCTTATCCTGTGAGCTAAGCAGTAAAACATTTTTTAGGCGTTCATGGTGCCGAAGTAGTAGGTGAATAACAATGTAGGACAGTGATCCCAGATAATCTGACTGTTTCGCTGGAATCTTCTTCAGCACAACCCATAGATTAGAAAAATGCACAAGGAGCAGTGGTCATGTGGATATGTAACTTGGGGCCCCGGCGCCGAGTGCCACTTGCTTCTATGGGCAAGACGCCCCTGGGGGGGACCAAGAGTGGACAAATTACCGCAGAAGGAGCATGACGTGTCCCCCACCAGAGGTTTTACCCCATCCCTAACACCCCGTGCATCCCCATGCAACAACTGCATGAACTGCATGGGCAAGACGCCCCTGGTGGGGACCAAGAGTGGACAAACTACCGCAGAAGGAGCATGATGTGTCCCCCACCAGAGGTTTTACCTCATCCCCAACACCCCGTGCAACCCCATGCAACAGCAATAGCAACAGCAGCAGCAGCAGCGACAATCAAGTCATAATTCCTTGCCTCCACCTGGCGTTGGCTCTGGCGCCCCCTACTGTTGACCTCCCCGCCTTCCAGCCTACCAGTCCCAAGAAACAGCTGCCCCTTCGCGCCTCAGGGCCTTGCTCAAAAGCATCTGTTCAAAAGCAGAAACCTGGCGCTGGGTGGGGACTGAGAGGAAAGCACTTGAAACCAAGGAAATGAAATCTAATTACCTAGACCGCAATGTTTTTCCTGCCTGAGTGACTCTGACAGGAGGTGTATTAGCCAGACACATCTCACACAAGCATCCCGACAACGCGTCCCCCCCCCCGGCCCGATCCGCAATCTTCGTTCATGCGGTTAACTGGC
Source organism: Podarcis bocagei (assembly GCF_964188305.1). Taxonomy (NCBI): domain Eukaryota; kingdom Metazoa; phylum Chordata; class Lepidosauria; order Squamata; family Lacertidae; genus Podarcis; species Podarcis bocagei. Next base: position 50,323,762 of record NC_138139.1, on the reverse strand, counting down.
AACAAGAGATCTGGAGAACGACTGTTCCTTTGGGAACAGACAAATTGGATATTGATTAGCGTCTATCGCTAATGACGCAGACTATTAATAGCTCAGGGTGGGTGTGCGTTAAAAATAGCCAGCTTCTCTGAGCAACAAAACCCTCGCTTGCGCTCCTGGATGAGGCCCGCTCTGTTGACTTGGCAGCGAAGGCAGGTAGACACTGTGTAAGGAGGCTGAATAAGCATAAATCAGCCGGGAGGAAAACACAAGACCGCGGGAACCACCAGGGCCATCCTGTGTCCTCCATGGAGCAAGAGAACTACAGACTAGGAGTGGTGTCTGTGGGCCTCCCATGAGCCTCTGGGGGGCCTCTGTGAGAACAAGATGCTGGCTCAGGTGGGCATTTGGCATGGGCTCTTCTGAGATCCTTCTGTCCTTTCGCAGCTCTGCCCTCGCCTTTGATCCCCACTTCCTCGGCATAATAATAATAATAATTTATTATTTGTACCCCGCCCATCTGGCTGGGTTTCCCCAGCCACTCTGGGCGGCTTCCAACAAAGATGAAAAATACACTAAAATGTCACATATTAAAAACTTCCCTGAACAGGGCTGCCTTCAGATGTCTTCTGAATGTCAGGTAGTTGTTGATCGCTTTGACATCTGATGGGAGGGCGTTCCACAGGGCAGGTGCCACTACCGAGAAGGCCCTCTGCCTGGTTCCCTGTAAGCTCACTTCTCGCAGTGATGGAACCACCAGAAGGCCCTTGGAGGTGGACCTCAGTGTCCGGGCTGAATGATGGGGGTGGAGACGCTCCTTCAGATATACTGGACCGAGGCCGTTTAGGGCTTTAAAGGTCAGCACCAACACTTTGAATTGTGCTCGGAAACGTACTGGGAGCCAATGTAGGTCTTTCAAGACCGGTGTTATATGGTCTCGGCGGCCGCTCCCAGTCACCTGCCGCCTAAGGCAGCCCTTTCACTCTGCCTTATGGTAGGGCCGGCCCCATCATATACCGTATATTCTGGTGTATTAGATGACTGGGCGTATAAGACGACCCCCAACTTTTCCTGTTAAATTATAGAGTTTGGCCGCCTGCCAAGCGCCGCCAGGGGCAGAGCGCGTACCCCTCCGCTGCCTTTGCCGTGGCAGCAGCCCGAGGTGAGGCGTTTGGTGGGCGGAACGAAACCCGGCTCCCTCCCTCCCTTCCTCCCTCCCACCTCGGCCTCCGCCGCCCTCACCTGTGGGGAGGCCCAGCTCCTTGGAGCCCTGGCAAAAGCCGCGCACCACCTTGCCGCAGCAGAAATGCGGCAGGTTCTTCATAGTGCTTGCGAGTCGAGCGAAGCCCCGCACGGCCACAGCGGAGGCCAGATCCGGCTCCCACGGTGGCCGCAGCAGGCGGGCTGGCGGGCAGGCGAGCACCGCGCTAAGAAGAATGCTCACAGCGGCCAATGAACACGCGCTGTGCCGGATGGGGGAGAAAGGTTGTTTTCTGCTGCTCCAGAGAAGCGGACACGGAGCAATGGATCCAAACTACAAGAAAGAAGATTCCACCTAAACATTAGGAAGAACTTCCTGACATTAAGAGCTGTTCGACGGTGGAATTTGCTGCCAAGGAGTGTGGTGGAGTCTCCTACTTTGGAGGTCTTTAAGCAGAGGCTTGACAACCATATGTCAGGAGTGCTCTGATGGTGTTTCCTGCTTGGCAGGGGGTTGGACTCGATGGCCCTTGTGGTCTCTTCCAACTCTATGATTCTATGGTATTATCGAGGCCAGCCCCCTAGCATAACACAGTGGGTGTGGGATACATCTACACTGGCTCCCAGTACGTTTCTGAGCCCAATTCAAAGTGTTGGTGCTGACCTTTAAAGCCCTAAATGGCCTCAGCCCAATAGACCTGAAGGAGCGTCTCCACCCCCATTGTTCAGCCCGGACACAGGTCCAGCTCCGAGGGCCTTCTGGCGGTTCCCTCATTGCGAGAAGCAAAGCTACAGGGAACCAGGCAGAGGGCCTTCTTGGTAGTGGCGCCCGCCCTGTGGAACGCTCTCCCATCATATGTCAAAGCGATTAACAACTACCTGACATTCAGAAGACATCTGAAGGCAGGCCTGTTTAGGGAAACTTTTAATGTGTAATAGGTTATTGTATTTTAGTGTTCTGTTGGAAGCTGCCCAGAGTGGCTGGGGAAACACAGCCAGATGGGCGGGGGTATAAATAATAAATTATTATTATTATTATTATTATTATTATTATTATTATTATTATTATTATTATTAAACACCTGTCCATAGTTAGTGCTCCTGAGAGTAGGGGAGGGATGTGGTCTACGGTTATTGAAATCAGTGGCGTAGCGTGGGTTCTCAGCACCCGGGGCAAGTAATTTGCGCCCCCTAACCCGTGGATTTGCGCCCCCTAACCCTAACCCCCAGATGTTGCGGCCGCCCCCCCCTGCACCCCCCACGCTACGCCACTGATTGAAATGGCTCCTCCACACACTCAGGGAAACTGCCAGCTCTCCTCGAAGGGCTCAAAAGGCTTCCTATTTAGGACATGGCTTTGTGGAGCAATGGCAGTCTTTTGAGCTTATAGTACTCTCTGACTTTTCGATTGATCTTTTCCCCTGGGAGGCTGGTGTTATTGCTTTCCACAACCCCCTGCCCCACCTGAAGTCTCCAGGGGGCAGATGCGAGGGGCTGAATCTCAAACCCTTGAACACTTTGAAGCTAAAACCCAGGAAGCCATCTTCCTGTTTTTTATTGCAAGAGTACGACAGCCATCTTTAAAAAATAAATAAATAAAAATCTTTATTTATACTTTTCAAGTTTATACATTTCACTAATTTTATACATTTCACAAATTTCACAATCATGTTGACTTTTCAAAACTTGACTTCTTTCCCCCTCTTTCTACGCTTCCTTAAATTTATTTTTAATATTTTCTGCATATCCAAATTAACCCAATTTGCTCATTTATTCATCTTCTTTAAATCGATATTATGATGAAACTGCAGGCTATTACAATAATCCTGCCAATGTTTTTATCTGTTTACAATTTGTCTGCAAATATTCAACAAACTATTTCCATTCTTTAATAAAATGTTTGTATTCTTGATTTCTTAGTCTTCTGGTAAGTTTCGCCATTTCTGCATATTCCATAAGTTTTTGTATTCAGTCTTCATTTGCTGGGACTTCTGCTTCTTTCCATTTTGGGGCAAGGAACATTCTTGCCGCAGTACAATGGCCATCTTCATTGCCATGATCTCACATGATTGCGTGCCACAGTTCCCCCCCCCAAGTGCTTTCCCCCCAGGTACTGTGTGAGAACGCAGCCCCCCCCCCCCGCATTTTTTCCCATGGCAAATCGTGCCATGAAATTGCGCGAGCTCACGGCAACCAAAATGGCCACTGTTCTCTCGCAATAAGAAATGGGATGTCCTTTTGTTGGAACACTTGTGGGGTATGGGATCTACACACACACACACACACACACACACACGACAGTGCATGTGGCTCACTAGCCTCAGCCTAGCAAGTTGTTGTTGTTTAGTTATTTAGAGCCTGCCAGGCACTTCTGTCTTCCACTGCCTCCCGCAGTTTGGTCAAACTCATGCTGGTAGCTTTGAGAACACTGTCCAACCATCTCATCCTCTGTCGCCCCCTTCTCCTTGTGCCCTCCATCTTTCCCAACATCAGGGTCTTTTCCAGGGAGTCTTCTCTTCTCATGAGGTGGCCAAAGTATTGGAGCCTCAGCTTCAGGATCTGTCCTTCCAGTGAGCACTCAGGGCTGATTTCCTTCAGAATGGACATGTTTGATCTTCTTGCAGTCCATGGGACTCTCCAGAGTCTCCTCCAGCACCAGAATTCAAAAGCATCAATTCTTCGGCGATCAGCCCTCTTTATGGTCCAGCTCTCACTTCCATACATCACTACTGGGAAAACCATAGCTTTAACTATACGGACCTTTGTTGGCAAGGTGATGTCTCTACTTTTTAAGATGCTGTCTAGGTTTGTCATTGCTTTTCTCCCAAGAAGCAGGCGTCTTTTAATTTCGTGGCTGCTCTCACCATCTGCAGTGATCATGGAGCCCCAGAAAGTAAAATCTCTCACTGCCTCCATTTCTTCCCCTTCTATTTGCCAGGAGGTGATGGGACCAGTGGCCATGATCTTCGTTTTTTTTTATGTTGAGCTTCAGACCATATTTTGCGCTCTCCTCTTTCACCCTCATTAAAAGGTTCTTTAATTCCTCCTCACTTTCTGCCATCAAGGTTGTGTCATCTGCATATCTGAGGTTGTTGATATTTCTTTAGGCGATCTTAATTCCGGCTAGGGATTCATCCAGCCCAGCCTTTCGCATGATGAATTCTGCATATAAGTTAAATAAGCAGGGAGACAATATACAGCCTTGTCATACTCCTTTCCCAATTTTGAACCAGTCAGTTCATATCCAGTTCTAACTAGCTTCTTGTCCCACATAGAGATTTCTCAGGAGACAGATGAGGTGATCAGGCAATCCCATTTGTTTAAGAACTTGCCATAGTTTGCTGTGGTCGACACAGTCAAAGGCTTTTGCATAGTCAATGAAGCAGAAGTAGATGTCTTTCTGGAACTCTCTAGCTTTCTCCATAATCCAGCACATGTTTGCAATTTGGTCTCTGGTTCCTCTGCCTCTTCTAAATCCAGCCTTGAGCCTTCCTTGTAGAATTTTAAGAATAACCTTGCTAGTGTGTGAAATGAGTGCAATTGTGCGGTAGTTGGAGCATTCTTTGGCACTGCCCTTCTTTGGGATTGGGATGTAGACTGATCTTCTCCAATCCTCTGGCCACTGCTGAGTTTTCCAAACTTGCTGGCGTATTGAGTGTAGCACCTTAACAGCATCATCTTTTAAAATTTTAAATAGTTCAGCTAGAATACCATCACTTCCACTGGCCTTGTTATTTGCAGTGCTTTCTAAGGCCCATTTGACTTCATTCTCCAGGTTGTCTGGCTCAAGGTCAGCAACCACACTATACCTGGGGTATATGAGACATCCATTTCTTTCTGGTATAGTTCCTCTGTGTATTCTTGTCCTTGGGGAGAGCATTCCACAAATGGGGAGCCCCTGCAGAAAAGGCCACATTCTCATGTTGCCACCTTCTGGACCTCTCATGGAGGAGGCACAACAAGAAGGGCCTCAGAAGGTGATCTCAGGGTCCAGGTCGATTCATATGGAGAGAGGCAGTCTTTGAGGTATAATAATAATAATAATAATAATAATAATAATTTATTATTTATACCCCGCCCATCTGGCTGAGTTTCCCCAGCCACTCTGGGCGGCTCCCAATCAGTGTTAAAAACAGTACAGCGTTACAGGTATTGCAGTCATGAGCCATTTAAGGCTTTATAGGTCAAAACCAGCACTTTGAATTGAGCCCAGAATTGGCAGCCAGTGCGGTCAGGCCAGGACTGGCATTCTGTGCTCAGGCCACCTTGCAACCTGTCCACCAAATTTTACATCAGCTGAAGTTTCCGAACCGCCTTCAGAGGCAGCCCCATATTGCAGTAGTGAGTAACAATTTCTCTCTCTGTGCTGGCCAAATACGACTTGTTGCTGCCTGAAGCAAAACTAGATTCTCATTCTTATTCTTCTTCCTCTTCCTCTCCTCCTCCTTCAATTATTTTTATTAAGATTTTGCAACAAGTTTTAACATAGTCAAAAATTCAAATTACATTTTACATTTTCAGTTTACCCCCTGCCCCCCTGGCACAACTTCCCTTTCTGGTTTATTGCATATTTACTTGCATATAATTTTATATGCCTTATGTATTAAAATTAAAAGTGTACCTTGTCATTCAATTCTTAACTCTTTAACCTCGTATTTATATTTTCTATTTGTATTTGTCCATTGTAAGTGTATTACTCAAATCCTGCAAGTGAGTTCATTTCAGTGCATTTTTTCTGTATATACATCACAAAAGGTTCCCAATCTTTTTTAAAGTCCTTATTGTCCTTATCTTTAAGTCTCTCAGTTTGCTTTGCCATCTCGGTGTATTCCATCAACTTTTCTTGCCATTGTTCTTGCATTGGTATTTCGTTGCTTTTCCATCTTTGAGCTCATAAAATTCTGGCTGCTGTTGTCGCATACATAAATAAATTCTTCTTGTCTTTTGGTAAAGCTTGACCTACAATACCCAATAAAAAGGCTTCTGGTCTTTTAACAAAAGTTATCTTGAACATTTTTTTCAATTCATTATAAATCATATCCCAATAATTTCTAATTGTTTTACAGTTCCACCACATATGAAAAAAGGTACCTTCCTTTTCTTTGCATTTCCAGAATTTGTTGGAGCTTGTTCTATACATTTTTGCCATTTTCACCGGTGTAATATACCTAGAGGGACGCAGGTGGCACTGTGGGTTAAACCACAGAGCCTAGGACTTGCAGATCAGAAGGTCAGCGGTTCGAATCCCCGTGACGGGGTGAGCTCCCGTTGCTCAGTCCCAGCTCCTGCCAACTTAGCAGTTCGAAAGCACGTCAAAGTGCAAGTAGATAAATAGTTACCACTCTGGCGGGAAGGTAAACGGCGTTTCCGTGCGCTGCTCTGGTTCGCCAGAAGCAGCTTAGTCATGCTGGCCACATGACCCGGAAGCTGTACGCCGGCTCCCTTGGCCAATGAAGCGAGATGAGCGCCGCAACCCCAGAGTCGGCCATGACTGGACCTAATGGTCAGGGGTCCCTTTACCTTTACCTAATATACCTAGATGGTGCTTCCCCTTCTACATGGAGAATCTTATCAGACTGTGATTCTTGCGTTTCATGGGGTTGGACCACATGATCCTTTCGGTACCTTCCAGCTCTGCAACTCTGTGATTGACAGCTCATCACTGGCCAACGGCTATAGTCCTTCACTGCACCTGAGATCAGCAGCCTAGTTTAGGGCGTGCAGGGGAGGCTGCGTGGCACACAGACCTCCACCCTACCCCCCAATAGGAGGCGGTGGCGATGCAAGGATGCTGTGGAAGACCTCTGTTTGAGGCACCATTGTTCCAGCTAGATGGACCTACAGTCTGACTCAGTAGAAGGGAACTTCCTAGTTTGAGGACCAATTCCAGTCCTCTTTTGGAGATGGCCCATAACTCAGTGGTTGAACATCTGCGTTGCATGCAGGTTCGATCCCCCATGGCACCTCCAGATTCTTAAGCATAGTAATTTCATTCACTGAATTTTTGTTTTTAATATTTAATGCTCTATTGTTTTTAACACTCGATTGGGAGCCACCCAGAGTGATGGGGGAAACTCAGCCAGATGGGCGGGGTGTTGTTGTTGTTGTTGTTTAGTTGTGTCCAACTCTTCGTGACCCCATGGACCAGAGCACGCCAGGCACTCCTGTCTTCCACTGCCTCCCGCAGTTTGGTCAGACTCATGCTGGTAGCTTTGAGAACACTGTCCAACCATCTCATCCTCTGTCGTCCCCTTCTCCTTGCGCCCTCCATCTTTCCCAACATCAGGGTCTTTTCCAGGGAGTCTTCTCTTCTCATGAGGTGGCCAAAGCCTTGGAGCCTCAGCTTCAGGATCTGTCCTTCCAGTGAGCACTCTGGGCTGATTTCCTTCAGAATGGATAGGTTTGATCTTCTTGCAGTCCATGGGACTCTCAAGAGTCTCCTCCAGCACCAGAATTCAAAAGCCTGAGTTCTTCGGCGATCAGCCTTCTTTATGGTCCAGCTCTCACTTCCATACATCACTACTGGGAAAACCATAGCTTTAACAATACGGACCCTTGTCTCTGCTTTTTAAGATGCTGTCTAGGTTTGTCATTGATTTTCTCCCAAGAAGCAGGCGTCTTTTGATTTTGTGACTGCTGTCACCATCTGCAGTGGTCATGGACCCCAAGAAAGTAAAATCTCTCACTGCCTCTATTTCTTCTCCTTCTATTTGCCAGGAGGCGATGGGACCAGTGGCCATGATCTTCTTTTTTTTGATGTTGAGCTTCAAACCATATTTTGCGCTCTCCTCTTTCACCCTCATTAAAAGGTTCTTTAATTCCTCCTCACTTTCTGCCATTAAGGTTGTGTCATCTGCATATCTGAGGTTGTTGATATTTCTTCCGGCAATCTTAATTCCGGCTTGGGATTCATCCAGCCCCGCCTTTCGCATGATGAATTCTGCATATAAGTTAAATAAGCAGGGAGACAATATACAGCCTTGCAGTACCCCTTTCCCAATTTTGAACCAGTCAGTTGTTCCATATCCAGTTCTAACTGTAGCTTCTTGTTCCACATAGAGATTTCTCAGGAGACAGATGAGGTGATCAGGTGGTGATCAGATGAGGTGATCTGATCTGACCTAGAAGATGAGGTGATGGGCGGGGTATACCGTAAATAATTAATAATAATAATAATAATAATAATAATAATAATAATAATAATTGCTTGTATGCATTACTATGTGTTTAAACGGAACTGTAAACACTATGTTTTAATTCATGTATAAGTTTCTGCAAGCAAAGTTTTTGAATGTTAAAAGTCTGGACATTGGCTTCATTTCCAAAGAAGGGTGTCAGTCAGATATATGATTTCAACGCAGAAGTCCAGGGATCCTAGAGAGCCATGGCTGCCAGTCAGTGTAGACAATATTGAACTAGATGGGCCGGTGGTTTGACTCCATGCAAGGCAGTCTCCTATGTTTCTGTTTCATGCATGCACGTGGCCAGGATCACCCTGCTAAATCTCATTCCAGTAATTCCAAACGTGTGCCATTGTACCAGGACTCACCTTCCCAACCTCCCCCCCCCCCCCATTGCTATTCTCCTCCTCTGAATCTCTATAACTGATGGATTACTCAGTTGGCAGAGCTTTAGACTCTTAATCTCAGGGATGTGGGTTCAAGCTTCACGGTGGGCAAAAGATTCCAGCCTTGCAAGGTGTTATGTACTGAGTTGAAGAGGATCCAAAATGCAGCAGTCTGATTGGTCCTAGAACAATAGGATTCAGAATGCAGCAGTCTGATTGGTCCTATAACAATAGGATTCAGAATGCAGCAGTCTGATTGGTCCTAGAACAATGCAGCAGTATGATTGGTCTGCAGGAGCCACCCAATCCAGCTCCAGATGGAAGTGAATCCACAACCTGATTGGCTTACAGTAGAATTCCGAAATTAGGCAATCACATGCAGCCCATTGTGTAAATAATGTATATAAAGCAGATACTTTGGGGGAACATTCATTCCTCCTCACCACTATGAGCTGAATAAAGAGCATGAAATCCACTCTCAACTCTGAGTATATTTCACAAGGGGTTGGGCTAGATCATGGGTAAGCAAACTAAGGCCCGGGGGCCGGATCCGGCCCAATTGCCTTCTAAATCCGGCCCGCGGATGGTCCGGGAATCAGCGTGTTTTTACATGAGCAGAATGTGTCCTTTTATTTAAAATGCATCTCTGTGTTATTTGTGGGGCATAGGAATTCATTCATTTTTTCCCCCAAACTATAGTCTGGCCCCCCCAAGGTCTGAGGGACAGTGAACCGGCCCCCTGCTGAAAAAGGTTGCTGACCCCTGGGCTAGATTATATTTGTGGTCCCTTCCGCTATGATTCCGATTCTGTTTCGTCTCCCTGCTGCTGAGACAGAGAAAGATGGGGGGAAATGGCTTGTAACTATTATTTCTCGGCTCCTTCCTCTACGCACCTCTGACGTTAGTTTGGATCCCATTGCTGAGCTCTTATGGGTCCACCGAGCCTTCTCAAGAACAGGCTATTCCTTAGACTGCAGTCACAGCACTCTGCGTTCTTCTCAGAAGCGGGTAGGAATGCCACTGCCTTGTGATTAACTCTGTCCGCTGAAGAATGATAACAACAACAATCATTTTACTAAATTTATTACCTGCTCTTCACCAGCAGCAATTAGAACATAAAACCACACCATAAAAAACCTGCATATAAAAAAAATCAATTAAGAAACCAGCTGTTATGAAAAGAGGCATTCTTAACCACCTGCATGAGCCTGATGGAATATTATTATTATTATTATTATTATTATTATTATTATTATTATTATTATTATTATCATCATCATCATCATCATCATCATCATCATCATCTATTTATTATTTATACCTCGCCCATCCGGCTGGGCCTCCCCAGCCACTCTGGGCGGCTTCCAACAAAATATTAAAAAACCGTAATACAGTGGTACCTCAGGTTACATACCCTTCAGGTTATATACGCTTCAGGTTACAGACTCCACTAACCCAGAAATAAGGGTTAAGAACTTTGCTTCAGGATGAGAACAGAAATTATGCTCCAGCAGCACAGCAGCAGCAGGAGGCCCCATTAGCTAAAGTGGTGCTTCAGGTTAAGAACAGTTTCAGGTTAAGAACGGACCTCTGGAATGAATTAAGTACTTAACCCGAAGTACCACCGTACATCAAACATTAAAAGCTTCCCTAAACAGGGCTGCCTTCAGATGTCTTCTAAAAGTCTGGTAATTGTTTTTCTCTTTGACATCTGGTGGCAGGGCGTTCCACAGGGCGGGTGCCACTACCGAGAAGGCCCTCTGCCTGGTTCCCTGTAACCTCACTTCTTGCTGTGAGGGAACCACCAGAAGGCCCTTGGAGCTGGACCTCAGTGTCTGGGTAGCACGATGGGGGTGGAGACGCTCCTTCAGAGTTGTGACATTGTTGGCTGGGTCTGATGGAAGTTATAGTCAAGGGCATCCCAGAGGGTACATGGTTGGAGAACGCTGCCTGGTTCTCATAAGCAGCTGTAGGCTTTGATGCCTGAGTTCTGGTTGTCGTTGTGTGTGGGTTTTTTTTACCACCCCATGAAATTAAATTGATTTTTATCACCCACAAACAGGTTGGGTCAGGCCAAAGCACCAGGACTAGGGAGTGTCACGTGCCGTACAATCAATAGCCTCAGGCCGTTTAATTTCCTTAATGAGACAAGTGAGCATACAAGGCTCCCGCTTGTTAACCTCTGCAGGATGGCTGGGTGTGATCTGCTTTGAACCCGCAGGCGCTAAAGGATCCTGGGTTTGAGGAACAGAGCAAAAAGTGATCAGAGAAAGAAAGCTCTGTTTCCTGGAGGAGAGACAACATCGCCCACACACCTGTGAGTCTCTCTCTAGGGTTGCAGCTATGCAGCTAAAGTAGCCTAGGCAAATTTTATGCAAAAAATTGTCTCCTTTTCTGTGCAGGGGGCTGCCCAAGCTAAATATATATATTTGTATATATTATACATTTTTATTAATTTTTTAACATATTAATTCCAACATTCATACAACATAACTTCTCATCCTATACAATATTTTTGGACTTCCGTCAATGCCTCTGATGATTTTCCATTATTTATCACATATTATGCCTTTCTTAATTTCATATTAGCTTTAATATCCTTAACTAATAATTATCCTCATTGTCTTTTTTGCATTATTTCAGATAATTCACCTTACAAAACTTCTTGCAGACCCACTAGCGTAATCTGTTCATCACAATTACTTTTCAAATAATCCCTAAATTTACTCCAGTCTTCTAAGAATCTCTGGTCCCGCAGGTTTCGAATCCTTCCTGTTAATTTATCTAATTCTGCATAGTCCTATCAGTTTCATCCTCCATTCTTCTTTCATCAGTAGTTCTTCTTGTTTCCATTTTTGTGCCAATAATATTCTTGTTGCCGTCATTGCATATAAAAACAACTTACAATCCTTTCTGTTTATATCATCTCCTACAATGCCAAGTAGAAATGCTTCTGGTTTCTTAATAAATGTGTATTTCAACATATTTTTCATCTCATTATATATCATTTCCCAGAAGTTTTTTACTTTTTTACATTCCCACCACATGTGATAAAATGTTCCTTCTTTCTTTTTACATTTCCAACATTTATTGCTAACTTTATACATTTTAGCTAATTTCAGAGGCATAATATACCACCTATAAATCATTTTCATCACATTTTCTTTTAAGGCATTGCATGCAGTAAATTTTAATCCTTCTTTCCACAGTTTCCCCCAATCGTCTAACTGTGTATTATACCCAAAGTCTTTGGCCCAGTCTATCATAACCGATTTTACCTCCTGCCCTAGCTAAATAAGGTGTGTGTGTGTGTTTATTTATTGCTTTTATACCCTCACCTTTTCCTCCAGGGAGTTCAGTGGGGTGTACATGCAGACCCTCCAAGTGTCCCTATTTTCCAGGGACAGTCCCAGATTTACAGAAGCCGTGCCAGTTCCTGATTTGATCCCAGTATGTCCTGCCTTTCCTTAGGATGTCCCTATTTTCATGGGAGAAATATTGGAGGGTGTGGGCCCCTCAAGCCAAGGAGATAAGTAACTATGCAACCTTTAGAAGACATCTGAGGGCAGCCCTATATAGGGAAGTTTTTTTAAAATGTTTGATGTTTTAATTATGTTTTTATATATGTTGGAAGTTGCCCAGAGTGGCTGGGGCAACACAGTCAGATGGGCAGGATATGATATGATATGATGATATGATATGATATGATATGATATGATATGATATGATATGATATGATATAGTACCGTATTTTTTGCTCTATAAGACTCACTTTTTCCCTCCTAAAAAGTAAGGGGAAATGTGTGTGCGTCTTATGGAGCGAATACAGGCTGCGCAGCTATCCCAGAAGCCAGAACAGCAAGAGGGATTGCTGCTTTCACTGCGCAGCGATCCCTCTTGCTGTTCTGGCTTCTGAGATAGAGAATTTTTTTTTCTTGTTTTCCTCCTCCAAAAACTAGGTGCGTCTTGTGGTCTGGTGCGTCTTATAGAGCGAAAAATACGGTATGTTGTTGTTTAGTCGTTTAGTCGTGTCCGACTCTTTGTGACCCCATGAACCAGAGCACACCAGACACTCCTGTCTTCCACTGCCTCCCGCAGTTTGGTCAAACTCATGCTGGTAGTTTCGAGAACACTGTCTAACCATCTCGTCCTCTGTCGTCCCCTTCTCCTTGTGCCCTCCATCTTTCCCAACATCAGGGTCTTTTCCAGGGATCTTCTCTTCTCATGAGGTGACCAAAGTACTGGAGCCTCAGCTTCAGGATCTGTCCTTTCAGTGAGCACTCAGGGCTGATTTCCTTCAGAATGGATAGGTTGGATCTTCTTGCAGTCCATGGGACTCTCAAGAGTCTCCTCCAGCACCATAATTCAAAAGCATCTATTCTTTGGCGATCAGCCTTCTTTATGGTCCAGCTCTCACTTCCATACATCACTACTGGGAAAACCATAGCTTTAACTATACGGACCTTTGTTGGCAAGGTGATGTCTCTACTTTTTAAGATGCTGTCTAGGTTTGTCATTGCTTTTCTCCCAAGAAGCAGGCATCTTTTAATTTTGTGGCTGCTGTCACCATCTGCAGTGATCATGGAGCCCAAGAAAGTAAAATCTCTCACTGCCTCCATTTCTTCCCCTTCTATTTGCCAGGAGGTGATGGGACCAGTGGCCATGATCTTCGTTTTTTTTAATGTTGAGTTTCAGACCATATTTTGCGCTCTCCTCTTTCACCCTCATTAAAAGGTTCTTTAATTCCTCCTCACATTATAATATAATATAATATAATATAATATAATATAATAATAGGACATCCCTATTTTCATTGCAGAAATGTTAGAGGGTATGTACATGGCCCTCCCCCATTTCATTTAATCCATACAACAACAACAACAACAACCCTGTGAGGTAAGTTAAACTGAGATGCAGTGACTGGTCTGCAAGCTTCATGGCCAAGTGCAGGATTTGAACCCGGGATTCCCAGGTCTTAGTCCAACACTCTAACCATTACACCACCACTGATCCTTTAATGAAATAGCCGATGGTCTCATGGGTCAGTGGCTCCACCTCTTGCCCATGTTGCTTTGGCTGCAGCTGGCAACACTGGCCCTTCTCCAGACACACACACACACTTTTGATTCCACCAATGTTTAATTGTTTTTCCCATGTTTTTAGTGGTTCTTATTTTTATTTATAAGCTGCCTTGTGAAAATGATGACGACGACAACGACAATGACAACAACAACAACAACAACACCAACAGGGATTTAAATTGGGGCTTTCTGCACACAAAGCAGATGTTTCACCACCGAGTTAGATTCCTTCCCCGAGTTACAACCTTTCCTTTCCTTCGTAAAATTTATATTGCAAGGAAAAAAGCCTCAGGGCAGTTTACAAGAATGAAACAATCAAATTGTCAATTAAAAAAACTGTTAAAGACGGCTATTAAAAAAATAACCAAAAAACAACGATGCTCTAAAAACGAGATGAAAACCCATGTCAACATTTCACCTCCCTGAGTAGGCTGGCCAAATGAAAAATGTTTTTACCAGGCACCCAAAAGTGACCCTGATGTCAATAGGCAGGGAGTCTGGTCGCTGCCACACCAAAAGAGCAATTCCTTCTCCTGTTTCCCCTTGCGTTTGTGCCTTCAGCCCTCCAGAAGTTGCTGAGCTACAACTCCCAACACCCTTGGGCTTATTGGCCATGCTTGCAGGGGAGATGGGAGTTGTAGTTCAGCGACACCCGGGAGCAGTGCTTGGAGCCTCCCCTTTCCGAGCCAGAGGTGGCAGTTTCCACCCATAATCTATGCATGTGCGTAGGAAGAGTGACTTATTGCATTTGACCTGAGGAAAAGCCTTGGGGTTGAGCTCCTGGGTCAGGTCACACTGTGGGCGCTCAGTTTTGTCAAAGAGATTTCCTGTTCCATTCAGTAGCACAGGTAATCCCTCTCATACTGCGAGTGATATGCTCCAAACCGGCCCGCCAGCTCCTCTGCGCATGGCTCTTCCGCTATTTGAAGGGCTGAAGCCAGCGAGGCAATGATGTTTCCAGCTCTCCTCAGCTCAGTTTAGTAGCAGAAGGATTTCCCTGCATTACCACTGGCCTTGGAGAGGACACCCTGAATATGAGGACAAGGACACTGGCAATGACTCCCACAATCACTTTTCACCACTAGGCCTCAGCGCTGGAACATGGCATGGCAGCAAAAAGGCACACCTGGGAATTTCCGAGGGGGAAACCCCTGCCAAATTATCGCCAACTTGGCAAAAAAAGGGCAAACTCCGGAGCGTGAGAAGTAGCTGGAACAGACCCAAGGCCTGCATCTGTTCTCAAAACAGTCGGCTGGCTTCCTCTGACAAGCCAGTGATGGTGTTGTGGTTAGAGCATAGGACGAGGAGCCGGGAGGGATCTGGGTTCAAATCCCCACTCAGAGATGAGGCTTGCTGGGCGGCCTTGGAAACCAGTCCCTGCCTCTCAACCTCTACCTCACAGGGGTGTTGGGATGAAATGAGGAGGGAGAGAACCATGACCTCCACCTTGAGCTCCTAGGTGGAAAAGGTAGGATATAAATGCAATAAATAATTTTTAAAAAATAAATATTTTTTATTAAGTTTTACATTGCAAACATTAAACAATACCAGAATTATCAATCTTTTTTCAACTGCTTCACTTATTTTCTCTCTCTTTTAAAAATCATCCATTTTTTCCCCCTTAGTTGTTTAGTACAAGCATTACTCAAATCCTGCCAAAGTTTTTAGTTGTTTGCAGTGTTCTCTTAAACACATTATAAATTTTTCCCATTCCTTCTTAAAGTTCTTCTCTCCCTGCTTTCTGATTCTCCCGGTCATTCTCGCCATTTCGGCATAATCCATCGTCTTCATCAACCACTCGTCTCTGGTCGGGACTTTATCTTCTTTCCATCTCTGAGTCAGTAGTAGCCGCACTGCTGTCGTTGCATACATAAATACAGTGGTACCTTGGTTCTCAAACTAAGGTTACCCATTTCCCGGGGACAGTCCCCGGATTTACAAATCAGTCCCCATACAAAATCCATTGAAGTTGAAAAGTGTCCCCGGATTCATTGGAAAAAATCTGGTAACCTTATCCCAAACAACTTGGAATCCAGACACTGCAAACCCAGAAGTAAGTGTTTGGGTTTGCAAACCTTTTTCGGAAGCTGTCTGATTTTGCTATTAATTTTGTGTTTTTGTTTTCACAGCTCTTTTTGTTTTGTTTTTGTGACTGTGTGGAACCCAGTTCAGCTACTGATTGATTGATTGTGTGACTGCAGTACATTGTTAATTGCTTTCATTAAATGGAACAATGGTCTCGTTAGATAGTAAATTTCATATTAAATTGCTGTTTCCGGGGTTATTTTTTAAAGTCTGGAACGGATTAATCCATTTTGCATTACTTTCTATGGGAAAGCGCACCTTGGTTTTGGAATGCTTTGGTTTTGGAATGAACTTCCGGAACGGATTAAGTACCACTGTAGTCGTTTCAATAAATAACAAAATAAGCCAATAAGCAGCACATGAGCGCAATAGCCGTTTTTCAGTTCAGCACTTCCAGGCGCTGGTACCCAGATGGATGCTGCCTCTGAGAGTGGATTCAGGACATCACCATCCTGACTCACAGACATCGATAGCCCTCTCCTCCAGGAATTTCGCCAACCCTCTTTCAAAGGCTGGTGGCCACCACTGCCTCCTGGGTTTTTCTCAAACGATCTGAGATGACGCCTGCGTGCCTGCCTTTGCTCCTCCCGCTTCATTCCTC
The DNA here is from genome assembly GCF_964188305.1 of Podarcis bocagei. Lineage (NCBI taxonomy): Eukaryota > Metazoa > Chordata > Lepidosauria > Squamata > Lacertidae > Podarcis > Podarcis bocagei. Next base: position 50,307,249 of record NC_138139.1, on the reverse strand, counting down.
TTCTGGTTCTAGGAGACCAGGAGGAGGTGAAAATCCCAGCTAAGGAAAGATGAACAACCAAGACTATGCCGAAATGGCAAAAATGACTGTGAAGATCAGGCACCAAGACGATAAGAAATTCAGTAAAGAGTGGGGGAAATGTATAGAGTATCTGAAATACCACTGTAGATATTTTAAAAAAGTTAGCAGGATTGTTATAACACTTGTAATAAGGCTTTAAAAGGTTAAAAAATGGATATAAAAGAAAGTTGAAAAATGTAATTACCGTATTTTTCGCTCTATAACATGCACCCTAAGACACACCTAGTTTTTGGAGGAGGAAAACAAGAAAAAGAAATTCTGAATATCAGAAGCCAGAAGAACAAGAGAGATTGCTGCGCAGCGAAAGCAGCGATCCCTCTTGCTGTTCTGGCTTCTGGGATAGCTGCACAGCCTGCATTCACTCCATAAGACGTACACACATTTCCCCTTACTTTTTAGGAGGGAAAAAGTGAGTCTTATAGAGCAAAAAATACGGTAGATGCAGTAGGGAGAATAGATAAATATTGGAAACCAGCGGGTGGGGAAAGTCCGGGGATTCAAGTAATCCCAGGTATATGAAAAATTAAAAATGTTTTAATTGTGTAAGAATACTGTTGGAAAATTAAATATTAAAAAAGGAGGGGAGTTTGTTGCAGCAGGAGGGGGAGACACCCTGGCTTCTACAGCAGTCTGCCTCATTTTTGCTTCTTGGCCGCCTCTGCTTCTGATCTTGCACTTCTCTCTGGCACAGACTCGCCCCGCTCACAAAGCCCTGTCCTCTCCTCAGCTTCTGACATCTCCTCTTCCCAGTCGTCTCCCTCTGACTGCTCATTGTCGTCCCACCACCAGTCCCCGGGCTCCCAGCCTTCTTCCCTTGGGGGTTCCCCAGCTGCTTCCTCCCAACGTTCTTCTGTGTCCAACCAGCCAGCATTGCAGCCCTTGGATCACTGCAGCACACACATATGGACTGAAGAGCAGAAGAAGAGCCTGTAGCTGGATCAGGCCAAGGGCCCATCTGGTCCAGCATCCTGTTCTCACAGTGACCAACCAGATGCCTGTGGGAAGTCTGCAAGCAGGATCCGAGCAAGAGAGCACTTATCTTAACTTAAAGAAAGCAAAAGAGATTATTGTGGACTTTATTTTTTATATATATAATATTTTATTAGGTTTCATCAATAGAAAAGTTTAGAAAAGTACAAAAAACGAAAAAGATACAAAATAACAAAATACAAAAATATATACATTAAACACAAAAATAAAAAGAAGAAACACATATAAAAGAAAAACAAAAATTCCCTCTTTCTTAGTTTCTCATCTTTAGTTAACTTATTTTCCTGACTTCCTCGCGTCTCCCATTTTTGTATCCCTTTTAGAAATTGGTTCAGCAAATTCATGTCCTATTAAATTATCTATTATTGATCCCATCTTACATTTTACCTTGTTGCTAGAACCCCTTCAATTCATTTCAATGTCATCAGCATTCAAAAACGGGCCAGTCGTGTCCAACTCTAGGGTTGTGCGCCCATCTCACTTAAGAGGCCAGGGGCCAGCGCTGTCTGGAGACACTTCCGGGTCACGTGGCCAGCGTGACGAAGCTGCTCTGGTGAGCCAGCACAGCACACGGAAACGCCGTTTACCTTCCCGCTATAAAGCGGTACCTATTTATCTACTTGCACTTAGGGGTGCTTTCGAACTGCTAGGTGGGCAGGACCTGGGACCGAAAGACGGGAGCTCACCCCGCCGCGGGGATTCGAACCGCGACCATACGATCGGCAAGTCCTAGGCGCTGAGGTTTTACCCACAGCGCCACCCGCGCCCCTTTAGGAAATGTAAATTGAATATTCAGCCACTCGTTATTGAGGGGAAGTGCATGGAACAGGTCTCGGTGTTTCGATTTCTGGGAATGGAGTTGAGATATGACCTAACCTGGGGAGAAAACAGCAAAGACCTGATGAAGAGAGCGCAGCAGAGGTTATATTTTCTGAGAATCCTCCGGAAAAATAATCTCTCAAAGGACCTGTTGATGGCATTTTACCATTGTACTGTGGAGTGTGTATTAACTTATGGTCTCTGTGTGTGGTTTGGGAGCTGCACGGCCAGGGAAAAAACAATGCTGTCCAGGGTTATAAAGACTGCAGAGAGAATAATTGGTGCACTCTTCCCACCTTGGATCAAATCTATGCTTCCAGGTGTCATAAGAAAGCTGCAGAGATAGTGCAGGATAGTGCGAACCCCGGAAATGATCTCTTTCAGCTTCTGCCTTCTGGAAGAAGGTACAGGGTTATAAAGACTAGGACTAGCCGCCTGAGAAACAGTTTCTATCCAAATGCGATTTTGGTTTTAAACACAGTGTAAGGTAGTCTCTGTGGGAGTATATTGTATTCAATTATGGGGTATCAGAGTTTTTAGGGGAGTTAACTAGGCTGGGATAGCTGGGATAGCAGGTTTGTTGGTTTTTGAATGTCTGATGTAGATTTTTTCAATTACGTTGTTCTGTACAGAATAATGACAATAAAGATTATTGTATTGTATTGTATTGTATTGGGACGTGGGTGGCGCTGTGGGTTAAACCACAGAGCCTAGGACTTGCTGATCAGAAGGTTGGCGGTTCGAATCCCCGAATGGGGTGAGCTCCTGTTGCTTGGTCCCTGCTCCTGCCAACCTAGCAGTTCGAAAGCACCTCAAAGTGCAAGTAGATAAATAGGTACCGCTCCAGCGGGAAGGTAAACAGCTTTTCCGTGCGCTGCTCTGGTTCGCCAGAAGCGGCTTAGTCATGCTGGCCACATGACCCGGAAGCTGTACGCCAACTCCCTCGGCCAATAAAGCGAGATGAGCGCCGCAACCCCAGAGTCGGCCACGACTGGACCTAATGGTCAGGGGTCCCTTTACCTTTACCTATTGTATTGTATTGTATTGTATTGTATTGTATTGTATTGTATTGTATCTTTCTCTGACACGTCCTCCATGCTCACGCTGCTAGGCCTCATGACAAGGCTTTTATTAGAAAATAATAATAATAATAATACGTGGCAATACGTTGCATGTTTTTATTTTCTCGCTTCCTTCTTGTTTTGCTGACACTGCCACGAAACTCTCCTTTTGCAGATGGGCTGTGTTTACTTGCATTTCACTCTCTCACAATACAATGTTTGTCTGGCCCTGCCTGAACTTCAAATGTGTTTGCTTTTCTGCATAAACTGAGAGCTACCTGGAAATGCCTGCCCTTTGCTCTCTCCTGCCTGATATGTTCATTTTGGTCCATGGAAAGCCAAACCCTTTCTCCCAGGCACGACAAACAAGCACGTGGGGAAAACAGCGCACCTTGCCCCAACCTAGCAGATGGGAAAGAGAGCTGTATGGAGCAGTGGATTGGAAATACTGGGCTGGAGTGGAGAAACCTGAGTTCGAATCCTACTCAGTTGCCCTGTTTAAGAAAGTTTTTAATGACTGATGTTTTAATGTATTTTAAATATTTTGTTGGAAGCCACCTATTATTATTACAGTCATACCTTATGTCATGTTTGCTTCATGTTACGTTCTTTCAGGTTACGTCCCGCGGCGACCTGGAAGTACTGGAAAGGGTTACTTCTGGGTTTCTCTGCTCACGCATGCGCAGACACACAAAATGCCGTCATGCGCATGCGCAGAAGCGGCGAATCACAACCTGTGCATACGCAGATGTGCTGCTGTGGGTTGCGCTCTTTTCCTGTTGTGAATGGGCCTCCAGAACGGATCCCATTCGTAACCAGAGGTACCACTGTATTATTAATTATTATTATTATTATTATTATTATTATTATTATTATTATTATTATTGCTTCAGACGAGCCCGGGACCGGTTCAAAATATTTTGCCACCCGAGGCAATGGAGAAGTTGACACTTTGCATAAAGAAGTCAACTGAATTGGCAGTCGGATCTCAGTGAGATCCATCCATCCATTTCAGTCCCAGTCAGTTTCTCATCTCTCCAACCTTAAATCAGCTTGCCTAATTTCTGAAATAAGATAACGACAAAGCACGCACCTGAAAAATTGCATGGATTTCCCACCACATTTCTACTATTATACACATTTGTACAATTCTGCACAACGCATTCATTTTTGCATGCAATTTCCCCTTTATAGGATGCCTCCTGGGAGCAGACAGGCAAATCCCAAAACTTCAGGTCAGCCCTGGAGTCAGAAACGGTGCAATCCAGAAACCCTACCTGAGGCACCCACCTCACTCTGCCCAACGGTAGGTACGGCCCTGTTCAGGCCAGCAGCATAAGGCCTAGCAAGGAGACATTTTCTGTGTGGCAGATCATGGCTGGCAGGAACAAGTGTACACGGAACGGTATACATGGAACAGTGCCAAGATTTAGGACGAGAACAGCTGGTGGCCTCTGCTCGGCCCTCAACGGTAGGGGTGTCTTTCCTCCTGAACTGCTGCCGATGGCCTATATTTCGCGGCAGTGTGTGCAGAGTGGGGGGCTGTCTCCGGTTACCGTTGACATTTTCTTCCTAATCCCGGCCTCTTTTAAAGCCCGCCGGAGGTGTGAGAATGCTGCTGTCTCGCTGAGTACAGTGGCAGGACATGTTAATGCTTCTCACCCCAGAAAGGCAGATGAACGCCTGGCCTTTCGCCACCCCTCCCTCCCCTCAGGGATCGTCAAACACACAATGTTCTGCAGGACTGGCGTCCCAGATGGCTAAGAAGGTGACGATAATTCGAACCGAGGCCCGGCTGGGAACATCCAGTGCATCATTTTGTAACCAAGAGGAGGGAGAGGCTGGGCTTCGGTGGAAGGCGTTGAGGAACGCAGAACAAAAGCAGAGGCTCAAAGAAACCCATCTGGATCCATGTGAAGCCTCAGCCACAGGGCTGGGTACCAGCCCATGCCCTCAGCGCCATCACGTGCCACATGCTGTCGGCCGGCTCATCTGAGCATCATATTCCATTAACATCAACAAGGCTTCCTCTTTTTACATTGTTGTTTTGGTTCCCCATATTTTCAATGGGTGACCTCCTCCCCAAGCTTAGCTCATGTCTTTCATATATATATATATATATTCATTTTTTAACATATAGGTTAAAAAATCATTTACCATAACTTCTTATCTTATACAATGTTTTAGACTTCCGTCAACAACCTCTGAAGATTTTCCGTTCTTTATCCCTTGTTCTGCATTTCTTAATTTCTCTATTAGTTTTAATTGTCCTTAACTAAGAATTCTTCTCAAAGTCTTCCTTGCAATAGTTCACAAAGTCCTCCTTACAGAACTTCTTGCAGTCCTACTAACGTAATCTGCTGATCACAATTGCTTTTCAAATAATTCAAATATTTGCTCCAGTCCTGTGCATGTGCAGATGTAGCACTGCAGGTTGCGAATGTGCGTCCTGCACAGATCATGTTCGCAACCTGAGCATCCACTGTATTATCATCAACATCATCATCATCACCACCATCACTGTAACACCAGCTTTGTGGCTTCCAAAGGCATCTGTTTGACTGATGCTGCAGTCAATGGACCAGCGCTCTGAAGAGTGCAGAGTCCACACTTCTTCCCCGACGCCTTATGTACCTCTTTCCACTCCATTGCAAGCAGTGTGCTCTGCAATCTTGACCCCTTGCTTCTAATCCCACAAAACTCTGCAGGTGGATCCTGATGTTTGTTTAAGATGGCACATGATAACCTCTCCATCACTATCTGATAAATGATGGAATACTGCTCACCTGACTGGAGAAAGCCAAACACTTTTGCTGCACGTGAGTCTAGCAGGTGTCGGGCTCAGGAAGTTGTGATCACAACTAAGGCAGGGAGCATCATTGAGGCTGTTTGAATGGTGGATCTGCATGTATTTCACATCACGGCAGGGAATCTGTGGCCAGATGATACCCAAGTATATACAGTTTTTGCACGTATTACTTGGCCTTATGCTGATGGGAGCAGCGGCGGTTTTAGGGTAGCGCAACCAATGCGGCTGCACAACAGCATGGTGGAACGAAGTGTGAGAGGTGGGGTGAGGCGAATTTTAGCATCACACAGGGTGCCACTGAAAATTGAGAGCCCAAAGTCTGCCACTGGCTGCAGAAACGCACTGCAAAATTCTGAGAAGTGCAAATTTGGAAGTCTGCATTCCAGTTCTCGCATAATGTCAGTTTATATCCTTTAACTGAGAGCTGAATTGAATTTCTCCCCTCTCAACCTTTCAAACGCCATCTTCCCTCCCCCTTCCTTCTTCTTTTGATAATCTGAAGTTGCTTTTCCTCACCCGCACGGAAGGAAACGAAGTTGGTCGTGGGTTCTCCCTGCTGTGGAATTCAGATCAGATTGAAAAACGCTCCTTCTTGGTGCCAGCTTAGAGTCTGTGCATCTGTCACTCTGAGAGCGTTTACCAAGCAACCAGATAATAATAATATCTCACCACGAGTGCTTTTATTTACCTTCATTTTCTCAGAACAGCAAGGCATGGGTGAGGAGGCCTCTTCCGCCGTTGAGTAGCGGCTCTGCCTTGTAATTAACAGAGACAGGTATGAACCGGCTCCAGCCAACACAGCCCCAATTAATCTCGACCCATGAAGCAGCGGTCCAAAATAATTATCCCTTGAATAAATAGCAACAGAGCAGAGACCGAAGGCCTGGCCTGCAGCAGGATAGCAGAGATCTCCATCAACGCTCCATTTGTAAGTGTTGTTGTGATGCACAATGAAGTCCCCAAAGGATTGGTTGCAAAGCTCAAGGAAATGACCCCACTGCTATTAGAAGCTTGAAATTGAGAAGGGAAAGCTAGTGATGGAAGATTCATGAAATCATGAGAGCATTAGGCTGAAGGAAGGCTTGGGTGAAATCTTTAGCCAGGGTTCAAGCCTAGAAACTTGTATTTTAATATTTTGCTAGAAGCCGCCCAGAGTGGCTGTGGAAACCCTGCCAGATGGGCAGGGTATAAATAAATTATTATTATTATTATTATTATTGAACTGGTGGGTTTTTTTATGAAGACCCTGCTGGATCAAACAGAAAAACTCCATCTGGTCCAGCATGGAGTAGTGGCCAGATGGCTCCAGGAAGCCAAAGAACTGGGCACCAAGACAACAATCCTACAGCCTGGATAGCTCAGTTGGTTAGAGCATAATGGGGATAATGCCAAGGTTGCAGGTTCTATCCCCGTGTGGGCCAGTTGCGTATTCCTGCATCGCAGGGGGTTGGACTAGATGTTCCTGAGGGTCCCTTCCAGCTCTACGATTCTTTGATGACTGACTTAGGTTTAATACTATCAATACTTTCAGTCCCAGCCAGAGCAGAATGGCAGATTAAGTTGATGGATTATGCCGAACTGGCAAAAATGACCGGAAGAATCAGAAATCAGGAAGACCAAAATTTTAATAATGGGCAAAATTTATAATTTATCTTAAAAACCATTGTAAACATGCAACATTGTTAGTAGGATTGGAATAACACTTGTAGTTTAATGGTGAATTTTGGACTCAATGGAGAAGTAAAAGATTTGGATTATTATAAAAGATGCAGGGGGAAATGATTAACAATAGGACCCATAAAGGGCAGGAGAGAAGACCAGGAGATTCTATGGAATCTTGTCTTTATGTTGTATGTTGAAAATGTGATTGTAAAACTGTAATTTGAAAAACCAAATGAATTTAATAAAAAAAATAAAATACTATCAATATTTTCAGCAGGGCTCAGTTGAAACCAACCCAATTTGATTCGGAAAATGCGGAGTACTGAACTTAAGACTGGTTAGAACCTGAAATTGCCAGATTCACCCACCTAGCAATTGCTGACCCTCCTCCTGTCGTCGTGCCTCCAAGATGGCACGTATTGCATGTGGATTCCTGAGCAAGGCCGGCCCTACCATTAGGCAGTGCAAGGCAACTGCCTCAGGCGGCGGATATCCAGGGACAGCAATTCCTATACTCCTTCTGAGCACCTACCATACATTGCTGTCTGTTCCCACATGGCCTCTTGCAGCCTGTCCTGCTGTCTCAGGTTGTGGTGGAGATAGCTACCTCATCATCAACGTCGAAGGAAGATTAATTTGCCAGTGTGGTTGGGCTCTGTAAGTGGAATTGGGAAAAGATGCCACCTCTGCCTCGGGTGGCAAAATGCCTTGCACCGAGAGCAACTGCTCGAGGTTGCAACCACCTTGGAAAAGGCCTGCTGTCAATGTGATGAGCTGATTGACAGACGCCGTGCCTCTCCCTGGATTCAACTGGACTGCAACCCTTGTGGTGGGTGTGGAGACGTTGCCAGACAGATCTGCCCCGATTCTTAGAAATTTCCCCAGCGGTCCATGACGACATTAATATTTCTTTAGAAATGGGGAGCAAAAGGCGTTTAATCCTCCGCAACAAACGCTGCTAAGAAGCCAAAGGCGGCAGCTTGGGAACAGAAGTGTTGTGTTGTTGTTTTTGAATATAAAAAAAGCAGAACAAGACTCGCTGCAAGCACAACCAATATTCTAAACTTCTCGTTTTGTAAGAAGAGACAGCCAGCAAAATCCGAGCCTCTGACTGCAAAGAACAGGACAGACCTGGAATCTGTTGTTGTTTAACACCTCCATTCATCACTGGCTTAGCAGATTTATGGATTATGCAAGGGGAGAGTATAAAGGAGTAGCTGTTGACATTAGTGCCAAGCAAAGTTGGGGTGGGGGTGGGAGGAGGGCTCTGCAAGGTGAAATCTGCAGGCCAAGCTGGTGGGACAGAGTTTGGGTTGGTGCTGAGCACCAACGAGGTTGGATGGGTGTAGGAACCCCCTGCTGGGAGCACCCAATTGGCTCAATTGCGGCATCTGTGCAATTTTGACGTGCCACCCCAGGGCCATCTAAACTGCAGTAACCCTGGTTTTGAGAGGGCAGGCTTTGGGGCTCTGTCTCGCACCATTAAGGATGTCAGAGCAGGAGACAGACAGATATATTGTTGAGGACCTGAAGAATTATTCACTCAGATCTTTCTAAAGGTATCAGACTAGGGGCTGAACTCTGAGGGCTGAAAACACCAACAGCTCACACAAAACGCAGAACCATACCATGACAGTGATTTTACCAGGGAGGGGCAGGACCTAGCAAATAAGGACAACTGGAGTGAATGGAGGCAGCTGCCGCCTTCTGGAAAAAAGCCCCCAATTTGCCCTTCGACAAGCGAGAGCTAATTTAGACCCATTAACTATAAGCCAGACCGGTGAAACCTGACATACGTTGTCTGAATAATGCAATGCATCTTTGCCTTCTCAGTTGTTAGGGGGACTTGTGTGTCAGCATCGCCCTAGAGCCAGTGCGCCGACTGGACTCATGCACCTCAACCCCGACTGGGCTAGGCGAGCTGGGTAGCACCGCCAGAGACCTCCTTTCTCACAGGAACAGGTCACAGTGCTGTGGACTCACAGCTTAGAGCTGAGAGCACCGGATTCACTGTCTCAATAATGCAGTCGTTGCGCAGCAGAGTTTTGCAGAGTCTTGCAGAGTATAAACCACTCGGAGAGCAGCTCTGTAGAATATCTTCCTTTTATTCTGTAACTACAACTATGATACAAAGCTATATACAGAGCTGAATATTCTAAGCACAAATCAATGCTACACTGAGAGTCTGCAGCTGCACTTAGCAGCAATCTTATCTCTAAGATCTCTAACACTCTCACTCTCTCCGATACACTGACTGACTGACTCTCTCTCTCACACACAGATATGTTGCTGGGCAGAATAAGTAGATAGGCAGGACACGCCTCCTCTTCTCTGTGGAGAGTCAGCAGAGACCATCAGGAGATGATCAGGAGATTCTTGGGTATGGGAGGGGTGAAATCTCCTCATTGTGCCCCCTCGCCAACATGAAGCAAGTTGAGAGGCTGTGGGGGGGGGGGGATATCTAAATATACTGTCCTTTGAAAGAAGTCGTGAACAAGGCTGATCGAAAAGCAATAGGGAACGTAGCATACAATGTGTCTGGCAGAACAAGGAACACACACAGAAAACCCTGGACGTCTGTATTTTATTTTTTCAAACGGGGGTATATAGCGCTCAGCACCTTGAGGTCCAACTGCTGTGGACAAAGCGGGGGGAAACAGGGTAACGCTACCAAGATATAAAGCCCAAATTTGACATGGGCTTCCATGCATGGCGGAAATGACTGGCAGAATCCGAGACCAGGGAGAAGAGTCAGTGGAAGAAGATTGGAAGAAATTTAAAGACTATTTACAGAAATATTGCAAAATTGATGAATGTTAGAATGATGTCAGGATGAAGTTAAGTGGTTTAAGCAGCAATGTTTTAAAGGTGTATGAAAAATGGATTAATAATAGGTGAGAACTCAAAGTTATATTATATTATGTTAAAGGATTAAGACAAAAATAAAGAGGGAAAGAAACTGCTGAATTAACTAACTGAACTGGAATACAAAAAAGGGAGGTGTGAGGAGGTCAGGGATGCAAGGATATGAATATATGATATGTAAAAATTGATGTGTTTTTTCTTCTTTTTTAAATGTTTTTTATCTTTTTTGTATTTTGTATTTTTTAATTTTTTTATTGTTGTCTTTTTGTCTAATTTTTTTACTTATGTAACTTTTTTCCTTTGAAAACTTAATAAATATCTTTTTTTAAAAAAAGACATGGTCTTCCATGCTATAGCTTGCTTTATATAGCACGAAGAAGGGCCAGAGCTCACTGGTACAGTGTGACGGAAAAGTTTGTTTACTGAGCAGGTTGAGTTGCTGAGTGATTTCCCCCCCTTGCCAGCAAACAGTTAACTAGCAACAGTTCCTGATCAGAAGTCTGATCTATGGAAGATGTGTAAAAGAGAGTAACCTTAAGCCTGAACAGCATACAAACTATAACTTAAGACAGGTATACGTTTTAATAAAAAGCAACAGCATTGTTTGTTATATGTCTGTGGAAGAAGAAGAAGAAGAATCAAAACTCCTTGTTTACACCTGTTATAATAAAGTTTGTTTGAAACCTGTTTTCCCAAAAGGAAAACCCATTCTCCATTGGGGATTTTACCCGAGGGAAAGGGAAACAGAGGCATGGCGCAGCGAGAGAGAGGTCTGTTGCGCCGTGCATACAGCATCTTACAGAAGGTCAATTCCTGGAAACTCCAGGTAGTGTTGGAACAGACTCTTTCCTGCAACCCTGGACAGCTGCTGCCAGTCAGCGCAAACAGTACTGAGCAAAATGGCCCACTGGCCTGACTCTGTATAAGGGAGCCTCCTGAGCTCCTGTCTCCTTTTGGTATTTTGTGAGTATAGTTGGGGTGACTGGAGCTGGTTCAGAAAGGTAAAATGTATGGGGCACAGAAGGTTAGGGCAGCAGTGGAAGGAATTTGGCTAAGCCCCAGAAGCCGATACTGGGGATTGTCTGGGAGATCTTGGAAACAATGGGAGAGCAGTGGGATGACATATTTTCACGGCAGGCTGATGGAAAGTGGTAGAGCCATAAATGAACACCGGTAAGGAGAGAAAAGAAGGGGAAGGAATTTATAGCACCAACTGTACACACAGCAGAAAAGGCACCAGATTCCTCATATTGCTAAGGGCACCTGATTAGCTTTTCCATCCTTTGATCTCCAAAAGGCTTTTCAGTCTCTATCATCTTTTCGGCCTGGCCTGAAAATATGGGCAGTGGTGTTTGACAGGCAGAGGAGGGACACACCTCTGCAGGAAAGCCCTGCTAGGGAAACCAGTTTAAGCATGCCGTCATCAATGTGACCTCAGCTGCGGTCAATGTCATCAAATACATTTCACCTTTTCCCAAACCAAAGGGGCAATCGGCTTTGTATTCTGGGCAAGTGCTCAGAGAAGATTTGTGAGGCTTATGTCATGTTACTTGAATTGTGGAAATCGGCATATTGTGGCTCCCACTGCCCCTTTGACATCCCCAGAGGGATTTGATCTGGATGTGGCTGGAGTGAGACGCGTAAGAGCCCAAAGATAATACTTCTGAGGCTTAATCTCGGAAAAGCTGCTCGCGTATTTCGGAGCCTAAATTCTAACTGCGTGATGTCAGAGCAGGTCAGCCAATGACATCGAGGGCAGAAAGAGAGGCCAAGGAGTCTGCTGCAAGAATCAAAAGGCCTCACAGGCTGAGAAGTTGAGTGCGCAACACGTCCTAATTAAGTCATGTGCAAATGTGCACCACCAAAACAGCCAGGTAGAGAACTGAAATACTCGTGCAGCAGGGTCATGTGATGCCGCTTGGGCAGGAAGTACCATTTCAGACTGCAGGAAGGGAGAAAATGCTTCTTTAAAATTTGTCACATTTAAAAACAACTACAACAGCAAGAACCTCCCTGCACAGAATTCTAGCTTATCAGGAAGAATGTTTAGCTGAGATGTTTGTTTTCTGTGGGGAGAGGGGCTTGGCTCTCCTCGCTCAAAACATGTCAAGTTCTCCAGCTGCAGTGTGGTATGGTTCAGCCCAGCAAAAGGCACACCATATAACCGTTCTGATTGTGCGGTTCGGCTGCGAGCTCTGGGGCGCCCCACGAAAAAACACCTGCCGAGCTTCCGAGTGTGATGCTCTGGCTGAAAAGCTCCGCGAGAAGAGGGGTAGAGCAGAAAAATGACCCCAAAACGTTTCCGTGGACATGAAAAGACGGCATGAGAAATTGTGGCGCTGGGCGTTCCCGCGCCGGGAACGAGCTCCAAATCCCGCTTCCCTTTCCAAAAGGTTAACGCCATCTCCTATAAGCCAGCAGGGGCAAAGCTCTTGTGTGCATTCAATGGGCCTGTGCAATTATGGCTTTTCTCCCCTCCCCCCCCCCTCAAAGAGGAATGTACATTAATCATCTTTTTGGGATGTGTGGTTACATAAAATAATCAGGCCTCCTGCCTGTTCCACTTTTCTCGACGTTCTCCGGTATATAATCAACGCATTCAGACTTGGCACACTTAATGGAAGCTGCTGAAAGGCAGGGGTGGGGCAGGGGTCTTCGTCAAAAGCCCCCTCCCCGCCTGGGGCTGGGGAGAGGCTTTGTGAAGGATTGGGGGGGGGTCCTTCCACAACCACTCCCTCCCAACTCCATCTCGAAAGGAGGCTTCTGAAGTGTCCGTGGAAAGCATGATTAGAAGTCAGGCTATACTTTTCACACCCCGTCAAATTATCCTGCACCCATTAGCTAGTGGCGGCGGCAGGCCAGTTTCCAGCTTCCAAACCGAGCCATTCTTCTCAGGGTTCGGTGGCCTATTTGCTCTTGGCTGCTTTCTGGCGATAGATTTCTTCTGTGAAAGGTCTGGCAGAGGGAATCGGGAGCGGCATACAAGTTTGACAGGGAGACAAGAAGAAGAAGAAGGAGCTGATTAACATGAGACAACCCCCATTGCCCCCGTCTCTTCCTGCGCCAAACCCACACATTTAAAGCGCACATGGCTTCCCCCAAAGAATCATCGGAACTGTAGTTTAGGGGTGCTGGGAACTATTGTTATTAATTGTATTTAGTTTGTATTCCCCCCCTCCTTTTTCTGTTAAGATTGCAGATGAAAACCAGGGGGGAGGGTGCTGGGAGTTGTAGCTTCGTAAGAAGTAAACTGCAGTTCCCAGGGGAAGCCGTGTGTATGTGCCCCTACTGCCAAAACAGAACCATAAAGCCTTGCCTATACACGCAGGCCGAATATGGCGTTAAAAGGCTGGGGTGGCAGAACGGGCAAGTCCCTGGCATGCCCTCTGCCCCCAACCTTTGCCCCTTTCCCCAAAAAGCCTGGTCTCTGGCTATTGCTAAGCAAGTCAGTTCTGTGTGTCACAGCTTAGCATGACCAACAGATGGAAGCCAGGCTAGAGCTGAGTGTATAGGAGTGGATCTGATGTTAGTGGCTCCTATAACTTCCTGTGGATGGGTTGCGGTTCAATAGTAGAGCACATCCTTTGCACAAATAAGGTGTCAGGTTCAGGCCCAGGGATCTCCAGGTAGGGCAGAGCAAGACCTGGGTCTCTGGAGAGCTGCTGCTGCCAGTCTGTGCAGACAACATTGGGAGGGACCGCCTCTCCTGGTATGTCCCGCGGAGGACCTTACGGTCTTCAAACAAAAACATATTGGAGGTCCTGGGCCACAGGGAGGTTAGGCTGGCCTCAACCAGAGCCAGGGCTTTTTCAGCTGTGGCCCCGATCTGGTTGAACGCTCTGTCACAAGAGACTAGGGCCCTGCGGGACTTGACATCTTCCTGCAGGGCCTGCAAGACAGAGCTGTTCTACCAGGCCTTTGGTCAGGGCACAGCCTGACTCCTTTCTTTGGCAATCTTCACAGAACTTTAGCCTAATGGTTGCTGTCAGGGAACTGACATCGGAGCCAGAGGCGGAGGGAAGGCTCTCAAGTGATGCTGGAGAGGGACCCAGCAGGGAGAGAGGTAGCTCATCAGAGGGGGAAGGAAATCAGCGCAACACCAGGGATAAAGGGGGGCAGATGGGGGAATCGGCGAGAGGGCTCGAGGACTCTTCGCTGGACACCAGCGGGGAGAGCACGGGTCCTCCGCTACCCACACCCTCCCTGCGCAGAAGACTTCCGCGCAGGGAGAGTAGGAGCAGACTTGGCGTCAAACAGCTTTTATGCTGGAAAAGGTTTAAGAAACGCCCACTGATGGATTCTGCTAGTGACTGAGGCAGCCACGAAGTGAAGGGCTGTCCAGACAGAAAAGGTTTAACAAGCCAACTTAGCCAGGAGTGGCGGCAACTTACGCACGAGCAACCCCTATATTCATCACAGTTGCCATCAATTTGAGTTGAATTAATTTTATAATGAAATGATTTTAGAATGTTGTATCATTTTACTGTTGTTAGCCGCTCTGAGCCCGGCTTCGGCTGGGCAGGGCGGGATATAAATAAATTATTATTATTATTATTATTATTATTATTATTATTATTATTATTATTAGGCACAATGGACGGACTTGGTACAAGGCGGCTTTCTGTTTCTAAACTTAAATAAGAACATACGAGGAGTTCCTGCTGGATCAAGCCAATGGCCTACGTAGCCCAGCGTCCTGTTCTTATGGTGGCTAACCGGATGCCCATCACAGGAAACCAGAAAGCAGGATTTGAACACAAGGGTGTTCTCCCCTCCTGCAGCTCCCAGCGACTGGTATTCAGAAGCATTAACTGCCTCCAACTGTGGTGGCACGGCACAGCCGTTATGGCCAGGAAGCAACTGGTTGCTTTCGTGAAATTGTCCTCTTTCAAAGCCATCCGAATTGGTGGCCGTCGCTGGCTCCTGTGGCAGTGAGTTCCACAGTCCACAGTTTCGTGGTAAATTGAATGTGGTTGGCAGGAACGTTGTGGGAGAGGGTACCATGGGTGCTACACATCTCCTCTTCCCCCAGACCAGGGTTATGGGATGTTGTCTCCTTCTCATGCCTAAATAAAAGGCATTTTGCTAGCAGGTAATTAAACTCCCCTTCTAGTCACCACCTAGGGGTTTCTCCGTCAGCCCGAGAGGAAGCAGAGTTAGACCTCCCCCTTCCTTTTGCAGATCACATTTGAATGAACAAACTGGAAATATCGGGAGCTGCCAGCGTATAATTAATGCAGCAGGAGACGCTTTTTCAACGAGTGTGTGGGTTTGAGAGAGGGAAAGTCATGCATGGCAACTGGAGGAGTACAAAATGTTTCTTGCCGGTTTGGGAGGCCAGCCGTTTAATCGGGTCGGGTATTGGCCGAAAGTTCTTTGCTGGTTCAGAGCAAAAGCTGTAAGAAAAGCCTGCTGGATCAGGCCAATGGCCTGTCCATTTCAGCATCCTGATCTCACAGTGGCCAACCGGAAGCCTGTGCGAAATTCGCATGCAGGACTTGAGCACAACAGCACTCTCCCCTCTTGTAAAGGTAAAGGGACTCCTGACCGTTAGGTCCAGTTGCGGACGACTCTGGGGTTGCGGCGCTCATCTCGCTTTATTGGCTGAGGGAGCTGGCGTCCAGCTTCCGGGTCATGTGGCCACCATGACGAAGCCGCTTCTGGCAAACCAGAGCAGTGCCTGGAAACGCCGTTTACCTTCCCGCTGGAGTGGTACCTATTTATCTACTTGCACTTTGACGTGCTTTCGAACTGCTAGGTTGGCAGGAGCAGGGACCGAGCAACGGGAGCTCACCCCGTCGCGGGGATTCAAACCGCCGACCTTCTGATCAGCACGTCCTAGGCTCTGTGGTTTAACCCACAGCGCCACCCGCGTCCCTCCCCTCTTGTAGCTTCCAGCAACTGGGATTCAGAAGGAATTCTAGTCTAACGTCAGGTCACAGGTCTCCCATGCCTGACTATCTGGCAGAATGCGGCAGGTAGACTGGTGACTGGGAGCGGTCGCCTTAAGCCCTAGCCTAGTGTTTCTCAACCTGTGGGTCCCCAGATGTTGTCGGACTACAAATCCCATCATTCCTAGCCAGCATGACCAGTGGACAGGGATGATGGGGGTTGTAGTCCAACAACACCTGGGGACCCACAGATTGAGAACTGCTGTGGCCTACAGACTCCATGGTGAGTTGGGAGCAGAGTCAGTGTAGTGTAGTGGTTAGAGCAGTGTTTCTCCAACTTGGGTCTTCAGCTGTTGTTGGACTGCAACCCCAATCATCCCTAGCTAGTGATCAGGGATGATGGGAATTGTAGTCCAACAGCAGCTGGAGGAGACCCAAGCTTGAGAAACACTGGTTTAGGAGCGTCAGACTAGGTTCAGATTCCAGCTTGGCCACCACCTTGCGCCAGTCACTGCCTCTCAGCCTCTCACTGGGTTGTTGGGGGGGGGGAGAGCTACGTAAGCTCCCTCAATCTCCTTGGAGGAAAAGTTAGGGAATGGATGCTGTAAGCAAATCAGTCAATACATTTCACGCTTGTGGGATCCTTAGTCTGACTCAGTGCAAAGCGGTTTCATATTGCAAAGGGCAGAAAACACACACACGAGTAAGTTAACTGGGGGAGGGCGAGGGGAGAGTGTCTCTTTCCTCTACACAATTCTCTGAAACGAAATTGCTTCTGGTTATTCTGTTCCGCAAGCACCAAAGAGACTCACCCTTCGTACCGCAAAGCAATTGTGTAGCACAGCGCCACCTCTGCCGTCAGGATGAGACCAGCTGGGCTCGCATGCCTGAGTTTGAAAAAGCGGAAGGAGACAAAGAAGTGAGAAACGGGTAAGTGGTTTCTTACTGCCAATATTCTAGAACGGCCTTATGTAAGACGCAGTTGAGTCAGGGGGCCGGGAAGCTGTTGCGCTGGCCCTCCGAAGGAGGGTGCCCAAAGTTTCAAATTTGCCATCGGGTGGCAAACTCTCCCCACCTCCCCACTCTGTCCGCCTAATAAGGCTGTTGGCAAAAAAACCGGCCAATCTCTCCTTGGCGAAAACTGCCTCTTGACCTAATTGGGTCCCCTCTCTCTTGCTAAGTTAAACAATGTGATTTTGCTTTCTGGAGATGGAATGATGAGGCTAACTCCTGAGATTAGGCAGGCTGCTTAAGGTGGTTATATAAGCCCACGGAAAGGAGTCAGCAGAATCGGATGAGGAACGACTCCCTGACCCCCAGCTCAGAAATGTAGGCCAAGGAGGTTAGGAAGAAGGAGGTAAATGGGCGACTCAAAAGTGCCGACGTGCATTTGCTGTCTAGATCCGAAAGGAAGACTACGCTGGATGTGCCCCTATATTTATTTATAAAAGTATTTACGTAAATACCACCAACTCTTAGAATATAATAAAGAGGTGTGTAATTATACGCCCAATACAACAGCATAAAAATAGTACCAAAAATCATTAAAATGACATGTAATAATTAAAGTGTATTTCACGATCCACCCTATTCTTCTGATTCTGAATGCTTTGCATTTATTTTAACTTTGTAACCTTTATCATGTTGTAACCCACCCTAGGGCACATGGGGGTGGAATTAGGGTGCCGTTCATTTGTGGTTCTCCTTCAGGAGTGAGCTGGCAGTAAATCACACTGTGCAAGTTGGAGTTAACTCTTTATTAGCAGAAACACGGCCCCCTCAGACTGGGTTGAGTATCAGCCCTAATAAGCATAGCAGTTCATCCCCAGTAGGTCTTGCCTCACAGATCAGTTGCTGAAGCGGAAATAAATAAATAAATAAATATAATATAATATATTTATACCCTGCCCATCTGGCTGGGTTTCCCTAGCTATTCTGGGCGGCTTCCAACAAAATATTAAAAATACAGCAAAACATCAGACATCAAAAACTTCCCTAAACAGGGCTGCCTTCAAATGTCTTCTAAAAGTCAGATAGTTGCTTATTTCCTTGACAGCTGATGGGAGGGCGTTCCACAGGGCGGGCGCCACTACCGAGAAGGCCCTCTGCCTGGTTCCCTGTAACTTGGCTTCTTGCAGTGAGGGAACCGCCAGAAGGCCCTCGGTGCTGGACCTCAGTGTATGGGCTGAACAATGGAGGTGGAGACACACTTTCAGGTATACTGGGCTGAGGCCTCCCCATAGCCGTCTCCCCGTAGTCATCTAAGTCCCCTCCTCTCTAGGGGATTTTACCAATCAGAGACTGTGTCTGCACATCGCCAATCTATCCTCTGCCCTCTTCATGCCTCTTCTGGTTCTGGGAGACAAGTTGGAGAGGGAAGTTTGTCGCAGTAGTACAGGGAGACACCCAGGACTCTTCCCCAGCCTGACTCATCTCTGCCTCTTGGCCTCCCTCCTCTCCTGCTTCAGCTTCTTCCTCTGATTCTGAACTTCTCTCTGCCACAGACTCCCCACGCTCACTAAGCCCTGTGACCTCTTCAGCTTCTGAGCCTTCTAACCTTCTGCAGCCCACACCTTTTACCTTTCTTAACTAGTTTAAAGTGGTATCGCAATAATCAGAGAGAAATGGCAAGTCAGGCTGTTGGAATACGCCAGGCATAGGCAAACTCGCCCCTCCAGATGTGTTGGGACTACAACTCCCATCATCCCCAGCTAACAGGACCAGTGGCCAGGGATGATGGGAGTTGTAGCCCCAAAACATCTGGAGGGCTGAGTTTGCCTATGCCTGGAATACGCTGAGATTGCAAAACTGACCGGGAAGCTCAGGAACCAAGAAGACAAAAACTTTAATAAATAACGGGGGGATTTATTTAAGAGACAACTGTAAGCAGATGAAAACATTAGCAGGATTTTTAAATAACACTTGTAATGTAGCAAATAACATGGATGAGACGGGGAGATTTTTAATATGGATTATGAAATACTATGCCGTTGAAAAGATGGGGAATAGGACCTGTGTAGGGGATGGTGGGAAATCTTGAGATTTAGAGAAATCTCTAAATAGGGATATCTATTTTGTATTACTTTGCATTTGTAAAATCAAATAAAAATTATTTCGAAGAAGAAGAAGTGGGATTGCAGAGCTTTAAATATACAGTGTGAATCTGACCTTTTTCTGCTGGGGGGGGGGGCAGGGGGAGCAGAGAAGTGACTGGGGCGGCGTCACCCACAGCACTAACTCCAGAAATCCAGTTCCAAAAAGAGCTAAAAACCCCTAGCTCAATGAGCACGTAGCCTGACTTGATGTTAAGTTAGCATCCTAGGAAAGCTGGTCGCTTCTCTGCCAGGGTTTTGGAGAAAGCGTTTCCTCATTGGCCGGCGACGGATTCGTCTCGACGTGACGTGTGTCTTCCTTTGATCAACCCAGGGCCTGCAGAGGACAGAGCTTGTGTCTAAGCCCACTTAGAGGATTGTTTTGTTCTGATGAAAGCCCTGATCAAGTTCCTCTCCTCAGATCGAGCTGAGTTAGCCACTTCAGAAATGGGTCACAGCGGAGAGGACAAATGAATGAGAATGACCAAAAAACAGTATCTAGGTAGCGCTTGGTGACTGGCAATTTTGCTGCTGCGAGGAGGATGGCAGGCGAGCGAGACGCACTAACAATGTGGGAAAGGGAAGGAAATTTAGATGCTGGAGTCTGATGATAAGGTTAAGTCACAGATGTGGAAACTGCCAGGTAAACAATTGGCCCACATGAGTTTTGATTTGATATACCGAAGAGAAGAAACTCGTATCATACGAGACCACGACGCAAGGAAGCTGCATCCCAGAAGTAGGTTAAATGTAAGGGAAACATTTTTTAAAAACAGACGGTGCGTATATCTGTGACGGCAGGCACCATTGTAGAAGGAAGAACACAGCAAACCATTGCCCTAACTAGAATAAAGAACTATTTGATCATGTTTCGACAGCAACCATACATGGGTAACTCAAGTAATGCAAACTGAGCTCGTGTGTACAGTGGTACCTCAGGTTACATACGCTTCAGGTTGCAGACTCCACTAACCCAGAAATAGTGCTTCGGGTTAAGAACTTTGCTTCAGGATGAGAACAGAAATCGTGCGGCAGCAGCGGGAGGCCCCATTAGCTAATGTGGTGCTTCAGGTTAAGAACAGTTTCAGGTTAAGAACGCACCTCCGGAGACGAATTAAGTATTTAATCTGAGGTACCACTGCACTAAACAATTGGGATTAAAATCTGGTGGATCATGTATATTTATTTGAACTTCCACTTGCCGCTTTTAAAAAACAACGAAGTCAACATAAAAGGAGTTGCTGAAGTGCTCCAGGGGTTAGTGTCACACCAGGCAGCAGCCAATCAACCCCATACAATATCTGGTCTCTGCTGGTCTGTTAAACCAGGTCAGGTGGACCTCAAGGTTTGGAGCTTTCTGGGAGCAGCTGCCATCTGACAACTGCAAGGGCTGTAGCTCAACGGCAGAACAACTGCTTTGCATGCAGAAGGTCTCTGGTTCATTCCCTGCCATCTCCAGGGAGGGCTGGGAGAGAAACCCCCTTAGATTGCTGCTGGTGCAGCCCATTCTCAGCTAGGTGGGTCAATGGTCTGGTTGCTACCTATGTTCTATGTGGACCAAGAAGAAAAGCACTGCTAGTGTTGGACCAAATCTTTGGGCTGAGTTTGACCCAAATTTGGGGACAGGTAAAGGTAAAGGGACCCCTGACCGTTAGGTCCAGTCGTGGCTGACTGTAGGGTTGTGGCGCTCATCTCGCTTTACTGGCCAAGGGAGCCAGCGTACAGCTTCCGGGTCAAGTGGCCAGCATGACTAAGCCGCTTCTGGCGAACCAGAGCAGCGCATGGAAATGCCGTTTACCTTCACGCCGCAGCGGTACCTATTTATCTACTTCAACTTTGAGGTGCTTTTGAACTGCTAGGTGGGCAGGAGAAGGGACTGAGCAACAGGAGTTCACCCCGTCGCGGGGATTCGAACCACTGACCTTCTGATCATTAAGTCCTAGGCTCTGTGGTTTAACCCACAGCACCACCTGCGTTGGGGACAGGCTCATATGCAAAAAAGGAGGTGAAAATACATCCAGATTTGGGGGTCAAGAAGTGAATCTTGAGGGCAGAGGAAGCTAAACTCATCTACATCTCCCCTGACTCTAGTCTGAGAATGCCCCAGCAGGATTTTGGCATGGCATTGTTCCAGAACAGCAGTCTGATGGCAGCAAAACAGCGACTAGCAACTCCAAGGAGCCCAAAAGATTCCAGCGAACTTTGAACCCACCACCCTCTAAATTCCATTCCTCCCTCTGAAATAAACCAAAATGCCGCCACCTGCTTTCTTGGGGCTGCAAAGGGGACCTCGAGAAAAGGAGGTGGCATTTCGCGGACACACAGACTCAACTCATGCGGCAGATCGAGAAGTTTCTGGCTTCCTTGCAGCAGTCAACAACTGACATGACCAGTCAGTAATCAACCTGACCTGCTCCTTGTATTGAGCAAAAGTCATTACATCCCATCTCTGAGCCACTGAGTGACGCTCCGGGCAGGCAGTGAGACGAGAGCCTGTTGGGTTCTTACTTCAAAACATTTATTTGCTTCAGGGGCCCAAACCAGCGGCTGACCTTGTTAGCTGGCGTGCAGGAAGAAAACAATCAATGTGGCGTCAAGGGGCCGAGTGGAAGAAAAGCTGGATTGACTTTTCCGGCTATTCAAGAAGCAACTATTTTCAGAGAGAACCATCATAAATACGAGTGATCAGTCTTTGATCATGTTTCTCTCCCCTTTTTGCAATCTCATTTCCAGGCCTCCTCAGTAAACACAGTTTTTTCTTCTTCAAGGGAAAGTATTCGCTGCAAACAGGGAAATGAGCACAAAGGGACTCACTCTCCGCTTCCTGGGAGGGCTAAGGTGGGCCAGTGGGAAGGGGGTGAAGACTCAGTTCTCCAACAGGTCCCCCTTTCTGCTTTAAAGGTAAAGGGACCCCTGACCATTAGGTCCAGTCGTGGCTGACTCTGGGGTTGTGCCGCTCATCTCGCTTTATTGGCCGAGGGAGCTGGCATACAGCTTCCAGGTCATGTGGCCAGCATGACTAAGCCGCTTCTGGTGAACCAGAGCAACGCATAGAAACGCTGTTTACCTTCCCGCTGGAGCGGCACCTATTTATCTACTTGCACTTGGACGTGCTTTCGAACTGCTAGGTTGGCAGGAGCAGGGACCGAGCAACGGGAGCTCACCCCGTCACGGGGATTCAAACCGCCAACCTTCTGATCGGCAAGCCCTAGGCTCTGTGGTTTAACCCACAGCGCCACCCACTTCCCTCCCTTCTGCTTTAATGCTGCCCTATTTCAGCCAGGCTGGGCGACACAGGAAACAAGAGGCGGCTGGATGCTTCAGGAGGTTGGTACAGGCCTTACAGGACTTTGGACAGCTCCTGTTGAAGACAGGCGTTGTTCTGGTAACAGCCCAAAGCTCAACGTGGCTTTAACAGCAAGCAGGGACTTCATGACCACCAGAGTCTCACTTCTGAAGTGGAGTTTTAGGAAATGGAAAGGGGGGGTCACCCTGGCTTGGGGTCATTAGGGTCAGTGTTGGTACTGAAAGGCCTCAGACTGTTCCTTTCGCCTTCTGCATTAGGGGAGGTTGAGCTGTGTGGGTGGGAGGCAGCCTGATTCAGACCTCTTCTTGAAAACAATTCCTCATCCTCCTTCAGCTTTCAGATCCAGTGGATGCAGGGATAAGGGGGTCTCCCAGTCCACTGATCATAGGAAGTTGCCTTTCACAAGGTCCAGTTATTTTCCCACAGAGGCCACCTTGCACAGTTAAGGTAACTGGCAGACCAAGATCTTTCTGGAGCTCCACATTTCCTGTGGAGGATGGGGAATGGGCCCTCCTTCGCTGAAGTTACATCCGTAAGCACATGAAGCAGAGCCTTCATAGTTGTGGCACCTGTACTGTGGAACTTCCTCCCTCTAGGAAATAAGAGGCATTATCAGACTGTAAGGGCACATTCCATTGTGCAAACACAATCACAGCGTGTCCCGAGGGCCAGATAGCTGCATTTGGCCCATCCCTGGTTGAAAACATGTTTTATTCAGGAAGGCTTTTGAAATGAAGCGTAGCACAAGCAGGATTTAATTTTAAATGAGTATTCTATTGCATTGGATTTCTGGCTCTTTCAAAATGTTGCTTCATCCTGTTTTCCTCAGAGATGCCTTTTCTTTGCAAGGGGTGAATTATTGACATAACAGGCTTAAGGCAGCTCAGTACTATATATAGTGATAATTTTAATACTTTCTCTCTCCTTTGTATTTTCTTTATGGAGTTTTATTTATAAAATTCTTCCCTACAGGGCTTCAAGATAAAAAGATAAGTCGAAAGGTAATTTAGTCTAGATTATATCAAGGGCAGGAAGCAAACGTTATCCTTTTACAATTGTATAATCAATTAAGGCTTTCTATATTTTCTCAAATGGGTCCTTTATCTTTTATCTCCTGGTTGCTCTTAGTTCTTTCTCTTCACTTGCCTCAGTTGGTTTGTGGAGAAGCAACTTATAAGATCACAGAAATTGGAGAGTTGGAAGGTACCCAGAGGGTTATCTATTCCAACCCTCTGCAATGCAGGAATCTCTACACGCAGTTCCCCATCCAATTTGAAACCATACCGGACCCTGCTTAGCTTTGCAAATGTGCCAATACTGTAGAGTAGAATACTGGCTGGGGTTCCATTTAGATCTCATATAACCCATTTTAAAACAACTGCACTGATTGCTGGTTCATTTCCAGGCTCACATTAGCGTTTAAAGCCATAAATGACTCATGCCCCAAATATCCGAAAGACCGCGGGCTGAGATTGACAGGGGCACTCTTGGTAGTTACTCCACCCTCAGAGACTTGGGGACAGGGCCTTCTCTATGGTGGCCCCTAAACTGTGAAACTCCCTCCCTACAGAGGTGTGCCTGGCACTTTCACTGCACAGCTTCTGGCGAAAGCTTTACCCTGGCTTTTGGTACTTGGGGTGTATATTGTTTTGCACCCACCTTCTTTAAATTTTTGTGATTGGAAGTTGTTTCAAACGGCTTCACCTTATGGTGAAGGGGTGGGTAATAAACAAACAAACAAGTAAATAAATAAATAAATAATACAACAGCAAACAACCTGTGGCTGTTTTAAAAAGTGCCACCCCTATTACATGCTGCGACTGTTTACTTGCAAAGGTAGGTAATAGCGGGAGGAATAAAACTGCCAAATCAGTTCTGTTTGCAACATCCTGCAGAGAGAAGGATTACACCTCTTGAGTGTTTGAAACATTGTTCTGAGGATGCTGAGCTAAAGCCTGGGAAACTGGATCCATCCCTCTATTGAAGTCATACAGAACATGTTCTCACAGAGTGGAAGGAAACAGCCTTGGTGTTTGGGCGTCATGGCGACGGCGATGAGACAAGCAGCGGCCGGACAGTTGCCTGCCCTGGTTCCTAACTGAATCACAGCATTCCCACTTGTGTTGGAAAGCAGAGGGCAAGCAGAGGAGTATAGCATCTAGATCAAGGGAAGTAATAGTGCCACTGTATTCTGCTCTGGTCAGACCTCACCTGGAGTACTGTGTCCAGTTCTGGGCACCACAATTCGAGAAGGACACTGACAAACTGGAACGTGTCCAGAGGATGGCAACCAAAATGGTCAAAGGCCTGGAAACGATGCCTTATGAGGAACGGCTAAGGGAGCTGGGCATGTTTAGCCTGGAGAAGAGGAGGTTAAGGGGTGATATGATAGCCATGTTCAAATATATAAAAGGATGTCACATAGAGGAGGGAGAAAGGTTGTTTTCTGCTGCTCCAGAGAAGCGGACACGGAGCAATGGATCCAAACTACAAGAAAGAAGATTCCACCTAAACATTAGGAAGAACTTCCTGACAGTAAGAGCTGTTCGACAGTGGAATTTGCTGCCAAGGAGTGTGGTGGAGTCTCCTTCTTTGGAGGTCTTTAAGCAGAGGCTTGACAACCATATGACAGGAGTGCTCTGATGGTGTTTCCTGCTTGGCAGGGGGTTGGACTCGATGGCCCTTGTGGTCTCTTCCAACTCTATGATTCTAAGTCACCCATGATCGTTACAGCTCTGGGCCTGATGCCACAGCTGTAAGTTGCTTGTGGGACTTCTGTGAAAACAGGGGGCTGTACCTGCCAACCCACCCAGAAATGTCTCTGCTGCAGGATGCAGGTTGAAGAGACACTGGGCAGAGTCACAACTCCCAGAGTGGTTTAATATGTACCCTCCAACATTTCTCTGATGAAAATAGGGATTTCCTATTCCACTGTTGTTGTCGTTACTGTTATTTTATTATTTATACTGTACACCACACATCTGACTGGGCTGCCCCTGCCCCAGCCACTCTGGGCGGCTTCCTACATTAATTTGGGTGGCTTCCAACAGAATATTAAAATACAATAGTCTATTAAACATTAAAAGCTTCCCTAAACAGGGCTGCCTTCAGATGTCTTCTAAAAGTCTGATAGTTGTTTTTCTCTTCGACATCTGGTGGGAGGGCGTTTCACAGGACGGATGCCACTACCGAGAAGGCCCTCTGCCTGGTTCCCTGTAACTTGGCTTCTTGCAGCAAGAAAAACATAAGAAAAACACAATAAAACATGAAACATAAAAAAAAAAACGCTTCCTTATTCAGGGCTCCCTTCAGATGTCTTCTAAAGGTTGCATAGATACTTCTCTCCTTGGCTCGGGGGTCACAATAACTCCATGCCCTCCAACTTTTCACCGATGAAAATAGGGGCGTCCTAACAAAAAGTGGGACATTCCGGGATCAAATCAGAAACTGGGATGGCTTCTGTAAATCCGGGACTGTCCCTGGAAAATAGGGGCACTTGGGAGGGTCTGTACTTCACAGCTGACTCTGAAAATTTTAGCTCTGTGAGCGCCTAACAACTATCAGCACCCCTAACAAATTACAGCTCCCAGAATTCTTTGTGGGAAACTTAGAAGTGGCACCATAATGCTTTAAATGTACGTTGTGAATGTGGCCATGGTGCCAGTCATATGGATGCCCACACAGGGCCTTCAGAGCAAAGGGGAGAAGCATTTGGAACCTCCTGAGGAGAATTTAGGCCAATCACAGAATTTTGGGTTTCCTTGTTGCCAATTTCTTCTGAGAGGGATTTGCACTTGTCCAGCTTTTCAGCAGCATCTTAAGTCAGCATCTTAAAAAGCAGAGACATCACCTTGCCGGCAAAGGTCCGTATAGTTAAAGCTCTGGTTTTCCCAATAGTGATGTATGGAAGTGAGAGCTGGACCATAAAGAAGGCTGATTGCTGAAGAATTGATGATTTTGAATTCTGGTGCTGGAGGAGACTCTTGAGAGTCCCATGGACTGCAAGAAGATCAAACCGATCCATTCTGAAGGAAATCAGCCCTGAGTGCTCACTGGAAGGACAGATCCTGAAGCTGAGGCTCCAATACTTTGGCCACCTCATGAGAAGAGAAGACTCCCTGGAAAAGACCCTGATGTTGGGAAAGATGGAGGGCACAAGGAGAAGGGGACGACAGAGGACAAGATGCTGGGACAGTGTTCTCAAAGCTACCAGCATGAGTTTGACCAAACTGCGGGAGGCAGTGGAAGACAGGAGTGCCTGGCGTGCTCTGGTCCATGGGGTCACGAAGCTGGACACGACTAAATGACCAAACAACAACAAGCTTTCAAGGTGGTTTCAGGAACCGGTCCTCTTCCCGCCTTGTGGATATCTCTTCTTCCACTACTCTCTGAATTCATCATCTCCATCCCCATGAGCTTTGCTTTCATTTCACGGAGGGTCATTTACTAGCATTGCCAGCTCATCGCAGGGCTCGTTTAGCAGCCAATTAAAACGCCAGAAATGTGTGCGAGAGAGTCAGTGCGTCATACGAGCCGGATCTGCCGCCGACACCACCTTGTTGACTTACGGTCTCAGTGGTACCCGCAGATGTGCATGCAATCATTCATTGCTGGGCCTCTCTGTAGACACTCCCTGATTTAAACATGTAGAAAGGGATGCTTCAAAACCAGAGAAAGAGGCTTGCTAAAAACAGATGCAGAGAAGAGGCAGAATAAGCAACTGGGTGGAAGGAGTTATGAAATATATGAAGCAGGGCTGCTGAATCCAGGGCCCTTCAAATGTTGCTAGACCACAGCTCCTGTTATCCTTGACTGTTGACCACTCCTGCATTTTATATAATAATAATATAATAATAATTTATTATTTATACCCCGCCCATCTGGCTGGGTTTCCCCAGCCACTCTGGGCGGCTTCTAATTGTTTTCCAATACTAAATACAATACTAAATTCCAATACTAAAAACAATACAGTGTCAGACATTAAAAACTTCCCTAAACAGTTGTCTTTTAAAAGTAAAATAGTTGTTTATTGCCTTGACATCTGCTGAGAGGGCGTTCCACAGAGCAGGCGCCACTACCAAGAAGGCCCTCTGCCTGGTTCCCTGTAGCTTTACTTCTCACAGCGAGGGAACCGCCAGAAGGCCCTCGGCGCTGGACCTCAGTGTATGGGCTGAATGATGGGGGTGGAGACACTCCTTCAGGTATACATTTTGCTCTTGTGGCTCCGTTGCTCAGGTGCAAAACATCCCTCGTGGTCCAAGAGCTGCAATTCCCAGGTAGAGCACCTGGGTAATGTTGGGAATTGAAATGTAGGAGAGTAGATTCCAGTTCAGTGTGCAGACAATACCACGATAGATAGACACATGGTTCATAGGTTCTGTTCACCAATTCATAAACAGCAAGGTCATCCCAGCTCTTACACCACCCTAGGATTCTGGGTTGAAAGGTGGGGGGAAATAAAGGCTTGATGAATACACAAAACTATTTTGTGCTTGTTTGGGGCTCAAAAATGAACACATCAAAATGGAGTGGGAACTTCTGCCCTAGAGAGAACGCAAGAAAGTACTGTCTGTTCTGTTCCCTGTGGTTACTACCGACTGACCACGGATGATGCATTCTACCACCATGAAAACGGGGACATCCATTTGACACCCTGTGTGTAGCAGTCAGAGAACAACGAACAAAAGACTCTCGTAGTTAATATTATCCGCGGGGAACACATTAACGCAGGACACGAATCAGTAGAGAACATTCATGTAATGGGGAAAGTGCTCTTTGCTTTAATAGGTATGCTCAAGTAGTGGTAGTAATACTAATAACAACAGATAATCCTAAAATAAGGACCAGGTCAAACACCAGAACAGAGACCCAGCAGCTAAAAGCCTTTTGCTTCAGAATGCAACAATGGGAAAACAGCCAAACTCTTGGCACCTGCAAGCAAAAATACTCACTGCAGCCAACTTGCACAGTTAACGTACTTTATATATTTCATTTTGTTTATTTTTACATTTCTAACCCACTTTTCCTTTGTGGCTGGGTCAGGATTTGAACCCTGACCTCCCGGTGGTACATAACCCCAGTCAAGCTTGCAAAAATCTATCATTTGCCCGATAATAAATGTTGGAAATGTAAAGAAACTGAAGGTACATTCTTTCACCTTTGGTGGACGTGCCCAAGGATTAAGGCTTTCTGGGAGATGATATATAATGAATTGAAAAAGGTATTTAAATATACCTTTCTGAAGAAACCAGAGGCCTTTCTCCTGGGCATAGTCGGCCAATTGGTGCCAAAGAAGGACAGAACTTTTTTATGTATGCCACAACAGCAGCAAGAATGCTCATTGCAAAGTATTGGAAGACACAAGATCTACCCACTCTGGAAGAATGGCAGATGAAGGTGATGGACTATATGGAACTGGTGGAAATGACTGGCAGAATCCGAGACCAGGGAGAAGAGTCGGTGGAAGAAGATTGGAAGAAATTTAAAGACTATCTACAGAAATATTGTAAAATTGATGAATGTTAGAATGATGTTGGATAGAAATTAAGCGGTTTTCAGCTGTAATACTATAAGGGAATATGAAAAATGGATTATTAATAGGTAAAAATTTAACGTTACAATATTTTAAGATTAAAGACTAGGATAAATAAAGAGGGTAAGGATTTGCTGAACCAACATACCGAACTGGAATACAAAAAAGGGAGGCGTGAGGAGGTCCGGGAAACAAGCTAATGAAAAATAAGTAATGGAAAGATTGAGTTGTTTTTAACCATTTTTATTTTGTATTTTCTTCTTTTTTTATTTTTATTTTGTAATACTTTGAAAATCTTAATAAATATTTTATATATATATAAAAAATGAACCCTGACCTTCCAGGTCCTAGCCTGACGCTCTAACAACTACGCCACACCAGCTGGGTAGAGAGCAGTCCTTCATTCCAAGGAAACCAGCTCAGGGCATGCACTGAACCCCCTCAAACTTCAGAGAATGGGGTGCATGTAACACGATAGCTGGCCATGCGCTGCTGAGGAACGTGTTTTGCATTTTCCTCAGAATCGGCCGGTTTAAAAGCTTTTTTGTTATTCTGAGCAGCCTGTTTCTACACTGTACTGACAGTTCCCCAAGTCCCTTAAGCTGACCTTCCTATTTAGTGAAATTGCTGATCTATTTACCGCGGTCTCCTCTGGCATCATCCGAGTGACTTGGAGGATACACTGGGCCTGCGCTGTCGATCCCAGCCCCCACCCCCGCTGTGTTCTTCCTGCTAAGGACACGGTTATAGAGGAGACCAGGAAGCGGACGTTTCACCTTTCCAGCTCTGGAGATCACATGCATTCTAGATGCATTCTACGAAGTAGGTTAACATTTGTGTGGCGAGTTCCCGTCCCCACCCCAGTGGAAATAAAGACACATGACAAAATTATTAAGATTAATGGGCTAAATAAGGCCACAACTTTATTGGTTACAGGTGATGAACGGTATTGGCCTAGGCACTGGTCCTAACCGACTATATCCGACTCCAGCCCATCTGCTTGAAGTCCGGGAAGGGTTAACCACCATTGGGTGAGTCCTGCTGATGCACATCAACTAGGAACTCCCCTGGGGTCACCGCTAGGGGGCGTGCCTTAGGCCCTCACCTCCTTAGGCTTCGGACAGGGCCACGCCCCCCGGAATCCTTTATCAGACTACCCTTCAATATGTGGGGCAGGTGATGGCGCTTCCTCTCCTCTTCCATCTATAAAACAATACCAATACCAATGCCTAACCGCAATACCAAGAAAGTTGTGACGATTTGCTACGAGATAGGCGAAAACCAAGTGGCTGGTGCCAATTTGCCAAGTGGAAAAATTCATACCAGGCCCCTCAGCAGCGACCAACCAAGGTCCATAGCAAGGTCAAGGAACGAAAACCTTATAGGGCGGTGTGTGTGTGTGGGAAAAGCAGGAACAGCTGGCAGGTGGGGGAAAAGGGAGATCCTCAAGGACTCTCAAGAGGAGCCAGAGCAGAAGCCCAGAGGAGAAGATCTACAGAGACACAGCTCAACCCCTGTCATCTCCAGTTGAAAAGGACCTTGAATGGTGAGGCCAGGAAGGACCTCCTGCCTGACATCTTGGGAGAGCTGCAGCTAGGGTCAATGATGCCAGAATCACACCAGGCCTACTTATCTGAAGGGTAGATAGGAGGACACAGGTGTGCACAAAAGAAGCCCCAAAAGCTTCAGTAAAACGTTTTGACTGACGTAACATCTTCCCCCACTCCCTTGCACGAAGGAGATTTCCAGGGAAAATGCCTTTTTTGCCCGTACTTCCATCATATAACTGGAGAACTTCAAAGGATGTTACAACCAGTTTCTTCCTACTGGTTGTCAGTGGCCTTAAGCTAAAGTATGAAAAAAATATCGGCTAGCTAAACTTAAATCAATGTGCTAGAGACACATTTGTATTTTTATGTCATGAAGCGCCCTTTGATTGTCAGAGGAAGGGCAGTACAGTGGTGCCTCAGGTTACATACGCTTCAGGTTACAGACTCCGCTCACCCAGAAATAGTACCTCAGGTTAAGAACTTTGCTTCAGGATGAGAACAGAAATCGTGTGGCGGAAGCAGGAGGCCCCATTAGCTAAAGTGGTACCTCAGGTTAAGAACAGTTTCAGGTAAAGAACGGACCTCTGGAACGAATTAAGTACTTAACCTGAGGTACCACTGTATACAAATTTTAATACTAATACTAAGCTTCTTCCTGCAACAGCCAGAAATCTCTTTCCTCAAGATTCCAGTGGCCATGACCTTTCAAGTTTTCTTTTCATAGTCGTAAGGGCTAGAAACTTGATTTGTTTCTCAAAATAAAGCTGAAAGCCAGCTGAATGCTCCGCTTGAAGCCATGTACAGTATTCCCAGAGGATGGCAGCAAAAACAGAAGCAGAGCTTTCATTATATAAGGTTGGATGTCTTGCCAACCTTCTCTGCTTTCCTGTCCAAGCTGGGAACACCTATAAAAACTTGTGTTCTGTTCAAGGAAGGAAAAAAAGGCTAGATTTATTGAAATTCAGGATGCCAATGAACCTTCACAAGGCAGTCACAAAACAGCAGCTAAGCTCAGAGCCATCACCTTGCCGACAAAGGTCCGTATAGTTAAAGCTATGGTTTTCCCACTAGTGATGTATGGAAGTGAGAGCTGGACCATAAAGAAGGATGATCGCCAAAGAATTGATGCTTTTGAATTATGGTGCTGGAGGAGACTCTTGAGAGTCCCATGGACTGCAAGAAGATCAAACCTATATATTCTGAAGGAAATCAGCCCTGAGTGCTCACTGGAAGGGCAGATCCTGAAGCTGAGGCTCCAGTACTCTGGCCACCTCATGAGAAGAGAAGACTCCCTGGAAAAGACCCTGATGTTGGGAAAGATGGAGAGCACAAGAAGGGGGACGACAGTGGACGAGATGATTGGACAGTGTTCTCGAAGCCACCAGCATGAGTCTGAGACCAACCTAACCACCATGTGACTTGGGACCTCCAAAATGTTGTCATTTGTGGACCTTAAGGTCCTCCATGGGGCATACCAGGAGAGGCGGTCCCGTAGAAAAAAGAAGGAGGAAAGATGGAACAGAAATGTATAAATAGCAACCATTTTGGATTACAAGCACATCAAACCCTGAAGTGTGTGTCCCTTTTTTGGATTACAACCCATCTTATTTTGGATTACAACCAATTTTTTTTGGGGTGGGGTGGGGAGGCCCCATTGGCAAAATCGCGTCTTGGGTTACAACCTGTTTTGGTTCACAACTGGACCTCCAGAACAGATTATGGTTTTAAACCAAGGTATCACTGCAAATGTAATAAATAAATAAGTTTGAAAAGAGCAGAAACATGAATGGACTCACATGACGGACCAGCCCAGGTAGATCGTGGTGCTGCCCCAATACATGGGATTGTCCAACACGTTGAATGGAAAAGACGTCACCTTTGCCTCCATGAGGATGCCGAAGTAGTCCCCTAGAAAAGAAACAGACACAAGGCTTAAGGCGGGGTTTGCCAACATGGTACCCATGTCTCCTTTAGGTGCCGGAGAAAAGTCTCAGTAGACGTTCCCTCCAAGATCCATAATGCACAAGGAGACAGCCTGCTCCTTCTGATTTAATTCCACATGTCCCAATTTAAGAGGGACACCCTGGCATTACAGAAGCCACCCCAGTTTCCGATTTGATCCCGGAAGGTCCCGGTTTCCTTTTCCCCTCCCCTCCGTGTCCCAGAGAACAATTAAAAGTGATGGTAGGGCAGATTCAAGGGTAAACCATATGGGGAATGAGTCTGCCCCTGCAGCTTGATGGAGGTAGAAACTGTCTCTCATGTCTTGTTACGCTGCCGTTTCTACGGGGATATACGCTTGGTATTTATCACTCCTGTTATAAAAAAATATCCAAATGGGTCTGAACTTCAATGTCTAAAACTCCTAGTAGAGGACAAGGACCCAGAGATCACGCTAAGGGTGGCCAAATTCTGTGCGACTGCCATAAAACTCAGGGAACAAGCTGTACTACCAAAATGATTAAGGTTTTAAATGACAATTTTAGGTTATATTTTAGTGATCAAGATTTAATATATATTTTTAACTGCCGCTATATCTGAATTGTTTCTGTTACACCCAATTACAATTCAATGTATTCCTGTTGTGTTTTATGATTTTCCTGATACTGTAAGTGAGCAGGAACTGGTCTGTGACCGTAATAATAAAATTCATTCAATTAAAAGTGATGTGCGTATGTCCGTAGGTGCAAAACCAGAGTCCCGTTTATCCTTAAAATAAAATTCCTGCACCGAGTGAAGGAAATGGTGAAGCTGGCATATGAAGCCACTTCCTATAATTTTGAAGGAAAATGCCACCGGTCCACTTTATTTAATTGCAACACTTCAGCAGCCAGCCATTTTAAAAGGAAATGCGGGGAGCGCTTATTCCTTTGTTGTAAATGGAGCCTTACACTGCCTACTCAGAAGTAAGTCCCATTGCAGTCAATGGAGCCTACTCACAGGTAACTGGGTAAAGACTGTGCAGCCTTCTGGGCACAAGATATAGGGTATAATATACTACTTGGAATCATGGGGAAAGCTGTGGAAAGAAAATTTAAAATTTACAGCATGGAGCTCATTGAAAGAAAATTATATGAAAATGATGTATAGATGGTATTTAACACCTGTAAAACTTGCTAAGATGTATAAAAAACTCATCTAATCTATGTTGGAAATGTAAGGAAAAATAAGGTACTTTTTCCATATGTGGTGGATATGTAAAAAGGTAAAGGCTTCTGGGAAATAATATAGTTCAAAAATATGTTTGTTAAAAAACCAGAGGCCTTTTTACTAGGAACATTAGGAGATGAAGTACCAAAGAAGCAAAAGTGATTATTTATGTATGCAACCACAGCTGCCAGAATGTTACTTGCCCAGAAGTGGAAAGAAGAGACCATACCAGTGAAAGCAGAATGGAGGACTAAGATGATAAGACTATTCCGAAATGGCAAAACTAACCGTGAAGATCAGGCACCGAGATGAAGGAAAATTTAATCAAGAGTGGAAAAACTTTATAGATTATTTTAAAGATAATTGTAAGAATGTGGAAACATTAGCAGGATTGTTGTAGCATTTATGAACTAAAGGTAGAATTACAATGTGAAAAATAATTGGAAATTAAATGGATGGATGCAATGGAAATTATAAAGGGACAATTGGAAACCAGAGGGTGGGGAGAGTCAATCAATGTAAATTTTGATTGGATATTGATGTATAAGAAAATTGTTATTATTAGAAAAATCAAAAATAAAATATTATTTTTTAAAAAAGACTGTGCAGCATTACACTGCAATCCTAAGCATTTTTACTCAGAACTATGTCCCACTGAGGATTTGCTCTGTGGTATGTTTCTGATCTGGGACGCGGGTGGCGCTGTGGGTAAAACCTCAGCGCCTAGGACCAGCCGATCGCATGGTCAGCGGTTCGAATCCCCGCGGTGGGGTGAGCTCCCGTCGTTCGGTCCCAGCTCCTGCCCACCTAGCAGTTCGAAAGCACCCCTAAGTGCAAGTAGATAAATAGGTACCGCTTTATAGCGGGAAGGTAAACGGCGTTTCCGTGTGCTGCGCTGGTGCTGGCTCGGCAGAGCAGCTTCATCACGCTGGCCACGTGACCCAGAAGTGTCTCCGGACAGCGCTGGCTCCTGGCCTCTTAAGTGAGATGAGCGCACAACCCTAGAGTCGGACACGACTGCCCCGTACGGGCAGGGGTACCTTTACCTTTACCTTATGTTTCTGATCATTCTCACAGTTTCCTCCATCATCATCATCAACATCATCATCATTATTATTTCCTGCCTTTCCCCCTGACAGGGACTCATTACATTTTTCTGTTGAAGGTGTTGTACGTGATCCCTTCCCTCACACATTCTTTTTTTACAACAATTCTGTGAGGTAGGTTCAGTGGAGAGGTTGCCATTGGCTCAGGGTGACCGGCGTCAATGTGTATAGGATGTCAATGTTCGGAGAGATCTAAGGTGCGAGAAGCTTCGCGATGTAGAATAAGATGTCCCTATTTTCATCGCTTTGCAGTGACAAACCTAGACAGCATCTTAAAAAGCAGAGACATCACCTTGCCGACAAAGGTCCGTAAAAGCCATGTTAAAGCCATGGTTTTCCCAGTAGTGATGTATGGAAGTGAGAGCTGGACCATAAAGAAGGCAGATCGCCGAAGAATTTATGCTTTTGAATTCTGGTGCTGGAGGAGACTCTGGAGAGTCCCATGGACTGCAAGAAGATCAAACGTATCTATTCTTAAGGAAATCAGCCCTGAGTGCTCACTGGAAGGACAGATTGTGAAGCTGAGGCTCCAATACTTTGGCCACCTCATGAGAAGAGAAGACTCCCTGGAAAAGACCCTGATGTTGGGAAAGATGGAGGGCACAAGGAGAAGGGGACGACAGAGGACGAGATGCTGGGACAGTGTTCTCAAAGCTACCAGCATGAGTTTGACCAAACTGCGGGAGGCAGTGGAAGACAGGAGTGCCTGGAGTGCTCTGGTCCAGGGGGTCACGAAGAGTCAGACATGACTAAACAACAACAACAAATTTTCATCGGAGAAATGTTGGAGGGTATGCAATTCCAGGAACGGGTTCTCGCTTCCGCTAAGCTGACTGGGGCTCTGGCTGCGCTGCGTTTCTCAAAATGCACCACCGACCTCCTGCAAAGCAACTTCTCATCTTCTTCTGCCTCCCCTCCACCTTTGGACATAACAGAGAGCCTGTTGCCAGCAAGATAGGGTTGCGAGACGTCCGTTTCGGAAGAGAAGGCAGATAAGGGCAGAAAGGAAAATTACTGGGAATGTGGGTAGCTGCTAAAGGAGCGAGAGAGCCCGGGAGATGTTTATGTACTTAGTTGGGATTTAGATTTATCGCCTGTCCGATCCCCAAAGATGAAGGGGGAGTGATGATAAAAGTAACAATAATATAAAAATGTAAGAAAAAGTGGAATCTGCTACAAGATGTTGCAGTACAAAGTGGTTCTATTCAGGATCACAATTACTCATTTCATTACATTCCTTCCTACAGTTTTCAGCACAGTCAGCCAAGGTTATGCAGCCACTGAACATGTTGAGCTCCCCCCATCTTAAAGGTTCCCTCCAATTTCCCCCCTTCTTCTGCAAACTTTGGGGTTGCCACTCAGTCTGTCGATATCTTCCCCTTGTTTGTTGATGAGCCAGTTTTGGACATATAAGCAATGCACTCACATCCTGAATGCTGGAGTAGTAGTAGTAGTAGTAGTAGTAATAGTAATAATAATAATAATAATAATAATAATAATAATAATAATAATAATAATAATAATATAATAATAATAATAATAATAATAATAATAATAATAATAATAATAATAATATGCCACCCTTCTGATTGGGTTGCCCTAGCCACTCTGGGCGGCTCCCAACAAAATATTAAAAACAAAATAAAACATCAGACATTAAAAACTTCCCGATTCAGGGCTGCTTTCAGATGTCTTCTAAAAGTCAGATAGTTGTTTATCTCTTTGACATCTGATGGGAGGGTGTTCCACAGGGCGGGTGCCACTACCAAGAAGGCCCTCTGCCTGGTTCCCTGTAGCCTCACTTCTCACAGTGAGGGAACCACCAGAAGGCCCTTGGCCCTGGACCTCAGTGTCTGGGCTGAATGATGGGGGTGGAGACATTCTTTTAAGTATACAGGTATTCAATTAAGTTTGCATTTAAAGACAAACCTACCCACACTTTGAATTTTGCAATGCTGTTCCCCAGTAATATATACGTATATAAACGCATACAGTATGGTAAAGTGTGCATACACCAGCAAAAATAACAAACTAAAATGTGTAATATTAGTAAAAAATGGACTTTGCAAAACTGTGTTGATTGGGGGAGCTTGCATATTGCAAGAAATCTGCACTAAAATCCTGATAGGTTTCCAAAAGTATTTTATCATCATTATTATATTTATTGCAAACTGATGTGCAAATGCGGAGAAATGAAACTAAGGCCTGAAAAAATGAGAAGCTGAATCTGACCACTCCCTTTTGGTAACACCGAGAGGGAAGAGATGCCAAATGAACTAAAGGGGATATGAAAACTGCAAACTGAGTATTCCAAAATTAAATTTTAGAAATTCTCTTAGGTGACCCATAATTTGCATGGCAGACTAATCCACAGCGGTGATAAAGGCACAGGAGCGGAAACAATCATTTCCTAACTTAGAGGGAGATGCTGATGGGACGAGATGGTAGCCAAACCATCAGCCTGAGCTCCGGGCGTTTGATCACAAGGGACTCTTGTGCTTCTCAGGTCAGACCGAGCCCCGCAGATCCCTTCCTGCTACAAACTGAGCCCCCAAAAATGGCAAGCAAAAACCACCTGCCCCAACACCATGAAACAAGCATTTTGGTGGCTTTTTTGGCATTCCGAGTGGCAACACACAATACCAGCCAAGCCCATCTAAAGTATGACTCAGCAGGCTGCAGCTCTGATTGCCAGGCAACAGAAAGCAATTGTCTCTGGCGGGTAAAACTTTTCCCCCTGCTATGTCATTAGCCCACTTAGCCGCCTATAGCAACGACCCTGTGTTTGTGTGTGTGTGTGTTTAATCGGACAGGAGGCCATTCATTCTTGGAAGTTGAAATGTGTTTCTTACACGGCATGAGGCCAGGGAAATTGACAATTTGACCCAGGTAGTAATAGTAACAAATTACAGCGCTTTGTTCTCTCGGTGGCTGCCTTTTAGCCCGCTGTCTGGAAACACTTTGCTAATGTCAATTAAGCGCAGATTTGAAAAGAAGTGTCAACTTCGTAGCGCGAGGGGGGCAAAACGAACCGGGTCGTGTTTTACGTGACTCACTCCAAGGCCATAATTTCTACTTTTCGAAAGCACTTTTGATATCCAGTGCACTTTAGAATCCTTGATTTGTTGAGAGAGAGAGAGAAAACTCATTAAGATTCCTGCATTCTTTTCCTCCCCCATTTAGCCGGGCACAACCTTTCGACATCTCACTTTTCTTGGAAACATTCAAAGGGGCCTATAACAGAAACCCATGTCCAGGCACAGCGCTCCGAAAGTTCAGGCAGATGAACAGGGTCTGTGGGTGGTTTCAAGGACCCTTGAACTGCAATGATCTGAATGCCAACAGCAGCTGCTGAGTAGATATCGGATCTGGCCACAGTGACCTATGTCTTAAGTTACATCCCCTCGAATTACTGTGACGTGCAATACGTGGGCTGCCTTTGAAAAGGATCAAGGCTTTGCTCGAAATGGACTGCAGCTTAAAAAATAATAATCTATCAGTCATATCTGTACCATAGATTTAAAGTACCTCTACTTATGTATCCCTCTGGATATGAAATCTTCAGGTTATGGCCACGGCAAGCCAGGAAGTGTATACTTCCAGGTTTCGCAGCACACACATGCGCAGAAGCACTCTGCGTGACTTGCACATGCGCAGAAGCACTCAATCATGCCACGTGTGTGTGCAGAAGCGTACCTCTATTTACATTATTTTCGGGGTGCGAACGGACCCCCGGAACGAATTAAGTTCGTATCCAGAGGGTCCACTGTAGGTTTGTATGACTTCAACAGGGATACCTCCAACCCCAAAGAATCCTGGGAATGATAGTTCACCCCTCAGAGAGCTACAATTCCCAGGACCCTTAAGAAACTACAGTTCCTGAAGGATGAAGAAGTCCCCACCAAGGAAAGATGAATAAGTAAAGTCATGCTGAATCGGCACAATTTAACAGCTAAAAATAAGAGACCATAAGGATGATTGCTTTATGGAAGAATGGAAGCCTTTGTCTCTCTCCTGGACTATTTAAATATTACGGCGTGATGGAATTCACGATCAGGATTTGAACTATGAGCAACAGAAGGAATCAGAGGTTATTGTTATTATTGTTATGATATAAGAAAGAGAAGATAGGGTACTGCAAGGGGGAGAAACCAAAAAAAAAAGCTCCATGGAAAATGGGATGGGAAGTTGACAGAGTAAAATAAATATCTGCCTCTATTTATTCTCCTGGCAAATAGAAGGGGAAGAAATGGAGGCAGTGAGAGATTTTACTTTCTTGGGCTCCATGATCACTGCAGATGGTGACAGGAGTCACGAAATTAAAAGATGCCTGCTTGTTGGGAGAAAGGCAATGGCAAACCTAGACAGCATCTTAAAAAGCAAAGACACCACCTTGCCGACAAAGGTCCGTAAAAGCCATGTTAAAGCCATGGTTTTCCGAGTAGTGATGTATGGAAGTGAGAGCTGGACCATAAAGAAGGCAGATCGCCGAAGAATTGATGCTTTTGAATTCTGGTGCTGGAGGAGACTCTTGAGAGTCACATGGACTGCAAGAAGATCAAACCTCTCAATTCTGAAGGAAATCAGCTCTGAGTGCTCACTGGAAGGACAGATCCTGAAGCTGAGGCTCCAATACTTTGGCCACCTCATGAGAAGAGAAGACTCCCTGGAAAAGACCCTGATGTTGGGAAAGATGGAGGGCACAAAGAGAAGGGGACGACAGAGGACGAGATGGCTGGACAGTGTTCTCGAAGCTACCAGCATGAGTATGACCAAACTGCAGGAGGCAGTGGAAGACAGGAGTGCCTGGCGTGCTCTGGTCCAGGGGGTCACGAAGAGTCGGACACAACTAAAGAACAACAACATTATGTATTGAAATGTATATGTGAAATTTCTGGAAATTTAATAAAATTTGTCTGAAAAAACAAGCAAACTACAGTTCCTAGGGTTCTTTGGGGGAAGCCAAACTCCCTCAGTTTCAATTCATTAAGCCTTAAGAATGGGTGGGAGGGAGAGAGGGAATATTTATCCAATTCCCAAGGTGGGGAGAAATAACCCAATACAAATCTTATAGATTTACTGACGCCAAACCTGCTGATTGCTGGAGCCTGAAGAGCAGGCTGGCAACACATCTGATGCTACTTTGCTCTCAACAGAGGGATCATTATTCTGTTTTCCTGCAAGAAAATTGCTCTTTTCCTTCCCGTAATATCAGCTTCTTCGGTGCGTACGAATGCTTCAGAGAGGATTTGCTTCATGACATGGGTTGCACATCCTGAGCATCTTATCTCCTCAGAATTCCAGAGCATAATTCTAGTAATATACAAATCTTTTGAAGTCAGGCAGGAGGAAACAAAAGGAGAAAGGGAACAAAGTATTATTGGGGGTGGGCGGGGGGGGGGGGAGAGGAAAGTACGGATAAGGAGAAAGCAGTTGCTAAGCTTTGTGATCTCAAAAAATTGCAGGCAGCTGTGCTGCACCAAAACCAACAGTGCCTTAAGTGGAAATAAGTTACAAGGAAGGGAACAAGTTTTTGAGTGTGTCCGTGTTGTCCATCAATATGTGAGTTTGGAGAGAGGGGTTGTGGGAAGGAGGGAGAAATAAACTCCTGTGTACAATGAGAAGTCCAAGCCTGCGTTCTTGCACGGGCCAAATTAGAGATGTTGAAGATCCACGAAGAAGTTGCCCCATTTCTGTATGTTTTTAAAAAGCAAGTGGAGAGACAGACGTTTTGCTCCCACTCCCACTAGAACTTGTGGGGACCCAACGAAGCTAAACTGCTGGAAAATTTGGGGCAGCAAAAAGAAAGGGCTTCTTCCCACAGCACAAGCATTCAACTGCAGAACTCCCTCCCACTGGGGGCAGAGAAGGTCACCAACTTGGATGGCTTTGAAAGACGATTAGGCAAATTCGCGGGAGGATATGGCGTTATCAATGGCTGGTAGCCAAGATGGCTATTGGAGGCCTTATGTCTCTGTGTGTCAACACCGGGGAGAGGGCTGCTGGGCTCCTCCTGTGAATATATGCTTGGTCATTTTGTGAGAATGCTTGAGGCCTTCTCTTGAGATACGCTGCCAGTAAGGGTTGAGAGAAATGGCTTGTCAGACCATTTGTTGCTACACCACATGAGGTGCCAACTCTGGTCCAAGGTTTCTGGTTTTGATCTACTGGAAAAGCCTTCATTTAAAGGGGGGGATCATAAAATCATAGAAGGGACCCCAAGGGTAATCCAGTCTAACCCCCTGCAATTCAGGAATCTCAGCTAAAGCATCCCTGACAGATGGCCACCCAACCTCTGTCACGGTCCGGTCTACGGGAGATCGAAGTCCCAGCTGAGGACGTCAGGACCGGGGCAAGATGGCGGGGTGGGAGCAGGAATGAGGGTCCAGAAGCCAGGGGTCCGAAGGTCCAGAAGCCAGGAGTCACAAAATCAAGGGTCCAAGG
Organism: Podarcis bocagei; assembly: GCF_964188305.1. Lineage (NCBI taxonomy): Eukaryota > Metazoa > Chordata > Lepidosauria > Squamata > Lacertidae > Podarcis > Podarcis bocagei. The sequence goes on along the minus strand of NC_138139.1, from coordinate 50,265,890 downwards.
GTCAAGAAACCAGGAGTCAAGGAGCCAAGGTCTGAGAATCAGGAAGCAAGAAGCCAAACACAGCAAAGCAGAAAATGAGTTGCTGTGGCAAAAAGCTGAAGGGAAATGCTGACCTTATATCCCTTCCCAGCTCTTGACACCAGGTGCAGTGAGTTACCAAGCGGTTACCAACCTGTGTGGCCGCGCCTTGCCTCACCACAACAAACTTAGGAAGGCCCCAGTCCTGCGAAGCCTTACTGGTCACAGGGCCTGGCTCCTGCACACACTCCTGACAATCTCTGCTTAAAACCTCTAAGGAAGGAGAGTCCACCACCTCCTGAGGGAGACTGTTCCCCTGTCAAACAGCTCTTACCAACAAAAAGTTCTTCCTGAGGTTTAGTCAGAATCTCCTTTCTTGTAATTTGAAGCCATTGATTCAAGTCCTACCCTCCGGAGCAGGAGAAAACAAGCTTGCTCCCTCTTCCATGTGACAGACCTTGAGATATTTGAAGATGGCTATCACATCTTCTCTTTGTCTCCTCCTTACCAGGCTAAACATACCATCAACCATTCCTCAAAAGGCTCGGTTTCTCTGCACTCCTTCCAGCTTGTCAACAACCTTCTTAAATTCTGGTGCCCAGAATTGGACACAGTATTCCAAGTGTGATGTGGCCAAGGCAGAATAGAGTGGCGCTGTGGTGTAAACTACTGAGCCTAGGGCTTGCTGATCGGAAGGTCGGCAGTTCGAACCCCTGCAATGGGGAGAGCTCCCATTGCTCGGTCCCAGCTCCTGCCAACCTAGCAGTTCAAAAGCACATCAAAGTGCAAGTAGATAAATAGGTACCACTCTGGCAGGAAGGTAAACGCAGTTTCCGTGCGCTGCTCTGGTTTCACAAGAAGCAGCTTAGTCATGCTGGCCACATGACCCAGAATAACTGTCTGCGGACAAACATCAGCTCCCTCGGCCAGTAAAGCGAGATGAGCGCTGCAACTCCCCAGTCATTCACGACTGGACTTAACTGCCAGGGGTCCTTTACCTTTTTATTACTTTCCTTGATATGGACACTATACTTCTGTTGATGCAGCCTAGGAGAGCATTAGATTTGCTGCTGCATCACACTGTTGACTCATGTTCAGCTTCTGGTCCACCAAGACCCCTAGATCCTTTTCACATGTACTGCTAGTAAGCCAGGTGACCCCTATCATATATTTGTGCATCTGGTTCTTCCTTGTGGAACCTTGCATTTGTCCTGTTGAAACTCATTTTGTTAGCTTGCGCCCAGTTCTCCAATCTGTTAAGGCCATTTTGAATCTAAATGCTGTCTTCTGCAGCATTAGATACCCCTTCCCAGTTTGGTGTCATCTGCAAATTTGATGAGCATCCCCTCCATTCATCCCATCCAAGTCATTTAGAGAGAGAAAGAGAGGGAGAATGAATAAGAGAATAATGTCTTTGACAGACCGATTAAGTCAGGGGTGGGAATCCTTCTCAAGCAAAGAAGAAGAAGAAGAAGAAGAAGAAGAAGAGGAGGAGGAGTTTGGATTTGATATCCCGCTTTATCACTGCCCTAAGGAGTCTCAAAGCAGCTAACCATCTCCTTTACCTTCCTCCCCCACAACAAACACCCTGCGAGGTGAGTGGGGCTGAGAGACTTCAGAGAAGTGTGACTAGCCCAAGGTCACCCAGCAGCTGCATATGGAGGAGCGGGGAAGCGAACCCGGTTCACCAGATGACGAGTCTACCGCTCTTAACCACTACACCAAACTGGCTCCCACATTCCCATCTGGGAAACCTTTTGAGGGCCGCATGCCAGAGGGAAAAGTGAGCGCGGCAACAAATGTTTCATTTGTACAAAAGGCTAGTTTCTACACACCACATTCATCAGAGTTTGTCATCCGACAAAAGGCACTGAAGCTACGAAGCAGAGTCAGTCAGGGAGATGCTCTGGGGAGGGTTTCAAGGACCACACAGAAAGGTCTGGAGGGCCACATTTGGTCTCCAGGCATGAAATCCCCCACCCCTGATTTAAGCCTTCTTCAGGCCCAGAAATACAGGTTAGTTGTGTCAAAAGGGTTCTGATGGTCTCTCCATTTTGGTAGTAATGCAAACGACCACACAAGATTGGTACCACTTTTCTAGTCAGGAAATCTGAGGCACCAAGTCCTTCCACCTTTCTGTGAAGCTGCCCACTGAGTCTTAGCTGATTCCCGATCTCTCTTACTAATAACTTAACAAGGGAAAAGGAGAGGACATGATGGTTTTGCTCCAGTCACAGTGCCACAAAATCTTTGTCAGTTGTTGTTTTTTTATGTGTTTACAGCGGGAATAAATACTATTAACACAGAGCTGAGATAGTCGCGACTCATAAGCACACTCTCCTGCTTGCACTTTTGCCACGAAAACCTCATTACTCCCCTCCAAGAACACATTAACCAAGAGGAACGGCAGAAAATAGGGCAAGCATCTCGCGAAAACTAGGCGTTGGAAAGTAGGATTCCAGGGAGTGCCCGCCCCTGTCACAATGGGCCCAATTGTGGAGGAACAATGAGGAGGAAAGTGCTGGGGAGTTGCCCTACTGACTGGTTCAAGCTCGCACACTAAATTAGCCAGCACTCAAGAAAGAAAATGGGCCCACATGAGGTCAAAGTGAAGATCCCCAACTGTTGCAAAATTGAGGCCTTCAGCTGCCCCTACTGTGAAGGAAATTGGGAAGCCACAGAGAAGTGGTTTAGTAAGAGTGATTCACGATGTGCCTCTCCAACCTTTCAGCCTACATTAAAGAGCCCTTGGTGCCTAGCGCATGCTAAGTGCTTTAATCCTAAGATATATAAGAGACAGCTCTAATTGCCTCATTAGGAAACAACAGTAGCCAACATGGCGCCCTTCAGGTGAGAGAACTACCACCAGCCCCAGCCAATGGACAGAGGGGATGGGAAGTCTCTCCAGAAACATCTGGCGGGCACAGAAACCCCATCATTGCATGTATTATTCTAGCCAGGTATTTGCACAGTCTCTGCTGCCATCATATCCCAAAGACTCTTTAAGCAGGGCCTCGCTGCACTGGGATGGAGGCTGTGGCTTGAGCCTCGCTCCATGTTGTCAACTCTTCTTCCTCCATCCTCCAGTGTGGTTGTTGCCAAAGGGAGCTCAATGCACAACCAGGGGTCTTTGCGCAAGGGTGGGGTGGGGTCCCTGGTCTGGGATAGGGCAAAAAAGGTGATCTCATGGAAGGTCGGCGGTTCGAATCCACGCAACGGGGTGAGCTCCCTTTGCTCCGTCCCAGCTCCTGTCAACTTAGCAGTTTGAAAGCATGCCAGTGCAAGTAGATAAATAGGTACCACTGTGGCAGGAAGGTAAACAGTGTTTCTGCGTGCTCTGGTTTCCGTCAAGGTGTGCCATTGTGCCAGAAGTGGTTTAGTCATGCTGGCCACATGGCCCGGAAAGCTGTCTGTGGACAAACAGTGGCTTGCTCAGTCTGAAAGTGAGATGAGCGCCGCAACCCCATAGTTGCCTTTGACTGGACTTAACCATCCAAGGGTCCTTTACCTTACCTTTTTTTTTTTACCCTATATGTGAGTGATGTGCGAGTAGGGCTCTGCTTCACTTTTCTTGAGGAGATGAGAGAGACACATTTTAAGAACGCAAGGAGAGCCTTCTGGGGAGGGCAGTGGCCCATCTAGTCCAGAATCCTGTTCTCACAGTGGCCAACCCGGAAACCCACAACCAGGCTCTGCGCACAAGATCATTCTTCCTTCCTGGGGATTCCAGCAACTGGTATTCAGAAGAACTGCTGTCTCCAACTGCGAAGGGGAGAAAGTAACTGGTGGGGCTAGTTGCCATCAACAGCCCTCTCTTCAAGGCCATCTAAGTCGGTGGCCGTTGCTGCCTCCGGTGGCAGCGAGTTCCACCGATCAAACACTCACTGCTCAGGTCAAGAGGCAGCTGAGGAATCCTGGGGGGCCTCCCTCTGTGGCTGCAAAAAGCTCCCTTCTCCCCAAGAACATGCAGAATAACGAGAGCAGAACAGAGACCAGAGGTGCGCAGGTGCAGTTTGAGACTGCTTGGGAAATATCTGGGAGAAGAGGAGCCTTAGAAAGCGTGGACGGCAGGGACCGTCAGTCCTGGCAACTGCTCTATAGGGGCAAGACCAGTGCTCCCCCCCCCTAAAAAAATGTTTAGGGGCACTTTCATTTTGACTCAAGAAAATAACCATTTTACAGTGGTACCTTGGGTTAAGTACTTAATTTGTTCTGGAGGTCCGTTCTTAACCTGAAACTGTTCTTAACCTGAAGCACCACTTTAGCTAATGGGGCCTCCTGCTGCCACTGCGCCTCCGCTGCACGATTTCTGTTCTCATCCTGAAGCAAAGTTCTTAACCCGAGGTACTATTTCTGGGTTAGCGGAGTCTGTAACCTGAAGCGTCTGTAACCCCAGGTACCACTGTATAGTTCGAATCAGGAAAAATAAATACAGTAAATGGACAAAAGTACAAAGAACATGTATTAGCTCAGGGGTCAGCAACCTTTTTCAGCCATGGGTCAGTCCACCGTCCCCCAGACCTTGTGGGGGGCTGGACTATTTTTTTTGGGGGGGGGTAATGAACGAATTCCTATGCCCCACAAATAACCCAGAGATGCATTTGAAATAAAAGCACACATTCTACTCATGTAAAAACACGCTGATTCCCGGACCGTCCACGGGCCGGATTGAAAAGGCGATAGGGCCGCATCCGGCCCATGGGCCTTAGGTTGCCCACTCCTGTATTAGCTCCACACATTCCACACAGCTTCACACACTGACAATTCACCGTGCTAGAGAAGAAACTAATTTTTATTTTTAGTTTCTTCTCTCATTAGATTCACAAAACCTTTAGGGGTATGTGCACCCCTTTATCCCCCCAGGAAAAAAACAAAACACAGGGCAAGACCTACTGGGAAGTGTTGCTGATTTGCATGCCGTTTCCTTGAATAAAGAGCTAACTTCACTGACAAACGGACCCTGCTTCTTTGTGCTGACCTGCGCCCTGACACAGACCCACATGTGGAACTCAGCTCCCTTCCCTGCCCACTCTGGCGCCCCTCATTAACCCCATGCCCTCTGGAAGGCTTTTGACATGAGCTGGATTATGGGCTTTGATATTGACAGATAGATAATTTATTACGGTCGGAGACCAGCTTATAAAACACACTTGGGGGTACAGTCCCAGAAGGAAAACAAACAACTAAAACAATGTGCAACAATAAATTTAAAATCCATAAATGCGATAAGCGTATAGACACTTAAAACTTTAAGATAAACTACCACAGAGAGCTGACCCAGAGTTACCCACAGAACCGAGTTTGGGGATTTTCTTAACGAACTAGTTTGAGTCAGGAGATGGTCTGTGCCTACAGATCTGTAAACAGAATCTGGTTACCATCCGGGTCGTCTTCTGATCTTTGCCTAAAAGGAGAAGGGCTTTGATATACTGTATTTTTCGCTCTATAAGACGCACCAGACCACAAGACGCACCTAGTTTTTGGAGGAGGAAAACAAGAAAAAAAATATTCTGAATCCCAGAAGCCAGAACAGCAAGAGGGATCACTGCGCAGCGAAAACAGCGTTCCCTCTTGCTGTTCTGGCTTCTGTGATAGCTGCGCAGCCTGCCTTCACACCATAAGACACACACACATTTCCCTTTACTTTTTAGGAGGGAAAAAGTGAGTCTTATAGAGCAAAAAATACGGTATTTTAAAGGCAGCTCAGTGGTAGAGCATGTGCTTTGCAAGAAGGACCCAGGTTCAAACCCTGGGCAGGAGTGCGAATGCTCCTTGCCTAAAACCCTGAAAATCTACTGCCTGTCAGTGCAATACTGAGCTGCAAGGACCAAGGCTCCGAATTCACAAAAGGAAGCTTTCCTGCGTTCCTGAGCATCTTCCTCTGGGCTGCTTCCGCACATGCTTAATTGTCCCGGAACGAGGCATAGCAGGATAACTCCCTCCCACTTCCAAATCCAGCTGCACCACTTACATGCCCTGCTAACCGGGTGCAGAGAACATGCCTCTCCCTGCCTGCCAAGGCTGTGCTTATGAGCATCTTTGGCGTCAAGAAAAAGCCCCGAGAGGTGAGGTCACACCTTCTGAGGCTCATCCTGACTCACCTGTTTTTGCGTTTCAGCGGAAATGACACCCAAGTTAAGTCATCCCGGCTGTGATGAATCAGACCTTCCGCAAGCAAGCTGGAGACCCCACTACGCTCGCTTAAGATGGCGCCGACCCCAATTTTTCCCCCAGCAAGGTGGGAGGGGAGGAGGTAAGGAAGGTGATTCCTCTCCTGTTTGTCACGGCCCCTGTTGTGTATTAAAATAAATGGAAAACACATCTTCACGATTTGAAGTGCTTGCCTGCAGGTGGGTTCATTTAAAAGACCCAAGCCTCCGTTTCCATTAATGTAGAGCTGTCACGGTGTGCGGCACTTTAAGGAATAATGGAAGGACTCCCCATTCCACAATGACAGGTCTCTGCCCCAGGAAGCTTACAATCTGAATGTTGGTGGTAGAAGAGATGAGCAGGGGGTTTCAGGGTGTGGGGTGGGAAGGAAGGCAGAAGGATAAAGAGAAGTTGACAACATACAAAAGCTGATCTGCAAAGGGCTCCATTTCAGGTGGGGACGGAGGCAAAGGGGTTAAACCTGCCAGAGGCTTAATGGAAAAGATGGGAATTTATGCAACCGGACTTACATAAATCTGCGTGCCTGAAAGAAAGGATAAAACCCCGACAACTTTTGACCTCCTTTCCAAGACCGAAGAAAGATTTCAGATGGAACCGATTTATCTGAAAAAGTTTTCAGATGGAACCGAGGGGTTATTGGAAGCTGAGTGGCAGGAAAGCCTTTGTTGATCTCCACTACAAAGGAGCACAGCATGGTGTCTAGGAAAGGGGACCCCAATCCCCACCCCACATGTTGTGGGGCAGAAGGAGGGATGCCTCAAAGGCAGCCACAGAGAGAACCAGGAGCTAGAAAACAAGCCAAGAGGCAAAGCCAGGAAAAAGAATCATTCCCCAGGCAAAGTCCCACCTCTTGAACAGGAAACTGTTAGCACTGTTACTTCAAGGGAAGTAATAGTGCCATTGTATTCTGCTCTGGTCAGACCTCACCTGGAGTACTGTGTCCAGTTCTGGGCACCACAATTCGAGAAGGACACTGACAAACTGGAACGTGTCCAGAGGAGGGCAACCAAAATGGTCAAAGGCCTGGAAACGATGCCTTATGAGGAACGGCTAAGGGAGCTGGGCATGTTTAGCCTGGAGAAGAGGAGGTTAAGGGGTGATATGATAGCCATGTTCAAATATATAAAAGGATGTCAGAGGAGGGAGAAAGGTTGTTTTCTGCTGCTCCAGAGAAGCGGACACGGAGCAATGGATCCAAACGACAAGAAAGAAGATTCCACCTAAACATTAGGAAGAACTTCCTGACAGTAAGAGCTGTTCGACAGTGGAATTTGCTGCCAAGGAGTGTGGTGGAGTCTCCTACTTTGGAGGTCTTTAAGCAGAGGCTTGACAACCATATGTCAGGAGTGCTCTGATGGTGTTTCCTGCTTGGCAGGGGGTTGGACTCGATGGCCCTTGTGGTCTCTTCCAACTCTATGATTCTATGATTCTATGACTCTATGACCACTTCCTGTTTAGGAGAGCCAATGACCAGCTTGGATGGGCAGAGCCAGTGCCATCACGGGGACCTGTTTGCTGCAGGGATGGGGTATCTGTGGCTCCTAAGACTCAAATCCCACCAGCCCTGACCACTGGCCAGGATAGCTGGGGCTTATAGAGGTTGAAGCCCAACAACATCTGGAGGGCCACAGGCTCCCAAACTCAGCTTTACTTCCTAGGGAGGAGCCCCAATTTGCAGCCCTGGTTGACCCCAACTTTAGGCGGCTGTGCACAGAACCAAAGGTCGCCTGGTTCTAGCCCCGATGGCTTCAAACGAAGTACAGTGGTACCTGGGTTTATGAACTTAATCCGTTCCAGAAGTCCGTTCTTAAACCAAGGTGTGCTTTCCCATAGCAGCGGAGGACTCAATTTACAAATGGAACACACTCGACAGGAAGCAAAACATGTTCTGCTTCCAAGGCAAAGTTCACAAACCAAAGCACCTGCAGCGTTCTTAATCCAAGTTGTTCATAAACTAAGCTGTTCTTAAACCAAGGTACCACTGTACCGGATCAAGGATCGTATTGCGGCATCTCCTGTCCCACCAACAAGGGAGATGAGGGGTTTTTTTGGTTTCTGTTGAGAGAGTGCAATGCAAAATGAAGCCCCCTGGTAAGAGGATGGGGTGGGTGGGGACATAGGGTCTGCAGCACAGCTTGGGGGAGGAAATGCATGTTTTCTGACAATTATGGGCTCCCAAATCCATGGTGGTGGTGCTTAGTATGATGATGATGATTTATATTAATTTCATTTATATCACACCTTTTCTCCAAGGTGACATGCATGGTTCACCTTCATTTAATCCCCACAACAACCCTAGGCTGATTGGCTAGGACTGGCTTCCAAAGTCACTTAGTGAACTTCATGGTTGAGTAGGGGATTTGAACCCTGGTCTCCCAGGTCCTAGACTGGCACTCTAACCACTGCACCACAGGATGACACAAGCCCAGAGAGCTGCCATGCCTCCTCAAGGAGAGATCCATGCCCTGCTCTCCCTGCTGTGAAGGTGTGTGGGCATCAGAACCCACCTACTCACCCGTGAACCCCAAGGAGATACCTCTGCCAGCCGGCTCTGACATTTAGTCCAGACTTCTCAGCTGCAGTTGCAGGAGAACTATCCATGGTCTTGAACCCACACCCAGATCTCCCTCCTAAGTGCTGACTTTTGCCTCGCCATCCCACAGATAAGGGGGAACAAGGAAGTATCAATCTCCCCTTGCTTGCGGTATCACTTCTCCAGAGGAATGAATAGGATCAGAATAGAGGCCTTTGTAGGGAACAGCCAGACAGTGGAAGGCAAGGGTGCTCAATCCCATGTTATTTTAATTTGCATATGCAGCTATGCTCCTCCTCCCTCACTCCAGCCCACTATCAGTTTAGGAGCTTTACTGGGGGGGGGGGAGGCAATTCAAAATGGTTAGGAGGTGGTGGGGAAGACTCGAACCAATGCCTTCAAGTTACAAGGCAGGAGATTCCGACTAAACGTCAGGAAGAACTTTCTGGTGGTAAAAGCTGTTCGACAGTGGAATGGTCTCCCCTGGGTTGTGGACTCTCCTTCTGAAATATACTCGAAGTTGAGAGTGGATTTCATGCTCTTTATTCAGCTCACAGCGGTGAGGAGGAATGGAAGTTCCCCCAGAATGTCTGCCTTATATACCTTATTTACATAATGGGCCCCATGTGATTGGCTAATTCCAGGATTCTCCTGTAGGCCAATCAGGTTGTGGATTCACTTCCACCTGGAGCTGGATTGGGTGGCTCCTGTGGACCAATCAGACTGCTGCATGCTGGATCCTATTATTCTAGGACCAATCAGACTGCTGCATTCTGAATCCTATTGTTTTAGGACCAATCAGACTGCTGCCCTTTGGATCCTATTCAATTCAGTACATAATACCTTCCTTGAAGGTTTTTAAGCAGAGGTTGGATGGCCGTCTGCCATGGATGCTTTAGCTGAGATTCCTGCATTAAAGGGGGTTGGACAAGATTGCAGACCCTTCCAACTCTACAATTCTATTATTCTGTCCCTGTATTTCTGCTCTAACAACATGCAAAAAATGAAGTTGGCTTTATTTTGGTTTTGTGCATCGTCCCCACTTAACTTTGCTGATTGGCTTAATCACTGCTGAAGTAGTCTTACCTTTCGATATTCTGGGAGATATGTCCTCCAAGTCCTCATTCAACAAACCAATTATTTCTGCCATAACAATATTACTACCTCCCATTCTGACACTGAAATCACCCACCAGGGTAATAGTTGTTAATGGGTGTTCTATCACTCTCTCTAACTTAATGTCTAACAAAGCCCACAGATTGCCCCCAGAGTCTGCAAAGTACCGGTAGTCTGAAACTGGCACCGCTGAACACTTGGAAATAAGGAGAGAGAGGCACACAGTTTGCTCTACTTTCACATTTAAGCTTGTTGAGACTGAAATAAAAAAATTAAGGTCTTATATATATAATAAATGTTCATAAATGTACCAAGCAAACACGTACATAAATATATAAACCACATGTCTGAAGCAGCACAGGAGAACAGCCCTGGAACCATTTTGACTCCCAAACTGACCAAATGTTTTCTCTGCAAAGTCAAAGGAAAATGGAAAAGCCTCCCCACTGACTTAGCCTTCACAAATCCTGTCTTAAGGGTATGTCTGTGTATGAACAGGGTGAGCCTGTGACCTGGATCAGGAACTAAGTATTTATCATTACAAAAGACTGGCCAGGCTCCCCAGGGTATCCAGCCAAGTAACCATTAACAGTTCACTTGCCAAACAGGAGGTAAACAATGACAGGAAGTAAACAATGCACTCAGATTTCTGCTGTAAACTGCCTTTTCTATGATGTAGGTATGATGTGTCTGGGGGATGGTCTTGGACTCCAATTTAAAATGTCTATATGAGGGCGGACACAGCTTTGTTCTGGGTCCTCCTCATTTCCTGCGTAAAAGGGGAGCGCCCTGTTGCAACAGTTCAGTAAAGATCAGGCTTACTAGCTGCTTTGCTTCTCAACATTCCCTGGTTGGCCTCTGTTCTTTTCTCTGAACGATAGAGAACCTACAAAGGACTCTATAAGGGCTCTTGTGTCCCCCATAAGGGAATAAGGGCAGATTTTCGTGTATTACAAGGCACAAAGGGACATTCTACCATTACTTCTTCCTTTGCTGTTATCTGTGCTTGGATTTATCGATACTGTTGTGTTTATTTTTCATCTCTCCCTCCCACCAGTCCTTTTACTGTTGTTTTTCACCTTGAGAATCCCTGCATTGGAAGGTGGATTACAAATCAAGCTAATAAGATGACCGTCACAAACTCCATGTGAAACAAAACAACAAGCTGTGTACTTCCCCTGTAATTGTGTCGTTTTACCTGTGGAGTGCTAGATCACAGGCAAAGTCTAGTTCCATTGTTTGGAAGAGGCCTCTAGATTAAGGGATTAGTCACTGGAGAAAGGGCTACCTAAAGCTACCTTCACAGCTTAGGTCCAAGTTATTTGAAAGACCATATTCCCGCACATGCACCTGGCTGGGTTTCGAGATCTTCTGGGGAGGGCTTTCTCACGGTCCTGCTACCCTCACAGGAACGTTTGATGGGGACACAGGAGAGGGCCTTCTCGGTGGCTGCCCCCTGACAACTTTGGACCTCCCTTGCTATAGAAGCCAGCTTGGCTCCTTCCTTGCTGACAGGTGAAGACATTCACGATCCAACAGGCTTTTGGGAACAAGCATAGAATTGCAGAGTTAGAAGGCACCACCTAGTCCAACCCCCTTGCAATGCAGGAATCTTTTGCCCAACGAGCCTGAGTTTAAGAGTCTTACACTCTTACCAACTGAGCTTAAATGCTGGTCTTCTGTTAACGCATCTCTAACTTAATGGTGTCAGATTTATGTCTGTTGACGCTTGCACCGGGACGTATTTTAATTACAGTGGTACCTTGGGTTACATAAGCTTCAGGTTACATACGCTTCAGGTTACAGACTCCGCTAACCCAGAAATAGTGCTTCAGGTTAAGAACTTTGCTTCAGGATGAGAACAGAAATCGTGCTCCGGCGGCGCGGCAGCAGCAGAGGCCCCATTAGCTAAAGTGGTGCTTCAGGTTAAGAACAGTTTCAGGTTAAGAATGGACCTCTGGAACGAATTAAGTACTTAACCTGAGGTACCACTGTATTGCTTCCAACTCGTTTGTTTTCATCGTTCTGTATCTGATAGCGGATGTTTTAAAATGCCGTAGGCTCAAATATAAAAATGATTTCAGTAAAAATTTAAAATGCCGTAGGTGCTGCCTTGCATCCCAGTTTGGAATGGAAACAGATATATGGAACAAACAAGCAACAAATACATAAACACGCAGTCTAGCAAAGCGACCTTTAGCCTTACCCAAGAATGTTCCAATGAATCCCAGGGCCAGGAAGCTGGAAGTGACAAACATGATGCCTACGGACATTAGGGCTACGCTGGTGTAATGCGCCAAGAGGGGATCCAGGGCCTTCAGTTTGGGCTGGCTCTTCATGGCTTCTGTGAAACTGCAAGGAAAGGAGAGGTAGACCAGCGGTTCCTGTTATCTTGTCTCATTCTCTGCTCTCTCTCTCTCTGCTTACCAAGGCATATTGAATAAACACACAAGACATAACCGGCTGTACTTTTAAATAAATAAGATATACTATTCATTGTATCAAATTGTAGATTTCAACGGAAGTCTCATAAAGTTCAACGGAAAATACAGAAGACCCAGTGGATCAGTTCATTCTCTAGTCAGTTCATGCATAAGGTCCACCTGTCTGTTCATAGAGTCCAATAATCCACATGAAGGGTTGTTACAGTTCCACAGAATCCTTTCACAGAGTCTAAGACAAGGATTTCAGGAATATTAGTCTTGTTTCGCCATCCTAGGCTTTATCAGTTGTACAGGCTCATATGTAATATTACAGGATAGTATGGTTGCAGTTTGGAGCCCTCCCTTCTGGGTCTGTAGACCTGACAGCATGGTCAGTGCAGCATACTAGCTGGAGATAAACACACAAAGTGCAAAATTCCCCATTTGACTCTCGCCTCTGCCACGAACTCCTCAGACTGCCTTGGGCAAGTCTCATTCAGCCTCAGTTTTCCCTTTCTGCAAAAATGGGGAGATTTACAATTGCAATGGAAATTATTCAAACTCCCCAAGTTGCATTTTCAGCTGAATTTGGGGGAACCACTTAAAGCGTCCGTTGTGTTGAGCTATTTCAATTGCTCTTGTTGCGTTTGTTCATTGCAAGCAGCGGAACATCTGTAAATTTTGATAAGAAATCTGATTTGCAATGGGGGTTGAATAACTTCGATTGCAACTGTATCTATCTTATTAGTTTCTTGTCGCCCACAAGTCTCCAAGCGGCTTATATTAAAGGAAAAATGTATGTACATATATTCCTTCTCAGTAGTGGCGCCCACCCTGTGGAACATCCTCCCTTCAGATGTGAAGGAAATAAGCAGCTATCCTATCTTTAAAAGACATCTGAAAGCAGCCCTGTTTAGGGAAGTTTTTAATATTTAATGCTGTATTGTTTTTAACACTTGGTTGGGAGCCGCCCAGAGTGGATGGGGAAACTCAGCCAGATGGGCGGGGTATAAATAATAAATAATAATAATAATAATAATAATAATAATAATAATAATAATAATAATTATTATTATTATTATTACATACTTAATACCATAGTGGGGTAAAATGAGAGTGAGATGATGTAATACTTTAATATTTCATGCGACATGCAACTTACGGAGAAACAAAAACATCGCACCAGCCCCATAAACAGTAGCAAACAGCGTTAGCAATATGCATTAAATAAGGAATACTCCAAACCACTAATAATATTGCTCTACTTTACAGGGTGGTTGTACTGATTACAAGATGGGAAGCATTTTTTGTATAAGAACGAATGAATGCTGGAAATGTAAAGAAAAGGAAGGTATCTTCTACCACATGTGGTGGTAAAGGCTTTCTGGGAAATGATATGTAATGAGTTAAAGAAAATGTTCAAAAAGACCTTTGTTAAAAAACCAGAAGCCTTTTTATTGGGCATAGTGGGTTTTGAGATACCAAGGGAAGAGAAAAGACTGTTTATATATGCAACAACAGTGGGAAGAACCCTTTAACATCACTAGCAGGGTTGTCCCAAATCTTGTAAAGAGAAATTTTCTCCCCTTCTATATTTATGAGTGTAATTCTATATATGAGTGTAATTAGAACTGGAAAATGTACAAAACGCAATGATACAAAGGTTAATTTTGAAAGCCATGAAGCGAGAGGGAAGGAAGTTGATAGGCTCTAAGGAGCCAGAGCGGTAAAGTAGATAATAATAATGTGAATGTATATTGTATTACTAAATAGAAAACCAATAAATATTATTTTTTAAAAAACCATGATGGGAAGCATTTTCAGCTCTAGCTTCATGCGATATAAGAGCTTCATATCTTGGCCAAATATTTGAGTTTCTTTTGCCAGCTGGAGCACAATGTTGAGTCAGCCCCACAGAGATTCCTGAAATTATCCCAAGAAAACTCCATGGTGCTTTGAGCTTTTCAGCAGAGATGAGAAACCTCCAGATGCTGTTGGACTCCAATTCCTATAAGCCGCAGCCAGCATGACCAATGGTTAGAAATGATGGCAGCTGGAGACCAGCAATATATGGGAGAAGGCCACAGGGTTCATTCCTGGCCCCGCATCCTCCTTGGCCAACAGAGCTCTTCCTGTTTCTCAGAAAACTGAAAAATATGGTAGCCCCCTGGGTTGGCGTATGAGTGGAAAGTTTCACTGTACACAACTCCCTGAGGCTGGCAGGATAGTTTGGTCCCACCTGTGATCTTGGGCAACTGAGTCCCGGTCAAAAACATCCATCTCAGACAGGAGTTGAGAAAGGTTTGCTCTGTTATCTGGTCCTTTCCCCCCCCCCCTCACACTTCCAAAATATCGCATAGCTCACATAGCTCACATCTCGGGCACAGCATCAACACATTTTCCACAGCTGGAGCCTAAAATTAGATGTTTGGGGAAAGGTGGTGGTAAACAACGGAAAGCCCCTTCTGGAAAACTTCCAGTATTTATTTTTAAACTAAAACAGTGCAAGCGTCAGGTCTGAAGTGGGATCAGACCAGGACAGCAATCCTAGGTCTACTATTTCCACACTGTTGGGAATCGCAAGCAGGGAGAGGGGCTGCTGAGGTCAGATCCTGCATATGGGTTTCTCAGATGCCTCTGGTTGGTCATGCGAGATCAGGGTGCAGGAGCAGACAGGCCTTGGGTCTGAGGCAGCAGTCTTTTCTTACAGTCTCACTCGGCTCTGGGCAAGAAGACCGGCTCTACCTGTCAGGGAACTGACATCGGAGCTAGAGGCGGAGGGAAGGCTCTCAAATGATGCTGGAGAAGGGCCCAGCAGGGAGAGAGGCAGCTCCGCAGATGGGGAAGCAAATCAGCGCAACACCAGGGGTCTAGAGGGGCTGATGGGGGAATCGGCGAGAGGGCTCCAGGACTCTTCACCGGACACCAGCGGGGAGAGCACGGGTCCTCCGCTACCCACGCCCACCCTGCGCAGAAGACTTCCGTGCAGAGAGAGTAGGAGGAGACTGGGTGTCAAACAACTTTTATGTTGGAAAAGATTTAAGAAACGCCCACTGACGGATTCTGCTAGCGACTGAGGCAGCCACGAAGTGAAGGGCTGTCCAGACAGAAAGGTTTAACAAGGCAACATAGCCAGGAGAGGCGGCAACTTACGCACGAGCAACCCCATACCCATTACACTACCATTAGGCAGAGTTACCGTATTTTTCGCCCCATAAGAGGCACCTGACCATAAAACGCACCTAGTTTTAAAGGAGAACAAGAAAAAATATATTCTCTCCCTCTCTGCTCAGCACCTCTCCAGCAAAGCGGGAGGAGAAACGGAGCCCCTTCCATTTCTCCTCCCATGTCGCTGAAGGGCCGCTGCGCAGAGAGGGAAAGCTACGCAGCGCCTCTCCAGCGAAGTGAAGCCAGGAGAACAAGAGCGATCGGTGCGTACCGATCCCTCTTGCTCTCCTGGCTTCAGCGAAAGCAACGCGAAGCCTCCGGAGCACAGCGGGAGCACATAGCGGCTCTCACTTTTCTTGCTTTAAACCCTTCCGTCCCTCCTCCCGCTTCACTGAGAAGCCAGCAGAGCAGACTGCGCAGCTCTCGCTGAAGCCAGCAGAGCAAGAGCGATAGCCGCGCAGCGCCTCTTGTTCTGCTGGCTTCCCAGCAAAGCGGGATGAGGGACGAAAGGGAGCCCTTGCAAGGGAGCGCTGAGCAGAGCCTGTCAGCGGCTCTTGCTGGCTTTTCTGGGAGGTGGGGGAAGAGACAGAAGGCAGCCCGTCAGTCCCTTCTCCCACCTCGCAGAAAAGCCCCCCGTGAGGCTCTTTAAAGGGAGCTCTGAGCAGAGCCTCTTGCCTGCATTCGCTCCATAAGACGCAAACACATTCCCCCTTACTTTTTAGGAGGGAAAAAGTGCATCTTATGGAGCAAAAAATACTGTAGATAGCTGGTGCCTGAGGGCAGACCCAAGGCATTCCCCTCTGGGCTCAAGGCTTGGCAGATAAGCCGCTGGAGACCCCCTTCCAAGCCCACACCCCCATGCCCCGTTTGCTCAGGCTTCAATGCTTAGGCCAGTGCTTCTTGAACTCAGACCTCCGTCTGTTGTTGGACTACAACTCCCATCATCCCTGACCACTGGTCCTGCCAACTATGGATGATGGGAGTTGCAGTCCAACAACAGACAGAGACCCCAGTGTGAGAAACACCGACTTAGGCAAACAAGCGGTCCCATCCATCCGAATCTTGTATGAGGCCACCTAGTGTTTTGACTACGGAGAAGAGGGAAATTGTTTGCAAAGGGTAATGGGCCATTTTCTCCCGGAGTAATGATTTGTGGCTTCTGAAGAATAGTTTTTATTTGCACAGCGCTCGAACTCAGGTCTCTTTCTCTTCCTGCCCCCCCCCACGTCCCCTCAGAACTGATAAATAAACTTTGCAGCTCTGCGCCATAACAACAAACACCGAATTTCTCGGCGGATGGAATAGTCAATCTTGCTGGTGACATCTGTTAAAAATTCAGCTGGAGCCATCAACCAACCGCCTTTGCTTTACGGTTAGCACAAGCCTTGTCAACATAAGGGATCTCTGGGTATTATCATGCAACATGGTGTTGACCTCCAGCTCTGGGACTGTAATAATAATAATAATAATGATGATGATGATGATGATGATACAGTGGTACCTCAGGTTACATACGCTTCAGGTTACAGACTCCGCTAACCCAGAAATAGTACCTCAGGTTAAGAACTTTGCTTCAGGATGAGAACAGAAATCGTGCTCCAGCGGCGCAGCAGCAGTAGGCCTCATTAGCTAAAGTGGTGCTTCAGGTTAAGAACGGACCTCCAGAATGAATTAAGTACTTAACCTGAGGTACCACTATAATATATTTACACCCCACCCATCTGGCTAGGTTTCCCCAGCCACTCTGGGCGGCTCCCAACAGTTTTGTTTTTTAAGCGATAAAACATCAAACATTAAAAACTTCCCTGTACAAGGCTGCCTTCAGATGTCTTCTACAAGTCAGATAGTTGTTTATTTCCTTGACATCTGACGGGAGTGCGTTCCACAGGGCGGGCGCCACCACCGAGAAGGCCCTCTGCCTGGTTCCCTGTAACTTGGCTTCTCGCAGGGAGGGAACCGCCAGAAGGCCCTTGAAGCTGGACCTCAGCGTCCGGGCTGAATGATGGGGGTGGAGACGCTCCTTCAGGTATACTGGGCTGAGGCCATTTAGGGCTTGAAAGGTCAGCACCAACCCTTTGAATTGTGCTTGGAAAGTGCAGGCAGAATTGGAACCAATCACAGGCAGAGCCAAACTGATGAGGCCGTCACCATGGCGCCCTGCCGGATGCTGTTTGGACCCCGGCCTCCATTATCCCTGACCATTGTCCCCATTGACTGGGGCGGATGGCAGCTGGAGTCCACCATGCAAGGGACCATGTTGGCAGCCCTTGCTCTAACCACTACACCCCACACCCTCCTGCGGAACCTTCCCTCTCGAGCCTGGCTTAAAGTTCAGGAGCTCCAAGCCGAAGTGGATGCCAGTGAGGGGCTGGACGGCGTTGACCCAACGAGGAGAGGGGAGAGATAATTTTAGCAAGGGAATATACGGGCAGAGGAGAAATAGATGCCAAGAAAAGGGCGCTTGTTGTGATAACAGTTACATACTGACCCAAATAACACATAACACCCAGGCAGGGCTTGTTAGAAAAGCAGAGTCATTATCAGCCATGGAAAAGAACAGTCTGGCAGCGAGGCCCGCAGGAGAGGCTGGTTTTCTTAAGGAAAGCGCCAGGTATTGGACTTATGAAAGGCTTGGCTCTGACACCTACCGGCGGGAAGCAGGTGGAAAGCAGTCAAGACACAATAGCTGCCCCCTTCCAGCCAATGAGAACTCTCCCTCTTGGTCCAATTAACACCTTTTTTGGGGGGTTTACGCCACCCTGGCGGGTCTCAGCTTTCCAGTTAATGCGGTAAGCAGCGATTCCAGCAAAACGTCAATTGTAAACGGCAGTGTTGGGTCATTTTTGGCCCGAAGTTGTTGGGTTTCGTCTCAGGTTTAGCTGGGGTCACTTGGTGTTGGGGGGTTGGGAATGAGGGTACCGGGGCAGCTTGCCATCGTGCTAGAGAAAAAACTATTTTTTTGAACATTTTTAGTTTCTTCTCCTGTTAGATTCACAAAATGTTCAGGAGTATGCATCCCCCAATAAAAAAGCACTGGATTAAAGTGCTCTCATAAAGCAGTAGGAACAGTGCTTTTTTCTGGGGGTACGCAGGGGGACACATACCCTAAACATTTTGTGAATCTAAGTTTGGCCTCATCGAGGGGCAGTATTTCCATATGAGTAGGAAAATGAGAGTACCCCTAAACTTTTTTTTTAGGGGGGAAACACCGGGTAGGAATAAGAACATCAGGGAAGTAAGGTGGGAAGTCAAAATTCAAGAAAAGACATATATTGAAATACAAGTAAATTTGAAAAACTTGTGAAAATCAATAAAAAATATGTCTTTAAAAACCCAACCATAACCAGCCTTATTCATTCTTACTCTAGAGGAAGAACACAACCAGGCCCGCCCCATTAAATATGAAAAACCTTTCATGTAAAAGGAAGTGCGAGACGATCTGTAGCCGTCACTCAGCTCACCGAAAAGAGCAAGATGTTGGAAAGGGCAGATGAATGTAAAGCAGCAATTTTATTTAATGCACAGCCTGGCTTTATTCGACTCGGTAGATGTGCATCTTTTGGGAAAGGCATTTGGTGAGTCAGAAAATAAAAAAAGGGTGGGGGCAGGAATCAAAGGAATGACACAGAAAGGCAGTTTTGCTTTTCTGACGTAACCAGACGCTCAGATTACAGGGCCTGCGTTAGCCAAGCGGGTGCCACTTACAACGCAGACCTTCCATTTTGTCTGCCCTTTCCCTCGGCCTCTCTCTGCCTCTGCGTATGTTCCTACTACTCAAAGAGCACAAACGTGTGTCATGCCCAGAGTTGGCGCTCATCAAACGTTGCTCAAGAATTCGTCCCTCGCTCCTGTTATCTAAACTGGCATTCGCCAAGCCTGGTGCCTTCCAGATCTCGTCTGACTGCCCGTGGCAGGGATGGGGGCATATCTGCAGTCCAGTGGCCACATTCCCGCCCCCTCCGGGGCAACCTTCCGGGGTCCACATGGAATTGGTGGTCGGAGTCAGAGAGGAGAAGTGGGCAGAGCAGGGAATGAGAATTTAACTGTTGTGCAGTAGTCTAGCTTCTTAGGTAAAGGTAAAGGTCTCCTGATAGTTAAGTTCAGTTGCGGACGACTCTGGGATTGCGGCGCTCATCTCTCTTTACTGGCCGAGGGAGCTGACGTTTGTCCGCAGACATTTTTTCCAGGTCATGTGGCCAGCATGACTAAGCCGCTTCTGGCGAACCAGAGCAGTGCACGGAAATGCCTTTTACCTTCCTGCCGGAGCGGTACCTGTTTATCCACTTGCACTTTTTGGCATACTTTTAAACTGCTAGGTTGGCAGGAGCTGGGACCGAACAACGAGAGCTCACCCCGTTGCGGGGATTCGAACCGCCGATCTTCTGATCGGAAAGCCTAAGGCTCAGTGGTTTACACCACAGCACCACCTGCGTCCCTTTTAACAATACAGATATATGATTTGGGACATAGGCAGTGCTGTAGTGTAAACCACCGAGCCTCTTGGGCTTACCGATTGGAACGTGTGTGGTTCGAATCCCAGTGACGGGGTGAGCTCCCGTTGCTCTGTCCCAGCTCCTGCCAACCTAGCAGTTTGAAAGCACGCCAGTGCAAGTAGATAAATAGGCATTGCTGCGGCAGGAAGATAAATGGAGTTTCTGTGCGCTCTGGAACTCAGCACAGTGTCCTGTTGTGCCAGAAGCGGTTTATTTGTACTGGCCACATGACTAGGAAAGCTGTCTGTGGACAAACAGCAGCTCCCTTGGCCTTAAAAGCGAGAAGAGTGCTGCACCCCAGAGTCGAATTCAAATGGACTTAACCATCCAGTGGTCCTTTACCTATATAGGTTATTTTCTCATGTTAAAGATAATCACAGAACAGTAAACCAAATAGGACCCCCTACCCTACTCAGGAGATTATAGATTACCATGAGGCCAGCACCCCCAAAACAACACATATCCAGCCTCTTATCCAAGCAAATAAGCATATTACCAGGCCCTCTGAGTGTCCCTATTTTCCAAAGACAGTCCTGGATTTACAGAAACCGCCAGTTTCTGATTTGATCCCGGAATGTCTCACTTTTCCTTAGGAGGTCCCTATTTCCATTGGAGGAATGTTGGAAGGGATGGAGCTATTTGACCCCCAAGTCATCTGAAGGCAGCCCTGTATTGGGAAGGTTTGTTTATTTATTAATTATTTTATTGTTTTATTATTAATGTTTTATTATGTTTTTATACATGTCGGAAGCCATCCAAAGTGGCTGGGGAAACCCAATCAGATGGTTGGGGTATAGAGAGTACATTATGATGATGATGATGTCCCTACTTTCATCGGAGGGTATGCAAACATGAGCGTAGCCAGGATTCTTAGGGTTGGGTGGGGACCTCAGTTTGCTAAGGATTTTTTATTGATTTTAATTGATTGGGTGACCACTGCCCCCCTGGCTACGCCCATGTATGCAGATATGTGCCTTAAAAGCAATGCCGTCGGCCAAGATTCATCACTGTGCTGAGTCCACAGATCTCTTGCTTGGAAGGAGAGATCAGACAGATCAGACTGGCACCAGGAAGCCAATTCTCTGCCCACTCGCTTCCATTGATTACACGCTTCCATTGATATATTGGCTTGCAAGCCTTCAGCCGTTTATGAAAGCCACCAGCTAAGTTTGCTGGCAGCCCGGCAACAAGCCTCTGTACACACAGAGTAGTCCTCCTTTTACTACCTGGTGTTGTTTATGTCCGGAAGCTGATAGCACGGTTTATGGAGAGTCCCGGAAAAAGTGAAAAGCAAACAGCCGCAAGATTTCCTCCAGCGAAACTGACCTAGGAGGAACTCAAACACGCTTATCTGCCTGTTACATAAGCCGAGTGGGCCCTGAACCCACATTACCTTGGAATCAATTATGATCCAATTGCATCCTATCGCAGAAGAGTTCCAGGAAAATGCTGCGTTGCCAATAAAATCGGCTGGTGGTCTGTGCTGTAATGAACTGAGGCCATTGAGCTTTGGGAATTATCTCAGCAGTTTGCAAGAGCTCTGTGGCCTGACCCCCTTCACCCACAAATACTAGGAATTGGTTTCGGGGGGTTGTTTGAGGTCTGCCTTACGGAGGGGGTCGCAGCTTGTATGAAGATTTGCTGCCTCCATCCCGGCCTAGGACCCACGTACCTACAGGACTGCCTCTCCTGGTATGCCCCGCAGAGGACCTTAAGGTCCACAAATAACAACACTTTGGTGGTCCCGAGCCTCAAGGAGGTTAGATTGGTTTCAACTAGGGCCAGGGCCTTTTCAGTACTGGCCCCGACTTGGTGGAACGCTCTGTCCCAAGAGACTAGGGCCCTGCGGGACTTGACATCTTTCCGCAGAGCCTGCAAGACAGAGCTGTTCCGCCTGGCCTTTGGTCTGGACTCGGTCTGACCCTTATGTTTCCCTCCCCTTATGGTCTTGATTTATCAGCTATTTTAAAATGCGGCTGCATTTTAAATTGCATTTTAACCTGTATTTTAAATTGGGGTTTTTTCTCCCTCTCTTTTTCCCCTATTATGTTTTTACTGCGATTTTATTTATTGGTGTTAGCCGCCCTGAGCCCAGCTCTGGCCAGGGAGGGTGGGGTATATTGTATTTTTCGCTCTATAAGACGCACCCAACCATAAGACGCACCTAGTTTTTAGGGGAGGAAAACAAGAACTAAGAAAATGGTCTTCCCTCTTCGCTCAGGAGGCTTTGCGTTGCTTTCGCTGAAGCCAGGAGAGCAAGAGGGATCAGTGCGCAGTGAAAGCAGCAATCCCTCTTGCTCTCCTGGCTTCAGGGACAGTTGCGCAGCCTGCATTCGCTCCCTAAGACGCACACACATTTCAATTTACTTTTTAGGAGGGGAAAAGTGCGTCTTATAGAGTGAAAAATATGGTAAATAAAATAATAATAATAATAATAATAATAATAATAATAATAATAATTATTATTATTATTATTATTATTATTATTATTAGCCTTCCCCTCCAAGAATTTGCTCAGTCCTCTTTTAAAGCCATCCAAGTTGGCAGCTTCCTGCAGCAGTGAGTTCCACAGTTTAACCGCGCACCGCCTGAAGAAGGACTTCCATTTATCTGTCCTGAAACTCCCCGCATCTGGCACTATGGGAGAGAAAGAAGAACTTTCCTCTATCCCTCTGCTCCAACCTTGGTGGCAGAGCGTGTGGCTTTTCAGGCAGGAGGTGGCAGAGGGTCCAAGATGGGCTGTGGACCCCACGGTTCCTAAGCTCTTGGT
This sequence comes from Podarcis bocagei, assembly GCF_964188305.1. Classification (NCBI taxonomy): domain Eukaryota; kingdom Metazoa; phylum Chordata; class Lepidosauria; order Squamata; family Lacertidae; genus Podarcis; species Podarcis bocagei. The sequence goes on along the minus strand of NC_138139.1, from coordinate 50,243,198 downwards.
CGGATCCAGCCTTGGCCTGGTGCACTGATCCCACCTCGGACACCCGCAGAACCAGTTCCAAACAAGGAGAGATAAAAGCTCCCTGAAATCACTGCGGATTTCGGCAAAGCCGCTCAGAAGTTACCTCTTCAGTTACCTTTGCTGCACCGAGAACACCTGAGGACACATTACCATAATGTACAGTACATCATTCATACTGGATTATGAGCAAGCTGGGGCGGTGTGGGAGGCGTTATCTTGTCATATCGCAGATAGGGGAGTTGAATTGACCTGCCAGCTAAGTGCACAGATAATCCTCCATGCTTCTCCAAACAGGGAATTCTGTAAACACTCGAACAGCACACTAGAGAGATGTTTTGCTTCCCGCAGGAGAAAAAGTCAGCAGGAACAATCGGTGCAAAACGATATATTTCTCCTCTCTTTCCTTTATTATCCATTGCAAAAATTTACAACGATCCCTCCTAACTACAGAAACTATACTAAAAGAACCACTAATGGTTATTTTTTTGGGGGAAAGTTAATTATTAAAATGGCAGTAGTGAAATGCTTAACAACAACAACAACAACAGGCAGTGTCGTAAATAAATTTATAGAATCATAGAATCGTTGATTTGGAAGGGACCCTCAGGGTCATCCAGCCCAACCCCCTGTAATTCAGGTATCTCAGCTAAAGCATCCATGGCAGGCGGCCATCTTAACAGACGTGCACTTGATACTGGTCCACTTGGGAGCTCTGGGAAATGTAGTTCTTTGAGGGGGATGGGGAGTCTCCTAACAGCTCTCAGCACCCTTAAAAAAACTACAGCTCCCAGAATTCTTTGGGGGATGCTGTGGTAGTTTAAAGTGCTACCACAGCACTTTAAATGTATGGTGTGAATGTGGCCAACGCCCCTTGCGGCCACGGCTTCCGGTGTCTAGCGGGCAATATCGGCCGGATTTAGCCCAAAAGAATGCTCCTTACCAGTGGCTCCGCAGGAAATTAAGAAACACAATGACAGCTCCCAGGCAGTAACAGGCCAGGTACGGAGAACGGAAGAGACGCGTGAGCGACCGGGTCCTGTACTCCCATCTCGCTACCTGATTGGACAAACAAAAAACAAGGTGCGTCAGAGACAGGAATGCTTAAGGGTGCAAGCTGGCCAGATCAGTCAACTTCCCAATTTTGTCGCCTGGAAACAACCAGAGCTGGGTGAAAATGAACTCCCAAAGGTCAGGACCATCCAAAATATGCAATTAGGCAAATCTCCAGGACCAGATGGTTTGACTTCAAGATATTACAGATCTTTGAAAGAATGGTTAATACAACCATTGAAGGAAGTCTGCAATGAAAATTGGAAGGAAGACAGGCACCAGAGTCGTGGAAGGAAGCCTACATTACACTTATACCGAAAACAGAGATTGAAAAGACACAGCTCAAGAACTACCCCCCTATATCGCTGCTTAATGTGGATTATAAAATTTTCACAGATATTTTGGCTAAAAGATTTAAAAAGGTGTTAGCAGAAGAAATTCATACAGACCAAGCAGGCTTTCTCCCGGGCAGACATCTGTCTGACAATACGAGGAATATAATTAATATTCTAGAAAAACTACAAGTGAATATCAATACTAAAGCAGTTTTGATATTCGTGGATGCAGAGAAAGCCTTTGACAATATTTCTTGGAGTTTTATGAAGAAGAATTTACAGGGGATGGGGGTAGGACAAGGTTTTGAAAATGGTATAGGTGCAATTTATTCAGAACAAAAGGCAAAATTAATTGTGAATAATGTGATGACAGAAGAGTTTAAGATTGAAAAAGGGACACGACAAGGTTGCCCAATTTCTCCATTGCTTTTTATATCGGTCCTAGAGGTTTTGCTAAATATGATTAGAAAGGACCAAGAGGTTAAAGGTATTCAGGTGGGAGCTAAACAGTATAAATTGAAAGCATTTGCTGATGATTTAGTACTGACTTTACAGGAGCCAGAACCTAGTACTAAAAGGGTATTGGAACTGATTCAAGAATTTGGACAGGTTGCAGGTTTTAAGTTGAATAAGATGAAAACCAAGGTTCTAGAGAAAAAATTAACTATGAATGAGAGAGAGAAGTTTCAGGAGGAGACAGGACTAACATTGGTTAAAAAAGTGAAATACTTAGGGGTTAACATGACTGCTAAAAATGTGAACTTATTCAAGGATAATTATGAAAAATGTTGGACTGAAGTGAAAAAGGATTTAGAAGTATGGACAAATTTGAAGTTATCATTGTTAGGTCGAATTGCTGTGATAAAAATGAATGTGCTGCCAAGGATGTTATTTTTGTTCCAAACATTGCAAATTTTAAAATAAAAAATAAAAAAAAATTAAAATAAAAAATAAAAAATAAAAAATACACTTCAGATGTGTATCTGAAGAAGTGTGCATGCACACGAAAGCTCATACCAAGAACTAACTTAGTTGGTCTTTAAGGTGCTACTGGAAGGAATTTTTTATTTTGACTATGGCAGACCAACACGGCTACCTATCTGTAACTGCAAATTTTGGATAAGATGGATTGTTTCAAGAAGTGGCAGAAGGATATTTCTAGATTTGTTTGGCAGGGCAAGAAGCCTCGAATAAAATTTAAGATATTAACGGATGCTAAAGAAAGAGGTGGATTTGCCCTGCCAGACCTTAAACTTTATTATGAATCAGCTGCCTTTTGTTGGCTGAGAGAATGGCTGCTTCTTGAAAATACTGAAGTGTTGGATTTAGAAGGTTTTAACAATGTATTCGGATGGCATGCATATTTGTGGTATGATAAGGTAAAAGCACATAAAGCATTTAAAAATCATATTGTTAAAAAAGCACTGTTTAATGTTTGGATAAGATATAAGGATTTGTTAGGGGAAAAAACCCCAAGATGGTTGTCACCAATGGAAGCGAAGGCACAGAAAAAACTCAATATGGAGGCCAAATGGCCGAAATATTGGGAAATTCTGGAACAAGATGGAGAGAGAATAAAATTGCAGAGCTTTGAAAAATTGAAAAACAAAGTGCAAGATTGGCTCCATTACTATCAAATAATGGAGGCATACAAGTTGGACAAAAAAGTTGGGTTCCAGGTGGAAAAATCTAAATTGGAAACAGAATTGTTAGATCCAAAAACTAAGAATTTGTCAAGAATGTATAACTTGCTGTTGAAATGGAACACTCAGGAAGAAACGGTGAAATCAGCTATGATTAAATGGGCACAAGATGTTGGACATAACATAATGATGGCTGACTGGGAACGGTTATGGACCACAGGTATGAAATTTACGGCATGTAATGCCTTAAGAGAAAATTTAATGAAAATGATTTATAGGTGGTACATGACACCAGTTAAGCTTCAAAAAATCTACCATTTGCCCGATAATAAATGTTGGAAATGTAATGAGACTGAAGGTACATTCTTTCACCTTTGGTGGACGTGCCCAAGGATTAAGGCATTCTGGGAGATGATCTATAATGAAATGAAAAAGGTATTTAAATATACCTTCCTTAAGAAACCAGAGGCCTTTCTCCTGGGCATGGTCGGCCAATTGGTGTTAAAGAAGGATAGAACTTTTTTTATGTATGCAACAACAGCAGCAAGAATACTCATCGCAAAATATTGGAAGACACAAGATTTACCCACCAGGGAAGAATGGCAGATGAAGTTGATGGACTATATGGAATTGGCGGAAATGACTGGCAGAATCCGAGACCAGGGAGAAGAGTCGGTGGAAGAAGACTGGAAAAAGTTTAAAGACTATTTACAGAAATACTGTAAAATTAATGAATGTTAGGAAGATGTTGGAATGAAGTTATATGGCTTTAGTAGAAATGTTATAAGGAATTAAGTATAAATAGATTATTAGAGCATTAAAGGGAAAAATAAGGTTAGAATGTGTTAAGACAATTATAGGATAGAAAACAGAGGAAGATGGAAAGGAATTGCTGAAACAATTAATAGAAGCGGAATACAAAAAGGGAGGTGTGAGGAGGTCGTGGAAATTAGTGAAAGAAAGATAAGATATTGAAATTGGACTGTGTTTTAAATGGTTTTTGTTCTGTTTTGTTAGTTGTATGTTAGTGTTTTGCAGTTGTTGTTTTTTATTGTATTGTATTATTGTATGTTTTTTCTTTTTTGTTTTTTTGTAGTGTTGTGTTAATTTGTTGGAAAACTAATAAATATTACTATTAAAAAAAATGAACTCCCAAAGGTCTCCACTCTTGTTTGTGGGCAGAGAAACTAAGGTTTCAGACGGGAACAATTTAATTAATTTAATTAATTAATTAATTAATTAATTAATTAATACAAAGGTACCTCGGGTTACAGACGCTTCAGGTTACAGACTCCGCTAACCCAGAAATAGTACCTCGGGTTAAGAACCTTGCTTCAGGATGAGAACAGAAATCGTGCGGCGGAAGCAGGAGGCCCCATTAGCTAAAGTGGTACCTCAAGTTAAGAACAGTTTCAGGTTAAGAACAGACCTCCAGAACGAATTAAGTTCTTAACCCGAGGTACCATTGTAATAGTTATTGTTTATTATTTATACCCTGCCCATCCGGCTGGGTTTTCCCCGCCACTCTGGGCGGCTCCCAACAGAATATTAAAAGCACAATAAAACATCAAACATTAAAAACTTCCCTAAACGGGGCTGCCTTCCGATAGTTGTTTATTTCCTTGACATCTGAAGGGAGGGCGTTCCACAGGGCGGGTGCCACCACTAAGAAGGCCCTCTGCCTGGTTCCCTGTAAGCTCACTTGTCACAGTGAGGGAACCGCCAGAAGAACCCTCGGAGCTGGACCTCAGTGTCCAGGCTGAAATATGGGGCCCATGTACATTGGGCCAAGGTGTTTTAGGTGTTCGTAATGTTTTCTTTTTTTAATGTTTTGTTTTAATTGCATTGCTGCACCTTGTTGTTTCCTGCCCTGGACTCCTCTGGGAGGGAGGGCAGAGCAGACGTTTAACAAACAAACATGCGTTTCTCTTGGAGAAGAGAAAATCTATGCAATTGTATTGCAGGGACGGAATCACCCTATGCAATGACAGTAAGCTCAGCTTCTTTCTTTTTTCCCTGTGGGTTTTTTTGGGTGGTGAACACTGAGGGTTGATTCTGCAAATGGCACGAGGAGCAGCTGTGTTGGTGGTGTGACCCCCCACAACTCCATCCGCAGTATACATCGAAAGCACCATGATAATAACACTTTGAACAGTCATGGCTTCCCCCAAAGGATTCTGGGAACTGTAGTCTGTTTAGGATGCTGAGCATCCTGACATCTCTGTCCTTGAAGTGCGATAATGTGGCCCTCGGGCTAAAAAAAAAAAGGGGGGAGATGTAAATATCCACGACGTTACTGCATTCTGCCCGGGGAGGAATAAAGCATATGGGCAGGTTATCTTTTCTGCCAGACGGCAAAACCAGCCGCCAGTCAGATTTGCTGCAGGCTTTGCGAGGCAACAGACCCAGAGCCTGCGAGCCGATTCGATTACTCATGTAAACGGACGGCTCCGCAATTGCAACGGACGGCTCCGCAATGGCAGAGTGATCAAGTGCAGATGGACCATTCCTCCTTTCTGCCGGCGTAAATAGTTTGCAGCTGTAAATTCAATTTAAAAGGAAAAGGGGGGGACGGGGGGGCACAGGAGGCGTGCGTCACCAACGCTGCTATAACTGGAGCTCCGGGCATGGGTTGGCCGTAAAGGGATGAGGGCAAGGCGAGTTGCTGCTTTTTTTTTTGCACCAACAACGACTGACACCAGGCTGGTGACTCACGGGGAGCAATGGCGCCACATCATCCGACAGGCAGGCAGGCAAAAACAGGAAAAGAATGCGCAGCCAGTTATTGATGCCTCGGATGGGAAATCATTTTGCTTGTCAAAAGTGTCGCTTGGAACGAACGATGCTACGGTACAAGGTTAGAAAACCAAGTACAGTGGTGCCTCGCAAGACGAAAAGAATCCGTTCTGTGATTCTCTTCGTCTAGCGTTTTTTTCGTCTTGCAAAGCAAGCCCATTGACGGATTAGCGGATTAGCGCTATTAGCGGCTTTTAGCGGCTTATCTGCTGATCGGATCAGCTGATAAGCGGCTTAGGAAAAGGGGGGGGAGGGGAAAAAACCAGCAGGAACTCGCAAGACATTGTCGTCTTGCAAAGCAAGCCCATAGGAAATTCGTTTTGCGAAGCACCTCCAAAACGGAAAACTCTTTCATCTAGCAAGTTTTCCGTCTTGCAAGGCATTCGTCTTGCGGGGCACCACTGTACAAATCTGCAAACCCTGATTGCTGGTTCTGATGCTGTAATCTAGGGGCGCAGAAACAACACCAGCACTTGTTCTAGAGCTGCCTTTGGGTGGGGTGGGAACTGCATGCACCCCATTAAGAAGGATATTAAACAAAACTTGGAATGCGCACAGACGAGGGTGACCAAGACGATAAGTGGCCTGGAAACCAAGCCTTACAAGGAACGGTTGAGGGATTGGGATATGTTGGGCCTGGAGAGGAAAAGACCGAGAGGCGATAGGGTAGCCATCTTCAAATATCTGAAGCGCTGTCGCATGGAAGATGATGGAGCAAGCTTGCTTTCTGCTGCTCCAGAGAGTAGGATGCGAACCAACGGCTTCAAATTACAAGAAATGAGATTCCGACTAAACATCAGGAAACTTTCTGAGAGTAAGAGCTGTTTGACAGTGGAACAGTCTCCCCTGGGAGGTTGTGGACTCTCCTTTCTTGGAGATTTTTAAGCAAAGGTTGGGTAGCTATCTGCCACGGATGCTTTAGTTGAGATTCCTGCATCGCAGGGGTTGGACTAGATGACTCTCAGGGTCCCTTCCAACTCTGCAGCTCTATGATTCTATTCCACCACAGGTTCCAGTAATGTCTGTTATATCATATTTGGCATCCCGTATTTAGAACTCAAATTCATCTTGTTTGTTTCCCATATTCTGTGCATCGGTATAGAGACAACTGAAACAATGAATCATTCCCTCCAGCTGCTTCCTTCTTGTGGTTTCCTGCCCATTGGCAGGTTTCTCTGGCACTGCCTCAGTTTCCTGTGCATCAACAAAGCCTTGGGCTTCAGCACCTTATCCTCATACTCCAGGTGCCTCACTCTGATCAGGTAAGGCCTCTGGGTGCTTGTTGAGGCCCTATATCTGGATAGCCTCCTCACCCAAGGGCCACAAGCCTTGGAGGTATTTAAGCAGAGGTTGGATGGCCATCTGCCAGGGATTATTTAGATGTGATTCCTGCACTGCAAGGGGTTGGACTAGATGGCCCTTGGGGTCCCTTGCATCTCGACAGTTCTATGATTCTCTGTCAGAGGCACCATCCTAGCAAAAGGACACATTGCAGTTAGGCCAAAGCCATAAAGGAGGATGTGGAGCAGCACAGGAGAAAGAAACCTACTGCTGAACCAGACCAAAGGCTCATCTAATCCAGAATAATTTCCCACAGCAGACAAGCAGATGCCACTTCCCAAAACAGATTCATGAGATGATTCCATTGCTGTTATTTAGATATTAGGAGCAATAATGGTTAGAGCAGGCATAGGCAACCTTCGGCCCTCCAGATGTTTTGGCCTACAACTCCCATGATCCCTAGCTAACAGGACCAGTGGTCAGGGATGATGGGAATTGTAGTCCAAAACATCTGGAGGGGCGAAGATTGCCTATGCCTGGGTTAGAGTGTCAGACGAGGACCTGGAAGAGACCAGGGTTCAAATCCTCCCCTCAACCTGAAGCTCGCTGGTGACCTTGCTGGCCAGTCACTGCCTCTCGGCCTGACCTACCTCAGAGGGCTGCTGTGCGGATTCAATGAGGATGAGGGGTGAAGAACCACGTTCACCCCCTTGAACTCCGTGGAGCGAAAGGGGAATGATAAATGCAATAAATAAACATTAAATGATGACATTTAGAAAATAAAATGGCTCCCCCCCCCAAAAAAAATCACATCAAATATTTAACATCCTGGCTGCAATGAGTGTGGTGGCTTCTCCACACCCGCCCGCCCCCCAGCTCCATTTTCTTCCTTTTTTTAATTGGAAAGCTGTTCAGCCTCTCCAATTTAATCAGCTGGAAATAGCCCAGATCGCTTTTCCGTGCTCCGCAAACCATATATCCTTGCCATTCATTCATATTTAGTATTTGTTCCGGGGACATGGATATACGATTTCTCCATCAGCCAAGCGGTCCTGGCTTTGAAACACGTTGCATTTTAATTTTATGCCATCTCGGCTTTCAAACTCAGCCCCCGTTCTATTTTATGCCGTTCCATTTTTATCTCTGGCTTACTGCAAACGTACACTCCCAACGCCAAATACAAACGAGGGTAGGTTTTGATTTCTCCTGCTCTGCGCTAATCTACCTGTCTAGGTCCTTACGTGGCCTCCATCACAATGACCCCAGGGCATGGGCAAAAGCAACAGCAGCTATGACAGCCCTTATGACCAGGTCGAGTCTGGACAAACCTGTGCACATCGTATCATTGTTTATAGCTGTTTGGCACAACTCTGTGTGTGGCGTAGATTGTATCATTTTAGGGAGTGAAACCTAATTTTTACAAACTTCTTCAGCGAGGGGTCTTAAAAATAGGGTTTTTTGGATGTGGGGAATTCAAATACTTTTGTGACTAGACAATACTCAGCTTGCCTGGTGAAGAAGCACTGCTTTCAGAAAACCAAAGAATTTTAATCGCGCCTTCTGAAAATGTCAGGTACTGCTGAATAATGACAATGACGAATAAAAATAATATTACTGACTGCAAGTACTTGACAATCGGCTTTAACGATTTCTATGCCATTTTGCACACATTTTGCTTAGCAGGCAAAACTAAATCATATTTGTTTAAGCAAAATATCTTTTGAATTTGTGTTACAACTTTTTAGCACTCCTTTTTTTTTGAAATTTGAAAAATTCGGAACGCCCTGTCGCCTTTCAGAAAAATAAATGGGATTTAATGCCAGCTGTATATCAGAGCAGGACATCTGCAGACTAAGGTGCCATTGGCACTACACAGGCAAAGTAGTATCACAGCACTTTAAGCAGTCATGGCTTTCCCCAAGGAATTATGGGAATTGTAGCTGCAAAGGGTCTGAGAGTTGTCAGGAGACGCCCCCCCCCCCATTCCCCTCACAGAGCTACAGTTCCCAGAGTTCGCTGTGAAGAGGGACCGACTGTTAAGCCACTCTAGGAACTGTAGTACTGTGAGGGGAACAGGGGCTTCCTAATAACTCTCAGTTAACACCCTTAAGAAACTGTATTCAAGGGCAGCCCCATGTACACTGGTACCTCAGGTTACATACGCTTCAGGTTACATACGCTTCAGGTTACAGACTCCGCTAACCCAGAAATGGTGCTTCAGGTTAAGAACTTTGCTTCAGGATGAGAACAGAAATTGTGCCCCAGCGGTGCGGCAGCAGCAGGAGGCCCCATTAGCTAAAGTGGTGCTTCAGGTTAAGAACAGTTTCAGGTTAAGAACAGACCTCCGGAACGAATTAAGTACTTAACCCGAGGTAGCACTGTATAATGAATTGCAGCAATCTGGAAGTGAGAGCTGGACCACCGATCACCGAAGAATTGATGCTTTTGAATTATGGTGCTGGAGGAGACTCTTGAGAGTCCCATGGACTGCAAGAAATCAGCCCTGAGTGCTCACTGGAAGGACAGATCATGAAGTTGAGGCTCCAATACTTTGGCCACCTCATGAGAAGAGAAGACTCCCTGGAAAAGGCCTGATGTTGGGAAAGATGGAGGGCACAAGGAGAAGGGGACGACAGAGGACGAGATGGTTGGACAGTGTTCTCGAAGCTACCAGCATGAGTTTGACCAAACTGCAGGAGGCAGTGGAAGACAGAAGTGCCTGGCGTGCTCTGGTCCAGGGGGTCAGGAAGAGTCAGACATGACTAAACAACAACAGCCATGCGTTTACATGATCATAGGCTACTTATGCCTGGCTATCACCATCCAGATTTTTGCCTGGCCGGAATGTACACCACTGGTAGGCACGAGAGAACACAGCTCTAAAAGATCACACAAAAAATTGATGTGCAAAGCAGAACTGCATTTCCGGGACCTTTGGCCAGGCAAAAGCTTGTGTTACTTGGCTGACTGTGCTGGTCCCGAGGACTAACTGTGTGGCGAGGTCCGAGTCCAGTCCGAGGTTGATGGTGTGGTATGGAGGTTGTCCGTCAAAGCTGAAGTGGAGTCCAAGGCAGGGAGTCGGGAACTCTGGCAGAAGAGCAGGACAGGGTGCAGGCAGGAACAGGCTACCAACAATGTTGCTACCGCAACTTGGGACTGGCCGGCTTTTATCTGCCCCAAGGATTAGGGCAGCCCCGGTCCACAGGTGACTTGCCTCTCCTGGCCTGGAGGCGAGCACTCCTCCTGCGAGAACTTAGTCCCCTCCGCCTCTCTGCCCTGAGCCTCTGCAGCTCAGGAGAGGCTGGAGGATTACTGGACCCAGAGGCAACCTCAGCTTCCCCTGACGGGGCTGAGAGTGGAGCACCTGCAGGCAACGGGTCCTCCATCATCTCAGGAGCCAGAGCAGACTCAGCTGGTGCCTGCACCTGAGGACCCAGCACAGGTGAGGACCCTTCAGGCTCATGCCCCAGCCCCAGCTCAGCTGGTTCTGGAGGCGGGGAATCCTGTGCAGGCTGGGATTCCTCAGGTTCAGCCTCCAAGTCCGAATCCCAGGCCATCACACTGACATTTTGGGCGTCTTATTGTGTGTATGAATGAGAACCCCCATGCACATTTCTGCATATATTTAGAACTGAAGACCCAGAACGTCTAAGTCTGGTGTTCATCATCTACTGTAACGACAGGAGACGCAAAGGACACGTTCCCAGGCCACATGACAAGATTAACAGGCATTGATTTTTGCATGATGAACTTCCTTGAGATGAGATTGATTTTCACACATGCACCCCTCCGGCGACAAAGGAATTCTCTGATCTGGCACATGGATTTCTCATATGGGCCCCCGCAGTTAAAGAGAGGGAGGGATCCGATCTAAAGAAACTACTCCAGAAAACACTCAACTATCAGCCAAGAAAGCCAACAGGACACCAATTAACATCTAGACCAGCCACCCCCAACCTGGTGTCCTTCAGATATATCATTGGACCCGAATTCCCATCATGCCCGTCCATTGGCCATGCAGGCAGGGGCTGGTGGGAGTCCAATATATCTTGTTCAGCATCTTGTTCTCATAGAATCATGGCGTTGGAAGGGAAGTTGAAGATCATCTCCTCCAATGCAGGAATAGGCAACTGTCCCTCTTGGGGATTGAACCTGTGACCTTGGGGATATCAGCACCATGCTTTAACCAAGTGAGCTATCCACCTGTGTCTATCCATTTATATAAAAATTCCCACAACATTGGTATCTCTGGTTACAAACTTAATTCGTTCCGGAGGTCCATTCTTAAGCTGAAACTGTTCTTATCCCGAGGAGCGCTTTCACTAATGGGGCCTCCGACGAGCGATTTTCGTTCGCATCCTGGGGCAAAGTTCGCAACCAGGAGCAGCTACTTCCGGGTTAGCGGAGCTCGTAACCAGAAGCGTTCGTAGCCAGAGGTACCACCGTATGACATAAAAGGGGAAGAGGCAAGCTTTGAAAATTGAAGGGCAGCACAAGGGGAGACAGGTGCTAATGTTATCTGGAAGCTGCCAAAGAAGAACAGGCCACATGCCCCATCAAAACAGCATTGATCCCTGAGCTGTTGGGTGGGAGGGTGTATAGAGGACAACAACAACAACAACAACAACAACAACAACAACAACAACAACAACAACAACAACAACAACAACAACAGTCTTTCTGCGTACATCACTGGTTCCAGGGATGCAGCCGAGTTCTTTTTTGGTAGTGAATTTCTCTATTTTTTCCAAAGTAATTTTTACGGTATTTGATTTTACAAATACAGTATTATAACAATACAAATTACATATCCATATTCTCAGAGATTTCTCCAGATCTCTGGACTTCCCACCTTCCCCTCCATGGCTCCTATTGTCCACCTTCTCAACTGCAAATTATTTCATAATCCATATGTTATATCTCTCCATGTTGTCCATAATATTTGCTGCACTACAAGTGTTATTAAAAGGTAAAGGTACCCCTGCCCGTACGGGGCAGTCGTGTCCGACTCTGGGGTTGCGCGCCCATCTCGCTTAAGAGGCCGGGGGCCAGCGCTGTCCGGAGACACTTCCGGGTCACGTGGCCAGCGTGACGAAGCTGCTCTGCCGAGCCAGCACCAGCGCAGCACACGGAAACTCCGTTTACCTTCCCGCTGTAAAGCGGTACCTATTTATCTACTTACACTTAGGGGTGCTTTCGAACTGCTAGGTGGGCAGGAGCTGGGACTGAACGACGGGAGCTCATCCCGCCGCGGGGATTCGAACCGCCGACCATACGATCGGCAAGTCCTAGGCGCTGAGGTTTTACCCACAGCACCACCCACGCCCCACAAGTGTTATTGGAATCCTGCTAATGTTTTCATCTGCTTACAGTGGCCTCCTAGATAAATTATTTTAAAAATTCCCATTCTTTATTGAAGAATTGCAGTTGCATTGCAGCTGGGTTCTTATGGCAAACAGACAGCAGCGGAAGGGTAGCAAGACAAGCCTTGATGATGTCCAAAGGCCCCAGCAGCCTTCAAGGATGCCGTTGACTAATGGAGGCAGGAAATAAGGAATGAAAGGATTCCAGAATGAGCAGGTGCATCATTGAAGGCAAAAGGGAGGAGTATGCTGGGATGCAGCCCCCGTGCTCAACAAAACAGATGAACGAATTAGGGAAGGAATTAGGGACGATGCAATCGGTAATGCTGCCAACTCAGAGCACAGAAGGCAAAGGCGCAGAGATCTGGAATGAAAACCGGATCACTCCTCAGGCAAACACACCTCAAGAAATCCAGGAACGAGCCATGTGCTCAAGGGTCACCGTTCCCACCCGTCTTTCATGCACCACCACCACAAAAAACCTTCCACAACCATATTTGCTCATGTGCACCCTGCAAGCATTTCTAATAAATAATAATAATAATAACAACAATAATAATAATTTATTTATACCCCCACCCATCTGGCTGGGTTTCCCCAGCCACTCTGGGTGGCTCCCAACAGAATATTAAAAACATGATAAAGCATCAAACATTAAAAACTTCCCTAAACAGGGCTGCCTTCAGAGGTCTTCTAAAAGTCAGATAGTTGCTTATTTTCTTGACATCTGGTGAGAGGGCGTTCCACAGGGCGGGCGCCACTACCGAGAAGGCCCTCTGCCTGGTTTCCTTTAACCTTACTTCTCGCAGTGAGGGAACCGCCAGAAGGCCCTTGGCACTGGGCAGAAGGATGGAGGTGAAGACGCTCCTTCAGGTATACTGGACCGAGGCCGTTTAGGGCTTTAAAGGTCAGCACCAACACTGAATTGTGCATGAAAACGTACTGGGAGCCAATGTAGGTCTTTCAGGACCGGTGTTACATGGTCTCGGCGGCCACTCCCAGTCACCAGTCTAGCTGCCGCATTCTGGATTATTTGTAGTTTCCGGGTCACCTTCAAACGCAGCCCCATGTAGAGCACATCCTAAGCCTACGTTTGGCTTCTTCACTCGGCCACAAAGCAGCTCTGTAAGCAGCTCCAGGTAGGGAAATATCTGTGTTTCTTTTGCTTATTGCTGCAACAAATCACACGGGCACTTGGCGTAGCAGAAAGAGAGACTGGGAGTGGGGTGTTGTGTCTCAGTAGTAGGAAAACCTAGGAGGATGAAGGAGGCTCCTTAAACACAACTCCCCTTTATCGTTACTGGAAAAGCAAACTGCACTCTGGAGCTCTGCAGCATGCAAACTACAGGAGCTCCAGAGACCCACCCCTTGCATGCAGACCCTGGAAGATTTGAGAACCTAAGAAGAACCTGCAGGTCCATGGCCCTGATCCTGCTCTCACTCTCTCCACTTCTGATACCCAGCAACTTCCAACATTCAGCTTCTCTGGATATCTATGAGTTCTAGTTTTCCCTGAATGCAGCCCTCAGGCTGAAAGGGTTCATCAGCCTTAACCCGGAACCACAAATCTGTGTGTGTCTTTATGCTTACAGTGGTACCTTGGTTTTCAAACACCTTGGTTCTCAAACAACTTGGAACCCAAACACTGCAAACCCGGAAGTGTTCCGGTTTGTGAACTTTTTTCAGAAGCCGAACATGCTCCGAGTTACGCTTCTGATTTGACTTCCGTTTTGAGTGTTACGCTGAGGTCTGTCTGTTTTGGCTATTTATTTTGCGTTTTTGTGGCCCTTTTGTTTTTGTGACTGCGTGGTACCCAGTTCAGCTATTGATTGATTGATTGATTGATTGATTGATGGATGGATGGATGGTCTGGTTAGATAGTAAAATGCATGTTAAATTGCTGTTTTAAAAGGTAAAGAACCCCTGACAGTTAAGTCCAGTTGCAGACGACTCTGGGGTTGCGACGCTCATCTTGCTTTATAGGCCGAGGGAGCCGGCGTGCAGCTTCCGGGTCATGTGGCCAGCATGACTAAGCCGCTTCTGGCGCAATGGAACACCGAAACCAGAGCAGCGCACGGAAACGCCTTTTACCTTCCCGCTGGAGCGGTACCTATTTATCTACTTTTTTGGGGGGTGCTTTCGAACTGCTAGGGGGGGCGTGCTTTATCTACTTTGGGGGGCGTGCTTTCGAACTGCTAGGGGGGCGTGCTTTATCTACTGGGGGGGCATGCTTTCAAACTGCTAGGTTGGCAGGAGCTGGGACCGAGCAACAGGAGCTCACCCCGTCACGGGGATCCGAACCGCCGACCTTCTGATCAGCAAGTCCAATAGGGTTAATCTATTTTGCATGACTTTCTATGGGAAAGCGCGCCTTGGTTTTGGAACGCTTTGGTTTTGGAATTGACTTCTGGAACGGATTAAGTTTGAGAACCAAGGTACCACTGCATAAGTGTCTTCTTTGTCTGCTTTTGTCTGAAGTCTGCAAGGGGGAAACAGTGCGAAGATGAAAAGTCTGCACAAATAAGTGTTATTTGCAGAACCAAATTAAGTATAGTCAACTGCATCCCGAGGCAGAAGAACTCGAACAAACAGTCCCTGACAGCCTTCAAGCCTGCTCTTTCCTAGAAAGCTGCTCGTCTCTGCGCTCTGACGTGGAGGACATGGATTCTGCTCCGATTCTCGGAGTCTGAAAGCAGTAATGATCAAAGTGCATCCAAGCAGAGATGATTCGTTTGCAGGGAAGAGGATGAATTGAAGTTTCGCTTGCATGGGGCACTTTTCTGAGTTCTTCAGGGCTGGTGCAGCCGGAGACAAACAAGGCATCCATTGAGAGGTGCGAGTGCCAGAAGGAAAGTATTTGTGCATCTTTAAATGGCAGTCCACAGTCCGGGTGCAATGCTTTCGAAAAAGGAACAATTAAGAAGCGTGAACTCCTGCCAACCTAGCAGTTCGAAAGCACGTCGAAGTGCAAGTAGATAAATAGGTACCACTCTGGTGGGAAGGTAAATGGCGTTTCCGTGTGCTGCTCTGGTTCGCCAGAAGCGGCTTAGTCATGCTGGCCACATGACCCGGAAGCTGTACGCCGGCTCCCTCGGTCAGTAAAGCGAGATGAGCGCCGCAACCCCAGAGTCGTTCGCGACTGGACCTAATGGACGTTTTTAGCCATGGGAAGGAATCTCTCACACTAGGGGCTGGGGAAACTTTTCTCATCTCAAGGGGAATACACCCTTTGGGGCAGCCTTCTGAGAGCCCCATATCAGTTGTAATCTCTGTTAGAGTTTGTAATCCTTGTCAGAATACATACTTTTGAATGGATTAGTTTTTGTTATGCGCTGGATTATGGAGAAAGCTAGAGAGTTCCAGAAAGACATCTACTTCTGCTTCACTGACTATGCAAAAGCCTTTGACTGTGTCGACCACAGCAAACTATGGCAGGTTCTTAAAGAAATGGGAGTGCCTGATCACCTCATCTGTCTCCTGAGAAATCTCTATGTGGGACAAGAAGCTACAGTTAGAACTGGATATGGAACAACTGATTGGTTCAAAATTGGGAAAGGAGTACGACAAGGCTGTATATTGTCCCCCTGCTTATTTAACTTATGTGCAGAATTCATCATGCGAAAGGCTGGGCTGGATGAATCCCAAGCCGGAACTAAGATCGCCGGAAGAAATATCAACAACCTCAGATATGCAGATGACACAACCTTGATGGCAGAAAGTGAAGAGGAATTAAAGAACCTTTTAATGAGGGTGAAAGAGGAGAGCGCAAAATATGGTCTGAAGCTCAACATAAAAAAAAACGAAGATCATGGCCACTGGTCCCATCACCTCCTGGCAAATAGAAGGGGAAGAAATGGAGGAAGTGAGAGATTTTACTTTCTTGGGCTCCATGATCACTGCAGATGGTGACAGCAGTCACGAAATTAAAAGACGCCTGCTCCTTGGGAGAAAGGCGATGGCAAACCTAGACAGTGTCTGAAAAAGCAGAGACATCACCTTGCCAACAAAGGTCCGTATAGTTAAAGCCATGGTTTTCCCAGTAGTGATGTATGGAAGTGAGAGCTGGACCATAAAGAAGGCTGATCGCTGAAGAATTGATGCTTTTGAATTATGGAGGAGACTCTGGAGAGTCCCATGGACTGCAAGAAGATCAAACGCATCCATTCTTAAGGAAATTAGCCCTGAGTGCTCACTGAAAGGACAGATCGTGAAGCTGAGGCTCCAATACTAAAAATGCCAATGCAATTCTGGGCTGCATCAATAGGAGTATAGCATCTAGATCAAGGGAAGTAATAGTGCCACTGTATTCTGCTCTGGTCAGACCTCACCTGGAGTACTGTGTCCAGTTCTGGGCACCACAATTCAAGAAGGACACTGACAAACTGGAACGTGTCCAGAGGAGGGCAACCAAAATGGTCAAAGGCCTGGAAACGATGCCTTATGAGGAACGGCTAAGGGAGCTGGGCATGTTTAGCCTGGAGAAGAGGAGGTTAAGGGGTGATATGATAGCCATGTTCAAATATATAAAAGGATGTCACATAGAGGAGGGAGAAAGGTTCTTTTCTGCTGCTCCAGAGAAGCGGACACGGAGCAATGGATCCAAACTACAAGAAAGAAGATTCCACCTAAACATTAGGAAGAACTTCCTGACAGTAAGAGCTGTTCGACAGTGGAATTTGCTGCCAAGGAGTGTGGTGGAGTCTCCTTCTTTGGAGGTCTTTAAGCAGAGGCTTGACAACCATATGTCAGGAGTGCTCTGATGGTGTTTCCTGCTTGGCAGGGGGTTGGACTCGATGGCCCTTGTGGTCTCTTCCAACTCTATGATTCTATGATTCTAATTTGGCCACCTCATGAGAAGAGAAGACTCCCTGGAAAAGACCCTGATGTTGGGAAAGATTGAGGGCACAAAGAGAAGGGGACGACAGAGGACAAGATGGTTGGACAGTGTTCTCGAAGCTACCAGCATGAGTGTGACCGAGAGGCAGTGGAAGACAGGAGTGCCTGGCGTGCTCTGGTCCATGGGGTCACGAAGAGTCAGACACGACTAAACAACTAAACAACAAGTTTTTGTTACAATTGACTATTGATTTGTGAGTAGGGACCACTCCCACTAATGAAACTTTTATTGGCCAGAGTTCTTGGTGTGCTTTTTTCTTGGTGTATTTAATAACAAGAACTCCAGTGTGGTGTAGTTGTTAAGAGCAGTAGTCTCGTAATCTGGTGAACAGGGTTTGATTCTCTGCTCCTCCACATGCAGCTGCTGGGTGACCTTGGGCCAGTCACACTTCTCTGAAGTCTCTCAGCCCCACTCACCTCACAGAGTGTTTGTTGTGGGGGAGGAAGGGAAAGGAGATTGTTAGCCGCTTTGAGACTCCTTAAAGGGAGTGAAAGGCGGGATATCAAATCCAAACTCTTCTCCAACTTATTTAATGTCCATATCAGTTCTGGGCAGGGCCAGAGGCACTAAGTGAGTGGAGGAACAGAGGAGACCAACTTCTGGGCAGCAGGCTATATTCCAGCCCAGCAAGAACCAGGAAACATACAGCAAGAACCAGGAAACATACACTTCCCTTCTGGCAAATAGCTGAGAACTGTCACAATCCAATGGTGCCTTCCAGCCAGGCAAAAGAGATCAAGGATTGGGGGAGAGGGTGTCTTCTAGAGAGCAGATTTGGGGAGGATGCAGGGCACACTGGGGGTGGGGAGGGGAGGGAAGGGGCAGGAAGTTGCATCACGCAAGCGGAAATCCATGATCTCTGAAAGAAGGATGGAGCTATGTCAGAAGGAAGGCATTGGCCGGCTTCACGGTTTTCTCCCGCATTGTGTTTTTTGCATAGCACACACACACATGATTCGCAATATACCGTATTTTTCACCCTATAGGACGCACTTTTTCCCCTCCAAAAATGAAGGGGAAATGTGTGTGCGTCCTATGGGGCGAATGCAGGCTTTCGCTGAAGCCTGGAGAGCGAGAGGGGTCAGTGCGCACCGACCCCTCTCGCTCTCCAGGCTTCAGGAGAGCCCCAGCGCCAGCCCCACAAGGTCGGGGGACAGAGGGAGGCGGAACGCCGCCATCCCGCTGTCTCCCGAAGTGGTTTGGAGGCTGACGGCAGGGAGACCCCGCCACCAGCCCCGCAAGCTCCGGGGACAGTGGGGAGGCGCAGCGCGTCTCCCCGCTGTCCCCGGACCTGATCTGAAGGCGGGCGGCGGGGAGAAGAGCGCTTCTCCCCACTGCCTGCCCCGCAAGCTCCAGGGACAGCTGGGAGGCGCAGCGCGTCTCCCCGCTGTCCCCGGACCTGATCTGAAGGCGGGCTGCGGGGAGAAGAGCGCTTTTCCCCACTGCCGGCCCCGCAAGCTCCGGGGACAGCTGGGAGGCACAGCGCGTCTCCCCGCTGTCCCCGGACCTGATCTCAAGGCGGGCGGCGGGGAGAAGAGCGCCTCTCCCCGCTGCCGGCCCCACAAGCGCCTGGGGGGGGGAAAATAAATTTCCCCCCTTTATTTCCCCCCAAAAAAACTTGATGCGTCCTATGGGCTGGTGCGTCCTATGGGGCGAAAAATACGGTACTACCCAGTCAAAAATTAAGAAGCTGATATCACAATATGGACTTCAAACCAGTTTGGGACAATATATTGATATATAGCCCAGCTCTATACCTATATAATACTGTTTGTTTGTTTGTTTTTGCTGTTGTTTGATTATTACAGTTGTGCCCTGGAAGTCAAACGGAATCGATTCCGGAAGTCCATTCGACTTGCAAAATGTTCGAAAACCAAAGCAGGGATTCTGACTGGCAGCTCCTGCAGCCAATCAGAAGCCACGGAAGCCTCGCTGGACGTTTGGCTTCCAAAAATAGTTCGCAAACTGGAACAGCCACTTCTGGGTTTGCGACGTTCGGGAGCCAAAACGTTCGAGAACTAAGCTGTTTGAAAACCAAGGTACGACCCTACTTACTACAGTTAGGATTGCATTTTAAATCTGTTCAGCTCTTTCCCAGAGGCTGCTTTGAGCAAAGTTTGGCACAAGAAGTCAGGATGCAAATGTCTAGAACCAATCAGTCAATAAATTCTACAACAGCTCAGGGCCAGATGAACGGAGAATCCAGACATGGTGAATATTGAGCGACTTTTCTTGTTTGCAGCACTAGTGCTTCTGACCGGTTTTCTAATGTTCCTTAGGCTCTGCAGTCCCAGTTGCATCACAGAACTGTGAGGTTTTGAACTACATACCAGCCGGCTGCGCTAAATTTCATTCACACCAGTGAGTGTGGTGTGACACAACAATGCAGCGGTTCTCAACCTGTGGGTCCCCAGATGTTGTTAGACTACAACTTCCATCATCCCTGAGCTCTGGCCTTGCTTTTTTTTTTTTTTTATAAAATTTTTATTGGTTTTACAACATTTTTAAGAAAAACAAACAAACACAAAAAGTGACAGACATACATGAATAGTTTCAAACATATTTTCATAAACCTCTTTTCTTGAACTTCCCCATACCCCCCCTCTCTGCATCCCAATGTCCATAATTCAACTAGCAACTCCCAGTTGTTACTTTCTAATCTCTGTCATCTTAGTCCTCTTTTATAGTCTAGCCTTGTATCCCTGTACCCTTTTGCTTCTGGAAACCACAACATTTTAGCATTCATTAAGTTTATAGTAGTCCTTAAGATAACTTTTAAATTTTCTCCATTCTTCTTCCACCGTCTCTTTTCGTTGATCACGGATTCTGCCTGTCATCTCGGCCAGTGTCATATAGTCCATCACTTTCATCTGCCATTCTTCCAAAGTGGGTAAATCTTGTGTCTTCCAATACTTTGCGATAAGTATTCTTGCTGCTGTTGTGGCATACATGAAGAAAGTTCTATCTTTCTTTGTCACCAATTGGCCGACAATGCCCAAGAGGAAGGCCTCTGGTTTTTTAGAAAAGGTACATTTAAGTACCTTTTTCATTTCATTATAGATCATTTCCCAGAAGGCCTTTATCTTCGGGCATGTCCACCAAAGGTGATAGAAAGTACCTTCAGTCTCTTTACACTTCCAACATTTATTGTCGGGCAAATGATAGATTTTTGCCAGTTTGACTGGGGTCATGTACCACCTGTAAACCATTTTCATAATGTTTTCCTTTAAGGCATTACATGCCGTAAATTTAATACCGGTGTTCCATAACCATTCCCAGTCAGCTGACATAATGTTATGTCCAACATCCTGAGCCCACTTAATCATAGCCGATTTAACTGTTTCATCCTGTGTGTTCCATTTCAACAACAAGTTGTACATTCTAGATAAATTCTTAGTATTGGGTTCTAACAATTCGGTCTCTAGTTTTGATTTTTCCACCTGGAAACCGATTTTCCTATCCTGTTTAAAAAATTCCATTATTTGGCGATATTGGAACCAATTTTCTACTTTATGCTTCAATTTCTCCTGACTTTGTAGTTTGAATTTATCTCCATCCTGTTCTAAGATTTCCCAATACTTCGGCCATCCGACCTCCATATTGAGTTTCTTCACTGCTTTAGCCTCCACTGGTGACACCCATCTAGGGGTTTTATTTTCCAATAGATCTTTATATCTTATCCAAACATTAAATAATGCTTTTCTAACAATGTGATTTTTAAAGGCACTGTTAACTTTATCATACCAAAGATATGCATGCCAACCGAAAGCATTATTGAAACCTTCCAGATCCAAGATGTCCGTGTTCTCGAGGAGCATCCATTCTTTCAGCCAGCAAAAAGCTGCTGCCTCATAATACAATTTTAGGTCCGGCAGGGCAAAACCCCCTCTTTCTTTAGCGTCAATATTTTAAATTTAATTCGGGGCTTTTTGCCCTGCCAGACAAATTTCGAGATGTCTTTGTGCCACCTCTTAAAACATTCCATCTTGTCAAGAATCTGCAAGGTCTGAAACAAAAACAACATTCTAGGCAATACATTCATTTTAATTACTGCAATTCGGCCTAACATTGACAGTTTCAAATTTGACCATATTTCTAGATCTTTTTTAATTTCTGACCAACATTTTTCATAGTTGTCCTTATACAAATTCACATTCTTAGATGTTAAATAAACCCCTAGGTATTTCACCTTCTTGACCACAGTCAAACCTGTTTCCTCTTGAAATTTCTCCTTTTCCATATCTGTTAGATTTTTCCCTAAAACTTTAGTTTTTTGCTTATTCAACTTAAATCCAGCTACCTGGCCAAATTGTTGTATTATTTCTAGGACCTTTTTCGTACTAGTGTTTGGCTCTTGCAAAGTAATCTTTGGAGCCAGTCCACTAGTAACCCAGATTTGGTCAATTCTGGTCCAGGTCATCATTGCTTGGGAGAAAAAGGTTCCCTCTCTCTCCAGAGGGTTCCTTGTTCTCCAAATGTCTATCAAGTCCATGTTTTCTGTCATTTCGAAAAAAGTCTTAGGGAGTCTCCCTTCTTTAGTGACTGTTAGTCTTTGTGCCTTGTCCATATTAGTGGAGACCACGCCATTCATGTCTCCCATGATTATCATATTGTAATCCAGATAGTCCGTCAAAGTTTCATGAAGTCTCTTAAAGAAGTCAGATTTGCCTTCATTTGGTGCATAAATTCCAACAACTAGAAATTTTTCTCCTTGTACTTGTATCTCCACAGCCAGATATCTCCCTTGTTCATCTTTGAATATCATTTTTTGAGCCCATTTCTCCTTCACATATATTACCACTCCTCTCTTCTTAACTTTGTCTGATGAAACAAATTCTTGTCCTAGCCTTTTATTTGTGAGTAATCTCCTGTGGGCTCTGGTTATGTGAGTTTCTTGTAAACATATCAAGTCCAGTTGTTCTCTGTTCAAAATATGAAATACTTGTCTTCTCTTCAAAGGCCCATTCAGTCCATTACAATTCCAACTAAGGAATTGCAAAGCCATCTTGTTATTTTCTTAAGGCTCCTCCAACAGCTCCAAGTTGTTGCTCTTCTTCTGATGGTGGTGGTTTTTGTCCAAACGAGAGATTCAGGATATCCAGTGCTCTCCTCTGTTCTGCAAGTACATCCACAGTCCCCTTCTGTAGGTCCTCCTGGTATCTTGCCAAAAATTTGTCTTTATCTTGAATTGTCTTTATTTTCACTTTCTTTGCCTTGTAGTCGAATGACAGTCCTTGTGGGAACTCCCACCTGAAACGGATAGAATTTTTCTTTAGCAAAAGAGCCAAGTCCTTGTAGAAGTTTCTTAAATCCAAAATATATTTTGGGATGTCTTTAAAGATCTGTACAGCTGAATTTCCAATTTGCAAGGCCTTTTCAAAGTGTAGTCCTAATATTTTATCTCTTTCCTCCTTGGATCTGAGTGTAATCAAGCAGTCTCTCGGTGTCTTTCTATCTTGCTTTTTACCCAGTCTAAAGGCAGTCGTAATTTTAAATTCGTCTTCCTCAAGGTCCCAGCAATCCGCAAACTCCCGTGTCAAATATTCCACAAGGTTGTCTCTTTCATTCTCCGGAATCAGTCTTAATTTTAAATTTCTCTCTTTCCTCTGTAACTCCCACAAGGCCAAAGTTGCATCATGCTCATAGACCTTCTTGGCAAGTGGCTCTAATTTCTCCTGTGTCTCTCCGGCAGTGGCTTTTGCCTCTTCGGCAATTTGGCGCGTGGTGGCGTTTTCCTCCACCAATTTGTTTATAGATTCTGTATTCTGGTTTAATCTTGCTGATATTTCTGTTAATTTTTGTGTGTTCTCTGAAGTCTGTTTTGTCAAAGACTCCAGAGTTTGGTTTATCTTGAGCAAGGCCTCTGTCACAGCTTCCATAGAGACGGCTGCTCCTTTGTCTTGTCCTGTTGTTCCTGCTGATCCGGCTGTTGCGCCTGAAATTGAGCCTCTTTTCTTTGCCTGTTGCAGCTGCAGCTGTTGTTGTTGTTGTTGTTGCTTGATCTTGGCTCTTGTAACTATCTCTTCTTGTGGGCCACTCATGTCAAGGTCAATTCCCACGGGATTATTCTCCCTTGGAAAATTCCACTGTCTTAGGCCGTGCCAAGTTTTACTTTATCCTCTGGAGGGAGCAAATCAAAATGGCCATAGAACGGGATTTCCAAATACAAAAACAAAGGAGACAGTCCAAGATGTAAAAAAGAAGGAGATTAACACAGTCAAAGTCAATGTTGCTAAAGACTTATAACTTCAAATTGCCACAGTTGCCCAGTTTATACTGTTTCTTCTTATGATATACAGTGATCAGGCACTGTGGAAACTTTGTATCAAAGTATCACTTCACAGGAAAAAGTCAGTTCAGTGTACTAAAAAGGCAGACCGTTTCATGCTTTCAAATAGGTGAGATAGCAGAGGTTTTTTTCCTCCAAATAGATCATGCAGTTGTTGGTCAGATTCACCTCCCCTCTGCCCTGCTTGCTAGAGGGGAGATCAAAGGTCTAGAGCTCTGGCCTTGCTAGCTAGGGGTGATGGGAGTTGTAGTTCAACAACATCTGGGGACCCACAGGTTGAGAACCACTGCAACAATGGGTATCAGTGGACAACATAGAGGCCGAAAAGCACTGACCAGCTGGTTGCAGGAATGACATAGATTAGAAGGGACTGAGGGAGCGGGACTTTACTTGAAGCAACACCATCATGTGAATACTGAATAAATGACGTGGTAAGAACTCTTTTTGGTTATCTGCTTTTTGACTGCCACAGGGGGAGGGATCGTAATTCCCTGAAGGCTTGACACTCAAATGAAACATGGAAGTTAACAGAGAAATGCTAAGGAAATGGAACAAGCAACCAGTCTTATTGGGAAGACGGCTCCCAATTATGCCTTCTTGTGAAAAGTGGGAAAGCTGCCATGATTGTCGCCTGCAAAAAAGAATTCGCAAGGAGTTAAGGACAGAGTTGGCCGCAAATCCAGCCACCGCCGAAACTGAACAGACCCTTTCCTCAATGGAGAAGCATTCTCCATTGCTCTCGTTGTATTACCATCTAGAACCACGTTTCATTGTCAATGAGAAAGAGAGAGAGAGAGAGAGAGGGAATATAATTTTAATCGCTAGTAAAAATAGCAGGAGGAGGGCAGACCGGGGAACAGAACAAAAGGGGGGGGGTGGAGGGAGAAAAAAGAAAAACATGTACTAATTAATTTGTACAAGCTGGCAATTAAGAGAAGATGATATTTGCATGAAATCTCTAATGAGCCTCTTTAAAATATGTCCTACGTGTAGTCCTATCGTATAGGAACGTTCAAGGTGTCTCTGCCGGCGAGGGAACACCAAGCAATCTTCATTAAACCAAGAGCCAATTAAGCGACGTTAATTAGGCTGCTTAAACAGTACTCAACTCGCTACTAACAATTACCCAAGATTATATGCCGCAATCACATTCCTTCTGAATGGGGAGAATACGTGATCGGGAGCCTTGTTTCTGAGTTAATTGTTTCCACCCTACAGTCTTTTCGGAGATGTCTCCTTCTGGCGGCATGGAATAAAGGCGATGCCAAAATATTGCACGTTCACAGAAACACACCATGGCTCTCAAGAGAGGAAGGGAATCACAACAGTGTCATAGTGTCGTACAGGGGCAGAGGGGCTGTTGCCCCAGACGCAACATTTGAGGGGTGCAAAATCCCAAAAGAAAAACAAACCACTTTGAGGTTGTTTTTTAAAAAAACCATCAAGTGGTGTCAAAAAAAAGAAGTGAAATAAATAACAATAAAATAAAATAAATGGCTGCTGTCACTGTCCCCTCTGCAGCTTTCATCTCCCTGCTGGGAAGACCCTTCCTCCCCCATCTCTGCTGTCACCTGGCCCTAACAGGAACCATGGGTTAGGAGGCACAATACCTGACTTGCCCTGGGCACTGGCAACCCTCGCTACGCCACTGGGCCACAGTCCTTAGAAGTTCTCACTCCCCCCCCTGTTTTTTTTAAAGGAAGTTTCTAGTCCTTATGAGTATGGAATTATGTCTGAAAGAGAGCATGCTTACACCCAGCAAAATCTCAGAAGCCACGGGAATCGGCTGAATCACGTCCCCAACAAACTGAGGGGCAGGACCACAGAAGCCGATTCGCCACGAGCTGGCCCAAGCAACCTTTTGCTTCAAGGGGGGGGGGGAGAACCTGCTATGGCACTGGGGACCACTGGGGAACATTTACTACCAGTTTCTGTTGCATGGGAGCATGTGCCAAAAAGGGGGGGGGGCTTTAAGCTAGGTAATGAGACGGGCCTTTTAGCAAATCACATTGAAGACTATTAGAGAGATTAAAACCTTATCAAGCTATTACATCATGTGTGGATTTAAAGAGTGGGCTCATTGAGAAATAATCTCAGGGACAGGTGCAAAGGCAAAACAACATCCTAGACCTCATGAAACCTATATCTGTTTACTTTCTGAACGCCTCGTTTCCCTAGGTCAGATCCACATCAGGCTGAGGACAGTGAAGTCAATCCAGTCTAATTGATTTCCCCCGGCACAACTTTTTAGGCTATATTCATTCATGGACTGATAAGCCAAAGCCTCGTATTGTTGAATTTTCAAAAGTGAAAACAAAGCTCCTTTCGATACGAGCAAAACAGCCAAGCTGCCAAGAAGGGAGAAAAGTGGCCCAAAATGAACTCTGGGCTCTCTGTGGTCACTGACAGTCACAATCGTAAAATAATAAGCTGGTTAAATACGGACGGGCATCTCGCAATGGTCAGGCTGCCAGTGCCTACAAGGACCACGGATGCAAGGAAGAGATAAGGAAACTGGGGTTCAAAACCTGATTTTTCTTCTTCCTTCCTTTCTGTGAAAAGCATCGGGTCAGATAAAAGAAAGCACTTCTTTGTGGAGCACATAGTTAAAATGTGGAATTCGCCGCTGCAGGAACCAGTGATGGCAACCAACTTAGATGGCTTTCAAAAGACAGCGATGGCTGTCACTGGCCACTAACCACAATGCTTCGCCTCCACTGCTGGGGGGCAGAAAATGCTTCTGAATACTAGTTGCTGTTGCACTCAGGTCCATAACACACACACACACACCCCCAGGGAAGAAGGCTCGGAGCCCAGGAAGTGGTGGTGAGACGACAGTGAGTGGTCAGAGGGAGAAGACTGGGAGGAGGAGGTGTTGGAAGCTGGAAGAGGCAACAGGGCTTAGTGAGCAGGAAGAGTCTGTGGCAGAGAGCAGTCCAGACTCAGAGGCAGGAGAGGAGGGGGCCCAGCAGACAGAGGAGAAGAAGGTTTCTGAAGAAGCCAGGGAGTCTCCCCTTCCTGCCGCTCTTCTTTCCCCTGGTTTGCCAGAACTCTCAGAGAAATGAAAAGAGCAGAGCAGAGATTGGTCGCACGCCAACACAGTCTCTGGTTGCTTGGGAGAAAAACCATCACTGTCTTTCTCTGTCTCTCACACACAAAACATGGCAGAGAAAATTCTTCCTTTTCTGGGGGCTGTGAGGAAAAAAGAGAGAGAAATTTCAGGAAATCTCTCAGTAAGAAACGTCTTTCAGAGGAATTTCAGCTCACCACATATAGAGGTGAGTGAGGCATGTCCGCCTCACCTCATATTTGTAGTTTTGGGCCAGGCCGCACCTCACCAAGTCCCTGCCTTGCCCCCCTACTGAGAGTCACCTATTTCTTCATTCCAGCATTGCTCACCTTGGGGTGGGGGCAAGGAACTGCACCTCCTGCAAACCTTGTTTTACTGCTGTTCCGGCATCTGCCATTGCCCACGCACTTTCAAGCATTCCTTCATAAGGGACAGAAACTTGCCCTTAGTAAAAAGATAGTGGAGACTGAATTTGTACCCAACACCACCTCCATGGTTGTTTTTTCTTTGCACACCCAGGGAATTGCAACTTGCCCCCACCCAGCCCGGCTTATCAGCAATTCAATCTCCCTGCCACACCTCCCACAATCGTATAAATTGACTTTTCCGAAGACTGTGGGAGTTGCACGTTTGTGTCTAATAGGTTCCAGGAGAGCGCTCTAACTAGACTGAGCGGCTTCTGCCACGTGAAGGTGCCCAATCTTCGAGGGTTGCTGGCTAATTGCTGAATTTCAGACAGAGGAGCCATTCCTCATTTCCGCGTCTTAGGGAGCTATTGCGTCAGGTGAAATCTCTCTTACCTGTTCCATGCTAAAAGCACGTGAGACAGGAGCCCAAGGGGCTTCATCAATCAATGAGATGGAGACGGAAGGCCCTGGTCAGTGATATTATTTCAGGAGCGCTTCCTGAAGATTTCGTTTCTGTCTCCTGTCAAACAGCGACCTGCCCTCGCATAAGGCAAGGCAGCACCCGGGAACTGTCGCCTGCACACATGCAGAAACTTCAAATGCAGGAAGTAATTAAATAATGTTCAGCAAGAACACAACTCACAGGAAACACCTTCCCAATGGAGCCGAGAAGCTATAGCAGAGAGTTTTCAATCGATCAGGAGGCCTCTGAGAGTTTGGGAGGAAGGGGGACAGGATGCGTGCGGCTGGGAGCATAATCCGATGAGCAATAACACAACACTACCAACTCTGGCAATGTGCTTCCCCCTCTACTGTTCCTTTTCTCAGGGTTAGAAACTCAGATATATACAAAAATTAGGCACTAAGCAGCTCCCTAAACCAATGTTGCAGTAGCCATTTTGGGGCAATGTGGGAATGTTGTGGGTAGCAGGAGAGGACATATTGATTAAATATTATCCTTCCTAACTCACGCTAGTGAGTTTATTCATGCAGCAGAGTACATTCCCCTCTTTACACAGCAGGAAGCTAGTTGCAGATTCGTTAGAACAGGCATAGGCAAATTCAGCCCTCCAGATGTTTTGGGACTACAACTCCCATCATCCCTAGCTAACAGGACCAGTGGTCAGGGATTATGGGAACTGTAGTCTCAAAACATCTGGCGGGCCGAGTTTGCCTATGCCTGCGTTAGAATCTCTTAAGTTCTATTATTCCTGGTGAAACCCCTTTGATTCCCTCCTAAAAGAATAAAGACACAACAGTAATAAGAAGATTACTCACATTCAGTTCACAGCTAGATCCCTGAAGGCAGGCTTTAGTTTACGAGTTACAGAAGAGGGTCTGAGTTCATCCTATATGGGAACTCATTCCACATGCTGCTGGCTGAGAGCCAGCAGTGCAGTCCAAGAGAAGAAAGGGCATCAAAAGAGGAAGGTGGCAGCGTAACTGGACCTTTCGTTAGGTCTGGAAGGGTCACGCCCACCTACCTGGTCACATGCAAAGGAAGGATGCTCCAGACCAGGTGTGACAGGAAGTTCAACTGGCTGGACCAACATTCCCCTGCATGTCTGCTCTAGGCAAACAGGAAATGTTGTATTTGACTGCTTATTGTACATCCCACAGGCAAGCCTTATTTTGCAAGTGATGGGCTGACGGTGAATGATTCTCAGTTAAACATCTGGCTAGTTCAGATGAGCACCTTGAGCTAGGTCGAGAACTTTAAGAACTTAAAGAAGAAAAGTCGCTTGATCCAGGGACACTCCAAATATATACAGTGGTACCTCTGTTTGCAAACGGGATCCGTTCCAGAGGCCGTTCGCAACCTGAAAAGAACGCAACCCGCGTCTGCAAAGGTCGCGATTTGCCACTTCCGTGCATGCACGTGATGTCATTTTGCGCGTCTGCGCATGCGCAGGCGGCGAAACCCGGAAGTAACACCTTCTGCTACTTCCAGGTCGCCAGGGGACGCAACCTGAAGCAAACGTAACATGAGGTATGACTATATAGGCTGGCTTCTATTTATTTTTCTTAATGCTGACACAGCTCATTCGTAGTACAGTCATACCTCGGGATAAATAATACGCTTCAGGATAAGTTTTTTCAGGTTGCGCTCTGCGGCGACCCGGAAGTAACGGAGCATGTTACTTCCCGGTTTTGCCGCTCGCGCATGCGCAAACGGTCAAAATGACATCGCACACATGCGTGGAAACGGCAAAATGCGACCCGCGCACGCGCAGACACACCATGCGTTCTGTTCAGGATGCGAACGGGGCTCCGGAACGGATCCTGTTCGCATCCCGAGGTACCACTGTATTGGAATGTTCTTCAGAACTGTGAGTAGGGCACTGGGGTGAGGGAAATGAAGGCAAGCTGCAACAGTTCTCTAAAACAATCACTGCTCCTGCTGCAGGCTGCACAGAAGCAGCATTTTGGCTCCTGAAATCCAGGTATGCACATGCCTCGTTATGCACCCTTTCCCATATGCATTTTTGTACACATCTCATCTTTGCAGGTAAGGGACGCGGGTGGCGCTGTGGGTTAAACCACAGAGCCTAGGACTTCCCGATCAGAAGTCGGCGGTTCGAATCCCCCCGAGGGGATTGTTCGGTTCCAGCTCCTGCCAACCTAGCAGTTCAAAAGCACCTCAAAGTGCAAGTAGATAAATAGGTACTGCTCTGGCAGGAAGGTAAACGGCATTTCTGTGCGCTGCTCTGGTTCGCCAGAAGCGGCTTAGTCATGCTGGCCACATGACCCAGAAGCTGTACGCCGGCTCCCTCGGCAGTAAAGTGAGATGAGCGCCGCAACCCCAGAGTCGGTCACGACTGGACCTAATGGTCAGGGGTCCTTTACCTTACATTTTTGCAGAGCTGCTTCCCAAAACTCAGAGAAGCATGAATGTCACAGGGCAGCTGTTAGCACGCCACCTTAGCCATGGCGAGTTAGGTGCAAACCAAATTTCTTCCCCATCCATAGTATGGCGGTGGTACCCCCCCCAAACCACCATACCCCTCCCCAGACAACATGGTTCCGCCCTCCATAATTGCCTCGCTTGGATTCTAGCTCTGCTCCCCTCATTAGCCGCACGGCCGATTAGGATACTAAATCTAGATCACCCCCACTGTTAATGCCCGCCAGTTGCAAATCAAAACCACGCTGAGGTTGTTTTGCTTCCCTGCTCACCTCTCTGAAGCCAGTGCGGTAGGCGTTGATTAAGGCACCCTTAATGAAATCCTGAATACAGGATGAAAATAAAACATTATAGGCCATTAAAATGACCAGAGGCAGCAACGCGGTGATTAGCCGGCATCATCTGGAATGCCAAGCACCCCAGGGAATCAGTCCAGCTCATCACCCTTCGCAGGGTACCTAATGTTCCCCCATTAGCAACCTTTGTGCTCCTGCCACGGTGTCCCACAGCTGCACCCAATTAGGAGCAGCAGCAGCAGCAGCAATAACAACAACAACAACAACAACACAACAACACCACTGTAACAGAGGACACTGCTTTAATACACCTGAAATGTGACGTTTCCAATTTGAGAAGATCAAAGTGTTTGACGTCGGTTTTAAATGATTCTCATCACGGGGGAAGCCAAGCATTATCATGATTTATAGCACTATGCAAATCGTGCAGACCCCACACCAACTACCCTGCATTAATGGCATACAGAACCACGTCAGCAAAAAGGAAAACCTACAAGTCCCTGTTTACCTAGCCACCTGTGCGCCAAAGAAAGGGAGGCAAGCAGAGATGGAACAGAGAGGAGAGGGAGAAACTGGGCTGGAGAAATCTGCATATTTCCAATCAGTCAATTAGTTCACTGATAGACTGAAATCTACCTGTTCCCAATCCATGCATGTTTCGCGTGTTTCTACCCATTCATTTCCGCCTTAATCTGCAATTTAAACAAGCCCAAATAAGTACAGTGGTACCTCGGGTTAAGAACTTACCGTATTTTTCGCTCTGTAAGACGCACCAGACCACAAGACGCACCCAGTTTTTGGAGGAGGAAAACAAGGAAAAAAATATTCTGAATCTCAGAAGCCAGAACAGCAAGAGGGATCGCTGCGCAGTGAAAGCAGCAATCCCTCTTGCTGTTCTGGCTTCTGGGATAGCTGCGCAGCCTGCATTCGCTCCATAAGACGCACACACATTTCCCCTTACTTTTTAGGAGGGAAAAAGTGAGTCTTATAGAGCAAAAAATACGGTAATTCGTTCCGGAGGTTCATTCTTAACCTGAAACTGTTCTTAACCTGAAGCACCACTTTAGCTAATGGGGCTTCCTGCTGCCGCTATGTGATTTCTGTTCTCATCCTGAAGCAAAGTTCTTAACCTGAGGTAATAATTATGGGTTAACGGAGTCTGTAACCTGAAGCGTATGTAACCCAAGGTACCACTGTATATAAAGCAGCGGGGGGGGGGTTCAGCTGGAACTCACTGGAACTCAGTTCCGGCCCCTCTCCGGTAGGCGCCATTGCCGTTATAAGAGAACAAAGGAGGCGTCCGTGCTGAGTCCCGGCACCTCTTTTTCTAGAGAAATAGCACCGATTTAAACACTCAAGGGATGCTAACTATCAACACACACATTTTGCGGGGGGGATGGGGGTATGTGGCGATTTGCTTAAAAATATCTCTCAAATGATGGCGATGTTGATTTTGCACGCAGCATGGTTATATTGATTGTATTTCATATACAAATATTGAGGCACGCGCCTGCTCAGCACAACGAGAATATGCAAAAGTCTGGCTCATTTGAGACTATAGAGAACCTTCATTCTGAATCATGAAGGAACTCCCAGGTGGAGAATACTTACAGACATATATGATTTCCACAAATACGCACTCGGGGTTAATGCCCCTGCTCCATTTGCTCCCTCTTAGGGCCCCACTCTCTTGAGGGCCCCCAAAAATTTTGAAGAAAGAAAAAACTGGATGTACATTTCCAAAATATAAGATTAAAAAAACCAAATAAAATAAAACCTACATATAGCAACAGTGTTTGGGGTTGTGTAGGCTCCTATGATCTAAGTCATGGGCCCCGCCTGCTAGCCTGCTCCCTCAAATATCACTGGTTTGCTCCTTTCTATATATAGGGTGCCTACATTCTGCATGGACTAATTGCATGGCAACATGTGAAAATGGCTTTAGATACATACCTGTTAGGTCAGTGATGGCCAAACCTGGCCCTCCAGCTGTTTGGGGACTACAATTCCCATCATCCCTGACCACTGGTCCTGTTAGCTAGGGATGATGGGAGTTGTAGTCCCAAAACAGCTGGAGGGCCAAGTTTGGCCACCACTGTATTAGGTACATAAATTACCATATAGCATATATTCAAGACAAAAAACAGCGACCATTTGTTGTTGACAAAGGACAACTGGACATAGAAAGGGCCCCATTACCTTCCGTAGCTTAGGGCAGCCTTTCTCAACCTGTGGGTCCCCAGATGTTGTTGAACTACAACTCCCATCACCCCTAGCTAGCAAGGCCAGAGCTCAGGGACGATGGGAGTTGTAGTCTAACAACATCTGGGGACCCACAGGTTGAGAACCGCTGGCTTAGGGCCTCATCAAACCTAAATCCAGCCCTGAGTCTGAGGTCAACCCTGCAACCTGTTTTGGGCTCACCACGCCCACCTTTCCTGCTCCTGACATCATCCATGATGTCGGGCATGGGGACATTCCAGCTACAGCTAAAACACAGAAGGATCCCAGATTCTTCCTTCCATTCTCCAGCTGGAATTCCCCTGCAGATACAACCTCCTTGATCCTGCTTCCCATCGCTTATATATACAGTGGTGCCTCGCAAGACGAAAAGAATCCGTACCGCGAGGCTCTTCGTCTTGCAGTTTTTTCGTCTTGCGAAGCAAGCCCATTAGCGGCTTAGCGGATTAGCGCTATTAGCGGCTTAGCGGGCTTAGCGGATCAGCTGTTAAGCGTCTTAGCGGATCAGCTGATAAGCGGCTTAGCGGCTTGGGAAAAAAGGGGGGGAGGAAGAAAACCCTGCAAGAACTCGCAAGACATTTTCGTCTTGCGAAGCAAGCCCATAGGAAATTCGTTTTGCGAAGCACCTCCAAAACGGAAAACCCTTTCGTCTAGCGGGTTTTCCGTCTTGCGAGGCATTCGTCTTGCGGGGCACCACTGTATAAAAAAAGTGCCATGCTGTAAGCAGAAATCACATTTTAGAGTTAATGTTTTACCAAACAGAACACCACTCTCAGCAAGGTGCACACCTCGCCTGCAAACGGCTAAGCCCATCTGCCAGAATGTGCTTGCCCTCGCCGGTGCCCCTCCAATTTGGCAAGCGCTCTAAAATCAATGGCATTAACAACAAAACAAAACTGAGCTATGTACGTCAGAACGGAGTGAAACCATGTGACTGGTGGTGGGGTTTTTTTTTAAACCAAATCGTGTTCAGCCTTCCCCTGTAACGACGGCCACAAGCCTGCACGTAACAAAAGAGGGACGCATTATTTTATATTGTTGCAGAAGAGGGGGGTTGCTTGCTTTGCCTGAAAGATGGCATTGCTATAAGAGTGACACCCTGGCATTTAGCAACCAGACTGGTCACCATAGGTGACCAGGAATTCCATACAGGTGAGTGCCTAGAATCCCATGAAATCGCATGAAATAAATGGGACTGGCAAAAGAGAGATACCTCACTTCATTTCCCTTCCGCTGGTCTGTCTGCTTGGTTTCTGGGCTGGCTGCCTACACTGGGGCTGTGTATCACTCTTCCACTAAGATGCATATTTTAAAAAAGAGAGAGAAGTGATTCGCAAAGCGATTACTGGCCTGCATTTGCCTTTTTAAAAATAATAATCTTTCTTAATTTAAATTACACACTTATACAAAGAATTTACAATCCCATACTACAAAAAGAAAATGAAAGAAAAAACAATTAAGAAAAAAGAAAAGAAGAAAATACAGAAAAAAGAAAGAAGAAAAAGCAAATTTACGTACATAAAAAACCCCTTAATCTTCCTAATTAATACTTAATTAAACACTTAAATAAAAAAGGCTTCTGACAAAATGAGTCTTCCAATCATTCCCGTTGTACTGTTTAAACTGTCATCGTTTTCCCCACACAGTTTTATATTCTTTAATATTGTTCCTGTCTACTCCACAAACAATATTCTCCACAAGAAGGCTGATGGCTGAAGAATTGATGCTTTTGAATTCTGGTGCTGGAGGAGACTCTTGAGAGTCCCATGGACTGCAAGATCATCAAACGCATCCATTCTGAAGGAAATCAGCCCTGAGTGCTCACTGAAAGGACAGATCCTGAAGCTGAGGCTCCTATTCTTTGGCCACCTCATGAGAAGAGAAGACTCCATGGAAAAGACCCTGATGTTGGGAAAGATGGAGGGCACAAGGAGAAGGGGACGACAGAGGACGAGGTGGTTGGACAGTGTTCTCGAAGCTACCAGCATGAGTTTGACCAAACTGCGGGAGGCAGTGGAAGACAGGAGTGCCTGGCGTGCTCTGGTCCAGGGGGTCAAGAAGAGTCGGACACGACTAAACGACTAAACAACAACAACTCCACAACTTGTTGTGTTTAGAAGTATCACTCAAGTTCTGCTGTGAAGGAGGGGGGGGGTCGCAGCCAGCAGAGAAACACAAACTTTCTAGCCTCTTTGCAGGCTAGTGGAAAACAAAAGGCAGGCTAGTAATTTTCATTGGCTTATTTACAAGGCTGGACAGTGACCTCTAGCTCAGAGACCATTGCAAAAGGGGAAAGGTAAATTCCTGGAAAGTTGGTCTGCTTTTACTACCCATCACATCTGGCTGCAACTCTCATGTCCAGAGACAGCAAGCCTTGAAAACCAGGGGCTGGGGGCTGGCAATGTGAGACGTTTTTGATTTGAGTTTCCACTGAAATGAGGTTGCATTTTAATGTTTTAATGCTGAATTTTAATCTTGTTTTTTAAGCTGTAATTCAATCAATTTGTTTTTATATCGGTTGTTAGCCGCCCTGAGCCGCCGGTCTTGGCTGGGGAGGGCGGGGTATAAATAAAAATTATTATTATTATTATTATTATTATTATTATTATTATTATGGCTGCATCCTCTCTTGCTGTGCTTAGGAGTTTCTCAGAGACCTCTCGTTGGCCACTGCTGGAGGCATCGTAGTGGACTAGGTGGACCTGCAGAGGTGTCAGGGAGTGGGTGGCCAGATCAGAAGGAGGAATGGGCTGAGGACAGGGAGTCAGAGTCAGATGCCCTGGAGAAGGATCTGAGCAGGCTCAGAAGGCACTACTGGACCCCATTAAACACTGGATCCAGAAGAGGAAGTAAGCAGGCAG
Source organism: Podarcis bocagei (assembly GCF_964188305.1). Lineage (NCBI taxonomy): Eukaryota > Metazoa > Chordata > Lepidosauria > Squamata > Lacertidae > Podarcis > Podarcis bocagei. The sequence goes on along the minus strand of NC_138139.1, from coordinate 50,207,743 downwards.
GGGAGGAAGGAGCTGGGTCCTAGGGAGGGGCCACGCAGATTGAAGCCCACATTGTGACATTGGTTTCATAATTTTTGACCTGGCAATACAGTGGTACCTTGGTTCTCAGACTTAATCCATTCCGGAAGCCCGTTCCAATACCAAAGCATTCCAAAACCAAGGTGCGCTTTCCCATAGAAAGTAATACAAAACAGATTAATCCGTTCCAGACTTTTAAAAACAACCCCTAAAACAGCAATTTAAAATGAATTTTACTATCTAATGAGACCATTGATCCATAAAATGAAATAAATGTACTATAAAATAAATAAGACAGCATTGTAGATGATAAAAATGAAAATTTATTTATTTTTCTTCCCTGCACTGATGATACTCATTGTTTGGGTGGGGGGCTTTTATCCATTTCCACAGTCACACAATCTATCAATCAGTAGCTGAACTGGGTTTCACACAGTCAAAAAAACAAATTAACCGAAAAAGCCTCAAAAACAAAAACACAAAATAAATAGCGAAAACAAAAGCACCAAACTTAATCCGTTCCGGAAGTCCATTTGACTTCCGAAGCGTTCGAAAACCAAGGCGCAGCTTCGGATTGGTGCAGGCGCCCCGGAAACAATAGCCGACAGCTGCACCGGACGTTTGGCTTCCGAAAATTGTTCGAAAACCAGAACACTTACTTCCGGGTTTTCAGATTTTGAGAACCAGGCATTTGAGAACCAAGGTACTACTGTACAATGGACACTTGGGTTGCAAATGTTGCAGTGTTCGCAACCCACAGCGGAGAGTCTGTGCATGTGTGGGATGCGCTTCGGTGCTTCTACGCATGCGCAAAGCGCGATTTAGCGCTTCTGTGCATGCGCGGCCCCCGAAACCCGGAAGCAGCCCATTCCGGTACTTCTGGGTTTTTGCAGGTCCGTAACCCAAAAAAACGCAGCCTGAAGCATCTGTAACCCGAGGTATGACTGTACTACAAAACAATCTTGAGCTCTTTGGAATTTGCAGGAGATACTCTCCCGCACATTGCAGTGATCTACCGGGTGCACAAGGAATAAGGCTGTCCCAAGAGTCATCTCAGCAGCACTCAGCCACCTGCCCTGGCATGCACCCACGTCCTCAGGTAATGGCTCGGGCCTTTTAACGAGAACCCAAACGAGGTTGTCAGGAACCTTTCCAAAGCCATTTGCAAACGCCCAGCAGGAACTGGAGTGTCTAATGAGTTCCAGGAATCTGGTCCCAACAGACAAAGCCATTATCTAAAGTGCCGATTCCTGCTTTCCACTTTCACACACAAAATAACACAAGAGCACAATATACACTCCAAGTGGTGCCCAGTCATTTATTTCATCAAAGGTAAATAAGAAAAGGAAACTGAGAGAGGTAACTGATAAATAATGTTTCTGTTCTCTCTCTCTCGCTCCACAAACCTCAAGTGCTTGGTTGTAAAATGTCATTAGAAGAGGCGTCAACCGGGTGCGTTCAAAGCTGAGGGAAGGAGAAAGTATGTTGCTCCTCCAGCGCCCCCTGCTGGCAAATGACAAGAATGACATGGCGAGCAAACAAGAAAGAGTGACCAAGAGACAGGTACCCAAGAGATGCGGGTGGCGCAGTAGTCTAAACCACTGAGCCTCTTGGGCTTGCCAATCAGAAGGTCGGCGGTTCAAATCCCTGCAATGGAGTGAGCTCCCGTTGCTTGGTCCCAGCTCCTGCCTACCTAGCAGTTCGAAAGCACACCAGTGCAAGTAGATAAATAGGTACCGCTGCGGCGGGAAGGTAAACAGCGTTTCTGTGCGCTCCGGTTTCCGTCAAGATGTCCCATTGTGCCAGAAGCAGTTTAGTCATGCTGGCCACATGACCCAGAAGCTGCCTGTGGACAAATGCCGGTTCCCTCGGCCTGAAAGCGAGATGAGTGCTGCAACCCCAGAGTCGCCTTTGACTGGACTTCCACCATCCAGGGGTCCTTTACCTTTTTACCTTACCCAAAGGTTCACCTAAGTCCAGCATCCTGCTTCTCAAGAGCACCAACCAGATGCCTCCTGGAAGCCCCCCTTCACCCCCCAAAAAAGGATTATCCCTTTCCTAATAATCTTAAGTATGCCATTCATCTTTCTCCCTGCTTTCACCAAGGATGCAACACATGGTTTTTCCATTCTGCCTTTTATTTGCCAGACGCAGCAGCGGTTCTCCTCAGCTGCAGTTCACCTTCACCGCAAAAGGACACCTGCTTGAGGGGAGCTTAAGAAGGGGGGAAGATGGCCAGCCCTGCTGCCCCCCACAAAATAAGAGTGTATTGCCTCAGCCCACTCACAGTTTTGATGTCTGCGACTGGGGCAGAATCCTATCCACGGATGCATCAAATATCTCCAGTTGAATGACCCAGTTTGTCGCGCCTTTGTGTATAACTTAGACATGCCGAGTCATTGGAAAACTATATTTAGCAGTCGACAAAGCTTTTGTCCAGCATCCCCAGGTGTCGGAGTTATGAGTTAGCCTACTTAGAACCTTGCTCACTTTACAGCCGCGGGGTTGACAAAGCGTCGATGATCAATGCCTTTCAGCCTGGGAGAGAAAGTCTCAACCGCCAGTGTCTCTCTCTCTCTCCCAGGCAGATTCAAGAGCCTCAAACCACCACCACCCTCTGGAAATGTCATTATTCCAAAAAGGGGGTATGAGAAAGGTCACCTCTATTTCTGAAATCAAAAGGCCAGAAGGAATGGGATGAACAATCCTCCCTTTTAACTCGCTGTCTGGTGTGGGAACTATCGCTCCGCGAAAAAGTGAGCAGTGACAGTTAGACATCAACATCAAAATGGCTCTGAAGAACAGTTTCCAAAATGGCCTTACTCCCTGCAGGCAACTGATAACAGCTCACTATTTCTGATCAGGAAGTGAGTAAGTGAGTAAATGAATGAATGAATGAATTTCAATTGCATTTACATCCCATTTTTCCTCCAAGGGGCACAAGGTGATGTGTTCTCTCCCTCCTCATTTAATCTGCACAACAACCCTGAGAGATAGGTTAGGCTCTAACCACTACACCACACTGCCCTTCTGGAATGTGAGCCTCCTTTTCCTGTTCCAGTTCCTAGCCACATGCACCTTGCCCAGCTGGAACTAGTAAGGAAGAAGGCATGGGTACACGTGTTGGATTCTCATGCCGCAGTCAGAGGTAACTGGCCACACTCCAGGCATTCGGCTTGAGATCCTTGTTGACCTCCCCGTCTGCGTCTCCCGGCAGGATACAGGCAAGGTCACTATCGGCGATCCCACTCAGCGTGAGAGGGACACACCTCTCCTCCCTCCTCCCTCCTTCCCTCAGGGAGGGGAAAAGAGACAGACAGAAATCTATTTACATGTCTTTATTTCTGTCATTGCAGCAGTACAGAGAAACACGTCTGCACTCTCCAGTCTCCAACAGTAGAGAGAAAAACTCCACCCCTGTACTTCCAGTACAGGTCAGATGACACTCTGAGCTAACATCCGGTGCTCAGTACAGGGAATAGACTGCCCCTTTGTTCCAATAGTACAGTCCCAAACATCAACATCCTGTTTTGCATTCCAGCAACTTGCAGCTCGCTCTCGCATTGCTGCTTTTTCCTGACACTTTCCACATTCCGTATTCAATTCTTCTTTCCAAAACTGCAAGGATGAAATGGGGGGTGCGTCTGGTCAGGAACAGAACAACGCCGCTGGGTTAAGTTATGAAGATACTTCAGGCACTGTGGAACGTCATCCAGTCTCCGGGGTGGACCATCTTTGTATTTACGGGACCGCCTCTCCTGGTCTGCCCCGCAGAGGACCTTAAGGTTCATGAATAACCATAGTTTAGAGGTCCCGGGCCCTAAGGAAGTCAGACTATCCTCCACCAGCGCCAGGGCCTTTTCAGTGATGGCTCTGACTTGGTAGAAAGCTCTGTCCCATGAGACCAGAGCCCTGCAGGATTTAACCTCCTTCTGTCGGGCCTGTAAGACAGAGCTATTCCGCCTGGCCTTTAATTTGAATTCAGCTTGATCTTTTATTTCCCTTCTCTTCCTTCCCCCTCCCCTTTTATGAAGATCACCCGCTCTGAGACCCCACAGCTAATTCTCCCCTGGCCTCCTCGCTGGCCCAAGTAGGACCAATTCAGCCAGCTAGCCCTGGGGATTATCTAATGCTTATTTCCCCTAAATTGATTTCTGAATTTTGAATTTTATTGTTACAGTGGTGCCTCGCAAGACGAAAAGAATCCGTTCTGTGATTCTCTTCGTCTAGCGGTTTTTTTCGTCTTGCGAAGCAAGCCCATTGAAGGATTAGCGGATTAGCGCTATTAGCGTCTTATCTGCTGATCGGCTCAGCTGATAGGCGGCTTAGCGCTATTAGGGGCTTTTAGCTGCTTTTAGCGGCTTATCTGCTGATCGGATCAGCTGATAAGTGGCTTAGCGGCTTAAAAAAGGGGGGAGGGGAAAGGGAAAAAAACCAGCAGGAACTCGCAAGACATTGTCGTCTTGCGAAGCAAGCCCATAGGAGATTCGTTTTGCGAAGCACCTCCAAAACGCAAAACTCTTTCGTCTAGCGAGTTTTCCGTCTTGCGAGGCATTCGTCTTGCGGGGCACCACTGTATTCATGTTTTTATACTGTATTTTATGATGCTTTTACAATTAAGTGTTTTAAATTTGTTGTTAGCTGCCCTGAGCCCGGTTTTTGAACCAGGAAGGGCGGGGTATAAATAAAAAAATATTACAACCATTTCTTCCAAGGAGGCAGTGATGGCCTCCATCTTAGATAGCTTTACAAGGCAACTGGAGGAGGAGAAAGCTATCAATGGCTACTAGCCATGACAGCCGTGCTCTGCCTCCATGCTTCGTGGCAGTAATGCTTCCGAGTACCAGCTGCTGGAAGCCACGGGAGGGGAGAGGTGCTCTAGGGCTCAAATCCTGCTTCCAGGTTCCCCACAAGCAGTGGCAAGATCTAGCAGGCTCTTCTGGTGCTCTTCAGTGGGCACTCGCTCACCAGAGCTCCAGACAGATGTCTTCTTCAAACCCTCCTACTCAACCAAGCTTCTCCTCACTCAGGGAGAAGGAACCTGAGGTCCTCTAGGTGTGGCTGGACTCCCAGCTCCCATCAGACCCTGTGTCCTGGACTTGGTTGGACACAAAAGAGTGGTGAGAGGAACCAGCTGGGGAACCACGGAAGGCTCAGAGCCCAGGGCGTAGTGGTGGGGAAATGATGGGTGGGAAGAGGGAGAAGATCAGGAGAAGGAAGTGTGGGAAGCTCAGGAGGGAACAGGGCTTTGTGAGCAGGGAGAGTCTGTGGCAGAGAGCAGCCCAGAATCAGAGGCAGAAGCTGAAGCAGGTGAACAGTTGGGGGGAGGCCAAGAGGCAGAAATGAATCTGGCTGGTGAAGAGGCCTGGGTGTCTCCCTGTCCCCTCCCCACCCTCGTCTCCCAGGATCAGGAGAGGGCTGAAATGGGCAGCGACAGGCGTCACGCGTCACACAGGCGCAGTCTCCAATTGCTGGTGAAAAGCCCTGAAGAAGACTTAGGCATCTGTGGGAACCTTCAGTCTCAGCAACTGCTTCATAGAGGCAAGAGCTACCAAAAAAGAGTGGCTGTGCTCATTAGGCCTGACACTCCCCCGCAGATCCTGGTTTTTTTTCTCTTCTTCTTTCTAATAAAGGGGGAACTCCACTTACTTCATGCCTTCTGCTGCTGGTTCGCTCCTGTCACCCTGCCTCCCAGCATAGCCAGTGGCCAAGGACCATAAAGCATCCATGACAGAGGAGTTGTAATGGGGGGGGGGATCCTATAAAGTCAGGGCATTCGCAGATGGCTTCATAATAACAACACAAGATCCGGAGCAAAGTATTCCTGTGGCGTTGGAATTCATTAAAATTTATGGAAAAACGGCAGGCCTAAAAGTAAACTACTCAAAAACTAAAATGCTAACTAAAAAGTACAGAAGAGAACAAAGTACTTCAAGAAATGACGGGCTTAGAGATAAAGAATAAATTAAAGTATCTAGGGGTCTGGATTTCAAGAAAAAGTATCAACCTATATGAGGATAATTATGTCAAAATGTGGAAGGAGATTAAGAAAAAAATGGAAACCTGGAATAAATTACATCTCTTGCTATGGGGTAGAATCTCTGTGGTGAAGATGAACATCCCAGAATGATCTTCCTGTTTTTTCTCTTCTTTTTTCCCTTGATTTTTATACACTTGTCCTTATTTCGCGTTTTTTCTTTCTTTCTTTCTTTCTTATGCTGTCTAAGCATGTAATGGCAAATACTGTATGGGTGTATTCATTTTAACTCAATAAAGACTGACCAAAGGTAAAAAGAAAAAAGCAAAACATTGCCCTATCCCAGAAGTCATCTGACTCCAGCTGTTTACCCAGCTTCCATTCCTCCCTCAGCCCTTGCTCCCTCCCTCCCTTTGTTCTGATAACTCTGTTGTCAATGCCTTCTTTTTTTCCTGACAGCCGCTGCGGGTAATTCATCTAATATCTCGGCATGGTGGGTGGCATATCCTGCTCAGGCTCTAGTCGTTTGTTCGTACTTCTTAATGCCCCGCCAATGAGACTAGAGGGGCTCCAGAAAATGAGCAAAGCTCATTTCCTCTTAGTCATCTTGCTGCTGCTAAATTGGAACTTTAATGCCCCTTCTTGCCTTGAGCTTCTGGCTGCCCCTGTAGCTATCACTTTGAGCGGTCGCCAGCACTTACACAAAGTGAAACTTCAGGGGTAGCTGCAGAGGCTCCTGCCCAGGTTAAACATCCGTCGAATTTTGGGACTGGCAGAAATAGAAGTTTCTAGAAGGCTGGTGGGAAAGGCCCAAGCTCAGTGGTAGTGCGTGAGCTTTTCACGAAGAAGGTTCACCCCCTGGCATTTCCAGGTAGGGCTGGGAGCCCTGGTGAACTGCTGGAAGTCAGTGCAGGCAACACTGAGCCACATGGATCAGTAGACACGGCAGCTTCCTACCTTCCTATTGAGTTTGGGGGAAAGGGCTGTAGCTCTCTTGGTTGCTAGACAGCAAAAACTGGGCAACAAAGGGAAAATCTAGCACCTAGTGAAAAATAAATAAATAAACCCAGCACCGTCCTTCTCTCAGATTGGCTACCAAGAGAAGCCCAGAATAGGCTGGGTCTCGTAGCGTGAAAAGGCGGAGTTACTCCTGGCATCCACCACCAGGTCATTCTAGAGCCTAGGGGCAGCTGCAGTGAAGACTCTACACCAGTGGTTCTCAATCTGTGGGTCCCCAGATGTTGTTGGACTACAACTCCCATCATCCCTGAGCTCTGGCCTTGCTAGCTAGGGGGTGATGGGAGTTGTAGTTCAGCAACATCTGGGGACCCACAGGTTGAGAAAGGCTGCTCTACACCCTCACTGCTGCTGAGTGGACTTCAAACACACACACACACACACACACACACACACACAAAGGCACATGGAGCAAGGATGTCACACCTACTTCCAGGACAGCTGTGTCAGCACCATGACACTTACCTATAGGGCAGCCCAGACAGCAGGGTCAAGGGAAGTCAGGCAGTCCTGTCACATGTAGTCGGAACTGCCAGATCCTGACCAGGGTGGCAGCATGCACAGTGGAGCAAAAATGTATCTTGTCAGCACCCTGGAGAGCTCCCAGCAGAGAGACCTTGCTAGGACTCCCTCTGGGAGATCTGTTGCCTCAGCTGCATGCTGAACTCTTCTGAGATCTGATGAAGGCTGGATGGCCTGGTCCTCTTAGCCCCACCCCATATGAGCAGCTGTCTGTTCCTTTAAACAGCCCTAGTTTGTAACCACTGGCTCCTACAGCATGGAGGCAGTGAGGGATGGCTGCAGGGCTGTCATCCAAACAGAAGAAGGGTTTGGTGGTCCTGTGAGGGGTGGGTGTCTGACTCTGAGCTAGACGGAGGATTGTGGCCCGAGTACATGACAAAGACCAAGTCAAGAGAGGTTGACTCGCACGGGAAAGAGGCAGTCTTGAGATTTGCAGGTCTTGGACAAACATTTTCTTGTGCACTCCTGTTTGCCTCTGCAGAGCTCATCAACTGTGGCTTGCCAGCACTATCCCTGAGCTCACCGCTTTCCAATTGATTGGCTTTTCAATCCCCGCGCCGTGCAATCATGGCAGAGTAAAAGCAATTGATTGCAGCCTCTGTGTCTCCTCAGAACAGTAATAATAATAATAAAAAAAATCATAACGGGAGAAAGCAAAGGAAGAGTTCAAAGAGTCAAGGGCATTCAAGCACTGGAGGAGGAAACAAAGAAAACCCATCGCTCATTGAAAAAGTTCACTAAGAGAGGAAGCGCTGGTGCAGAAGTAGGCCAAACCATGGTGACTGCCTCTGATAGGCAGAAAACCTAAAAATACAACTCCCGGTCAGTGAATCGGCAAAATAGACAAAACATACCAGATTCCAGAAAAGAGGGTTAAAGGCGATGCAGAGGACAGCTATCCCAAAGCTGGGGTCGGTCACATCCACGAAATCAAGGAGCAGAGACATGGCCGAGAGATCAACCTGCAAAGGACAGTGGAAATTAGTTGGGTCAAGCACATGTAGCGCCCGGCAAGAGCTTCCACACAGGGTTGCTTCAGATGAAACACGAACCGTGTGGTTTGTGCTAATCGTACTTGAGACTCTGAACTATACTTTGCATTCCAGATGTACCAAAAGAACCATGGTTTGGAACACTGATCTACCATTGCGTACCGTTGTTTGGGAAACATCTTAGGGTTCTCAGGAAACGGGGGGTGGAAGCAGAGAAGGGGCACAAACTACGATTGGTCTGAATGTCTGGGATGCTAACCATGGCTTACCCATACATATCAATATTGTGGGTAAGGAATAATAATAATAATTTATTATTTATACGCCACCCATCTGGCTGGGTCTCCCCAGCCACTCTGGGCGGCTTCCAACAAAGTATTAAAATACAGTAGTCTGTTAAACATTAAAAGCTTCCCTAAAGAGGGCTGCCTTCAGATGTATTCTAAAAGTCCGGTAGTTGTTCTTCTCTTTGACATCTTTGGGAGGGCGTTCTACAGGGTGGGTGCCACCACCAAGAAGGCCCTCTGCCTGGTTCCCTGTAACTTGGCTTCTCGCAGGGAGGGAACTGCCAGAAGGCCCTCGGTGCTGGACCTCAGTGTCTGGGCAGAATGATGGGGGTGGAGACGCTCCTTCAGGTATACTGGACCAAGGCCGTTTAGGTCCATGTCAACACCAACACTTTGAATTGCACTCAGAAACGTACTGGGAGCCAATGTAGGTCTTTCAAGACTGGTGTTATGTGGTCTCGGCGGCCACTCCCAGTCACCAGTCTAGCTGCCGCATTCTGGAACATAAGCGGCGGTCTTATATTGAGTCAGACCTAACTCTGCATTGTCCACACAGGTGGACAGTCGGTGTCTAGGGTTTCAGAACATGAGACATTGCCAATCCCACCTGGAGATGTTGTGGATTAAACCAGGGGTCTTCTGCATGCAAAGTAGATGCTCTACTTCTGAGAAGGCCCTGATTTATTATAATTATGTATATCCCTCCCTGCCCAAGACTCCTCTTCATGTAAGAACATGCAAGACGCTGGCAATTTTTGCCTTGCACAGCCCATCCCAGGTTGTATTAAATGACAACTCACAACCAAGCAGAAGGGGGGAGCCCTTCTAGTAACACCTCTATGATCCTGGAGGACCTCTGGAACATCCTTTTGGTCCCTGTGAACAGGGTGCTGGCCTAGACAGGCCATTGGCAACAGGATGTGCTTATGCAGAGGTTCTGGAAAAAACAACCTGTTGTATTTTATTTCACCCCATCATTTTTAGCATATTTTATCTGACCATCTCTTGAGCGGTGGAGCTAATTTTAAACAGCTGATATTAACCCCACAGTTATGCTGAGATGTATTATGCTTACCTAGGTATAAAACTATTAAGGGTCTGCAAGCAGCAGAGGAGAAATTAACTTCCTTCCGTCCTTGGTACCAAGTTCCTTTAGATATCCACAAGGCAATTATGAATGGTATTTAGTGGAACTTCCGTGCCAGTTATACTTGCAATTTTGTGATAATTTGATCCAAAAATACCTGTAGTGTTATGTGCTGATGAATGCAAGGGCCCTGTTGCGTGGCAGTCCATGGAGTCTTCTGCAAAGGGTTCTGGGGGCCCTGCTCCTACCTTCCTTTTCCCCAAGCTACAACTTTTTTAAAAGATAAACCCTTTGCTTACAATCCAAAGCACATTGCCAGTGAAATCTGGACACCTGCCACTGTAATATGCCCAGAGGGAAATGTGCATTATGTGCTTGAGCTTCAAGCAGGGATGGGTGACCTGATCGATTTCAGCTTCTCGTTTTCCACTCTTAATCACTTTTCCACATCCGTTTGCAAACTTCTTCTTACGGTCTCATGAAAATTCAACAGCACAGTGACCAACCAGAAGGATGCAAGACCTCCATGCTCTCCAGCAACTTGTATTCAGAAGCATCACTGCCTCCAACCATGGAGGCAGAGCCGGGCATCATAAGCTAGTTGCCATTGACAGCCTCATCCTCCATGAATTTGTCTAACCTTATTTTCACCCAGGTAATCACTGCTTCATGTGGCAGTGAGTTCCACAGCTCACCGTATTTTGCGCCCCATAGGACGCTCCGGCCCATAGGACGCACCTAGTTTTTTGGGGGGAAATAAAGAAAAAAAATTTATTTCCCCCCCCAGGTGCGGGGCTGGAAGAACCAGGTCGGGGAACAGCGGGAAGGCGCGCTCTGCCTCCCCGCTGTCCCCCGAGCTTGTGGGGCTGGCTATGGGGAGAAGTGCACTGATCCCAGGACTGCAGGCAGCTCTGTGCGGCCATCCGGAGCTGGGTGGGACTGCTCCCGGTGGCCGCGCAGAGCTGCGCTGATCCCGGGACTGCAGGCAGCTCTGCGCAACCCTCGGAGCCGGTCTCCCGAGCGTTGCGCAGAGCTTCCTGAAGCCTGGAGAGCGAGAGGGGTCAGTGCGCACTGACCCCTCTCGCTCTCCAGGCTTCAGCGAAAGCCTGCATTCGCCCCATAGGACGCACACACATTTCCCCTTCATTTTTGGAGGGGGAAAAGTGCGTCCTATAGGGCGAAAAATACGGTAACTATGCACTGTTTGTAAAAATCCATTCTTTTGTCTGTCCTGAACCTTCCAACATTCAGTTCTAATGCTGTGGTGTTGGGGGGGGGTTACTTTTCTCTGTCCACCTTCTTCCACCAAGCCAAGCATTAGCTTAAGGAAAAGTCAGCAATAGGTATTCATTCTTTCTTCAGTTCTTTGTCCGCAGTGTAGCTAAAAACAACAACCCATGCTCCCTGTGAATGCCGTAAGACTTCTTTTTGCTCCAAAGTTCATTGCCAAATTTTCACAATTATCTCCCAAGGCCCTTGTTCCCAGAAAGAAACCCAAAAGGCACCCAGTCCCCAGCAGAACGGCCTCCATTAATTCTTAGAAGAAATAGCAGCTTATCACCTTTCAGTTCTGGAGAGACAGAGGTGGGGAGAAACAATGGCAGAAGCTTCCAGCACAGAAGCCTAAACCTCCTTTCCCAAACGCAAACCGAAAGCTGGTTGTTATTTCACTCATATTTTTATATATCACCAAAGGTGCCATCTTTAAGAGAAGAAGAGGAGGAGTTTGGATTTGATATCCCGCTTTATCACTACTGGAAGGAGTCTCAACGCGGCTAACATTCTTCTTTCCCTTCCTCCCCCACAACAAACACTCTGTGAGGTGAGTGAGGCTGAGAGACTTCAGAGAAGTGTGACTGGCCCAAGGTCACCCAGCAGCTGCAGGTGGAGGAGCAGGGAAGCGAACCCGGTTCACCAGATTACAAGTCTATCGCTCTTAACTACTACACCACACTTCAGAAAACAAAAAGGCACTTACTTCGCTATTCTCAGGTGGGATTCAATCACATGCAGACTTATAATTGGTTGGGAGGTCTGGGGCAACACATCTCCAAAAGATCAGAATTTTTTTGCATTAAGTTATGTGAAAATGAACTGGAAAGTGTGAGTAACACTTCCTTTGACGTAATGCCATTAATTTCCTTGTAAACAAATCAGGGTGAACGCTCAATTGAAAGGTCAAATGGAAGCACACTAAGACTGCAGGCCTAAACAACACACTTTCAGGGGCAATTTGTGGTCCTACGGATGTCATTGGACGCCAGCTCCTATCAGCCTGAGCAAGGGATGGTGGGGGCAGGACTTGAACCCATGGCTTCCGGTTCCAAGAAAGGAGATTCTGACAAAACATCAGGAATAACTTTCTGACAGGAAGAGCTGCTTGACAGTGGGACAGATTCCCTCAGGAGGTGATGGACTCTCTCTCCTCGGAGGTTTTTAAGCAGAGGTTGGACGGCCATCTGCCATGGATGTTTTAGCTGAGATTCCTGCATTGCAGAGTGTAATAGGTATGAGTTACTCGTGCGTAAACTGGTGCCTTTCTCGGTTAATTTGCCTTGTTAAACCTTTCTGACTGCACAGCCCCTTCTCATCGTGGCTGCCTCAGTCACTGGCAGAATCCGTCAGTGGGCGTTTCTTGAACCTCTTCCAACATAAAAGTTGTTTGACACCCAGTCTCCTCCTCCTCTCACTGCGCGGGAGTCTTCTGCGCAGGGAAGGCGTGGGTAGCGGAGGACCTGGGCTCTCCTCACTGATGTCCAGTGAAGAGTCCTGGAGCCCTCTCTCCAATTCCCCCTCTACTGAGCTGTTTCTCCCCCTGCTGCTGGGTCCTTCGCCAGCATCATCTGGGAGCCTCCCCTTCGCCTCTCGCTCCGATGTCAGTTCCCTGACACAGAGGGTTAGACTAGATGACTTTTGGGGTCCCTCCCAATGCTACAATTCTCTGATTCTATGGAGCAGAACAACATCTGGAGGAGAACAGGTTCATCTAGACGACAACCGTCACTGAAAACAACAAGATTTAGCTACCAAATAAATTTACACAGGACTGCACTGTGAAAAAATCCTGTAAGGTTGCCAGATTCATCTCCCTCTGAAAGCAGGTCAGGGTGATTGCTCAGAAAGCAAGAAGCACACACAGCTCTTAAGTCAACAAAGCACAAATTTGTTAAACTTACGGGGCGCTGCTTTCTCCCAGATGAGAATTTCGGCACCAGGCAGCAGGAGGCGAGTCTAACCCACGTGGGTTTTCCTCCCCAACTTTGAAATACTGTACATGTTTTCCCAGGTCAAGATAGCCTCAGAAAGGCTTGGGGTGGGGGCGGAGCGTAGAGTTCCCTGAAAAGATAACTGATGAAGGCAACACAAAGGGCGCAGGAGGAGAGGGAAAGTTAGAGGATGTTGCAACAAGACACAGCACCCTTTGCAGACTGGGAAATGCTGAAGTTGTGGCTGCTCAGCAAAACAAGGGTATATCGCCTGCTCTGCATGCAAAAAGACCTCCAAGAAACCTACCGTATTTTTTGCACCATAACACTCACTTTTTTCCTCCTAGAAAGTAAGGGGAAATGTCTGTGCGTGTTATGGAGCGAATGCCTGTGGGTGGCGGGGGGATCTGCTGCAGTCGTGAGCAGAGGATCCATGGTTCCCCTTCCTTCCCTCCTCCATGGTTACAAAGCATGGATCCACATGGATCCTCAGGATTTTTGCACTGGGCTACTCCAAACTCACTGTCAGATCACATGTCTGTGGCCACAGCATGAACCACAAAAATCATATATCCACTATTTCGTTTAGAATATTTTTTTCCTTGTTTTTCTCCTCTAAAAACTACGTGCGTGTTATGGTCTGGGGCGTGTTATAGAGCAAAAAATACGGGTATTTGTTTACAACACAACAGAGGTCCACCAGCTACCTCCAGGAAACCAACAACCCTCTCTGCATTGCAATCCTCTTTATCAGCTAATATTTTGTGATATACTGCTGCCTCTGAACATTGAGGTTGTACTTAATCAAGCCATGGTGCCTAGTAGCCTTTCCTCCGTTTTTTAAAAGGCATCCAATAACTGGTGGCCATCAATGCAACTTACAGCTGCAAATTCAGTACATTTTGATTCTACCCACATTCGCACCATTCCTATAGTACAGTGGACGCTCAGGTTACGAATGTGATTCGTGCAGGATGCACGTTTGCAACCCGCAGCGTCCGCAACCCGCAGCGGTGCGTCTGTGCACACACGGGTTGTGATTTAGCACTTCTGTGCATGCGCAGCCACCGAAACCCAGAACTAACCCGTTCCGGTACTTCCGGCTGTCTGCAACCCGATAAAACGCAATCTGAAGCGTCTGTAACCCAATGTATGACTGTACTTTTAACAGCCATAAAAGGCAAAGGCAAAGGTACCCCTGACAGTAAGGTCCAGTTGCGGACGACTCTGGGGTTGTGCGCTCATCTCGCTCTATAGGCCGGGTCATGTGGCCAGCATGACTAAGCCGTTCCTGGCGAACTAGAGCAGCGCACGGAAACACTGTTTGCCTTCCCGCCAGAGCGGTACCTATTTATCTACTTGCACTGCGTGCTTTCGAACTGCTAGGTTGGCAGGAGCAGGGACCGAACAAGGGGAGCTCACCCCATTGCAGGGATTCAAACCACGACCTTCTGATCAGCAAGCCCTAGACTCTGTGGTTTAGACCACAGCGCCACCCGCTTCCCCCAAATGGCTTTCACCTAATGCTGAAATTGTCAGCAGAACAGGAGTATATCGCCTGCTGTTCTGCATGCAAAAAGACCTCCTGATTCAACCCCAGCCATATTCGAAAACTGTGGAGAGCTGCTGCCTGCCAGTGTAGGCAGTCCTGAGCTACATGGACCAATGCTCTGACTCAGTTTTAAGGCAGCTTCTTAGGCCTGCTGCCAGACTCTTGTTGGGTATCTCTGCCTGGGAGAGTTCTAGTTTTCTCTTTCTCTTAAACATTAAAAGCCACTGAATGCAAAACTTCTTCCACGGGAGCCCAGCAAAAGGAAATAGCGTGCGCTGCTGCTTTCTGTTGAAGCCCTGCTGGATGCATCCATTTAGGAAACGCCTCTTTTTGCAAATCAAAATACAATCATTTTTTCCAAAATATGCATACATATATTGAGAGATACCTGGCTATAATCCACATTACTCAGCCCTTCGCAGCAATCCAAAGAACACAGCGAGAGATGCATTCAGGACTGCAGCTTAAATGACTGCACCTTTATAAAATTCGCACAGGAATTCCCGAAGGATAGAGCTGGAGAGAGAGGGAGGTTGGGTTGAGCACGCCGATGCAATGCCATTTGCAAAAGGGGGAGCTTCCTGGTTGCCCGGTCGCGGCAAGCGTCTTGCAAAGCACTCTGGGAAATGTAGTTTTCTTCCACCCACGCCCTCGAGGCTCCGCCGGCTGCAGCTGTTCGAGGCGAACTGCAAAACCCAGCAAGCCGCGCGGGACGGGGATCCTCGGGCAGAAAATAGGCTTCTTTGGGAATGAATCGAAAACAGCTTCGGGTCAGCCTCCGTGCACGTGTGCAGGGGGAGGGTCTCGGCAGCTTCACGCATGATGCCTCCAATTCATGACAGAATACAAGCCCTGCTCCCTGGTGCAGCGGTAAACACGTGTCTTGTCATGCACACGTTACAGGTTTTTTAAAAAAAGGTATACGTAAATAAAAATTGGGGGTTGGGGAGGTTCCAGCCCTAAACCCACTAGCCTGGGAGTAAGTCCCAGTGAGTTCAACAGGACTTACTTCTGAGTAGACATTATTAGGATTTATTATTATTATTATTTATTAAATTTATTAGCTGCTTTTTTTTTTTTGCAACAGCGGCTTGACTGACAATATTGTAAGCTTCCTCTGAACCTGCACCCGTGTTTGTGTCCCGATTTACAAGATGAGGTGGTTATCTTTTCATCACATCCTTTTTTTAAAAGCAAATTTATATACAGCTTCATATTTCGGAAACATCCGTCAAGTGGTTTTATAAGCATCTCGAGCAAAATGAAACACGGTAAACACACAAAAAAGTTACAAATAAAGATTATAAAGCAAAACACTAAAGACAAAAATCAGGGCATACTGGTGAGACGGTGATTTAGCAGAAAACAGGGTCCGTTTAACAGGTGTAATAAGAAACCAAGAAGAAGAAATTATTAAAGATTGGGGGGAAATTGCGGAATATCTCAAAAATTCGTGTATGCAAGTAAGTTAATTAGCAGGGTTAATGTAAACCAAGCAGTTAAACGCTAGCAAGAGAAATTAAAGAATGGCTTAAAAATGTGGAAAATGCAGCCTTAAAAAAGATAAATTTAAAAAGGAACCACAAAAGGGGAGAAGGGAAGTCAAACATATATGAGTCCTATATTGGAAATGCATGTGATTTGTGTGTTAGCGATTTGTATGCCTGTAAATCTTATAGAAAAATAAAAACAGGGTCTGTAAATGGTCGGAGCGTATGGGATGTATGAAAGAGTTCCAACAGAGAGAGAGAGAAAAAAAAAACAGATATTAGAATTCTGACACTGACCTTTGCAAGATTGTTCGTTCTTGGGCTGGTGGAAGCTCGAAAGAGACTGGCTAATTCATTTAAGCTGGTTCCTGGCAGGCCTGGACTTTGTACTGTACACAGGCAGAGAGTGGTTCAAAGTGGGCTGATTGGGAGCTGGAGACTCGCACGTGGCGCCTGGCAAATCTTGGCTGACCTTTCTTCTCTTCCAGAGCACGCTGAGATTGCTGACCTGCTGGCAGTGCAACCGGGACAGGGTGACAGATCCATTCGCTGCAGTTGCTTTGGAAAAAAGGGGGCGCAGCGGTTCAAATCCCCACTCAGCCATGATCCCCCTAGTCTCCTGCTCGGAGCCTCGCTAACCTCTCAGGCAGTGCCAGAATATTGTATACAGGTGAAACTCGAAAAATTAGAATATCGCAGGAAAGTTCCTTTATTTCAGTAATTCAACTTAAAAGGTGAAACTAGTATATGAGATTGACTCATGACATGCAAAGCAAGATATGCTTCTACTTCTCAGAGGTCCAATATTGCTCAATTTGCAATCCTTGTTTTGCTGATTTCCTTGAATATTCTAATATTCTGAGATTGTTAATTTGGGGTTTTCATCAGCTGTATGCCATGATCATCGCAATGACAACAAATCAAGGCTTGACATATCTCGCTTTGCATGTCATGAGTCTATCTCATATATTAGTTTTACCTTTGAAGTCGAATTAGTGAAAGAAAGGAACTTTTCCACAATATTCTAATTTTTCAAGTTTCACCTGTAAGCTAAACAAGCTATATAGCTTAGGGCCCCACGCTCTTAGGGGCTCCCCAAAAATGTAAAGGGGGAAAAAACCTGGATGTACATTTCCAAAATATAAGCTAAAAAACAAATAAAATAAAACCTACATACAGCAACAGTGTTTTGTGTTGTGTAGGCTCCTATGATGTAAATAATGGGCCCCGCCTGCTAGCCTGCTTCCTAAAATATCACTGGTTTGCTCATTTCTATATATAGGGTACCTACATTCTGCATGGACTGGCTGCATGGCAACATGTGCAAATGGCTTTAGATACCTATTATGTCCATAAATCACCATATAGCATATATTCAAGACAAAAAACAGCGACCATTTGTTGTTGACAAAGGACAGCTGCACACATAAAGGGCCCCATTACCTTCAGTAGCTTAGGGCCTCATCAAACCTCGATCCGGCCTTGCTCACAGGGCTCTGTTATTCAGACGTAGACTGAACAACATGGATGTTCCATTTACCAGTCAGAGGAAACAAAAACCTTAGTGGAATTGACTTGGATGGGTGATCTGTGGCTCTCTGGTTGTTACCATTGGGTTGTTGTTTTTTGTTTTGTTTATTTTTTATACTTTTCACATTTATACATTTCATTAATTTTACAATCCATTAAACATTTCAAAAATTGACTTCCTTCCCCCTCTTTTTGCAGTTCCTTAAAATCGTTTTTTTAAATTTTTCGGCATATCCAAATTCATTTAATTTACTCCTTTAATTATCTACTGTAAATATATACTCTTACAAAACTGCAGGCTGCTACGCTAATCCTGCTAATGTTTTTATCTGTTTGCGTTCTATCTGTAAATATTCAATAAACCATTTTCCATTCTTTTATAAAGAGTTTGTTATCTTGGTTTCTTATTCTTCCGGCAAATTTCGCCATTTCTGCATGTTCCATAAGTTTTTGTATCCATTCTTCCTTTGCTGGGATTTCTGCTTTCCCCCCACTTTTGGGCAAGTAACTGTTAGGATTCCTGATCCGTACTTGCAGTCATGGGATTCCCAGTAAGCTTTAACCTTACTACAAGACCACCACAGGTTGTTACCACTGTTGGACTACAACTCCCATCATCCCTAGTCACTGGCTATGCTAGCAGAGGCTGATGGAAGTTGAATCCACCTCGTCCAGCAACCTGTTTGTTTCCAACACAACAGAGGTCCACCAGCTACCTCCAGGAAATCAACAACCCTCTCTGCATTGCAATCCTCTTTATCAGCTAATATTTTGTGATATACTGCTACCTCTGAACATTGAGGTTCTACTTAATAATAATAATAATAATAATAATAATAATTTTTTATTTATACCCCGCCCTCCCCAGCCAAGGCCGGGCTCAGAGCGGCTTACAAGCAATAATAAAAACAAGAAGAATGATTACAACTTAAAAACAAAAATAAAATACAACATTAAAATAATGGAACATTAAAATATTAAAATGTAGCCTCATTGCAGGAGGAGAAGGAAAAGAAAAAAGAAAGAGAGGGAGGGAGAGAGGGAATCAAATTGGCTCCAAGCCAAAGGCCATGCAGAACAACTCTGTCTTACAGGCCCCGCGGAAAGAAATCAGATCCTGCAGGGCCCTGGTCTCATGAGGCAGAGCGTTCCACCAGGCCGGGGCCAGTGTTGAAAAGGCCCTGGCTCTGGTTGAAGCCAATCTAACTTCCTTAGGGCCCGGGACCACTAGGGTGTTGTTATTTATGGACCTTGAGGCTCTCCGTGGGGCATACCAGGAGAGGCGGTCCCATAGGTACGAGGGTCCTAGGCTGTGAAGGGCTTTAAAGGTCAAAAGCAGCACCTTAAATCTGACCCTGTACTCCACCGGGAGCCAGTGCAGCTGGAAAAGCACTGGGTGAATATGCTCCCATGGCAGAAACCCCGTGAGGAGCCTCGCTGCAGCATTCTGCACCTGCTGGAGTTTCTGGGACAGCTTCAAGGGCAGCCCCGCGTAGAGCGAATTACAGTAGTCAAGCCTGGAGATGACTGTCGCATGGATCACTGTGGCCAGGTCGGGGTGGGAAATGTAAGGGACCAACTGCTTGATGCGGCGAAGGTGGAAAAATGTCGCCTTGGCTGTTGCTGTAACTTGCGCCTCCATGGAAAGGGAGGCGTCAAGGATTACACCCAAACTCTTAACGGAAGGCAATGGCACTAATTGGGCCCCCGCAAGAGAAGGGAGTTGGTCCCTCACCCCCATGCCATCCCGACCTGCTGCCTCTGAACATTGAGGTTTTACTTAATCAAGCCACGGTGCCTGATAGCCTTTCCTCCATTTATTAAAAGGCATCCCATAAACTGGTGGCCATCAATGCAACTTACAGCTGCAAATTTAGTACATTTTGATTCTACCCACATTCACACCATTCATATCGTACTTTAACAGCCATGGTTACTTCCAAATAATCCCAGGGAACTGTGATTTGTAAAGGGAGCTTCCTCACAGAATAATAATAATAATAATAATAATAATAATAATAATAATAATAATAATAATAATAATAATATACTCGGAGTCAAGAGTGGATTTCATGCTCTTTATTCAGCTCATAGTGGTGAGGAGGAATGGCACAATATCTGCTTTATATACATTATTTACACAATGGGCCCCACGTGATTGGCTAATTCCAGGATTCTCCTGTAGGCCAATCAGATTGCGGATTCACTTCCACCTGGAGCTGGATTGGGTGGCTTCTGTGGACCAATCAGACTGCTGCATCCTGAATCTTATTGTTCTAGGACCAATCAGACTGCTGCATTCTGAATCCTATTCAACTCAGTACATAACAATAATAATTTGTTATTTATACCCCACCCATCCGGCTGGCTCCCAACAGAATAAAGTGGTGCCCCGCAAGACGAATGCCTCGCAAGACAGAAAACTCGCTAGACGAAAGAGTTTTCCGTTTTGGAGGTGCTTCACAAAACGAATCTCCTAAGGGCTTGCTTCGCAAGACGAAAATGTCTTGTGAGTTCCTGTGGGGGTTTCCCCCCTTTTTCTAAGCCGCTAAGCCGCTTATCAGCTGATCCGATAAGCCGATAAGCCGCTAAAAGCTGCTAAAAGCCGCTAATAGCGCTAATCCGCTAATCCGTCAATGGGCTTGCTTCGCAAGACGAAAAAACCGCTAGACGAAGAGAATCACAGAACGGATTCTTTTCATCTTGCGAGGCACCACTGTATTAAAAACAGAATATTAAAAATGTGATGAAACATCAAACATTAAAAACCTCCCTAAACTGTAGCTCCCTAAACTACACTTCCCAGCTCCTTTAACAAACTACAGGCCCCAGCATTCTCCATGACTCTCGAAGAGGCATCGGAGTGTTTTTAATGTGAAATCTGCCCTCTCTTTCGTCGGCTGTGAACCCGAAGCCAGTTGGCTCTGCCAGGTGACTCTGAATTCTCCTTTAAAAAGAGGGGGAACCCAATCCATCTCTCTGTGGTTGCATTCACACCATTCATTCAAAGCAAATGCCTCCCCCCTAAGAATCCTGGGAACTGTGGTATGTTCTGGGTGCTGGGACTTATAGCACTGTGGAGAATAAACTACAGTTCCCAAGGTTCAAGCCATGGGCTTGAAATGCCCTGGAAAGGTCCTTTCTTTCCTATCAATCGTTTGGAAAACCTTTACCACCACCACCCCCTCACAACAGCAACAGCAAAAGCCCAGCAACCTCTCCTTAATTTCACTGTTTGGGGTTTTTTCTGGGTCACTGCCCCCACCACCCCATGGCTATGGGCTTATTAAGGGCACCAGCAACAAGGAGTCTTGTGAGCAATTCTTGAATCCATCTTGGCAACTCGCACCACCTGGGGTTTCTTTGCTTTCCATGATGCCAGCGAAACGGGAACAGAAAGAGATCTTGCCAGGAAACTTCATTTATTAATCGTGTTTCTCTAATACCTCTTTCTCCCACCAGCTCAGGGCAGCGCATGCGACTCTTTCTCTCTCCCCGCTCCATTTTATCCTCACGGCAATCTTGCGAGGTGGGCCAGGCTCTGAGAAAGGGACTGGGCAAAGGTCCCGCAGCGAGAAACGGTGGGAGACACATTCAGGCAAACAAATATCTGTTTTTCTGGCTGAAATCCGACACCAACGGCTATGTCGCCTGGGCTGAACTCTACCCAAACCCTTTAGGTTGGTGATGGAGTATTGGAAGTTGCCTTGTCCTGAGTCAAACCATTGGTCTATCTAGACTAGTGTTGTCTCCTCTGACTGGCAGCTACCCTTGGGGGGGGGGTCTCAGGAAGAGGTTTGATCCTAGGTCCACGTAACTTATCTAAGGAGCAAAGGAACTGCTTGGGTTTCTGCTCCCTGTCCCTTATGATCAGGAACTGAGCTCTCCAGAGGCTGCTGGACTCCAAATCCTATCAGCCTCAGCTGGCATGACCAATTGTCAGGAATGATGGGATTTGTAGTACAGCAGCAGCAGGGAAGCCAATGCTAGGGGTGATGGGAGTTGTAGTCCAGCAGCATCAAGCAGGCTAATGGCCATGGACGATGGGAATTGTAGTCCAGCAGCCTCAAGCAGGCCAGGGGCCATGGATGATGGGAATTGTAGTCCAGCAGCCTCAAGCAGGCCAGGGGCCATGGATGATGGGAATTGTAGTCCAGCAGCCTCGAGCAGGCCAGTGGCCATGGATGATGGGAATTGCAGTCCAGCAGCCTCAAGCAGGCCAGGGGCCATGGATGATGGGAATTGTAGTCCAGCAGCCTCAAGCTGGCTAGTGGCCATGGATGATGGGAATTGTAGTCCGGCAGCATCAAGCAGGCCAGTGGCCATGGATGATGGGAATTGCAGTCCAGCAGCATCAAGCAGGCCAGTGGTCATGGACGATGGGAATTGTAGTCCAGCAGTGTCAAGCAGGCCAGGGGCCATGGATGATGGGAATTGCAGTCCAGCAGCGTCAAGCAGGCCAGTGGCCATGGATGATGGGAATTGTAGTCCAGCAGCCTCAAGCAGGCCAGGGGCCATGGATGATGGGAATTGCAGTCCAGCAGCCTCAAGCAGACCAGTGGCCATGGATGATGGGAATTGTAGTCCAGCAGCATCAAGCAGACCGGTGGCCATGGATGATGGGAATTGTAGTCCAGCAGCATCAAATGGGCAACAGGCTCCCCACCTCTGCCTTGGATTCTGACCCCTCTGATCCTCTGTCGCTGTTTTGCAGCTGCACATCCTTCTTCCCCACGTGGATTGACAGCCAATCTCCCCAGCCCCTTAGAAGCTGGCTGGCTGTTGTCCCATCAATGCTGAGCCTGAGGCTGGACAGTCAAGCCAAGAAATCCCATAGGGTTGCGGGTGATTGCCCATCCCTGTTAGATCTATCCACTCCTTTGACCTCAGCAAGCAGCAGACATTGTGAACTTAGCTCGGCCTTGATTGCATGGGTCGTTTGAGGCACACACAAAGCACCAATTTCCCTCTGCCAAATTGGGGTTGGCCCTACTGTTGGACAGACTGGGGCAGTCACCTTAGGCACCAAGCACAGGGAAGAGTGGGGCAGGCAGAGGAAGGGTTAAATAGCAGGGGCACATATATTACAATCTTGTGCTTTTTCCAGGACATTGGAAGGGAGGGCAAATGGATTTGACAAATTGCAAAGCTCACTCTCTGTGCCTCTTGATCAAACCCATTTCTCCTGAGTGCAAAATGAACGGGGGGCACATTGATGGGCGAAGGCAATTCTATTTGAAAAGGGAACGAACAGGACCCACGAATCTGTTTTTATTTTATTATTATTACTGAGATCTCATTCACCTTAAATTGAACCGTGAAAAGCCCTTTGTGAAACCCACTCCACGAATTTGCATTTTAAAGGCAAGTGTTACGTAACTCCCCCTCAATTCCTTTACAAAATTCCATTTTATCTAATTTACGCGTACGAAAACCAGCACTTAATGAACCAGGGTACACGAAGTGAATTTTTCAGTGGAGAGCCTTTCTGAGCGCACACAACCCCTTCAAATTGGTCTCTCTTTTTTGGTGGGGTTGGAATGAAACTGCCAGAGGAATTCTTGATTTTTTTTTGTATAGGGCAGGCACGTCCAACAGATAGATCGTGATCTATCGGTAGATCGCTGGATATCTGTGGTAGATCTCCGGTAGATCTCCGGTAGATCACTGCCCACCCCCAGAAGCTCAACAAGTTTGCCTTCCCCCAAAAAAGCTTGAAATAAAAAATAAATAAGGTCATATATATATATATATATATATATATATATATATATATATATATATATATAAAATGTTCATAAATGTACCAACCAAGCGCATATATAGATGTGTGGATCACATGTCTGGAGCAGCACAGGAGGACCGCCCAGAAACCATTTTCACTCCCAAACTGACCAAATGATTTCTCTGCAAGGTCAAGGAAAATGGAAAAGCCTCCCCATTGTCTTTTCCTTCACAAATCCTGTCTTAAGGGTATGTCTGTGTATAAATAGGGTGAGCCTGTGACCTGGCTCAGGAACTAAGTATTTATCATTACAAAAGACTGGCCAGGCTCCCCAGGGTATCCAGCCAAGTAAGAATTAACTGGTAACCTGCCAGACAGGAGGTAAACAACGCACTCAGATTTCTGTTGTAGACCGCCCTTTCTGTGATGTAGGTCTGATGTATCTGGAGGTGGTCTTGGACTCCAGGGTGGGCAATTTAAAATGTCTATATAAGTGTGGGCACACCTTTGTTCTGGGTCCTCCTCCCTTTCTGTATGTGAGGGGAGCACCCTATTGCAACAGTTCAATAAAGATCAGGCTTACTAGCTGCTTTGCTTCTCAATATTCTCTGGTTGGCCTCTGTTCTTTTCTCCAACCGATGGAGAACCCACAAAGGACTCTATAAGGGCTCTTTCGTTTATTACAAGCTCAACATTTTTGCCCTAGACCCATAAAAAGTGTGGCTTTCGCCTCCCTAAAAAAGCTCAGCAACTTCAACCTGAGCCCCCCACCCAATATGGGGTAGATCACTGCCAGTTTTTAACTCTGTGAGTAGATCGCTGTCTCTTGGAAGTTGGCCACTCCTTGTATAGGGCAACCAGCTCCGAAACAGAGTAGGGGGTTTTGCCACCTTCTCCCCACAACCAGAACGAGCTTTTTCTAGGGAAACAGCAGGGGAGACCATTTACCTGTATTTCAAGCCCTGCTGATGAGCTTTCTGGAACCATCTTCCTGGCTGCTGCTAAAAAAGAAAAATGGCTGCAAGCCTCTACACACTTACCTGAGGAACAAGCTTTGTTGAACTCTGTGGGACATCAGTATTATTATCACTGCCTATTATTATTTAAGACTTATGGGGTTGTATCCAACAAAGGCATTTCGCAAACAGAAAACAAACCTCTGAGTAGGTGTAGTTAGGAGTCTAGCGTATAACTCTGTATGATTCAGAAAAAAGCAATCACATTTTGTTCCACCAGTCTGAAGTTTATGTATTTATTTATTTTCATCCATAAGAATACTTAGAAACCACCAGCTCATTCAAAAATATCACGGTGCTGTACAAGAAACCACCAGAAACCAATCAGAAAAAGTAACCAGGCGCCAAATCCAATTAACTCTCTAAAAAGACTTGGCAAAGCCAAGCCATTTTCAGCAGGCGGGCAAAATAACATGGATTGCAGATGCCTGCCTGGTTTCTGAAGGAACAGAGCTCCACTTATCCAGCACTCTTGTAATTTTGACTCTGGAGCAGTTTTGTAAACTTCAAAATGGAGGCTGAAGATAAGTAGGTGCTGTGTGTGGCGGTCAGCTCAGCGGGATCCCATCCTCGTCGCCAGTGAAATATACTCGGAGTCAAGTGTGGATTTCATGCTCTTTATTCAGCTCATAGTAGTGAGGAATGAAAGTTTCCCCAAAATATCTGCTTTATATACATTATTTACACAATGGGCCGCATGTGATTGGCTAATACCTGGATTCTCCTGTAGGCCAATCAGGTTGCGGATTCACTTCCACCTAGAGCTGGATTGGGTGGCTGCTGCGGACCAATCAGACTACTGCATTTGGATCCTATTCAACTCAGTACCAGAACAGCAGGACTGCAGGATTGGCCGGCTTGTCGGACTGACCCACCCAGCCTCTAAAACTCTAGGCCGAAAACCAGGAGCCATGGGAGTTGGAGAGATGCAGACTCAGAAGTCATGGTCCGTGGCCCCTGCTAATCCTCCCCGACGGGGCCGGCCTGGGCAAGAGGCAGGCTGAGGCAGCTGCCTCAGGTGGCGGAACCACAAGAGGCGGAAGAGACCTGCCGACCTGTTTCGCCCTCAGGTGGCAGAATGGGATGCGCTATCTCTGCTCCTTGAGATCCTTTTTATTGATTAAGGGTCCTTATAAAAGCCTTCAAGGAGAAGATGTCAACCATTAACATCTTCCCAGAGATCTGTGATTTGTTTGTTTGTGTCCCGGGTTGCCTAAGACCGTGGATCCTGCCCACAAGGCACCTGCTGGAATTCCTGTTTGTACATCTTTCATGCACACAGAGGTCTTTATAGCTGCTAAATTCCAGCCACCGGGAATCGGTGCGTCACACAGCTCTTTCCGGACGAATCAGGACACACAGCAGCTTTTGTGCTCGGTAGCTGTTGATGTCTGCTTTCTCAGAGGCAACGTCACATCTTGTTTTCCATCTCTTTGGAGGAATGTGGAGGCATCAGGCGATGTTTTAGGTGGGGGGGGGGGAGAGAAAATGCCATTTGACCAAGGAACATAGGGGGACAAAACATATCTGTTGCTGGAAGAGGGCGGACAAGGTGCTATCCAACAGTCTTATTTAGAGACTGGGTTTACTTCTTAGCCTTTTCTTCTCCTGAAGATGCCACAAGGCAGTGGAAGTTTAAGGTCAGAGTTTTCTACCAACTGAGGTATCCCAGCACCCCTAGCGACTGATATTCAAAGGTAGAGTACCTCTGAACATAGAGGTATCAGGTGAGCTTCAGGGGTAGATGTTAGGCTTCAGTTGGCGTTCCCTTCTCCTCAGCAGATTTCTCTAACCCCTTTTGTGGTGCTGTAGTCTAAAGCACTGAGCCTCTTGGGCTTGCCGATTGGAAGGTTGGCAGTTCGAATCCCCGTGATGGGGTGAGCTCCCATTGCTCGGTCCCAGCTCCTGCCAACCTAGCAGTTCGAAAGCACGTCAAGTGCAAGTAGATAAATAGGTACTGCTCCAGCAGGAAGCTAAACGGCGTTTTCGTGTGTGGCTCTGGTTTGCCAGAAGCGGCTTAGTCATGCTGGCCACATGACCCGGAAAAACTGTCTGCGGACAAACGTTGGCTCCCTTGGCAGTAAAGTGAGATGAGCACCGCAACCCCAGAGTCGTTCACGACTGGACTTAACTGTCAGGGGTCCTTTACCTTTTTTTTAAAAAAATACATAATATTCACATCTCCTTGCAGCAGAGTATGCTGTGTGAAGGAATATCAGGACCACAGTGTGTGGTTTATGGGCTGGGGAGGACTAGCCCATCCCTCAACAGCCATGAGCAAAAATCCTCTCTCCTCTGCCCACAATTAGCCGTTGAAACGAAGGGTGGTATTCAGCTAAGAGTGGACCTATTGAAATTAATGGACCTAGATCATTATTAGTTGTTGAGAGCATTTGGACCCCAGTCTTCAGCCAAAGACTCTCAGAGCGGCTTATATACAATCAAAATAAGGCAGTCCCTGCCCCGCAGGCTTACAATCAAAAATAAAAAATAAAAAAGCACGGCACACAAGGAAGAAAGGACAGGAAGGGAAGAGGAAAAAAGCAAACTCAAGGAATCAGTTTTAAACAGTTGTTCTTATAATGTTCAGCTGGCACAGTTCAGGGGCAGGAGGTGCCTAATGGAGCTGGTTTTCGGCAAAACTGCGCCCCCCTAAGTGATGTGCGTTGACTTCAGTGGGACTGCTCAGAGTAAAACTTAGTGGACTACCACCCCAAACTTTCAGACCTTTCCATGTTTCCCAATAAAGATGGAACTCTAACTCCATGACTATTTTGGTTAGAGCCAGCCCTATCATTCGGCCAAGTGAGGCAATGGCCTCAGGTGGCAGATGGTGGTGAACAGCAGGGCCTTCCCCCTGGCTTTTGTTCCTGGCCATTCCCTGGTGTTGGAGGACCAAAATTTGTATGATACAGTGTCTGTTCCATAGGTGTCGGCTCTGTGGGGCCCTGGACTGGGCACCCACAAATTTCGGTGCCAGGGCCATGCCATCCACCTGCCCCGTCCCAATCTTCCCTTCGATACTCCAAATAATCAAAATCCTACCATTTATTAATTTCTAGAATTTAGGGGGGGGGGTGTTCCCCTCACATCTATAGCAATATATTGTCACGAAAAGTAGCTATACGCTGCCACTAGCAGCACACACTGTTTTGCAGCCTGAATTCGCAAATCGCTTTTATGAAAAGTCATATCAGAGAACAGGATGGAGGCCAGTCATAACTCTGTCACTGTCTCACACTGGTGCTAAGTCGAAGTGTCAATGGACAATTATGGGTTATGGGGCCTACAAAGTCACCTCAGTTTGTAGTCTTCCCGTTTCAGGCTGTTAAGCTGAGTAACACTATTGATTGTATTCCTTGACCCCTGCAAAGTTGTTTCTGCTGCTGTTTCCATCACATTGCTATACTACTCAGTAATCCACGAATTTTTGACAATTCAGCAACCCCCCCAACACCATTTTTACAACCAAAAACCAGGACATGTCAGGAGTTTTCCTGACGTATGCCAAGCCTATAAAAAGAGAACAGAGTGGTATTTTACCAATAATAACTATAATAACAATGATGATCAATTGATTTTATATCCCACCCTTCCTCTCTGAGGAGCCCAGGGTGGCAAACAGACACACAATTTAAAAACAAAAATACAGTGGTACCTCGGGTTTCATACGCTTCAGGTTACATACGCTTCAGGTTACACACTCCACTAAGCCAGAAATAGTGCTTCAGGTTAAGAACTTTGCTTCAGGATAAGAACAGAAATCGGGCTCCGGCGGCGCGGCAGCAGCAGGAGGCCCCATTAGCTAAAGTGGTGCTTCAGGTTAAGAACA
Source organism: Podarcis bocagei (assembly GCF_964188305.1). Taxonomy (NCBI): domain Eukaryota; kingdom Metazoa; phylum Chordata; class Lepidosauria; order Squamata; family Lacertidae; genus Podarcis; species Podarcis bocagei. Next base: position 50,179,492 of record NC_138139.1, on the reverse strand, counting down.
GTTTCAGGTTAACTACGGACCTCCGGAACGAATTAAGTACTTAACCCAAAGTACCACTGTAAAACAAAAACAGATTGAAATGTTCTAGAAGGCATTGCAATTTAAGACATCTAAAAGCAGTCACAGTTAAAAAATAATAATCACCATTATTACTTGCACTCCCTATAAAAAGCAACTTATATAATATACAAAACAGCTTATCACTTATGTAAAACCATAAATGTAGAATAAAAATACAAAAGAACAGGAATGTCTAAAATTGTTCATTATAAAAAGGACAAATTCTACCCCACACCACTCAAAAATGAGCAGTACCACAATATGATCTATGCTAAAAATCCAAAGTCTGGGAAAAGTGAGGCATCTTAGCCTGACACTTAAATGCTGACCATCTTGGCACCATGAATGTTTGTCTAAGAGAGCGTTCCACAACAGGCCTGCAAGGTAGGCCAGGCTGAAAGGCAGTGAGTAGCCCAAGGCCACATAGTAAGTTTCATGGCCAAGTCAGGATTCGAACCTGCTTCTCTCTCACAGTCCTTGGCCAGCTCAGCTGCTGTTCAGCGTTAGCCTGAGCTTGACATTCCGCAGCTGCCCCAGAGAGAGAGAAAGATCACTTGCTTGCTTGCATCTTTCTGTAAATTTCACTGAGTTATTTACACTCAGGTACCTGTAGATCTGGATCTGTTGATCAAAACCACACAAATCTTGTTCACGCCAGACCTCTCCTTCTGAGCAAAAAATAAATAAGATGAAAAGCCACTTGTCCCAAGTCTTGGAATGTTGTTTTCCACAAGACGGCCAAAAAACGTCAAGGCCGCCGGTTCGTCCTTCCCTCACAAATATTTAGACCACAAAGTCTGAACTGTTGTGTTTTTCTGTTTGTTTGCTCTGGATTTCTTATTGCTTTCGTGGATTTGTTGAGTTAAAGCTAGGAACGTTTGCACGGTTAACTACGGCATCCAAAATAAACGCCCCTGGTCCTCATTCCCCACAAAGTTGGCTGGCCAGTGAAGGCCTCCTCACACAGCTCTCAGGAGAAAGGTTGGGGAAATCTCAGGCTGAGGGCTGTACGTGGTCCTCAAAACCAATCTACCTGGCCCTCGCACCTCTCTCTCCAGTCAAGCAAGAGGCATTTATCAGAGTCCAGGGACAAGTTCCATCCAGGCAAAAACGCGGAAGGAGGGCTGAGGTCAGGACTGGTGAGGGCTGAGTTCATACCCTCCAACACCCCGCTAGTCAAAATTTGGGCAGGACCTAAGAGGGAAAGGGGGGGCGCTTTGGGGTTAGGGCTGGAGGCAACAGCAGTGGCGGCATGGAAAGGGCATCACGCTCCCTCTGGTGAAGGCCTCAAAGCACTCCTGGCTTCTCCGCATTCCTCCTGGTCAGGTAACAAATCATTCAGGCCTAGGCCCCTGGATCAACTTGCTCTGACCAGCCTTGCCGAGCAAAGCCGAGGAGGCCATGTCTCTGAAGGGCACAAAGGAAGAGAAGGATGCCAGTATGGTGTAGTGGTTAAGAGCAGTGGACTTATAATCTGGTGAACCAGGTTTGCTTCCCCGCTCCTCCACATGCAGCTGCTGGGTGACCTTGGGCCAGTCACACTTCTTTGAAGTCTCTCAGCCTCACTCACCTCACAGAGTGTTTGTTGTGGGGGAGGAAGGGGAAGGAGATTGTGAGCCGCTTTGAGACTCCTTCGGGTAGTGATAAAGTGGGATATCAAATCCAAACACCTCTTCTTCTTCTTCCTCTTCTTCTTCTTCTTCTTCTTCTTCTTCTTCTTCTTCTTCTTCTTTGGTGACCAAATTGCCTTGAGGGTGAAGCATGACTCAGGAGAGTCTTGAGCTTCATTAGGACGTCACTCTCACACCTTCCAAGCTCCCAAGCGGATGAAGATGCAGAGGAAGAAAGTGAGAGATGTTACGGTCTTGATGCTTCCTTTCATCTCAACATGAGGCGAGTCATGAGAGACAAACAGAAGCCTCTTAATTAAGGCCACCTTCCTATTTACAAGGAGATGGTATTAATAGCTTCTGAGGAGCCAACATGATGGAATGACCCAGAAATTGCTGCATTTATCAAGGAGAGTGGCCTCCCCCCCTTACCCTTGGTGAGATTCAGGGACAACACGCCTAGGTCCTCCTAAGTGGAGACTTGATGTCACAAACCTTCTCTTTCAGAGCTGATCTTTGTAATTCAGGACTGATAAACAGGTGCCTTTTGTCTGGGCCAGGAATGTTCAGGGGCACTATTCTCTTGCAGGTGTTTTTTGCATTATAGGATAGGGTAGTTTCTGCATTTTGAATTCTGGTGCTGGAGGAGACTCTTGAGAGTCCCATGGACTGCAAGAAGATCAAACCTCTCCATTCTGAAGGAAATCAGCCCTGAGTGCTCACTGGAAGGACAGATCCTGAAGCTGAGGCTCCAATACTTTGGCCACCTCATGAGAAGAGAAGACTCCCTGGAAAAGACCCTGATGTTGGGAAAGATGGAGGGCACAAGGAGAAGAGGACGACAGAGGACGTGATGGTTAGACAGTGTTCTCGAAGCTACAAACATGAGTTTGACCAAACTGTGGGAGGCAGTGGAAGACAGAAGTGCCTGGCATGCTCTGGTCCATGGGGTCATGAAGAGTCGGTCATGACTAAACGACTAAACAACAACAAGTTTCTGCATAAACTCTCACACACACCCTCTCACCAGCCAAACAAGACAGCGTGCAAGCTTCCGTGTTCTGCAGAAGTTTTACACCGGGCTAGATGATAAACAAAGCCATTTGGGTTGGGCAACTGGGATAGAGGGGAGAAACTGCTTGATATTGGAGACATGGATGCTGCCTGCATTTTGGCACAGGTTTAAGATGGAATGTGGGAATTGGGTGCCTTCCAGGTTCCTGGTTGCCTCTGGGCCTTCAGAGAAGAGGGACCACACCATCGCTCAGAGGCATAGGATCTGCTTCATTTGCAGAAGATTCCATTTTTTCCGTGTAAGGATGGGAGCCGGAGAGGCTGCTCTCTGAAACTGAAAAGCTGCAGCCAGTCCGAGCGGCCTTGTTGCTCTGGCCCCTTCCGTTCGCCCAATCAACCTGACCTCGTTTCCTAATTTGGAACCTGGGCTTTGGCCACAATTCACAGGCCTTCCCCTATGTGTCAGAACATCTTCCTTTCACCAGTGGGCGATCCCAGCCAACACACCGCCCTTCTGAGACTAGAGGGGAGCAGGTTATTATTGTTGTTGTTGTTGTTGTTGTTGTTGTTGTTGTTGTTGTTGTTGTTGTTATCATCATCCTGTTTTCATCCCCAAATGCCCTGTTTTTTTGGTCTGGTGCTCCGGCACAAGTCCTTGGACTCAGCTACATTGGCAAAGAAAAAACGCTTTATATGCGTTGTATTTCATTATAACACTGTGGCACCAGATGGCGCTGTGGAGTTCCGCTTTTGCCAACCTGCTTTTTCATACAAAGTTTTCAATGCGCTTAACTGAAATGCTTCTTGGATGTGTCTAGATCCAGCCCTTGTGCCAGAGCGTTGGTGCAAAAGGTGCTCACTCTGGTGTGAGGCAGCAGGGTCACTCCAGAGCTTTGGTGCACTCTGCTGATGAGCGCCAGAGCTCTGGAAAGGAAGACGTGCCTCTTCTGATGCCCCGATTTTGCGGATGAAAATACTGGAGGCTATGTAACCTGTAGGAAAACACTGCATTGGAGAACCAAATTAAATAGCAGCGGCTGTCTTTGCATGTCCAACACATTTCTCTGCAAGGTCCCTTGATCATTTGTGTCCTGCATCACACCTCTACGCTGTCAGTTCCCTCAATGAAGCCATTGTCACCAGCCGTGGGCTTAATTTTAGCAGCCTCTGATGAGGCACAAAGGGCCCTTCCACCTCCCAGCCTTCCAGCTTCTCCTGCGTTAACAAGGCCCTTCAGAGGGCAACTCATTGCCTGTTCTGCTCACACAGCGGGCTGCTGGGATTCTGAAGAATGCACAGATGTGGAAAGATGAGAAGGCATTTGCCCCCATTGTGATGAAGAGGTCGAATCATTCTGTTTGTGTAAACCCGCCAGGATTCTGCAGATGAGGACTGCTTGGTCAATGCACCTCCAGAGCACAGCTGGCTCTCTCTGCATGCTTAAAGGCAGAGTTGTTTTTCTTGGAAGCAAGTGTGGTCTCTAATTAGGGACCCGTACATATTGCCATCTGGGGCACATTCTTCCCCTATCTGGGCAAGTGGATCCCTGCAAAAAGGGAATGGAGAGTTCCTGGAAACCCAGAAGCTCAAGGAGGCCCGTGAAAAGTCTTTTATAATATTTTAACTAGGATTTATATATTGCAAGGTTTGAAGCATGAATTTGGTAATATTATTGGTTATGAAAGGTATTTCTTTTTTTCTTTTGTCTTTTTTTGAATGAATGAACTTTATTACGGTCACAGACCAGGATAAAAAACAACAACATATAAATAAAATAGCAGTTGGGATTTTTTTTTTTTTTAACTGATAAATGTTGGAGCAAATAAGGACAAAGAAATAAGCATAGGATAAAACATCTGAATAAAATACAAGATTAAACACGGATAATGGATGGATAAAAACTGATAATTAAAACAGATAAGATTTTTTTTTTTTAGTTTGCATTTTGGAAAACATGTATATAAATGTGTTTACAGTGTTATGCATTGTTCTTTGTTTCTCTTTCTCTTTCTCTACTTGTAAAATTCAATAAAAATTAAAAGAAAAGTACATACCTCCCTTTCTCAGAGTCTTGTGTTTTTAATATCGGACAGGGAACAACTGGTGGTTCCTTTGGTGATGGCGCAAATGTGCCTGGAGAGAGGGAGGGGCAATCAGCCCACAACCAATCACCTCTCCTGGAAAGGTCACATGGACCAGGAAGTTGGCTGCATTATGGATGTGGTGCAGAATCTTCTCTTGGCTGTTTGCTGAGACCTAGCGCTCACCCTGCAGAGTAGGAAAAAGTAGATAGAGAAAAGGTTTTCTCCCTCTCTCATAACACTGGAAAATTCCCTCAGAATCTGGAAGCAGCCTCCACCCCTTCATTCCCCCACCATCACCGGCACTCCAACCAACACCAGGCAGCTGTATCTGAGGGCTGCCATTTTAATTTCCCACAATGCCCCAGGGCAATGCTATGTCAAGGGCATTGTGGGAGACTAAAATGGTGTTCTCTGAACTCAGCCGTTTGGCTCGGATTGGAGTGATGTTGCTGCTCAGCACTGTAGTTAGAACTAGAATAATAGAGCTCTAGAGTTAAAATCCAGACGTACGGCAACCGATGTCGGCAGTGTTGTTTTTGCCTATTTCCCTCAAAAATAGCTCAAAACCGTCCAATTTTGGCTCAACAACTTTGAACAGTTGAGAAACAAACAAGAACAAAACAGTTGAGAAACAAAACAAAACAAAAACAACTCAACAACTTTTCTGTCCAGATTTTCACTTTTTGAAATATGGCAACCCTAGTTGAACGGGACCCACAAGGGTCATCTAGTCCAACCCCCTGTCAGGCAGGAATCACAGCTTATTGGTATAAGAAGGAACCTGTTTTGCCAGTGGTACTTGGTGGCGATCAGGGCTTCCAAGGCTGCTTGCAACTGCCAGAATTTCAGGGTAGATGTATTGCTTGGTTTTCCATCAGTGCATTTCCTGCTGAAATCCTGTAACTTTTCATAACCCAAATATTTGGGCTGTGTGTTGCTCCTCTTTTCCCCCATGGTAGTGCCAGAATGTCTCTCCAGATGCCAGCAATACCGCAACACTGCCAGAAACATCGCTAGACAACTCCTAAAGCAAAACATTATGTGGACGTTCCAGCATGAATCCATCACTAATGCCCTGTCGTTGGTTCGATGGCATGTTACGGAATACTCCTGCAATAACAATAACAACCTTACAAACCAGCCTGGAGGGGGCCTGGATCAAAAAACAGACTGGTCGCCTTTGCAGTCAATAACTCCAGTGAAGATGGACTCGGTGGTGCCTATTTAAAGACCTCACACCAGGAGCCCTCAGGTGGCGGAGCTGGAGGCGAAGGAAAGGCAGCTGGGCCAAATACCCTCTCCTGGCTGCAGGGAGCCTTCTCTGCTTCTGAGAGAGATGCCTCCAGCTGCGCGAAGGCAAGCAAGGAAGCAGCAGGAGGAATGTGTGGGTGACATTTGGCTTGGTGCTGCTGCTGCTGCAGCAACAGCAGCAGAGCTATGATGGCCTTCAGGTCTTGCAAAAGTCAGTCAGGATGTTTGGGGGGAAATAAATGTGCCTCTTAAACAACAGATGCTCTCTCTCTCTTTTTCTTTACCAGCAACAGACCCCGCGCCTGGGGAATCAGTGCCTCCCAACTGTCCGATTTTAATTTCCCAATTTGCCTTTGAGGAACATCTTCCTACATTTTGTTCATGTGAAATCCCCAAACGGATGTTTTTTATGTCCTGTGGGATGCTCTCCCCAGAAAGGTCCACCTGATGCCTTGAAAGTTTTTAAGCAGAGGTTGGATAGTCATCTGCCATGGATGCTTTAGTTGAGATTCCTGCATTAAAGGGGGTTGGACTAGATGACCCCTGGGGCCCCTTCCAACTCTACAATGCTATGAAACTATGCTGTGATTTTCATACTGTGGATTTAATCCTACTGCTCTTGGTTTTAAATTGATCGAGCTCCACCCTTTTATTTCTTTGGTCTGTTGCTTTGCATCGACTGTTTTTGACTTTGTTGTTGCAGGGTTTTCTTCCCCTCCTTGCTTTTTTATCGTGCAAGCTGCCCAGGGAACATCTGTTATGGAGAGCGCTTAAAAAAAGAAAAGAAAAGAACTGCAAATGAATAAATGCCTATTGCAAATTCACTTCTGGCATTCTCACACTGGTTTCCCTCTTAAATCTTCACACACACACACACACACACACACACACACACACTTCCCTTGTGCACGTCCTAGAATCACAGAATCATAGAGTTGGAAGAGACCACAAGGGCCATCGAGTCCAACCCCCTGCCAAGCAGGAAACACCATCAGAGCACTCCTGACATATGGTTGTCAAGCCTCTGCTTAAAGACCTCCAAAGTAGGAGACTCCACCACACTCCTTGGCAGCAAATTCCACTGTCGAACAGCTCTTACTGTCAGGAAGTTCTTCCTAATGTTTAGGTGGAATCTTCTTTCTTGTAGTTTGGATCCATTGCTCCGTGTCCGCTTCTCTGGAGCAGCAGAAAACAACCTTTCTCCCTCCTCTATGTGACATCCTTTTATATATTTGAACATGGCTATCATATCACCCCTTAACCTCCTCTTCTCCAGGGTCCTGATACTGTATTGCTACATGGAGGTGGCAACCACAACAGAGGCTGGAAGCAGACTCAGGGCTGCCCAGGCAAGCTTTGTGCAAGATCAAGGTCAGGACCCTGGACAGCAACAAAGGTGCTGAGTCAGAGGTCCAGACGCCGCATTTCAGGACCCTGGACAGCAATTCTGCAGGTAAGGGAGTCTCAGTTGCCTCAGCACTGGCAGACCATTGTAAGGTAGCCTGGAGCATATGGCCTACAGTTGGTGAGTCAGGACTCCTAGCTTGATGTAAGGTGAGTCACAAGAGCAGCAGCACTACTGTGCATATTTAAGGTAAAGAAATAAGAAGTGGGTCCCCAGTTGCACGTTAGTCCCAGGTTTCAAGATGTGAAAGATTACTGGGCTAGAGGATGCAGAAGGGAACTAAATAGGAAGGCTTCAGCCTTTTTTAAAAATGTAAATTTAAAGATCGTTTTACGCTCATTATAAACCATATCCTGATATTTTGGGGCGTGTTTGCACCTTCCTACTAGGCATAATTCGCGAGGAGATTCCCAGGAAGGCAGGCAACTTATTTCCCTATGCAATAGCCGTGGTCAGAATAGTATATGCTGGAAAGAAAGTGAAATCCCAGCTAAGGAACAATGGCTGTACATAAATTGGCAGAATTTGCAGAACTTGCCAGTATGACAGCCAAAATAAGAAATTTGGATGGAATTTGGATGAAAGGACAAATGGGAAAGCTTTAGGGAGTACTTAAAAAAAATACTAGAATTAACCTACAAGTAGGGGTAATCACAGGGACACGGGTGGCGCTGTGGGTTAAACCACAGAGCCTAGGACTTGCCGATCAGAAGGTCGGTGGCTCAAATCCCCGCGACAGGGTGAGCTCCCGTTGCTCGGTCCCTGCTCCTGCCAACCTAGCAGTTCGAAAGCACGTCAAAGTGCAAGTAGATAAATAGGTACCACTCCGGCGGGAAGGTAAACGGTGTTTCTGTGCGCTGCTCTGGTTCGCCAGAAGCGGCTTAGTCATGCTGGCCACATGACCCGGAAGCTGTACGCCGGCTCCCTCTGCCAATAAAGTGAGATGAGTGCCGCAACCCCAGAGTCAGCCACGACTGGACCTAATGGTCAGGGGTCCCTTTACATTTACCTTTAGGGGTAATCACACGAGCAGCAGTCAAATGTAATTAAGGGATGAAAGAGATGAAAGGTAAAGGTAAAGGTACCCCTGCCCATACGGGCCAGTCTTGACAGCCCATCTCACTTAAGATCTCACTTAAGCCAGTGCTGTCCGGAGACACTTCCGGGTCATGTGGCCAGCGTGACAAAGCTGCATCTGGCGAGCCAGCACCAGCACAGCACACGGAAACGCCGTTTACCTTCCCGCTATAAAGTGGTACCTATTTATCTACTTGCACTTTGACGTGCTTTTGAACTGCTAGGTTGGCAGGCGCTGGGACCGAGCAATGGGAGCGCACCCCGCCGCGGGGATTCGAACCGCCGACCTTTCGATCGGCAAGCCCTAGGTGCTGAGGCTTTTACCCACAGCGCCACAGGGTCCCTTAACATTTACCTTTAGGGGTAATCACACGAGCAGCAGTCAAATGTAATTAAGGGATGAAAGAGATGAAAGAAAGGTGGATAAATAAAAGGAAATGCAGCAAACTTTAGGCTTATTATGAATGTTGTGGAATACTAGGATGGGAAATCTATAAATAAATATTCTAGGTGGAGGAAACATGATGTGTAAATGGAAAACGCATAAAAAATTTTTTTAAAGAATAGAAGGGGACTAAATAACTTCATGGATAATATATCTATCAATGACTATTAGCCATGGTAACCATGTTAAACCTTCACATTTAAGAGGCAGCATACTCCCAACAGTGGTGCACCTTGTGGGTTTAAATATTGGTGGCACCCTGTGCAGTGCCAAAATTTGCCTCCCAAGACTCTGACTGAACCCTGTGAGGAGTCATGCTCCTGTGAGGATACCCAGAGCTTACATGGTTAACAGCTTGAGGGGAAATGACCTCTGCTTCCAGGTGCCAGTTTTTTAGGCAACCACAGTGGAAGAGAGCAATTGCCTTCATGCCAGCACCTGAACATCCATGGGGGATTTCCTGAGGGTGGGCGATATATCCTTTTAACTGATGCTGTGAGCCAGTTTGGGGTGCCCAAGAGGAGCAGAAAGGCAAGATTTAAATATTTTCATAATTAAATTTTGCCCAGCCATTGTGGGATATCAGGTGATGCTCTGCAGTCATACCAAAGCCACAGCTTTCTACAGGCCTTTCTCCTACTCCCACCTCTCTCCCTATCCAAGCGAGCAAAAGGCAAGAGAGCCAGTGTGGTGTAGTGGTTAAGAGCGATAGACTCGTAATCTGGTGAACCGGGTTCGATTACCCGCTCCTCCACATGCAGCTGCTGGGTGACCTTGGGCTAGTCACACTTCTCTGAAATCTCTCCGCCTCCCTCACCTCACAGAGTGTTTGTTGTGGGAGAAAGGAGAATGTTAGCCGCTTTGAGACTCCTTAGGGTAGTGATAAAGCAGGATATCAAATCCAAGAGCACAGCTCAAAGGGCTGTAATCTTGAAAAGCAAAAGCACTTGAGGAGGGCACAGGGTGGAGATGGAGAGGGCATGTGGCCTGGGAAGAGACCCTCAGGCCACATGGAGAAGCATGGATGAAGGCAGGGGCGCCGACTTATAAAAAATATTGGGGGGGCCCATACCGGGGTCCTGCCGCTGGTTCGCTCGGGTAGCCGGGAGAACGCAGTTCGAGGTGGCGGTGTTGGGGAGAGACCCTCGCTCAGGGCGCCACTAGACTTGGCGGCCGGCGGCCTATCTGGGGGGTTTTGGAGCGTATTTTGGCGGAGCGATTGGGGAGGAGGGGGCTTGTTGCCGGATTCTTCAGCTGGGCCGGAGATCCGCTGCTGGGGGGTCCCTGGGCCGAGTTGTGAGCACGGCCTGCTGAAGGGAGATCCAGCCGATTGCGCGACGGGGACGGCCGGGGCTCTCCGGCTAGGGCGCGCGGCTGGCTGGCTGGCGAGGGAGCAGGTGGGGAGGAGGCGGGGGTCCTCACTCTCTTAGGAAACGCACCCGCGCGCCCGATTGCCACGAAGTCCGAAGGGTGCGTGTGTGGAATTAAAAAGCAAAAACGAGATACGGGCAGGGCAGGCAAAGAGTTTTCTGCAAGAGGATGGAGGGCAGGTTGAAGAGAAAATCACTCAGGATGAGACAGTCAAATCAGCCATGATAAAATGGGCTCAGGATATTGGGTATAACATCATGTTTGAGGACTGGGAAAGGTTATGGACCACCGGAATGAAATTCACGGCATGTAATGCCTTGAAGGAAAATATTATGAAAATGATTTATAGGTGGTACATGACCCCAGTCAAGCTTGCAAAAATATATCACCTGTCTGATAATAAATGTTGGAAATGTAAGGAGGCTGAAGGGACATTCTTTCACCTCTGGTGGACTTGTCCAAAAGTGAAGGCCTTCTGGGAAATGATCTATAATGAGTTAAAAAAGGTATTTAAGTATACCTTTCCCAAGAAACCAGAGGCCTTCCTCTTGGGCATTGTTGGCCAGAAAGTGTTAAAGAAGGATAGAACTTTCTTTATGTATGCAACTACAGCAGCAAGAATACTTATCGCAAAATATTGGAAGACACAAGATTTGCCCACACTGGAAGAGTGGCAGACGCAATTGATGGACTACATGGAACTGGCTGAAATGACTGGCAGAATCCGAGATTTGGGAGAAGAAACAACGGAAGAGGACTGGAAAAAATTTAAGGACTATTTACAAAAACAATATAAGTTGTATGAATGTTAAAAATTTACATGATTCGGAAACTATAGCTTCAGCAATTAGATTTGGGAAACAGGAAATTATATTTTAAGTAAGAAAAGGTCAAAATCTAAGGTAATACTATGTTTAATTTAAGATATAAGTAACTGATGAAAAGTATGTTAAATTTAGAGGTGTAGTATTTGAAAAGTACAAAATAAGGTACGAAACAAGGTAATAATTTGCTGATATCTTTATTATAAAGAATGCAGGGTAAGGGAGATGCGAGGAAGTCCAGTTAGTTATATAAAAAATGTGTTGAATGGTTGGTTTTCTTTTCTCCTTTTTCTTTTTTTCTTTTTCTTGTTCTTTTACTTTTTTCTTCAGTGTATGTTTCTAACTTTGTATTTGAAAACTTAATAAAATATTTATAAAAAAAAAAGAGAGAGAAAATCCTTTCGCTTTTCTGGGGCGCAGGGAAGTCTCAGAGCCGGAGGTTGGGGAAGGGACCCCCTTTGCTCTGCCCTCTTCTCCCGTCTTAGATTCGCATGGGGGTCCCCGCCCGAGCTTGCCTGGCCACCGGGCCACACAAGGGCCGCGCTCTACGCGGCACACCTTGCTAGCCGCGCAGCTGTCCTCCGCGGCTGCGGAGCGGCCCTGCGCCGGTGCCCAGCCCCTCTGGGCGCCCGCTGCGCTGCCAATGACAAGCGGGCGACGTCGCGGGCGGGGAAGGCGTCGCTTTCTTTCCCGATCCTGCATCCTCCCAGTCTTCCAGCCCTTTTTTGGGTTGGAAGCTCGTCTCGTTCGCCCTTCTCCTTTCTTCACCCTGCGCGCAATTTTCCTCCCTCGTCTCCCTCCCCATTTCTCCTTCCTTCCTGACTGACTGACTGACTGACTGACTGACGGGCTTGGGCTCGGGCTCAGGTTCGGGCTCGGGCTCCGGGTCGGGCTCGGGCTCAGGCTCGGGCTCCGGGTCGGGCTCAGGCTCGGGCTCGGGCTCAGGCTCAGGCTTCGGGTAGGGCTCAGGCTCGGGCTCGGGCTCGGGCAGCCACAGCGTCGGCGGTGTTGGCGATCGGCGGCGCGGGGGGATGGCCCTCCCGGGGGAGCCGGCGCTGCTCAATGGGGTTGCCAAGGAGACAGGCCGGCCGCCCCCCTCCCCCGGCCCGGCGCCCCCCGCCGCGCCGGTGCCCGTTATCGAGCTGGTGCGCGCCGGGAGCCCTATAAAAGCCGCGGACGCGCCCACCGCCGCCCGAGATTATTGGGGGGGCTGAGCCCCCCCAAACGAATTTTTGAGGGGGCTCGGGCCCCCTCAGGCCCCATTGAGTCGGCGCCTATGGATGAAGGAATGACTGCCGGGTGTGAAGCACACTTCCACCCACAGACAAGCCACAGCTGTTTGAACGCCATGTCCGCTATCTAACCTTTGGCTTTCTCTATCCCTCTGACAGCTCAGGGGAGGCTCCCCTCCCCTGGAAGCAGCCCAGGAGCTGGGGGGCAATGGCGTGCCACCTGCCCATGACTCCCAAGCCTCCCCTGAGCTGTCAAAATGAAGGGGGAAGGGGGGAAGGCCGCTGCAGTGGCGTAGCGTGGGTTGTCAGCACCCGGGGCAAGGCAAGTACCTTAATTTGCGCCCCCTAACCCGTGGATTTGCGCCCCCTAACCCGTGGATTTGCACCCCCCACCCCTAACCCCCAGATGTTGTGCCCGGTGCGGCCAGCCCCTCCTGCACCCCCCCACGCTACGCCACTGGTGGGGATTGAATCAAAACTACACACACACCCCTCTATCTAGAAAAACAGAAGACGTGTTCACACGCTGCACTGAATACAGATACAGTGGGTTTGGTGTTTGTGCGACGGAGTGTACACTTGATTTGAACAGTTCAGCTGCAGATTCCTGGAAAGTTAACATGTGAATACCGTCTGTACTGTTCACTCCATGAAGGTGGCATATGAATAACCGTGCACATGTGCACCTTGACCATTTGTGTACAGAGATTGTGTTCCTTCAATGTAACGTATAAACACCTTTGGTCAGACAGACAGGGGTGTGCGTGCAAGTTGTTCCTATTCGTTTTTAATGACACAAGGTTATATACACAAACACACCAGGTACTCCCAGCTAAGACCTCGACTTTAAAGCGGACAAACTCTGGTTGAGTCTTCTTGCCACGATCCAGCCGAAGTGTAGCACGTTCAGGCTGCAATCCTAACCCTACCTTGCACGAGAGTAAGCGCCATTGGAACACAACAGGCCTCAGTTTGAGGTATTCGGACAGCAATCCCGTGCGCACTTATATATGGGGCTTAAGCACTCTTGGTCACCGCAGGGCTTACTTTCAAGTCATTACTGTACAGACCCTCGCCCGCCCGCCGGCTTCCTCTCGGAGGGTTTTGGGGAGCGCAGGGCGCGGCGAGGCCCCTCGGAGCTCTCCTCCCTCCCAGTCAGCAGAAGCAGCCGCCGCCTGTGGCTGGGCTGAGGGGATGGCGGCGGCGGCGGGGTGCGGAGGCTGCCCGTGCCCAGCCAGGCGTCGGTGGCGGCGTCGGCGCTGCTGCAGCGGCTGCTCCTGCGAGCAGTGAGTGGAGCGCAGCCGCAGCGGTGGCGGGGGGCGCGGCACGCTAGGGCGCAAGGCTGGCGGTGGCGGCGGGGAGCCCGGCGGAGGAAGGAACTTGTCCCTTCCCTCTGGACTCGCGCCCCCCCAGATGTTGCGCCCGGTGCGGCTGGCACCCCTGGCACCCCCCACGCTACACCACTGGGCCGCTGGCAAGGTGACGCAGCTCTGCCCCTTCCCCTGACGGCTCGGGGTAGGCTTGGGAGTCACAAGTGGGCGGCGCGCCAAATGTCACCCCTCCTCAGTGATGACATCCGGGGCAGACCACCCCCTTCCTCCGCCCCAGTCCAGCCAGCCCCTGACATTAACATACTTTTTAACAGACCCACATTAAACTACAATTCCTGGAATTAATAAAATTTTAAAAAGAGCACACAGCTGCAAGGTTATAAGACCTCATTAAAACAGTTCAGAAGAAGAAGAGCCTTATGATGGGTGCATTTATATTGTCATGCGCTGTTCCAAAAATCTCCGAAAGGTTACCAAACTAAAGATTTGGTTGCATAATCATTCTTCCTCAGTGAGCAGGAACATATTATCTCAATTTATTCATATCCATGATGTCCCAGGTCTTAATCAGCCATTGCAATTCTCCCACAACATGTTTTGTCTTCCAGCTACTTGCTAACCCTTTCTTGGGTGCTGTCAGAAGGTTCAGAATCAAAGTCTTGCCTTCAGCCGACGCAGGCTAATTCCTTTTGATGTGGAGGAAGAGAGCTGCAGACCCAGTGCCGGATTTACATATAAGCTAAACAAGCTATAGCTTAGGGCCCCACTCTCTTGAGGGCCCCAAAAAATAAGGGGGGGGCAAACCTGGATGTACATTTCCAAAATATAAGATAAAAAAACAAATAAAATAAAACCTACATACAGCAACAGTGTTTTGTGTTGTGTAGGCTCCTATGATGTAAGTAATGGGCCCCGCCTGCTAGCCTGCTCCCTCAAATATCCCTGGTTTGCTCCTTTCTATATATAGGGTGTCTACATTCTGCATCTGCAAATGGCTTGAGATACCTATTAGGTCCATAAATTACCATGCAGCATATATTCAGCACAAAAAAACAGCGACCATTTGTTGTTGACAAAGGACAGCTGGACATATAAAGGGCCCCATTAGCTTCAGTAGCTTAGGGCCACATCAAACCTAAATCCAGGTCTGGTTGCAGCACAATCCTATACAGAGGTAACAGCCAAGATAGGGAGCAGCTGTTGCTTTTTTGTCCCAGAACCCCAGACCCTCCAAGTGTTTCTTTTTCCCAGGGACACCCCTTATTTAGAGAAACCATCCTGGTTTCTGATTTGATCCCGGAATGTCCCACTTTTCCTTAGGATGTCCCTCTTTTCATTGGATAAATGTTGGAGGGTATGAAATTATCCAACCCCTGAGCTGTCTGAAGGCAATCCTGTATAGGGAATTTTTTTAAAAAAAAAAGTTCAATGTTTTATTATGTTTTTATATATGTTGGAAACCGTCCAGAGTGGCTGGGGCAATGCAGCAAGATGTGTGGGGTATAAATAGTAAAATTATCATCATGGAATGGGACGTCCCCATTTTCACCGGAGAAATGTCAGAGGATATGACAGCTCAGGTGTGTCACCGGTTGCCTGCAGCGCTTCTGGGGAACTTATTCAGCCTCCAAGATCTCAGAATTGAGTCTGCAAGCTATTTATGACTACAACATCCAGGTTGGTTTTTATCCTCTTTTTGCTATTGTATATATTAAAAAAATGAAGATCATGGCCACTGGTCCCATCACCTGGCAAATAAAAGAGGAAGAAATGGAGGCAGTGAGAGATTTTACTTTCTTGGGCTCCATGATCACTGCAGATGGTGACAGCAGTCATGAAATTAAAAGACGCCTGCTCCTTGGGAGAAAGGCGATGGCAAAACTAGACAGCATCTTAGAAAGCAGAGACATCATCACCTTGCCAACAAAGGTCCGTATAGTTAAAGCCACGGTTTTCCCTGTGGTGATGTATGGCAGTGAGAGCTGGACCATCAAGAAGGCTGATGGCCGAAGAATTGATGCTTTTGAATTATGATGCTGGAGGAGACTCTTGAGAGTCCCATGGATTGTAAGAAGATCAAACCTATCTATTCTGAAGGAAATCAGCCCTGAGTGCTCACTGGAAGGACAGATCCTGGAGCTGAGGCTCCAATACTTTGGCCACCTGATGAGAAGAGAAGACTCCGTGGAAAAGACCCTGATGTTGGGAAAGATGGAGGGCCCAAGGAGAAGGGGACGACAGAGGACGAGATGGTTGGACAGTGTTCTCAAAGCTACCAGCATGAGTCTGACCAAACTGCGGGAGGCAGTGGAAGACAGGAGTGCCTGGCGGGCTCTGGTCCAGGGGGTCACGAACAGTCAGACACGACTAAACGACTAAGCAACAACAACATATTTCCTCCAGCCCTCTTCTTGGCATATGAACATAAGGAGAGCCTTAAGCTGAATCAGGTCAGTAGCCCATCTAGTCCTGCACCTTAATCTCACAGTGGCCAACCAGATGACGCCAATTGCTTAGAAAAGCTGCGGGCGAAATGGGGACTTTCAGTCTTGTCAACTCAGCTGGTTCATGGGGCAAAACCCAACAGGAATGAGCTGTTGTTCTCATTAGGCCTGACATTCCGCCAAGTCAGATTTTGCTAATAAAGAGTTAACTCCAACTTCAAACAGTGTGATTTACTGCTGGCTTGCTCTTTGACAGAACATGGCTGTTCCTCTTCCAAAGCCATGCAAGTTAGTGACCATCTTTACCCCTTGTGGGAGAAAATCTCATAGTTTAACTATGAGACGGATGCTGTCTTCTGCAACGGGGACTAAAACTGAGAACCAGATACTCTTCCACTGAGCTAAGGACCTTTCCTCAGGGGTCAGGTGCCAGGAGTTTAAATATGGGACCTTCTGCAAACCAACCCTGGGTTCTGTCACTGAGCTCTGG
This sequence comes from Podarcis bocagei, assembly GCF_964188305.1. Lineage (NCBI taxonomy): Eukaryota > Metazoa > Chordata > Lepidosauria > Squamata > Lacertidae > Podarcis > Podarcis bocagei. Next base: position 50,162,854 of record NC_138139.1, on the reverse strand, counting down.
AACAAAGGAATCTGTCTTGTACTTAGTCAGACCATAGCAACATCTAGCTTAGTATGGCCTGCACTGGCCTGCAGCAGCTCTCTGGGGTTTCAGATTTCATATATATATATATATATATATATATATATATATATATATATATATATATAAATTTCAACATACCTATTATTATACATTCCACAGAACTTCACATCTTATACAATCTTTTTGGATTTCCATCAACACCTCTGATGATCCACCATTTTTCTTCCGCATTTCTTAAATTCCTATTGCCTTTAATTATCTTAACTCACAATCCACCTCTTTAACCATTTTTGCAATAATTCAAATAATTTACCTCACAAAACCTCTTGCAAACCTACAAACGTAATCTGGTCATCACAATTACTTTTCAAATAGTCCGTAAATTTACACCAGTCTTCTGTGAATCTCTGGTCCCGCAGATTTCGAATTCTTCCTGTTAAGTTTATCCAATTCTGCATAGTCTATCAATTTCACCCTCCATTCTTCTTTTGTCAGTAATTCTTCTTGCTTCCAGGGGTTTCAGATTTCGGACGTGGAGATGTCAGGGCTGAAGCTGGGACCTTTTGCAAGCAAAGCACATGTTCTACCCCTGAGCTGTGGCCTTGCCATAGAAGATCAGTGGCCATGATCCATGCTTCCTCTACTCTTCACCTCTTACAGAGAGGACCCAGCAGAGAGAGCTTAACTGAAGGTTTATTGGGGGAAACATTTACGGAGCTGAAAGATGGGGGGGGGGGGAGAGAGAGAAGGAAATGCAACGGAAGATTTTGCAAATCAGGTTGGGTTGGCGGAGAGATGGGCCCAGGGGAATGGAACGTTGTTCCAATAGCTTGCCATGTGTTCGGTCTTAGGCTGAATCATCTCTCCGTTGGCACATGGTTCTGGCATGTGAAGGATAGGCAAACGAAGAGACAAAGGTGCGTGTTTATTGTTTCTGCAGGGGATAACACAAATCAATGCTCGCCAGGGCGGCTGAGCAAGAGCTGGAACGCCTCCGGAAAGCCTTCCTGAGTTGGAACATGAGACGCTTCCCAGAAGCCTTTGCAAGAGAATCTGCTTCGAGGCTGAAGACTGAGAGCTTCAGGCCAGGAGAGAAATTCTGCAAGCACCACGTGGCCGTCGCCACTCACGCTGTTTCTTTGATTAAAAAATGCATTTGGCAAGGATCTGCATTTGGCGGAGGAGCAAACAAATTCATAACTCAGCGGCCTTGCAGAAACTCTGCTGCGAAAGCAGAAAAATTTGGAGCACAATTCCTGGCCGCCCCTGCAGCTTAAAAAAATGCACGTACCTGGGGTTTAACAGAGGCAAGATTTCCTACTCCAAGGGGAATTTTAGCCGGATCAGATTCTCCTTCCAGTGTAACATTATTGTGGGGATAAAAGTGATATGATAGATTGAGCAACTGTATTGGGAGTGGCAAGCAGCGTTCTTCTTTAATTCCTTTCATAGGGCTAGTTGCAGGTAGGTCTGCTGTAGTCAAAACAAAATAAAAAAAATTCATTCCAGTAGCACCTTAGAGACCAACTAAGTTTGTTATTGGTATGAGCTTTCGTGTGCATGCACATTTCTTCAGATACACTTCTAAGTGCACACGAAAGCTCATACCAATAACAAACTTAGTTGGTCTCTAAGGTCCTACTGGAATGAATTTTTTTATTTTGTTTTGACTACGGCAGACCTACCTGCAACTAGCCCTATAAAAGGAATTTTTTTATTTTGTTCCTTTCATAGGGGATGCTGTTCCTAATAGAGATCAATGTACTTCAAAGTTCCGCACTCGTCACCTCAAAGAGGGTATTGTAGAGTTGGAAAAGGTTCAGAGATGGGCAACCAAAATGATCTAGGGGGTGGAGCAACTCCCCTGCCTCGGTCCAGTATACCTGAAGGAGCGTCTCCACCCCTATCATTGTACTCGGACACTGAGGTCTACCGCCAAGGGCCTTCTGGCGGTTCCCTCACTGCGAGAAGTGAGTTACAGGGAACCAGGCAGAGGGCCTTCTCGGTAGTGGCACCCACCCTGTGGAACGCCCTCCCATCAGATGTCAAGGAAATAAACAACTACCCGACTTTTAGAAGACATCTGAAAGCAGCCCTGTTTAGGGAAGTTTTTAATGTTTGATCTTTTATTGTGTTTTTAATATTTTGTTGGAAGCCGCCCAGAGTGGCTGGGGAAACCCAACCAGATGGGTGGGGTGTAAATAAATAAATAAATAAATTATTATTATTATTATTATTATTATTATTATTATTATTATTATTACCTTTAATTTAGAGAACAGGAGAGCAAGAGGCAACACGATAAAGGTAAATGGACCCCTGAACATTAGGTCCAGTCGCGGCCGACTCTGGGGTTGAGGCGCTCATCTCATTTTATTGGCCAAGGGAGCCGGCGTACAGCTTCCAGGTCACGTAGCCAAGATGACTAAGCCGCTTCTGGTGAACCAGAGCAGCACACGGAAACGCCGTTTACCTTCCCGCCGGAGTGGTACCTATTTATCTGCTTGCACTTTGATGTGCTTTCGAGCTGCTAGGTTGGCAGGAGCAGGGACCGAGCAACGGGAGCTCACCCCGTCATGGGGATTCGAACCGCCGACCTTCTGATCGGTAAGTCCTAGGCTCTGTGGTTTAACCCACAGCGCTCCCCGCATCCCTGTCATAAAATGTATACACTGCTTAATTGTAAAAATTATTTTACAAAACTGGTTCACACAAGAAATCTGAGCGGGGGAATCACAACCCCACTTTAAAAGACACAAAAGCTGAAATACTAAAAACATATTAAAATTGCCAGCATTTTCTAAGCAACTTGGTGGGCTCGCCTAAACAAGAGTGTTTTTTGCAGGCGCAAAAAAAGAGTACAACTGAAGACGCCTTCTTGATCTCAATAGGTGGGGAGTTCTGAAGTGCAGAGGCTGATTGAGTTCTTACAAATGCAGAATGGGCGTTACGTGGCAACAAAGGAGTGGTGCCAATTCCGCCAATCAAAACGGTCCACTGTAAGGCAATGGCTACATTCCCTGCTAGGACCCAACTGAATTTTCCAGGCAGTGAATGCAAAGGAATAAGACAGGATGCCACCTTTTTATGGGGAACAAGAGTGGGCCCCCCATTCTGCAATATATTCTTGGCTTGCCCTTCATTGCTGCTGATGTAGAAACTATGAGCGAGGGCTGCGTGTGCAACTCTTTATCCTTCTTCATCTCTGTCCAGAACAGCACTTCAAAGCTCCTTTAATTCAGGAGGACTGAAAGTGAAGCACATTATGTGCAGGCAACCAGCCTCTGCCTCGGCGGAGGGTCAGGGCACCCACAAATGACCTGAGAACTGATCACGCTCTGTCTGCTTCAAAAGCCTGTAGCTATTTATGTATCTGGTGTGGAAGGACGGCCAAGTGCTCCCTCTAGTGGCCGACGTCTTAAACAGCTCATTGACGCCAGCATATCTTTCTTGCTGTATTTGCTACTCGTGTGATGGAGCTGAGTGAAAACTGGTGGGGAGACAGCAGCAGGCAGAACACCAAGGTGCCATGACTCTGGGTGAAGAAGTGTGGGGAGGGGACATGCAAAATGTACCATTGGCGGGAGGAGCGGTTGCAAAACAACTTCTTTTCCAAGGAGGCTGTAAGGTGCTAGCAGAGCTTTACTCCCTGCTACAGGCTGCACAGAGCCACATTGAGGTCCTTGTTAGCCCCAGAGCACCACTTTGTAGGTAGCGCCACCTAGAGGATGTGCTGCGGAGACCAGAACATGTTGCAGAGACAAACCTCAGCAGTCCCTAGAGATGACTCTGCCAACGGCAAGGGATGGATGAATCTGCTCTCAGCTGCAGAGAACGGCTTATGAGTTTCGCTAGAGAGGAGACTTCACCTGTTGCAATCACAGAGAAAGATGCTTGCAGAGTAAGAAAATAAGGTGTTTATTCCAGGAAGTACATAACCTGGAGAGAACAGTTTCCAGTTCTAACCTCACTAACTAATCTAGGCAAGACAAAAGCAGCCAGTTTAGCTTCTCAGAAGATAGATCCTCTTATCTTGAGGCCTAAGAGCAAAGTGTGATAGCTTGCAGTCAAACATAACTATGCATGAGTGCTAGTTAGTGCATGAAGGGGTTAAGGCCAAAGAGGTCTGTTCCTAGACTCAGCTAGGTCAAGCCCCCTCTTCTCCCATGACGGAGGAAGTGGAGCCTTCTCTTCCTGTCCCCCTCTCTCCGCGCCATGTAACCCACCAGGAAAAACATGTCTATGCTTTGTTCCAAGCTTAGAGCACGTGTTTGAAGCCATCTTTCTGTATTTTCAACCCAAGAATATCCTGCCTGTGTTCTCCTTACCGCTGCTTTGACAAATGCACAAATCTGACCTTTGGATTTGTAAGTAAAGCATTTTCTTTACTTACCTAGCAGTGTGTGGTCTGTTCGTTGCAAGATGGGTAGAAAGAAGTGAAAGCTTTATGCAACTAAATGGGATAAGAGGGTCTGACAACCTATATGACAGCTATAACGCTGCTTGATTTTTGTGATGCCAAACTCTGCTACTGGGGGCTCTATTCTGCTGGAGAGGGAGTCTAACCCCACATTTTGAATCTGGGCACCCAGCCAATTCTTTTGTTGTTCATCCCTCATATGTGGGTCACAGGGGTTCAAATTTTCCTCCCCCACAAAGTGTGAGGATGAGGAGGAAGTTGCAAACATGAAGCAACCTGAGGCATATCAGTCTAAACCAGGCATAGGCAAACTCAGGCCTCCAGATGTTTGGGGACTACAACTCCCATCATCCCTAGCTAACAGGACCAGTGGTCAGGGATGATGGGAGTTGTAGTCCCAAAACGTCTGGAGGGCCAAGTTTGCCTATGCCTGGTCTAAACTTTAAAGCACTAGGGAGGTCAGCAAAGAGGTCGAAGGTATAGGGACAGTCTAGGAATCTAGAAGTCCTTTAGGTAAAGGTAAAGGGACCCCTGACTGTTAGGTCCAGTTGCGGACGACTCTGGGATTGCAGTGCTCATCTCACTTTCTTGGCCGAGGGAGCCAGCGTCCAGCTTCCGGGTCATGTGGCCAGCATGACTGAGCCGCTTCTGGCGAACCAGAGCAGCTCACAGAAACGCCGTTTACCTTCCCGCCAGAGCAGTACCTATTTATCTACTTGCACTTTGACGTGCTTTTGAACTGCTAGGTTGGCAGGAGCAGGGACCGAGCAACAGGAGCTCACCCTGTCGCAGGGATTCAAACCACTGACCTTCTGATCGGCAAGCCCTAGGCTCTGTGGTTTAACCCACAGCGCCACCCGCAACCCCAGAAGTCCTTTATGCTGTCTATTTTAGCTCATTCAGGCGCATGAGTCGATGGTGCTGCTCCTGATTCATAGCATGCTGCCATTCTGACATCTGAAGCTTGCCTCACAGGGACAAAAACCGACATTATAGCTTTGCTCTCTCCATCAGCGGTCCCTCTGCCTAGGCAGAGTGGGAGTGTGCTGTTGCCTTGGTACCATATGTTTACTCCCTTTTCTTTAATCTTTCAGGAATGTTGTGTCACCATCTAATATTTCTCTCTCGAGGTGGGGAACAGTGGTGCTCACTCAGCAGCTAAATAACCTCAAGCATTGCCAGGATCCCACAAAGCAGATGGAACCAGGGGGCAAGGTGACGTGGGGCTCTGCCGTGTGATCGCACGGACACCAGGGCCGCAGCTGGCGGAGGTGGATGCATAATCATTTGGGAAAGAGGAGGAGAAGCAGCTTTCCTGTTATTAATAATTTGCAGAGTCTGAGAGTGGTTTAGCAGGAGGCTGGGCTGGGGAAGCTTCACTAGAGTAAATTCAAAATGGGAAGGGAGGGAAAAAACACGTCCGACCGTGAATAATATCCATACTGCGTGGTATTTGTCTGTGTATGACACAAGCATATTTTCAAAAGATTAATGTGTTGTTTTGGGGGATGCGGGTGGCACTGTGGGTTAAACCACAGAGCCTAGGACTTGCTGATCAGAAGGTTGGCGGTTCGAATCCCTGCGACGGGGTGAGCTCCTGTTGCTCGGTCCCTGCTCCTGCCAACCTAGCAGTTCAAATGCACCATCAACTCATACGCCTGAATGAGCTAAAATAGACAGCGTAAAGGACTTCTGGGGATGCGGGTGGCACTGTGGGTTAAACCACTGAGCCTAGGGCTTGCTGATCAGAAGGTCGGCGGTTCAAATCCCCATGTTGGGGTGAGCTCCCATTGCTCTGTCCCAGCTCCTGCCAACCTAGCAGTTTGAAAGCACATCAAAGTGCAAGTAGATAAATAGATACCGCTCCAGCGGGAAGGTAAATGGTGTTTCCATGCGCTGCTCTGGTTTGCCAGAAGCGGCTTAGTCATGCTGGCCACATGACCTGAAAGCTGTACGCTGGCTCCCTTGGCCAATAAAGCAAGATGAGCGCCACTACCCCAGAGTCGGCCTCAACTGGACCTAATGGTCAGGGGTCCCTTTACCTTTAACTTTAGTACCTCTGGTGGGGGCCATGTCGTGCCCCTTCTTGTCCAACTTTGGTCCCAACCCTGCACTCAGCTCATCATTTTCAATCATCATTTTGGACTCACAGCTGTCCATGGAGGCGCAGGTCAGTTCTGTGTCCGGGGCAGCTGTCTACCAGCTCCATCTGGTACACAGGCTGAGACCCTACCTGCCCATGTACTGTACTGTCTCACCAGAGTGGTTCATACTCTGTTTATCTCTCACTTTGACTACTGCAATGCACTCTATGTGGGGCTACCTTTGAAGGTGACCCAGAAACTACAACTAATCCAGAATGCGGCAGCTAGACTGGTGACTGGGAGCGGCCGCCGAGACCAGATAACACCGGTCTTGAAAGACCTACACTGGCTCCCAGTACGTTTCTGAGCACAATTCAAAGTGTTAGTGCTTACCTTTAAAGCCCTAAATGGCCTCGGTCCAGTATACCTGAAGGAGCGTCTCCACCCCCATCGTTCAACCCGGACACTGAGGTCCAGCTCCAAGGCCCTTCTGGTGGTTCCCTCGCTGCAAGAAGCCAAGTTACAGGGAACCAGGCAGAGGGCCTTCTCGGTAGTGGCACCTGCCCTGTGGAATGCCCTCCCATCAGATGTCAAAGAGAAAAACAACTACCCAGCCAGATGGGTGGGGTATTATTATTGTTATTATTATCATTATCATTATTTATAAGATAACCCTCATTCCAAGTCTAGCAAGTCTGGAACTATACTTGACAATCAGATAATTCTAATATTTGTTACTTGGACTTGGTTATTTTAACCCATGAACTCATTCTACGTGTCTTCTTTAAAGCTCCATCTTTTAATTTCTCATCTGTTGTAAAAACCCTTCTCTCTGTTTTCTTTTAAAACTTTTAAAACTTTACCCAGAAACCCCACACTTTCCCCTCTTTGGCCTCGCCCTCAAATTCGCTGCCATTGACATGTTCCTGCTGCTCTCTTGGAAGAGGTCAATATGTCACAACCCTTGTTGAAATTAATAGCCAGGCTATTCTGGTAGGAGATGCTCTGGATCCTTTGCTGCCAGATGTCTCTGCACGCCGTGTTCCAGTGATTCTCTGAAAAGCTGCCTGTGGCTGGAGGCAGCAGCTGCTGCAGCCCACTCAAAGATCTCTTCACCCAGGTACAGATTCTTCTCAGAGGCGGAGGCTGCGCTCCATGCTCATTGTCCCACAGCCCCAGTGCACATTCCTGACAGCGGAGGCTTGCAGCCGCCTTGCAGGCTCTGCAATTACCTGATGGGGTCAGAATGTTCCAAAGGGCAAGGTGTGCTCCAGGAAAGAGCCACACACTGGACTCAGCTTTCCATGGAGTTGCCTCAAATGATTAATTTATTTCCCTCTTACTCATCAAGCTCCCCGTACATTCTGTGAAAAAGCTAAGAATCTGGAGGGCACTTTAACCTCCTGAATTCCCCACCCACCACTGGAAGGTACCCCGACCTGAGATACTTCCCGGGCTCAAATGAGCAGGATATTGGCTGAAAGTACTTAAAGTACTTAAAGTAATGAAGAAATGAAGAAATGGAGGCAGTGAGAGATTTTACTTTCTTGGGCTCCATGATCACTGCAGATGGTGACAGCAGCCATGAAATTAAAAGACGCCTGCTTCTTGGGAGAAAAGCAATGACAAACCTAGACAGCATCTTAAAAAGCAGAGACATCACATTGCCAACAAGGGTCCGTATAGTTAAAGCTATGATTTTCCCAGTAGTGATGTATGGAAGTGAGAGCTGGACCATAAAGAAGGCTGATCGCCGGAGAATTTATGCTTTTGAATTATGGTGCTGGAGGAGACTCTTGAGAGTCCCATGGACTGCAAGAAGATCAAACCTATCCATTCTGAAGGAAATCAGCCCTGAGTGCTCACTGGAAGGACAGATCCTGAAGCTGAGGCTCCAATACTTTGGCCACCTCATGAGAAGAGAAGACTCCCTGGAAAAGACCCTGATGTTGGGAAAGATGGAGGGCACAAGGAGAAGGGGACGACAGAGGACGAGATGGTTGGACAGTGTTCTTGAGGCTACCAGCATGAGTTTGACTAAACTGCGGGAGGCAGTGGAGGACAGGAGCGCCTGGCATGCTCTGGTCCAGGGGGTCACGAAGAGTCGAACACGACTAAACAACTAAACAACTAAACAACAGCAACAACTGAAACTTTGGTATGCAGAGAATGGCTTGTGAATTTGCTCAGACTTTACCTGTTGCAAACACACACACACACACAGAGAGAGAGAGAGAGAGAGAGAGAGAGAGAGAGAGAGAGAGATGCTGCCGACCCCCCAACTGCCCCACTTTAAACGGGACATCCCAGATCACAGAAGCCAATCTTGGCTTCTGTTTCGATCCCAGAATGTCCTGTTTTTTGTGATCATTAGCAGGACATTCACTTCCTTCACTGGTTCTGATTTAAAGGAGAGGTAGATACTCTGGTTTCTCTTCAGATTGTATAAATCTTTCGCCATAATTAAATACAATATACTCCCACAGAGACTACCTTACACTGTGTGTAAAACCAAAATCGCATTTGGATAGAAACTGTTTCTCAGGTGGCTAGTCCTAGTCTTTATAACCCTGTACCTTCTTCCAGAAGGCAGAAGCTGAAGGAGATCATTTCCGGGGTGCGCACTATCCTTCACTCTCTCTGCAGCTTTCTTATGATACCTGGAAGCATAGATTTGATCCAAGGTGGGAAGAGTGCACCCAGACCCCTTGATGATTTATCCCAGTGGCTTCATATAGATGATAAAAAGTGTGAGGGAGAGGACGGACCCCTGAGCCTCCCCACAAGTGAGCACCCAGGGGTTCGAACACTTATCCCCCAACGCCACTTTCTGGACACAGCCCAGGAGGAAGGAGTGGAACCACTGCATAACAGTGCTCCCAGTTCCCAACCCCCTTGAGATTGTCCAAAATGATACCATGGTTAATGGTATCGAAAGCCGCTGAGAGATCCAGCAGAACCAGGAAACAGCTTTCACCTCTGTCCCTAGCCCACCGGAGATCATCGACTAGCATGCCCAAGGCGCTGTCACTGAGCTAGGACCCTTCCTGCTTAAGGAAGGCTATCATTCATCTCTTGGTATTGCTGCTTGCTGGAATTGGCAAGTACTGGGAGTTTGCTCTGTTCCAAAGAAATGGAATACAAATTTCATCACTAAGCTTTGGCAAAAGCTACAGAGCGCTTCATCCATCACATGACTCATTCCGGAGTCAGCAAAGCCGCTGCGGTCTCCGGTGCAATGAGCTTCTGGAGTTATTTTTAGCGAGCACCTGATCCTCAATATAGACATAAACCCTTCTAAAAATAGCCTCATTAAGGGAGTGAGGAATGGAGCTTAGTCACTCCCCCTCCTGCAACCCCCCAACGCTTGGGTGCTGTTGGTGCCCCCTTTAATTTAGGACCCCTAAACCGGCTTTGGACAGCAGACGGGCCTTAGAGCTCCTCTGAATCATGACAAACGGATCAACATTACCAAACAGGTTGCACAGTTTTATAGTTGGAGTCATCGGAGAAGAGTAAAAACTGATTTTAAGCATTTCGTTCCTGGAAGTAGAAGGAAACACGAACTTGGGCTACTTCTAAGCCTTATGGACCTGTCAGATTGGGGAAACCCAAGAGTATTGCCCCCCATCGAATGTGTGGTCCCCCCATCCAACTTTTGTCCATAAACAAGGCCAACCCAGGACATTTTGTTGCCAGAACGTAAGAGCTGTGCTGGATCCTGTCCTCAAAACGGTCAACTAGATCCCTACAGGAAGCCCAAGGAACTGAGCACAACAGCCTTCTCATTGGCCATGAATTTGTCCAATCCCCTCTGGGGTAAGATACTGTATATACAGTTAAATTATTGCATATTGTTACAAAAGTTGGGTGCCACCCACATTCCCAGCTGAGGAGTAGCAAGATTCCAGGCGCTCACACAGAGCCTGCGTTCCTTTGAGAATCAAGATACGGCGGAAACCGTTGTAGCTTTAAGAAATATGATTTATTTATTTTTACAGATTTACACCTGAGTTTGAATGGAAGGAGGAAGCCACTTACTATTGAGGGGAAGTGCGTGGAACAGGTCTCGGTGTTTCGCTTTCTGGGAATGGAGTTGAGAGATGAGCTAACCTGGGGAGAAAACAGCAAAGACCTGATGAAGAGAGCACAGCAGAGGTTACATTTTCTGAGAATCCTCTGGAAAAATAATCTCTCAAAGGACCTGTTGATGGCATTTTACCATTGTACTGCTGAGAGTGTATTAACTTATGGTCTGTGTGTGTGGTTTGGGAGCAGCACGGTCAGGGAAAAAAACCAATGCTGTCCAGGGTTGTCAAGACTGCAGAGAGAATAACTGGGTGCACTCTTCCCACCTTGGATCAAATCTATCTATGATCAAATTTTTATTTTTTAAAAAGAGATTACGCGAGCCTGCCCCTCCCCAAAATCCATAACAATATTACAAATCAAAATCTTTGCTTGTGAGCTACAAGGGACCACTGGCAAAAGGGGATGTTCTGCGCACCCTCGACATCTGTCACTGGCTCCTGTCCAAGAGCCAATTGGCAAGGCTATCTGCCCCATCAGCCCCTCCCTCTGAGAGCCCCCCATGGAACCCCTCGCTCTAGGGAGAAGGGCAGGCAGCTGTCGGCAGCTGACAACATCCTACCTTGGGTAAGGGCTTGGCCTGGGAACAGCACAAATGACGCCTTGGATGGCTGACAAAACACCATTTCCGCAAACCAGCTTTTAATCTCGCCCAGTGGAGGATGGATATGCCACCCCCAAAAATGAAATAATACACAGCTCTGTTTTGGACACGATGAGCTGTGAAAAAGCTCTCTGCACCAGCTGTTGCCTCTGTGGCTCCAGCAAGGATGGCCAAATCTGTCAAGAGCGGTTACTCTCAGTTTCTCGTTTTTCCAGTCTAAAGTTCTGTTCTCTGCATTTCGACAACAGTCTGAGATTAAAAGAACAGAACAAAAAGCCACCAGAAGAATTTATCCTGATGTATGCATTTATTTCTTATTTTGCACAGCAATTTTCCCTCTTATGAGGCATTTTTGCACAACAGTTTCACTAATATGCACATTTTCTTTGCATTTCACCTTAATACGTGCATTTTTTTTTACACATTACTTGCGTGGAGAACTGCACTGCAGAATTGGAAGGAAGGCTGCATTTTGTTTTGTTAAGTCGCTTCAAAATGTCTGGATTAGGCAGGGTGACCTCTGCACACGAACCAAATCAAATCTCCACCCTCACCCCCATCATCCTTTGCCATTGTACAGCTTGCGACGTTTCTTGGATTGTCCTTGAACAGGAGTCAGCAAACTTTTTCAGCAGGAAAAAAACCATGAACGAATTCCTATGCCCCACAAAAAACCCAGAGATGCACTTTAAATCAAAGCACACATTCTACTCATGTAAAAACACGCTGATACCCAGACCATCTGCGGGCCAGATTGAGAAGGTGACTGGGCTGGATCCAGCCCCCGGGCCTTAGTTTGCCCAGTGGCGTAGCGTGGGGGGTGCAGGGGGGGCCGGCCGCACCGTGCGCAATATCTGGGGGTTAGAGTTAGGGGGCGCAAATCCACGGGTTAGGGGGCGCAAATTACTTGCCTTGCCCCGGGTGCTGACAACCCATGCTACGCCACTGAGTTTGCCTACCCATGTCCTTGAATCTTCAGCCACACTTGCCATCCTGTCATCTCACACCAGTATGGAGCGCCACACCCAGTAAGAACCACAGACTTAGAGGCTCGCCTTTCCTTTATTTTTAATGAACGCAGAAAACTCAAGGAGAGCCTCTGAAACATCACCTTATTCCTGCCCTCAGTTTCTTGCTTTCTGCTGGACACAATGCCAAATCCTGATCTATGCTGCCCCCTAATGCATCCAAGTGCCTATGGCACCCTTAAGGTGAATTTAACATTGCACTGATGCTATCCTTTCCCCCATCGCTGCAGTCTTGTGACCAAGCTCGGTTTGCAGGATGCAGAACAAAGGCTAGCGGTCAGGGAAGTAGAAAGGGCACATGGAAAACGGCACGTGGTCTGGATCCGTGCCCGGGCTTAGGCCCCTCTTCACAAACACTACAAGCTGGAAATGGTTCGGAATATTCATTTATGTTGTTGATTGATTGCATTTCTAGTCGACCTTTTTCTGCAAGGTGGCCTGCACGTTTCCTCGTGCCACTACCTCCATTTAATCCTTGCAGCAACCCTGTGAGGCAATGACTGGTCCCCAAGGTCACCCTATGAGCTTCATGGCTGAGAGGGGACTAGGAGCCCCTGCAAGGCACTGGCTCTCTCTACATACATGGATGGCTCCTGCTTAATCACAGTGTTGTTGTTGTTTAGTCGTGTCCGACTGTTCATGACCCAATGGACCAGAGCACGCCAGGCACTCCTGTCTTCCATTGCCTCCCACAGTTTGGTCAAACTCATGCTGGTAGCTTCGAGAACACTGTCCCACCATCTCGTCCTCTGTCGTCCCCTTCTCCTTGTGCCCTCCATCTTTCCCAACATCAGGGTCTTTTCCAGGGAGTCTTCTCTTCTCATGAGGTGGCCAAAGGATTGGAGCCTCAGCTTCAGGATCTGTCCTTCCAGTGAGCACTCAGGGCTGATTTCCTTAAGAATGGATAGGTTTGATCTTCTTGCAGTCCATGGGACTCTCAAGAGTCTCCTCCAGCACCATAATTCAAAAGCATCAATTCTTCGGCGATCAGCCTTCTTTATGGTCCAGCTCTCACTTCCATACATCACTACTGGGAAAACCATGGCTTTAACTATACGGACCTTTGTTGGCAAATCACAGTGCCCGTCTCTAAATCAGGGATGGGAGAAATTTGATCCAGTCCATTTTAAAAGGTGAACCTACAAAATCTGCAACTTGCGAAACAATTCGTGAAACTGAACCACAGGCATCCTCCGAAGTTCGCAGTTCTCCAGATTTGGCAGTGTAATTCTCCAACCAGGTAGCATGTACCAAATGTGCGCATACAAGGGAAAAATACATTCAAATACACACGTCAGTGAAACCAGCATGAAACTGTGTCATATCAGGGGAAACTGCTTTGTAAAAAAATGTGTATATTCATTTGCATTAGGAGAAAATTACTGATGAGTTTTCGTGATGGCTTTAAAAACAAATTTGCAAACAGTTTAGAAATACCTTTCCAAAAAAAAAACCCACACACCAGAGTTCTTTTCGTTGGGGATAATTCAGAGGGAAATTCCCAGGTGTCAAACAAGACCATGCATGCATGCTACGATTGCGGCCCGTGTTTGGTTAGCCCTAAAATGGAAAAGGAGCAAGAAGAATGGCAACTTAAACTGATGGAATACGTGCAGCTCACAGACTGGTAACTTATAGAATAAAAGAGCAAGAAGAATGTACGTTTAAAGAAGACTGGAAAATGTTTTCTGAATATATGGGTGAAAACTGTGTTTATTTAAAAATGCTGGTAGCATTAAGATAAATTCAACATTGTAAATAAGTATTGAGGGATGTAACAATGGATTACTGAATGGTTTAGTTCATGTAAAATATGCAGGGATGTAGGGTATGCAAAATGAACCATGGAAAGAGAAGAAGGGAAGTCATTGATTTAAGGTTGTTTAAATGAATACTTTAAAATGTAAATTAGAAAATGTAATAAAAATTATATATATATATATTAAAAAATTGCAGACTGATGTGGAAACCTGAACTTATGACCTGGGGTGGAGGTGGGGGATGAGAAACTAAACTTGTTAGATTCACCTGTAGCCCTCCACACCCTGCTGAACTCCAAGTCCCATCAGCCCCTGTCAGCCTGGTCAAGAGCCAGGAATGATGGAAGTTGTAGTCCAACAACACCTGGTGCCCCAGAGGCATCAATGAGACTTCTTTCCAACATCCACATATTTCACCATATTTTTTAAAGAGAAATGGTCACATCTGCATAATTGAGCCCGATTGCAGAACCCACCTTTTCTTTGGTAAGGAATATTTTAAAATTTTAGAGCAGTGTGCACTGGGCACACTGTGAAATATAAACACCCAAGTGACAGTAGTGCCATTTCAGGCAGGGACAAGGAAGCCATGCCCCTCCAGACGTCACTAGGCTACAGCTCCCATCCCCCATGACCATTGTCAATGCTGGTTGGGGTTGATGAAATTTGGAGTCCGGAGCACACAGGTCCTTTGAAGGTGACCCGGAAACTACAACTAATCCAGTATGCAGCAGCCAGACTGGTGACTGGGAACGGCCGCCGAGACCATATAACACCGGTCTTGAAAGACCTACATTGACTCCCAGTCCATTTCCGAGCACAATTCAAAGTGTTGGTGCTGACCTTTAAAGCCCTAAACGGCCTCGGTCCAGTATACCTGAAGGAATGCCTCCACCCCCATCGTTCAGCCCGGACACTGAGGTCCAGCACCGAGGGCCTTCTGGCGGTTCCCTCACTGCGAGAAGCCAACTTACAGGGAACCAGGCAGAGGGCCTTCTCGGTAGTGGCGCCCTCCCTGTGGAACGCCCTCCCACCAGGTGTCAAAGAGAACAACAACTACCAGACTTTTAGAAGACATCTGAAGGCAGCCCTGTTTAGGGAAGCTTTTGATGTTTGATGTATCATAGTATTTTAATATTCTTTTGGAAGCCGCCCAGAGTGGCTGGGGAAACCCAGCCAGATGGGCGGGGTATAAATAATAAATTATTATTATTATTATTATTATTGCTCCTTGATCCTCAGACCCTTGACTTCGTGACTCCTTGCTTCCTGACCCTTGGACCTTGGCTTCTTGACTCCCAGCTCTCTAACCCTCGGACTCTTGGCTTCCCGACTCCTGGCTTCTGGACCCTCTTTCCTGCTCCCACCCCCTCATCTTGCCCCCGGTCCCGACGTCCCCTGCCGGGACTTCAATCGCCTGTGAACTGGACCGTGACAAGATGGCGCCTTGCACATGTTTCTGGTGACTAAGTACCTGGCATCCCCTCCTGAGAATTGTGCTCTGAGCAGGACTGTTGGAGCAACAGCGTGGCCACACCTACGCCCAAACCTAAGTACCCTCCTCTGATGGGGCACACAGAAGCAACTGGCGTCTTCTCCTACACGGAAGTTGTTGCTGTGCCTGCTTCTTCACACTCCTCCTGGTCCGTGGAGACAGTGGAGGACAGGATGGAGGGTTTTCTGCTCAGGCATTGTCTCTCCACTCTTGGTGCATCCTTCCCTTCCTCCTGCTTTGCACAAAACCCCATAAATCACCACCCACCTCCCCTGAATCAGCCTCTGGCCCCACTGCCTCTGCCACACACCTTGGAGCCCTGCCTGTCCCTGACAATCTGTGACTTCAGAGAGGATGCAGCTCATCTGCAGCAGACGTGCCCATCGATTCATCCATGCGAACTCTGAAGAACAATGTGGTGCCCACAGCCTGTCATTTCTCGCAGCCGGGGAGTTCGGTTGCAACCTGCCGATAACGTAGCTCAGGACCAGAGGGTCCATTTTGTTTTCTAACCTGAACAAACGCAAGCAGCTTTTAAATCATCGCAGGGCGATTTTATTGCAGAATCCACAGGCTCCCCACCTCTGCTTTTTAGAAGCTCAAAGCTCAGGGAGGCATGTTGTGATGGACAGCACTTTCCCATCTCTATTGAGCTTGTGGGGAGCGGGGAATTCAGTTCAGATCTCTGCTTATTTGTCCACCGACGGAGGCCACGGGCACCTTGCAGCCTTCTCTGCAAATGAAAGAAATGTTCGGGTCCAGGAGGACCTGGCTGAGTCAGGGAGGCACTGGTTTTAACTCGGTGACAGTGGGCAGCGTCAGAAATAGCTCTGGCTTTTATCAAATGGAGCCTTTTGTCGAGATGGAAGAAACCTGCCTCCTGAGCATGGCGTGGGTGGGGAAGGGGGCTGCAGTTCCCAGCTGTGCTAGGGCATCACTTCCCAAGCAAACTCCTGGCCCCAAAGGCCTCTGCCCTGTGTTTGCGTGGGTGGGTGGGAGCCTTGCTGGCAAAGGCGGGTGACTGAAATATACTCAGAGTCGCAAAGTGATTTCATGCTCTTTATTCAGCTCATAGTGGTGAGGAGGAATGAATAAAAGTCCCCTCAAAGTATCTGCTTTATATACATTATTTACACAATGGGCTGCACATGATTGGTTAATTCTGGAATTCTACTGTAAGCCAATCAGGTTGTGGATTCACTATATCTGGAGCATGATTGGGTGGTTCCTGCCAACCAATCATACTGCTGCATTGTTCTTGGACCAATCAGACTGCTGCATTCTGAATCCTATTGTTCTAGGACCAATCAGACTGCTGTGATTTGGATCCTATTGTTCTAGGACCAATCAGACTGCTGCAGTTTGGATCCTATTCAACTCAGTACATAACAGTGACATTCAACAAGGACTAGTCCAGGGGTCAGCAAACTTACCACACCTCAGGCCAGTGTCTCCAGCACCGATTGCGCAGCGGGGCAGAGGGCGGAGGAGCATGTGTCCATTTGCATGTGCACACACTATTTCTAGTGCACTTCCGGGTCGGAGGAGCATCAGAAATAGTTTGTGTGCATGTGCACAGGCCTCCTCCAACCCGGATATGCACAGGAAATAACGCTTGCGCATGCACACAAGCTATTTCCGGTGCTCCTCCAACCCGGAAGTGGGTAGCTGTGCAGCACAGTGCCAGTAAGTGGGCGGCTGCAGCAGGCAGCGGGGGTCACCGCGGGCCGGATAAACGAGTCCCTTGGGCCTTATCCGGCCCGCGGACTTTAGTTTGGGGACCCCTGGACTAGCCTCTGGGACCGCAATTTGCTGACTGCTTCAGCACTGCTCCAACCAAGGATCTCGGGTAGAGATGCTATTAAAATGCAAATCTGGTTTTCAAACAATCTAATACCTTATGCTAATTCAAGTGCATTATCCTAGACCTGCTTCAGTTTGGGTCTTTTCAAATGGACTTAAAACTGCAGTTGACAACTCTCTGCCGCCCCTGCTATTATCTGAGTGCTTAAATTACCAGCGAGGCGGGAGGAGATACCAGCACTGGGCTACTCACCTTTCCCTAGAGGACCCTTACCTACAGCTTTTTTAAAAGGCATGGTTTGCTACTCCCTAAAGATCCCTCCGTAAAACTGGGAGGGGGTTGAATCAGGCAGTAGGGCTTGCAGATTTCATTAGAGACCTTTGTCTCCCTGTTCCCGGCCCCATTGTTTCCTCCTCCTCTGTTTGGTAGGGCTGAGCCCTGCGTGGGAACCAGGAGTGGTTAGACAAAGGGTGCATTCAGACATGGGGGGTTTTCGAGCTAGTTTTCCCAGTTATAATGCTAGTCTTTCTTCCTTTGCCCCAGTGTGTAACTATATTCCATCCTGCACACCTTGGATTTCTGGTTACGGGCTGGCACACAGTGGCGTAGCGTGGGGGGTGCGGGGGGGGGGGGGCCGGCCGCACCGGGCGCAACACCTGGGGGTTAGGGGCGCAAATCCACGGGTTAGGGGGCGCAAATCCACGGGTTAGGGGGCGCAAATTACTTGCCTTGCCCCGGGTGCTGACAACCCACGCTACGCCACTGCTGGCACACTGCACAGACGGTGCTGGAACCTGACCCATCCCTTCCCATGGAGAAAGCAGGATCGGAACACAAACCCAAAGCTGTGCCTGTGACCTGTGGGGCCACAGAAGAGCGTCAAACCGTGCCTCATAGTCTCCATGTGGCTGCGCCGCAAGCATCCGCTGGCTGCCTCATTAGGCTCAATTGCAGGGCGAAATAACTTTGCTGCACATACTCTACATTGCTGCCGATCCCTCTGCTGTGTTCAAAGGTCCGGCAGAAAAGCACGGGGCCGAGAGGAGCACCAGCACTCAGGAATCTGGCCTGGACTGGCTCCAGACATCTCTGCCATCTGCAGAGGCCTTTGTGCCAGTCCTGCTTCAGGGGCTGGATGAAGCAGTGAGCTGAAAGGCCTCCAGCAGATTGGCCTGGATGCCAAGGGACCTAGGTGCCAGCCCTCTGCTTTTCCAGCCCCTACCGCAACGTGCAGGGCCAGCTGTTCCACAAGGAGAGCAGGAATTCCCTGCCGGGAAGAGGTGGCGCAGCACTGGAAGTCACCGTCAGGATTTGCGGTCAAGGGATAGTTTAGCCAAGTTTGGAAAACGGCTTCTCTGAGAGATTAACTCAGCCTTTGCCAAGCTGACGCCGTCCGGACATTTTGGGCTGCAACTGCCATCACCCCCAGGCTGGCTTAACTCACCACAGGAGCCTGCTTAGGGGGAATGTCAAATACGATAACTTCATTGAAACTCGGCTCCCCATTGTTTGATTGTTGATAAAGGGGGGCCGGGCCTCAAGTCTCCTGGCCCCCACAGATCTAAGGTTGACGGATCCCCAGGTCTGACCTCAACTCTGTAGGTTTGCCTTGCCCCTCCAGTGGGAGGGCTTGAGCAGGGGTAGGCACCCTAAGGCCTGGGGGCCGGATCCTGCCCAATCGCCTTCTCAATCCGGCCCGCGGATGGTCCGGGAATCAGCATGTTTTTACATGAGTAGAATGTGCCCTTTTATTTAAAATGCATCTCTGGGTTGTTTGTGGGGCATAGGAATTCGTTCATTCCCCCCCCCCCCAATATAGTCTGGCCCACCACATGGTCTGAGGGGCCGTGCCACGGCTGAAAAAAGTTTGCTGACCCCTGGGTTTGAGTCTCCAGGTGGACAAGAGTGTCGTGTGTGTGTGTGTGTGTGTGTGTGTGTGTGTGTGTGTGTAAAGGAAATTGAACGTATACAGAATTGACTGGCAATTGCACCATTAACACTGGCCGTTCACAAGAGCAATTCACAACAAGCATGGGAACAACTGCCTTGAGCAAAGGTTTCTATCTTAATTTCCAACCAGTGAGTGGCGCATTTGCTCATTTGTTAGAATTCTTGTTATTTTTATTTGAATGACATGCTTTCAACAGCTGTAATTAATGTTTAATGTGCCGAGCTTAATGACCGCCCCATGACATCACCAGGACTACTCTATGACATCACTGGGGGTGCTCCTAGGTCTCTGGTTTGGGCCCTGGAACCTCAGGGCCTGGGATGCTCCTGTCCTGGCGACCCTAGTCGTGCGTTCAGCCAGAAGAGTGGGCGTCACACAGTGCCAAGGTAAGTTGGCGCGTCTTTCGGTTCTATTTCTGGGTCCTGTGCTCTGGTGTGAGCCAACTGATTTATGCAACAGCGTGGGACCAAAAAAATGTGCGTCTTTTGGTCCAGTGCTCAGAGCATCTGGGATTGGGATCAGAAGCCAATGCGGCTTCTGTCAATCTGGGATGACCCACTTAAAAGGGACAATATCTTCTTATGCCCATATGTCTGGTGCATGTGCTGCCCAGGTGGGCTACACAGTGTGACCCCCCCCAAAAAACCCCGCCCCCTCCCCATGCATTATTTCAACGTATATCATTGCCTAGGCAAAGTCCCAACCCGAACAGGATAACTTTGTATTCTTTCTGGTTGAAAAGAGCAATGAACACCTTGCAGGGGCATATGCTCTCCAGTGCCCTCTAGTGTACAGGTGTGGGACCTGCAACCCCAGTTTTAGGGTTTCCGTGCCTTCCAGAGAAGGCTGATGCTTCCATAGCTGGCGCTGATGTTTTATGGTGTTTTTATATTTTGCTGGGAGCCGCCCAGAATGGCTGGGGTAACCCAGTCAGATGGGCAGGTGGTTGTTGTTGTTGGTGTTGCTGCTGTTCCAAGCTCACCTGACAGCAGGAGTGGGTTAAGGGCCGCAGCACTGCAGTCCTTCAGTGATCTAAACAGTAGATCCCATTCTGCCGCTGGTCATATGACTGCAAGCCACACCGGCTGGAGACCCGCGTTTGGTTATTGGTTTGTTTTATTATTTCTTTAGTGTTCTCATTTCGTATTTTTGTGCTGTGAACTGCCTTGTCATCTTTGGATGAAGGGCAGTATACAAATTTAATTAATAATGCTGTTGTGGATGATAATGTTAAAGAATAGTTGTTATAAAGAAGGATTGTTGTAAGAATCACCCCCACCCCCCGCCGCCCCTTGATTTCATATATGTCACCTGACTGGGGACCAGTTCTCGTTTCTTTAACGTTTCTAGTCCATAAGGAAGAATACTCGTTTCAGGATTTCATGGCAGATAAGCGGCTCTGCATGTGGTTCAAAGAAGATGAAAGGAGCTCCATCATACGAATGGAAACCTAAAGCCATTTGTGCTGAGGGGTTCTCTATTATTAGAGACGTCTCTTTGTAATTCTGTACATCACAGACAGGAGGAAAAAGAAAGCTTGCAAGATCAGGACAGGACGCCTTTGTGGTTATTGCTCCTGGAGCTTGCATCTACCCCCCCCCCAAGTCCAGGGGTGGGGTATGTGGGGGGGGACATGTTAATCTGATATCTTCTTCTCCCCACCATTGCACTAGATACAGCTCCCTGCTTTCCCCTCCGTTTGGCTTTGCCTGGCTTATCAGCTGTGACTTTCCCGACAGCAATTGATGGAAAACATTTTATCGTCTTCCCAGGCAACAGGATCCTTGAAGTGGTTCTGATTTCTGTTACTATGGTGACACGGCTGGGGCTTATTAGAGCCGACTTTGTTGTTTGTTTGTTGCTTCGTGTTGTTGTCGAGATGCTAAACAAAATTAGCAAGCGACCAGAAACACTAGCCCGGTGGCTAGCAGGGGAAGGGAACCTTGACGCCTTTTGCAAGCCGCGTCTAGCTCACAGGCTGCTCTGCAATGAAAGGCTCAAAGCCCTCCTGAAACCCCACCACCAGACATGTCTCTCTCCCCCCCCCATTGGAAAAGGGGATCAGAGGGGGCAGGAAGAGATTGACAGCAGCTGGCAGCATCAAACTGCTGTGGGGCTCTTTTCCTGAACTGGAAGCAATTGTGTTTAAGGCAAGGGTAGACAACGCCTTGGCCTGGCAGTCTGGGCAGATGAGACCGTGGAGCCAAGGGTTCGCTACTTCTGCAGTCTCATCTCCCCACCTTTCCTGCACCCCCAGCAAATTGTTCTGGCTCCCCTAAGACTAAGGCAGGGACTTGGGTGGCGCTGTGGGTTAAACCACAGAGCCTAGGACTTGCCAATCAGAAGGTTGGCGGTTCGAATCCCCGCGACGGGGTGAGCTCCCATTGCTCGGTCCCTGCTCCTGCCAACCTAACAGTTCGAAAGCACGTCAAAGTGCAAGTAGATAAATAGGTACCACTCCGGCGGGAAGGTCAACAGCGTTTCGGTGTGCTGCTCTGGTTCTCCAGAAGCAGCTTAGTCATGCTGGCCACATGACCCGGAAGCTGTACGCCGGCTCCCTCAGCCAATAAAGTGAGATGAGCGCCGCAACCCCAGAGTCAGCCACAACTGGTCCTAATGGTCAGGGGTCCCTTTATCTTTTAAGACTATGGCAGCATCAAGGAAGGCAGACTAGAACTAGACACAAACAGAACCGGCACAACTGCATTGGTTGCCGATTAGTTTCCGGGCCAAATTCAAAGTGCTATAAAGGCTCAAGACCTTAATACCTTAAGGTCCACCTCTCCCCATATGAACCGACCCGGACCCTGTGCTTGTCACCCGTGGCCCTTTCTACATCCCCGCTCCCCAAGAGGTGCAGAGGGTGGCAACAAGAGATCAGGCCTTTTCTGTGGTGGTTCCCTGACTGCTCTCCCCAGAGAGGCTTCACCTGCCGCCATCATTACGTGTCTTTAGACACCAGGCAAAAAACATTCATCTTTACCCAGGTCCATGGCTATTGGATAATCAACAGTCTGTGAAAGTGTGGGGTTGTTGTTGTTTAGTTGTTTAGTCGTGTTCGACTCTTCGTGATCCCATGGACCAGAACATGCCAGGCACTCCTGTCTTCCACTGCCTCCCACAGCTTGGTCAGACTCATGTTGCTAACTTCGAGAACACTGTCCGACCATCTCGTCCTCTGCCGTCCCCTTCTCCTTGTGCCCTCCATCTTTCCCAACATCAGGGTCTTTTCCAGAGAGTCTTCTCTTCTCATAAGGTGGCCAAAGTATTGGAGCCTCTGCTTCAGGATCTGTCCTTCCAGTGAGCACTCAGGGCTGATTTCCTTCAGAATGGATAGGTTTGATCTTCTTGCAGTCCATGGGACTCTCAAGAGTCTCCTCCAGCACCAGAATTCAAAAGCATCAATTCTTCGGCGATCAGCCTTCTTTATGGTCCAGCTCTCACTTCCATACATCACTACTGGGAAAACCATAGCTTTAACTGTACAGACCTTTGTTGGCAAGGTGATGTCTCTGCTTTTTATGATGCTGTCTAGGTTTGTCATTGCTTTTCTCCCAAGAAGCAGAGGACTGTTATTGTTATGGATATTTTACTATTAGGCTGTCTGTCAGAATGCTTTTTACTATGTGTTATCATTGGTGTTTTGTAATGTGTCTCTAACGTTGCACACCGCCCTGAGGTCTTTTGATAAAGGGTGCGTAATAATAATAATAATAATAATAATAATAATAATAATAATAATTAATAATAATAATAGATTGAGGTCTATTGGGGGAGGGGCTTTTCAGCCTAGTACCCTGATGAAGTTGCAAATTGTCCCTCCCGCCCCATCAACAGACAGGTCATTTGATGAGCAGGGAGCGGTGATGACCGAGCTGAGCATTTGAAGGACAGGGAGCCAGACTATTTTGCAATACAGAAAATGTTCCCCACCCCTGTCTCCTGCTCCCCTGCAGTCTGCCCACCTCCACCTCGCAAGCCTGCCCCAGTGAGTGGGGTAAAAGGCGGCCAGACAGAAGCCGTGGGTGGATAGTGTACAGCAGAGGAGAAGGCAACTATCTGGAGCCTGCACCTGCCTCACCCGGCCTCACTGTTGTGCCGGCCCTGCAAGGTCGTATATGCCACTGCATATACAGCAGGTTTAAAATTGCCTTGTCACCTCCACAGCAGCCAGCGAATCTCAGTCCCAGCCATTGGCTGAACTTCTGTGATGTCACAGAACTTGGTAGAAAAAACAACAAACAAGTTGGAAGCGTTTGGGGCCATTGACAAACAGTCCGTTCTTCATCCATAAACTGCATCCGCAAGCCGCACTTCCTCTTGACCTTCTAAGAGTGTCCCATTATTAACTGTTTTAATAATATCTGTTCTGTCCTGGATAATGAAACCTTTTGATTAGATTATAAAACACCTTTCTAATGCTGTTGTGTGCCTTGATCTGAATAATGCACTTACAAAACTTATTATCTGCTGATACTGTAGGTTGTTGCCCTTTCCTAATTCTTCGATTATTATGTACTAGGAACCAGTGTCCTGATTAATAACAAAAAAACCTCCTTTGTTGCTCAAATCGTTCCTTGAGTAGAAATTGCTTGTCTGCGGTTCCCCACCCACCCCTTTAAACAGATTTTGAACGGCATTTTTACAAACATCCAAGGTGAAAACAGTCAGCTGCCTTTTATTTTTATCCTGGCAATCCAACCACATCATCATAATTATATTATATTTAATTCTTCTAGGCCTGTCCTCCTTCTCTAGCCATTTAAAACAGGGGTGAGGAACCTTTCTCAGCCAGGGGGTGCATCTCCGCAGGTGCGGCTTTCTGGGCCTGCCTTCCAGGGGGTGTCTGGGGCCAGAGGCAAAAAGTGACCATAGCAATGGATGGGATGTGAACCTTTGTACGATAGGCTACGCTCCAGCCAGCCTGGGAAGGAGGTG
The DNA here is from genome assembly GCF_964188305.1 of Podarcis bocagei. Lineage (NCBI taxonomy): Eukaryota > Metazoa > Chordata > Lepidosauria > Squamata > Lacertidae > Podarcis > Podarcis bocagei. Next base: position 50,138,657 of record NC_138139.1, on the reverse strand, counting down.
TGGCCTGTGGGCAAGCCAGAAACATACCTTCCAACTGTCCCAATTGGTCAGACCACACCTGGAATATTGCATCCAATTCTGGGCACTACAATTTAAGAAGGATGTTGATAAGTGGGAACGTGTGCAGGGGATCATCAACCAAGATGATCAAGGGTCTGGAAACCAAGCCTGATGTGGAACGGTTGAAGGAGCTGGGTATGTTTAGCCTGGAAAATAGGAGACTGAGAGGAGATAGGATAGTCCAACTATCTCAAGGGCTCTCGCAGGGAACAAGCTTGTTTTCTCCTGCTCTGGGGGGTACCAATGGCTTCAGGATACAAGAATGGAGAGTCTGAGATGTTTGACAGTGGAACCGTCTCCCTCGGGAGGTTGTAGGGTCTCCTGACCCAGAAACTCCAGCGGGTGGAGAATGCCGCGAGATCACATTCATCCAGTGCTTTACCAACTGCACTGGCTCCCGGTGGACTACAGGGTCAGGTTTGAGGCGCTGGTTTTGACCTTTAAAACCCCATGCGGCCTAGGGCCCACGTACCTACAGGACCGCCTCTCCTGGTATGCCCCGCGGAGGACCTTAAGGTCCACAAATGACAACATTTTGGAGGTTCCAAGTCGCAAGGTGGTTAGATTGGTCTTAACTAGGGCCAGGGCCTTTTCAGTACTGGCCCCGCCTTGGTGGAACGCTCTGTCTTTCATTTATTTACAAGTTAGTTTTAAAGTCCAGCTAACGTTTTTATTTGTTTACAATGGTCTCCTAAGTAAGTTATGAATTTCCCCCATTCTTTTTAAAAGTCATTATCTTATTGATTCCTGAGTCTCCCGGTCAGTTTTGCCACTTCAGCACAGTCCAGAAGTTGGGCTTGCCATTCTTCCCTTGTTGGGGCTGTTGGTTCTTTCCATCTTTGGGCTAGTAGCATCTCCTGATGTTCTCAACTCCGCAAAACGCGAAGGCTGCAATCCCGAGGGTGCTTCTTTGAACACAGTCGGCTTTACTTCTGAGTAGACGCACGCAGTATCCGTCTGCGGGTCTCAGCGGGAGGCGCCTCATATCTGACTTGCTTCTAACAGCTGTGCTCGCTCGGGGTTCTCATTCATCTTTCCTTTTTTGAAGCCAGACAGGAAAGCAGATGGTGGCTGATGGCAAGGAGGTACCTGCTGATGTCTCGACTCGACTGATGAAGCTGACAGCTAGAGATGGCAGGAAAATGTTAGCAGTGCCTAAGGAGAATGCGTGGGCAGAGTGAGGAGCCCATCCTGGTGGCCTGATCCTGACCTTGTGGGAACGGCATTGGAGCCTTATCTCCAGAGTAGTAATAATAATAATAATAATTAAAGGTTAAGGGACCCCTGACCATTAGGTCCACTCGTGGCCAACTCTGGGGTTGCAGCGCTCATCTCACTTTACTGGCCGAGGGAGCTGGCGTACAGCTTCCAGGTCATGTGGCCAGCATGACTAAACCGCTTCTGGCGAACCAGAGCAGCGAACGGAAATGCCGTTTACCTTCCCGCCGGAGTGGTACCTATTTATCTACTTGCACTTTGACGTGCTTTCGAACTGCTAGGTGGGCAGGAGCAGGGACCGAGCAACGGGAGCTCACCCTGTCGCGGGGATTCGAACCGCTGACCTTCCGATCGGCAAGCCCTAGGCTCTGTCGTTTAACCCACAGAGCCACCTGCGTCCTTCTAATAATAAACCTTTATTCTCACTATACCACCTGCGTGCAGTGAAATTAATCGCTCACGCTTTGTGGAATCGTGGACTTCCCAGGTCTTTAGCATGTGCTCCATCTTACCTCAAGCAGGGCAAATGTGGTCATTCAGCATGGGGAAAGTTTCAAGGTCAATTGTGACATCTGCCTCTAGGTAGGGTTGGGGAGGCCACCAGCCTGAAACCCTGGAGGGCTGCTGCCAGTCAGTGCCAGAGATGGAGCAACAGTGTGACTCAGTATAAGGTAATAATAATAATAATTTTTATTTGTACCCCACCCTTCCTGGTTCAGAAAACCGGGCTCAGGGTGACTAACAACAAATTTAAAACACTTAACCGATGCAACAAAAAACAGCATAAAATACAGTATAAAACGTGAATAACAATAAATTCAGAATTCAAAAATCAGTTTAGGGGGGAAATCCATCCAATAAATATTAGATGATCACCAGGGCTAGCTGGCTAAATTAGTCCTATTTGGGCCAGCGAGGAGACCAGGGGAGAATTAGCTGTGAGATCCCAGAGCGGGTAATCTTCATAAAAAGGGGAGGGGATGGAAGGAAGGGGAATAAAAGATCAGGCTAAGTTCAAATTCAAAGCCAGGCGGAATAGCTCTGTCTTACAGGCCCTGCGGAAGGAAGTGAAATCCTGCAGGGCCCTGGTCTCATGGGACAGAGCGTTCCACCAGATCGGAGCCATCACTGAGAAGGCCCTGGCCCTGGTGGAGGATAGTCTGACTTCCTTAGGCCCTGGGACCTCTAAACTATTATCCATGGACCTTAAGGTCCTCTGCGGGGCATACCAGGAGAGGCGGTCCCATAAATCCTGCTTCGTATGGGCTCTTCTTACCTGACATGGTCCTGATCTCCTGACCCCAAATGCACCCCAATTTTGGCCTTAGAGGGATGATGTTATGAAGATGGCTTCACTAGAGTTGGGATTCTTAAGAGCTCAGCTTCCTGGCATCTCTTCGAACCGGGTGGGTGGGAAGACTTCAAGCTTCCAAGATCATTGTTGTCTCTCTGCACCAGAATCCCTGGGTCCAACAGCTGGAGTCAACGATCCACAGTCAGAGTCTATGTGCTTCTGAACAGGTAAAGGTAAAGGGCCCCTAGACCAGGCATCCCCAAACTCGGCCCTCCAGATGTTTTGGGGACTACAATTCCCATCATCCCTGACCACTGGTCCTGTTAGCTAGGGATCATGGGAGTTGTAGTCCCAAAACATCTGGAGGGCTGAGTTTGGGCATGCCTGCCCTAGACAGTTAAGTCCAGTCAAAGGCGACTAAGGGGTTGCAGCGCTCGTCTCGCTTTCAGGCCAAGGGAGCCAGCGTTTGTCCACAGACAGCTTTCCGGGTCATGTGGCCAGGATGACTAAACCGCTTCTGGCGCAACAGGACACCATGACGTAAACGTAAGCGCTGTTTACCTTCCTGCCGCAGTGGTACCTATTTATCTACTTGCTTTTGAACTGCTAGGTTGGCAGGAGCTGGAACAGAGCAACGGGAACTCATCCCGTCACAGGGATTCAAACTGCCGATCTTCTGATCGGCAAGCCCAAGAGGCTCAGTGGTTTAGACCACAGCGCCACCCGTTTCCCAGCTGCTGGAAACCAAAGGAGGGGAGAGGGTCCTGGACTCACGTCCTGCTTGCAAGCTTCCCAAAGGCTGGCTTCTGTGGCAATAGGATTCTGGACGATGGGCCACTGGTATAACCCAGTAAGCTCCTTTTATGCACAAATCAGTGGTTCAGGAAGTTCTGCTTTCAGTACGAGAAGTGAACTCTCAGTCCTTTCCCATAAAAACCATTCCTGGTTCCCTGATGCTCCACTGTCCTTCAGCAAAAGGTTGTTACTATTGTGGAACAACTGGGTGTCAACAATCCCTGGGGGTCCCTTGCAAATTAGCCAGAGATCTACCAGGAGATCCACCCTGCTCTAACTTTTGCTCTCCGCTGTCTCAGAGTATATGTCACTGTTTTCACCTCCGAGAGATTCAGCAGCTTCACCAGCGAATCCAAGAGGACTGGGAAAAGTTAGAATCCTTGCTGTCTTCTAAGAAGAGGGGAAAGAGTTGGCCAAAGGAGATACAAAGCGATTTACAAGAGGTGAGATATTGGCCCCTATAGGGAAAAGGAGAGGGGAGGAATCTATTGGTCTCCAACCTGATTCAAGGTGGGTCGCTGCAGAAGCATGACCTTCCTGCAGAATATACTGCGAAAGATTCGGGTGTCCCCAAATGCATGTTTGGGTTAAAAGCGGGTGCTTTTTTTTTTTAAGAATCTCCTTTCTTGTAAGTGGAAGCTATGGGTTCGAGTCCTACCCTCCGGAGCAGGAGAAAACAAGCTTGCTCCCTCTTCCACGTGACAGGCCTTGAGATATCTGAAGGCGGCTCTCCATAGGTGTAGCCAAAGGGGGGAAATAAAAAGGGGATAAATAAAAATATTTAACTAACTGAGGTTCTGCCCCCCCCCAAAAAAATCCTGGCTGCGCCCATGTGGCTCTCATATCTCCTCTTTTCCAAGCTAACTAAACATACCTGGCTCCTTCAACCGCTCTTCATCAGGCTTGGAAACCTGCCCTGAACTAGAAAACGCCGCAAGCTTTCCTCAGAGGGGAGTCTGAGCAGCCTTTCCCTGCCCCCACACTTAGGGGGCGGGGAGCACAGAAGCGCCGCGAGCCCCCCAGCAGGTGGCACTGTTGCCCTTGGCAAGGCCACCTGGCTCTCCCCGCCACCCCCACCAGCCCCCCCCCCACCCCGGGGGGAAATCGGAGCGTGCGTTTCCGACAGCATCCAGTTCTGCCTCTGAACTTTCTTCTCTCCCCCCCCCCCCCGCCAGCTCCCTCCCTCCCTCTTTCTCCCTCGGTCTCTTCCTGTGCAGTGTGGGATTTCACTTCCCCGCCGCGCTATGGCAAGGACGGGCTCTGCTGAAGAAGAAGCAGCAGCAGCAGCAGGCAAAGCCGCCGAGGATCAGGGCCCGGCCCGGGGGCGCCGCCGCTGCGCTTAAGCTGGCGAGCTGACGGGGCTGCACCGGGCTCGCCTTCCCCGTTCACACGACCCCCCCCCCGCACCCACGCAAAACCCCCTCGCGCCCCATCCCCAACCTTGCAGCCTTCCCCGTTGCTCCCCGATTTCTCTTGCGCTCCCGAGCCTCCGGATCGCGGGCAGCGCGCAGCGGACGGGATCCGCCTCGGAGGATGGCTGGCTCCGGCACGGATTTCCCCGGCGATCGGCAGCGGCGGCGGCAACAGCAGCAGCAGGCGGCTCCCTGCGCGCACTGAGGGCGGCGGGGAAGGCGACGCGAGGTAAGAGCCACGTCTGGTCCTCCTGGACCCGTTTGCTGCGCGCGTTGGGAGGATCGCACGGTGCGAGGGAGGGGGGAAACCAGCCTTCCAGGGCCAGGAGGTGCAGATCCGCGCGCATCGACCCGCAGAGCCATCCACGCGTGCGCGCATTTTTCGCATTCTTGCTTGCGCGGGTAGCGGCGTTTGCGCGTTACGGAGCGCGGGGATCGGGGAGGTTGGGGGGCGGCGGCGGCGCTGGAACGATGGACGCGGAAGGGAACGAGCCGGTCGTGGGAACGCGTACACGGAGCGGGATGGAGAGAGGGATGCGGGGAGGATGGGTGGCCTTGGCTTGATCTCTCGCATTCCCCCAACCCGCAAAATACCCAAGTGAAAGATCCGCTCAGGATCCAGGGTAGGGCCAAATCGCGTGGGTAAGGACGGAAATCAAATAATCACACCTCTTTTGCACTACGGTGGTGGGCTGCAACCTAGGTGGTCTCGGGGGTGGTGGTGTTGTAACATATGGTGGGATTATTCTTGGTGGTACGTGCCCTGTTTGGATTACGCTGGAGTAGGACTCTCAGAGTCCGGGACACCCTCCTCAAGTCGTGCACCTAAGAGCCCAGGAATCCAGTGGCGTAGCGTGGGGGTGCAGGGGGGCGGCCGGCCGCACCGGGCGCAACATCTGGGGGTTAGGGTTAGGGGGTGCAAATCCATGGGTTAGGGGGCGCAAATTACTTGCCTTGCCCCGGGTGCTGACAACCCACGCTACGCCACTGCAGGAATCTGTCCCACACTGACTCCCTTAGCTCTGTTGACCCTGGCTGGCAGGGGCTTCCCCATTGCCATGCCCTTTCGCCAGGGCTTGAACCCGGGACCTTTTGCTTGCCAGGCCTGTCCTCTGGGGGTCCCAAGCTGAGAGAGGGCCCTTCCCCAGAGACCAGCCGCTGGAGAGAGGGCAGAAAAGGAATGCAGACAAGCGAAAATATCATCTGGGGCTGGGCCTAGCAGCAGCCGAGGGAGGCTTGGTGAGTGTGCGGCTTTGTTTTGCTTTGCCTCCAGGAAGAGAAAAAGCTGTTTTTTGCAGAAGGGAGAAAAGCTCCAAGTGGCGAGGGAGAGGAAGAAAGGAAAGGGGGAGTCCAGACAGCAGCTTGTTTCTTGGCTTTGTGTGTTTGTGCAGGGTGCCAAGGGCTTTGGGGCAGACGAGTCCTGGCACCCAGGAGCCAGCCGGTGCCATGGGGGACGTGGCTCGCACCCTTGGCACCGGCTGGGGTCCAAGTCAAAATGCCAACCTTGCAGAGGGGGCAGGTGGGTGCCCCCAGAGGCCTTGTCTCCCTTGCCCTTGGCTGATCAGCTCACCACCACAGTCCAGGGAGCGATGGGGGTCGGCTGGGAAGGGTATTCAGTTTATCTGGCAGGGCTTTGTGAGCAAGAGGGGGCTGGAAAGGAAGCTTGCTTTCCCAGTTGCAACCCCCCCCCCCAAACCCGCTCAGGGGGCCTAAGGAGGAAGAGGGGCCTCTCGGAATGACAGGCGAGATGTGATTTCGGGCTTGCGGGTTTAGGCCTGCAGCTGGAGAGCCTTGTTTTGAAAGAGGCTTTGCAGGCTTCCTTGCAACGGTGCAGGCGGAGAAATCGGAAGGGCGCCCCACAGCTTGGCCTGGGCCCCGGAAGGTGTTTTCCGAATCCGTTGCTGGGCCCCAGAATGGGGGCGGATGGCGTCAGCGGTGTTGTGGTCTGGGGAGCACAGCTCCCCGCTAGGCAGGCTGCTTCGTTTTTGCAGACGGTTTCTTCTGATGCTGAAAGCTTTTGTTTATTTATTTATTCCCCTTTCCCAGAAGGATGAGTTTGCTCGCAGGCAGCGTTTGGTTTTGTTTTCTTTTTAATTTTAATTTCAGGGACTGTTTTTAACGTTGCTGCCTAGTGCTATGGCATTGTGGTGAGCCTCAGCGATTTATAAACATCCATCATCGTCGCGGCAAGCGAGGAAATGGCGATGATAAAGATAGCGCATCTTATGTATTTTATTTTTCGGTATTTCTGTACCACCAGCTAACAAAAGCTCTCTGGGTGGTTTAGCAGCAAAAAAAAAAAAAAAAAGGTTAATGCCATAATTTTTAAAAATAAAATTTAACATGCATATAGTGTTTAGGGAAGAAGCTCAAAATAGCTTCCCATTATCTTAGTAAGCACTCACAACAGTCCTGTAAGGTAGACCAGATTATCCTCACATGGCAGATGAGGGTGGGAATGTTGCCTAAGGCTTCCCTGAGTTCTCAGTCGAGGCAAGATTTTTGAAGAGGGGATGGGACGATGAGCTCGTGAGCAGGATTTGAACTCGGAGCAACAGAAGGAATGAGAGATTATTGTATTTTGGTCATGGTATAAGAGATAGAAGATAGGTGCAACAAAGGAGAGAAATAAAAACACTGGAAAACGGGGTGGGAAGTTGGCAAAACAAAAGAAAAAATATTATGCATTGGAGTGTATATGTGAAACTTTGAAAATTTAACAAAATATAACTGGAAGAAGAGATTTTTGAAGAGGGGATGCCCCAACTCACAAAGCTTAGCATACAGCTGCTTTTTGTTGCTCTGGTGATAAACCACCCTGTGGCTTCTGAGCATGTGCAAAGTGTAGTTGCTTCAGCCCTATGGGCCGCTGTGCATCTTCCCTTCGTGAAAAGCCCATGTGTCATGACTGCACATGCGTACCCTTCAGTGTGGGTGTGCATGAACTGCAAAGATATTGGCTGTGTGTATGCAATTCCTGCGCATAAGGGCATTGCGACAAATCTACGTGCTGGTTTTAAAAGTTGCATTTGACCTGGCCATGCTTCCTGCGTAGGAAATACGTCTCCCATTCAGTGAACACAGGTAAACACGGTCCACACCCTCTGGCCTCGAGTCAGGGCTGCTTTGGGTCAAGGTCCACTCGAACCTGCTTTCCTCTGCCAGCCAGCCCGATGCTTCTGGGAACTTGCAGGTGAGCCCTACAAGTGAGCCTGTTCCCCTGTATCTGTTACTCTCAGGTATACTGCTTCTGGACCTGGAGGTTCCTTAATTAGGCATGACAAATAGGCACCACATAGACTTCTCCATGTAACTTATTTAAAGCCATCTTGCTAGACCAGGGGTAGGAAACTTGTTGTCCTGTGCAAGTGGTTAGGCTGCAATTCCCACCGTTCCTGAACATTGGCCAGGCCGGCTGGGGTGCAGTGTTCGAAATTAGCCAGGTGCATTTTTCACCTGGATTTTGACCACTTGTGACCAGGTGAAGATTCCTGGATGACTCCTGACACCTCCACCATCTGGACATGCATGCCTGGGGGTCCTTGGATCTGGACTTTTCACGCGCTAACCCCACATCCTGTAGAATATGGTTACCAGATTTTTTTCAATGAATCTGGGGATTTTTAAATTATTATTTTTTTGAAGCTGAGTAGCAAGAGGGAGTCAGCAGTGGGGATGGTGAGGCAAAAGACCCTGGGCCCCAGCACACATGCATATTGTATAAAGGTACAAAGCCCTTTTTTGCACCCTGTGAAACATAAATGTGCAGTTTTTAAAAAACTGGGCAACAGCGCGTTGCCCGCCCGTGACTAGGCGCAGTTTCTCTGCCAAGCAAGGTGCAAAGCCCTTCTTTTGCACCCTGTGAAACATAAATGTGCAGGTTTTTTAAAAACTGGGCAATGGCCACCCGCCCGTAACTCCTGAGCCTCCCCCGATTGGTCAAAACAAAGGGGGCAGAGGGCAGGAGATCTGTACCGCTGAATGTCCCCGGTTCCCCTTCGGCAGTGGTGGTGGCAGCGGCAGTCAGCAGCCCAGAACCAGCCTGGAAGCGCAGTTGGCTCTGGCTGGCTTCAGGAGATGCTCGCTGCCATGTTGCCCGCTATTTTTCCTTGCCGGAAGTCCTCATATGTTCTGTTGCGCACAAGGCACATCATATGGGGACTTCCGGCGAGGAAAAATGGCGGGTGCCACAGCAGCGAGCAGTTCCTGAAGCCAGTCAGAGCCAACTGCACTACTAGGCTGGCTCCGGGCTGCTGACTGCCGCTGCCGCCACCACTGCCAAAGGGGAACCGGGGACATTCAGCGGTACAGATCTCCTGCCCTTTGCCCCCTTTGTTTTGACCAATCGGGGAAGGCTCAGGAGTTACGGGCGGGTGGCCATTGCCCAGTTTTTAAAAAACTGCACATTTATGTTTCACAGGGTGCGAAAGAAGGGCTTTGCACCTTGCTTGGCAGAGAAACTGCGCCTAGTCACGGGCGGGCAACGCGCTGTTGCCCAGTTTTTTAAAAACTGCACATTTATGTTTCACAGGGTGCAAAAAAGGGCTTTGTACCTTTATACAATATGCATGTGTGCTGGGGCCCAGGGTCTTTTGCCTCACCATCCCCACTGCTGACTCCCTCTTGCTACTCAGCTTCAAAAAAATAATAATTTAAAAATCCCCAGATTCATTGAAAAAAATCTGGTAACCATATTCTACAGGATGTGGGGTTAGCGCGTGAAAAGTCCAGACCCAAGGACCCCCAGGCATGCATGTCCAGATGGTGGAGGTGTCAGGAGTCATCCAGGAATCTTCACCTGGTCACAAGTGGTCAAAATCCAGGTGAAAAATGCACCTGGCTAATTTCGAACACTGCACCCCAGCCGGCCTGGCCAATGTTCAGGGACGGTGGGAATTGCAGCCTAACCACTTGCACAGGACAACAAGTTTCCTACCCCTGGTCTAGCAAGATGGCTTTAAATAAGTTAGAGCCAACTGCACTACTAGGCTGGCTCCGGGCTGCTGAGGCTGCCACTGCCATATTTCCCGGGGACAGATTTGCAAATCTGGGGACATTCCGGGGATGGAATTTGTCCGGGGACAGATTTGCAAATCCGGAGACTGTTCCCGGGAACGTCTGGTAACCCTACTGTAGAGTTCGATCAGTTATATTTTATCTGCACAATCGGAACGAATTTCAAGAAGCAAAATGCTTTTTCTGCGCAGCCTGCGCGAGAGCAGGCACCATTAAGAAAAAGAGGTGGGAATAGTCCAATATAAATGCAGGCGGTCCCTGGATAAAGTGACTTTTCTTCTTTAGGTTCTCAAAGTTTTTGCTAGGCGAAAGCTCCCTGGATAGCTCAGTTGGTCAGAGCGTGGTGTTGATAACGCCAGGGTTGCAGGTTCGATCCCTGAATGGGATAGCGGCATATTCCCGCATTGCAGGGGGTTGGATTTGATGACCCTCATAATCTCTTCCAACTCCGCAGTTCTATGATTCTAAGTCCTATACCTGGCCATTGTCATTGCTGGCTGGGGCAGATGGGAGCTGGAGTCTGGGGCGCTCCAGGTTTGCCATCCCTGTGCCGGCAGCAGCACCCGCGAGTGTGGAGAGGCTTCAGCTCCCCTCTAGTGGACGTGCGCATAAATTCATGCACGCGAGCCCCAAGGAGCAATGTGCTGTACGCAGCCTGTCATTTCTCACCCCTCAGCCGGGTAGGTCAGTTTCAATCTGCTGTTAACGAAGTACGGGACAAGAGCGTTCACTTTTTGGTGTACCTTTTAACCCGAAGAAAGAGGAGCTGCTTTGAAAATCAGCGCAGGACAGTGTTACTGCAGATCAGAGTCCATGAATACAGCCTGCCGTGGTTGGAGGAGAGCCTTTGGGAAAGCGCAGCAGAGAGGCCCTGGGCATGAGAGCAGTGACGCCACAAGGGTATCCCTGTTTTCTCTTGGGAAATGTTGGGAATGCAGTCCTGAACTTGGAATTGCTGAGCCAGGGGATAACTATGTGTCGCAACAAACGTGAGCAGCTGGACTCCGGTGTTTTAAGCCACGTGGGGAGGTGGAATTTGAAGCGAGAAGCAGTTGTGTAGGAGTGCCTGTGCTTAACCCTTCCCCATCTGCCATTTCTCCGTTCCAAATCACCAGGGGCATCGAAAGATGCCGGGCATGGGCCAAGGGGACAAAAATTTGCATCCCATCTGCCACTGCCATTTTCTATGCACAGACGCAGGTTTAGAATTTGAATGGCGGCACAAGGCGAGCCTGCTAATTTCCTATCCGTATCGCCCCAGATAAGCACAATTAATCTGCCCCCCACCCCCAAATCATCCCAAATCAGTTCCTACTCAATTCATTTGTCCCCAATTAATTTCCCAACAGATCCTGCTCCAAATCAATTCAATTCCTTTTCAATTAGTCCCATTCATTAAGCCCAAATCATCTCTAGATAAAGTCCTCTTAAATTAATTTATTTCCCCAACTTAATATCCTACCCAGAAACTGAGATCATCCTCTCTATTCGGTTTCCTCTGAATTCATTGCGCACCAAGAAACATTTGGGGCACACACACAAATTCTGGGGCCCATGGACGTACCCCTAGCAACGCCCACTTAATCAACTTCCCCAAAGCATGTTTTCGCCTAGTCGCCTTCCTTAAGGAGGAGCTGTAGGTCAGTGCTGAGCCTATGTTTCGCAAAGGGTCAAACAGCAGGGGGCGGGGAAGACCCTACTCTGCCTGAGACGCTGGGAAGCTGCTGCCAGTCAGGGTATGTGGTACAGCGCTAAACGTCAGTGGTTCTGTGGTCTAAACCACCATGCCTCTTGGGCTTGCCATTCAGAAGGTCGCGGTTCGAATACCCATGACGGTGGTGAGTTCCCATTGCTCTGTCCCTGCTCCTGCCAACCTAGCAGTTCAAAAGCAAATAGATAAATAGGTACCACTGTGGTGGGAAGGTAAATGGCATTTCCGTGCGCTCTGGTTTTCGTCACAGTGTCCCATTATGCCAGAAGTGGTTTAGTCCTGCTGGCCACATGGCCCAGAAAGCTGTCTGTGGACAAACGCCGGCTCCCTCGGCCTAAAAGCGAAATGAGCGCCGCAACCCCATAGTTGCCTTTGACTGGATTTAACTGTCCAGGGGTCCTTTACCTTTACCTTACAGGGCGAGATGAACAAATAGTTTAACCTGGTATAAGGCAGGTTCTTTGTTCCAGCCCCCTAATGGTCCGTCTACACTGTGGAACTCCCTGGCTCTTGATATCAGGCAAGCGCCTTCACTGCATGCTGAAAACATTTTTCTTTAGACAAACCTACCCAGACATGGGTGGCGCTGTGGTGTAAACCACAGAGACTAGGGTTTGCTGATCAGAAGGTCGGCGGTTCGAATCCCCGTGACGGGGTGAGCTCCCGTTGCTCGGTCCCTGCTCCTGCCAACCTAGCAGTTCAAAAGCACGTCAAAGTGCAAGTAGATAGATAGGTACTGCTCTGGCAAGAAGGTAAATGGCATTTCCGTGGGCTGCTCTGGTTCTCCAGAAGCGGCTTAGTCATGCTGGCCACGTGACCCGGAAGCTGTCTGCGGACAAATGTCGGCTCCCTCGGCCTATAGAGCGAGATGAGCGCTGCAACCCCAGAGTTGCCCATGACTGGACCTAATGGTCAGGGGGTACCTTTACCTTTACCCAGATATCTAGAACACTGACCTGTGCTCGGATCTGTGTTTAGCTTATCACTGATTCTGAATGCTTTTCAAAAGTTGCTTTAAAACTTTCTGACAGTAAGAGCTGTTCGTCAGTGGAATGGCCTCCCTCGGGAGCTTGTGGACTCTCCTTCCTTGGAGGTTTCCAAGCAGAGGTTGGGTGGCCGTCTGTCATGGATGCTTGAGTTGAGATTCCTGCATTGCAGGGGGGTTGGAATAGATGACCTTTGGGGTTCCCTTCCAACTCTACGATTCTATGAACTGTTTTCCCCGGTAACCTTACTGCTTAATTTTTTCCAGTAAACCTCTTTGAGGCTTTGTTTTTGTTTTCATTTGCAATGATGATGATTATGATGATAGTTTGTTATTTATACCCCGCCCATCCGGCTGGGTTTCCCCAGCCACTCTGGGCGGCTTCCAACAGAATATTAAAATACAATAGTCTATTAAACATTAAAAGCTTCCCTAAACTGGCTGCCTTCAGATATCTTCTAAAAGTCTGGTAGTTGTTGTTCTGTTTGACATCTGGTGGGAGGGCGTTCCACAGGGCGGGTGCCACTACCGAGAAGGCCCTCTGCCTGGTTCCCTGTAGCTTTGCTTCTTGCAGTGAGGGAACCACCAGAAGGCCCTCAGAGCTGGACCTCAGCGTCCGGGCAGAACGATAGGGATGGAGACTCTCCTTCAGGTATACTGGACCGAGGCTGTTTAGGGCTTTCAAGGTCAGCACCAACACTTTGAATTGTGCTTCGAAACATACTGGGAGCCAGTGTAGGTCTTTCAAGACCGGTTGTTATATGGTCTCGGCGGCTGCTCCCAGTCACCGGTCTAGCTGCCACATTCTGGATTAGTTGTAGTTTCCAGGTCACCTTCAAAGGTAGCCCCACGTAGAGCGCATTGCAATAGTCCAAGCGGGAGATAACTAGAGCATGCAGTATATTCCTCCTTTTGAAAGAAATACGTAAAGCAAGATGTCTGCAGCCATGCAGGCCGCATGGCCTCCGATGGCGTTGTTCATTCCAGGTCCCTTCTGTTTGCCGCTCGCTGCCCTCGTCCTCCCTTGCACAGGCTGTCTGACCTATGTGCGCAAGCTGCACCAGTGAAGAGACAGGAGCTCAGCAGACATTCTCCCTCTCTCTGCAGGCGCTGCGCACCCAGCATGTAAGCAGCAAGGCATCGGGTTCTCTCAGCAGGGCACGGCAGAGCAGCCTGATCTTGCTCCGGAAGAGACCTAGAAGTGCCAGGCTGCGTCGCAAAAGGTGGCGAGGCGGAGAGCGGGCAGGCTTTTACCACTGTCTAGGCAACGCACAATAATATCGCTGATGCTGCCATTGAAAAGCAATAAGACGACGGACCATCGCTCGGTTGTCATCATACATGCTTCCCATACAGAGGATCCCAGATTCAGCCCTGAGCACCTGTAATTAAAATGGTCCAGGGCTAGGAAAGGCGGCTCGCAAGTCTCTGAAAGCCATTGCCAATTAAGAGCAGGGAATTCTGGGCTTGGCAGAAGAAAGATCTGGTTCAGTATACGGTTGCTTGAAAATAAAATAAAATAAAAACTAATCACCCAAAAGTGTAGCAGCAGGGTATTTCATCAGGCCATATGCAAATCAAACAAACAATACACAGTCGTACCTTGGAAGTCAAACGGAATCCGTTCCGGAAGTCTGTTCGACTTCCAAAAGGTCCAGAAGCCAATGTGAGGCTTCTGATTGGCTGCAAGAATCTCCTGCATCCAATCGGAAGCCCTGTCAGACATTCGGGTTCCAAAGAATGTTCGCAAACCGGAACAGTCACTTCCGGGTTTGCGGAATTTGGGAGCCAAAACGTTTGAGAACTAAGGTGTTCGAAAAGCAAGGTACACTGGTACCTTGGGTTAAGAACTTAATTCATTCTGGAGGTCCGTTCTTAACCTGAAACTGTTCTTAACCTGAATCACCACTTTAGCTAATGGGGCCTCCTGCTGCCACCACACGATTTCTGTTCTCATCCTGAAGCAAAGTTCTTAACCCGAGGTACTATTTCTGGGCTAGCGGAGTCTGTAACCTGAAGCGTATGTAACCCAAGGTACCACTGTATAGAGTAAGAGACAGAAATGATGCGCCAATATAAATCGACACATTCATCTTACCCGAGCTGGCGTGGATGGTGAATGCTTAGCAACTTAAGCCCAAAGTAACCTAGGAAATAAAAATCCTACTAGGTGATGTAAAAGTGTTTTGGATCCTCCATGCTCCTGGAGACACGAACCAGCCTTAGTGGTGACGACTCTTAATCTCAGGGCTGTGGGTTCAAGCCCCACGTTGGGCAAAAGATTCCTGCACTGCAGTGGGTTGTTCCCTTCCAACTCTGACTGGTGGAGCCCATGCCATCCAGAGCTCTGGAGCCCACTGATACTAGCTTGGCCCCCTTCCTGCTCGCTGCTGAGTTCTGCAAGGGGCAATGCCAGAACAAGGAAATAAGGGGAAGCTGGCAGTCAGGTCTACCCCCTAGACTGGGTGAAATTCAGAAACCAGGAAGGTGGCTGAAGGCCAGAATGAGATTGGCGGGGCGGGGCTGTCTTTGCCCCAGTAGATCAGCCTTCCACAGCCTGGTGTCCTCCTCCATCTCCCAATTACTCCTGATCCCTCCTCCCCTCCCATCACTCCTGATCCCTTGACCATGTTAGGAGGTGGAATCCAGCAACATTCCAAGGGTACCATGTTGACTATTCCTTTCCGCGCTTGGTGGGAAGCATGCCTGCAGATGTCTGGCCTCCTTTAATAATAATAATAATAATATTTATAATAATAATAATAATTTATTATTTATACCCCGCCCATCTGGCTGAGTTTCCCCAGCCACTCCAGGCGGCTTCCAACAGAATATTAAAATACAATAGTCTATTAAACATTAAAAGCTTCCCTGAACAGGGCTGCCTTCAGATGTCTTCTAAAAGTCTGGTAGTTGTTCTTCTCTTTGACATCTGGTGGGAGGGCGTTCCACAGGGCGGGTGCCACTACCGAGAAGGCCCTCTGCCTGGTTCCCTGTAACTTGGCTTCTCGCAGCGAGGGAACCACCAGAAGGCCCTCGGCGCTGGACCTTTATTAATGCCCTACTAAGGTTCCTTGCAGACATGAGTGTCTTATCTCGAGATAGCAAGCACTTAGATCCTATCTGATTATATCCACGTCTTGCCAGACCTCAAGAGCTCCCATTCTAGAGTTGCCATTTTGCATTTTTAAGCATTCCTTTGTTTTCTTACATCCTACTTCCCCCTATCCTATTGAGGTCACATTGATGTCTTCAGCCTGAGTTTTACAGAAGGTCCATCCATGTGTAGCAGAGGCAGTTGCAACAATGCCAAGGTACCTGCCTAAGGGTCTTCACTTGGTGGTCTTCGTTGATTACATAGCTGGCTTAAACTCTTGCTGGGGAGAGCAGGTGGTGGTGGAGGTAGAAAGGCAGTTGATGGCTGTAGAAAATCTCTCGCCCAATTTTAATTCCTGCTGGTTATGTCTGTGTGCCTGTTTCTCCCATGTTTTATAAGTTGATGACTTGTGCAGATTTCCGTTCGGCTGGTTCCCGCAGGGTGTCTGGTTTTACCTTGTTTTCAGCTATTTGCGTTAACTCAAGGCCCTAGATGTTTCTCTGCATGTTCTTTCACTTGCAGGTCGGTGCATCATAGGGTTTGTAGCCTTACTAAGCGCAGTCGTCCTTGTTATGCTTTCTAGCTGGCTGTCGCGGTGCATGATGGGTTTTGCAGTATAGAAGTTGCACTGCCGTTTTACTGTTCTCAGCTATGCGTATCTTTTGTTCTCGTTTGCACCCTGTATTGTAGGACTTGAGATGGCAAGGACTGGCTAAAGAAAACACTGGGGACATGTAGATGGATAGGAATAAGACTGTGAAAACGCTGCTAAATAATAATAATAAACAATAATGCAGATTTTTGTGAGAATATCCAATGCCTCTCAACATGACAACGATGAAAATTTCCTAGCCTGCTGTGGTTGTTTTCAACAGATTTTTCTTTTTTTTAAGCTGACTTTGTTACAACTGCCAGATTCAGCAGGATTCAGCAAGGCAGGAACCATGATACTCAACCTGAATTCTGCATTTTGCTAATTGAGATCCACGTCTAATGGTGAAATTCCTTGTTCTCCTAATGCAGTGATTTTCAGACTCTATACCTTTGGCAAACCCCTTCCGATGTTTGTGATTGCTTTACTGATGGTTTGTTCATCATCCTGTGTACACTTCTATATTTGTGATGGCTCTGTTGTTTGAAAGCCGCTTTGCGATTCATTTGAAGGGAAAGCGGCAAAGAAATATAATAAATCGACTCAAAACCACGTCGACATCTCTGCTGAGGAGACGTCTCCCTTTCATGCCTCCCACTTCATGCTTTTTAAGCTGCATTTATTTGCTTGGGAGATCTATACTCCGTCTTTCGATCCAGTGATCTCCAAGGTGGCTTGCAGAAGATTCAAACGTGACATGGGTCTGGAGGGAGCTATTGTGTGGGTGGCGCAGTGGATGTTTTAATAGAGCCATATCCCAGGGGCAAAGAATCAACCCCACCCCTCCGTCCTAACAAGTCTCTCTGGTGGCTATTTTTCTTTTAATGTCTATGCTAATTGCTTCCATGCAATTAATGTCACGTGCTGTCTGGCCTCAAGAGTGCACCCTGGCATGCACCTCCTCCATTTCAGCGGTGGATCAATAGCTGTGGACTGGCTACCTGCGATGGAAGCGAGTCTGCTGTTGTTGACCTTGCTCTGGAGGAGCAGATTTCAAGGAATCCCAAGGTCCCCAGAACACAGTTGAAAAAAGGCTCAAGCCAAGCGAGTGTGTCTGTTTTTCAGCTTTCAGATGTTAGGCGGTACGACTCCTTTGGCATCCTTAAATGAAAGAGACAAACCGTTCTCCAGATATCTCCTGGTGAAAATCAATGCCAGCTGAAACAATACCGGCGAATCTCTTTTTTTAATTGCTTTTGTCGATGTCGAAACAAGCCGACCGGCTAAGTTTAAGGCCCCGATCGCACCCTGCCAGTCAGCCATTTTGTTTGCACGGAAGCGGACCCGTCTCGATGTGGGTAGGCCCCGACTCTCGGAGACTGCAAGTCCCAGCAGGCCATGTGCCATCTTGATTTCGGCGGCTGCTGAAGCTGCTCAAATCAAGATGGCACATGGCCTGCTGGGAGTTGTAGTCTACTCAGCCTGGGCCGACCCACGTTAGCAGCCACCACCATCATGAAACGGCTTTCATTCGGGCGGGCTGGGTTGTTTTCTGCCGGGAGACATTGCTTTTGTCGGGCGCAGAGGCCTCATCGGTTTGCGCCACTTTGCCAAATAGGCCGGCGTCTGTGACCTTGACTGCATCCATTTCAGGTGTTGCTCTCCAAGGCTTGGGTTCTGACAGCTCTTGCTCAGAGCAGAAGCCGTTCCCAGAGCCTTTATGACACCTGTGCCCTTCTTTTTTTTAAAAAAAAAAACAACAACCGCACATCTCTGCACAGCAAAACACAGCAGTTTGCAGAAAATCAGACGGACTGGGGCGAAGGGGAGGCTTTTTAAAAGTAAAAAGGCCAAGCCGGGTTTTATTCTCCCTTTGAGACGAGCAGAGAAAATCTATACTGGAGGCATGAAAGGGCAATAAAGACAGACTTCCCCCCCTGCTTTCACTCTCCCCACACACCCCGAGCACAATTAATTGACTGGATCTCACCCTTCGTGCAGGAGCTGCGTTGTCCCTAACTTGGTGCCATGCTCCAGAGTTAAAGGAGAGAGCTGCTTTTTCTCAGCTCCCAGGGGCTGGAGAATTACCGTATTTTTCGCTCTATAACACGCACCAGACCATAACACGCACATAGTTTTTAGAGGAGGAAAACAAGAAAAAAAATATTCTAAACGAAATAGTGGATATATGATTTTTGTGGTTCATGCTGTGGCCACAGACATGTGATCTGACAGTGAGTTTGGAGTAGCCCAATGCAAAAATCCTGAGGATCCATGCTTTGTAACCATGGAGGAGGGAAGGAAGGGGAACCATGGATCCTCTGCTCACGACTGCAGCAGATCCCCCCCGCCACCCGCAGGCATTCCCTCCATAACACGCACAGACATTTCCCCTTACTTTCTAGGAGGAAAAAAATGAGTGTTATGGTGCAAAAAATACGGTAATGCAGAACCCAGCAAGTCCACAGGAAGGATCTTTCTGTCAAAGGAGAAATCCCATTGGTTCTTGGGCCTTCAGTGTTGCATGCAGAAAGTTGCAGGTTCAAGCCCCTACTCCAAGTAGGATTGCATAGAAGCCTTGTTACCCCTTCATCTTCCGACACCTCTTCTTCTCCCTCTCCTCTCTCTGACCTCTCACCGTTGTCCCACCACCACTCCCCGGGCTCTGAGTCTTCTCCCCTTGGGGTGGTGGTGGTTCCCCAGCTGGTTCCTCCCACCATTCCTCTGCGTCCAGCCAGTCTACGGCAGTGGGCATCATTGCCTCCTGGTCCAGTGAGTTCCAAAGTTTCACTAGGCATTTTGGGAACAGGCTGCTTTCTTTTACCTGTCCTGAATCTTCCATCATTCAGCTTCCAGGAGTTCTGGTGCGATGAGAGAGGAGACCTCCCCCAAGTCCTGATCCCCTCCCACTCCTCCAGGTCTCCTCCCCTGGGTTAGGCTCCTCCAGTTCCCCAATCTTTTCCCACCCCTCCTTCCCCTCCTGCCAGGACGTTTCCATGGGACTCATGGTAAACTGGGCTGGGGGGAAAGGGTCTCAAGGTGCCACACTCATGTGAGTTGCCACCTTGGTCATGGTTAGGGCTTCCTGGAATAGTCTTTGATAACTTAGGAAATTGTGTTGCATTTGTCCCTCTAGACTCTCCAACTCTATGGTTCTGATTCTAGGAAGTCTTTCCCACGATCTGCTACTTGACCCTTCCAGCTGGGAATGCCAGGATTGACCCTGAGAATTTTAGCATGCCAAGGATGTGCCCCTTCCACCGAGTTATGGGCCCTCCTGAAGGTATGGCGGATGAGGGCAAGGGCAGCCAGTTACCATGAGCAGAGTGGCAAAGACATGCACACATTGGAGTCTGGTTGGTGCTCCTGGATTTGGCATTTGAGTGTACGGAACTGCGTTGCCCTGAGTCAGGCTGCTGCTTCATCTAGCTCAGACGTCTTCTTTGGCGATCACTCGTAGCCGAGTAAGATTGTCTTCCATAAGCACGGTTTTTACAATGAGTCCGTAAGTGACTGTGAAGGCCAATTCTGGATCCACACATCCTTCCACAGTGGGGACATAGGTTTCCAGATGGGAGTTGATCACGGTGGGGATTTTCCAAGCATGCCTTCCTCTTAGCTCATTTTTCCCTTTCGTCCTGAGTTCGAGCGTCTTCAAAGCCCATGACACCTTTGGTAAAGGCTGTTCTCCAACTGGAGTGCTCACAGGCCAGTGTTTCCTAGTTGTCAGTGTTTATACTACAATTTTTAGATTTGCCTTGAGAGAGTCTTTAAACCTCTTTTGTTGACCACCAGCATTACGCTTTCCATTTTTAGGTTTGGAATAGCGTAGTTGCTTTGGAAGACGATCATCTTATCTCATTATACATGACTTAGCCATTTTTCACCTTCTCACCCCTTGCCTTTTCCTGCAAGACCTATTGCAGTCGTTAAGAGTCGTCAACAGGCTCATCTCAGCTATCTGCCAATCTCCCATTCCCACCACCCTTCTGAGTAATACCCCTCCCCACCTTCTCTCTATATAGAAGGATCTGGCAACTTCTGTTTCAGTGTATCTGAAGAAGTGTGCATGCACACGAAAGCTCATACCAAGAACTAACTTAGTTGGTCTTTAAGGTGCTACTGGAAGGAATTTTTTTATTTTGATCATCAGGCATCCACACTACATGACCAGTCCAACGAAGTTGATGTTGAAGAATCAGTGCTTCGACACTGGTGATCTTTGCTTCTCCTAGTACACTGACAGTAGTTCACCTGACTTCCCAAGTGATGTGTAGAATTTTTCGGAGACACCGTTGATGGAATCTTTCAAGGAGTTGGAGATGCCGTTTATAAGTGGCCCATGTTTCACAAGCATACAGTAGTGTTCACACCTACTATTCTGGTTGCCCAGTGCCTAAAAAACCACAGGTCTTAGAAGCTTTCTGCTTGTCTCATGCTTTTGGGGCGCTGGTCCGAGTGATTTCCCATTTGCCCCTGCTTTTTACCTTCGAACTGGATCAGAAATCAACCCCCAGCAAACCCAACTGACGTTTCAGCATTGGGAGCAGGTTTTCCCAAGGGAAAGTGGCAGGGCAAGTGGAGTTGTGAACAGCCCCTAACTGGCAATGGCTTTCCAGGGTTTCGAATGGGTGGGTGGGTGCCTCTCCCAGCCCTGCGCCGAGAATTGAACCTGCAGAGCTGCGATGCTTCCCCAGAGATGTGGGAACACAAGGAACCTGTCTTATAATAAACACGGTCCATTGGTCTGCTGATTGGCAGAGGTTCTCAGGGACAGATCTTTCCGCAGCCCTACCTGGGAACGTGGGCGGATTGAACCTGGTACCTAAGACAGGCTCTGTCCTTCTCTTCGCTTTCATTCCTGCCTCACGATTCTGCCTTCAAGTGTTCCTTTGGACTATGAAAGGAGAAGTGAGGAAAGGGAAGAGAGGGAGGGAGGGGGGAAAGAGGTACCAAGGGGCCGAGGGGATGTCAGAAGGACTCCTCTCTCCAGACAGCTGGTGCGAAGAGAAGGATGCGACAGAGCCCTCCTGGGTCCCAGAGGGAGAGATGGAGATTAAATAGCAAGAGAGCTGTGAGGCTAAAGTAGCTCAAGGCAAAAGATCAGGATGGGGAGGAGGAGGAGGGGGACGGGTTGGGGGTGCGTGCGAAGGAAGGCAGGGAAGCGGGAGGGGGAGAGACAGAGGGAAGCCACCAAAACACACAATTCCTTGCTTTTCGACATCTCTCCACGATGCAGCTAAGCTATACAAATCTAGCCAGCGTTGAGCCCTTATCTTCCAGGAGCAGAAACAATTGGCCTGCAGGAAGGAGAAGGGGAAGGCAAGGGAGGAAGAGGGAGAGAGAAGCAATCTGTTTGATTGACAAACAAAACAGGGGGGTGGTGGAAACACACACACACACCCCAAGAAGGAAGAAAGGAGGAGGAGGAGGCAGCAGCTGTCTGGCTGACACTTTCTCCTCGACACCTCCCTCCCGCTCGCTGCTGATGGTGCCTCTGCTCCTGCTGCCAGCGAGATGTTCTGACTGGCTGTGTTCAATGTCAGCCGCTCGGCAGCAAATGCCATTGACAAACCTGCTGCCTCCAGCTGCGGCGGAGCTGGAACGAGCCCCAGATTATACCGCAAAGCCACCGGGGGAGAGCCGGGGCAGCAAATGCAGCATCTCAGCGCTGCCTCAGCTCACTCTCTCTCCCCCCACTCCATCTTTGGGGTTCTGCTTCTCCCCCCAGGCTTCTGCTCTTAATTTGGAGACTCAGTTGTAAGCGTTTCCTCTTCCCACCCAACTGTCCTGGCCAAGCCGCCAAGGAGCTGGCTGCCCACGACTGCTGATCTTGTGATCCGGACAAACGTCCCACCTGCCAATGGTAGGGCCGGGGCGAAATGCCAGGAAGGATGTATTCTCTCCATGACATTCAGCCTCGTTTTGTCCTGGTTAACGATGTCCCTTCTTCCACTACCAGCTTTCTCCCAGTGTCTACTCATGGGCCGTTCTTGCAATTGGGGTACAAACCTTGCCTCTGCCACAAATTCACCCTGTCAATCTTCTCCAACCGGGTGCCCATTCTGCCCAGATGTTTTGGGCCACAACTCCCAAGCTCCCTGAACAGCGCAACCACCCAAGGGAGCCAGCTGGGTGGGAGGGCAGCTGCCTGCAACACAGGGGATCGCCCCCTTAGCCTACCTCGCAGGCTCGTCGTAAGAGATGAAATCATGCAGTGACATTGTGTGCTATGCACTCAGAAGTGCTAATTTCAATAAGTCATATTATGGTACCATCAGCCCCGCATGGAGGCCCTCAGTGCAATAGTGGCTGCTTCATCAGCCTGCAGAGCCTGAGAGCCGAGTGCACTTGCACAGCCCCTTTTATATGCTCTGCCTCTGCCACAGTGGTGCAGTTTTCCCAGGGTCCTAGCTTCCCCCTCCTCCCATTCCACCTTGCTAACTCCTGTGAGAACGGGTCTTGTTCCAAGCCTAGCCCTGAGGTCCTTTGGTAGCGTCCACACCACACATTGAAAGCGCCCTGAAACCGTTTTAAACAGTCATGGCTCACCCCACCCCACCCAACGAGAGCTGTAGTTTGTAGGGGTGCGGAGAGTTGTCAGGAGGCTCCCCTGCTCCCACGGCAGAGCTACAATTCCCAGAGTTGTGTGGGAAGAGGGGTTGCACGTTAAACCGCTCGTGGGGAGCAGGAGAGACATGAATAATTCCCGTTCCCTTCGCAGAGCTACAGTCTCCAGAGTGGTGACCTAAATGTTATTATCTGCCTGACCAGGGTTGGTAACAGAATGCTAGACTTGATGGAAACCTTTGTTCTGATTCTCCTTATTTTGCAAGAAGCTATCTTTAGTTGAGGGCTCATCCAGGTTTCATTTTGTGCTGTGTTTCCATGCTTTAAAGCTCAGTGCCTGAGTGCTAATTTTTTTTGCCTGTGCTTCCTCTGCAAAATACCCAATCTTTACCACTGAATCGGAGCAAACAGCAGTCCACGGAAAGCCCAATTGCTGTTTGTTCCGATTCAGCGTTAAAGAGCAGCTTTTCCTGGGGAAGACGAATGTGGGGCAGCACTCAGATATGGAGCTTGAAAGCATGGAGGTGTCTAGAAAGTCTGGGGCAAAAAAAACCCCCCCAGAGTGCCGTTCTTCTCTCTCGCATTACACCGGAACTGGTAGACATCCAATGAAACTGAATATTGGAAGATTTGGGGCAGATAAAAGGCAGTACTTTGTCACGCAGCACTGTTAAACTGTGGAACTCACTCCCACAAGAGGAGTGATGGCCACCTAGTGGGATGGCTTTAGAATTGGATTGGACAATTCTAGACATACATTGGTACCTCTGGTTAAGTACTTAATTCGTTCCGGAGGTCTGTTCTTAACCTGAAGAACCACTTTAGCTAATGGGGCCTCCCACTGCTGCTGCGCCGCCAGAGCACGATTTCTGTTCTCATCCTGAAGCAAAGTTCTTAACCCGAGGTATTATTTCTGGGTTAGCGGAGTCTGTAACCTGAAGCATATGTAACCTGAAGTGTATGTAACCTGAGGTACCACTGTACTCTACAGTTTTTCTTCAGATCGTATAAATCTTTCGCCTTTTTAGAATTGGATTGGACAAATTAATGGAGGCTTTCTACTAGCCGTGATGGCTGTGCTCTGCTTCCACAGTTGGGGGCAGTACTAAGAAATAATAATAATGATAATAATTTTTTTATTTGTACCTCACCCATCTGACTGGGTTGCCCCAACCACTTTGGGTGGCTTCCAAGAAATATAAAAGCATAATAAAACATCAAACATTAAAAACATCCCTATATAGGGAAGTAGGGCTTCTGAGTACCAGTTGCTGGAAAGCCCAGGACCGGAGAATGCTCTTGTTATGTGCAGGTATAGAATCGTAGAAGGACCCCAAGGGTCAACTAGTCCAACCCCTTCAATGCAGGGATCTCAACACACTGTGCCCCATCCAATTTGAAACCATACCAGACCCTGCTTAGCTTTGCAAATGTGCTAGCAGTTTTATCTCTGCATCACCGGGAGGTCCTGTTTGCAGGTTTCCTGCAGCATCAGGTCGGCCCCTGTTGTAACAGAATGGTTGACCAGAAGTTCTTATAAACAAGGCCCTCCCAAGTGTCCCTATTTTCTGGGGACAGTCCCAGATTTACAGAAGCCGTCCCAGTTTCTGATTTGATCCCAGAATGTTCTGCTTTTCTTTTGGACGTCCCTATTTTCATTGGAGAAAAGTTGGAGGGTATGGAGTTATGTGACCCCTGAGCCAAGGAGAGAAGTAACTATACAACCTTTAGAAGTCATGAGGTACAGTCATACCTCAGGTTACAGTTGCTTCAGGTTGCGTTTTTTCGGGTTACGGACCGCCGAAACCTGGAAGTACCAGAAGAGGTTACTTCTGGGTTTTGGCAGTCGCGCATGCGCAGAAGCGCTAAATTGCGCTTTGCGCATGCGCAGAAGCGCCAACCCGCGCATGCGCAGAAGCACCGAATTGCAACCCACACGGATCCCACACAGATCACATTTGCAACCCGAGTGTCCACTGTATAGGGAAGTTTTAAAATGTTTAATGTTTTATTATGTTTTTATATATGTTGGAAGCTGCTCAGAGTGGCTGGGGCAACACAGTCAGATGGGCAGGGTATCAATAATAAAATTGCTGTTGTTGTTGCATAAATAATAAAGTTGTTGTTAAATAGGATGTCGTTGTTTTCATCGGAGAAATGTTGGAGGGTATGACAAACAACACAGCCGAGAATGCTTTGCTGCTAAACAACCTGGACCCAGTGGGATTTTTCCAAGCTGGAAAATGTCTTCCTCGCTTCCCCACTTGCCGGTTTCGCCTTCCCTATCAAAGCCGGGAGAGGGGAGGGCGGCCCCTCCAGAATTCCTTCATTGCCCTTTTTGTTGACCTCTTGTCCCCCTGCCCTCTCTCAGTTCCCATCAAGGAAATGGCGGCTGGTTGCCTGGTGGTGCTTAGCCAAGCCAATCGGAGAAAGGCCACTGCTGGGCTTTTCATCCTTTGTGGAGCGGCATCGCCATCCGACAGGGAGGCTGGCTGCGAGCTGTATAATGAGTGAACTTTAAAGGCAACCTTGTCCAGAGCGGACAACCCCTGTCAGTTAAAAGGGGGCTGCTTAACCAAGCCGCCTTCTCGGAGAGGAGCCGAGTTCGCAAGACGCGACAACTCCAAATTAGTGGCTTTGGAGGAAAGCAGAGACCACCACTCTCTGCCACACACACACCCCGGGGTCAAGAAGAAAGAGCTGTGGAAAGAGGCGGCTGCGAAAAGCAAGGAGACATAAAAGAGGAGGAGGAGAAGCAAACACTCGGTTGGCGTATCAACATTTCGCAGGGACAAATCTTCTAAGAAGAGATGCTGGGGATTTCAAGAAAGACCGGCTAACCTAACCCAACCCAACCACTTCTGTCCAGATAAGAACTTCACTCTGCACTGGATTTTGCCTTTCCCAAAGGTTATGTCTCTTAGTGATTTACAAACACCTCCCAAATACAGTGGTACCTCGGGTTACAAACACCTCGGGTTACAGACTCCGCTAACCCAGTAGTAGTACCTCGGGTTAAGAACTTTACCTCAGGATGAAAACAGAAATGGTGCGCCAGCGACGCGGCAGAAATGGGAGGCCCCATTAGCTAAAGTGGTACCTCAGGTTAAGAACGGTTTCAGGTTAAGAACGGACCTCTGGAACAAATTAAGTTCATAACCAGAGGTACCACTGTATATTTTAAAAGGTGTGTTTAAGAGGGAAATATAACAACAAAAAATATCAGTGCTTTCCCCCCCATCTGGAAGTCTTTGCCATTATAAGAGAACAAGGGAGGTGTTCGCGGTGAATTGCAGCACCGCTTTTTCTACAAAAATAGCTCTGACTATTATTAGGGGCAGCCCATCTGACTAGGTTGCCCCAGCCACTCTGCGCAGCTTCCAACATATATAAAAACACAAGCATCAAACATTGGAAAACTTCCTTACACAGGGCTGCCTTCAGATGTCTTCTGAAGGTTGTATAGTTGCTTATTTCCTTGACATCAGCTGGGAGGGCGTTCCACAGGGCAGGTGCCACTACCGAGAAGGCCCTCTGCCTGGTTCCCTGTAGCTTCACTTATCCCAGTGAGGGATTGGCCAGAAGGCCCTCGGAGGTGGACTTCAGTGTACGGGCTGGACGATGGTGGTGGAGATGCTCCTTCAGGTATACAGGACCAAGGTTGTTTAGGCCGTATGTTTAAAAATCCAGTGCGAATAATAGTGTAGAATTGGGACAGGGTGGACTTGGTGGGTGATTGCATAGGAAAGTGATAACGACTGGAAGCAGACCAGCCTTAAATTTGTTTTATCCCATCTTTTTCACCAAGGAGCTCCAGGTAGCAGACATGGTTTTCCCTCGCGGGCGGAGGAAGGGGGGTACAGTGGATGCAACTTGCCCCGGGTGTCATCCCTGGGGGGGGGGTGTTTGGCATCGCTGCCCTGAACCCCTGGGATGCTTGCTGCAGGCGGCAGCCCTCTGGGATGCTCACTGTTTGCCACAGGCGGCCAGACCCCCCCCCCGGGGTGCACAGCCGGAGCAGCTAGCTCTGCCTCTGTTCTCCCTGTCATCATTTAATCCCCACAACCACCCTGTGAGGTTGGTTAGGCTGAAAGGAAGTGACTGGCTTCCATGGTCACCCAGTGAGCTTTGTAGCCGAGTGAGGGATTTGAACCCAGGTCTCCTGGGTCCTAGTCTGACGCTTTAACCACTACACCACACTGACCTTACCCAACCTGGCTGAGGCCGATGGAGATTGTAGTTCGAAACATCTGGAAGGCATTGAGGAAGTTTGGGAAAGACTGATTTGTCTAGATGTATTCTTAAAGGTAAAGGGACCCCTGACCATTAGGTCCAGTTGCGGATGACTCTGGGGTTGCGGCGCTCATTTTGCTTTATTGACTGAGGGAGCCGGCATACAGCTTCCGGGTCATGTGGCTAGCATGACTAAGCCGCTTCTGGCCAACCAGAGCAGCACATGGAAACGCCATTTGCCTTCCCGCCGGAGTGGTACCTATTTATCTACTTGTATTGGTGTGCTTTAACACCCTCCAATTCTCCAAGCTCGTCTCCATGACATGGCTAAAGACTCTTCGTTGTGTGGCTCTGTGCTGGGGTAGTCCATCATCCAGGACGGTTCTGACTGGGGTTGATGGGAGCTGTAGTCCTACGGCACCAGGAAGGCAGCATGTCGAGCTTGTTATCTCAAGACAACAATCTGCTTGTATCCAAGGCATGCAGGAACTAGGTGGTCTCCATGGCTCCCTCGCTAGGTTTACCATTTTGAACTCCGAAAAAAATATATTTTCCCTTATATTTATTCTCTCTCCTATCCTGTCTAAAAGCCTGACCCCCAGCAGAAGGAGTTGCACCGAACCAAAGTTCTCCTAAGGGTCTTTGCTGTCTGGTCTTAGCTGAGTACACAGATTGGCAGAATCTCACAGGTGACGGTTGGTGGTAGAAGTAGACAAGCAGTAGACTGCTGTAGGAAATCTCTTACCCAGTTTTGATTTCTGCCAGCTCTGGTTGTACGTCTCTTTCTCCCGTGTTTTTGTCAGTTAATGGCTTTAGCATATTTCTGTTTCGAAATTTGTCTGGTTCTCGCTGTGCGTCTGTTCTTTCCATGTTTTCCGTCGTTGGCCTTAACCCAAGAATGTCTTTTGGGCATGCTCTTTCACTTGCAGGGGAATGCATCATAGGACTTGTAGTCTTAACTGAGCACAGCCATTCTCACTACACTTTCTCTCTGGCTGTCACCTTGCATCATGGCTTTTGCAGTATTAAAGCTGCACAAACACCAGTTTTAATTTCTTCCGGTTCTGGTTGTAAGTCAGTTTCTCCGGCGTTTTCTCAACTGATGACTTTAGCAGATTTCTGTTTTAAAATTCTGTGTGTTTGGTTCTCCTTGCTTTCAGTTACTTTTCTTAAGGCCCTGGATGTTTTTTGTCCGTGTTCTTTAACTTTCAGGACAATGGATCATAGCATTTGCAGTATAACTAAGCACAGTCATTCTTCTCATGCTTTATCACTGACTGTCACACTGCATCATGGGTTCTGCCATATGAAAACTGTGCAGTCCATAAGTCCCGCTGGTTCTGGTTGTTTCTCTGTTCCTTCTGTGTTTTCTCAGTTGCTGGCTTTAGCAGATTTCTGTTTTGAAATCCTGCCAGTTCCCGCTGTCTGCTGCATTCATAGGTAGCATCCCACGCAGAGGTCCTTCCCGCTACCTTCTGCTTGAACCTTGAACCTGGAAGTGTCAAGATTTGAACTCAGAACCTTCTGCCTGCAAGGCAGGTGCTCTGTGACTGAGCTACAGTCCTCTCCCTGATTCATTTATTCTGTGATAGGCTCCCCTTCAGCGATTTCACATCCAGGACGACGAAAGTTCTTTGGGTTAAAAGTATGTTTGAAAATCGTAATTGGCCTGTGATGTGTTGCCAGCAGTTCAGAATTCACCTCGGCAGCTGCAGGAGGATTTGAAATGGCAGGCTGCGTACTGAACGGCTCCCTCATGTTCGTGCGCATGCATTTAGCAATGTGCGTGCTAGGGAGAGAAGATGCTTCCCTCCCCCCCCATGGAAATTTAACTTCCCTGGAGTAGAATCTGGACGACGCTAAACAACTCTCCCGAACAACTCATGCATCCCCTAAAAGGAAGGAAGAAAACAGAAACATGGGCCATGATTTGCCAGGCTGAGGAACCAGAAAGCCAGGAATTCCTTGCAAATGGAAACAGGCAGAAGTCATGTGGCGACTCTTGCAACAAGAGAAAATGGAGCATGAGTTTAGGGGTCAAAGTGCATAGCTAAACTGTGGAACTCCCTGCCACAGGAGACAGTGATGGCCACTCACTTGGATGGCATTAAAAGAGGATTAGACAGATTCATGGAGGAGAGGGCTATCGGTAGCTACCAGCCACAGGAAGGGAGAGCGCTCTCGTATTCCAGGGGAAAAAGCTGGTGATCCTCTTGAAGCCTTGTTCTTGCTGTGAAATGGTAAGGGTTATTGTTTCGTATGGTATTATAATTCATAGAAGATTCATAGAATTGTAGAGTTGGAAGGGACCCTGAGGATCATCTATTCCAAACACACACACGTGCACAATGCAGGACTGTGGCCCCACAGAGGACCTTAAGGTCCACAAATAGCAACATCCTAGAGGTCCCAGGCCTGAAGGAAGTTAAATTAGCCTCAGCCAGAGCCAGGGCCTTTTCAACACTGGCCCCGGCCTGGTGGAACGCCCTGAGACCAGGGCCCTGCGGGATCTGATTTCTTTCCGCAGGGCCTGTAAGACAGAGTTGTTCTGCCTGGCCTTTGGCTTGGAATCAACTTGATCCCCTTCCCCTCTTTCTTTTTTTCTTTCTCCTCCTGTGATGGAACTCCTATTTGGGGACTTCCCTGGTTTTTTTTCTGGCCCACGTAGGACCAGTCTGGATAGTTAGCCTTGGTGAAGACTTGACGTTTTCATCCCCCCAAAAATGTTTTTGATTTGAGTTTCCATTGAAATGAGGCTGCATTTTAATGTTTTAATGTTGTGTTTTAATCTTGTTTTTATGTTGTAGTTCAATCAATTTGTTTTTACAGTGGAACCTCGGGTTAAGTACTTAATTCGTTCTGGCGGTCCATTCTTAACCTGAAACTGTTCTTAACCTGAAGCACCACTTTAGCTAATGGGGCCTCCTGCTGCTGCTGCGCCACCGGAGCACGATTTCTGTTCTCATCCTGAAGCAAAGTTCTTAACCCGAGGTACTATTTCTGGGTTAGCAGAGTCTGTAACCTGAAGCATATGTAACCTGAAGCGTATGTAACTCGAGGTACCACTGTATATCGGTTGTTAGCCACCCTGAGCCCGGTCTTGGCTGTGGAGGGCAAGGTATAAATAAAATTTATTATTAGTATTATTAGTATGCAGCTCCCCCATATGGGGATCAAACCTGTGACCTTGGTGTTCTCAGCACCACAGTCCGACCAACTGAGCCACAGTGGGTATTGTGTTAATGTATTTTTATGCTGTAAACCGCCCTGTGACCCTTCGAGGAAGGCTGGTCTATAAATTTGATATAAACCAATAAATGGTGAGATTACAGGCAGCTGCCTTGATTAAATTCCGCTTGTTATATTTGTACGTGGATGGTTGTTTCAAGCTGTTCTAGGTACACCCCTTCGGTATTACTTGATAAAGCTGTCTATAAATTCTTCTAAAATATAAAATAAATATCCGGTCAGACCATTGATCCATCTTCCTCAGGGCTGTCGGCGCTAAGGATGGGTTTGGAAAAGGGATTTGAAACCAGAAAGTGGTCGGTTGTCCCCAAGATTGCTATGGGATGTTCATACATATTCCAACTTCTGAGAGGGGAAGTTGCCCGCCCATCAGCACTGCCATTGTGAAGGGAAATGGAGGATAATGTGAGAGGAAAGGGGAAGGGTAGTTTTTCAGTGGCCAAACATCAGCTTTGCTTGCAGAAGGTTGCAGGTTCAAGCCCTGGCATTTCCAGGAAATAACTGTGGGAGTCCCCCTGTCTGAATCTCTGGAGACCCACTGCCATCAACCTACACAAATATTGACCTAGATGGAACAATGGTCAACCTTTGTATAAGGCAGCTTCCTTCCAAAGTTCCTATGTTTTGGGTGATGAAAGCAAAAATGTTGAAAAAAACGAAACTTAGACATTTTGTGGGATGTTTTGTGAAACACTCTGATTTCGTTCATTGTCATAGGTGTGAATGTTCTATTGATCAATCCTCTCTGCTGCAGGCAATGATTTTGCATTTCGAAGTTTGTTTGCTGTGTATGTCTGTGAGCGTGGATCTCATGTAGCAGAAAACAGAGTGCAATTTGTTCCCCCAAGTGTAAGGGAAAGCTGAGAAACACACTATATGGGCACCAGTATTTAAAGAAACATAGATCAATTGGGAAAGACTTGGGGGAATGGAATGGCTTTCAATCTGTTGTGTTCCTGATAGTTTTAAGTTTGTTCTGTTTTCCCTCTCACCAAGGAAGAATGTGGACCAGACACCATGGGAGAATTTAGATGCAAACAACATCTAGAATTGGCAGTGTGGGTATTTGCGAAGGCAGGGCAGAGGAGAGCTGTTTATGAGCTCTTAAGAAAGGCTTCCTTCAAATTTAAGCTTTCTTTGGAGCGACACAATGCAGATTCACACAGGCATGTTCAGAACTCAACATCATGTTATGACTTGCATGTGTGGATGAGCAATCCCACTCAAACCCCATGGAGATCTTTCAAATGGCATTATCATCTCATCAGGGAGCACAGCTCAGTTATACCTCATACCAGCAAGTCGCCTAGCAATGGCTTTCCGGGGTTTTAGGTAGAAAGCAGGCCTTCCCACCACCTGTTAACTGATCCTCCTAATTGGATATTCTAGGGGTTGATCCTGAGACCTTTTGAATGCAGAACATGTGCGCTGCTGCCAAGCTACAGCCCCTTGCACCATACCAGAACACTTACGAGTTCAAACATATTTTATCCTGAAACACACATTTATGAAAATGTGTGTGTGTGTGTGTGTGTGTGTGTGAGAGAGAGAGAGAGAGAGAGAGAGAGAGAGAGAGAGAGAGAGAGAGAAGAAAACAATTGCACTATTTGGAGAAGTGCAAAACCTGAAGGATAATTATGTTCTGATCCATGTTTTCATCTGAGAGGTGTGAATTAGGGCCACATTACCACTATACAGTGGGACCTCAGGTTAAGTACTTAATTGGTTCCGGAGGTCCGTACTAACCTGAAACTGTTCTTAAACTGAAGCACCACATTAGCTAATGGGGCCTCCTGCTGCTGCTGCGCCGCCAGAGCACGATTTCTGTTCTCACCCTGAAGCAAAGTTCTTAACCTGAAGCACTATTTCTGGGTTAGCGGAGTCTGTAACCTGAAGCATATGTAACCTGAAGCGTATGTAACCTTAGGTACCACTGTACATTTAAAGCAGGATCATAGCACTTTAAACAGAAAGAATTAAGGGAGCTGAGGTTTATTAGGAGACCCCCTATTCCACTCACAAAAGTTACGATTCCCAGAGTTCCTTGGCAAGAGAGATTGGTGGTTAAGCCACTCTGGGAATTGTAGCTCTTTGATGGGAATAGGGGTCTCCTAACATCTGTGAGCACCCTTCCGAAACTACAGCTCCCAGAATTCTTTGGAGGAAGCCATGGCGGTTTAAAGTGGTACAACAGTAGGTGCCTAGCTCAGTTTCCTTAAATATGTGCACCCAGCGCAATTCTTCTCCGTCCTCGCATACGTATCGCTTCTGCCTGCGGCAAGGAGCAACGCAGCCTCGTTCAAAACAAAAATGCCTCTGCCACAAATTGATGTGCCGAACTTTTCACAATCTCCAGCTGATGCTCAGCGCGCCTCCTTCGACGTGCTTCTTCCTCGAGCGATTCCGCTGCCAGCTTCCTTGGCTGTGGTTCAAGTGCCTCTAGAAAGGCTCGTGCAGACAGCTACCCTGCTGAGGGCTCTGGCGCATAAACTCTGGCAGTTCTGGGAAAAGGGAGGGCAGCAGTAGAAGCCTCAGGCAGAGCCCGGCTTGCTTTCTCCCCCAGCTACGGGGCCCTGGCAGTTCAGATGGGCATCCTGTTGGCCAGCCAGAACGCCGGACAATCGGCGCAGCTGTTGAGGCCTCTGGCAGGTGGGCAAAGCCAGGGAGATACCTTCCCTCTGAGCTGCTGGGCACTGGCAGCTCGGACAGAAATCCTGCTGTCTGCTTGGGAGGCAGAGTGGTAGAAGAGTAAATATGGAAGTTTTGGCACGTGGGCATAGCTTTCGCCTCCCTTCCTTTAGCCACCGGCAAGCTGGCACCTCCTGCCTGTTATGCAATTTCCTCTGCTGTGTGGTCTCCTTCCCGCGTTGCAAAAGAGGGAAAAAGAAGAAAAAGAAGGCCTCTTCTCTCTTTCCCCTTTACGCCTCCTCCCCGCCCCCCCCCCCCGCAATAACATAAACTCGCCCTGCACGTTTACGACTCCCAAGCAAAAAGGACATGGTTAGAATTCCCGTCTCCCTCCGTGCGCGGCACATGGAATGCTTCTCTCCCCCCTGAAAAAATAAACCAGCTTCCTCCCCCACCCAAAGCCGCCCACCTCCACCGAAAGGTGCAGCAGGGACGCTTTAAATGCCAAGCCGAGGCAGGCCGTTAATCATATCCCCTTAACAGGTTTATTTGCTCATTAAACATTTAAGACTTGTTTCGCTTTATCAATAGCGCGGAGGCGTGAAGGCCCTGGCGCAAAGATTTATGCCGGGCACAATAGGATTGGTTGGGTGTGTTCCCCCCCGCCACCCGCTTCTCTTCTCAAACTGCCAGCCTAAGAGAGATCATTTAGAATTTTCCTCTCCCGACCGAAACGGGAGAGATTTTGCCTTTCCCCGTCTTTGCAGCCCCCTCCGCGCCCGGCTACGGTTCCCTTCTCCCCTCTCTAGCGCATGAATTAAGGGCTGGTATCTTTCCAAGCCGGAGCAGAGGATTCAAAGCCCTCGTTTGCTGAAGCTTTCTGGCACGGGGAGATCATCTGCCAGCCCTCCTGTTTCCATCCAGCCTCTCGCCTTCCTGCAGGTGTTAAGAGCGCAAGGAAGCCTCTCCTGCCAATCGCAGCGCAGGCCGCAGGGTGGTGAAGGTCTCTCCGCGAGGCGGCCTCCCCTTTAACAGCCTGCCAAAGCCGACGGGGGCGGCAAGCCCCGGCATGCGGCGCTCTGCCGGGATCCCCTCCTCGGATGAAAAAAAGAATTAGAAGGAGAGTCTCGTGTCGGGACCTGCCGTCAACCAAGCTCCAGCTTGGCATCCAACGGCTGCCGCAGCCTGCTCATCGTTTGACGGGTGGCTCTTGAGTGCCAGCGGAGCTTCAAGGTGGAAGCTTATTTCTCTCAAACAGAGGGTGAGGCGGGACGAAACAGCCCTGCGTGCTGGATCAGGCCCAAATAGTAATAGTTTTATTCATTATATGCCGCCCAACACACATAAAAATAGAATGAAACCTCGAGCATTAAAAACCTCCCTAGCCTTCAGATGTCTTCTAAAAGTCAGTATTATTTATTTCCTTGACATCAGAAAGGAGGGTGTTCCACAAGGAGGGTGCCACCACCGAGAAGGCCCCTCTGCCTTGTTTCCTGTAACGATGGGGGTGGAGACGCTCCTTCAGGTAAACTGGGCCAAAGCCATGTTGTCCTAAAGTAGGGAACGTCAAGTCTGGGGCGGCCAGAGGTGGTCTGCCAGGCTGCTCTGTCTCGCCATCGGGTCTCTTCCCAGGACACTCCTCTCACCAGCCCAGGTCTTTCATTCTTTCCTCCACACTGGAGCAAGTCCTTGAACTCTGATGGTGACTCTTGCTTGCCTGGGTGGAAGACAGAGAGGGCTGTGTGAGTGTGTGTCAAAAGCAGGCTACTGTACGTTCATTTTGTCAGCATATTTTGTCCCTTGGCCTGGCCTCCATCGGCATGCGGCCCTCAGAAGGTCGCTTACAAGAGAATGAGGCCCTGAGGCTGCAAAAGGTTCCTTGCTCCTGGTCTAGCCCAACACAATGGCCAAACCATACAACTCCAGGAAGCTCACAAGCAGGTCAGAAGGCAGTAGCCCTCTCCTGCTGTTTCAGCAACAACAACAACAACAACAACGGCAATAACAACAGCTCGATTTCCATTGGCAACTGCCTTTGAACCTGAATCATAGAATCATAGAGTTGGAAGAGACCACAAGGGCCATCGAGTCCAACCCCCTGCGAAGCAGGAAACACCATCAGAGCACTCCTGACATATGGTTGTCAAGCCTCTGCTTAAAGACCTCCAAAGTAGGAGACTCCACCACACTCCTTGGCAGCAAATTCCACTGTCGAACAGCTCTTGCTGTCAGGAAGTTCTTCCTAATGTTTAGGTGGAATCTTCTTTCTTGTAGTTTGGATCCATTGCTCTGTGTCCGCTTCTCTGGAGCAGCAGAAAACAACCTTTCTCCCTCCTCTATGTGACATCCTATGTGACCTGGAGGCTCTACAGAGCCTATTATGGCTCTGGGCTGCAACACCGCTTACTGTAGATGGAGCTGTGTGAAGGAACTCTCCTCCAATAAAATAAAAAAACCCCTGAGATACAGTAGGCCTCTGAATAAAGCTACTGCCGTCGAAGGCCAGGACTAGGACAAGGGAGATCCCAACCTAGGTAGAATTTGATCTGGAAATGGAGGGTCCAGTTTCTACCATGACTTTCAGAACCCGGGAGATTCCAGCTCTGTTCCAAAAACTGCACATGAGCTGAGGCCTAGTGCGGCCTGCACATTGGTCTCCAGCAGAGGCTAGGCCTGCCTTTTTGCAACCTGCCAGGCCTGGCCGAGGACGTGGTTGATGGCAGCACTGATTCTGCATTTTTTTCAAGACGAGGCTGACAAGCCCTGGTCACACTGGGTGGGCTTTTCTGAAAGACCTGGTGCGGATTGCTGAAATCCGTTGCGGAACCCATAGACCTCTCTTCGTAGAAGCATGCATGGTCCAGAGAAAGTACCGTATTTTTCGCCCTATAAGACGCACTTTTCCCCCTCCAAAAATGAAGGGGAAATGTGGGTGCGTCCTATGGGGCGAATGCAGGCTTTCGCTGAAGCCTGGAGAGTGAGAGCGATAGGTGCGCACCGACCCCTCTCGCTCTCCAGGCTTCGCGGACCTCTCCTCAAGCAGCGGGAACGCTCCCGCTGCTTGGGGAGAGTTGCCGGCATCCCGAAGCCTGCGCACGCTGATCTCAGCGCGTCCAGGCTTCGCGGATCTCTCCCCAAGCAGCGGGAACGTTCCCGCTGCTTGGGGAGAGTTGCCGGCATCCCGAGGCCTGCGCGCGCTGATCTCAGCGCGTCCAGGCTTCGCGGATCTCTCCCCAAGCAGCGGGAACGTTCCCGCTGCTTGGGGAGAGTTGCCGGCATCCCGAAGCCTGCGCGTGCTGATCTCAGCGCGTCCAGGCTTCGCGGATATCTCCTCAAGCAGCGGGAGCCACCGCTGGGCTCCCACGGCTTGCAGAGAGCTGCCTGTTTGGGGGCTGGGGTCGGGGGAAGTTCGGGCTGCCCCAGCCCCGCGCCTGGGGGGGGAAATAATTTCCCCCCCTTTATTTCCCCCCCAAAAAACTAGGTGCGTCTTATGGGACGGTGCGTCCTATAGGGCGAAAAATACGGTAGATAGAGAAAGGCTTTTCTCCTCTTGTTACACTAGACTCCATGGACAACCTACGAAGCTGAATGCTGGGATATTCAGAACAAACAAAAGAGCGTACTTCTTCACGCAGTGCCTGGTTAAACTATAGAACTCCCTCCCACAGGAGGAAGTGATGGCCACCAATTTGGGTGGCTCTGGAAGAGGACAGGACAAATAGATGAAGGATATGGCTATGAATAGCTTCTATGGCTATGCTTTGCCTCTTTGGTCTGAGCCATAATGTTTATGAATGCCAGTGGCTGGAAAAACACTATGTGGGGAGTGTTCTTGTTCTCAAATCCTGCTTCTGTGTTTCCTACAAGCATCTATCTGGTTGGTAGGATTGCTAGACCTTCAGGTCTGACCTGAAGTCTCCAGGTTTCCTGTCGCCCTCCAGGTGGCAGTTGTCGGGCTTGAATGTCCAGGTGCGCGAGAGTGCCTTTATTTTTAAAAAACGTTAAGAAGACTGTTCATGCGGGTTGCAGGTGTCAGCCCAGCAGAAACAGGCTGTGCATTACAGCATTGATACCCTGGGGGATTCCCCCCCCCTTCAGTTGCCTCTCCCAATTAACTTCCGTCTCCAGGGCCTGTGCCCGTGATATCGCATGGGACTGCTTCTACGTCTCAGGCTTGTGCCCTGAAATCTTAGGGTCTGGGATGCTCCTGAGCTGGCAACCCTGCTGGTTGGCCACCTTAGACGAGCTAAGGGCCTGATCCGGCAGGGTTCTTACTAGATCCTGCCAAGACCTTTTTGCCCTGAGCAGCCCGCAACTCTGTAGTTTGCCTGCCTCTCGCCTTTGCAAGAGAAGACAAAACAACAACAGCAACCGGTTACCTAGCTCCCCGCCACTTTTTAGCAAAGCGACTCTGCCAAAGTGGCAGTGCGGGCTGGGGGGGGGGCGGAGAGAGAGAGGCGGGGAGGAAGAGAAAGCAGTAATCTCTCTGCACCGGGAGAGCTGGCTGCTACCTCTGCGATCTCAGCCAATAATGACAAAGAAGCCCGGCTGGTGCCAGAGATAGAGAGAGCCGAGCCCCCCAAGCTCTACGGCAAAGTCACAGCTATGGGGTAAGCGATGCCGCGGGAGGGATACTGCCTTCCTATAACCTGAGTA
This sequence comes from Podarcis bocagei, assembly GCF_964188305.1. Taxonomy (NCBI): domain Eukaryota; kingdom Metazoa; phylum Chordata; class Lepidosauria; order Squamata; family Lacertidae; genus Podarcis; species Podarcis bocagei. Next base: position 50,101,141 of record NC_138139.1, on the reverse strand, counting down.
ATAGCAACAAGGAGTCATTGATTGCCTTCGAAACCTCCTCTCCACCTCTCTCTCTTTGGCGTGCAATCTCTCTCTTCCTCTCTCTCTCTCTCTCTCTCTCTCTCTCTCTCTCTCTCCCTCTCCCAAGGCTGTATTTCATCTCCCCCCGCCCACCCCCTTCCCTTCCTCCCTCTCTCCGCCTCTCCTCCGTCTTTCCCCCTTCGTTTGCCATTGAAACGGCTTACAATAAAACCCCAGTGCCTGAAGGAACGTGTCTGCTCAGATGTTCTCGACAGCACAATAGGCAGAGACCTGCAAATGCTACAAGCTGCTAGCCGGCCTTTCAGAAAAGCAACCGAGGAAGGGGGAGCCTCACCCCTCCCTTAGCTGCTGGCTTTCCTGTTGCCCACCCCTGCTGCTCTCCTGGCTAATTGTAATTGCAGGCCTCTCCCCCCCCCATTAAAAAAGAAAAAAAAAACAAGAGCAAATTGAAAGGAGCAAGCCGATGTAAGCCCACCAGCCCCTGCCGGGTCATGGTCAGTGTCCATCATTCTCCCAGGATGAAGGTGTGTGTGGGGGGGGTGCCTCTCCTTAGGGCTGGCTTGGTCGTTCAGCTCTCCCAATTTTTAGAAATCCAGGTGTTGGTTCTTTAAAAAACATAAACACATATTGAGTGCAGTTTTACGTAGGTATGCAATACTCCATAGCGTTCCATGTTTATCTCATTTGCATTTTACAGATGTGATTTTGGGGGGGGGGGGTAACTGGGTGCAGGCAAGAGAGGTAGTGTCCCAGCGCCAGGCTCTGCCCTGGCCTTCACAGATTCCTTTCTGCATCTGAAACAGCTCTTAAGCATTTACAGAGTTGCAAGGTCAAGGCTGCCGGCTGCACAGATAGGGCCCTGAAAGCACACACACACACACGCACGCACGCGCACACACACACACACACGGGCTGGTTCCCTATGTTGAAAACAAAAACATAAGGAAGGGGGTGGGGAATTTGATTCAGTTCACATTAAAGGTGGAGCCTGCCTGGTTCGTAATTTCCGAAATGGTGCACGAAGTGAAACACGGTCATCTCCCCCCCCCTTCCGAAATTTGTACTTCTTCGAATTTTGCAGCGTCAAATTCTCCAGCTGAACGACGGGTACGAAATGGGTACAGAGTGAAATGTGCATTGAGGTGCCCCTGCAGAGAGAAAATGATATAGCAAAAATGCTTTTAATTGGGGGAAATTGCTAGGCACACACACACACAGACAGACACACACACAAAAGTATGTCTGGGAAAATTCACACTAAAAGGTTGATGAATTTTCATGGGGAAGATTAGCAAACTGATGCGAAGATTTGGAGAACTGGGCTAAAGACTGGGGGGAAATGAGAAGGCAAAATGGATAGATTTGCCCATTCCTAGTCGTGTGATTGACGTCAGTAAAGAGCTCATACTGCTGTGTTCTGTTTGTTATGGAAAGGTGAAGGATAGCATTCATCAACCCTCTTTAGAACTTCCTGGGAGTGCATTTGTTCCTGAACCCCGCAGTCAACAACCACCAACTGCCCAAAGCTTTGTGCTCCATACTGTGAAGCCTTGACTGTGTGGTCAACTTTACTTAAATAACTGGACAGCTGTTAAGAAGAATATTCAGCTTCCTCCACCCTCCCTGCTATGCTGGCGGCCTGAAGAGCAGAGTGGCCACCCGGACCATGGTTTGCCCATCCTGACCGATGAAACAGCGGCCATTTTGATTTCCATTTTCCAAGGGCATTGGTGCAACTGTCTCGAACTCTTCTTGCACGGCGTCTCTGTATCTAAGCGAAGCTAATTCCTGGAGGAATGTGGCACGCTGTTTTCGCGGAGAGAGCTTAGCGCGCAAATGCACACACGTAAACTTCGCAATACGGCTGAGTTTGACAACGCAGGAAGTTCTTTGTCAGAGGTGCCATTGGTTTCACCTTTCTGCGCCGTGCTCCCTGAGTTTAGTATGTCGAAAGGGACACAGAAGCCCATGATGTTCTGCGAGTTGCCTTGGTTAACAGTTGCCCATATTCCTTGAATATTAGGGAAATCTACAGAGCCCAAGCCTCATGTGCAGATGGAGAAAGGCAAAGGTGGCGTTTTCTGCTCTGGAGAGACTGCCGAATTGTCTGTTTGACCTCATCAGGAGGTTTGGGGGCCGGATCCTTTGCCTTGCCGCCTTGCATGTACCTCTCTCTCTCTCTCTCTCTCTCTCTCTCTCTCCTACGGGGGTTTCCCCCTGCATCAAAGCTTCCTTCCAGTTCTTATGCTAATGAGGTGCATTAATGCTTAATGACTGTGAACAGGGTTGGTTAATTGCACCTATCTGTGCAGGAGGCACGTTGACGTGTAAGAGGGAACGGCCGGGCGAAGCAGCTGCGTGCCCTCCTGGACAGTCTTAATTACACGGGAAACTAATGTGATCTAAACTGCCAGGACGGCGATTAGCTGAATGAGGCAGGTGGTGTACCGGGCTGAAGACTCGGGAGCACGGGGGGGGGCAGCGGGGGGGGGGAGAGAAGGAGGTGAAGCCAGATTCCCGAGCTCGCCAGCCAAGAGGAGAAAGTGGCAAGCTCTACTCATCCACAGCTTTCTCGTCGGGTGGGGACAGGCGCAGCACAGCAGATTAATTTAATTAATTTATTGCAGTTAGTTTGGCAAAGGCATTATCCGCCGTCTGGAGCGGAATACTGAACAGCCCCATTAATGCGCCGCCAGTAAATCCTTTGCGGGAAGAAGGAGCGAGACACAAGGCTCTCCCCCACTTTTGCGGTGTTATCTCTCCAGCTCCGTTTGAAAACGCGGCTGATTGTCTAAGCTACAAAGGGCTCTTTCGCCTGCCCCCCCCTTTCCCTGCCTGCCTCCCCTCTGTTGTGCTAATGCAAAAAACCACCCCGGCTTGGCATTCATCTGTCATTAATGCCTTTACACGCGCTGCCCCAAGTTGCAAAACGGGAACGTGCGACAGAGGCTGCCCCCCGTTCAGCCGGCAAAAAGCCAGCTCTGCAACCGGGAGACCCTCTGAGCGCAAGTCTGTTAAGTAGGGGGACGCAACGCGCAGGTATGGTGCTACCTGTCATCGCTTGCCATCTGCCGCTAATTAATGACGCTCGATAGCTTGCGGTTATTTGTTTGGCTTTGATGCGCCGGAAAGGGAAGGTGGCTCTCTTGTCACTAAAAAAAAAAGAAAAGTTTTTGAGAAGCAAGCACCTTTTGTGGAAGGAATGAAGGGGTACCTGCAACCAGCTACTCCTGGGTCATCAGGTGATGTCTGGGCTTGACAAGATTACCGTATTGGCCCGAATATAAGCCGCACCTGCAAATAAGCTGTATCTTTAAAATTGAAGGTGGAAAAAGAAAAAAAGACGACACCTGGGCTGCTTCCTGGGGGGGGGCTTCCCCCTCCCCCCTTCTTCCCAGTGGCTTGGGAGCGGCAGGCAGGCTGCACGCTGTTGCCCTGTGCTCCCAGGCTGCTTTGGGGGGGGGGGAGCTGCGCTGCTTTGTCAGGTCTTGAATATAAGCCGCACTTTAACTTTTCAGGGTCTGAATTTGGAAAAAAAGTGCTGCTTATATCTGGGTTAATACAGCACAGTGCGTTTCCAAGCACAATTCAAAGTGTTGGTGCTGACCTTTGAAGCCCTAAATCGCCTCGGTCCTGTATACCTGAAGGAGCGTCTCCACCCCCATCGTTCTGCCCAGACACCGAGGTGCAGCTCCGAGGGCCTTCTGGCGGTTCCCTCCCTGCGGGAAGCGAGGTTGCAGGGAACCAGGCAGAGGGCCTTCTTGGTAGTGGCACCCACCCTGTGGAACGCCCTCCCATCAGACGTCAAATAGATAAACAACTATCTGACTCTTAGAAGACATCTGAAGGCAGCCCTGTTTAGGGAAGTTTTTAATGTCTGACATTTTAATGTATTTTTAATCTTTTGTTGGAAGCCGCCCAGAGTGGCTGGGGAAACGCAGCCGGATGGACGGGGTACAAATAATAAATAATAATAATAATAATAATAATAATAATAATAATAATAATAATAATTCCAATTGCCAACTTGCACCTTGAATGAGGTTGGCATAAGGAAATAAGAAGAGCCTGTAGCTGGATCAGGCCAGTGGCCCGTCTAGTCCAGCACCCTGTTCTCACAGTGGCCAACCAAATGCCTGTGGCAAACCAGTGAGCAGGATTTGAGCACAAAAGCAACAAAAAGCAAAAAGCAACCCCCTCCGGTGGTTTCCAAACAATGGGATTGGTGCATAGCCATTGATAGCCCTCCCCCTGAATTTGTCTAATCTTCTTTTAAAGCCTTCCAAGTTAGTGTCCATTGCTGCCTTTTGGGGGAGGGAGTTCCATAGTTTCCCTATGTACTCTGTGAAAAAGGACTTCCTCCTAAGCATCAGGCTCCCAGGCAATAAGGTTCCGGGTTCGAGGCGAGTTGTTTGTATGCCCAAGGATCAAAGGCACAAGTTGCAGATGCATAGTTAAAAACAGGCAGGGACCAGGACGAACACTTAGCCAGCACTTACTAAGGCATTGTCTCCACACCAGATGCAAGTTATTCTTGCTAAGGGGAAAGCTCTGAGGCTGGAGCCTTATCATAAAAGGTAAAGGGACCCTGGACCGTTAAGCCCAGTCGCGGACGACTCTGGGGTTGCGGCGCTCATCTTGCTTTACTGGCTGAGGGAGCCGGGGTACAGCTTCTGGGTCATGTGGCCAGCATGACTAAGCTGCTTCTGGCGAACCAGAGAAACACACGGAAACAGCGTTTAGCTTCCCGCCGGAGCAGTACCTATTTATCTACTTGCACTTTGACGTGCTTTCGAACTGCTAGGTGGGCAGGAGCAGGGACCGAGCAACGGGAGCTCACCCCATTGCGGGGATTCGAACCGCCGACCTTATCATAGAGTCATAGAATTGCAGAGTTGGAAAGGGGTCACATGGGTTATTTAGTCAAACACCCCTGAAAAGCAGGAATTTTTCACCCAACGTGGCTTCTTGATTCCCAGTGCCTTGCTTCTGCCTTGCCTTCCACCCAGATACTAGGACAAGTAGTAAGTCAAGGTGAATAGGTGCAACCGAAGACAGCAAGGCCCTTGCGAATTAAGCAGTGGAATGGAAGAGTTTGCCAGGTGGGCTGAGAAGCTGTTCTGTGCAAACTTTCCTCTTCTGCATAGCTGTCAACAGGCCCAGTTCTTCCTGTGCCAACCAGTTAACCATGAATGTAACTTATTTCGTCTTCTTCCTTGCTCTGTCCCATTCGCTTAACCTCTCCCCCCCCCCCCACAGTGCCTTCTCTATCCCAAATCTTGCCCTGGTTAAAACAACAGTAAAGGTAAAGGGACCCCTGACCATTAGGTCCAGTTGTGACCGACTCTGGGGTTGCGACGCTCATCTCGCTTTATTGGCCGAGGGAGCCGGCGTCCAGCTTCCGGGTCATGTGGCCAGCATGACTAAGCCGCTTCTGGCGAACCAGAGCAGCGCACAGAAACGGCGTTTACCTTCCCGCCGGAGCGGTACCTATTTATCTACTTGCACTTTGACGTGTTTTCGAACTGCTAGGTTGGCAGGAGCAGGGACCGAGCAACGGGAGCTCACCCCGTCGCGGGGATTCGAACTGCCGACCTTCTGATTGGCAAGGCCTAGGCTCTGTGGTTTAACCCACAGCGCCACCCGCGTCCCTAAAACAACAGTACTGTACAATAAACATGGAACAGCCACAGGATTTCGATCAGCAGAGGTGATTCATATCCAGAAAGGGTGAATATGCAGGTTGGCTAGTGATTGATAAAACTACCGTATTTTTTGCACCATAACACTCATATTTTCCTCCTAAAAAGTAAGGGGAAATGTCTGTGCGTGTTATGGAGGGAATGCCTACGAGTGGCATGCCTATGGATTTTCCTCCTCTAAAAAATGTGTGCGTGTTATGGTCGGGTGCGTGTTATAGAGCGAAAAATACGGTACTTAACCCCAGTCAGTCCCAGTCCTACCCTCCTCCAGAGCAGGAGAAAACAAGCATGCTCCCTCCTCCATGTGACAGCCCTTGAGATATTTGAAGATGGCTCTCATATCTCCTCTCAGTCTCCTCTTTTCCAGGCTGAACATCTCCAGCTCCTTCAACCACTCCTCATAAGGCTTGGTTTCTTGACCTTTGATCCTCTTAGCCACCCTCCTCTGCCCACCTTTCAGCTTGTCAACATCCTTCTTAAATTGTGGCGCCCAGAACTGGACACAGTGCCCCAGGTGTGGTCTGACCAAGGCAGAACAGAGTGGAACTATTGCTTCCCTTGGTCTGGGCACTATACTTCTGCTGATGCAGCCTAGAATAGCTTTAGCTAATCTAGAGAAAGGGTAGAAATATTTGAGAACGTAAAAAAGCACAGAGGGAAAAGGGAAGGGCCAATGGTGCAGAAGGAGAGTGGTTTGAGCAGGGGGCGAGGACCCCCCTGGCACCCCATGCCCAAGGGCCCCCAGAAACCTGTAGCCGGTCCTGGCACATGAAGATGCTAAGCTCTCAGCCAGCATCAGGACCACAGCAGTCAGCCCGGATGCCCAAGCGATGCAGAGGCAGCCAGTAACAATCAATTACAGATGTATCGATCAGATGTCAAGGTTAACAGAAAGCAGTGCTGACATTCTGCTTAAAAGTGTTTCTTGCAGGGAGCCAATGGGAAGCTGCTTTTCGGTTGTTGTCGTGGGCCATGTGACCCTGCAGGGTGACCTCTCCGTGCCCTTACTCTGCATCAACTGGACAGGAGGGCCAGAGCTTTAAAATAAAACAAAAACAAAAACCCGGTTCTGGCTTTTGCAATCCAAGAGCAATTTTTATTACAGCGTCTGGGAAGTTCTGAGAGGCTGCTGCAGCGACGGCCACACACATGGAAGTGGTAAACATTGGTTATCGCTGCAGAACAGGATATTTGACTCTGCTTTTTTTTAAAAAAGGGTGGGGGTGAGGAATCCACCAAAATCCTATCTATCCAGTGCTAAAGCTAGTCTCTATTCACCATTGGCTCCCCTCTCTCCATAACTCAGTTCCGTCACATCCTAGTGTGACCAAGAGACAGAACACAAGGCAGTGCTGTGCCACCAGTATCAGAGTTTGGGTCTAGTGCTTATCAATAGCGATGCACCCTTTGTATAGGAGAAATCCTATATAAAACCAGCTATTGTTATCTACTCCCAAGGAGAAAAATAAACTGCCATATTTGGGGGGGGGGCATGTAGATGTGAGGACAAAGCACAACCCCTCCTCCTCCTCCATGCTCAACTCTGAAGTCTTACTGCCGACAAACATTTCCTCGGGTACGCCACCACGGAGCCAAATGCTTTTTTTCTGTCTAATGTTACATTTATTAACCAGAACGTCGGCTGCAAATGACGGGTGTTAATCATATTCAGGATATGGAGATCAAGTTGAAAGGAGCTTGAGAGATCTTTTAAAAAAGGAAGGGGGGGAAACAGTAAAAATGTCAGTAAATAACTGGATTGTCTTGAGACTGAGAAAGTTGGTGAGGGGGTTTATCTGCCCATACATGAAAAGTACCCCCCCCCGCCTCTTTTCTTCTTGTTCCTTTCAAAGAGAAAAGAATCCAGTAACCTTCCTTTTCCTTGCTTGATATTCTCGGTAGCTATGCCAAGCCCCAAAACCGCACGAATCGAGAGGCAGGCTCTAAAGGTTTTTTTAATTAAATTAATTCCTTCCCTTCCCTATCTCTGCCTCATCTCCCCGCCCATCCTTCTCTCCCCGCCAGCCGTCCCCAGCCTCTGTCTCTCGCTAGCTGCGTCCCCAGCTAATGACTTCTAAGCACAGTGACATTTCCACACGGGCCGCCTATAACTGGAGCAGATTACATGCCACTACATAAATTGGCCACGAAGGCTGGCGGATCCCCACAAGAAGGCCTTCCCATCGGATGTCACTCTCCCTAGGTGCGCCTCCGCCGCATCTTTAATGGTGCACTAATGGGCTACGGATTCATTACGGCTCTTCTGAGATGGTTGCTTTTATTCTTCCAGCGCCGCCGCTTAGCGGATCCTGTTACCTGCTCATTTCCAGCTCCAGTCTGCAGCTATTAGCTGGGAGGGTGCACTCTCCTGCTCGCCTGCAAGCGTAGCAAGGGCTCCCCTTGGGGGGGAGGAAGGAGGACCCCCCCAGGGCACCAGATTTCCTTCCCTGTTCCTCCTCCGTGTGGTTTATGACTTTTAAGGGACCCCCTGACCATTAGGTCCAGTCGTGGCCGACTCTGGGGTTGCGGCGCTCATCTCGCTTTATTGCCCAAGGGAGCCGGCGTACAGCTTCCGGGTCATGTGGCCAGCATGACTAAGCCGCTTCTGGCGATCCAGAGCAGCGCATGGAAACGCTGTTTACCTTCCCACCGGAGTGGTACCTATTTATCTACTTGCACTTTGACGTGCTTTCGAACTGCTAGGTTGGCAGGAGCAGGGACCGAGCAACGGGAGCTCACCCCGTCGCAGGGATTCGAACTGCCGACCTTCCAATCAGCAAGTCCTAGGCTCTGTGGTTTAACCCACAGCACCACCCACGTCCCATGACTTTCTCTCCCTCAGTCGGCCATTTGGACTAAAGCTTTGCGCAAATGACCTCTCGGTTCTCCACCCTGTTTGCGGCTGAGAAATTGCGGACGTTTCACCGGATTTCTCCAGGGGGAGGATAACTTTTCCAGGAGCACAGCTTAGCAGCAGCCGCAAAATCCCAGGTTCTTCCGATGTTTGTAGCAGCGCCAGTTCTGTTGGTCTCCTGGCGCCTGCCATGTGTCCTTCACAGTGACCCTGAGCAGATCAAGTCCGAGCCAAAAATGAGGCTTGCAGTTGACCCTGAATTAAAACTTTTACATTTAAAATGGGTGTGTTGTACATGCGCCTGAGGTTTTGCGGCATGGGATTAGCACAAACGTCTAACTCTCTGACCATTTAAAAATAACTGGGGGTTGGACTAGATGACCCTGGGCCCTTCCAACTTTATGATTCTATTATTCTATGTTTTGTTGGCTTTTGGTTGCTTCTGGGCCCAGTTCAAGGTGCTGGTACGTACTGCTGAAGGACCGGGTGCGCAGCCTGGGAGTTATTTTAGACTCACAGCTGTCCATGGAGGCACAGGTCAATTCTGTATCCAGGGCAGCTGTTTACCAGCTCCATCTGGTACGCAGGCTGAGACCCTATCTGCCTGCGGACTGCCTCGCCAGAGTGGTGCATGCTCTGGTTATCTCCCACTTGGACTACTGCAATGCGCTCTACGTGGGGCTGCCTTTGAAGGTGACCCAGAAACTACAACTAATCCAGAATGTGGCAGCTAGATTGGTGACTGGGGGCAGCTGCCGAGACCATATGACACCTGTCCTGAAAGACCTACATTGGCTCCCGGTATGTTTCTGAGCACAATTCAAAGTGTTGGTGTTGACCTTTAAAGCCCTAAATGACATCGACCCAGTATACCTGAAGGAGCGTCTCCACCCCCTCGTTCTGCCCAGACACTGAGGTCCAGCTCCGAGGGCCTTCTGGTGGCTCCCTCCCTGCGAGAAGCCAAGTTACAGGGAACCAGGCAGAGGGCCTTCTTGGTAGTGGCACCCGCCCTGTGGAATGCCTTCCCACCAGATGTCAAGGAAATAAACAACTACCTGACATTTAGAAGACTTCTGAAGGCAGCCCTGTTAAGGGAAGTTTTTAATGTGTGACATTGATGTATTTTTGTTGGAAGCCACCCAGAGTGGTTGGGGAAACCCAGCCAGATGGGCAGGGTATAAATAATTTATTATTATTATTATTATTATTATTATTATTATTATTATTATTATTATTATTACGGTTAAAGCCCCAGAAGGCTTGGGGACCCCAAAAACTCAAGGAGTAGCCCTTCCCCTTTCAACCTGGCCTTTCTTTTAAGATATTCTCCAGGTGCCTCCTTTGGTAGGCACACAGAAGGGTAGTTCACAAATGTCAAATACATAGTGATAACACGATGATTTTGCAGTTTCTCCCCCCATCCTCCAAACTTCTTTCTGTGTCTTCATTGCAGCTGTTCAGGTGCTGGTTGTTGGCATTTAATCCAGCAGCGCCTGCCAAAGTTATTCCTCATTGGGTGGGATCCCAACGAATGTTACTGGCCACCCCGGTGCCTTCAGAACTGTGCATGGGATTCCAGGGGTCTTGGACCCTCAACCAAGCTCTGTGCTCCTTTGGAGAACTGAGCATACGGCAGAGACTGCCGTAGCTTTAAGAAATGTGGTTTACTCACATATTTACAGGTGAAGCCATTTTAGGTGTGTCGCAACCATGACTGCATGCATTGTGCCAAACCCAAAAATGTCACAAGAAGGGGTGGAACGGTGGGGTGTTTGCAGGCTTTTTCAATGGTGTTTCAAATACACATGATTTCACTTAAACATATGTTGACCCCCGCACAAATGGGGAATTGTCTGTACGCCTTCAGTCTGCATGGAGGGATTCCAGAGCTTACAACATGTTCATCTCAAGAAGGGCTTGATCCCCACAGCAGGGCAGCCATGGAGTCCGAGGCATCTCTCCCAGCCAGCCTTCAGCCAGCCTGCCCAAGATGGATCTCAATCTTTATTCTCCCTTCTTTCCCACAAACCTAGCTCAAGGCATTCTTTTCCTGTCACCTCTCTCTCACACACCCCATCACCTTGGCAACTTCTGTCTGCCCAGGCCCAAGATTGCTCTTAGAAAGGCCATCAACACCTTTTCTCATGTTAACGCCTCTATGTCAGGTGAGGCGCTGGCTTGGAAAGGAAGCTTAGTGTGAATTTTTCGACTGGCCTGCAATCTTTCCTTCAATTCTCCAAATAATCACAATCGTACAATTGATTAATTTCTAGGGCCTAGGGCGGCCCCCCCCCCCAGATCACAACAATAATTTTCCAGATTCTCTCCCCACTCCTCCAGGCTTCGTTCTGTGTCTTCATTGCAGCTGTTCAGATGTCGGTTGTTGGCGTTTAATCCATCAGCACTTAGAATCACAGAATCTTAGAGTTGGAAGGGACCCAAGCGTCGTCTAGTCCAGCCCCCTGCAATGCAGGAATCTCAGCTAGAGCATCCATGACAGATGGATGGAGGTTATATAATATTATAATAATAATTTATTATTTATACCCCGCTCATCTGGCTAGGTTTCCCCAGCCACTCTGGGCGGCTTCCAACAGAATATTAAAATACAGTAATGCATCAAACATTAAAAGCTTCCATAAACAGGGCTGCCTTCAGATGTCTTCTAAAAGTCTGGTAGTTGTTGTTCTCTTTGACATCTAGTGGGAGGGCGTTCCACAGGGCGGGCACCACTACCGAGAAGGCCCTCTGCCTGGTTCCCTGTAACTTGGCTTCTTGCAGCGAGGGAACCGCCAGAAGGCCCTCGGAGCTGGACCTCAGTGTCCGGGCAGAACGATGGTTTAAAAACTTCCAAAGAAGGAGAGTCCACCACCTCTCGTGGGAGACTGTTCCACTGCCGAACATCTCTCACTGTCAGGAAGTTTTTCCAAATGCTTAGTTGGGATCTCTTTTCTTGCAACTTGAAGCCATTGATGTGAGTCCTACCCTCCAGAGCAGGAGAAAACAAGCATGCTCCCTCCTCCATGTGACAGCCCTTAAGATATTTAAAGATGGCTACATATCTCCTCTGTCTCCTTTTTTCCAGGCTAAACATACCGAGCTCCTTCAAGCTCTTCTCATAAGGCTTAGTTTCCAGACCCTTGATCATCTTGGTTGCCCTCCTCTGCACACCTTCCAGCTTGTCAACATCCTTCTTAAACTGTGGTGCCCAGAATTGGACACAGTATTCCAAGTGTGGTCTGACTAAGGCAGAACAGAGTGGTAGTATTACTTCTCTTGATCTGGACGCTAAACTTCTGTTGATGCAGCCTAGAATAGCGTTAGCTTTTTTTTGCTGCTGCATCACACTGTTGACACATGTTAAGCTTGTGGTCCACCAAGACCCCTAGATCTTTTTCACATGTACTGTCATTAAGCCAGGTGTCCCCCATCCTATATTTGTGCATCTGGTTCTTCCTGCCTAAACACAGAACCTTCCATTTGTCCCTATTGAAATTCATTTTGTTAGCTTGCACCCAGTTCTCCAGTCTGTTACGGTCATATTGAATCTTGATTCTGTCTTCTGCAGCATTAACTACCCCTCCCAGTTTGGTGTCATCTGCAAATTTGATGAGCATCCCCTCAATTCCTTCATCCAAGTCACTCGTACCTATGGGATCGTCTCTCCTGGTATGCCTCACGGAGGACCTTAAGGTGCATAAATAGCAACACCCTAGAGGTCCCGGGCCCTAAGGAAGTTAGATTAGCCTCAACCAGAGCCAGGGCCTTCTAAACACTGGCTCCAGCCTGGTGGAATGCTCTGTCTCATGAGACCGGGGCCCTGCAGGATCTGATTTCTTTCTGCAGGACCTGTAAGACAGAGTTGTTCCACCTGGCCTTTGGCTTGGAATCAACTTAATCCCCTCCTCCTCTTTCTTTTTCCTTTCTCCTCCTGTGAAGAGGCTGAATCCTAATGTTTTAATGTTGTATTTTAATCTTGTTTTTTAAATTGTATTTTAATCAACTTGTTTTTATTATTGGTTGTTAGCTGCCCTGAGCCTGGTCTTGGCTGGGGAGGGCAGGGTATAAATAAAATTATTTATTATTATTATTATTATTATTATTATTATTATTATTATTATTATTATTATTATTTAAGAACAACAATGGGCCCAGGACACAACTCTGCGGCACCCCACTTGTCACTTTTTTCCAGGATGACGAGGAACCATTAATGAGTACTCTTTGCGTTTGGTCAGTCAACCAGCTACAAATCCACCTAACCATTACCTCATTCAACCCACATTTTACCAGCTTCCTCGCGAGAATATCATGGGGGACTCTATCAAAAGCCTTACTGAAATCAAGATACACTATGTCCACAGAATTTCCCTGATCCACCAAGTCTGTAATTCCATCAGAAAAAGAAATCAGATTGGTCTGGCATGACTTCTTTTTAAGAAACCCATGCTGGGTCTTAGTAATCACAGCATCCTTTTCTAAATGCTCACAGACCAACTGTTGAATTATCTGTTCTAGGACTTTCCCTGGTATCAAATGTCAAGCTCACTCCAGTCGGTAGTTACCTGGGTCTTCCTTTCCCCCCTGGGGACCACATTTGCCTGTCTCCAGTCTGTAGGGACCTCGCTTGTTCTCCAAGAATTCTCAACGATAATAGACAAAGGCTCTGAAAGTACATCCAACCCTTGGATGCAACACACCAGGCCCTGGAGATTTGAATTCATTTAAAGTAGCTAGGTGTTCCCTTACTACCTCTTTTTCTATATTGGGCTGCAGCTCCCTCTTTACATCGTTTATTCTGTTATCACCAGGCTGGGCATCACTTTCCTTTTGGGCAAAGACAGAGGCAAAGTAGGTCTTGAATAGATCCACCTTTTCTCTGTCACCCAATTGCATTTCTCCGTGTTCCCCACGCAGAGGACCTACCACTTGCTTGTTCTTCCTCTTACTTCGAACATAGCCAAAGAAACCTTTTATTATTATTTTTAACCTCTCTTGCAAGCCTGAGCTCATTCTGAGCTTTAGCCCTCCTGACCTTCTCCCTGCAACTGTTGGCTACTTGTGTACATTCCTCCTTTTTGATTTCCCCTTTCTTCCATTTCTTATACATGCCCTTTTTAAGCCTCAGCTCATCTGCAAGCTCCTTATGCAGCCACACTGGTTTCCTTTTCTGCCTCCCACTTTTCATTCTTCTTGGTATTGTCTGCATTCGGGCCTTCAATATTTCTCCTCTTAGAAACTCCCATCCTTCTTGGACTCCCTTGTCATTGAGTATTTCTGATCATGGGATCACACCCAGTAGCTCCAGAGTGATTCCTCACTGGGTGAGATCCCAACGAATCAGAATGAAATCGAGCACTGGCGTAAAAGGCATGTAAAAATGGACCTTCTTGAGGCTTGATGCAGGATATGAGAGGGGATGGGGTGGGGCAAGGAATAGGGCCATATGGCTGCCTCTTCCTTGAAGCTCTCTGTACAGATGCCCTGGGAAGTGGCATATGGAGTCTCACCCAACTGCTAGACACTCAGACAACGCCATGACAGTTCCTTCCGGCTCGTTTCATTTAGCCTGTCACCGATGCCACATTTCCTGGCCTGGGTAGAGGTGCATGTAGAACAGAGGGTCTGTTCTCTCCCCCCCCCCCCGCTCTTTAATAAAAAGATTCGGCTTCTAGAAGCATACGGATAGTTCCAGAAACCAAACTTGGAAGAGCAGGAGTCTTCTGCACTTTCCACACCATTGACAGCTGGATGCTGCAACCGTCTGAATCCAGGGTTTCCGTTAGGGGGTCAGAGTTAGAAACTCAGATGTGTAAGCTAATCTCCAAATGGCACTTTCAACCTTGGTTATGGTCACAATGGAAGGTCTCCTCACCATTTTTTTTTTGCACTGGAATTTAATAATGATGATGATGATGATGATGATGATGATGATGATGATACAGTGGTACCCTCGGGTTAAGAATTTAATTCGTTCTGGAGGTCCGTTCTTAACCTGAAACTGTTCTTAACCTGAGGTACCACTTTAGCTAATGGGGCCTAGCGCTGCCGTCGCACAATTTCTGTTCTCATCCTGAAGCAAAGTTCTTAACCCGAGGTAATATTTCTGGGTTAGCGGAGTCTGTAACCTGAAGCGTCTGTAACCCGAGGTACCACTGTAGTAGTGTAGTAGTAGTAGTAGTAGTAGTAATACTAATACTAATACTAATAATAATAATAATAATAATAATAATAATTTCACTTCTGTACTGCTTTACATTGTAAAGGAAAAAGATCTAAGAGCAGTTTACAACACACTGAAACATCAAATAAAACAATCCAGAATAAAACAGATTTAAACATCAAGGAAAATATTTCAGATCCTTCTCTATGTGCCATTTTGCTTTCCCCATATTTATTTACCTACTTAATTTATTTAGCTGCCCCAAAGCAGAATAATGCTAGGAAGCCAGGGTGGTGTAGCGGTTAGTGTGTTGGACTAGGAACTGGAAGATGAGGGTTCGAATCCTCACTCCACCCTGAAGTTCACTGGGTGACCTTGGGCCAGTCACAGCCTCTTAACCTCCCTCACAGGGTCGTTGTGGGGGCTAACTGAGGAGGGGAGGGTGAACCATGTAGTCCTTGGAGAAAAAAGTGGGCTAGAAATGCAGCAAATAAGCTCTTCACTGCTAAAGAAAGCTGGAGAGGCCAGCCAAACAGAGATATCAGTCGCCAAGCTGGCAGCCAAAGATCTCCACATGGGCAGAATTGGACTCGCGTCGGTCGTAAATGGTGCCTGGCAGAGGATTTTTGCCAGCTGTACACGGGTTGGATGCCCATCTGTCATGGATGCTTTAGCTTAGATTCCTGCACTTCAGAGGGTCAGACTAGATGATGCTTGAGGGTTCCTTCCAACTCTACAGATCTACGATTTGAGGACTGAACCTGGGGCCATCTGCATGCAGCTGCTCCACTGCTGAGCTCAGGAGTGCCAGCTTGGCCCTGCAGCCGCGGGTGCCCGGGTCCTAGGTGCCATGCAGTGTTCATGGCCTTGGCACTGAAATTTGTGGGCAGTGGCGTAGCGTGGGGGGTGCAGGGGGGGCCGGCCGCACCGGGTGCAACATCTGGGGGTTAGGGTTAGGGGGCGCAAATCCACAGGTTAGGGGGCACAAATCCACCGGTTAGGGGGCGCAAATTACTTGCCTTGCCCCAGGTGCTGACAACCCACGCTATGCCACTGTTTGTGGGTGCCCTTCGTGAGGAATTTTGTGGGTGCTGGGGCACCCAGGGCTCCAGGGAGCTGGCACCTGCAGCTGAGCTTATGGCCCTTCCGTCAAGACCTCGGACGGCACCTTCCTCGCAAGACTGTGTGCCATCCCCATGTCCCACCCAGTCTCCACTCTGCAAATTGAGTCAGTTTCTCTTCACTTGGGGGTGTCCAGGCAGGCAGACCTGCTTGAGTGCCACTAATAAATGCTCCTGGAAATTTAAACACACGCGAGTCCCACGTGACGTTTAGGCTGCCTGAACGGCAGCGGTTGTGCATCAAAGACTCTTCTGAAGAGAGAGGCAGGGACAGGGAGAGAAGGAACATTTGCTGTATTATTATTTTTCCTTCTTTGTTACCAAGCAACAAAGGGCTGTGGGGAAAAGCTTGGCCTCTACGTGGGGTCAGCGCTTCCAACCAAGGGGGCGTGTATGGAGAGAGGCAGCCTTCTTCCTGCGTAAATGTCTTTGTCGCCCAGTCTCTGTGGAAATACGGCAGGGGAGAGTTGTCATTCCCCTCTCCTCCTTTGGAAAGATGAAGAGGGTTATTGTTATTGTTATTCTTGTTAGTACAATTACCGTATTTTTCTATGTATACCACTCCCCCGTGTATAAGCTGCCCCCTATTTTGGGGGACTCAAAATTAAGAAAATGCACTGTGTACCATCCGTGTATAAGGCGACCCCTTATTTTAAGCTTCAAAAATTTAGGGGAAAATATAGTCTGATACATGGAAAAATACGGTAATTTATTAATCACCTTCTAAACCACTGCCTTAAGGCAATTCACATGTAAGGTGATTAAAAACAGTTAAAACCGCAAAAAAAAACCCTACCCCAAATATATTTAAAACAAGAATAAAACCCTGACACTTGCGTTAAAGACCCCCAGCAGATAGAGCCTGTCGAAACAAAAAGGTCTTCAACTTTTTCCGGAAAGTACAGACAGGGAGCTCCTGACATATCTCAACAGGAATGCTATTCCACAAGGCAGGTGCAACAGCACTAAAAGCCCTGCTCTGAGCTGCTGCAGGGCAGCTAATAATAATAATAATAATAATAATAATAATAATAATAATAATAATAATATCTTTATTGTCATTGCCCCCTCTCGGGGACAACGAAATTACTTGGCTGCTCCATCCACCCAGGATCTCTCTGCTGGAGAGATTGTGCTGCAGACCGCAGCGATCAACTTGGGGTCTCTCAAATAACCTAGTCCTGAGTTGTATAAGGATTACATGTTAGTAGGAAGACCCTGAACTTGGCTTGGTAGCCCGTGCGAATTTGGGTGCCCCTTTAGCAAAACTTTCACACCTGCCTTCCTAGTTGCACCCGTGGCGGACCCACAGATAAGTTTTCCAATGCAGTTTTATCTTGGAGGAGAGAGACCTCAGTGGCTATGCTGTGCCTCCACCGCTGGAGACTTTAATGCTTCTGAATGCCAGTTACCAGAGAGGAGAGTTCTGTTGTGCCCGGGAATCTGGTTGGGCACTATGAGAAGAGAATGCTGGACTAAGTCTGCCACCAGCCTGACGCAAGGCATTCCTTATGTCCTTATCCACCCAAAAGGACCAGTATTTGCTGTTGTTGCCGCTTGCATTCTGCAGACGATGCGTACCTGAGTACGTCTTCCCTCGCCACCATTTGTGTTGTGTTTCCTTCTGCGTTGAGATGCGTGGGGCAGAGGAACACAACAACGTAACTCGAGCAATTTACAAACCGACGTACATTTTGCGAGTTGCGCAGTTTTGCCACAGCAGACAGCGAACAACTCAAGCTTTTTTGGAGGAAGACGAACTGCAGGAGTGCGGAAACAGCGCGGCATGGGCGCAAAGGAAAACGGTGCTTTTTCCTGGGCACCGCTGAAGGTTCGGTCTCTGCCACGGCTCGATTTCTGAAAAACCAACCAAACCCAGAGATGCTTAGTCACGTTTGTGGGAGGCGATGTCCGCGACTGAGCCTCGGCAGGGGAAAAGAGCTTTCAGCCCTCAACCCCTTGCGCAAATTGAGCGTGACGGGCGAGATCCAGCGCTGTGCACAAAGGCTTGTCCCCCTGCAAGGTCGCTGCTAATACAGGAAGGATTTTTGGGGAGAGAAAAACCCAGAAGATGCAGTACAGTCCCAGAGGGGCAGCTGCTGGGAGGCTAGGGGTTGGTGGGTTCCTTTTTTTTTTGTTAAAAAACATTATTGGCTGGCTCCTTGATGAGGTTGGAAAGGAGAGGAGGAAGGATCTATGCTTGGACGCCTGGGGCCATTTAGCTTCAGTACATCACGCTAAAGAGAAGGTGGCTTGTGCCAGCAGATTGCTCTGCCGCTGGAGTTTTATTGCTGTCATTGCTGGCGTGTATCCTCCAGCACCTCTCCAATCGCTTCTCTCTCTCCCCTTCTCCCTCCCTCCTTAAAAACTCCCCAATAGGCCTTCCTTCTTCCTTTGATGGATCCGGTCCTGTCTGCCGTGTGCTTGAATTTGCAGCGCCTTCCTAATTGCTCAGCGCACCGTGCGTGGAATAAAATAGGCAGATCCCTCGCATCTTCCCCTCTGCTGCAGGGAGCGGGGACACAGACTAAGACCGGAATGGCTTTTAAAAACCGGGGTGCGATTGGGGCTGGATCTGTCGTCCCTCGTTGCTCCTTTTTTTTTCTATCGATGCTCATTCTGTTCCCCCATATGTGGTTTTTTTTCATACATACACCCACAGTTGTCTGTTAACAGTCTTTTAAAATGAGATTTCAGGGTGTCGTTTTGCTTAGATGTTCCTCACTGGGTGCAGAGACCTCAGGTTTCCCTCCCTTGATACTGCATTTCTCTTGCAAAAAAAAAAGTGATTTTTTTGGTGAAGGGCAACTGTAGTTTTTCCCCCTTCCATTTCTTGCCATATCTGTGGACTTTAGAATGCTTTGCAGCGTGTGTGTTTTTTTAAAAAATATATTATAAAAGCAATGTGTTCACCTCCTAAAACACCCCACCCCAGGCAAAAACAAATAAAACCCCAACAGGAAAACAAGGAAGACCACTTTTAAAACAGTACACAAATCTGGCGGCTTAGGCTGCAATCCTGAATATCTACATTTTCTTGGGAGACTGAACTAGGCTTTATTGTGAGTAGACACATACAGGTTGGCATTGTTAAAGGCCGAGATGGAAAAAGACACATTTGGCTGGTGCCCAAGTGGCGTCGTTCTCAGTGCCAGGTGAGTTTCTCCAGAATAGGGGGTGGGGAAACCTTTAATAGTCCGAGGGGTGCCTTGCCTTGCAGGTAATGTTCAGAGGGAGGTGCCACAAGGCAGGAGGAGGCGGATGGGGCCAGAGGCAAAAAACAGGCATGGGAAGAGACATCAGTGCCATCGGCTACGGTCCAGCCATGCAAAAAAACAAAACAAAAAAACCCCAGGTACAGTGGTTCCTTGGGTTAAGTACTTAATTTATTCTGGAGGTCCGAACTTAACCTGGAACTGTTCTTAACCTGAAGCACCACTTTAGCTAATGGGGCCTCCTGCTGCTGCCGTGCCGCCGAAGCACGATTTCTGTTCTCATCCTGAAACAAAGTTCTTAACCCGAGGTACTATTTCTGGGTTAGCGGAGTCTGTAACCTGAAGCGTCTGTAACCCGAGGTGCTACTGTACTTTTATACATCCAAACTCACATCTTTCCATCCAGGCAAGGAAGAGGACCATCATATCTCAGCTAGGCAACGGGAGAGCAACAAAAGGCCTGTGAAGGACACCCCATGGCTGGTGGGGACTAATAGACTCATAGAATTTTAGAGTTGGAAGGGACACTGAGGGTCATCTTGTCCAGCCCCTTGAAATGAATAATAATAATAATAATAATAATAATAATAATAATAATAATAGTAATAATAAATTGTATTTATACCCTGCCCTCCCCGGCCAGAGCTGGGCTCAGGGTGGCTAACACCAGTAAAATTACAGTAAAAACATAATAGGGGGGGAAACCAATTTAAAATACAGGTTAAAATGCAATTTAAAGTGCAGCCTCATTTTAAAAGTCAAAACCATAAGGGCAGGGAAACATAAGGGTCAGACTGAGTCCAAACCAAAGGCCAGGCGGAACAGCTCTGTCTTGCAGGCCTTGCGGAAAGATGTCAGGTCCCGCAGGGCCCTAGTCTCTTGGGACAGAGCGTTCCACCAAGTCAGGGCCAGTACTGAAAAGGCCCTGGCCCTAGTTGAGACCAATCTAACCACCTTGCGACCTGGGACCTCCAAGGTGTTGTCATTTGTGGACCTTAAGGTCCTCCACGGGGCAGACCAGGAGAGGAGGTCCCGTAGGTACATGGGTCCTAGGCCGCATAGTATTGCAGTATTTATTATTATTATTATTATTATTATTATTATTATTATTATTATTATTATTCCTGTCACTGCACACTCTTCTTCTTACCTGCAATGGGGTAGGGTGCTGGTAAGCTCTCCTCCAAAATGGCTGCTGTTCTCTCAAGAAAAAAATGGGGTGTCCCGTTTTTCCCAGGACACTTGCAGGGTATGGGGGGACACACCACCCCCTTTGAGAACCACTGGGCTAGTCAGCAAATGCAATACTAAGGCTAATGGGCTAACTCAGTATCCCTATGCTCCTGCGGGTTTGCGAGGGGTAGGCAAAGAATAAAAATAACTATTAAAAGTTGGTTTGCAGGCAGGAGGAATGGGTTTAAAGGCATGTCCCAAATCTTTGAAAAACAAGGGCTGCAGCTGCAGCCGAGGTCCTAATGCTCTGGCTTTGGCAAGTAGCCAGAGAGGTGTCCAAGCCGGACCGAGGCTAATGCCCATCGCATCTCTGCCGATGCCCAAGCCGGAACAGATGGCAGAGAGAAGAGCAACAGGCCTGTTGTCATGGCAAAAGTGCTCAAATAGGGGAGAGAGGTCGAGGGGAGGAGGAGGGTGGCTTAGTGGCTGGCCGTGACTCGGAAGCCGGAGAGAGCTTTCTGCTTCTCCCTCCCACTCCTGTTTCCTGGGGCCTACGAATACATGGCCGCCAATGTCCCTGGTACAAGCAATCCTGTGCCTGTTTCTGCCTCCCTTGGGGCTGATGGGGATCAGCGGATGTCTCCGAAGGCTGTGAGGTGGGGCTGCAGAACGGGGCACAGATGCAATTCCTTTTGCGGAGCTATTTGCTTGTGGCGAGCCATTTCACAATTGGCTCTTGCCGCTTAAGCCGGCGGAGGAGGCGCCTGGGGGCAGAGAGTTGTTGCCAGAATCCATACGAGGGAGGGCCGCTCTATTTGGACATGTTAATTCTCTCAAACGCAAGCCCATTCGGAATGGCCTAGTACCGACGAGGGTGGGAAGACTATCGTTTACCAAGTGGTAAAGTGTCGTCGTCGTGGTGTTACAGCACCATCATGGGTAAACTGATCTTCGGCGTTCTGCCCCGCGATGAAACAGACATCGTAGGATATCCTGGGTCACATCTCCAATAATACAAAGTGCTGGTTATGACCTATAAAGCTCTCTATGCCATGCCCCAAAATATCATTACAGTGGTACCTCGGGTTAAGAACTTAATTTGTTCTGGAGGTCCGTTCTTAACCTGAAACTGTTCTTAACCTGAGGCACCTCTTTAGCTAATGGGGCCTCCTGCTGCCGCCGCGCCGCCAGAGCACGATTTCTGTTCTCATCCTGAAGCAAAGTTCTTAACCCGAGTTACTATTTCTGGGTTAGTGGAGTCTGTAACCTGAAGCGTCTGTAACCCGAGGTGCCACAGTATCGCCTTATATGAGCCTGCCAGGGTGCAGAGATCCTCGGTTGAGTACCTTCTCTCAATCCCATCATCATCAGAGGCATGGCTGGTGGTGACATAAGAGAGAGCCTTCTCCGTGGCTGCCCCCAGATTGTGGGATTCCCTCCCAAGAGAGGCTAGACTGGCCTCCTCCTTGTTATCTTCTGCCAGCAGGCTAAGACCTTCCTGTTCAGACAGGCCTTTGGAAACTAAGGCGAAGGCGATGCTTAATTGTACAAAAAAGGGGTTAAATGCAGTACAGTGGTACCTCAGGTTACAGATGCTTCAGGTTACAGACTCCTCTAACCCAGAAATAGTACCTTGGGTTAAGAACTTTGCTTCAGGATGAGAACAGAAATCGCACTGCAGTTTTGAATTGTGTTTTAACATTAGGCTGCTGTCAGGGCAACCTGGATTTTAACTGCTGACTCTAAATGTGTTTCAACGTATTTTAACTCTTGCTTTTCAGCTAGTTTGCTTTTATTATGTTGTATTTTTTAATGGTGTTTGTAAAATAATAATTATAATAAAAATAATAATTTATTACTTATACCCTGCCCATCTGTCTGAGCCTCCCCAGCCTCTCTGGGCGGCTTCCAACAGGATATTAAAAACACAATAAAAGATCAAATATTAAAAACTTCCCTAAACAGGGCTTCTAAACGTTAGTTGTTTATTTCCTTGACATCTGATGGGAGGGCATTCCACAGGGCGGGCGCCACTACCAAGAAGACCCTCTTCCTGGTTCTCTGTAACCTCACTTCTTGCAGGGAGGGAACCACCAGAGGATCCTAGGAGGTAGACCACAGTGTCTGGGTAGAATGATGGGGGTGGAGACATTCCTTCAGGTATACTGAGCCGAGGCCATTTAGGGCTTTAAAGGTCAACACCAAAACTTTGAATTGTGCTCGGAAACATACTGGGAGCCAATGTAGGTCGTTCAGGACCGGTGTTATATGGTCTCGGCAGCCACTCCAGTCACTAGTCTAGCTGCCGCATTCTGGATTAGTTGTAGTTTCTGGGTCACCTTCAAAGGTAGCCCCACGCAGAGCACACTGCAGTAGTCCAAGCGGGAGATAACCAGAGCATGCCCCACTCTGGCGAGACAGTCTGTGGGCAGGTAGGGTCTCAGCCTGCGTACCAGATGGAGCTGGTAGACAGCTGCCCTGGACACAGAATTGACCTGCACCTCCGTGGACAGCTGTGAGTCCAAAATGACTCCCAGGCTGCACACCTGGTCCTTCAGGGGCACAGTTACCAAAATTCAGGACCAGGGAGTCCTCCACACCAGCCCTCCCTCTGTTGTAGCCTGCCCCGAATCTCAGCTTGGGAGAAAAGCATGGTGGAAATACAGGCATTCCCCCACATTCAAGTCACACGCAACCATGTATATGTATGGTACCAGAAACCCGGAAGAGCCCCAACAAAGTCCCTCTGTGCCTCTGGCTCATGAGGGTACCCTTGCCAGAGCCAAAGAGAACGTCCCTTTCGAGCTCTCCTCACGAGCCAGAGGTGCAGTGGGTCGTCCCCCCCTTTATGCACATGTCTATTATGCGCACAGAGGGCCAGAACATGACCCCCACATAAGCGTGGAGTCGCCTGTAAATAACAATAACTTTTATGGCTGCAGTGTTTAATCAGTTAAGCAGGTTCATCAATTAAATATCTCAAGAAGCATTTTAATTATCATGCAATGCTCCTGAAAGCTGCCGTCCGCATCCGTTGTGCCTCTTCCTCAGTGTCCTAAGTGCCGTTCTGCGTTGGACACAAGCTCTGGCACCTGCAGTTGGCATCAAACACGGATGCTGGCAACCAGATGGGCGGGGTATAAATAATAAATTATTTTTATTGTTATAACCGGTGGGGCGACTTGGAGGCAGTAAAACGGGGACAAGGAGGTGGATCGAGAACTTGAACCCAGAACATTTAAATCCTGGCTGGGTGATGAATAGAGTGAGAAAGGGAAGGGAAGGAGAGCACATGGAGAAGGAGGGAGATACTGGGATATGGGGCGAAAGCGGGGCAGGAAGGGACAGTGACCTGGAAAGTTACCTGGGGTCAAAGGAGATTAGATGGAGGAATTAGGCAAGGGGGAGAATTTAGATGCAGTTCAAACTTAAAAGGCGGCACACAATTTTGCAAACTGAAACACAGTCAGCTCCCTCCGAAATCCTCACTTTTCCGAATTTCGTAATGGAGTTTCCAGGGAAGTAGAATAAAAGAATTGCAGAGTTGGGTAAAGGTAAAGGTAAAGGGACCACTGACCATTAGGTCCAGTCGCGGCTGACTCTGGGGTTGCGGTGCTCATCTCGCTCTATTGGCCGAGAGAGCCGGCGTACAGCTTCTGGGTCATGTGGCCAGCATGACTAAGCCGCTTCTGGCAAACCAGAGCAGCGCACGGAAACGCCGTTTACCTTCCCGCCGGAGTGGTACGTATTTATCTACTTTCACGTGCTTTCGAACTGCTAGGTTGGCAGGAGCAGGGACCGAGCAACAGGAGCTCACCCCGTCGCGGGGATTCGAACCGCCACCCTTCTGATCGGCAAGTCCTAGGCTCTGTGGTTTAACCCACAGCACCACCTGCGTCCCCAAATGCCATGTAGTCCAACCCCCTTCGGTGTAGGAATTCCAGCTAAAGCATCCATGACAGGTAGCCATCCAACCTCTGCATAAAAACCTCCTAGGAAGGAGAGTCCACAACCGTCCGAGGGAGCAAACCAGACCGCCTCTTTCCTTACAGAGATCAGCAGAGGGGGTCCCCTTACTAGTTCCTCTGCCTTCAGAGGCTCAGGGTGGGTGGCCTAGTAGAGGGTCTTCTCTGTGGTGGCTCCTAAGCTGTGGAACTCCCTTACTAAAGAGGGTGTGCATGGCAGCTTCATTGTACAGATTCTGGCGAGTGCTGAACACGCACCTTTTTGCCCTGGCTTTTGTATATTTTAAGGAACCTCCTTTTTATGGTTGTCGGTTGTGTCTTAGTATTGCTTTTTAATGTTGTGATCTGCCCTGGGACCTTAGGGTGAAGGGGGGTTTAATCAATGATAATGATGGTGCCATATTCTCCAACATGTTGGATCCTCAAACCGGGATGCACATCTTTCCGGCTGTGCTCCTGTGCGAGTCACATGACCCACGTGATATCACAGAGCCCCGAAGACGCAAGCACGGCACATGTGTTTTGGGGTGCCTCGCAAAATTGCAGGGCCCCCCAGAAAGTGCTTTGCACAAACTCAAAATGCTATCATTTAGGACACATCCACATTCAGAGTACATTTAAGGCCAATTGCCTCCCCCAAAGAACTTTCAGGATGTGTAATTCATTAAGGGTGCTGAAAAGTGTAGTTCTGCAAAGGGCAAACTAAAGTTCCCACGATTCTTTGGCGGAATCCATGAAGTGGTTGTGACCTACACGCCCCCCCCTCCCCCGCCAGTAGTAAGTAGGTAAAGAGATATGGGGGAAGCAAAACTTGGAAAAGGATCTGAAATATTTTCCTTGAAGCTTTGAAGGGCCATAAGGCTATTATTTTATAATTTGTTTTTTTGTTCTGGATTGTTTTATTTGATGTTTTAAAGTGTTGTAAACCGCTTTGAGATTCTCTCTCCCCCCCCCCCAAAATATAAAGCAGTATAGAAGCATTCCAGAAAACAGGGGCAGCCCCTGGTAAACAGAGGACAGTTGGTGCATGAATGCAGAGTGATTCCTGGTCGCATGGCGTGGCCGTGAGGTGCAAGAGGCGAGTGCACTCTCCCCGTGAACCGAGCATGCACCCCGCTGCGCTCCCCAGAACCTCCTGCAATGCGCAGCAGCCTCGTGACGTATGCGCCTTGGCAGAGAAATTGACGTGCAAAGGGTTCCCCAGAGGGGCAGGGTTTGAAAGCCACTACATGAGATCTGGCGGGGGCCGCTCGGAGAGGTTTTGCATGGATCTTTGTCAGCTCTTCCTAGCGGTGAGAGCTGGGAGGCTCTGGAGCAAGAGAGACAGAGAGAGCTTCCTAAGTCAGGGAGAGGGAGAGAGAGGGAGAAGGTGCTTCAGAAGGGTCTGGTGGGCGTATTGAACCAGAACGAGGAAGCTGCGAGTGGAGAGGCGCTGTGTTTTAGTCAAATGTGAAATGCATTTATTAGGAAGCATTAGCCGTTGCCAGGAAGAACGAGCTTTAGAGATCTTGAGAAAGAGGGGGAATGAAATACGGTAGATTTAGATGGTTGGCCCAACAGAGAAGACGGAAGGTTCCCCCCCCCCAATTCTGATCCTCCTTTTTCATGCACCCCTAATGCTGGGGACCCCATCCCAGAACCCCATCTTTCTCCATTGATAGACTCTAGGCTTTCTTCCATGCTCCCCCAGAAGTCCTCTCGGAAACACTGACAATCGTTCTCCCATCCCTGTGGAAATCCTTCCTCCCATCTTTCCCACAAAGCTTTTAATAGAATTGTAGAGTTGGAAGGCACCCTGATAATCATCTAGCCCAACCCCCACACTAAAGCCAGATTCTCTTAGGGGGAAAAAAAGAACTCTGGTCTTCTTAAAACCACATCTACGTGTGGTGTGTGGACGTTTTTTGTCTGACCCAGTGCCCCCTCCGATGAGTGGAAAGTCAGTCCATGAGGATTGGAGGTGAACATTTCTGGAAAGAGTGAATAATGGAAAACACGAGGGTCGATGCAGAAACTCCACATTTTAAAAACGGTGTGCCAGAGATTCCCTCTTTCGTACCGCTAGAATCTGTGGGGATCCAATGAAGCAGAATGTTGGAAGAATCGGGACAGATAAAAAGCACAGTGTTAATCTGTGGAACTCACTGCCACCGGAGGCAGTGACGGCCACCGGCTTAGATGGCTTTCTTGAAGTGGGTTAGACAAATTCATGGAAGAGAGGGCTGTTGCTCGTAACTAGCCCCAGCCGTTACTTCCTCTCCTTCACAGCTGGAGGCAGCAAATGTTTCTGAATATCAGTTGCTGGAAACCCCAGAAAGGAAGAATGATCTTGTGTTCAGTGCCTGCTTGCTGGTTTCCCGTAGCCATTTGGTTGGCCACTGTGAAAACAGGATGCTGGACTTGATGGGCCACTGGCCTGATCCTGCAAGCTTGCCTTAGTTTTTAGGCATGGGCTTCAAAGTGGCAAGCCAATTGCAGAAACTCTGGATTTTGTAGGCAAGCATGGGCGGCCCCTCGCTGCGTGGTAGG
Organism: Podarcis bocagei; assembly: GCF_964188305.1. Classification (NCBI taxonomy): domain Eukaryota; kingdom Metazoa; phylum Chordata; class Lepidosauria; order Squamata; family Lacertidae; genus Podarcis; species Podarcis bocagei. Next base: position 50,074,398 of record NC_138139.1, on the reverse strand, counting down.
CGTGCATTTTGCCGTTCATGAAGCAAGCCGTGTTCTTGGCTGAGGGAAGAGGCAGCGAGGCGTTGGAAGGCCAGTGAGCAGGCCGCCAGAGGTGAATGAGGTTTCCGCTGCTCCTGGCTTGGGAACGTTGCTGGCAGGCCTCTCCCAACATCTTTTAAAAATAAAGGCTGGTTTTCATCCGCAAGCCTGATGCTTCCTGATGGCTTCAGGGGGGGGAAGCAGGGTGGGATGAGGTCTGAGTGGGAAGGAGCAGCAACCTGCATGGGAATTTGTTTTTCGGTAATACGCAGCCCCCACCCCTCAATTCCCCCCCCCCGCTCTTCCTCGAGCAAGGAGGTGCAAATCCCCCCCCCCCCGTTCCCCAGGGCTCCATTAGGCCCGCATCTAAAGCCTTTCCCTTCGCTTGGCTGCCCCTTCGTAGGAATAAAAGGAATTCTAATAGACTGCCGGCAAGGATCCGCCATTCACCCTTTCCATGGAAACGAGGGGATGAGGGCTGCACTCGAGATTTGGCCCAGGTCACTGCAGGAGGGGCTGGGGAAGAAAAGGGAGGTGGGTTTTTTTGTTGCAGAAGAGAGAAACCTTTGGGGAAGAGGGGTGGAGGAAGGACAATTGCTTTCCTTTCTCTTCCTCTCCTGCCTGTGGAGGAGCAGAGGTGTCAGGCGGTTCCCTCCTCCTGCGGAACTGGAGACTGGCCTGGGTGGAAGGGCCATCATCCGTGGCGGTGCGGGTGTGCGTAGAGCCAGTGGTGGACCTAATAATAATAATAATTTTTTATTTATACCCCGCCCATCTGGCTGGGTTTCCCCAGCCACTCTGGGTGGCTCCCAACAAAATATTAAACAGAATAAAATTCATACATTAAAAACGTCCCTAAACAGGGCTGCCTTCAGATGTCTTCTAAAAGTCAGATAGTTGTCTATTTCCTTGACATCTGACAGGAGGGCGTTCCACAGGGGGGGCGCCACCACCGAGAAGGCCCTCTGCCTGGTTCCCTGTAGCTTTGCTTCTCGCAGTGAGGGAACTGCCAGAAGGCCCTCGGCGCTGGACCTCAGTGTCTGGGCAGAACGATGGGGGTGGAGACGCTCCTTCAGGTATACTGGGCCAAGGCCGTTTAGGGCTTTAAAGGTCAACACCAACACTTTGAATTGTGCTCGGAAACATATTGGGAGCCAATGTAGGTCTTTCAGGACCGGTGTTATATGGTCTTGGCAGCCACTCCAGTCACCAGTCTGGCTGCCACATTCTGGATTAGTTGTAGTTTCCGGGTCACCTTCAAAGGTAGCCCCACATAGAGCGCACTGCAGTAGTCCAAGCGAGAGATAGCCAGAAATAGCCAGACCACTCTGGCGAGTCAGTCCATGGGCAGGTAGGGTCTCAGCCTGCGTACCAGATGGAGCTGGTAGACAGCTGCCCTGGACATAGAATTGACCTGCACCTCCATGGACAACTGTGAGTCCAAAATGACTCCCAGGCTGCACACCTGGTCCTTCAGGGGCACAGTTACAGGACCAGGGATTCCTCTACACTTGCCCGCCTCCTGTCCCCCAAGAACAGTACTTCTATCTTGTCAGGATTCAACCTCAATCTGTTAGCCGCCATCCATCCTCCAACCGCCTCCAGGCACTCACACAGGACCTTCACTGCCTTCATTGGTTCAAAAGAGAGGTAGAGCTAGGTATTATTTGAGGACCTGCATTTTGGGGGCCCTGAAATTCAGACCTTCGAAGTGTCCCTATTTTCCAGGGACAGTCCGGAATTTACAGAAGTCGTCCCAGTCAGATGGGCAAAGTATAAACAGTAACATTTGATGATGATGATGATGATGATGATGATGATGATGATGATGGAATAGGATGTCTCTGTTTTCATCGGAGAGATGTTGGAAGCTTGGACTTTCTTTTTTTATAATATTTTATTAGGTTTTATCAATAGAAAAGTTTAGAAAAATACAAAAATGAAAAAGATACAAAATTACAAAATACAGAAATACAGACATTAAACACAAAAAAGAAAAAGAAAAAACATATATGAAAGAAAACAAAAATTCCCTCTTTCTTAATTTCTCATCTTTAGTTAACTTATTTTCCTGACTTCCTCACATCTCCCATTTTTGTATCCCTTTTAAAAATTGGTTCAGCAAATTCATGTCCTATTTAGTTTATCTATTTATTAATCCCATCTTACATTTTACCTTGTTACTAGAACCCCTTCAATTCATTTCAATGTCATCAGCATTCAAAAATTTTACAATGTTTCTGCAAATAAGTTTTAAATTTCCTCCAATCTTCTTCCACCAACTCTTCTCCATGGTCTCGGATTCTGCCAGTCATTTCCGCCATCTCCATATAGTCTATTAGTTGCATCTGCCATTCTTCCAAGGTGGGTAGATCTTGTGTCCTCCAATACTTCGCGATGAGTATTCTTGCTGCTGCTGTAGCATACATAAAAAAAGTTCTATCCTTCTTTAACACCGATTGGCCAACTATGCCCAGGAGAAAGGCCTCTGGTTTCTTCGGGAAAGTATATTTAAATACCTTCTTCAGTTCATTATATATCATTTCCCAGAAAGCCTTGATCCTTGGGCACGTCCACCAAAGGTGAAAAAATGTACCTTCAATTTCTTTACATTTCCAACATTTGTTATCGGGCAAGTGATATATTTTTGCAAGCTTGACTGGAGTCATGTACCACCTGTACATCATTTTCACCGGGATTAAATTCACGGCATGTAATGCCCTAAGAGAGAATATTAGGAAGCTTGGACTTTCATGTGGGCCCCTTTGCAACCAGCAACGAGGTCTGGGTAACCATTGTTATCTTTTACAACAAGGTTTTTCACAACAGATCACCACACCTTTCCAATATCTCTGCTACTGACTCTCAAACTTTGGGATTGTTGAAATATGTACCATACCCTCCAACATTTATCCAGTGAAAATAGGGACCTCATGTTCCATCATCACCATCATCATCATCATTATTCCCCATCCATCTGACTGGGTTGTCCCCATCACTCTGGGCAGCTTACAACATATATAAAAACATAATAAAACATTTAAAAACTTCCCTATACAGGGCTGCCTTCAGAAGTCTTCTAAAGGTTGGGTAATCATCTCCTTGGCTTGTGGGTCACATAACTCCATACCCTCCAACATTTCTCTGATGAAAATAGGGACATCCTAAGGAAAAGCGGGGCATTCTGGGATCAAATCAGAAACTGGGGCGGCTTCTGTAAATCTGGGACTGCCCCTGGAAAATAGGAACACTTGGAGGGCCTGGGATACGACATCCTTAGGGCTGCCGTACGTCCGGGTTTCCAGCTGGAAAATGGCGTCCAGGTGGATTTTCGGCAAAATGTCCTGGGAAACCTGGACATATGGCAAGGGAAGGTTTAATATATTTTTTAGAAAATCATTTAAAAATTCAAGTCAGAAACCAGGACAGCTTCTGTAAATCTGGGACTGTCTCTGGAAAATAGGAAAATTTGAAGGGTCTGCCTCTGTGCTGCTGACTCTCAAACTTTGGGATGGTTAAAATAAAAAAAATCCTTCCTGTAGCACCTTAAAGACCAACTAAGTTAGTTCTTGGTTGCTTTGGGATGGTTGAAATAGATGCAACAAAAAAAGAGTCAGTTTGCATTGTGCAACTCAAATTGAGTCTACCAGACCCACAATTTTCAAGCAAGGTGGATTAAAGTCATTTATGGGACCCCTCGGGATTAGGGGCCAAGAAATGTGAGCTTTTTTAGTTTCTTTTTCCCCCTGTCCACCCCCCCCTTTTTTTTGAGCTTCTTTAGTTTCATAGAGATCTGGCCCTGCATGGAGCAAAGCCTTTGACTAATAGGTTAGGAGGGACTACCACTATGGCAAATGGCCTGAGGCCAGTCTTATTTCCCTGCATTTGCCTCCCGCCGTGTCATGCTTTTCTCATGAGCAAAGTCGCATCTGCGCTATAATTTTGAAGCACTAACAGGCCACATTTGGCAGTTGTGGCTCCCCGCCACCCACCCAAAGGATTCTGGGAACTGTTGCTTCGTTAAGGGTGCTGGGAGTTGTGACGACACCCCTGCTCCCTTCACAGAGCTACAATTCCCAGCGTTCCCTTGGAAGAAGGAATGGCGGTGGCTGTTGTTGTTGTTTCCTAAACAGATTCAGGTATTGGCCAATTACTTATAATGCCATTTATTACAGCAACGTGCTCCAGCTGCCACCTGGCCAAAATGGCCGCCGGAATGGTTTCTAAACATTGGGAATTGCAGCTCCCAAGAATTTTTGGGAGAAGACATGACTGTTCAAAGCAATATAGTTGGGCTTTAAATGTATAGCGCAGATGTGTCTGTTCTTCAGATCTAGGCCTGGGCTAGGTCATTTTTTGCTTCCTCCCATTCCGGGTCAAGGTGCCTATATTTTTTATTTTTTATATATATAATATTTTATTAGGTTTTATCAGTAGAAACGTTTAGAAAAAACAAAAGCAAAACAAATACAAAATACAAGAGTACAAAAATACAAACATTAAACACAAAAAAGAAAAAAAAGAAAAAACACATATAAAAGAAAAACAAAATTTCCCTCTTTCTTAATCTCTCCACTTTAGTTAACTTATTTTCCTGACTTCCTCACGTCTCCCATTTTTGTATCCCTTTTAAATTTGGTTCAGCAAATTCATATTCTATTAGTTTATCTATTATTAATCCCCTCATCCTTTTTGCCTTGTTGCTAGAGCCCCTTCAATTCATTTCAATGTCATCAGCATTCAAAAATTTTACAATGTTTCTGCAATGTTTCTCCAATCTTCTTCCACCGACTCTTCTCCCTGGTCTCGGATTCTGCCAGTCATTTCCGCCATCTCCATGTAGTCTGTTAGTTGCATCTGCCATTCTTCCAAGGTGGGTAGGTCTTGTGTCTTCCAATGCTTTGCGATAAGAATTCTTGCTGCTGCTGTAGCGTACATAAAGAAAATTCTATCCTTCTTTGACACCGATTGGCCAACAATGCCTAGGAGGAAGGCCTCTGGTTTCTTCGGGAAAGTATATTTAAATACCTTTTTCAGTTCATTATATATCATTTCCCAGAAAGCCTTAATCCTTGGGCACGTCCACCAAAGGTGAAAGAATGTACCTTCAATTTCTTTACATTTCCAACATTTGTTATCGGGCAAATGATATACTTTTGAGAGCTTGACTGGGGTCATGTACCACCTGTACATCATTTTCATAATATTCTCTCTTAGGGCATTACACGCCGTAAATTTAATCCCGGTGGTCCATAACTTCTCCCAGTCAGCAAACATGATGTTATGTCCTATATCTTGTGCCCATTTTATCATTGCAGATTTTACCGTTTCTTCCTCAGTATTCCATTTCAACAGCAAATTGTACATTCTTGAAAGTGTCTTAGCATTGGGTTCTAACAATTCTGTTTCTAACTTTGATTTTTCCACCTGAAAACCAATCTTTTTTGAGGAGATTTCACCCCTCCCATACCCAAGAATCTCCTGATCATCTCCTGATGGTCTCTGCTGACTCTCCACAGAGAGCAGGAGGCGTGTCCTGCCTATCTACTTATTCTGCCCAGCAACATATCTGTGTGTGAGAGAGAGTCAGTCAGTCAGTGTATCGGAGAGAGTGAGAGTGTTAGAGATCTTAGAGATAAGATTGCTGCTAAGTGCAGCTGCAGACTCTCAGTGTAGCATGATTTATGCTTAGAATATTCAGCTCTGTATATAGTTTTGTATCATAGTTGTAGTTATAGAATAAAAGGAAGATATTCTACAGAGCTGCTCTCCGAGTGGTTTATACTCTGCAAGACTCTGCAAAACTCTGCTGCACAACGACTGTATTATTGAGACAGTGAATCCGGTGCTCTCAGCTCTAAGCTGTGAGTCCACAGCACTGTGACCTGTTCCTGTGAGAAAGGAGGTCTCTGGCGGTGCTACCCAGCTCGCCTAGCCCAGTCGGGGTTGAGGTACATGAGTCCAGTCGGCGCACTGGCTCTAGGGCGATGCTGACATTTTTATCCAAGTTATAAACTTCTCTTATTTGAAAGTAGTGTAACCAGTCTCGCACCTTCTCTTTAAGTTTGTCATAACTCTGCAATTTCAATTTGTCACCTTCCTGTTCTAAAATTTCCCAATATTTTGGCCATTTAGCCTCCATGTTGAGTTTTTTCAAAGCTTTCGCTTCCATAGGTGATAGCCACCTTGGAGTTTTACTCTCCAAAAAGTCTTTGTACCTTATCCAGACATTAAACAATGCTTTCCTGACAATATTGTTTTTAAATGCCTTATGTGCTTTTACCTTGCCATACCACGGGTCAAGGTGCCTATAACCCAAGGCCAGCCAAGTCATTTTAACAGCTGAGGCACGTATCTCATGAATTCCTCACCTTCTCTCCAGCAGTAAAAATGCCCCAAAAATAAATTAAGTAGTCAGCAATTTGCTGCCCCATCGTGCCAGCCAAAATCAGTTGCCTGAGGCGCCTGCCTCAGTTTGCCTAATGGTAGAGCCGGCCCTGTCAAGACCCCATCTTTCCTTAGCCTGCCTGCAACCATTTTTAATTTTAAAAATTGGGTTGCATTTACCTCTACTTTCCTCTGGGAAGCTTAAGGCAGCCTTGGGATTTATATGAAGGGCGGGGTATAAATAAACGAAGCCAGTAAAACCAAAGTCCTCCTCTCTGTCACCCTTTTTAATCCTTGCAAGAGCCCTGTGAGGGAGGTTAGGGGAAAACATAGGCCACCCAGTGAGCTGTGTGGTCGAATGGAGATTTGAACTCGGAACTCCTCAGTCCTAGCCTGACACTCCAACCACTATTCCATGCAGATGGCCTTGAGGGCCATACCCCTCGATATTCCACACAGAAGGAGATCTGGGGCATGTTTGTAACACACCCGTTCTCTCAGCCAAAGATTGCGGCCCAGCTTTTGCCCAACTTGTGCCTTACAGCTGAAAGCTTTCTTCCAAGCATTCTCTGCTGCGATAATTTCCCTTCCGTGGCCCAACCCTCCTGCCATTGATTTGAAAAGCCCAGAGAGCTGCAACCCTTTGGTTAATGACCTGCTTGGAAAACGTAATTGTCTTGCAGTCAGAAGCTACTTCAGCAGCTGCAGCGGGTGTGAATGGCAGGTTGCTCTAGGCATGACATTTTAGGGTTTATGCTAATGTGTTCACCTGCATGTGCAGCAGAGGCAACATCGATCCATTGCAATGGCACCCCACCAGAAGGAGGGCCCAGTTTCAATGGTGGAACCCAATAGGGTCCAATTCCCAGCATCTTCAGGTAAGACTGGGATTTGCAATATGTGTTATTGTTGGTCAGAGAACGTCATTTGGCAGCCATGCAAATGTTAGAGATATTTCTGCATTGCAGAAGATTGGACTAGATGATCCTCAGGGTCCCTTCCAACTCTGCAGTCCTATGATTCTATGAAATCCTATGCCAGTCAGTGCACACAATGATGTGCTAGCTGGAACAATGGCCTGACTTGCTAGGCTAGGCTCCATTTGATTTACTCCTTTAGTCGTAACAATGAGGACTGGTGTCTTACTTTAGTTTTAGGCATGGAGCTACAGCTCCATGGCATATCTCATGCTTTGTCTGCAGAATGTCCCAGGTTCAATCCCCGACATATCCAGACAGGGCTTGAAAAGACTGTCTGGAACCTGGGACAGCTGCTGCCAGTCAAGGTTGGCAACACTGAATTAGATCCATGGCCTGATTCAGTAGAAGGCAGCTTCTTAAGTTCTGAGATTTGCCCTGGAGAGAGTTGGATGTTGAAGAAGGGCTGCAAGGCAGTAGCAATGAGGAGGCTAACCAAGAACAAAGCAGTCCCACAGGAGGCAAAATCGGGAAATGGAGATTTGCCTGGGGCTGGTTAATACAGCAGCATAAATGGGAAAAGTCATGAGTTGTCCAGACTCCAACTCCAATCAGCCCCTGCCAGCACAACCAATAATCAGGAATGATGGGAGTTGTATTCCAGCCAGATCCAGCCACAGGGTCCCCATCCTTGGTAGAAACTTCCCTTGGGAACAAATACAACTGCATTGGGGGTGTCCCCACTTACCTGGTTTCCAAAGTCTCCAGTCAGCTGCTGAGAAGGGCATGAGAAAGTTTCCCTTTCCACATACGCAGGTGGTAAACCCAACTGTCTACTCCCGTAGCTGACAGTTGTCCCACTGTGAGTCTATACACGGCCGCCGTAGAAATCCAAACAATTTGACTTCCCCTTTGAGATTTCAGTATACCTTTTGGTGTAGAAGAAGTGGTGCTTATTCCTTTAGAGCAATACTAGTTTTTCTTCTAGGCCAAGAATGGGGAACCTTGAGCTCCCCAGAATGGTCAGTGGTGATGAGAGTTGCAAGCCAGCAACATCTGGGATGGCCAAAGCATCCCCACACCAGCTCTAGGCCAAGATGGTCCACTACATCCTCTCCCTACTAGTGGACCTCCAGACGTCACTGGACTCTGAACTCCCACCTGCGCCAGGTAGCACTGCCAGTGGCAGAGATTGTTGTTGTCCTGGAACACCAGGTCAGAGAAGTCTGGTGTTCTCTTGATCCTTCCTTCCTTCCTTCCTTCCTTCCTTCCTTCCTTCCTTCCTTCCTTCCTTCCACTAAAACTCAAGCAAAGTGGGCTCCAATGTTGTTCAAAACCGTGGTGCTGGGAGAAGGGGGTCTAAACCTTCCTGCCATGGCATTTACATGATCGGACTCCCCCCACCCAAACTGCTAGGACCCCAAGCAGAAAAGGGTACTGATATTGTGCCTACAAACCCCCCCACCTCCGCTGCTGATAGTCACAGGAGCTCACAGCAGCTTCAGCAGGTGGGTGGGTGAGTGATTCTGATCGGAAAGTCAGTGCAGGGAGATAGTATCAACCCCCATCACCAGCGCCACTTTTCTCATTGAGACTGGAGCCTCCCCTGACTGCTTTTCGATTGTATGCATGTGGGGAAGAGAAGGTGGGGGGGAGGACCAGTGCCAGGAGATCCAATAAGATGGGGAATCTCAGGCCTGATGGCTGATTGTAGCCCTCCACCCTCCCTTCTCTCCTGCCCTTGGGGTTCTGCCAAGCCCACATTCTTCACCCTTCTCAAGGGCTTTTGTCTGGCTGGGCTGTGTCAAAATAATGCGTCCTGATTGCCTGGACAGGGGATGCAGAGGTGTATGTGTGGATATATAGAAACTTAGGGCCTTTGGATAGCAGCTAGCCAGCTGTGCGAAGGTAAGAGTTGCATTTGTTGCTTCACCCACTTTTGCCTGTAGCCACACTTACTTTTGCATTTGGCCCTGACCACAACTCTATTTGGTCCTTGACCGCTCTGCGCCCCCACCCCCACCCCCTCAAGCTGGAAAAGTGACCTCACCTGTGAGCTTAAGATATTAGGTCCCTTTCCTTCCTCTCCCTTGAGTTCTAAATCTGGCTGGCTCCAAGTTTTGCAAAACGTCTTGCGGTCCTCACCATCACCTCTCTGGGATGCATCCGACCTGCCGCACGACTGCTATAGGAAGTAGGATTGGATGCCTTTGACCACAAGGGGAAGTAGGAAGACTCTGGGTTCATAGACTCATAGAATTGTAAAGTAGGAAGGGACCTGAGGACCATCTAATCCAGCCTTTCTCAACGGATGGGTCCCCAGATGTTGTTGAACTACAACTCCCATCACCCCTAGCTAGCAAGGCCAGAGCTCAGGGATGAGGGGAGTTGTAGTCCAACAACATCTGAGGACCCACAGGTTGAGAACTGCTGAGCAGTGCAGGAATATGCAGGGACCGAACCTGCGACCTTGGTGTTATCAGCACCATGTTCTAACCAATAGAGCTTTTGTACCTAAACTTCATGGTTTTGCTATTCTCCTGTTTTGAAACTTGACACTGCTCCTGTTTCCATGTTCTCAGCCTACATGGCTCATGTGCCAGACATCTGGTGGCTGAGATCTCCAGTTCCTATAGAACTGGAATCGGGATGCCTGCAGCAGCCCACCAACCCCCTGCTTTTGTTCCGTGGTTTCTTTGGATCGTAGGCTCATGTTCCACAGATTGCATCATTTTCACATGCGTTACTCTGAAAAGCACCTTGTGCTTTGCTGCTGTAGCAAACCATCATTATTACTTTAAGTCATGAGAGTCGTGTGGTATAGTGACTATAGTGGCACTTGTGCTCTGCTGACCACATGTATGGGTGATTGCAATGTGCTTCAGCCTTTGAAAACAGCCTGGAAGTAGCTGCAGCTAGGGCAGAATTGCAGCAACTATGATGTTAAGTGAAGGTCCTGCACTACTAGCTCACAGATTAAAGGATCCGGTAATGATTTATAAAGCCCAAAATGGCTTAGGGCCCAACTATCCACAGGAAAGCCCACCCAAAACCAGCTGACCCATTCCGTAAGATAATAATAATTTTTTATTTATATGCTGCCTATCCGAGTGGGTTGCCCCAGTCACTCTGGGCGGCTTCCAGCAAAATATTCAAAAACACAATAAAACATCAAACATTAAAAAACTTCCCAGGTGTCTTCTAAAAGTCAGATAGCTGTTTATATGCTTGACATCTGACGGGAGGGTACTCCACAAGGCAGGCACCACTACTGAGAAAACCCTCTGCCTCATTCCCTGTAAGGTCACGTCTTGCAGTGATGGGACCGCCAGAAGGCCTTCAGAGCTGGACCTCCGTGTCCAGAACAATAAGGGATGCTCTGCTCATGATTCTCTCAAGCAGAGCCAGCCCACTGATGAGGTGGGGTGAAGCCCCTGGCTCAGGCGGTGGAAGTTCCAAGAGGCAGCACCCTGCCACTACCGGAACACCTCCTTCTCAGCAGCAGGAAGAAGGCTTTCCTGTGCTCAACATTGCTGGTCATCTTCCCCCACCCCGGGGCAGAGGAGGTGAGTGGCAATGCCTTGTGGAACACCCTGGTTCTCACTGAGTTTGTCAAGGGTGGGCATGCCAATAGTGGCAGAAGCGATGGTACAGGGTGTGGTGGCAGGAGGGGACAGGAAGTGGAATATTCCTGCCTCAGGAGTCGAAACAGGCCGAGCCGCCCGTGCTCTTAAGGATCATTGGGCCATGTGTTTTCTGTGGTCTCCAACTCAAGTTGACACCTGTCCCTTTTGCTGTTGGGATTTAGACATCAACTGAAGATATTTTCGTTTACCCAGGGATGCACCGATTTGTCCATTCCAGTTTCGCTTGCTTTCTTTCCAATCTTCTTCACATTTCCACACCAACTTGTGATTTTTGTTCAAAAGTCCTCGCAAAAATATTGTCAGTATTTGAGTTTATATTTATCCCAATATACACATTTGGTATTCAATTTTGCCTACCATGCACATTTTCCGCAAGCCGTGCTCCTTAATATCATTCGTTTTTGCATTACATTGCCACAGTGCACCTTTACATTAAAAACTTCCCTAAACAGGGCTGCCTTCGAATGTCTTCTGAAAGTTGGATAGTTATTTATCTCCTTGACATCTGATGTGAGGGCATTCCACAGGGCGGGTGCCACTACCAAGAAGGCCCTCTTCCTGGTTCCCTGTAACTTCACTTCTTGCAGTGAGGGAACAACCAGAAGGCCCTCGGAGCTGGACCTCAGTGTCTGGGCTGAACAATGGGGGTAGAGGTGCTCCTTCGGGTACATGGGACCATGTATGGTTGAGGAACTGCAAATGAGGCAGGTTCGGCTTTAAATGCAAAGTGAATTTGAGAGCTGATGGGTTTCAGTGGCTAGAGGGATGGGCTAGGCCCTCTGAAACCAGGGTTCAAATCCCCACTCGTTTATGAAGCTCGCTGGGTGAGCCTCGTAGCCTAACCTACCTCACGGGGTTGGGGAGAGGGAATAAAAAATCTGCTGCCCCCTTGAGATCCTTGGAGTAAAGCCAGCTTGGATGGCTTTAAATTAGGACAAGAAAAACTCACAGAGGATAATGCTGTCAATGGCTACTAGTCCTGATGGCTAAGCTTTGCCTCCACAGTCGGACGCAGAAATGCTTCTGAATGCCAGTGGCTGGAAGAGTGTTGCTGTTGTGCTTGAATCCTGCTTGCACAATTCCCACAGGCGTCACTTTGCCCACTGTGAGAACAGGATGCTGTCCTATAGAGCAGTGTTTCCCAACCTTTTTTGGGCAAAGGCACACTTGTTTGATGAAAAAAATCTCGAGGCACACCACCATTACAGCCCCGTGACGTCAGCGCGCAGCGTCACGCCGGGAGGGACACACGAAAGTGTAAGTTTCAATTTTTTCCCTCCCCCTTGCTGGGGAACCTCCAAGCTTTGGGGGTGGGGGGGGAGGAGGCAGCAAAGCGAGGCAGGAAGGAGAGCGCGGCTTGGCTGGGTGAGCTTTGGCAGGGGCAGGGAATGAGAGCCGCAAGGTGGGCGCTGCGGACGGAGGCGCTGCCCGCCGAGCTCGCAGGCAGCCAGGCAGGCAGACGGCGAGAGCCCCACGCTGGGCGGCCTCTCCTCGCCGCCCCGCCTCTCGCCGCCCGACTCGCCCGCCTCCCTCCAGGCAACATCTCGCGGCACACTAGTGTGCCGCGGAACAGTGGTTGGGAAACACTGCTACTGGCCTGATTCAGCACACTCTTCTTATGTTGTCGGATGGGACAGAACTCGAATAAATGAATAAATTTTGTTGTTGTTTAGTTGTTTAGTCGTGTCCGACTCTTCGTGACCCCATGGACCAGAGCACGCCAGGCACTCCTGTCTTCCACTGCCTCCCGCAGTTTGGTCAAACTCATGCTGGTAGCTTCGAGAACACTGTCCAACCATCTCATTCTCTGCCGTCCCCTTCTCCTTGTGCCCTCCATCTTTCCCAACATCAGGGTCTTTTCCAGGGAGTCTTCTCTTCTCATGAGGTGGCCAAAGTCTTAGAGCCTCAGCTTCAGGATCTGTCTTTCCAGTGAGCACTCAGGGCTGATTTCCTTCAGAATGGATAAGTTTGATCTTCTTGCAGTCCATGATTATTATTTTATAAATATTGTGATTTTGCATGTGTGCTTATTTACCGGGACATTTTGCTGTTTATCTTGAGCTGTGCTCTTAGGAGGATGGTGATGAATAAATGTAATAAACAAACAGAAGGGCTGATGAGGGTTGGAGAGAGAGCCGGGTTCCAGTTCCTTCTCACCAGGGGTGTAGCTAGCTGCTCTGGCACCCAGAGCAGCGGGGGCAGGGGGAGATCTGCGGGCGGGGGGGCGATCTGTTCACGGGGGCAGCGAGGGAATCTGCCCAGAGGGGCAGTGCAGCGAGCTGACCATTGAGTCCACCTGGCAGACGCAAGCCCCATGCTGCTGTTTAGGGCAGCGCAGGGCCCCAAGCCACCGTGTCACTCCCAGAAGAGAAGTGTGGCTCGGGCACACTGCAGGCCAGGCCCCGCGGTAAGTGCCATTTTGTCACTTCCTCAGGGATGACACCTGGGGTGGGCCTCACCCCACCCCACCCCTTCCTACGCCCCTGCTTCTCACTCAGTGACCATGTGCCAAACACTTTTTCTCACCCTGTTGCAGCCTTCCACAACCTGGTACACTCTGGATGTTTTTGGACTACAACACCCACCTCTCCAACACAGAACGCCTATGTTCCGGCTGTGGCTGATGGGATTTGTAGTCTTTAAAATGCCTGGCAAGGGTTCCAGTTTGGGGAACGCCTGACTTGAGGTACCTTACAGTGTTGTTGTATGACTAGAAACAGGAAGGTGGGGTCATCAATTTCTTTGCAGGAAGGCGAAGGCTCAGAAACAATTACTTTGATCGTTGCACGAAAGTTAGAAGCCGGACAGATTTTGTGGGAGCCTTCTGGGAAAGCTGGGTGCACTGCCAGTGAACAGACGGACCCTGTTCTGGCTAGTGTGTTGCAGCTGCCACTTTTGGGGGCACCAGAGGGAACTGGGCACTTGGGTTTCTGCACTCTGAATTACAAACCCCCCCCCCCCCGGGTAAAAAACGATGTGAGGAGGGCAACCCCCTCTGCTCTGTGTGGGTCATGGTAGGAAATGGCCAGAATGGTTGAAGGCTATTCCTCCTCAGTCGGTAGAGCGTGAGACTCTTAGGTTGTGGGTTCGAGCCCCACATTGGACCAAAGATTCCTGCATTGCCGGGGGGGGCGCACTAGATGACCCTGGGGGTCCCTTCCAGCTCTGTGCTTTCAACCTCTGTCGTTCAGTCCTTCCTGATGCCCAGCAGCCACCCAAGGGAAATCGGGTGCCCTCGGCTCTCATTTGCCAGCGGGCTGCGTGCATGACTCCAGTGGCGTAGCGTGGGGGGTGCAGGGGGGGGCCGGCCGCACCGGGCGCAACATCTGGGGGTTAGGGTTAGGGGGCGCAAATCCACGGGTTAGGGGGCGCAAATTACTTGCCTTGCCCCGGGTGCTGACAACCCACGCTACGCCACTGCATGACTCCCCCCCCCCAACCACCACGCAGGGACCCCCACCCCACCCCAAACCCCCCCCTCCTCCGCCTGCTGTGTCAGTCTCTGCCTGGGCTGCAGCTGCGCGCAGTTAGGAGAATCTCCCGGTGTGGAGGGACGAGGATGCCTCCCTCTCCCCCAGGCCCCTTCCCTCCCCCATTTTGGTCCTCCCTCTCCCCCATCGCAACCCCCCTCCCCAACGCACACTCCCACGCAGCTCCCACCTCCCTAAGCCAGACCTCTCTCATTCAAGCTTTCACACCGCTCTGCTCATTCAACCGCCGTGGCTTTGTTGTGCATGCGTGGGATTACATTTCAGAGAGGAGGGATGGCTGTGGCCAAATTAGACTGATGGAGGGCAACCCCCCCCCCAACCTTCCTCCTCCTTTTTAAAAATTCCTCCTCCTCCTCCTCTTCTTTTTTGCCTCCCCTTCCTTACTGCGGAGGGTGTTTCCTTCTCTCTCTCCCATTTCATATTTTAAATCTGTAGCTTTTCTTGACCCTGCGTGATGGCGCTTTTATGCTTCGTAGGCTGCCTCTGTTTCTGATTGCTATTCCTGGCACACACACACGGATCACAAACATCACACACCGGCGACAAGGCTGCCACCCACTCACAACACAAAACAGGAGGGGGGGGGGAGAGAGAGAGAGGAAAAATCTGCCACCGCTGGTCCCTCAATCTCCTTGGACATCCTGATGTCTTTATAGTGCCACCGAGAGAGAGACCCTGAAACCACTCCCTCCGTATCCTCTCCCCTCCTTTCCCCCCACCTCTCCCTCATCTCCATCAGCACAACCTCCCCCCACCCTTTTAGCAGCCTGCAGCCAACCAATCAGCCCCCCCCCCCACGACACACACACACACACACACACAGCCGTGCGCGCCCTCCCTTCCTCTTCCACACACATGTTCACCATTCCTACCCCTGGCATTAAATTTTCAAACTGCAGACTAAGGGGCCGTTCCTAATTACCTCCTATCCCCTAGTGGTCTATGAATAATGACTACTGAAGGAGCTCAAAGAGGTTGCTAAGAAGAGAGAGAGAGAGAGAGAGAGAAAGGGGGAACAAAAAAATAAAAACAACAAAAAAGAATTGTGCTATATACATATTTTTCTCCCCACGTTTTTCCCCCCTCCTAAAGGATCTAAATCTGTGACCACTCTGCTCTGGGAGGACGGCAAGGGAAAAGAGCGAGGGAGCGCCAAAGAGGAGACGGAAGAGAAGAAGAGGAGAGCTTGCAGGTAGGGCGAAAGGAGATCTTTCTTTGGGGTGCTTTGATGTCTCTTTGGTGGGGGGGGGGGCTGCACACTGGTCGCTCATTCATCAGCTCCCTTCGCTTTCTTTCCCACCCAGCCCCTGTCCCCTGCCCTCCCTTTCCCTTTGGTTTTATGTTTCTTGCTTACGCCATTTGTGCTTTGGAGAGATTGGGGAGGGGGGGGAGCGCTTCAGAGACAGCCGCGTTGGTCTTTCGGCTTTGGCAGAGTTGGTGAGTGTGCACTGTCTCCCCTCCAAGTGGATTGTTTGAAAAGGGCTTCTGGATTTTCCTTGCAGAATTCTGAGCAAGCTGCACTCCTTCCTTCCTTCCTTCCTTCCTTCTTTCCTTTCGTGTGTTCGCTTGTTCTTTCTAAATCTGGTTGGACGCACAAGTGCAGGCGTGAAAAAGAAGTTTGGTTTTGGGGAGGGATGCTTCTTTTCTTATGCAGGGTTGGGGGAGATGTTTGGTGTCTCTGGAGAGTGGCTTTTTTAAATAAAAAACGGAAGTTCAAAGAATGCTAAATTGGTGGCGAGGCTGAGATTGAAGGTTATTTTGGATGGTGCCTTCGTAAGGTCTCAGTAAAGTTGTCGGATGGAGACCCGGCATCCCATTATCTCTCGCCAGTGTTTCCATGCGTGGCTTTGATCGATGTGTTTCCCCATTGGTCCCTTTTCCCAGAGAATCAGTCTCTCCTCTGAGCTAGGAAGACCATAAATTGTAGCTAGCATTTGTACTGTACAGCTGTGATGGTTCATTTGGAAATCCCCCCAGGGCGGGGGGGGCATGCTGGGAGAGAGAGAGAGAGAGAGATTTTCTCGAGGTCTCCCTGGGGTTCTCTTTTTCCCATGACAAATGCCTTGCCCCCTCCCGACACAAACCGCCCACTGACACGATTATTATTTTTTAATAAATAAACGGGCTCTCCAGAGCCTCAAGGAAGCGTCGCCAGCCTACAAAAGACCCTCCGTGATCTTCCTTCCTTTTTTCTTTTTCTGCTGCTGTTGCTGTTGCAGAAAACGAAAAGGAAGAAACTGGAAATGTATGCAGGGTGTTGAAGTATTGTTGCAGGAGGAGAGCTGGGAATCGGCTAGAGCCAAACTGCCAGCCAGCCTATGACATAGCAGCGGGATGCCGTCCACCCTCTGCCATTGAAGAGCTACTCAGAGCAGGCAATTGTGTGCGTTTGGCGCAGGTGTGGTGGCTGAGATCCACAAAAAGCCTCCACTCCAGAGCAACCCTATTAAAACCAACAAAGCGAGGCGACCCGGATGGGAGCAGATAGGTTTGTTGCACCTGTGTCGCTGTGTGCGGATGGGCGCATCAGTGCGCTTGGAATTCACCCTGCAAATATTGAACCTTTTTTAAAAACAAAACAAAAATGTAAATCCATCGATGGAAAGGCGCGGAAAATGCACCGTTCAGGGAGGCAGCAAGGAGAAGGTGCGGGACGAAACTTTGTGGCATGCACAAATCGTCGCAGTGGTGGGTTTGTGACAAAGGAGACAGGTGGGCAGGTTTCAGAATGAGGAGAGGAAGGCAGAGCTGCAGTGTTTGGCGTAGTGGACAGACTGCTGTTTGTAGGCCAGCTGTGTGCAGTTAGGTGGGGGGAAAGGCTCTTTGCTCCAGGTTTAGCCCAGCAGCAGCCTCTTTTTAATAGCAGTCAGACAGATGCCTCCAGGAAGCTCACAAGGCAGGGATTGCACAAGTGGCCTTTCTTGGTTGTTTTGACCTCAGCCCCCGGGGTTCAGAGATAGACTGCCTCTGAACATGGCAGTTCCATCTCTTGCTATCAAGGTTAATAGCTGCCTCCTGCTATTGTGTTTCAGATTGCATGTGGTTATTCTTCAGGGAGTATATAATTTCTGAGTGCTGCAAGGCATGGAAAAAGTAAAGTCCACAAACGCTCTGAAAGCACACTGTTTGTTTTCGGTTTGTTTGAGGGGTGGGTTTGTTTTCGTCTTTTGCAATTTAATCGTGGATATACTGGCCTTTGGACCTTAAATTGAACCTACCCTTTCTCATTTAAACCCAAAACAGCCTCTGACTTTAGACCTGGGGCCGAAAAGATGCAAATCTCTTGCTAAATCCCTGCCAAGCCGCAAAACAGGATGTCACAGTTTCAATATTATGCAGTTAGATAGGTTTAAAAATCTCGCTGATATCTCTTACTTCAGGGAGCTCATGGGTAATGTACGTGCATACTGGGTCAGTCCATGTTGAGCTTCACAATGACCCTGTCAGGTAGGTTAGGCTGTAAGAGCAAGAAACAGACAGGCCCAAGGCTACTCAACGGAATTTCACGGAGTGAGGATCTGAACCCAAGCAGCGCAATTCAGTTTGCTATGGCTGCTACAATGGCTTTGGCAAAAAAGAAAACCTTTTTGTAGCTCTACCTGGAGCAGCTAGAGGATCAAACCTGTGACCTTCTGCATGCAAGAAACATGCTCCACCACTGAGCTACAGCCCTTCCCTGACGTATTGTAACTGCATATGTTCATGGTGTTCATCGTCCATAACTCTGGGAGGCTGTTGAGCATCACAGGCTCCAGATTCCACCCTTGTAGCATAAACCCCAGTTCCATATTGTTTGCCCTAAACTGGAATCATCAAATGCACCTCCCATGTTACTGTTTCCTCAAACTGCTCTGAACTTGGGGTCCGTTTGACCCCCAATACCTGATGAGCAAAAACCTGCTCAGGGAGGGTTCCCCCCCCAACCCGCTCTCCCCGTTTATTTATTTTAATGACGTTGTTTGTTGTTGTTTCGTAGGGAAGCAGAAGTCCAGAACGGCAGGGGAGGCGGGGAGAGGACTGTGGGGGCGGAGAGTCGATTTAAATTGGGCTTAATGGATTCCCAAGGCAGCTTTTCGAGATGAAAGTCAAAATAAGACTGAATCTCAGCAGACCCGTCTCTTGCATTAAAGATGCTGCTCTCCTCATCTTAGCTCCTCTTCCCTCCCCCTTCCTCCTTTTCTTCTTTTTAAAGGGGGAAGAGGGAGGGGGGGAGATTTCTGTGTTATGTGCACAGACGACAGAGTGGAGTTTTCTAGTCTTATAATGAGGACCCTAATTGAAGAGCGTAACCCTCGTGGGATCTGCATTCACTGACGGCTGTGTTTCTCACTCCTACTGGACTGTGGCTTTCTGTCTGGGGCGGAGCAGGCCGGTGGTCAGTGTGCAAGACTCAAAAGGTACGGGGGTTTAAACAGTGCTATCTCTATTATTGTTATTTAACGCACATCTGTCCCAGCTCTCTCCCAAATTGGGATTCAAGGCAGCTGGTTTAAAATTTAAAAATGCAATCTAACGAAAACAAGCTAGTGAACAAACCATAATTCAAAGGCATCACAGCACATTTAAAACCCAGTTTGACCTGACAGCGAGTCTGCACCTTAGTTTCCAAAGGCGTCTCTGGACGGGAGAGTCCTAGCTAGCTGGTGGAAGGATCACGGAGAAGGAACCGGTCTAGCCTCTCTTGGGAGGGAATCCCACCATCTGGGAGTAGCCAAAAAAAAGCTGCCTCTCGTGTCACCACCAAGCATGGCTCTCATGTTGATGGGACCTAGAGAAGGCCTCAAATGGCAATACCTGAAGGACCACATCTCCCCATATAAACTGACCCAGACTCTGCGTTCATCACCTGAGGCCCTTCTTCGTGTGCCTCCTCCCTGTGACGTCCGGAGGGCGGCAACACAAGAACAGGGCCTTCTGTGCAGTGGCTCCCCGTTTGTGGAATGCTGGCCCCAGGGAGGCTCGCTTGGCGCCATATATATATATATATATATATATATATATATGGAGCCTGGCGAAAACGTTCCTCTTCAACAACAACAACAACAACAACAACAACAACAACAATTTATTATTTGTACCCCGCCCATCTGGCTGGGTTTCCCCAGCCACTCTGGGCGGCTTCCATAGAAACCAAAAAACACTAAAATATCATACATTAAAAACTTCCCTGAACAGGGCTGCCTTAAGATGTCTTCTGAATGTCAGGTAGTTGTTTATCGTTTTGACATCTGATGGGAGGGCGTTCCACAGGGCGGGCGCCACTACCGAAAAGGCACTCTGCCTGGTTCCCTGTAGCTTTACTTCTCGCAATGAGGGAACCGCCAGAAGGCCCTCGGCGCTGGACCTCAGCGTCCGGGCAGAATGATGGGGGTGGAGACGCTCCTTCAGGTATACTGGGCCGAGGCCGTTTAGGGCTTTAAAGGTCAACACCAGCACTTTGAATTGTGCTCGGAAACGTACTGGGAGCCATTGTAGGTCTTTCAACCAGGCATTTGACTGATTAATATTCTACAGCCTTTTAAGTATGTTCGTGTGTGAGGGGTAGGGGGTGTTATTGTTTTGTTGTTTCTGGTTTAACTATTTATTTGTGCTTTTTCCTTATATTTTTATCTTGTGAACCACCCTGATATCTTTTGATGAAGGGCAGTATGTAAATTTAATAATAAATAAATAAATACAGTAAGGTGAGCGATTGCCTGAGGATTGTAGCACCTGGGCAGGTTTGTGTAGGGAGATACGATCTTTCAGGTCAGACACATTATGAAATGATGCAGGCAGGCAGGCAGGCAAGCAACAACAACATGTGTGCTCTGCATATGCAGACCAGAAATTGCTTGTTTTGCCTTAACAATGTAAGAAGCCCCCTCTGGCCTCTCAGTCCTCCGCTCCATAGCCTCTCTTTTGATACACACCCAGTTCTGCTGGATCGGTGAGATCTTGCGGGAGGCATTTGGTTCCTGGGGGGAAGGTGCCTGTGAGGGTCCTGGGTCTGGTTGTACAGGAGATTTCTTGGGGGTCTCCTGTCCGTTAGTCTTGGTAGTCTCTCCAGTCCTCAGCAGCAGGCCCAGAGTCCTGGATCTATTCCTGCTCCTTGTCCCGGCTCCTTAGATTGCAACTCTGCACACACACACCCGACACTATGTCTGGATTGCTGCTGGATTCTGGGGTCACAACACCAAGTTGGGGAAGGCCACTTTAGCATTAAGACTAAAACCTGGTTGTTATTTTGGGGGGAGATCATCTGGAAAGACCCTTGTGTGACCAGATAGCTGCCGTATCTGTTCCCTGAGAAGAGAGGGGGCAATTCACGGGGCAATTCCCAACCCCTCTTTTGCAAATCTGATTTCCAATAAGGCAGAGTTTGACGCAGAGGAGAATCCCAGCATCCAGTGGCTTCACAATTCTCTGAAATGCGTTATTAAAAATGTTTGTACCTTGCCTTTTCGGCATGCGGGTCTAACGGAGGCAGCCCACAAACCAATAATTGAAATTCAGAAGCAAACACAGATGAAAAACGTAACCAAACAGATAGCATCAGAACCAGGCAGCCGGGAAAGGACAAAAACAAGGAGATACACAATAAATAGCCAGGCAGTGGAAACAACATAAGCAGCCTCCAGCCCCCTCCCTATCCCCCTCACCTCGGACATAACAAGAGGCCTCAAAAGGTGCTCTGGAAAAGAATCACCTTTAAAAAACAGCTTGGGTGGCCTGTTCCCAGGCAACCGTTAGCCGTAACCCAGGCAGCAGGGGAAATCAGAGAAGGACTCTGGAAAATGTTGAAGCAGGTAATGCCAGTAAACATGAGCCAGTGGTGTGATGTAGCGGTTAAAAAAGCCAACGCAATCTGGACTTGCATGTAACAACAACAACAACAATTTATTTATATTCCGCCCATCTGGCTGGGTTTCCCCAGCCACTCTGGGAGGCTCCCAACAGAATATTAAAAACACGATAAAACATCAAACATTAAAAACTTCCCTGTGCAGGGCTGCCTTCAGATGTCTTCTAAATGTTGTGTAGTTCTTTATCTCTTTGACATCTAATGTGATGGCGTTCCACAGGGCTGGTGCCACCACCAAGAAAGCCCTCTGCCTGGTTCCCTGTAATCTCACTTCTCGCAGCGAGAGAACCTCCAGAAGGCCTCCGTGTCTGGGCTGAATGATGGAGGTGGAGACGCTCCTTCAGGTATACTGGGCCGAGGCCGTTTAGGGCTTTAAAGGTCAGCACCAACACTTTGAATTGTGCTCAGAAACGAAGTGGTAGCTGCACTCTGCTCTGTGCTGTTCAGACCACATCTGGAGTTCTAGGCACCACATTTTAAGAAGGACACTGGCAAACCAGAACACCGTCCGGAGGAGGAGTGTTCTGTAAGCCAAATCCTACAAGGGATGGTTGTAAGAGCTGGGTGTGTAAGAGCTGGAGAAGAGAAGATTATGGAAGCTGTCCTCAGAGATCCGGCGGGCTGCTGTGCGGGTGACGGAGCAGACTGGTTCTCTGTAGATTCAGGATCAGAACCGATGGCTGCAAAAGGCAGGAAATGGATTTTTTTTTTATAAAGATATTTATTGAATTTTTTTTTAATATAAGCAAAAATAAAAAATAAACATACAAAATAATAAGCAATTAAAAACACACATTAATTTTCAATAACATAACTTCCATACCCGACCTCCTCATACTTCCCTTCTTTGTATTCCAGTTCAGTTTGTTAATTCAGCAAATCCTTACCATTAAACTTTTACCCATTTTATACTCCTTTTTTCATATCTCCTAAAACATTACAGCTGGAAACCGCTTAGTTTCTATCCAACATCTTTCTAACATTCATTAATTTTACAGTATTTCTTTAAATAGTCTTTAAATTTCTTCCAGTCTTCTTTCACCGACTCTTCTCCCTGGTCTCGGATTCTGCCAGTCATCTCAGCCAATTCCATGTAGTCGATCACCTTCATCTGCCATTCTTCCAGAGTGGGTAGATCTTGTGTCTTCCAATACTTAGCGATTAGTATTCTTGCTGCTGTTGTAGCATACATAAAAAAAGTTCTGTCCTTCTTTTGCACCAATTGGCTGACAATGCCCAGGAGAAAGGCCTCTGGTTTCTTCAGGAAGGTATATTTAAATACCTTTTTCAATTCATTATATATCATTTCCCAGAAAGCATTAATCCTAGGGCACGTCCACCTAAGGTGAAAGAATGTACCTTCAGTTTCCTTACATTTCCAACATTTATTATCGGGCAAATGATAGATTTTAGCAAGCTTGACTGGGGTCATGTACCACCTGTATATCATTTTCATAATATTCCCTCTTAAGGCATTACATGCCGTAAATTTCAAGGAAATGGAATTTTGGCTCACGTTCAGAGAAACCTCCCGACGGGGAAAGCTCTTTGGGAAACGCTGAGCTCTCGGCTGGAGGTATAGGGTAGCAGAGGACGGGCAGCCGGGGTGCTGTAGCGCAGTCGCATTTTGCCTTGCAGAACCTGCACTGAGTCAGGGATTGGAGTCGATGACCTTCGAGGTCCCTTCCACTTTTGTGGCCCAGTGATTTTATACGGGAGAAGGCAGTTGTTGAGGCACCCCGGGCTCTGGCGGATTGCAGGGTAGCTGCAGAACGAGAACAGATGCTCCGACTGCTCACTGTTTACCAGCAACAGTCCCTATTTTCGGAGCCCTGTACTCTATTTTTGCCTTTGTAAGAAGGCCTTGTTAACACTGTGTTGTACTCATTAGAGTGAGTTGCTAGAGCTCTCGTTCTTCGAGATTCAGCACCCTCCCCAGGGTTACGTTTCGGAAGAGAGGGGTGTTTCTTGAACTTGGCGTATGTCTCCCAAGGGATCTGAAGAAGCCAGGAGAATTAAGAAGTGGCTGAGAGGTCAGGTCTGCATGGAGCATACCCCTCAACACTTTGAAACCAAAATCCGGGACGCCATCTTCCCAGGCGCCATCTTACTGGTTTTTTTATCGCGATGGCACAGCGGCCATTTTAGTTGCTGTGATCTTGCACGATTTTGCACTGCGGTTCCCCCAAAAACCCTATTTTGTGGGGCACAGCGCCCCAAAACGTGCATTTTGGAGTGGCACGCGAGATTGTGCCCCCCATGTTTTCTGAGGGGAAATGGTGTCATGAAATTGTGCGAGATCGCAGCAGCCAAAATGGCCGCTGTTCTCTCACGAGAAAAAAGGGATGTCTCAGTTTTTTCGGGACACTTGCAGGGTACGCATGCGGAGGGCCTCAGATTGCACCCCTGTCAGCATGTCCAGGTAGGGGATAGGGAAGGCCCTTGCTTGGCACTATGGAGAGCTGCTGCCAGTCTGAGTAGACGATACTGAGCTAGATGGGCTGCTGTGGTAAAAGGCAGCATGTTTAAAAGCAACTCTTCATTCAGGACCATGATGACTAGCATCTTACTTAAAGGAAGGGCTATACCTGAGTAGTAGCTGACTTTGGTGTAAATCAGCTCCCTGTGTTCCTATTTGCATCTGGAGGAAGTTCCATGCTTATGGTGCCACCACTGAAAAGGCCCCGTCTCTTGTGTGAGCAATGGAGAGAGCAGGACCTCCGAGGCCACTTTTCACGAACAACTGGTTTGTAAAGGAGAAGACAGCTTCTGAGAACTTCTTTCTTCCACTCCGTCTTCTTGTGGCAATGCAGGGTGGCTGGTCAGATTTTGCTTGTCCTGTAAAGTGCAGCAGGGTTGTGTGGATGCTGAGATTGTGTCAGTGGAAAGAAAAAGCAGTTGTGGTCCTGGGTACAGAGATCATCTACCTTCCTGAGAACCACAGCCCTCCTCCTCCTCCTCCTCCTCTTCGTCTTCTTCTTCTTCCTCCTCCTCCTTCTTCTCCTTCTCCTTTTTTAAAGCACAAGTTTCTAGCCCACCTGGATGGCTGGGAAGATACATGGGCAAAACCGACTGAAGCCTTGAGTAAGGCCTGGAAAAGATTGCTTGACAAGAGCAACTCCAGCACCTTTCCCCCTCTTTGTGAGGGGCAAAACCGGAATGAACTATCTGAAATATGCAACAATGAAATATATCGTGTTTGCCTCCTTTTTACAAATTGCAGAAATGGGTTTGCCTTGGACTGCCTGGGTCTGAGCATTTGTGTTGTTTTTATGCAGAGCTCTAGCTGTGACCTTTCCAAGTTGAGACCGTCTCCCTGTCCCTCCCTCCCTCCCTCACCTCGCCTGCTGTTCCGCAGCTGTAATTAAAACTTGGCCAAGAAGACCCTTAGCCATCTTTTGCAGCCAGAGCTGGCATCAGGACTTTGAGGATTAGGTTGGATAAGGCACCATTCATTGGTCCCCTTAAATAAGAAGGGGCGGGAGGGGGGGGTTAGATGCAAAAAGCAAGGGACTGCCTCAGAATCCTTTGCTGAGATCACTCATGCAAGTGAGTCAAGCTACGTCATTTATTGATTTGGTCAAGCTATAGTCCGCTTAATATTATAATAAAACATTTGAAAGCAGTTTATAAAAGGGGGTTGCATGCTCTGCTCAGAGCAGAACCATTGAAGTTAATGGTCACAGCTCATTTAAGTTCATTAATTACCCTGAATAGGACAATTCCTTTCATGGAGGTTGTGGGAACACTGCAAGATAGCTCAGTTGGCTAGAGTGTTGTGCTGATAACGCCAAGGTTGCAGGTTCGATCCCCGAATGGGACAGCTGCATATTCCTGCATTGCAGGGCATTGGACGGGATGATTCTCAGGGTCCTCTCCAACTCTACAATCTTATGAAATGAGGGTTGAATCCGGACACTTGGAATGCCAGGTTAAGGGCAGGTGGATGAGAGGAGCATTGTTCGAAACTAGCCAGGTACGTTTTGCTACTAACGTGGGTCCTACTGCAACTTTGTGGATATTTTCAGTTGTCAGCTTGGTGACCACCGTCTTAAAACCTCTTCCTTAGTCCATAGTTAATACCATTTCCATTTTCCTTGTGTGTGTTCCTCCTTCTTGCATACTGGGACAAGCATACTGTTGTAAGAACAAGCTACAGTCAAACAATGTAGTTGAGAACGTATGGAATCTGTTGGAAGGAGCAATCATTCCGTTGTGGTGACCGTAACCCAGGTTTGAGGTGGCATTTGGCGCCTAGCTTATATATCTGAGTTTCTAACCCTGGAGAGGAGGGGAGAGATGCCAGCAATGAGCCCTGCCACTGTACTGGGCCCATAAGACACAGGGTACAGAGGCACCAGCTTATGGTCAGGGATTTCTCCTCTACCGGCTGCCACCACAGTCCAGGGGCTGCTTCCTCCCTCCTTCCCCTTCACAGCAGGAGGGGATGGAGCCGGCCACTGAAGTCAAGACGCTCTTGGCTCTGCACTCAGCCTCCTCTGCCTCTTTTGAACATGGGGGGCCCTCTCCCAAAATATGGGACGCGGGTGGCGCTGTGGGTTAAACCACAGAGCCTGGGGCTTGCCGATCAGAAGGTCGGTGGTTCAAATCCCCGTGATGGGGTGAGCTCCCGTTGCTCAGTCCCTGCTCCTGCCAGCCTAGCAGTTCAAAAGCACGTCAAAGTGCAAGTAGATAAATAGGTACCGCTCCGGCGGGCGTTTCCGTGTGCTGCTCTGGTTCGCCAGAAGCGGTTTAGTCATGCTGGCCACATGACCCGGAAGCTGTACGCTGGCTCCCTCAGCCAATAAAGCGAGATGAGCGCCACAACCCCAGAGTCGGCCACGACTGGACCTAATGGTCAGGGGTCCCTTTACCTTTACCCCCAAAATATGGGGGGGGGGGCGCGAAAGAGCTCGGTCCCTAGAAGATGGTGCCCCTGGCCAAGTGTTGGCTCTGATCATTGCATGCCAGGCTAAGAAAAGAGGAACGGGTTTCTAGCGAGAAAGGACTAGCGGGTGATCCGAGCCTTTTACCGCCCCTTTAGAGGAATGCGTATTGACAATGACAGTGAAGGTACAGGCCGTATGTGATTGATTCTCCCGCCCCCATTCCATTACAAGGTATCAGGAGAGCCTACAGTGGTAGAGAGGGTTTAATTTCAGGCACCGCTGCACTGAATAAGAATAGGGCTTGGCGCCTTTCATTCGGAGATCCCAGGATGTGGCGGGACCTGATCCGGGCAGAGCTGGCCGTTCTGTCGGGGGACAAGGGGCTTGCTCCAAGCCAGCTGTTTTGATGAAGGAGGCCACATCAGGGGGGCGAAAGACCCACCCAAGGGGTCTCCTTGCCTTCCTTCCCAGTAACCTGCCCTCTCCACCCCTCCCAGGAAAAGTCACCCCTGTGAAATAGCCCTGCACCATCAGCCTCCAAAGCAATCCATTGATTGAATTTACATGCAGGTGCCTTTTCGAAATATTGGAACCATTGTCGCTTAATATCTAATAGCCTCCCTTTAGGAAAAGCTGCAGCTGAGTGCACCCAGAAGGCCACAGGTTCGATCCCTGGCTTGGCCAGTTAGGGCCGAGAATGTTGCTTGTCCTGGAGAGCCTCTGCCAGTCCGTGTGGACAATATAGGCTTGGCATAAGGCCCCCATCTGCACTATGCATTTAAAACATACCTCCAACATGTTGGGTCCCCAAACCGGGATGTGCATCTTCCCATCCGTGGTCCTGCACGAGTCACGTGACCCATGCAAGACCACGGAGCTCAAAAGACACACTTTTTGGGGGGGCGGGGGGGGAGCAAGACCACATCACCCAAAATGGGACAATACAGGGTATGATTTAAAGCAGTAACATGCCACTTTAAACAGTCCTATGCCCCCCCTGCCCAAGAATCCTGGGAAGTGTAGTTTGCTAAGGGTGATGAGAGTTTCTTGGAAACCCCGACTCCCCTCGCAGAGCTGCGGTTCCCATAGTAGTCAATCCCCAGGGAACTCTGGGAATTGTAGCTGTTTGAGGGAGCCATAGCCAGCTGCAGCTTCCAGGGCTTAGGCGGTGAGGGGTATCTTTCCCAGCCCTCTTATCCTACATGAAATCCTTTTAACTGGAGGCGCCGCTGATTGAACATAGAACTACAGAGTTCAGAGAGACCCCCAATTCCTGTCAAATGGCCACTCAACCTTTGCTTAAAAACTTCCAACGAAGGGAGTCCGCCATCTTCTGAGGTGGTCGGTTCCGCAGCCAAACAAGCCTTTGCCCTCAGAAAGTTATTCCTGATGTTTTGTCAGAATCTCCCTTTTTTTGCCGTTTGAATCTACTAGTTTGGGCCCTGCAGAGCAGACCGAAAACCAGCTTGCTCCATCTTCCATGTGGCAGCCCTCTTGATATTTCAAGACGGCTATCACATCACAGGAGAGCTTTTTGCATGCAGAGCTGGTCTCTGCCACTTAGCTGGTCTCCCTCCCCTGTCAGGGAGTGATGGCCAGCCTTTCCCCTCTACTCTGGGGGGGGGGAACCCTCCAATTCTCCTGTAAATGATCATCATTAAAATCCTCCTGCCTCCGATTTATTTTGCTTTCCATCTGGCTCGGCCTCTTCCAGAAGCAAGCAGGACGAGGAGAGGGAGAGACACACACACAGACAGACACAGGCGCTATCTCTCTCTCTCTCTGCTGCACACCAAAGGGAAATGAGCAAGGGCAAGGAAGAGGGGGAGGGTTTTTTCCGCGGCAGGCAATCCATCAATCCTCGGTTGTCAGACGGGGGCCTTTGGAGTTCTCTGCGCCAGGCTGTTCTCTTTTCCAGGAGGCGTCCCTCTCCTTGCCCAGCTCCTCAGAAAAAAAGAGGTTGAGAGGGAGGCTGGGTTTCTGCTTTACGGCATACTTGAACTTCTCGCAGGCCAGCCGTTCAGAGCGCCTCTGGGTTCTGGCAGCCACAGCTGCCTGGGAAACGTCAGCCTGTGTGTGGGTCTGCTTATTAGTAGGGCCAGCATTTGCAGAGAGGACCCCTTTCCCCAGTGCTCAGGATGTGGGCGAAGTTTGGAAACAGCAACAACATCACCATCCTGTTGCTGTTTTAAAAAAACAAGGAGCTTTTAACTCAACGTGCACATGGACCCTCCACCTGGTTTCTCGTCCCAGCCCCTGAATAGTTATCGTCCTGGCTGTGCCAGCAGAAGCAGTACCACTCTATTGCCTCTTTACACAGGCAGCTTTCATCTCACCTTGCACTCCAACTGCCCGCCCCGTTTCTGGTCCCTGAATAATCACTGTCTTGATGGTGCCTTTGGGAGACACCTGGTTAAAATCTTGCTAGTGTGCATTGCTCACACTGTCCTTCTCTGGGGCTCAGCTCCCTTGCGAGGGTCAGTTCCATCTCAGAATGGGGGACCAACTCACCTTGTTGTGTTAAAAATTGTGACTTAAATGGGCTCTCTCTGGCCCCATTATTAGATTAATAAAGTACGTTTTGCAAGTGTAGGATGGCTAAAGGGTTTCTGGATAGCAGGGTTATTCCAGTAAATATAATGCACGGAAGGCACTTAGAAAGAAACCCTGGCAGTGCATTGTATTTGTCTCTGCATTTATATATCCTGTTAGCTATCTATCTATCTATCTATCTATCTATCTATCTATCCATCTGGGATGGATGGATGGATGGATGATGGCAAACCTGTGGCACTTCATTTGTTGTGGGACTACATTTCCCAGCAACCACAGCAAGTTTGGCCAATGGTCAGAGATAATGGGAGATGGAGTCCACCACAGCTGAAGGGTCACAGGTATTCACTGTGTGTGTGTGTGTGTGTGTGTGTGTGTGTGTGTGTGTGTGACTTTTCAGGGACTGCTAAAAACGTTATTGTACCGGCAACTCTATCCAAATACGTATTTTAGTTTATTCTCTTGATATTTTCTTTATTAAAAGACCAGTTTTCAACTTTTTATTTTATTGACAATCTGAATGCTTGTTTTGATTTTAAAAGACTGCTTAGAGGTTCTAGATGTACAAGCAGCATATCAGTTTTGTTAAATGAAACAAAAATGTGTGTGTGTGTGTGTGTGTGTGTGTGTGTGTGTGTGTGTGTATGCACAATGGGGAATCTGTAGCCCTACAGATATTGTGTGTGCATGTATGTTTGTATAGAAAGTATATGTATGTGTGTATATATAGTATAGTATTTATATATAGTGTGTGTAGAATATAACACACACACACACACACACACACACACACACATATATATATATATATATATATATAATATCTCCATCCCAGTGTTCTAGTGTGACTGACATGTGGAGTATACCCAAATTATCACCTCACCCCCTGCATGTAACATACTGTTTTAGCTGACAAGTGCAGCTGTTCCTGTAACCTTTCAAGATAACGACAAGGAGGTATTTAGGGGGGTCTCAGGAGAAAAGTGTCCCCCCACTCACACAAGCACCATAATTTGGTCTGTGTGGAACTATGGGATGCCAATATTCTTTGCTGTGAAAGCAGTGGTGTCCGTTTATAGATCTCTGTGCCTGTAGCCTTCCTCGTCTGTCCCCTGTCCCCCCGTGAGCCTCTCTGGGTTTAAGGTTGTCAGCCTAGAGATGCTTCTGGTCCCTTTTGTCGAAAAGGCTCCGAAGTCTAAGAACATAAGGAAAAGCCTGCGGGATCTCACCAAAGGCCCGTCTTGCCCGGTGTCCTGTTCCCCAAAGACGTTGGCAAGGTAAGAAGAGATGCAGTTGTCTTCTGCCCTTCAAGTGTTGGTGTTGACCTTTAAAGCCCTAAACAGCCTTGGTCCAGTATACCTGAAGGAGCGTCTTCACCTACATCGCTCTGCCTGGACACTGAGGTCCAGCTCCGAGGGCCTTTTGGTGGTTCCCTCACTGCAAGAAGCCAACTTACAGGGAACCTGGCAGAGGGCCTTCTCAGTAGTGGCACCCGCCCTGTGGAACGCCCTCCTGCCAGATGTCAAAGAGAAAAATAACTACCAGACTTTTAGAAGACATCTGAAGGCAGCTCTGTTTAGGGAAGCTTTTAATGTTTAACAGACCACTGTATTTTAATACTCTGTTGGAAGCCGCCCAGAGTGGCTGGGGAAACCCAGCCAGATGGGCGGGGTATAAATTATTATTATTATTATTATTATTATTATTATTATTATTATTATTATTATTATTATTATTCTGCCCATTCCTCCATGCCTCGTCGCCAGTGCTCTATCACTGGGAGTTGAATAGTATCCCTGTTTGTTAACAGCGAGAAGGGGTACAGGGCAGGAGGAATGGGTTCATGGGGGGCTGGAGCATTGAGATACCCACAAAGCACCCTTTCCCCCTTCTGTGTGATTTCTGCTGCTGATAGTCAGGATGAGGTCTGTGCTAGCCTGCTTTCAATACCCTTTGGGCCTGCTGGTTCCTGGGAACCACAGGAGAGGAGAACATCGCAGGAGGCAGGGACGGACACCAACTTTGGTTGGCTTTAAAAGAGGAGTAGACAAATCCGTGCAGGAGAGAGCTACCAAGGCCTACTAGCCACAGGAGAACCGATCTTTTCTCTGCACACTGGAGCTTGCTATCTACTGTGTGTGTGTCCGTCTTATCTGGTCTGTGTTCCTGAGCATATGTAGAGAGCCTTATAGGCATACGCAGAAAATTACCTTGGTTGTTTTTTTTAAGGGTTTGACAAATTCTTCATGGAGGATAGGTCTATCTATAGCCATATTACAAAAACAAATATGTAACTTCAAAAATTGGGGCTTGAGTTTGCTTCCCCACCTCTTCCCTCGCATCTCTTTTTCCTTTTGTGTTGCGTGTTTTAGATTGTCAGCCTGCTGGCAGGGACGGTCTTGCATGTAAGCCAGTCTGGGAGACTTTCCAGCTGTAGAACAGCATACAAATACTCGAAATAAATAAATATTAACCATGACAGCTAAATAGAATAAATAGAACCTCCATTCCCAGAGGCAGTATATCTTTGAGCGCAGATGCTAGGAAGTATCAACAGAGGAAGGCTATCGGCGTTGTGCTTCTTGCCTGTGAGCTGCCCAGAGGGGGGGACATCTAGCTGGTCGCTGTAGTGTAGTTGATGGGCCTTTGGTTTGCATCCCCTGAGCTCACCATTTTATTCACGGTGTGTTGTGTTGCTGGGAATCATCTCTGGTTTTCTAGCTTCTTTCCTTCCTTGTTGGTACATAACCCAGCACATAACCCTGATTACAGGATTCGTGTTCTGGGATGGGTAGTAGCGGCTGTCGCAAACAAGCCCAAGCCAAAATTAAAGCCTGGCCGTGATGATGGCCGTTCTGTTATTTTAGGTGCAAAGGGGATGTTGCATTGTAGGACCAGATTGCAAGATGTATTGCGGCCTTTGCTCCGGTGGGGACCAGCGAATGCAGTCTGGTACATTCCTAGAGAAGGGGAAGTTGAGGTGCGTTGTAGGTGTGTGGAGAGGGAGGGGCTG
This sequence comes from Podarcis bocagei, assembly GCF_964188305.1. Lineage (NCBI taxonomy): Eukaryota > Metazoa > Chordata > Lepidosauria > Squamata > Lacertidae > Podarcis > Podarcis bocagei. The sequence continues at coordinate 50,042,639 of NC_138139.1, read as the reverse complement.
TATCTCAATTTACAGTCGTACCTTGGATCTCAAATGCCTTGGCTCCCAAACAAATCGGCTCCCGAACGATTGAAACCCAGAAGTGAGTGTTCCGGTTTTCGGAAGCCGAATGTCTGGCGTGGTCCTCCAGCCAATGGGAAGCTGTGCCTTGGTTTTTGAACAGTTCCAGGAGTCAAATGGACTCCCGGGACACATTCTGTTCAAGAACCAAGGTACGGCTGTATGTGGAACAAGATTGGAGAGTTGTGCCTTCCTGTATCACCCGGAAACAGAAGGGTTGCAAACACCACTTCTGGAAAAAAAACTGGCTTAGCGCTACGTGCAAACACAACCAATAGCCGCCAGCTTCATATGTCCGTGATTCTCAAGTTGTGTTTATGCACAATTTGGAAACACGAACCACCATGTTGGATGTGCCCATTGCTCGCTGCTTCTTGGGGCGGCACTGACTGCCCACCCCCATGCTCAAAATATGAGCAGCAGAATCACAAGGGAGGAAAGGTGTACTCAGGTTTAGCAAAAGGGAAACCTGTCGATTTTGATTTCTCTCAGGGCTCACCCACACTTTCCCTCAAGCCGCTGCTTTCCCCTGAGGAAAACCGCTCCTTGGCACTCAGTTGGAACCCATGGAGAGAGCCCACTAAATGAAACTCCACCCCAAGAGTCTGTTCAGCTGCCTCAGCTTTTGAAGCTGGAGTCAGTCCGGGCCCCGCTGTCCCAGGCCAGGTGGAAAAAGGCCAGCAAGGCACAGAGCAGGTCTTCCAGGACTCACAGCCAAGATGGCAGGCTGGTGACTCGGCATTTGGAATCACAGAATTGTAGAATTGGTCATCTAGTCCAACCCCTTGCAATGCAGGAATCTCAGCTAGAGCATCCATGACAGATGGCCATCCAATCATTGCTTAAAAACCTCCAGTGAAGGAGAGCCCACAACCTCCTGAGGGAATCCGTTCTACAGTGGTACCTCAGGTTACATATGCTTCAGGTTACAGACTCCGCTAACCCAGAAATAGTACCTCGGGTTAAGAACTTTGCTTCAGGATGAGAACAGAAAATGTGCTCCGGTGGCGCAGCAGCAGCAGGAGGCCCCATTAGCTAAAGTGGTGCTTCAGGTTAAGAACAGTTTCAGGTTAAGAATGGACTTCCGGAACGAATTAAGTACGTAACCAGAGGTACCACTGTATTGTCAAACTGCTCTTGCTGTCGAAATGTTCTTCCTGATGTTTAGTTGGCATCTTGTTTCTTGCAACTTGAAGCCATTGGTTCGCGTCCTGCCCTCTGGAGCAGGAGAAAACAAGCTTGCCCCCTCTTCCATGTGGCAGCCCTTGAGGTATCTGACTTTAGAGCCTAAAACCAAGAGTTTGAATTGAGCCCAGAAGCACATTGGCACCACTTAATATGCGAAGGTGGCATAATATGGACCAGGGTTAGCAAATGTTGTGCCCTCCAGATGTTGCTGGGTGGACTACAACTAACCCTGGTCCCAGCCACCATGGCTAGTGGTTGGGAAGATGGGCGTTGTAGTCCATCAACATATGGACATTGCCAACTTGGCTCCCCCTAGTATCATGGAATTGTAGAGTTGGAAGGGTCCCAAGGGTCATCTAGTCAAACCCTTTCTTCTGGTGTCAGTCAGTTATCAGCGTTTCTGGATTGTCTTCAAGAGAGCCCCATGTGCACTGCATTGCTGTAGCCCAGCTGGGAGGTGACCTTCCCCCTAAGTATCAGAAATTTGGGGAACCGTAGGCTAAGGGAGATCGGAGATGTGATCCGGCCAAAGGCATCTCCTTAAATCCTCGTAGCTGGCAGGGGCTGGGAGATTGCGCAGATGCAACACTTCGTGTCCTCTGGGAGCAGGAACTCAGCCACAAATGAAACCCTGGATAGATATCATTATTTCTCTCTCTCTCTCTCTTTCTCTGTTGGCAAGGGAAAGATGATGGTGAGGCATTGCCAGCTGTGGGAGGCGTAAACAAGAAGAAGATGAGAGAGGAGGGGTGGGGAGGGAAGATGGTTCAAGGCAAGAAGGAACCAGGGTATCGGGAGGAACAGAGAGATTGATGAGGAGGTGAGGGCTCTGGAGAGAGAGAACCCTCCAGGAGGACGGGAGCTCGCCAGTCGGCAAGGGAGGGAAGGCTTGCAGAGTCATTCAGAGCAGTGAGAACCTGTAGGATATGGTTGCTTTTCCAAGAGGGGTAGCAAATCTCTGCAGCAATTGGGGGGGGGGGGAGTGAGCTCCAATGGCATTGAGTCCCCTCTCCATCTTCTTCTCTTCCCCCTCCCCCTTCTGAGTCTGAGCCCAGACATTGGCGCTATGAGGACCAAGGATCATTAGCTGGAAATGAGCAGATGAGCTGCTTTCTTAAAAGGATTGTCTGATTCCTCTATTGATCCGCTTGATTTAGAAGGTGGAGCGGGTCAGAGGGTCATAAATTATCATTTGGAAGCGGGAGGTTGGGGTGGGGTGGCAGCCAGCGGCAAGGGGGAAAGGAAGGCGGTGCCTGCGGTTTAGCTGCAGGGGCGAGGGATCCATCTGGGAAGTTCGGAGGCAGCGGCATTCTCCAATTCCAGCCTGACAGGGACTGGGAAACCTGTTTGAAGAACCAGCTTGGCAAAGTTCTCCCCAAGGGAGCCAAAGAAAGCTTTGCTGCCTTTCGTGCGCCTTGAGTAAGCTCTTATGTTTCCCTTTCAGAGGGACAAAGCACTTGCCTGGGCAGTGTTTTCTGGGGTGCCCATGGAAGAGCAGAGCGGAGGGTCTGTGATGCAGCAGTAGAACACCTGCTTTCCATGCAGAATGTCCTGGGTCCAACCTCCAGCCTCTCCAGATAGAATGTGGTGGGGGATCTTTGTCTGTGTCCCTGTCAGAGCAGACAGTGCTGGGCTAGGCAGACGAAGAGTTGGACCCGCTATAGGATTATATACCAAGTCAGATTAACAAGAGGCCGTATGATACCCGGGACGCAGGTGGCACTGTAGGTTAAACCACAGAGCCTAGGGCTTGCCGATCAGAAGGTCGGTGGTTCGAATCCCCGCGATGGGGTGAGCTCCCGTTGCTCGGTCCCTGCTCCTGCCAACCTAGCAGTTCGAATGCACAGAAGTGCAAGTAGATAAATAGGTACCACTCCAGCGTGAAGGTAAACGGCGTTTCCATGCGCTGCTCTGGTTCACCAGAATTGGCTTAGTCATGCTGGCCACATGACCCGGAAGCTGTACGCCGTCTCCCTCGGCCAATAAAGCGAGATGAGCGCCGCAACCCCAGAGTCGGCCACGACTGGACCTAATGGTCAGGGGTCCTTTACCTTTATATGATACCCATCATCCAATCTCTGAAGGCCTTTCATCTAGATCAAGGGTGGGGAACTCAGATGTGGCCCTCCAATTCTTTCTATCTGGCCTTCAGAATCCTCCCTGGGCAACAGACCCCAGTAGCCCTACCTCCTGCTCTCCTTGAGAGTTTTTGCCTGGCTAGAAGGTGCCTCTTGCTTGTCTGGATGGAGAGTAGAGAGGGACGTGTAGAAACTAGCCTACCATAGAGAGGTAATATTTACATGTCTTGCTCCTCCCACTTTTGCCTCTCGTCCCGCCCACCGCTGGCACATGGCCCTCTGAAGGTCATCCAGATGAGAATGTGGCCCTCAGGCTGAAGAATCTTTCCTTGTCCCTGATATAGATGTTGGAGCAAATCTGTTTTCTGCTGCTTCGGAAGGCAGGACCCAAATCAGCTGGCTCCAAATGACAAGAAAGGGGATTTTTCACCCAATATCATGAAAATCTGAAGATGCTTCTGATGGCTATTTGGCAGAAGAACTGTGGTTGGTGAAGAAGTCTACCTGAAAGGTAGTGGGCCCTCCTTAGTCAGACATTTTCAAACAGAAGCTGCGCAGCTGCCTCTAAGGGATGTGGTCACAGTCAATTTCCTGCAACGGCATGGGGTTTGGCTAAACCAGTGTTTCTCAAACTCAGGTCTCCAACTGCTGTTGGACTATATTTCCCATCATCTCTAGCTAGCAGGACCAGTGGACAGGGATCATGGGGGATGTAGTCCACCCAAGTTTGAGACACATTGGACTAGACAATGTCTGAGGTCCCTCCAGCTCTATAATTCCATGTTTCATTGTATGTTCAGTACAAAAGGTCTCTAAGGTAGGGGAACCAGTGGCTCTCTAGATATTGTTTGACTCCAGCTCCCATCAGCCTCAGCTAGCCTGGGCAATCAGAGACAATGGGAGTTGTAGTCTAGCACTTTATGGAGGACACCGGGTTCCCACACCTGCAAGAGACATTTGCGTGCACTTTCTTCGGGGAGTGGGGGCACTGTGTAGTTTGCTACCGCTCAGTGAGTCCAAAGGTCTTTGGGCAGCCCAGGACCAAAGACTCCTGAGTTGACATGATAAGCATTATCGAAAGCAGCATCCCTCAGGATTCCCCCTGGATGATTTTAGCACATCAGCCACAAATGGGGAGGCAGCGAGCCTCTGGAACGCCCCCTCTGGAGACATTTTGCAGCTTGCGAAGCGGGGAGTGAAACATTTTTGCCCCCTTTCCGCATCCCATCTCGAAACCTGGAGCCCTGCCTGCAATTATTCCTCTTCCTTAATTGAAAACGTTGGCCTCTGCGATTTGCTGGAGCTGGCGAGGGACGGGCGCGAATGGAGGAACGTGACACCATCGGAGCACCGCATAATGGGCCAAGAGGGAGCCTCGATTTATGGATTCCACAGGTTGGCAAATGATCTCATAACTCACGCGAGGGCACAGCCGCGGCGGGATCCGTCAGCAGGCGCTTCTCCCCACTGCCACCGCCCGCCTGCTGCTTCGAGGCTACGGGGGGGGGGCGGGAGAGAGCCGGGGCGGGGTAAGATTTCCTCCCCTGCTGGCGCTGATGGGTTCTTGACGTGCAATCCTTTCATGAGAATTATTACTCTTATTACAAACGCGCCCTCTTCAAAACGTTTCGGAGCAGGATCTATATATCTGTGCCTATCTACCCTTGGCAAGGAGGGCCAATTAAGTAGAATTACAATCAGGAGTGGGCTCGCGACGCCACCTTTGAGGCATCCCGCAGTCAGCCCGTCTCTGGGAAGGACTGATAAGGTGCAATCAAGACATATAAATGAGGTGTTGGCGTTGGAGCAATGGGCGCCCACCACAGCGGCCACTGCCGGCTCCGCTTGCTGTCTGCTGAAAGGCCATGGGATCCCCGGGGTAGCATCCGTGCAGTGGGGCTGCAGGACGTAGCCTTTCCCAGGAAGTGGGGGGAGAAACCAAGTGGCCGGCATCGTTGCCAAGGCCCCACTGGAACTCTCCAGTTGTGTCATTAATAATGGCAGTCATGCTTGGTCAGTGCCCGTCTTTAATCAAACGAGATGTCTTGACGCTCGGGACGAGAAGGAAAATATACCCAAGGCAAAACAGGGAAGGCTGACCCACCCGGTTTCCAGAGGGCTGCTTGCAACATGAAAATACATCGAATTGTAGAGTTGGAAGGGACAACGGCTGTCATCTAGTCCAGCCCCCTGCAATCTTTTGCCCAACCTGGGGCTCGAACCCACAACCTTCAGATTCAGAGCCTCGTGCTCTTCTGACTGAGCTATCCCAGGTCCACAGCGGTTTCCTGGCAGGATCAGAGTGAGGTCCATGTGTACACCAGCATCCCTCTTTCTGTTGCAGGGCTGGGGGACCTGCCACCCTCTTCCAGGAGTGTTATTGGCACTCCAGTCTCTATCAAACCTAGCCAGAATGCATGATAAACGGGGGTGGGTGGCAGCTGGAGGGCCACAGGGCCCTGGTCTAATAGCCTTTATTTGGGAAGCTTGCAAGCAGGACATGCCTGACAGCCCCCCTCCACTCTGCTGTCTGTCCCAGCATCTTGTACTCAAAGGTACTCTGCCAGTGGACATGGAGGTTCCATTTGGCTAACATCTTCATAGCTGCAAGCACCGGCCATCCTCCTCCCCGATCTCAGTGGCAGCAATGGAAGGGGGAAACGGGACATTCCAGGATCAAATCAGAAGCCAGGATGGCTTCTGTCATTCCAGGAAAGGCCTGGGAAAATCAGGACGCTTGAAGGATATGTGATATGTGATCTGGCTTCCTGGAAGCTGCTATTGAGTTCAGGGGAGGGCAGACTGCAGGAGATACTCTGTTTATCAGTAGATCCCCGGACTATATTAACTGAAACCAGTTGAAAGGGTCCCTCCAGATGCTTTTTGAATGCATATTTGTTGTGCAGCATGCACTGATGCATTTCGTAAATTTATATACCACTTGATTGTTTAAATAAAAAAACAACACTTACAAATGATAGCGCATTTGTGCTGGGTTTCTACTGAACCGTCCACACATCATTCTTCTTCATCAGTTGTTCTGCAATGCTTCCCCAATGTTGCTGCATCACTGCCATCTTTTGGGGTGCAGGGCACCCCCCTGCGACGGTGCAAGAGAAAGCCAACCTATCTCTGGAATATTTGTGATGCAAAAGGCTGCAGGATTTCAGCAGCCCGTTACAGGACGTGGAAACAGAGCTGCGTGTCCACCATGGGACTTTTTCAAGTGCAAACAGGACAACCTACGACTGCCCTGGTACTGTTGCGCACGCAAAGGATCACGACTGCAGCTGACCATCTGGTTTGGCCCATTGGGCAGGGAAAGGCAAGTCAATTCCATTTTCCATCCATGGCCAGATGATCACCGTGAGTGGCAGAGACGGAGGTCGTTGCGATGCTGGACACCTGAAACCCCACTGGAGACGGTTGGGATTGTGGAGGAAGAACCAAACGAGCCTTTCTTTTTCTTCTTCCTCCTCTTCTTCTTCTTCCTCATCCTCTAGCAACTTCATCAGCATTTCCTGTCTCGCAGCGGAAGAAGTGTGGCAAAGGCGGCAGGCTAAAAATAGGCTCGGCAAACTCATAGCTGTGTCGGCAGCTGCAAAGGTGAAGTCAGCACATCCCAATACGACGGACGGGGAACCTTTTCCAGAGCGAGGGATGAGTTCCTTTCTGAGCAGCCTTCTGAGGGCCGCATGCTTGTGGAGGCAGGGGCCAGAGGGGAATGTGGGCAGAGCAATGGATGTAAATTTTACCTGAGTACAGAAACACACACCTGAGTACCAACACACACACATACATCCCTCTGCAAAGTGCCTCTCAGCCTAATCTACCTCATTGCAGGGTTGTTGCAGGGAATTAAATGAGGAAGGGAGGGTGTGATGTTGTTGTTGTTGTTGTTGTTGTTGTTGTTGTTGTTGTTGTTGTTGTTGTTGTGTTGTTGTTGTTTTAATTTATATACCACCTTTTATCAAAAGATCCCAGGGCAGTATACAACATTAAGAACACATTTTACGGAGCATAATAATAAAAGCATAATAATAAATAGCACACGATAAAATAATCATAATAACAGTCGTCGTCGTCCCCCAGCCTTAATAGGCCATGGATTATTTAATGGCCAATGGCCTGGGTAAAGAGGAGGGTTTTTCCCCCTGGCAGCTGAAGACATGTAAGGATGCCAGCAGGAGAGCCTCTCTGGGTATAAAAGCAACAGATAAATTGCAACTCTGATGGGGGACAATTCTCAGCGCCCTTTATGAACTACAGTTTCCACGATTGTTTTATTTGGGGGTGGGGGGAGACATGACTGTTCAAAGTGGTACTGCTTTAAGTGTATGTTGCAGATGGGGCCCCACTGAGCTCCACAGCCGCTTGTGGGGATTTGAACTCTGGTCCCTCCCAGGTCCTAGTCCGATGCTCCAACCACTGTGCAACCCTGGCTCTCTGGAGCCTGAGGCCACAGCCAGGGAGAGAGCACCCAGCCACAAACTGGTACCGACCGACCGGGGTGGTAGCAACAGCGGCCTTCCTGGACTGGCAGCTGGAAGGAGCTTCTCCCCGGCCTCCTCTCGGGAAGGCATTAAGATCAGGAGCACGTACGGCGAGACTCTGTCTAACAGCGCTGCGAGCGGACGCTGATTTGTAGCGGGGCCGAGGAGTGGGGAGGTGGTGTTGCAGGCTCTTCCCGTAGCAATGGTGAGGGGGAAGGAGGAGTCGAAGCAGCGGTGGAGAGGAGGGGGCAGGACCGAACAGGTCAGCTTCGGGGGTGCCGCAGAAATGGAGATTGGGTGCAAATGAAAACCCGGCGTCTCATTTGCACTACATTTGCTTAGCGGTCTGCAGTGGCGCAGCCGCCCAACTGTGTGGCGTCAAGGGATGCCAGGAGGGCTAAGGTGCATTAACATTGTCCAGACAAGCCAAGGGGAGAGGATTATGTGGGGGGGGGCTGGGGTTGAAGAGGGAAGTGCATAGGAAGGAATGAGGCCTTTTGGTCCCCCCTCAAACATGGGACACGGGTGGCGCTGTGGGTTAAACCACAGAGCCTAGGACTTGCTGATCAGAAGGTTGGCAGTTCAAATCCCTGCGACGGGGTGAGCTCCCGTTGCTTGGTCCCTGCTCCTGCCAACCTAGCAGTTCGAAAGCACGTCAAAGTGCAAGTAGATAAATAGGTACTGCTCCAGCAGGAAGGTAAACGGTGTTTCCGTGTGCTTCTCTGGTTCGCCAGAAGCGGCTTAGTCATGCTGGCCACATGACCCGGAAGCTGTACGCCGGCTTCCTCGGCCTATAGAGCGAGATGAGCGCCACAACCCCAGAGTCATTCGTGACTGGACCTAAGGGTCAGGGGTCCCTTTACCTTTACCTTTTACAAACATGAGTCCTCTGTTCTCACATGCACCTCGGCACCATGCGATCGAAGCACTGCGGTACCACTTTAAACAGTCATTGTGTGCCCCCCCCTCCAAAAAAAGAGAATTCTGGGAAGTGTGGTTTGTTAAGGGTGCTAGGAGCTGTTAAGAGATCCCTCTTTAGAAATTGAGAAGGGCCACAGAGTATCTACTTTGCTCAGGCTCAGTCCCTGTTTTCTCCACTCGGGGCTGGGAATGTCCCCTTGCCTGAAGTGCAGCTGCCAGTCAGTGCGGGCAGCACTGAGCCAGGTGGATCCATAGTCTGACTCAGTGTAAGGCTCCATTTGCACTTGATGTTTAAAGTATCCACCCAGAGTGGCTGGGGCAACCCAACCAGCTAGGCGGGGTATAAACAATAAAATAATTATAATTATAATTACTTGTTAGCATCCATCTGTCTTGAGAGACAACTGAGTGCGCCTCCAGGGGTGAAGTAAACTGCTGTGTTGTTGTTCTTGTTGTTTAGTCGTTTAGGCATGTCTGACTCTTTGTGGCCCCCTGGACCAGAGTACGCCAGGCACTCCTGTCTTCCACTGCCTCCCGCAGTTTGGTCAGACTCATGTTTGTAGCTTCGAGAACACTGTCCAACCATCTCGTCCTCTGTCGTCCCCTTCTCCTTGTGCCCTCCATCTTTCCCAACATCAGGGTCTTTTCCAGGGAGTCTTCTCTTCTCATGAGGTGGCCAAAGTATTGGAGCCTCTGTCCTTCCAGGGAGCACTCAGGGCTGATTTCCTTCAGAATGGATAAGTTTGATCTCCTTGCAGTCCATGGGACTCTCAAGAGTCTCCTCCAGCACCATAATTCAAAAGCATCCATTCTTCGGCGCTCAGCCTTCTTTATGGTCCAGCTCTCACTTCCATACATCACTACTGGGAAAACCATAGCTTTGACTATACGGACCTTTGTCAGCAAGAACTGCTGTGTTAGCAGCACCTAAGTGACATCCCTGGGGCGCAAGCTTGGGCAGTGTGTCTGGAGATCCTGCGTTGCCCAGAGGAAATGTGCCCCCCCCCCAAGTCCTCGCTGATGGAAAGGAAAGGAAAGCAGGTCAAGATGTTTGGCACCAGCTGGGCTGCAGGAGTTGCCGGAAGGAGGCATACAAGGCTCCACCCAACAGTCAAGGCTCCACTCTAGATTTGTGTAGCATTATCGTACCACTTTCAGCAGCCATGAATCCTGGGAGTTGTAGTTTGTTAAGGGTGCTGAGAGTTATTAGGAGGCCTCCCAGGCCTACAGTTCCCATCATGGTTTAATAGTCAGTCCCTCTTCACAGGGAACTCTGTGAACTGCGAATAGGGGCCTCAAAACAGCTCTCAGCGCCCTTCACAAATGACAGCTCCCAGAATGAGTTGGGGGAAGCCACGACTGTTGAAAGTGGCATTGTGGTGCTTTCGGCGACATATGGCATGGATGTGGCCGCAGCTCCTTCCAACTCCCCGCACTGGCTCCTTGCTCGATCCAGAATCCTGTGAAGGAAGTTGACAGAGGCCTTCCCACTGCAGATGTTTGTCCTAAAATATGAGAAACTAGAAACAGCCACACGGCAACAGGAGCAGGGCTTAAGATGTGGCTCTTTTGTGCTTGCATTGCCCCTTTGCTGACTGAATATGGCTTTATTTACAGTGGTACCTCTGGATGCGAACAGGATCCATTCTGGAGCCCCGTTCGCATCCTGAAGTGAACGCAACCCACGTCTGCGTGGGTTGCGATTCGCCGCTTCCATGAATGCGCGTGACGTCATTTTGAGTGTCTGCACATGCGGGAGCGGCGAAACCTGGAAGTAACATACTCCATTACTTCTGGGTCGCCGCGGAGCGCAACCCAAAAATGCTCAACCCAAAGCTACTTCAACCCGAGGTATGACTGTATTTGTAAATGCATTTGCCACTTTTCTGTTTGTTGGGATACTGAAAAAAATGGCATTTTAGTATAAACCACTTTTTAAAAATGCATACCTCAGTTGATTAGAGCGTGGTACTGATTATGCCAAGGTTGTGGGTTTAAGATGCATATTCCTGCATTTTAAGTGGGTTGGACAAGATGATTCTCAGTGTCCCTTCCAACTCTATAATCCTGTGATGTTCAGGGTGACATATATGGGGCGTTACTCCATTTTATCCATGCAGGACCCCCCGTGAGTTTGGTCAGGTGGAAAAAAAACGCGGCTGGCTCAGTCTGCCTTCACACGGCAATTTAGCCCATTTCCCTGTTAATTTCCGTGCTATATCTGAGCTTTCACACGACGTAAAAACCGCTTCTGGAAAACTAATGGATTGCAGTGCGTGTTCATCACTTACTTCTGTTTTATTTGATTCCGGGAGTGGGGGGGGGGGAATCAGTTTGCAGCCTCCTTAACCGGGAAAATCATGGGAATAAAGTGATGAGATTTGGGGCGACACACCAGCATGCGGTTCTTTCCTGCTGTTTTTATGGGGGGGACTTGGATTACAGCTTCCATCATCCTTGACTTTTGGCTATTCTGGCAGGGGTTGATCAGAGTTTGGGTCAAAAAAATCTGGAGGGCACCAAGCGGGGGTGGGGTGGAATCCCTCTTCTAGACTCTACTGTGAGCTATGAGATAAGAATCCTCAAAAATAGCACTGGGGAACCTTTCGTCTCCCAACTCCCACCATCCCAACTGGCATGACCAGACCAGTGGCCAGGGATGATGGGAGTTAGAGTCCAACAAGACCTGTATGGCTGAAGCTCTCCCAGCTCTGCTGTAAAAGCAGAGTCAGTTCACTTTTCTCCTTCTCCTCCCTCTTCAGCACTGCTGTTTTAACTCAGAATCAATGAATCAAAACTCATACAATGAATTAACAGAGATTTTGCTAATCAGGTGGCATCCCCAATATTCAATACACTCCATTGATTTCTCCCATCCAAAGTCCTTTCGAAAGAAATACGCATTTGCAGAAATCCATCAGCCGCAGGATGTTCAGGCCCAGTTTCTTTCCTTCTCTTTCGTTCCAGTCCTGATATTGAAAGGGATCTTTTCTCTCTCCTCGTATCCCCCTGGGTCCCACAACTTTCTGAGGTGGAAGGAATTTGACTGCTTCAGGTTTTGTTCTCCAAACCCTTTCGTTCCCAGAATCAAAGCCGAGATGGTTGGCGATTCTGCTATTCCTGCTCACAGCTCTGCAGATTCTGGAGGGGAGGTCCACAGCAGAGACCTCTTGCTCGTTTTAAACTAATTCAGAGTTCACCAATGTGGTACACGTGGGCTCAGCGGTGCCCTAGTAACTAGGATCATCTAGTCCAACTCGCTGCAAATGCAGGAGTCACAGCTAAAGAATCACTGACAGATGGCCATCCAACCTCCGTTTAAAAACCTCTTCCGGGGTGTCCATTCCACCTTCGAACAGCTTTTACCATCAGAAAGTTCTTCCCAATGTTTAGTTGGAACCTCCTTTCTTGAACCTACTGGTTAGCATTTTTCATTCCACATTTTACCCACCTCTCCACAAGAATTTAATGGGGAACTACGTCAAAAGCCTAACTGGAATCAAGATACAATACATCCACTGCATTCCCCTGATCCACCAGACTTGTAACTCTATCAAAAAAGTCTGGCATGACCTGTTCTTGAGAAACCGCAGCATCCTTTTCTAACGCTATCTCTCTTACATTTCCATAAGCCAGAGATGGCTAATTGTGGCCCTCCAGAAAGAGGTGGATTTAGGCCACAGGGCACCACAGCTATGACTAAGTGCACATGTAGAATGGAAGGTGAGAGGCGGGGGGTACCAAAGTTTGGCCTTGCACAGGCTGCTGCTGAATTTGAAAGACCAAAGGTCCCCTTCGCCACCAATCTCGATGTTGCTCTCCCAACTCTCATCAGCCCCAGCCAGCAAGGCCAGTGGTCAGGGCTGATGGCATTGAAGAACAGGGAAGCCACAGATTTCCCCACCTCTACCCTAAGTAAAAGGGACACGGGTGGCGCTGTGGGTTAAACCACAGAGCCTAGGACTTGCTGATCAGAAGGTCGGTGGTTTGAATCCCTGCGACGGGGTGAGCTCCCATTGCTCGGTCCCAGCTCCTGCCAACCTAGCAGTTCGAAAGCACATCAAAGTGCAAATAGATAAATAGGTACCGTTCCGGCGGGAAGGTAAACGGCGTTTCCGTGCACTGCTCTGGTTCACCAGAAGCGGCTTAGTCATGCTGGCCACATGACCCGGAAGCTGTACGCCGGCTCTCTCGGCCAATAAAGTGAGATGAGCGCCGCAACCCCAGAGTTGGTCACAACTGGACCTAATGGTCAGGGGTCCCTTTACCTGTACCCTAAGTAAAAGAACTGGAGATATACCAGAAGGAAGGAGGATTTTGGAGGAAAAATCTAGAACAGCCTCCGAGGGTCCCAGCTCCCCCTTCGCCACCCTCTGCCCCTGCTCGGAGGCCTTGCTTTTGTTGCAGGCGCATGAGGTGTCTCTGGCTTTCAGAGGGAGCCTGCGATGCGTGGCGTGCATCAAAGCTCACCGATTGTTTCTTTGCGCAGGGATTGTGCATCAGTCCCATTAAGCCCCGCCGATACATAGAGGGAGAGAGTGTGGCACTGTTATTACCGAGAGCAGAGAAAAGAACAAGCTTTTAGACGCATCTTTCCAAACCTGAGAGGCTGAGGCTGATGGTTGCCAAGAAAGAGACAGACATTAAAGGGAAGGAGGAAAATTAGATTCCTCGGGTTACCTTAGTTACCCAGTTTCTAATGACTCCAGCTTCTGGGCCCCATCACCTCACGCGTATAAGGATTCTCTGGAGATTGCCCCGTTAATAAGAGAGAGTCCCTTGTTCGCGGTTTTTCGGAGGAGGAGGGTAAAGCTGCCTCCTTGGAGGAGGTGGGGTGGGGGAACGCTCCAGGAGTCTTTTTAATACTCTCTTTTTGTGCGATGGCTGGGGGGTAATCTATATCTCTCTGTCAGTAATTGCCTCTCCTTATACCTGTCTTTCTTCTGGTAATTGCCTGCGCAGGTCTCGCGAAGGTTTCGGGGTGATATTTTGGAGGAGATGCTGTCAGCATTTACCTGGAAACCAACGATTATGGAGAGCAACGAGGAAGGCGTTGGTCCTTCGGGGTTGTAAAGCAAAGATTGTTGGAAGGAACGGGGTAGGTTGGGGGGAATTGCTTAATGGGAGCAGGCCTGTGGCAAGCCCATCGATTCCCCACTTCTCCTAATTCGCCATTTGCTCGCCTGCATGAAGGTTGTTCTCCACAGAGGAAGGCAGGAGCTAAGAGTAGGGGGATTCTCTCGTGTCCCCTTAGTATCTCACTAGTTCACTGCCCATAACTCCACTTTTCTCTCGAGATTCATGTTAGAACTGGACCGTGCAGTGAACAATTTCACTGCACACCCTCCCCCATTCAACATATTTATTTTTGTTTAAAAGAGGCAAGGGGGGAAAGAAAGAAAGAATTCCTACTTCATCCAAAAATGAATTTTATTCATGTGTTTATTTCAGACCATGTATATACCTGAAAGCAGTTTACAAAAAGAAAGACGAAATAAATAATCGGGGGGGGGGGGGGCGTTCAGAAAGCTATTCTGAAACATCTTTTTTTAAAAAAAGTAAGAAAATCAGTGGTCAGATAAAATCCAGATTCAAACAAGATGAAATCTAGATTCAAACACAGGTCTGCATTCTGCATGTCTTGGTAGGCTTGTCAAAACAAAAAGGTTTTTAGCAGGCTCTGAAAAGAGTACAGCGAAGGTGCCTGTGTTCAGTCCATGTTTCCTGATAAATCACTGCCCCTGTTTTCTGTGCATGTGGGCATGGAAAGATAAGTTTTTTGTGTGTTTTTTCCAGTTTAGCACACCAAAACGAAGAAACAAATATCCATCAACATAAGGCAAAAAGAACATTAACTCATCAAATAATAATCTCAAAACCTTAAAATAAAAATGGTCTTTCTCTATAGACCCAACTGCCCATCTACTCCTTACTTCACTTTCTCATCTGTTGTACACTGCCATCACATAACAAGTTAAAGTTTCCTAATCTTTAGTCTATCTTAAGTTTTACATCATACTTAAAGCTGCTACTGAAGTTATTCGAATGCTGCAAATGACTTTAAGCTACTATTATTATTTTCCAGATAAATTTTGAAGACTTCCCAATTTGATATAAATACCTGTTTTGGTTTATTTTTTTATTTTTTTCTGACAAGCTATCTAATTCCGCATATTCAGCCAGTTTTTATATCCATTCTAATCTTGATGGAACTTCGTCACTCTTCCAATTTGCCGCAATGAAACCCTTTGCTGCGACCGTAGCATATAGGAAAATCCCTCTTACCTTTTTGGGCATGGAAAGATAAGTTTGCTCTCTGTGATTTCAATCCATGGAATCGTTGAGTTGTAGAGTCAGGAGGGACCCGAGGGTCATCTAGTCCAACCCCCCCCCCCCTTTGCCCAGTGTGGGGCTCGAAACCATGACCCTGAGTTTAAGAGTCTCACCTTGGTGCTGGGTTGGAGAGAGATGAGAAAGGATTACCATAGGAACCTGCTTTACCCCAGGTTTTGTGATCTGTCCATCTAGCCCAGCGGTTCTCAACCTGTGGGTCCACATATGTTGTTGGACTACAACTCCCATCATCCCTGAGCTCCGGCCTTGCTAGCTAAGGGTGATGGGAGTTGTAGTTCAACAACATCTGGGGTTGAGAAAGGCTGATCTAGCCCAATACAGTCTGCTCTGACTGGCAGTGCCCCTCCAAGGTCCTGGGCCTAGAAGGGCCACCCCCCATCCTCCGCTGGCTGTTCCTGTTTTGACTGGAGATGTCGGGAATTGAACTGGGGACCTTCTGCACGCACAGCAGGCTCTCTACCACCTGAGCCATGGTCTGCCATGCTCCTCTCCATCTCCTCTCTAGCACAGGTGCATTCAAATGTGCACCCGTGAGATACTAAATCCCCCTGCTGTGCCCACCCTGTGGCTGATGGAACTTCATCCTGAGCCGTTGATAATGTGCAATAGGACAATTAAAGTGTCCTTTCGTAGTATATCTTTAACCAGAGAAACAGTCACATGCTCTCTTTGCTTTTAAATCAGGGCAGGAGAGGCTATTGCAGATGATGCATGCAAGAAGTGCAGCAAGGTAGAATGAGACAGGGGGAGGCGGAGAGGTGCTCAGGAAACCCCGGGGTGCTACAAGCACCCCTCTTTTCACAGCTGTGAAATATCCGAGTTGTATGCTTAGATGAGTAGTACAGTGGTACCTCTGGTTGCGAACGGGATCCGTTCCGGAGGCCCGTTCGCAACATGAAAAGAAAACAACCCACAGTGGCGCATCTGCGCACGCGGAGGTTGCGATTCGCCGCTTCTGCACATGCGCGTGACGTCATTTTGTGCTTCTGCGCATGCGCGAGCGGTGAAATCCAGAAGTAACTCTTTCCGGTACTTCCGGGTCGCTGCGGGATGTAACTTGAAAGAACATAATATAAAGCGGACGTAACATGAAGTATGACTGTATTGCACAAGGATCACCAGATACAGTGGTACCTCGGGTTAAGAACTTAATTCGTTCTGGAGGTCCATTCTTAACCTGAAACTGTCCTTAACCTGAGGTACCACTTTAGCTGATGGGGCCTCCCACTGCCGCCGCCACACGATTTCTGTTCTCATCCTGAAGCAAAGTTATTAACCCGGGGTACTATTTCTGGGTTAGCGGAGTCTGTAACCTGAAGCGTCTGTAACCTGAAGCATCTGTAACTTCGAGGTACCACTGTATGCAGGTAAGCCGCCACAAGTTCTATAACCCAAATGTTGCAAGGAGCAGAAGTGATGCAAACACAATCGTAAGCCCTGGGGTGGCTATATGGCAGGGGTAGTGTCTAATCCAGCCCCCCTAAAGCAGTGATTCTTGATCATTTTCGGGCCACTCCTTCCTTAGTTCCATAAACTCATACCCTACCCTACCCTGTAAAAAGCATTGTTCAGAACATCGGTTTGCACAACCCACTAAGGAAGACAGCAGCACAATCACGTTCAAAACGGGAAGCAATTAATTCAAATTTCAATTAAAACTATTTAGTTTAATTAATTCAACAAAACCGAGGAACTTGATCCAGTCTGACAGTCATTTATACCTCTTGCCACCCGCTTGACTCTTAGCATCCCTCTAGGTAATGCCAACCCCCTCCCCCCGGGGATAGTGCCACCCACTTTGGGATCCACTGGCCTAAGGGAGGCCTTTCTTCCCTTCTCCAAGCAGGGCACATGTGATTTTTGGGGTGGCAGAGGCAAGAAAGAATACTTTTTTGGAAAAAAATCAAGCTAAACGGCAGTCCCTGCCCAGTGCCCTGATGGGGATGAAGGCTACATCAGATTAATCATCGGGTAAACAGGGGTGGGACGCAGGTGGCGCTGTGGGTTAAACCACAGAGCCTAGGACTTGCTGATCAGAAGGTTGGCGGTTTGAATCCCCGTGACGGGGTGAGCTCGGTCCTTGCTCCTGCCAACCTAGCAGTTCAAAAGCACCTCAAAGTGCAAGTAGATAAATAGGTACCACTCCAGCGGGAAGGTAAACGGCGTTTCCATGCGCTGCTCTGGTTCTCCAGAAGTGGCTTAGTCATGCTGGCCACATGACCCAGAAGCTGTACGCCGGCTCCCTCAGCCAATAAAACGAGATGAGCGCCGCAACCCCATAGTCGGTCACGACTGGACCTAATGGTCAGGGGTCCCTTTACCTTTACCTAAACAGGGGTGGGGTGGGGAATAATTCCCTCTCCTTGGCTGACCTGGATGACGGACTTTGTGCATAAGAGAGCCACCTGCATGCAAGCCTCCAAAGGGTTGGCCAAGGATGAATGTGGCCTGAAAACATTATCCATTAAGCCCCCTGTATTTAATTTAAGGAGATAAGGAGAAGTCCTCAAGTCAGGCCAACAATTCCACCTCGCCCTGCTTTCTCCTTATGAGAGGCAGCCGGCCAGATTCTCCCAGGGAGCTGGAAGGATGACGATGAAGGCGACAGCCCGTGGCAGCTGCTCTTTGTGCCTGGTATTCCGAGATAGACTGCCTCTAGCCATGAAGGTTCCACTTGGGTTTCTTGGCCTGTTCTATGGAAATATTACAGGTGGGGGTGATACACTGAGCCAGGCGGTTGGCCCGATGCTGTCTGCTCTAGGGATGGGGAACCAAGGGCCAAATGCAGCCCTCTGGACTTCCTTTATTTGTCCCCTGGGTCTCTCCCCAGGCCACATGCCCTCCTGAGCCTCATCCCTGACCAGCCTTGCTTCACACCCTCCTTGGGTGTTTGTGCCCTACTGGAAAGCATCACTGAACTGTGATCACGCTTCTTTCTTGCCTGGATGGAGGATAGGAATGGGAGGGAGTATGTGTTTTGACAAAGGTCTACCCACTTTTGCCTTTTGTGCATGGCTAGCTCCAGGGTGTGGCATGGCCTGGCATAGACCCAGGCCCAAAGTTTGGCAAAGGCACCCAGCACCCGAACAACAGATGATAAGGTAAAGATAAAGGACCCCTGGATGCTTAAGTCCAGTCAAATTCATCTATGGGGTGCTGTGCTCATCTCTGCTTTCAGGCCAAAAGAGCCACAATTTGTCTGCAGACAGCTTTTCCGGGTCATGTGGCCAGCATGACTGAACCGCTTGTGGCACACAGAACACTGTGACGAGTGCCAGAGCGCATGGATACGCCATTGACCTTCCTGCTGCAGTGGTACCTGTTTGCTCACGCTGGTGTGCTTTCAAACTGCTAGGTTGGCAGGAGCTGGGACAGAGCAACGGGAGCTCACCCCATCGCAGGGATTCGAACCGCCAACCTTATGATCGGCAAGTCCAAGAGGCTCAGTGGTTTAGACCACAGCGCCACCTGTTCTCAGTATTAATGGAGCAGATCTGAAGTAGTGGAAGAGACTTCTTCTTGCATGCCCTGCCTCACCAGCACACCAGTCAGGTCCCACACACTGAAGAGGCACATTTTAAGATGGCTGGATCAAGCCAGTGGCCTATCTAGTTCAGGCATCCTGTTCTCCCAGTGCAAACCCAGATGCCAGTGGAAAACCAGGAAGCAGGATCTGTGCACGAGAGCACTCTTCCTTCCCGTGGCTCCCAGCAACTGACATTCAGAAGCTTTACTGCCTCTGACCTTCAAAGCAGGGCAGAGCCTTCTCAGGGGCCTTCTCCTCCATGAATTTTTCGAATCCTCTGTTAAAGCCATCCAAGTTGGTGCCCATCACTAACCACCTGCAGGATCGGGTTCTATAGATCAACTATGGACTGTGGGAAGAAGTCCTTTATTTTACCTGCCCTGAATCTTCCAACGTTCAGCTTCGTTGGGCATCCATGAAATCTGGGTGATTCATGCAACTTACAGTCTGCACAGGCAGAGCATGCATGGTGTTTTAGTTGTTGTTGTTTATCCAACAAAACGCTGCATCTTTCTTTCTCCGCAGTATGAAACATCCATTGCAAGGGCTTGGTGGGGGGTTGGTGCAGCAGTCCCAAGCCCTGGGTTTTTGAACTGGGCCCCAGATCTCCTCTACCCCTTCCATCATCATCATCATCATTTATTACAGGGCTGCTCTGTGCCAACTGCAATAACAGAGAGGCAGCAGCCACCCACCACCTTCATTTGCTCAGGGACCCAGATTTGCACTTACACATGTAATTTAGCATGTGCAAATCTTATGGAAATGTGTGCCCCGAATCTTTTTACGTACCCAACAGTACCCCTGAACCACCACATCCGTGCCTCGCAGACTCGGCGTGGTTTTTTCAGCGGTTGTGGTCTTTGTTCCTTCCAGCAAGGCATCCGATCACAGTGACCTATCGTGGAGCGTTTAATAAGGACGGGTAATCAGTTTGGGAACAGCTCCCCTGGGAGCCCAAAACCTGTCTATCCAAACTAATTAGCAAACAACTCTCCGCCAGCCAATGGGTTTGCGGAAATTAGAATCTGGGGGGGAGAGGTGGCTAAATGGCGCAGTAATTTATTCCCCTGCGAATAATTTGGCCGGCGTTGCTTGAAACCCCCCTGGCCATTTTTATTTTTTTTATTTTTTTAGCGTAAGCCTGTTTTCCAGCCCACATTTCTTCCCATCCCTCCCACTCACCTTCGCCTCCTTGGAGATGGGAGGGAAGCGATTGTAGCCAGAAGCCTTTCCGGCTTTCTGAAGGTGGTAGGGTTTAGAAGTCGTCAGGGTTTTTTTTTAATAAATTAAAAAACAACAACTGTGCAATTGAACTTCTAGCTAATACCTTTCATTCCTGGGAGCAGAAATAAGAGGGGAGCTTGCAAACAAAATTAATACATTTTCTAATTTCTCTCTCCCCTCCTTCCTTCTCTTCTTCATAGTCTACTTCCCAGAGATTTAGCATTTTCAAAGTGTTCCGTCAAGGTAAAAAAAACAACCCCACGTACGACAATGGGGAAGTGCTGCCTTTCTAGCCCACGGCCAGTGCAGCTTTAAAATGAGGTCCCAGGTAGTCATGGTTACCTTTCCTCTTTGGGGAGAGATGGAGGTGGCTCCCCCCCCCCCGTCTTCAGCCTTCCGCCTTTGTGTTTGCGCGTTATCAGACAGAACGTTCAGACAGAACAGTAATCGGTGTTCACACATGCAGCCAGGGACGCAGCAGAAGAGGGGGACCAGCCCAGGCGAGCGTCGGGGTGCCCCCCTGGGATTCCACGAAGCTCCTGGGCTGAACACAGACAGCAAAGGTTTTTAAAGAGAGTCTGAAGTGGATCGCTGGGAGCATCGCTTCGGGGGGTGTTAAGCCCAGGGGTAGCCAGAGTGGTGCTCTTGGGATGTTGTTAGACTCCCATCAATCCCAGCCTTACAAAGATCCTGCCAATGGGCCACCTAGCCCAGCATCTTGTTCTCACAGGGGCCACCAAATGCCTGTAGGAAACCTGCAAACAGGATCCGAGTACAAAAGCAACTCTCCCCACCCGTGGTCTCCAGCAACTGCTGCTCAGAAGCATTGCTGCCTCGGATTGATAGCCGTTATCCTCCATGGATTCGCCTTAATCCTGTTTTAAAACCTTCTGGTTAAACCACAGAGCCTAGGACTTGCCGATCAGAAGGTTGGCGGTTCGAATCCCCATGATGGGGTGAGCTCCCGTTGCTCGGTCCCAGCTCCTGCCAACCTAGCAGTTCAAAAGCACACCAGTGAAAGTAGATAAATAGGTACTGCTCCAGCAGGAAGGTAAACGGCGTTTCCATGCGCTGCTCTGGTTCGCCAGAAGCGGCTTAGTCATGCTGGCCACATGACCCGGAAGCTGTACGCTGGCTTCCTTGGCCAATAAAGCGAGAGGAGCGCCGCAACCCCAGAGTCGGTCACGACTGGACCTAATGGTCAGGGGTCCCTTTACCTTTACCTTAGGTGGGTGGCAGAGACACCATCTTCTCGAGATGATAGAGGGGGCCTGACATCACACGAGTGTGACATCACAAGGAGCTATGGGGCAGAGTCAGACTTCCTCTGAATATTGAAGGGGCTCGGTCCGCTAAAAAACAAACTCCAAACATCAGGGGGGATCTGTATAGGAGCTGGCACGTATGGCTGGCAGCAGTTGGAGGGTTTATTTTGCCCATATTTTGCCCCTGCTTCTGTTTTATTTCAGAACAGCACACAAATTCGCCAGACCTGTTTACAGAAGCCAAAGTCCGGATAAGCGTAAGCAGCTCAGACTGTGATCGCTCATTTAAACTGCTATCGGTGCTGTTTCTCCCCAATTCGTCAGCCTCATTTCCCTCCTCTGAAAAGGGCATTTGCCCACCCACCCCAAACTAGGTGATCCTGTCTGGCATGCAGGAATAAATCCAAGCTCAGATCAAACTCATACTGGTAGAAGCTCAGAGGTTCCTACCAAGCCAGTGTCATGTATTTGCAAGGATCTGTTTCCTGCAGACATACAGGTAGACATACAGGTTAAGTGGGTATTGAGACAAGGAGGCAGGCATGGTGGCAGCATGAGGGCGGAAGTAACACTAGCCTTATCCCTCTAGATAAGCGCTCTTTGCCAAACCCCCCAAACCCTCCCTTTGTGGTACAACCTTTTCCCATCAATCGGACGATTCGTAACCTCCTGGCTTGCAGTGGCTTTGTTAGGGGGTGGCTCTGGGTTTGTGTGTGTCTTTAGCCCTGGGTCTTTTGGTCCCCCGCCCAGATCTCCTGCTCTTTCCCTCCCCCTTTTCACCCCAGCTGCCTTTTTCCTCTGCTTACGGGTTGGCTGGGTGCATTACAAACCCTGGTGCCAGCGAAACCCAGCCAACTGCCATCTTAATTTGCCCGGAGGCCTGTGTGGCCCACGTCTCTTAATTACCTGCTGCCCTGCCGATGGGCATGACTCAAGCAACATTCCAAAGCAGTTTCAAACAAAGAGGGGCCTAATTTGCCCATCGGGCTCTGTTGCCATGGAAACATACGAACGCAGGAGGATCATTGGCCCATCTGGCTTCAGTCACTGGCAGTAGAAGCTCTCCAAGGTTCCAGACAAAGGTCTTTTACCTGGTGCTTTTTTTCAGGCGGAGAGCGCCGGAGCACAGTTCCGGCAGCTCTCATGTGTGTGCTGTTGTGGGCTAGCGCTCCTTCCACCTGCGTCTTGCCTTTTACATACTTCTGAGAAGCCCCAAACGAACATTTCAAGTCAAAACGGAAGCTGGCCAGCGTGAGCAAGACCACTTTTTTTAGATCTATCGCTCCACCTAGCTCCTAACCGCTCCTACCCGTGATTGGTCCAGCTACAGGGCGGGCCCAATTCGTATTTTCTTTTCCTCTCCCGTGTAGTGGCAGCGGGGTTTAAGCTTTCTAGTCAGGCCTGTACCATTGCGCATGTGCGCACAGGGGCCCTTCCAAGCTGCCCCAACCATCCACCTGAATCTAAGAGAATGAGGGAGGTGGGGTGCATTTATTTGACCTCCGCCGGAACTGGGGGCAACCCCCAAGCCAGCTAGGAAGACAGCTTGCCATAGTTTTTAGCACCTCCGCAGGCAGTGAATGCAGCATTTGTTGAGGGCTGCCCCGAGTCGCTGTAGCAACTTCCTGGTGTGTTTCAGCACCTGTTTTTCTAGAGAGTGAGAAAAGCGCTGGTCTTTCCCACCTTATGGCTAAGCTGATTCAAAAACACCCACCCCACTCACACACGAAAACAAAGTTCACCGCAGCCAATCACGAACAAGCAACCGCACCCTAGGCCAACCCCAATTTCTCTCACCACCAAAGGAACAAAGCGAATGGCAAAGAGGACCCCCACAAACGATGCTGACACAAAACCCCACACATACATTAAGCAAATTGGAAACATCGCCTCCCGACCCCCACCCCCACCCCCACTCGCCTCTCCCCCCTCCACCTCTTCCCCCCCTTTCTCTTCCTGATGTAACCCTAATGTCTCAACAAATGAAACTGACCTATGGAAAATGTAACTTGAAAAAAGAGACATTGCGCATACCTTTGTAAACCAAGAAAACTTTATTAATAAAAATATTTATTTGTTTTTACAAAAAGAGGAAAATACTTGGAGATGCTGGGGATAGAAACCAGAACCCGCTGCATGCTTAGCTGATGCTGCGCCACTGAGCTACACTGAGCCTCAAGCTCCCTTATACTGAGTCAGTCCATTGGTCCATCTAATTCAATATTGCCTACATGGACTGGAAGTGCCGCCTCTGGGTTTCAGATTGCGGACATTCTCAGCCATCCTGGAGATGCCAGGGTTTGAACCTGCGACCCCTTGTGTCACGAGGGAGCTGACGGGCAGCACACCTCCTCATCTGTCTAGTCCCTGAGATCTTACATGCTAAACTGATGCTCTGCCGCAGAGCTACATCTCTCCCTTGAGGGCCAGTGTGGTGTAGTGGTTCAGAGCGGTGGACTCGTAATCTGGTGAACCGGGTTCGCTTCCCCGCTCCTCCACATGCAGCTGCTGGGTGACCTTGGGCTAGTCACACTTCTCTGAAGTCTCTCAGCCCCACTCACCTCACAGAGTGTTTGTTGTGGGGGAGGAAGGGAAAGGAGATGGTTAGCTGCTTTGAGACTCCTTAGGGTAGTGATAAAGCGGGATATCAAATCCAAACTACTCCTCTTCTTCTTCTTCCTCCCCCAATCCCTCAGCGACTAAAGCAGGCCGATCCGAAAAGGACACCCAGTTTATCATAGTGGCCTGAACCATGGCTCAGAACAGCAGTACAGTTGTACCTCGGAAGTCGAACGGAATCCATTCTGGAAGTCCGTTCGACTTCCAAAATGTTCAAAAACCAAAGCTCAGCTTCAGATTGGCTGCAGGAAGCCGTGGAAGCCCCGTCGGATGTTTGGCTTCCAAAACTTGTTCAAAAACCGGAACACTCACTTCCAGGTTTCGATCGTTCAGGAGCCGATTTGTTCAGGAGCCAAGGCGTTCGAGATCCAAGGTACGACTGTAGAAATGCCGGTGGGAAAGCAGGGGGCATTTTGCAGCCTGCAACAGTCGGCCGGTCCTACAGGGGAGCAAGAAATGCAGATTCTAGGTTCTGTTTGTTTTTCTCTCACATACAGCCCCTATGCGGAGAGCCATAAAATATATTTCTTTTTCCCCCTTTCCTCCCAGAGACCAAACAAGTTCCGCCAGGTGGCTTTAAGCCTCTTGAAATTAAAAAAGAAAGAAAGAAAAGAAAATAACAAGGCACCTCAAGGTCTGGTGGTGCGTGCGCATGTCTCTGCATTTGGACTGTGATTGATGAAAGATCAAAAGCTCTGTTCCTGGAGGATCACTGCTTATGGAATGAGCAGGCGTGGGAGGGAAGGAAGGATTTTTGTTTTGTTATGAAATGGGGGCGCGAGGAGAGGGGGCAGCAAGCTAGAGCAGGGGTCCCGGGGTCTCTGTGCCAACGCAGCAAAGCTTTCCCGCAGGAATCTCCAGCTCTCTGTCGTTGAAACGTTTTTATTTCCTCCCCGTAATTGGATCCTGGCGAAATGGCGCTGTACTATTTAGTGCTGCAGACTTGCGGGATACCGACTTTCGGAAGAGCCTCTGCCGGGTCAGGCTTAGCTCCCACTGATTTCGACAGGAGCGGAGTCCAACGGCTAGTTTTTACAGCGTGATCTTAATGCTTGCCTGCTCAGGAGTAAAGCCCGCTGAATTCAGCGGCACCTACTCTCAGGTCAGTGTGTATAGCAGGGATCGCCAACGCCGTGCCCTCCAGATGCTGTTTGAACTGCAACCGACAGCGACTGACATTTAGAGGGCAGCTGGTATATAGGATTGCAAACTTAGCCTGGATCTAACCCACCATGTGGAGAATAATGACCACAGACCACTAAATTCAGAACCTGCGGTCAAGTGATAAGTACTTCAAGTTTCTTTTTTAAAAAAAAAAAAAAAGAGGCAAGTTGCTAGTTCTTATGTGGGCACCCCTCTCCCCTCCACACACACACACACACACACAAACACACACCACGATCGATTTCCTTCTGCCCTCTCTTTCATCCCTTCTCTGCAAAAGTGGTAGAATTGAATTCAAAATTCTTTGCAGGAGCCAAAGAAACAAATACTTAGGAGAGGGGAGAAATTCCAAAATGAGTGAAATGCGAATGCCCACATTGCATTTGCAGAATTCAGTCTGATTCCTGCGATCCAGAGTGTTGTAGTGGTCAGAGGGTCCGACTAGGACCCAGGAGAAACCAGGGTTTGAATCCCCACTCTGCCATGAAACTCACTGGGTGTGGCCTTGTCCCAGTTCCTGCCCCTGAGCCTAAACTACACCGCAGGGTTGTTGTGAGGATTAAATGGGGCAGCTGAAAACCCCTTGAGCTCCTTTGGGGGAAAAGGTGGGATACAAAGGCAATAAACAGAATTCGAGAAATGTGTTTGTGTGCTTTCTGCACCTGCCTTTATTTAAAATACAGCATGCTGGTGCCCCGTCACTCCCGGGAGGTCTGCACATGCCCCTGGCATCGCAGGATAGGAAATAAAAACAACATCAATAATATTATTAATCCCCTTGCCTTTAAAGTCTGCTCGAGACCTGCTGCCTGGTAGCGCTCTTTCTTTCTCTCTCTTTCTCACTCCCTCTTTCTCTCTGTCTCTCTCTCGTCAGCGTGATAAGCAGCTCCAAACAATTACTGCCTTGTAACGGGAGCACCAGACGGGCTGCCTTTCCTCAGCCAGCACAAAATAATTTGCAAAATTAAGCGGATGACTGGAGAAGACAGCTCTTGCTGAGCGAGGATGGGCTCTTAGCTGCAATGGCTCCCGAATCTGCAGCTCCCCAGAGCTGCCCATTGCAGCGTGTCAGGAAGCTGCACGTTGAGCTCGCACCTGGCTTCCCGTTTACATTTTTCGCCAGGGCTGGGCTCAGCCATGGGGCTTTGTAGGGGGAAAGAAATGCCTCTAATTGCTGCTTTATTGACTCTCCTGAGCAGGGGCTGCAAACAGCTGTCCAGGTGTGGGGAGCCAGAGGGAGGTCAGTCGAAGGAGGGGGGAGATTCCTTTCAAATGAAAACCAGAAGGTGGCATTTAGAATTGTAGAGTTGGAAGGGACCTCAAGGGACGTCTGAAGGCATCCCTGTATTGGGATGCTTTTAATGTGTGGTGTTCTGTTGTTGCTGCTGTGCTGCTGCTGCTGCTGTTGCTTATTTGTATATTGTGTTGGAAGCTGCCAAGAGTGACTGGGGCAACCCAGTCAGTTGAGCCGGGGTGCAAAACAAAATTATTATTTTGTTGTTGAGTCGTTTAGTCGTGTCCGCCTCTTCGTGACCCCCTGGACCAGAGCACGCCAGGCACTCCTGTCTTCCACTGCCTCCCACAGTTTGGTCAAACTCATGCTGGTGGCTTCGAGAACACTATCCAACCATCTCGTCCTCTGTCGTCCCCTTCTCCTTGTGCCCTCCATCTTTCCCAACATCAGGGTATTTTCCACGGAGTCTTCTCTTCTCATGAGGTGGCCAAAGTACTGGAGTCTCAGCTTCAGGATCTGTCCTTGCAGTGAGCACTCAGGGCTGATTTCCTTTAGAATGGATAGGTTTGATCTTCTTGCAGTCCATGAGAATCTCAAGAGTCTCCTCCAGCACCATAATTCAAAAGCAACAATTCTTCGGCGATCAGCATTCTTTATGGTCCAGCTCTCACTTCCATACCTCACCACTGGGAAAACCATAGCTTGAACTATACGGACCTTAGTTGGCAAGGTGATGTCTCTGCTTTTTAAGATGCTGTCTAGGTTTGAAATTATTATTATTATTTATTATCCAACCCCCTGCAATGCAGGAATCTCAGAGATCATCCCTAACATATGGCCACCCAACATCTGCTTCAAAAACATTCAATGCAGGAGAGTCCAGCACCTCTAGTGGGAGCGTAGGTGCCACCTATGCAGGGCTGTGGGGGCCAAAGCACCCACAAATTTTCAATGAAGGGATTGGGTCACCCCAAAGTTCCACTCCATGATGCACGCCTGATGTGTGTGAGTGACATCACCACACCGTGGGTGCACACTGCGGGATGTGCCGACATGCCACATGCACGCCACAGTGACGCCAGTGTGCCCCAGACACCCTCTCTTGTTGTGGGGGCAAGGCGGTGTGCCTGAGCGGGAGTCTGTTCTTCCGTTGAACAGCTCTTACTGTCAGAAAGTTCTTCCTGATGTGGAATCGGAATTTCCTTAAGGTTGAAGAGCTGTGCAAATAAAAGGGGGCAAGCACAGTCATTAGAGAGCTGCCGTAAACTAGGTGTGGTTATTTGCCCATCTTTAACTCTATGCTGCCTGCACCCATCTTCACCAGCCTGGGTGCAGATGTTTGAGGCTGGGTGTTTGGGGCTACGATTCCCATCAGGGAGTAGCCTCAAACCAGGTAGATAGCTCCAGGCTGGGGGAGGCGAGTCTACATCAGTGGTTCCCAATTGTTTTCAGGGCACCACCCCCTGGATTCCATAAGCTCCACGCTAGTGCCCCCTATCCTGTAAAAAGCGTGGCTCAGAATAGCTCTCTGCACAACCCACCAAAGGAAGGTAATAACACAATAAAATTCAAAACAGTAACAATTAATTGCATGTTTATTCAAAATCCAATTAAAACTATTCAGTTGAATTAATTTGATGAAAGGTTTGAACTCGATCCAACGCCAAGCTACCAGCTTTTCAAAGTCTGGTCGTCATTTACACCTCCAGTGCCCTTCTTGCCTCATAGCGCCCCTCCCTAGGTAACCCACTGCCCCTCCCCAGGCGGTTGTATCACACACTCTGGGAACCACTGATCTACACTCAGGATGGACAAGCCTGTCCAGTTTGGTTTCTCCCAGTTAATCATCCCCCCCCCCAGTCCTAAATTAGTTCATTCTGTTTCCGCATCTGGCTGCAATTTTTAAAAATAGCAATCCACGCGAATCTCCTGATATACACAACTTCGTACATAGTTTTGCCTAGTTAACAGACACACACTTTCTATCTCTCTGTATCTCTGTGTGGGCCGGACTGATCCGGAGGACTGGGCAGAGAAGTGATCAGAAGGACTGGCGCCCACAGCGCTCTCTCAAAAGCCAAGTGTTCCTGGGAAAGGTTGGCTGCCCCCCGTGGAAAGGAGTGCTTTCCTTGCACATTCTGAAAACTCGCACAGCTGGGAAGTGGCCACAATTGCACATCTTTGCACTGTGATGGTGGCCAGATGTAGACAACACACACACCCCCGCCGCCTCCAAACAAACACCTCGACTTTGCAACCTCCGTAAAGTCCTGCCAAGCTTCCAGGGCCGTCCCCCGCTGTGCCTCCCACCCATCCATGCATCACATCCTCCCCTCCAGCTATTCCCACGCTCCAAGGAATGCAGTTGGTCTCTGTTCAGAGAGATGCTCGCATGCATTTGAAACCTATGGATGGGGAAAGTCAGAAGCATCTCCAGGAGCTAAAGGCCCATTACTGCCCCACATCCTACATTTCCCCCAGTTTAAATAACAGCAGTAGCTACATTCAGAGAGCCAGAAATCTGATTTATATAGGATTTGTGTTTAGGAATATAATGCAGATTGCCCCAGCAACACTGCTGTGGTCCAAATCTGAGCCTGCTTTTTTTGTTGTTTAGTTGTGTCCGACTCTTTGTGACCCCCTGGACCAGAACACGCCAGGCACTCCTGTCTTCCACTGCCTCCCGCAGTTTGGTCAAACTCATGTTTGTAGCTTCGAGAACACTGTCCAACCATCTCGTCCTCTGTCGTCCCCTTCTCCTTGTGCCCTCCATCTTTCCCAACATCAGGGTCTTTTCCAGGGAGTCTTCTCTTCTCATGAGGTGGCCAAAGTACTGGCGCCTCAGCTTCAGGATCTGTCCTTCCAGTGAGCACTCAGGGCTGATTTCCTTCAGAATGGATAGGTTGGATCTTCTTGCAGTCCATGGGACTCTCAAGAGTCTCCTCCAGCACCAGAATTCAAAAGCATCAATTCTTCCATACATCACTACTGGGAAAACCATAGCTTTAACAATATGAACCTTTGTTGGCAAGGTGATGTTTCTGCTTTTTAAGATGCTGTCTAGGTTTGTCATTGCTTTTCTCCCAAGAAGCAGGAGTCTTTTAATTTTGTGACTGCTGTCACCTGCTTTTTAGGCCAGATCAAAACTTTGGGGTGTCTGGTGGTGAACCTTCTGTATTACAGTTGGTTTGGACCAGAATTTGTCCCTTCGTCGTCTTCTTCTTCTGATAGCCATCTTAAAATATCTCAAGGGCTATCACATGGAAGATGGAGCAAGCTTGTTTTCTCCTTCTCCGGAGGGTAGGACCAGAACCAATGGCTTCAGGTTACAAGGAAGGAGATTCTGACTAAACATCAGAAAGAACTTTCTAACAGTAAGAACTGTTTGATAGGGGAACAGTGATAAGGAGAGCCAGTGTGGTGTAGTGGTTAAGAGCGGTAGATTCGTAATCTGGGGAACCGGGTTCGCGTCTCCGCTCCTCCACATGCAGCTGCTGGGTGACCTTGGGCCAGTCACACTTCTTTGAAGTCTCTCAGCCCCACTCACTCCACAGAGTGTTTGTTGTGGGGGAGGAAGGGAAAGGAGATGGTTAGCCGCTTTGAGACTCCTGAAGGGGAGTGAAAGGCGGGATATCAAATCCAAACTCTTCTCTTCTTCTTCTTCTCCCTTGGGAGGTGGTGGACTCTCCTTCCTTTTAAAGCAGAGGTTGGGTGGCCACCTTGGGGTTGGACTCGGTGACCCTCCTCCAAAGAGTTCAAGGTGGTATACATAGTTATGATCCTATTTTATCGTCCCAACAACCTTGTGAAGTAGGTTGGGGTGAGAAATGGTTCCACTGTAGTTCGACTTCGGAGCAGGTGTGTTTGGCTTCTTTATTCATCTAGTTGTCCACAGTGGTGAAATGATGCAATTTACATAATTTACACAATTAAATGTGCAAATTACGTTGCGGTTAGGTTATTCTGCTTCATTCATCTAAGTGCCAAAGAAACGCAGTGCAAGAGGAGGGAGGACAATCGTGTGATCAATAACAGTCGCATTAGCTGGACTTATTTTTGTTCTGGACATGGGACGAATGAATGAAAATGGGCAAATTTTGCTCCTGTTTCTGTTGGAATTATTCGACATCCCTAGCCTCAAGGACAAAAAAAGTGAATTCTGACTACCCCCCTCGGTTGCTGTTCACATTGGGGCAGACGGGAGAGGTGGCTTAAAGAGCCCTTTACTAGTTTCTTGGCTTATGGAGGAGAAAAGAGGCCGTGGCCTAAGGAGTCCTTTGCCCCTGTCTGGGAGCAAGGGGAGATAAAGATGCCTTTCCTTATCTGTTGGCTTGCATTAAGAAGCCCTTTCCCAATGTATCAACATCTTTGGAAGAAAGGGGCCAGGGGCTCACAGTGCCCTTTGCCTGTATCTTTGTTTGGATGGGAGAAGGGGGGTAATAGCTTTAAAAGCCCTTTACCTGTCTTGCAGCTCGAGTGGCTTAAAGGAGGCGCTGACTTAAAGAGCCCTTTGTCTTTGCTTGCATGGGCATCACTTAAAGAGCCCTTTGGCCATGAATTGGTTTACATGGGAGAAAGGGAACAGAGTCCCAAAGAACCTTTTGCCTCTGTCTCATCTTGTGTCAGAGAAAGAGGGTGGTAGTTTACGGAGCCTTTGCCTGTGTCTCAGTGACTTAAAGAGCCCTTTGCCTGTGTCTCAGCTTTTGTGGGAGAACGATAGTGGTGGTTTAAAGAGTTTTTTGCCTGTGTCTTGAAGAAAGGAGGACAGTGGCTCCCAGAGCCCTTTGCCTGTGTCTTACCAAGTGTGGGAGAAATGGAGCAACCGCTAATGCATTTATTTCATCCAGAAACTTCTGTACTCCGCTTCCAGCAACCTATATGCTTCTCGGAGCCCTTTGACCTCTACGCTGACTTGCATGGGAGTAAGAGGTTGCTTTGACGTGCCCTTGGCATTTTGGCTTGCATGCAATAAGGCAAGCGATGACTTAGGAGCCTCTTTGGGATCCAGGGGCCAGGCGGTGATCCTCCGGGGGCCAGGGTTTGGGCCTTGGGCCTTCACAGCAGCCCGTCCTTTCTGCTGGATACGAGAAGAGAGGGGCAGCCGATTTGATGCTGAAACGGCGCAGCGGAGCGTCACGGAGGGAGCTGGCTGCCGGATTGCTCCTATGCAGAACCCATAAAGGGAGCTATTAATGGCAGGCTGCGCATGAGGCGCCCCGTGGGTGTGATGGGAACTTTCCAAAGCTGCAGGTAACTAAACAGCCGTTGAGCCAGCCAGCCAGCTTGTGTCTGTGTGTGTGCGCGTGTGTGTGAGAGGCAGGGAGAGGAGGGGAAAAGAAGGAATGTCAGCTCTAGTGGCCCCTTGCTGGGAACATCACGGATTCTGACACATTCCACCCACAGAGGCAGAAGCCAGCAACAAGCTTCCCCCCCCCCTCATACCTCCTCCTCCCCGGGTTTCACGCATCCAATTTACCTGGCTTCCCGGAGCCTCCCTGGGGTGTCAGCTTGCTGCGTAGTTACAGCAGCTGACAGGGGAGGGGCGGGCAGGCAGGCAGGAGACCTGCTTTGGCGCGAGGCAGCAGGCAGCTGTGCCTGGCTGCTGAATGAGCAGCCCCAAGCAGTCGTGATGGAAGTGCCAGCCCATGCCAGCACGGGTGGAGGAAGCTGGAGGAAAGAGGGCTGGCGGGGAAGGGAGGTGGGGGAGGGCAGATCTGGGAGATCTGGGCTGGACCATTAGGGCAAACGGGGCACTGCCCCATCGAGGGGTGTACATAGGGGCTGGCAAGGTTGGCCCCTGCCAAGGGCGCAGGCCCAGGGCAGCTCAAAAAACATTTCTCCATACCCTGGCTCAGAGCCTGTCTGCCCATCCACTTGCACCCTGGGCAATTCTTCTGCTGTTCTGGGCAGCTGGGCGAGGCAGGGAGATGCAGTGGCGTAGCGTGGGGGGTGCAGGGGGGGCCGGCCGCACCGGGCGCAACATCTGGGGTTAGGGTTAGGGGGCGCAAATCCACGGGTTAGGGGGCGCAAATCCATGGGTTAGGAGGCACAAATTACTTGCCTTGCCCCAGGTGCTGACAACCCACGCTACGCCACTGGGGAGATGGATCCGGTCCATAGCTGTCAACTTTTCCCTTTTCTTGCGAGGAATCCTATTCGAAATAAGGGAATTTCCCTTTAAAAAAAGAGAGTTGACAGCTATGATCCAGTCGCCGGCGGCGTGGGCTGTTGAAGCAGCCTTGTGGGGCTCCTTACCCAGCAGACTAAAAGCAAACTTTTTGAGATTCTGGTCCATGGTCTCTCCTGGCTTTGGAAGTGCCGATACATCTCCTTGCCAAGGGTGCAAGGGAGCTGGCCCCACCAAGCTCAGCCTCAGCCTCATCATCATCTGTTTATTTGTATGCCGCTTTCCAACTAAATTGTGCCCAATGTGGCTCACAGAACATCAAGTGGGCAAGTATAACAATTCAGTATACAGTGGTACCTCAGGTTACATACGCTTCAGGTTACAGACTCTGCTAACCCAGAAATATTACCTCGGGTTAAGAACTTTGCTTCAGGATGAGAACAGAAATCGTGCTCTGGCGGCGCGGTGGCAGCAGGAGGCCCCATTAGCTAAAGTGGTGCTTCAGGTTAAGAACAGTTTCAGCTTAAGAACAGACCTCCGGAACGAATTAAGTACTTAACCCCACGTACCACTATATACGTACACAGGTGCGCTGGGTCCCATCCCACATCAGGGGCGCCCAACCTGTGTGTGGCGCTATGCACATCGTGCGCATGACGTCACACAGCATACCAAGCTCCGTTGCACTCTCCCGCAATTGCAACGAGCTCCGTCGGGCCACTTTGCGTCAGGTGACATCACACATGCAATGCGTTGGGTGGCCTGGCTTGGCACACACAGTGACAATTTTGTGGCTTCCTCAGCACCCAGGGCCCACCAGAGATGGCACGTGTGTGTGTGTTAGAAACAACTGGAAATAATATCATCAATAAGTAAATACCCCAAAACCCAAGTTTGTAAAAAACTAAAAATAAACCAACCTAATTTTACCAGCTTAAAACTAAACAGAAGAGAGTCATAGAATTGTAGATCTGGAAGGGACCCCAAGGGTAGTAACAACAACAACAACAACAACAACAACAACAACAACAACAACAACAACAACAACAACAACAATTTATTTATACCCCGCCCATCTGGCTGGGTTTTTCCAGCCACTCTGGGCGCCTTCCAACAAAATATTAAAATACTATAACCTATTAAACATTAAAAGCTTCCCTAAACAGGGCTGCCTTCAGATGTCTTCTAAAAGTCTGGTAGTTGTTTTTCTCTTTGACATCTGGTTGGAGGGCGTTCCACAGGGTGGGTGCCACTACCGAGAAGACCCTCTGCCTGGTTCCCTGTAACTTGGCTTCGCGCAGTGAGGGAACTGCCAGAAGGCCCTTGGCACTGGGCCGAACGATGGAGGTGGAGACGCTCCTTCAGGTATACTGGACCGAGGCCGTTTAGGGCTTTAAAGGTCAGCACCAACACTTTGAATTGTGCTCGGAAACGTACTGGGAGCCAATGTAGTTCTTTCAAGACCAGTGTTATATGGTCTCAGCGGCCACTCCCAGTCACCATTTTAGCTGCCACATTCTGGATTAGTTGTAGTTTTCGGGTCACCTTCAAAGGTAGCTCCACGTAGAGTGCATTGCAGTAGTCCAAGCGGGAGATAACCAGAGCATGCACCACTCTGGCAAGACATTCCACAGGCAAGTAGGGTCTCAACCTGCATACCAGATGGAGCTGGTAAACAGCTGCCCTGGACACAGATTTGACCTGTGCCTCCATGGACAGCTGTGAGTCCAAAATGACTCCCAGGCTGCACACCTGGTCCTTCAGAGGCACAGTTACCCTATTCAGGACCAGGGAGTCCTCCACACCAGCCCGCCCCCTGTCCCCCCAAAACAGTACTTCTGTCTTGTCAGGATTCAACCTCAATCTGTTAGCCGCCATCCACCCTTCAACCTCATCTATTCCAGCCCCCTACAATGTATGAATCACAGCTAAAAGAACCCTCAGCAGGCAGCCACCCAATCTCTGCTTGAAAGCCTCTGGTGAAGGAGAGTCCCATCGCCTCTTGTGGGACTCCATTCCACTGCTGAACAGCCCTTACCATCAGAAAATTCTTCCTGACGCTGAGTCGGAATGCCTAACACAGGAATAAAAATAGTCGTGTACAAAATGTCCGGGTCTGGGGGCCTCACGCTGGGCTGTGCTTGCTTGGCTCTGGCCTCTGTCTGTCCTTTCGGCGGGGGGCAGGACGGCAGGCCCCCACCCCAATATTTTATTGAAGTTGGCACCACAGGATAGAAGTGCGGCTCTTTTGAAATAAAAAGAGGTCTGGGGCAGGTGGATGAAACAGTTTTGCTGGTGTGTGTGAGCATTCATCACCTGCAGATGATGGAGCTTGGAAGAAGCAGGTGACTTTATGCTGCAGGTGAAGAATCTGCCAGGATGTCCTTTTTCTATATTGCATCTGCCTTCATGCGATAATTCAGCAGCGCATTGCAGAGGGAGTAGGGAATCTTAGAACCGGGGGCAGAATGTGGCCCCCAGGCCTCTCTGTCTGGCCCTTGGAAGTACCCCCAGGTCTCCTTCAGTGCTCTTGCTGGGTTGGGATGTGCCTTTGAACTCTGATGCCACCAGGAAGGGGAGAAGTGTGTGAGCTCGTGTAGATACTGGTCTGCTGCACTCAGGTAAAAATCTGCATTTGGTGCTCTGTCTACTTTCCCCTCTGGCCCTGCCCTCTACTGGCATGCGGCCCCCAGAAGGTTGCCCTGAAAAAGGTTCACCACCCTTCTGCCACCGCATCTCAGATTTCCCTGAGCGTCGCCCACCTCCTTCAGAGCCAACCTTCACAGCCGTAGCAAAGGCTCAGAAGCTTGCTTTTCAAAAGCCAAGCACTAGCTCAGTCGGTAGAGCATGAGATTCTTATTCTCAAGATGATGGGTTCGAGCCCCACGTTGGGCAAATGATTCCTGCGTTGCAGGGGGTTGGACTAGATGACCCTCGTGGTCCCTTCCATGATTTTATGGAACTCCAGAAGCCTGGTTGTTTTCAAGGTTTGTGCGGAAAGACCATTGAGAAGGCCAGCAAACACAGGTCTCTGTGGCAGAGTCTGGCCTAGCCATGTGATCCCTAGGTTTAATATCTGCTGTGTCCACCCTCCCCAAAATCCTGGAATGTGGTTGGGGTGGGAGGGAATCCTCTCCGCTAGAGAACAACAGGCAACTAGCAGACTGAGGTTGAATCCTGACAAGACAGAAGTACTGTTTTTGGGAGACAGGAGGCGGGCAGGTGTGGAGAACTCCCTGGTCCTGAATGGGGTAACTGTGCCCCTGAAGGACCAGGTGCGCAACCTGGGAGTCATTCTGGACTCACAGCTGTCCATGGAGGCACAGGTCAAATCCGGTCTTGAAAGACCTACATTGGCTCCCAGTACGTTTCCGAGCACAGTTAAATGTGTTGGTGCTGACCTTTAAAGCCCTAAATGGCCTCGGCCCAGTATACCTGAAGGAGCGTCTCCACCCCCATCGTTCTGCCCGGACACTGAGATCCAGCGCCGAGGGCCTTCTGGTGGTTCCCTCACTGCGAGAAGCCAAGTTACAGGGAACCAGGCAGAGGGCCTTCTCGGTGGTGGCACCCGCCCTGTGGAACGCCCTCCCACCAGATGTCAAAGAAATAAACAACTATATGACATTTGGAAGACATCTGAAGGCAGCCCTGTTTAGGGAAGCTTTGAATGTTTGATGTATCACAGTATTTTAATATTTTTTTTGGAAGCCGGACGTAACATGAGGTATGACTGTACAAGTTGCTGGAAAACATAGGAGGGGAGAGTTGCTCTTGTTTTCGAATCCCGCCTGCTGGCTTCCCACAGGCATCTGGTTGTTGATAGGTGGGCCATTGGCTCAGTCCAGCTGTAGCCTCTCCTTAGGTTCTTGTCTGAACATGCCTAAGATCGGACGCAGCAACACATGTGCTCTGCTCTCGACCTTGTGGCTCATTCCTTCAATGTAGGAACCTCTGTGGGAACATTGGACAGCCACCGAGTTGCTGAGCTATGGCCCCTCCTCAAACGGTTACATCCCCCTAACCGTCATAATCCACAGAAACGACATAAGTTAACAGCAAATCTCTTGCACCAAATAATGTAACCTTGGTATTTGGGCAGGGAGCATCACATGGGCTTGTGTTGTGCTTGTGGCAATCTGGCCTAAAGAGGCAGCGTGGTGCAGTGGTTAGAGTGCCGGGCTAGGGCCTGGGAGGCCAAGGTTCAAATCCTGGGTGACCTTGGAAGTCAGCCGCCGTCTCTCTCAGCCTATCCTACCTGACCGGGTTGTTGTGAGGATGGAAAGGGAGAGGGGTGTGTGTGGAGAACCTTGTAGGCTACCTTGAGATGCTTGGAGGAAAAGAGGGTTAGAAATGTCATCAAGAGACGTAGTAGATGTAGTAAGAATGAATAAGATTGCAGGCGCTTGCTCCCTCGACCGGAGGAACACTTCTGTTGGCCATCGCACCTTTGCACATCCTTTGCAATTTCAAAAGACGGCTTGGCCCTCGTGATAAACAAGGGGGGGCAGGCTTGCATGCTAATGCACTCCTGCCCCCCCTCCAGCCCGCCCGTCCCGCCACCACCGTCCCCCCTCCCCTCCCCTCCCCTCCCTCTGGGACAGGCCTTTGCGGATATAAGCAAACCTTGATTAAAAGCGGACTGACAGCCAGCGGCAGGCGTTGGAGCAGCCGTCACGGCAGCTCTTCAAGTCTAAAGGGAGCCAGTCCCGCCTCTGCCTCCGCTCTCAGATGTCCCTGATCCTTTAATCAATCACAGCCGAGGAAGGGAAGAGCAAACACGGAGCCCGCGCGGTGGAGGGGAGAGAGGTATGTGCCCGCATTCATTGCCACTGCTGCAAAGCAGAAGCAGAGGCGATAAGAGGGAGGCGCCCACATTCCCCTGGAAGAAGCAGCTGGGCGGGTGGGGGAGGCTGTGGTCAGGCATCGTGCCAACCGGGGGGGGCGGGCGCTTCCCTTCCCCCGCCCATCCAGTTCTCTGCACACCTTGGGCGCATCTGCACCGTGCGCATCAAAAGCACAATCAGTGTGCCTTTTGGGCACGTGGCTTTCCCCCGGAGGATTCTGGGAGCTGTTGTTCGTTCAGGGCACTGGGAAATTACGGCTCCGCGAGGGGGAAACGGCAGCTCCCAAGGTTATTTAGGGAAGTGATTTAAAGGTGTGTTGAACGTCCTTTTTGGTGGGGGGGGAGCGGCTGCCCCTCGACAACCTGCGTACCACGTGACTCTGTTCCGGTGATCTCTCACGCAACCCACTGTGTTAGAATTGGGAAGCACAAGTGGGATTCCGCGATCGAAGTGCAGGTGCGGAATCGCTGGTCAGGTGTGGAATGGGCCAGTCCACCTGCCGAGGTACCTGGAAAAAGCGTTGGGGGGTTTCTCAGAGAGTCTGGCTGTCCAGAGGTGGCGTGGGGTGGGTGTTTCCGGGTTCCACATAGCTCCTCGTCTCTTCCCTAAAAGACAAGCGTAAGATTTTCAGAGCAAAACCATCAAAGGTTTTGCGAGTGGTCCCAGGAAGTGAAAGTCTGCCTTGGCAACTAGTGTTATTTTCCAGCAAGTTGCATGCCTGGTCAACTAACAATCTTGCCCTTCCCCTCATCAGATTTGCTGTTCACTCCTTTCCCCACCTCCCATAATTGGTTCATTTGCAAAGTATAACCATATCTATCTATCTATCTATCTATCTATCTATCTATCTATCTATCTATCTTGTACAACTGTTCTAAGTATCAGGAAGAATGAACTGGTGACGTCCCAGGCACTAGCCAATGGGCACCTTCCATCCTTCCTCGGTTCAAACTGACCACACTGCAAATTTGCAGAATCTGTTTTTCAGAGCGAGCTCGCTCTGGGAGGGAGAGGATGCCAAGAGAATGCTTTCAAACCAGCCTCACTTGCTTAAAAAATGCTATGTCTTATCTTCACCTTGTAGAATGTTTTCCTATCCGAGGGTTCGCTCATCCTTTTGAACCTGTGGGCACATTTGAAAGCCAAAGGAACTGTTGTGGGCTACACATGCTTGCCCCAAACTTATCCCTCCCCAGTTGCAAACCCCCTCCAGTCACCCCCATGCTATGAATTTAGAGTTGGGGGGATAACGTTCCATTACCTAATTTCGCTCCTAATTTCAGAGAAGTAATAGGACCCCAAGGGTGATAGGAAAGGCCTTTGTGATCACTTGTGGGCACCAAGTTGGTGACTCATAACCTATCTTATTCTTACTGTTTTTTTGTCCAAGGAATTGAAGCACGGTGGATTTGATTTAAATCAAATCGATTTAAATCACGATTTAAATCACTAGTCAGTAAGACTTGATTTAAATCTTTTTTTTACAGAAAGCCTCATTCTTACTGGAGTCATCTTAATATTGACAACCAGAAGAAGGTCTCATTTTTGGAATAAGAATTTTTTAGAGTAGTTTTTTTACAGTTATATCAAAAATTACTGATTTGGTTATACTATTAGAAATACATAGGCAGATAATTATGAACTTATTTTGAGTCTTAATAGGTTAACTGTTTATATTTGGACAACTTTTCTGCTGTACTTTATTGGAAGGAGAAAAATATCCACTTCCTTAAACAATTTATTTAACTAAAGCAATAACATTATAGCATATGTATCCATGTTTGTTAACTGATGTGGTTAAACAATTAAAAAAAAACCTTAAGAGTTTTAGCACACATGAGAAACTTAAAACAATGATTAGTCTTTGGACTATAATGTAACTTAAATAGAAAACTATTTTAAGAAAGATTTTTCCTCCCAAAGCGTTTTATTTTAAAAATCTGATTTTTAAAAAAAATCCTTTAAAAAAACAACAGCATTGATTTTTATCCACCCTGAATTGAAGTAGCCAGAATCATCACCTTGTGGGGATGGATGAAGTTGGAGTAAATTCTGGTGCTTCAGATGAGAGTGGTGGGATTCAGTGGCGTAGCGTGGGTTGTCAGCACCCGGGGCAAGGCAAGTAATTTGCGCCCCCTAACCCATGGATTTTAGCACTCGAGTGCGAGCGCGCCCCCCCCAGGTGTTGCGCCCGGCCCCCCTGCACCCCCCCACGCTATGCCACTGGGGCTGGGGGCGAGCGAAGGAGCCAAGGACCCCCCCCAAAGGCTCAGCAGGAATTTATTAAATTTATTATTTGCGGAGCCCCCGTGGGCCGAGGCAGCCGAAGCCCCCTCCCCTCAGGCGCCTCCCCGCCCCCTCCTCTCCTTGGGCTGTAGGTGGAGCTCCAGATCCGGGCTTGGCGAGCGCCTCTCCTCCTCCTGGCCGGGTCCGGGGGCTTCCAGCCGTGCTCTGTCCTCGCCCCCCCCCTGCGGCTGAGACTTGCGCTGAGAGCCGGAGCCAGCGGCGCCCCCTTCTGCCGGGAGACCCTCGCCCACCCGCCGGCTTCCTCTCGGAGGGTTTTCGGGAGCACAGGGCGCGGCGAGACCCCTCGGAGCTCTCCTCCCTCCCAGTCGGCAGAAGCAGCCGCCTGTGGCTGGGCCGAGGGGATGGCGGCGGTGGCGGGGTGCGGAGGCTGCCCGTGCCCGGCCAGGCGTCGGTGGCGGTGGCGGCGCTGCTGCAGCGGCTGCTGCTCCTGCGAGCAGTGAGTAGAGCGCAGCCGCAGCGGCTGGCGGTGGTGGCGGGGAGCCCGGCGGAGGAAGGAACTTGTCCCTTCCCTCTGGACTCCCCCCCCCCCCGATGTTGCGCCCGGTGCGGCTGGCACCCCTGGCACCCCCCACGCTACGCCACTGGTGGGATTGTACGGGGGGAACCCAGCTTCAAGCACCCCATGAAACTCACCGGGTTGGTTGTCAGCCAGCCACAATTTCTCGGCCAAACCTACATCACTGGGTTGTTGTGGGAATGAAGCGAGATATGCACATACAGCACTCAACTCCTTGCAGGAAGGCAAAAGTCTCCCTCTGTGTGCAGACACATGTGCGTAAGGGTACTGTATCACCAAACATCACAGCTGCCTTCGGCATTGCTTTGCACTGTTGTGTATCTTGGACAATAAAGGTAAAGGTAAAGGGACCCCTGACCATTAGGTCCAGTCGTGACTGACTCTGGGGTTGCGGCGCTCATCTCACTTTACTGGCCAAGGGAGCCGGCGTACAGCTTCCAGGTCATGTGTCCAGCATGACTAAGCCGCTTCTGGCGAACCAGAGCAGCGCACGTAAACGCCGTTTACCTTCCCGCCAGAGTGGTACCTATTTATCTACTTACACTTTGATGTGCTTTCGAACTGCTAGGTTGGCAGGAGCAGGGACCGAACAACGGGAGCTCACCCCGTCGCGGGGATTCGAACTGCTAACCTTCTGATTGGCAAGTCCTAGGCTCCGTGGTTTAATCCACAGCGCCACCCGCATCCTCTTCGGCTTGGTAGACAAGCCTTATTTACTCGCATTGCAGATTCCTGAGTGTCTGCTGTTGGGTTGCTATAATAGATATTTATTTTTTTAAGAAAAGAAGGGGGGAGTTTTATTTTGACATGGTCTTCATTCAGCCTGCTAGTCTGGTTGGACAACTTTGAGGAAACCAGCCAGAAGAGGCCAGGGGGGAGTGTACACAGATCTTGTTGGGAGTTGGAGGCCCTACTGCTGGCCCCAGGGAGGGAAGGGGGGAGATCAGGAAACAGTGGCAGGATTGGGCTCCCTCCCAGATGAGGCAAAGGTCAAAGTGGCTTTTGACCAGCCAAAAGACCTACAAAAGGAAGGAAAGAGCCAGGCAGGCAACGCGTCCGCAGGGAAATTGTCCAGAAATCGTGGACATCCAGAGAAGCTGAATGTTGGGAGACTCTGGACAGATATAGAAGAAAGCGCTTCTTCACTCAGAGTTAAACTATGGAACTCCCTGCCTCAGTAGGCAGGGCTGGCCACCAGCTTGGGCAGCTTTAAAAGAGGACTGGACAAATTCAGGGAGGAGAGGGCCATCATTGGCTACTATATATAATGGCTATGCTCTGGCAATTCCAGGGAAATGTTCCCTGCCTAAAATCCTGGCGATCCGCTGCCGGTCAGACGACACTAAGCTAGGTGGAAAAGGGTTTTAACATTTCAGCACAGGCTGCTAGAACTGTCATTCTTAACGGGTTCTGTTCCCTCGCCAGGATCTCCGGTAGTTACATCTTGAAGCGGGAAGCCATCTGTAGTGTCAAACAATGCGTGCGCATGGGCACATAGGGGCCGTGCAGTGCGCAACCTGCCACTTCACACATCCGGCGGCTGCTCTGAGGCATGTTCTGAACTGTCAGCGACCTATTTTAGGATTCCTTTCCCCCCACACGAACACCCCTCCCTTGTATATGTTTAACCAATCAAGCTTTTAAATGGGTGGGTGGAAGGAAGGGAGGCAGTTTCAGGATCATAGGAAATTGCTTTCTACTGATTCAGACGGTTGGATCCATCTAGCCCAAACTTGGGTCTCCAGCTGTTGTAAGGACTACAACTCCCATCATCCTTAGCTAGCAGGACCAGTGGTCAGGGATGATGGGAGTGGTAGTCCAAAAACAGCTGGGGACCCAAGCTTGGGAAACCCTGATCTACACTGACTCTCCAGTTTTTCATAGAGGAGATTCCCAGCCCTACTAGAGACCCCAGGATTGAAACTAGGACCTTCTGCAATCAAAGCAGATGTCCTACCACTGTGCTTTGGTCTTCCCCAAAAGCTTGGACCATAATTTTAGGACCATCAGAAGCTGCCTTATCCCCAAGTGGCACCACTGGTTTATCTAGCTCAGTATTATCTACACTAAATGGCAGTGACTCTCCAACTATCCCACCTTCTACCTGGAGATGCCAGAGTTTGAATCTGGGGCCCTTGGCAAACCAAGCAGATGCTCTTTCACTGAGCCACAGGTGTGTTGTGAGCAGAAAGGAGGTCAGGAAGTGATCCTGGGCAGGAGAGTTGTGCTGTTTCAAGCATGCCCCTGTTTTGGTCTACAAAGAGCTAGCAATTCGTTTTTGTTTTTAAATTATGTTTTATTAAATTTTCAAAAGTTTAACATAAGCACTTCAATACATAGTCATTTTAAATTTTGTTTTGTTGACATCCCATCCCCCTTTTCCATGGTGTTTTTATTTCTCCCTCTCTGGTACACCTTATCTTCTATCTCTAATAACATAAAACAATACTGTATAGTGGTACCTTGCTTCTCGAACTTAATCCATTCTGGGAGTCTGTTCGACTCCCGAAACCATTCAAAAACCAAGCCGCGGCTTCTGATTGGCTGCAGGAGTTTCCTGCACTCAATCAGAAGCCGCGGAAGCTGCGTCGGATGTTCGGCTTCCGAAAAATGTTCGCAAACCGGAACACTCACTTCCGGGTTTGCGGCATTCGGGAGCCGATTTGTTCGGGAGCCAAGCCGTTTGGGTACCAAGGTACTGCTGTAGTCTCTAATTCCTTCTGTTGCTCATAGTTCAAATCCTGATCGCAAGTTTCATCAGTTTTGCCAATGCAACATACTCAATCACCTTGGTTGTCCAT
This sequence comes from Podarcis bocagei, assembly GCF_964188305.1. Classification (NCBI taxonomy): domain Eukaryota; kingdom Metazoa; phylum Chordata; class Lepidosauria; order Squamata; family Lacertidae; genus Podarcis; species Podarcis bocagei. Next base: position 49,999,914 of record NC_138139.1, on the reverse strand, counting down.
TCTCCTTTAGTGGGAACTTCTTCTGAGCTGGCGATTCTTTGGGTTTCAGGCCTTCTGAGTTGCCCCGCTTCCCGTCCCCCCCCCGTCCCCCTCCATTTGTAGGATGTCAAAAGCAGGGCCGGGACATCTTTGCAAATGAAATTCTCATTAGATCATCCATCTTCCCCAAGCCTGACAGGCTGCCCTGCAAATGGAGCTGCTGTCAAGAACTGGCGTTCTCCGCAGATTAGAGTTTAGAAAGCCTGCTGTGGGGGTGTTTTGGTTGCTGACCACCCTCTGTGTGGGGGACAGATGGCCAGGTCAAATGACACTCTTTATCAGATTTAATAGCAGTTGCTGAAGGGGTGGTGGGCAGGACAGCAGGGGAGGGCAGGAGCTCAGTCACATGCTTGGAATGCAGAAGGTACCATGCGGAGTCCACAAAATCTCCAGGTAGGACTGGGACTCCAGGTGGACTCCTTGCAAAATATTGGAGAGTTGTTGCCAAGTATTGAACTCAGCTAAGGTAAAGGTAAAGATACCCCTGCCCATACGGGCCAGTCGTGACTGACTCTAGGGTTGGGCGCTAATCTCGCTCAAGAGGCCGGGAGCCGGCGCCGTCCGAAGACACTTCCGGGTCACGTGGCCAGCGTGACGAAGCTGCAACTGGCGAGCCAGCACCAGTGCCGCACACGGAAATGCCGTTTACCTTCCCGCTATAAAGCGGTACCTATTAGGGGTGCTTTCGAACTGCTAGGTGGGCAGGAGCTGGGACCGAACGACAGGAGCTCACCCCGCCACGGGGATTCGAACCACCGACCTTACGATCAGCAAGTCCTAGGCACTGAGGTTTTACCCACAGCACCACCCGCGTCCCCAGCTAGTCTCAGCTAGTCTGGCTCAATAGCAGGAATGGGTGGGTTCGTTTCTCTCAGTTTCTTGTTTTTAAGTGTACACCATTTCTACATACAACTGTGATTTTTTTTGAGGGGTGGGGAACCCTGTGTGAACATTCTTGCAGCCTTTTCTGTGCATTTCTCCTGTTGAACGTGTTTTCGTACACATTTTCACATGTGCGGTTTTGCAAGCAAGTTCCCCCTCACAGAATGCATTTTTATACCTTCGGTTCACTGAGATACACAATTATTTGCATGCATTCTGTGTGCATGGTTGCCGAACTACACCCATCACAAAATTCAGAAAGTGCAAATTTCAAAGGAGAGCTGTGTTTCACTTTGCGGGTTGGGGCAAGAAGTGCAAATTTTTAAAGTTTGTGTGAAGATGTGAACCAAGCCCATTTCTTCTCCATCCCTAAAGGCAGCTTCCTATGTTCCTGTTTAATTTAGGCCCCTTACTCAGCACCTTGAATCCTGAGGACTAGAATCTTACTTTTTAGAGAGGGCAGCAAAGGTTCAAATCTGGCATCTGCCAATCAGTGCTTACAAAATTAAGTTACGTGCCTGCCTATGTTGCTTTCATTCTCTGCTTGTAGGCTTTTCAGAGACTGTGGGATGGAGGATTAGGTGGAACCACATATCTCTATCTCTATCTCTATCTCTATCTCTATCTCTATCTCTATCTCTATCTATATCCATCTTTGGTAGGGTAGTTCTATAGATGTGGTTAGCCATGTTAACCCCAAATGGTGCCTCAATGCTCAAGAGAAGTCTACCAGATACCTAGGACAGACTATTGCATTTGTGCCCAGCTTTGGAGCTTCCTGGAGGCATCTGTTTGGCTGTTGTGGGATGCTAAACCAAGTGGGACTTGATCTGATGTAGCAGGTTCCTTCTTCTATTCAAGTTTGTAGGCCTCAAGCTGACCAGCTGCAGACCGATGCCCCATAGGGGCAAACAATCCCCTGCACATAGAAAGCTAGGTATTAGCAAGAAAGGTTCTGAAGAAACTAATTTTTTGCATACACAAGCTTCATTTACCTCCCAGCCAAGGAATCTTCTTCGCTATTGCCTTTTAGAATCATGTTAATGTCTAGTCTGAGATTTGAGCATCTTCTGTGGAGATCTGCCTTTCTTTGTTATGCTTGTTTCAGGTTGTGTATTGCAAAGGGAGAGTTGAATGACAGGGAAGAAGGCTTTCAGGTTTTGCCAACAGTCGTAAAAATAAATCTGGCCCTGATCCTGCGACACTGCAAGGAGCCTGGTATTATGATGCAGAATCCAAGCTTTTGTTGTTGTTTTTAAAAGAGTAATTCCTAATCCTCATTGTTGCGAAAGGAAGGTTGGAACTTTGTGGGCAGCATCTATCAAAGACTTGGGGCAGATTACAAGTGTACACCTAAATATATAAAATATATGAGTGTGAGTAGATAGGCACATAGACAGACAGATAGAGTGCTTGTATGTATGAGACCAACTCCATAGCCAATATAGAGAGGGTGCCCAGAATGTTGTGGGGTGTCTGTAAAGCCACGCCCTTGGAGAAAGGTTGAAGTAGCTGGGTATGTTCAGCCTGGAGAGGGGAGGATTAAGGAGACACAATAGCTGCCTTCAGGTATCTGGAGGGCTACCAAGCAGATGATGGAACGGACTTCACTGTTCCTCTGGAGGGGAGACTTAGAATCAATGGGTGGAAATGCACTCTGGTCAGTGACGGAAATCGATTCATTCATTCATTCATTCATTCATTCAATGGGTGGAAATTTTAGGGAAGCAGATTCCAACTACACATTAGGATAGACTTCCTAACCGTTAAAGCTTCATTCACTTGGAAGGATTTAAGCAGAGCCTAGGCAGCAATCTGTCCTATGGATGCTGTCATATCAACTCTGTAATTCACTGGCCAGACAGAATTGGCTCCAGATTCGCATTGAGTCTAAATTCCCTGCTTCTGCCCAACTAACACAGACAGGGGTTCTTATTTATAAGGAAGAAAGAGATCTCACAGGCTCAGCAGCAGATGCAAAGCTCAGGAGTCATGATTTAGGAGCTGAATAACAAAGTAAGAAGTTCAGAATTGGGCTCCAAGTCCTCATGAAAATTCATCAGTATTTTTTGTGCAAATTTCGTTTAAAATACACATTTCTGTGTGAAATTTTGCCTATCACAGGTGCGATTTTGCAAAGCAACGTCCCCTTAATATAAAAGATTTTTGCATGCTATTCTCAACAGCATATGCACTTTAAGGCAAAAAGTTGCTATAGTGCACTCATTTCTGTGCTTCCTACTTGACCACCGAGGGTCTTGTGGCAGTTCCCTCAGTGCAAGAAGTGAGGTTACAGGGAACCAGTGGCAGTGGCACCCGCCCTGTGGAACACCCTCCCTTCAGATGTCAAGAACATAATGAACTACACAACTTTTAGAAGACATCTGAAGGCAGCCCTGTATTGGAAGGTTTTTAACGTTTGACATTTTATTATGTTTTGCTAGAAGCCTCCCAGAGGGACTGGGGAATCCCAGCCAGATGGGCGGGGTATAAATAATAAAATTACTATTATTTTTATTACTGGCTGAAGAACTATAGTGCAAAATTCGGAGGCGTGGAAATTTCAGAGGACGGCTGTGTTCTGCTTTGTGAATAGCTTTGCAGAGTGGGATTTAGGAAGGTCGGCCTTTAGATGGAAACTGAAACCCGTCCCTAACCAGGCACCATCCATTGCACCGTACGGTTTCCAGGGGCACGGGAGCATTGCCAGGAAGTCTTTGCATTGAGCATTTCCTGAAAAACAGCAGCATTTGCCTTTGCGGCGTCCATGGTTAGCATTCGCCTCCATTTCCCCGCTAAGCTCAGCCCGCTCTGCAGGCTGGCACCTGGTGTGCCATTAGCCCTGCCACACGCACCAAAATCCTCTGATTAATTGGCGGAGAGGCGGCTCTGCTCCTGCTAAAGCTGCCTGGGAGCCATGAAGGAAACAAAGGAGGCCGGAAAGGGATTCCCCACATGGAACTCAACCCTCTTCCACTCCCAAGGCGTCGCACCAGCAACGGTCCAGTCACGCTGTGGCAGGGAGATTAATTTCAAGGTGCATTTGCACAATGACGGCTTGGGTTGCTCAGTGACACAGCGGCCCTTTTCGGACATTACCACATTTCTGTGGGTGGGCTGAACTGCATAGCAGACACAATCTCCAGGGTTACGTGTGCACCAGATCATTTAAGCACATCCCCTGCCCTGGTCTGCAAAAACCCTGGGAGCTCTAGTTTCTTAAGGGTGCTGGGAATTGTAGGTCCAGGAAGGGTCCACTGCAGTTACCAAAATTATTTGGTGCTTCAATTCTGCTTTAAGGGCCCAGTATGTACGTGGGTGGTGCCGAGGGTTAAACCACAGAGCCTAGGACTTGCTGATCAGAAGGTTGGCGGTCCGAATCCCCGCAATGGGGTGAGCTCCCATTACTCGGCCCCTGCTCCTGCCAACCTAGCAGTTTGAAAGCACACCAAAGTGCAAGTAGATAAATAGGTACCGCTGTGGCAGGAAGGTAAACGGTGTTTCCGTGCGCTGCTCTGGTTCGCCAGAAGCGGCTTAGTCATGCTGGCCACATGACCTGGAAGCTGTACACCGGCTCCCTCGGCCAACAAAGCGAGATGAGCGCCGCAACCCCAGAGTCGGCCACGACTGGACCTAATGGTCAGGGGGTCCCTTTACCTTTACTATGTATGCAGCAACCGACTCGTAATACAAGGGGGGGTCACCAACACAGCGCCCGTGGGCACGATGGTGCCATCAGACCTTTTCCTCGGCTCCTGCCAAGGCCCCTTGTCCCTCCCTTTTTATATTTAATTTGGCATTTGGGGGCTTTGAGGTAGGGGTGTTTGGTTGGAAGATTGCTTGGGGTGGGACGTTCTCGCCTGCTGGAAGCCACAGATGGGGAGAGGACTCTTTTGCTCAGATCCTGTTTGTGAGCTTCCCCAAAGAGACATCTGTTTGGCCACTGGGAGAAGATAAATAAATGAGGCACTTTAATTCCTTTGAACCAGTTTGCATGGGCTGCCTGTGCCTCCTCCTACCCAGTGGCGTAGCGTGGGTTATCAGCACCCGGCGCAAGGCAAGTAATTTGCGCCCCCTAACCCATGGATTTGTGCCCCCTAACCCGTGGATTTGCGCCCCCTAACCCGTGGATTTCCCTAACCCCCAGATGTTGCGCCCGGTGCGGCCGGCCCCCCCTGCACCCCCCACGCTACGCCACTGCTCCTACCTCCTCTCTTAGGATCCTCCACCAATTTATTTGAAAAGTGGTGGGAGGGGATGCATGGGGGGGGTTGGACTTGATGGCCTTTGGAGTCCCTCCCAGCTCCACAGTTCTACAATAACAGCTGCAAGAGTGACAACGGCCGCAGTCAGTGGAGGCTGGTACATTAGGGCGAATGGGGCCCTGCCCCACCAACCTCAGCCAGCTCCCACCTTCTCACAGGCCAGTGGGTGGCCTTGCATTCCAGCTTCCTCCTCCTCTTCCTTAATCTCTGGGTTGCCTTTGTAGAACTCCCCAGGGAGGAGGATGGGGGCAGAAGCATAATGAGTCGGCGCCACCTGCTACCGGCTTTGGCACCATCTACTGTTCAACCTCCCTGCTTTCTCCTCCACCTGCTGCAGTGGGGAGCACAGGAGCCAACTCCTAGGGGCTGAGGTCTCTTCGCCTCCCCCAATTTTTTTTTGAGGGAGCCAGGCTCCCACAAAGCTGATGGGCATCGCCATTGTAATGGTGTGCTGCATATTGGCATCTACACCCCCCCCCCAAAAAAATACTTTATTCAAGTTGGCACCCATTCAGGTGCCCTGATGGTGAGGCTGCTACTGTGAGCACTCTGTGAGACAGGGGTGCCAACTCGAATAAAATATGGGGCGGGGGAGCAGGTAAGCTCCGCCCCACATAATTTATCACATGATGCGGTGCACAGACACCATTTGAATGGCAATGTCCGTCAACTTGGGGCGGGCGAGCCCCCTCAAATATTTTATTTGGGGGCTGAAGGAACCTTGGCTCCTATGCTGTGAGACAACCGCTGTGAGCATCGCTCTATGGGGAGGACACCTGCTTTTTGAAAATGAGGGAGCGTCTCCACCCCCATTGTTCACCCCGGACACTGAGGTCCAGCACTGAGGGCCTTCTGGCGGTTCCCTCATTACGAGAAGCCAAGTTACAGGGAACCAGGCAGAGGGCCTTCTCGGTGGTGGCACCTGCCCTGTGGAACGCCCTTCCACCAGATGTCAAAGAAATAAACAACTATATGACATTTGGAAGACATCTGAAGGCAGCCCTATTTAGGGAAGCTTTTAATGTTTAATAGACCACTGTATTTTGATATTTTGTTGGAAGCCACCCAGAGTGGCTGGGGAAATCCAGCCAGATGGGCGGGATATAAATAATAAATTATTATTATTGTTATTAACAGGAGCAAGGGAAGGCATCGCAAAGGCCAGATGTATTGTACTTAATGAGTGACTCAGCAAAAAGGAGCTAGCTGACTGCTTGTGTGTAGACTTGGGTCCATATGCATCTAAGTGTCCCAAACCAGGATGAAGAGGTGCACCAAAATCTGTATAGTAAAGGCGCCAGACACACCTCTGAGGGGAGGGAGTTAAACAACTTAGGGGCCACCCCTGAGAAGGCCATGTCCTGGGCTTCTAAGCGTCCTCTGGCATCCTCTGAACTTCTGAGGGTGGTGCCTCGTTCTCCCTTGAGAACATAAGAAGAGGCTGCTGGATCAGGCCAATGGCCCATCTAGTGCAGTATCCTGTTCCCAGATGCCCCAAGGGGAAACCTGCAGCCAGGATTTGAACACAAGAGGAAGTCTTCCCTCCTGTGGTTTCCAGCAACTGGTATCCAGAAGCATTGATTCCTCTTAGCCACCATGGCTAGTAGCCACCAATAGCCCTCTCCTCCATGAATTCATTTAATCCTCTTTTAAAGGCATCCGAGTTGCAACTTGAGGGCAGTGGGGCTGATCTTTCTTCCCCGGGTGCTTGCGAGGGTTGCCAGATAATGCAACTCTTAAAGCATCGTATAAATAACCCTGTTTGTTCCTTCAAAATCCGGCAGGAAGGGAGCCCCCTGCTTTGATGGCACCAGAGGTGGCGGGGGGGGGGAGAGGATTAATGTTCTTGGCAGTGCAAAAGGGGGTGCTAGCTGCTGTTATTCCATTAGGCTGCATCTTGGGAAATGGGGGGGGGGCTAGGATAAGGCAGTCTGAAAACGCCAAACGCCAAAGAATCTGAAACTGCGCCTGCACACACAAAAAAGTTATGACAAATGGAAACAAGGGGACGTTAAGGGAGGGCGTCGCGCGAGCGTTAATTGAATTGGAGATGACGGCCAGGAGCAGCCAAATAATCAAGTTGGTTTGCGGCATCCCATCCCCAGCCGTACCAAAGGCCATTAGCAATGGATCTCTCTCTTTTTTGCAGAATATTCTTCCTCATTAATGGAAGAGGAGCATTTATCACTTGTGGGCAAAGATTCCCGTAGAAGCCCCTCTGCACGCACGCCACCCACCACGGCCTGTACATATGCAAATCAGGCACAGCTCAGGATACTTTCCCTAATTGAGACATCATGAGGTTCGTTCGTTCAGTCCGGTGCACCTGGGGGATTTCAAATTTTGGCAGTTAGAAAGAGGAATGGTGGGTGGAAATGTCCTTAGGAGCCCAGGAGGAGAGTGCAGGTCACTCAATCGCCGGAGTTGTTCTCTCCTTCCTCCATGGAGTTCTAGCAAGACTTCCCAGCTGCTTTATTTTAACAGCGACTAACCTTCTCTCAAGGGACCTGGGTGGCACTGTGGTCTAAACCACTGAGCCTAGGACTTGCCGATCAGAAGGTCAGCGGTTTGAATCCCCGCGACGGGGTGAGCTCCCGTTGCTCGGTCCCTGCTCCTGCCAACCTAGCAGTTTGAAAGCATGTCAAAGTGCAAGTAGATAAATAGGTACCGCTCCGGCGGGAAGATAAACGGTGTTTCCGTGCGCTGCTCTGGTTCGCCAGAAGCAGTTTAGTCATGCTGGCCACATGACCTGGAAGCTGTACGCCGGCTCCCTCAGCCAATAAAGTGAGATGAGCACCACAACCCCAGAGTCGGCCACAACTGGACCTAATGGTCAGGGGTCCCTTTACCTTTAACCTTCTCTCGTCTTTATTTTATATATTTAAGGCGTTTATAGTCTGCCCTTTTAGCCAAATAAGCTCTTTGGAGCAGCTTACAAAAGACTTTAGTACAGTACTTTTCTTCCTTGTTGATTTTGCAGGAATGTATCTTGAAAGCACCAGGTCCAGATTCAGGATTTATTCATTGCTGTGGGTGAGCAAGGAGGGTCTTGCATGGAAAAACAGTAGCAGGCGCAGAAAGGGATGAGTTCCCTCCTTGATAGATGACTTCAGGGGTGGATTCCTGCTGCCTGAAAAGGAACAGGGCTTTTTGAGAGCACCAACCCAGCACCTTAAAAGCCTTGTGAGGCACTTTGCTTGGGTGGCCATACACGCTACTTCACTGAGGACAGTCCTCTCTCTGAAGGAGTCCTCAGTTGGAAAGGCTGTCAAAGCCAGTTTGGAGTCTTGGGTGCCGACCATTGTCTAAGAGCCCCTCCACCTCTGCCACATTCACACCTTCCATTTGAAGTGCTGTTATACCACTTTAAACAGTCATGGCCTCCGCCAAAGCATTCTGGGAGCTTTGTTACGGGTGCTGAGAGTGGATAAGGGGTCCCCTATTTTCCTCGCAGGACTGTAATTCCCAGAGTTCCCTGGGAAGAGGGATTGATTGTTAAACCACTCAGGGAATTGTAGCTCGCAGGGGGATGGGGGTCTTCTAACAACCCTCAGCACCATTAAGAAACTACATCTCCCAGAATTCTTTGTGGGACGCCAGGATGGTTTAAAGAGGCCTCAAGTGCTTTAAATACATGGTGTGAATGTGGCCATACTCTCAGCTACAATGCTGGTTCTCCTTCTTTGCCCTCTCCATGCTTTTAGATTCTCTCCTCTTCTCCTCTTCCTTCTCCTTTTGAAAGGCTACAAATCAAATCACTTAAAATGTAAAAGCATCAGAAACCCCAAAACCTTCACCTGTCGTTAAGCGTGACAGTCAGACCTACCTTGGAATGTTTTGTATAGCAACAGTTTCCAAGACACCCCACATCTGCATGTGTGACATTCCCAACAGATTGCCATCTTACCGTGCACGGTCACTGGATGATGGAGACTTAGGCAAAGCCCGGCGAGAGCAACACCTGGGTACCAGTTTGCGGAGTGGGGGAACAGTTGCAGGAACTCAGCGAAGGGTGAGCCAAAGTAGCCCGGATAGCTTATTCTGGTACAATTGAGCACTCTGAAGGCTGGACCAGGATTTCCAAGTGTCTGTGGTGTGTGCTTTCAATCCTCCAAACCCTGTAGCATAGTGGAAAGAAATATGCCCTGCAGGCACATCTTCTGATCCATGTTCTATCCCTGGAACAAGAATTCAGGAACACTGGCTGGTTTCATGCTGTTTTTCTGTTGTGTGGTGAGGCCCTCTTTCAGATGCGGCCATTAGAAGCCCTGACTTGATCTGTCAGGTGGAGGGGTAGCAGTGGCATAGGCACACCAATGTGGTTTGTTTCCTTGCCTCACGCCTGTTGCATCTTGGCGACTTTCTGGGGTGGATTGTCCACAGAAACCATGGTTAGGCAAGGCTTGGACATCATGTTACAGTTAAAACAAGACAGCAACCAACCATGGCTTTGCAGCATGGTTTGTTGCCAGAAAACAAACCACGACCCGCTTCTTAGGCTGGGCCAAGAAAACACGACGTAGCGTTTTATGCAAACCAGGCTGACATAAAGACTGATAGATTATTTGTGGCAGAACCTGGAGTTTACCAGCTTTTCCGGAACATGAATTTGCTGGCTGGCAATCGTGCAGAAAATCTGCAAGTCTCCTGGCATCGACTTCCTGCTAAGCTCCCATTACTCTGAGAGGGGAGGGGGGGATTCGATCTCTTCCCCCATCGTGGCCACGGCTTATCTCTTGTAAAAGCCTGCTGGGCACCAGGCACCCCTCCCCACACAACTCACCCCCCCCCATTTGCGACAGCATCTGGCATTTGACACATGCCATGACCACGACCTGTCAAGGTCGGGAGGTCAGAGGAGTTCAGCTCAAATCCCATCACTGCGCTCTTGTGTTCGATTGGCAGAATGAGAAAGCCATGCTGGAAGCAGTGGGGTGGGGGTGGGGTGTTCTGGAGTCTCCCTTCCTCACACGCTGTGCCCACGGCCACCATTGCCTCCACTCGAAACGCGTCTCCAAGCGGCCTTGATTTATCCCTTCATAAGGAAAACGGCAGCACAGCGTATTGTGTGCGTTGGAGAGCCTTGCCCGCCTGCTCCTCTTTATCTTCTCTCTCCCCCCCCCCCCCAGCCCCAGCATCCTTTCCTTCCACTCCTCTAGGGATCGGCAGCAATTTTTCCTCCTCTGAAGAAGCTTGCAAGAGGATGAGTCTGGGAAGCCAATCTAATTGGCAGCCGAGTAATACCCCCGGGGAGACGTGTACTTTGGTCATATCTAAGTACATTCCAGCCTGGCGTTTAAAGGCACAACTGGATCTCAGACTTGGCCAGGGAAAATGAAATACCGGCGTCTTTAAGCTCCTTATCTATTACTAGCAGATTAACTCCTTAATCGTCCTTTTTGGAAGTTCCCCTGTTCCAAAATTATCACCCGCTCTCGTCGGATGCCTCTCCTCCTTTTGACTTTCTCTTTAGGACAACAGCGAGGGGGTTGGGGGGAAGGAGTCCTATGTACATAGCAGACAGGAAGTGGCTGAGGAGAAGCCGTGGGGCAGGGCTTGAGGCCCATGATTTGAGTGGGAAATGACCTGCGTTCAGCCTTCCCCACTTCCTAAGCATCTGCAGTTAGGAGGATCCAGCTGGGCTGGGAGGAGACGTCGCAGCGCTGAGGGGAAAGCACAGCCGAGCTAAACGTGATTTGGTCTAAGGCAGCTTATTATGATTCGCACCAGCAATAGGAAACATGGCAGAACTCAAAATATGAAAAGGTTTGTCATTGTTCCCCCACTGCCTGGGCCAAGGGATGGGGTGGCCGCGGCCAGGTGCAGGGCCTATTCAGTTGTGACACCCCTCCTCTGAAATCCCCTCCCTCTGCAAAGTTCAAGGTAAAGGGACCCCTGACCGTTAGGTCCAGTCGTGACCGACTCTGGAGTTGCGGCGCTCATCTCGCTTTATTGGCCAAGGGAGCTGGCGTACAGCTTCCAGGTCATGTGGCCAGCAGGACTAAGCCGCTTCTGGCAAACCAGAGCAGCGCACGGAAACGCCGTTTACCTTCCCTCCAGAGCGGTACCTATTTATCTACTTGCACTGGCATGCTTTCGAACTGCTAGGTTGGCAGGAGCTGGGACCAAGCAACGGGAGCTCACCCCGCTGCGGGGATTCGAACCACCGACCTTCTGATCGGCAAGTCCTAGGCTCTGTGGTTTAACCCACAGTGCCACCTGTGTCCCCTGCAAAGTTTGCCTGGCACCATATTTGTGATATTTTCATCACTAGTAGAAAAGCTTTAATTTGCCCAGGACTTTGAGCCAGGGTGTTGCTAGGGCACGGCTCGGGGAGGCTGAGCCCCTGTTTGTTTTTGCACAGGCTCCCAGATCTCCTGCCCCATCCCACCCACTCTCGGGTGAAGAACATTAGCTCAGTGCTAGAGCACCAGGTCTGCATGCAGAAGGTCCCCGGTTCCGTCCCCAATGGCATACCTGGGTAGGGTTGGGCATTTCCCCCTGCCTGAAACCCTGGGGAGCTGCTGCCAGTCAATGTAGACAGTACTGAGCTGGATGGACCAATGGTCTGATTTGGTAATATATTTTTACTTTGCTTACAGGGTGGCTGAAGTAGCGGTCAGTGATTTGGCAGCATACCTCCCGCCACCCTCATCTCTGCAGTTTACCTGGGCAGGGCTGGCAAGGTTGAGACTGCATGGAGAGACAATGTGGTGTAGTGGTTAGAGTGTTGGATTAGGACCTGGGAGACCAGGGTTAAGCTCCCCACTCAGCCACGAAACAAAGTTGTTAGGAGTGTGAGCAGTGAGCCATCAGGTCTTCTGTTCCAGTTTCTCTTTGGGTACAATCACACTTGGTGCTCTGCCTAGGCACTGCTCTTTAAGCCTCAGGTCTCCCTGCCTCATCTTGAATAAGAATGCATGCCAAGTGAGGGGTATGTTTACACCACACCTTTAAAACCCTGCAAAACCCCCTTGAACAGTCATGGCTTCCTCCAAAGAATCCTGGGAGTTATAGTTTGTGAAGGGTGCTGAGAGTTGTTAGGAAGATCCCCTTATTCCCCTCCCAGAGCTATAGTTCCCAGAATTCCCTAGGAAGAGGGGCTGACTGTTAAAGCACTGTGGGAATTGTAGCTCTGGGAGGGGAATAGGGGTCTTCCAAAGAAATGGGTGTGGCACGTCCCATTTCACTGCTTGAGGTGAAATAGGAAGTGTTGCTTGCCCTGCTGTGGCTGCCTGCTGCTGCCTCTGGCAGAGACGTGGCTCCAATATTGGCACCCATTTCTCATGCGATTTCGGCGCTTCACCAGCTTCCACAACCTGAGGCGGTAGCTTTGCCCCACCAAATGGCTGGACCGTCCCTGCTAACAACTCTCTGCACCCTTGACAAACTGCTGCTCCCATAATCCTTTGGGGAAAGCCATGACTGCTTCAAGTGGTATCATAGTTCTTTAAACATATAGCCAAGATGATCAGACATCAGCCGCAAGACTTCGCAGCAGCAATTCTCCCGAATCCCTAAACTCCCACCCAGTCGCCCATGAAAACGGTTCTCTCCCTTGCAACCTGCTTCCAATTAATCCATCTTTTGAAGGGAGGGGGCTGCCCTTTGCAGGGTGGGGACGATGGCAGGGAGCAGCAACTACGACCACCCCCATCCCCATGGGCTGGGCCGTCATCCGTGGCTCCCTCATGGAGTTAATCTGCCTGTTTCGCAAGCGGAGGCTGGAACTGGAGCGCCGCAGCAGAATAAGTGGCTCCCCCACTGGGCCTGTTAGCGTGAAAGAGGTGCGGGCAGCGCTCCCCGCGGATCCCGACAAGCGTTCCCTCGGAGCTGGCGTGCCACTGCGCCCCATGACGAGCTGAAGGAGATGGATGGGCCCGCAGAGCGCATGGCAACGCCTCCCTCACACGAAGGGCTCCTGAAGGGAGATGCGCTACGACGGTGGCTTCCGCCGTTGGCTAGGCCTCTGCTCGCCCTCTCCTCTCTCCCTCCTCTCTTTTTCCTGGCCTCGCTGCTTCTGGTTTCCCCCACTTCCTATTTTTCCACGCAGGAGCTCTCTTGAGTCCCCTTGGACCGAGGATCCCCCGCGGTTGCTGCATCACGTGAAATGCATCTCTACGGCAGGATAGATTTAGCGTTTTGAGTTTTCATTTTCTGTTTCCTCCCTGGTGGGCGAAGGTGCATGACTTTCTCGACGGCAGGGCGAGGGCCTGCGTCGCAGAGGCGAAACCCGCTTCTCAAAATGCGTGGGTGTGCGTTGGTTTTGCCTCTCCCCATCTCCTAAGAGGGAGGCAAATGGGGCTGTGGGAATCAGCGGAGGCTCAGCTGGTTTGGGGCGGCATTGTTCCAGGGAGCGCCGGAGCATTACGCTTCATTACTGGGCTGTCTGCTCCTCTCGGGCTCTCCTGGCAGCGGTACAGATGGATACATCTCTGGCACACAGGCCTGTCTGTAGGCCGTCCGTTGCCAGAGCTCAACCTCTAAGCGGGCAAGGAGAATCGGGGCGGGGAGAGGAGGAGGTGGCAACAAGCCTGCAAAAGCAGGAAGAGGATTTCTGCAGGAGATTACGAAGGAGGGGAGTCTCTGGAATGCAAAGACCGAGCAAAACACACTAGGAGCAGCCAGTCATACACCCCAGCTGTTCATATCTGGTTTTTTGGTCCTGATTCCTGGCAAATTGCAGTTTGTCCCTTTGGCCAATGCTTGCTAAAATTGTGCTAGCGCTTGGATCCTTCAGGGTCTGGCTTCCTCCATAGATCCTCTGGAATAGGCATCTTCGAACTTTTCAGACCTACGAACCACTTTTATCCTGAACATGCATTTGGGGATGCATAACTTTTACCCAGTGCTTTTTTTCAGCCGGACCACAGCTCCGGCACCTCTGAGGTGGGTGCCATTGTGGGCCGGCGCTCCCCCCTCCATCACCTTCTTGCCTTTATGTACTTCTGACAAGCCCCAAACAAACATTTCAAGTCTAAACAGAAGCTGGCCAGCATCTGCAAGTCTACACTTTTTAAAAATCTATGACTCTACCTAGCTCCTAGCCATGATTGGTCAGCTACGGGGCGGGGCCAATTCATATTTCCTTTTCTTCAATCCATCTCCTGTGTAATGGTGGCAGAGTTCAAGCTTCCCAGCCAGACCTCTACTGCTAGACACGCACGTATTGCATGAGGGTCCTTCTGAGCTGCCCTAGCCAGCCGCCTGAATCTAAAAGAATGAGCGAGGCAGGGTGCATTTAGTTGACCTGCACCAGAACCAGGGACGACCCCCCCCCCCAAAAAAAAAACCAGCTATGGAGACAGCTTGCCGTAATTTTTAGCACCTCTGTGGGCGGTGAAAGTGGCTGTTGTCGAACCAGCAACTCTTCAGGGCTGCCCCAAGTCGTCCGGCGACTTACTGTTACAACTTCATGGTGAGTTCTGGTGCCTATTTTTCTTGGGGGGGAACCTACTGCTTTTACCATATATTTGCATGGTGTTGGTGCTCCTGTTGCAACCCGCCTTGGACAAGGTCCCAAGCCACCAACTGAAGTCCAGGGCTCTAGAACAACCTCCCCAAACTTGACGGCCTCCCGATATTGCTGGACTCCATCAACCCCAGCCAGCATGTCGAGTGGTCAGTGTTTATGGGGGCTTTATTCCAGCAACAATTTTAGGACGCTGCGTTTATACTATTCTGATAATTCACCGTATTTTTCGCTCTATAGGACGCACCCGACCATAGGACACACCTTGTTTTAGAGGGGGAGAACAAGGGGGGGAATTCTCCTCCTCTCTGCTCAGCGACCCTTCAGCGAAGCGGCAGGAGAAATGGGGCCCCTTCCATTTCTCCTCCCGCTTGGCTGAAGGGGTGCTGCGCAGCTCTCCCTCTCTGCTGAAGCCAGGAGAGTCTTGCTCTCCCGGCTTCAGCAAAAGGAACCCGAAGCTTGCGGAGCGCAGCGGGAACTCGCGCTGCACTCCTAAGGCTTCAGGCGGCTATCCCTGAAGCCTGGAGAGTGAGAGGATTCAGTGCGCACCGACCCCTCTCACTCTCCAGGCTTCAGCGAAAGCAACGTGAAGCCTCCATAGGACTCACACACATTTCCCCTTAATTTTTGGAGGGGAAAAGCTGCGTCCTATAGAGCAAAAAATACAGTATATACCACTTAACTGCAATCGTCTCTAAGTACTGGGAAGAGTTGGGGAACTGGTCTGAACTGGAGGTGATGGACCTTGGGGTCATAGTGGAGAGCTCAATGAAGATGTTGCCCCAGTGCTTGATGGCTGTGAACAAAGGCAATTCCCATGCTAGGGTTCATTAGGAAAGGAATTTAAATAAAACTGGCAATATCATACTGCCATTGTACAAATCTTTGGTGTGACCCAGTTGCGTAGCAGGGTGGGCCCACAAGGGCACTTGCCCCAGGCGCAAAATTGTTAGGGGCACAAAATTTCAGCACCTGGTGCTGCCTCAATATAGCCGTGTGCTTCCATTGCTAGGCTTCATGGAAAACGGCTTCTCCATGAGAACCAGGAAGTGAGCTCTCTGGACAACGAAATGACTCTTCCTTTTTTAATCTGTGGCTGCCATCTCTTGAGTGAAGCAGACACTGTTAGGCAGTTGAATGCACATGCATACTCCATCCGTTTCCCTCCCTCCTATTACCTCCTCTGCATGGCCCCGGGCACTGGCAACCCACGTTACGCCACTGGTGCTACTGCATTTGGAGAGTTCTGTGCACAGTTCTGCTCCTCTCCTCTCAGAAAGGATGTTGTAGAGATGGAAAGGGTTCTGAAAAAGGGCCACCAAAAATGATCCCGGGGGTGGAGCGACTCTGCTATGAAGGAAGGTTGTTGCGTTCGGGCGAGTAAGAGGTAATGTGATAGACCAGGCTTCCTCAACCTCGGCCCTCCAGATGTTTTGAGACTACGATTCCCATCATCCCTGACCACTGGTCCTGCTAGCTAGGGATCATGGGAGTTGTAGGCCAAAAACATCTGGAGGGCTAAGGTTGAGGAAGCCTGTGATAGACGTTTATAAAATCATGCATGGCATGGAGAAAGCAGATAGAGAAAAGCTTTTCTTCCTCTCGCATAACCCTAGAATTTGTGGGCATCCAGGGAAGCTGCATGTTGGAAGATTCTGAACAGATAAAAGAAAAAGTTCTTTACGCAGCGCATAGTCAGACTTTGAAACTTGTTCCTCAGGGAGGCAGTGATGGCCACTAACTTGGATGGCTATAAAAGAGGCTCAGACAGATTCTCGGAAAGGGCTATCAATGGCTACTGGTCATGCAGGCTGTGCTTTGCCTCCACAGTTGGATGGAGGCAGCATGGCTCCCAGTTGTTGGAGGCCACAGGAAGGGAGAGGTCCTGCTGGCTCGTTTCTCACAGGCATCTGGTTAGCCACTGTGAGAACATGATGCCAGACTGGGTGGGCCACTGGCCTGATCCAGTAGGCTGTCCATATGTTGTTATGGGACATTTTGAATTTAAAATCCTATGTGTATGTGTGTGTGCAAAACAGGATGCACCATAACTGCACAAACACCATACATTCCACGGTGGTCCAAGGGCTGTGTGCGACCCTTGAGGTCTTTTGTCACAGCCCTTGGCAAAATTTGATGCCTCCAGCCCTCACGCTGCCTTCCCAAAGCCGGGTGAGTAGTAGTAGTAGCAGTAGTGATTATTATTATTATTATTATTATTATTATTATTATTATTATTTATACCCCACCCATCTGGCTGGGTTTCCCCAGCCACTCTGGGCAGCTCCCAACAGAATATTAAAAATGCAATCAAATGTTAAAAACTTCCCTAAGCAGGGCTGCCTTCAGATGTCTTCTGAAAGTCAGATAGTTGTTTACTTCCTTGACATCTGGTGGGAGGGCGTTTCACAGGGCAGGTGCCACCACTGAGAAGGCCCTCTGTCTGGCTCCCTGTAGCCTCACTTCTCGCAGGGAGGGAACCGCCAGAAGGCCCTTGGAGCTGGACCTCAGTGTCCGGGCTGAACGATGGGGGTGGAGACGCTCCTTCAGGTATACTTCGCTTTGGGAAGGAGACATGAGGGCTCTAGGGCCCTGCCAGAGTTCCACACCTCCTTTCCAAAGCCCAGCACCTTGCTTATAGGATTCATAATAATAATAATTTTATTATTTGTACCCTGCCCATCTGGCTGGGTTTCCCCAGCCGCTCTGGGCAGATTTTGAGAAGGTGGCTCAGGGCTATGGGGACATCAAGTTTTGGCCTCAATCCTCACCCCCCATGACAAGCCAATGTTTAGCCTGAAGGTTTCATGTCGAAGTACTCTTGCACCCATTTGATATGAAAAATGGGACACCCCCCCCCCGCATGAATAGGACATTTCCCCCTCCCCTCGAAGAATCCCGAGGACTGCTATTTGTTGTTGTTTAGTCGTTTAGTCGCATCCAACTTTTCGTGACCCCCTGGTCCAGAGCACGCCAGGCACCGCTGTCTTCCACTGCCTCCCACCGTTTGGTCAAACTCATGTTTATATCTTCGAGAACACTGTCCAACCATCTCGTCCTCTGTCGTTCCCTTCTCCTTGTACCCTCCATCTTTCCCAACATCAGGGTCTTTTCCAGGGAGTCTTCTCTTCTCATGGGGTGGCCAAAGTCTTGGAGCCTCAGCTTCAGGATCTGTCCTTCCAGTGAGCACTCAGGGCTGATTTCCTTAAGAATGGATAGGTTTGATCTTCTTGCAGTCCATGGGACTCTGAAGAGTCTCCTCCAGCACCATAATTCAAAAGCATCAATTCTTCGGCGATCAGCCTTCTTTATGGGGATTGCTATTTACCCCTTGGTATTTACTACAGCTCCTTGAACCCTTAACAAACTACCATTCCCAGAATGCTGCAGGGTATGTGTGTGTGCTTTAAATGTTTGGCGCATACACAGCCCTCGTCTTTTGCGCACATGTGTATAAATGCAAGGACTTGGACACTAAGGAGCAGCACCACGCGCAGCCTGACATATTGCACAGCTGCAGAGCTCTATTTCTGAACCACTGACAACAGATTGTGGGAGAATGATATTTTACCAGTATATCTTTGCGCTTCCGAGCAAGCCACCTTCTCGGCTTCTGCAGAGAGGAAGAGGATAAAGGAGGCAGAGCAGACCGTCAGGCGTGTGTAACTATAGGATCAGGTTTGGGCTCTAAGCCCCGTGGGATGAGGATAGGGTGGTTAGGAGGTACATCCCTGTATTCCTCTGTTAAGTGATGGGGCTGTAGGCTTGGCTGCTTATTGGAGAGTGCCCTTGGGTTGACGTGGGTTGAGCCCCTTCTTTCCATCAAGGGCCACATTCCCTCCTTGGTAATCTGTCAAGGGCCACATAAAAATGATGGGTGGAGCCAGAACTGCAGGTGAGCTGGTCTACCCCCCTTTTCTCCATCTTTCTGCCATTCCCTTCTCTCTCGCTTTCTGCCACTCACCTCCCTCCCTCCCTCCCTCCCTCCCTCCCTCCCTCTTTCTTTCAACAGCCTAATTTGGGGTGGAGAGGGAGGGCTGCTGTGGAACAATCTGGTGCCACAAAATGTCATGAGGTTCTGGAACTGGGAATCAAATCAACCCTCTACCAATCTGCTGCAAAAAGCACCCTTAGACCCCCTCTCGGTGTGCTCATATCCCTCCCGATTTTTTGAATTTGAGTACTTTTTTCTTTGCTCGGGGGGCATTGCTGTTTTTTGGGGGGGTATAGCCTGCCTTTTTGTCTCTGCTTTATTAGTTTGTATAGCTGTTTTTCCTGTTTTGGAAGTGGGAGTTCTGAACGCCGCCCATTTTTCATCTTTGAACGGGTGTTTTGTGGTGCCTAGTGGAATTTCTTACATTTCCAAATGTAACCCTGGACCACAAAAGATTGGATGACCTCGCTCTGTTCCATCCGCTTGGCCTGCCTATAAAGTTGAGATATTTTGAAACGATGACACCAAGATGCTGCGTTGAGCTAGGCTGGAATTAAGGATGGCCCTTGTAAAAGGAGCATGCCATGTGCTTGAGAGCAGAAGTGGAATCATAGAATTGCAGAGTTGGAAGGGAACCCGAGAGCCATTGAGTCCAACCGCCTGCAGTGCAGGAATCGTTTGGCCAACGTGGGGTTTGAACCTGCAACCCTGAGGTTAAGAGTCTCATGCTCTACTGTTTTCAGGTGTCATTCTCTTCATCAGGGTTCCTCTGAGGAAGGGCTGCAGCTCACAGTCACACTTTGCATTCAGATGGTTCCCAATCACATCCGTGGTGTCTCCAGGTGGGGAAGGAATATCCCCTGGAAAGCCTCTGGCAGTCAATGTTGGCAATGCTGAATTAGATATACCAGTGGTCTGACTCAGTATAAGGCCACTGCCAATGTTATTCTTTCCCCAGATACTACTACTACTACTACTACTACTACTACTGATTTATTACTTGTACCCTGCCCATCTGGGAGGGTCTTTCCAGCGGTGGCTCCCAAGAGAATTAAAAACACGATACAACACCAAACATTAAAAACTTCCCTAAACAGGGCTGTCTTCAGATGTCTTCTGAAAGTCAGATAGTTGTTTATTTCCTTGACATCTGGTGGGAGGGCGTTCCACAGGGCGGGTGCCACTACCGAGAAGGCCCTCTGCCTGGTTCCCTGTAACCTCACTTCTCGCAGGGAGGGAACCACCGGAAGGTCCTCAGAGGTGGACCGCAATGTCCGGGGAGACTGATGGGGGTGGAGACGCTCCTTCAGGTATACTGGGCCGAGGCCATTTAGGGCTTTAAAGGTCAGCACCAACACTTTGAATTGTGCTCAGAAACATACTGGGAGCCAATGTAGGTCTTTCAGGACTGGCCACTCCCAGTCACCAGCCTAGCTGCCGCATTCTGGATTAGTTGTAGTTTCTGGGTCACCTTCAAAGGTAGCCCCACGTAGAGCACATTATAGTAGTCCAAGCAGGAGATAACCAGAGCATGTACCACTCTGGCGAGACAGTCCACGGGCAGGTAGGGTCTCAGACTGCGTACCAGATGGAGCTGGTAGACAGCTGCCCTGGACATAGAATTGACCTGCGCCTCCATGGATAGCTGTGAGTCCAAAATGACTCCCATGCTGCACACCTGATCCTTCAGGGGCACAGTTACCCCATTCAGGACCAGGGAGTCCTCCACACCTGCCCACCCCCTGTCCCCACAAAAACATTGCTTTTGTCTTGTCAGGATTCAACCTCAATCTGTTAGCTGCCATCCATCCTCCAACTGCCTCCAGGCACTCACTCCCCCAAGGTGAGCTCATTGCAATAGAGCACTCCTGGAGAAATGGTATTCAGACCACAACCTAGACGCTTGGACTCCTGTCCTCTTGCCTGAGCCTAAGCAAAGTTTCTCAGGGGAGATTTTGCCTGGGGGACAGTTCAGCTCCATGACATTGCCCAACATCCTGTTACTGCAATCTCTGAATGGAGAGGAGAGAAAGCAGCCCAAGGTCAATGTTCAGGATTGTGCTTCCTGAGCATCTCGATTGCCAGGATTTTATTATTTTTATTATTTATTTTGTGTGTGTGTGTGTGTGTAAGGATCAAGTGCCTAGCCCGCAGGGCTGCCAAGATCTGCTCAGTTCTCCACTCGTCGGGAGCAATTCTTCCGCGAGATCATTAGAAAAGCAGAATAAATTGCTCTTCCCTCTGACCAGCAAAAGCAGAATAAATTGTGCAAAATAAGAGAAATCATTCACATGTGTGCAATTTGCATAATTTGCATAGGGTGGAGAATACAGCTTTGCATCATGCAGAGCTTTAGTTCCGTGTGATTTTTTTGAGCACGGTGTACACCCAAGCCTTGCATTATCCGGAGAAGATTTAAAGGCTGCTGCTTTGGCAATCACACCTGGCCTCCCTTTTCCATTTGTCTGAGCTACGGGTATGTCTTTGGCAGCTGCTGTTCCATTCACAGAAGAGGTGGAACGCCTCTTGATGAAATGGTTGCAGAGTGTTGGAGCGGGTGGGGGCGGGAACAGGGTAGGGGCCAGCCCCCAGAGCGATGTGTTGGAGAAGAATGCTTTGCGATGGATTAAATCGTCTGGAACTTGGATCGATCTCACAAATACAGTGTGGGTTAAGTCGCCCACAGATGTTTTACAGGGTTGCGTATTGTTCTCTTCTCTTTTTTTCCCCCACTTGAAAAATGCACCCACAAAGAGAGGAGATTAAGAAAGGAATGAGGGAAGAGGCGAGCCCTTTGTGGCTTTGAAAAATCTCTGCTATGAACATGCACACCCTTCCAACCAATTTGCACAGCGCAAAACAAAGCAAATTCCCCCCACTCCTCGGAACATGCATTTCTCTCAAGCAACGTTCAGACAGATGTGTGGCGCTGCTTTTATACATTTCTGATGGCAGAAGAGTGTGTGTGTTAATTTCTTTCCAGATTTATAACCCAGCCCTCTAGTTTAGGGTGAAGTGAAGCCAGGCAGAGCAGTGGGGCAAGTTCGAAAGCAATTTCTTCACATTTAGGAGAATTTTTTTCTATTCCTCTCGATGGGGGTTCTGCAGGTACACACCAAAAGCTATCTGCAGAAATCGCTGAATGGTTAGCCCCTATAACACCACTTGCATTTTTGGGGAAATGTTCCCACTAGTTTTTGTGTGTGTGGCAAAGTGCCAATTAGCTGGTGCCTTTGATGTCACCAAGAAATCTCCTCGTGTCCCATCCCTGGAGAAGTTTGGCTACTGTTCTTTTTAAAATGTTTGTGTTTGGATGCCGCTACTAAAAATAGTAGCTAATGGCTGCTAATCAGCTGCCAGACCAAGTTCAAGGTTCTGGTTTTGGTGCATAAAGCCCTTTGCGGCTTGGGACCAGGATACCTGAAAGATTGTCTCACGCTTTATATACCCAACCTTTCAGTGCACTCTGCAGGTGAGAACATCCTCCAGATGCCATCGTATCAGGAGATCTGTTCCGCACGTTGTAGGAATCGGGTCTTTAGTGTGGTGGAACCTGTCCTTGGGAATCCCTTGCCCTTGAATATTAAATAGGCACCTTCTCCGAAGCCCTCGCTGAGGACCTTCTTCTTTTCAACAAGCCTTTTAAGTTGAGCTCTTTGCGTCAGTATTGAAATTGTTGTTAAGATGTGTTGTTTGCTTCCCTGAGCTCCTTTGGGAGAAAGGGTGGGATACAAATTTAATAAATAAATGTATAAAACAAGAAATTGCCTTATACTGATTCAGACCATAGATCCATTTATTTCAGTATAATCCACACTGGTCGGCATGGTCTCTCCAGGGGTTTCCCAGCCCTCCCTGGAGATGCCAGAGATTGAACATGGAGCCTTTTGCATGCAAAGGAGATGCTCAAATATTGACCTACAAAAAAGGATGAATGTGTTTATTTATTTATTTTTAAGCAAAAGACCTTGTCTGAATACTCCTACGTGTGGGAATATGGGGTGGGTTTGGGACTTGGAGGGCAACATCAATGGTTGACATGGCATTCGACCCGACAGAATGTGCATCCACCATGCAAACTGCAAAACTAGGAGGAAGAGCTCCTTGTGGCGTCTCGTTAAATCTTACGTCTGCCTGGGCTTGATTAGTGGCTTCACACTTTCTTCTGTAGTCGTGTCTGCTGTGGATACCCTGGTGCTTTTGCCAGTGCTTCCTGCAACAAATCCTCAAAGCATGAATGATGGACACGCAGCCATAAGTACCCGTGTGTGGGCATCGGGGGGTCGTAGATCTGAGAAAAAGACACGGCAGCAGTGGGAACAGGAAGCGAAATATCCAGAGCTCATTTTCACCGCTGGGAGAGCAGAGCTCCGGAGCACGCAAGCTTCACATTGGAGGCGGGGGAGGCAAAATCAGAAAATGGTGAGGCATTGTGGCGGGGTGGGGGCAGGGAGTGGGGAAGCCTCACTGTCAATCACTCTGTTTGGTTCATGCTAACTATCGTGGCTTTCAAACAGAAAACAATCTTCTCTGAATGTGTGACGTTACTCAAATTCAAACTTAGAGAGAGAGAGAGAGAGAGAGAGAGAGAGAGAGAGAGAGAGAGAGAGAGAAGGGCATTTGTGTGTGTTTGCCTATGTGGTTTGTGACTGAGCCCAAAGTTGGTGCCATTGGTATTTAAAAAAACAAGTAAATTTCTCAGCTTGTTCGGGCAGGACTAGATCCACAGCCACACACAGCTTGCTGCTGACAATGGTCTCTCTGGGTCCAGTTCCGACTCTTCTCCCCACGTATGTGATCTACTGGGTCCCGGTCTTCTCCAGTGACCATTGGGACTGGTGGGTTGGAAGATCAATAGTAGGTAGGAGCTAGAGCCAAAGAATTCTAGTTTGGTCCCCTTCCTCCTCTTCCTTCTCCCTGATAGCCAGGGGCAGCCCTTGGACTGAATGTAAATAAGAAGGCAGCGGGTGGGAGATGGAGGAGGGCAGACTGAGGTTGGTGGGACAGCGCCCCATCTGTATTCATGGACCACCCTCCACTACCTGAAACATCTGATGTGATGTCACAAGGTTGTGACTTTTCCATGTCTCCATTCTATGATTGCGCCATTTTGCACATTTTAGGAACTAAAAGTTCTGGGGAGACAAGGGGTAACTGGGTTGCAATTTTGGATGATGCGCTACACTTGGGGAGGAAGGACCAGAACCCTGCAACTGAGCCACATGCTTTATTGGCAAAGGGTTCCGGGTTCTATCCCTGCACCTCCAGTTAAAAAGGATCAGGTATCAGGTGCTGGCAAGACTTACTCGGCAGCTGCATCACCCTACAGCTGAGTTTGCTGCGGGTGACGGCAGTTGTAGTTCAAAACATCTGGAGAGCACTAGGTTTGCGAAGGCAGGAGTAGACAACACTGGTCTGCATGTGCAAAGAATCTGATCTGATATTGTGTATCTTCCTCTAGCCTTTTTGGGTCCAGTTCTGACCTTTGGGGTTTAGACCAAGGGTAGCCAATTGCTGTTGGTAGACTGCAACTTTCCCACCCAACCAGAATGACCAATGGGTCACTGGAAGAGATGAGTGAATCTGTCCATTTCAGTTTTTCTTTTTTGCAATCTTAAGTTCATTTCTCCACTAGTTTGCAACTTTCTTTTTTAAAAAACAAGTCCTCACATAGATTCAGCAGCATTTGAAGCACATTTCTCTTAATAGGCAAATCTTCATATGCAATTTTGCCTGACAAACGTGGTTTTGCAAAGCAATTTGCCCTGCTATAATGCATTTTCTGTCTGCTATTTTCAACTCATTTGTGCACTTATAAGCTCGCTTTACCTCCGGTCTATGCATTTTTGCACACCTTCCTTGTCTGGAGAACCCCATTGCAAAATTCAGAGAGGTGTGAAGTTTGATGGCTGCATTTCGGTTTGCATATTGTTTTGGGAAGTGTAGATTAGGTGGGCTCACCCAGAAATGGAAAGCGAATCCAATTTCTCCTCCACCCTTAGTCAGAGATGGTGGGAAGTTGGCGGCTAACATCTGGCGGTCACAATGCTCGCCTCCCCTGGTTTAGAGTATAATCTGATGGAGCTGGGGGAGGCGATATGATTGGAGTAAATCGACTGAATGGGGGAGCAAAAGATGGAGGAACGGAGGCGTGAGGCAGGGTGGGGTTGGACTGAATGGAGGCTTTGAGCCCCTGTCGGTCTGAGTCCCACTGGTGTAAAATGAGGAGCTAAGCCTCTCTGTTGCAAGAGCTAAGCTAATGATACACCCATGTGATAGATGGCAGCATCAATCCTCTTTTGAATTCCAGCAGGGGCCCATTTTGAAAGCGCGGCGAGACGTGTTGGGCGAAATTGATTGAAATAAAGTAAAAAGGACGCAGAGGGGAAATGGAGAATGTTCAGAGGTAAATCCATTTATGCCCAGAGGGGTTACGGTCTGAGCGCTACGTTATAAATACACTCCGGGGTGGTCCGCTCGCCCCATGGATGTGTGAAGGAGGGGGGAGGGGGGTGTCGAAGGTGGAGGAGGTTATTCAGGTAATATTTAATAACGCGGTTGGGAATGATGGACATAAATCACGGGGACAGCTGTGGAGAGGGGGGCGGGAGGGAGGAGTTCCCACCCCCACCACACACTGGCACGGTTTGTGGGGAGTGGGGGCTAACAAGGGAGTGGGGCCTGACAGGAGAGGCAAAACACCAGGCCGAGAGCAGGCGCCGGGTGACAGGCGGAAATTAAGAGAGTGAAACGGCGATAAGGCGTAAACATGGAGGTCGGAGGGCTCAGTGTCATCGTCGTCCCCTCCCTTCTCGTCCCGTGAACCTCAGGATCAAGAGGGCTGGGGGTGGGTTTCATTTCAGAGAGGGCAATTTATTGACGGGGGGGGGAGAGAGAGAGAGAATGGGAACAGGGACAGGAAACACAGTCTCTGCACTCCAGACCTCCCTGGTGTTGGAAGAATTCCTTGCTTCCTGCTCTGGAAAGGAAAACATTCACACACCAGTGTTTGAAAAGCAGGATGAAGGGATGGAAGAGAGCAGGGAAAGAGGGATGGATGCACATTGAGACACGTAGAGGGGGAGAGAGAGAGAGAGAGAGAGAGAGAGAGAGAGAGAGAGAGAGCGAGCTTGCAACACGCTTTCTTTTTCATTATCCCCCGTGAAGAGGGATTGAGCGATAAAGCACTCTGGGAATCGTAGCTCTGCGAGGAAAACGGGTTCTCTTGACAACTCTCAACCCCCTTAGCAAACTACATCTCCCAGGGTCCTTTGGGGGAAGCCATGGCTGTTCAAAGTGGCATTGTAAACGTATGGTGTGACTTTGGCCTGAGTGTGTGAAGTGTCCTCACGCAGGCGAGGACCAGGGAACCGTCTAATGTATACAATCCTCTCTCGCCGCCGCCTTTGTGGCATTATTTCACACACCAAGCTTGGCCGATGCTGTCTTATCAATTCCTTTGCCTCCGCTCCCCCTGCTCCCAAATAACAAGGCTGTGGTTCCAACAAGGCAACTAGCCTTGCCCTGGTTGGCAGTAGTACCAGGAAAATTCTGTTTCAGAACCCCCTTAGCTGCCTCTGCCCGGGAGCAGGGGGGGGGCTCTGATCATTTGCATAAGAACGAAGCGGCTGCTATCTCAAGCGATCGGGGTGGCATTTGCCGGTATCAACTAACTGAGAAAAAAGCACTTTGGATCTCACCAACCTATGTCTGATATCGGGCGCAGGGTGGAGGAGCACTTTATGAAAAGGTCTCCAGCACCTTTGTGTTCTAAATATCTTGAAAACCTGTATGAATTTGGAGGCTGCCTCTGTTTAGGCAACTACAGTGGTGCCTCGCAAGACGAAAAGAATCCGTTCTGTGAGTCTCTTCGTCTAGCGGTTTTTTCGTCTTGCGAAGCAAGCCCATTGACAGATTAGCGGATTAGCGCTATTAGCGGCTTATAGCGGCTTATAGTGGCTTATCGGATCAGCTGATAAGCGGCTTAGTGGCTTAGAAAAGGGGGGGAGGGGGGGAAACCCGCAGGAACTCGCAAGACATTGTCGTCTTGCGAAGCAAGCCCATAGGAGATTCGTTTTGCGAAGCACCTCCAAAACGGAAAACTCTTTCGTCTAGCGAGTTTTCCGTCTTGCGAGGCATTCGTCTTGCGGGGCACCACTGTATTGCAAAGCCTCCGTTTTGTATCTCGGCAAACTGTGCTGCTGAATAAACTTTGCAGATTAAACGTCCAGCCCCAGATGGATCGAATTGGCAGGGTCGGCTGTGGTCTGGGTTCGATTGTGCGCTGACACGTGAGTGCATTTGAAACTTGAGCAAGAAGGTGAGCCAGTGGCTCTGTTGGTCTTGGAAATGCTGTCGTGCTGAAAGCCTTGCATTGATCCATTTGAAATACGCAGGCTTGTGTGTTTCCTAATTATTAAAGGGCCCGAATGTCTGTGGTCCTAGCTGCAAAGAGTATCTGGCTGGTTGCTTCCAAGGGACAAAGACGGCAGCTTGGACTGCTAGCAGGGTCACCGGAACTGGGCTTTGCAGGATCAGGTCTTGGGCATCACAAGGTAGGAAGGGGCCTGAACAGGTGAAGGTGGCCCAAATTGAGGCAATGCACCGTCATCATAAATAGGAGGTCAAAAAAAAAGTGCTGATTTGCATAAAAATTGCATTTGGCTATTTCTTTGTATACATGCATACCCTCCAAGTGTCCTGCCTTTCCAGGGACAGTCCTGGAATTACGAAATGCATCCCAGCTTCTGATTTGATCCTGGAGTGCCCCTCCAGTCATACCTCGGGTTGAATGTGCTTCAGGTTAAGCGCTTTCGGGTTGCGCTCTGCGGCAACCCGGAAGTAATGGAGCGCATTACTTCCGGGTTTCGCCGCTTGCGCATGTACAGACGCTCAAAATGATGTCACGCGCATACGCAGAAGCGGCAAAACGCGACCCGCAGACGCGCCGTCGCGTCTTACATTCCATTCAGGATGCAAATGGGGCTCCGGAACGGATCCCGTTCGCATCCTGAGGTACCACTTTATTTCCCCTGCCAGTGTTGCTGCTTGGGGATGAGCATGAGTTGGTACTTGTCTTGAGCGGTGGCAGCAGCAGTGGCGACGGCGAGGGACCACCCTGCAGCCTCTCCATGGCCTCTCCATGGCCGCCGCTGCTGGCCTCCTCCCTTGGGAGAGCAGGTGAGGAGGGGGAGATGCTGCCACCACCAAGGCCCAGCCCCACATGACGCACAGGCTCTGAGGGGCAGGCAGGGGGCAGGACCTCCCTGGGCGGGAAGAAAGGGGGGACAGAGGAGGATGGCTTTGTGCCATCTGCGTCTAATCTCGCCCCTTCCTAAAACTTACTTATTGTTTTTTTAAAATTATTTTTAATATTTTATTAAGTTTTATCAGTAAGAAAATTCAAAAAAATACAAAAACAGAAAAATACAGAGTCAAAATACAAAAATACAAACATTAAGCATAAAAAAGAAGAAAAAAGAAAAAGACATAAAGAAAAAACAAAACTCCCTCTTTTTTTACCTCATCTTTAGTTAATTTATTTTCCTGACTTCCTCACGCCTCCCTTTTTTGTATCCCTTTTTTAAAATTGGTTCAGCAAATTCATATCCAATTTAGTTTATCTATTATCAATCCCATCTTACATTTTACCTTGTTGCTAGAACCCCTTCAATTCATTTCAACGTCATCAACATTCAAAAATTTTGCAATGTTTCTGTAAATAAGTTTTAAATTTCCTCCAATCTTCTTCCACCAACTCTTCTCCCTGGTCTCGGATTCTGCCAGTCATTTCCGCCCTAAAACTTACTTATTGGTGTGTGTTTTCATTTTGGTAAATCTACCAAAGAGTAGAATATAATAGAGATAAAGGGGTTTTCTCAGGCTGGTGGAGGGCTTGTGTGCTGTGTCATTTTGCTGTTCTGGTCCTGGCAGTTGCCCTTCTTTTGATAGGAAATGCTCTGTGGAGGAGACAGGGCAAAAAATGGGGGTGTCAAGGAGGATCAGTTGTGGGGGTGTGAGCAATGTCTCTGTTTTCATCTAAGGAATGTTGGAGGGTATAATTCATGCAGATTTAGAAAAAAGCACACTCTAAACAGGTGGGTTACGGGACGCGGGTGGCGTTGTGGGTTAAACCACAGAGCCTAGGGCTTGCTGATCAGAAGGTCGGCGGTTCGAATCCCTGTGATGGGGTGAGCTCCCGTTGCTCGGTCCCTGCTCCTGCCAACCTAGCAATTCGAAAGCACGTCAAAGTGCAAGTAAATAAATAGGTACCGCTCCGGTGGGAAGGTAAATGAGTAGAGGACTGCTTCTGAGTAGAGGACTGCTTCAAACAAGAGAGGGTTGTCCTCTGACGGTTCTTCAGACATGGAAGGCTGTCCTCTGTCAAGTAGGACCCAGAGCTGCCCAGAGAGAGGCGAAGAATGCAACATGGGCAGGACTGCAGAGGAGCAGGAAGGAAAGCCACATCAGATCCAGACAGGAAGTAAGGCACGGTCCAGGTCGGAGCAGGAAGGGGTCACAGGAAGTGGAGGTCTGGTAGCCTTAGAAGGGCAGGCAAGCAGAAGGGACTTGTGGGAGGTGAGCCCCCTTGAACTGGGTGATGTAGAAGGGTTCACGAGCAGGGCTGTGGAAGCCCTGTAAGAACTCTCTTTGTTCGAGAACTAAATAAGCATGCTTCCGTCCTTCATGAGGACATAGGGAGAGCCTGCCGGATCAGGCCTGTGATCCACCGTCCTGTCCTCATGGTGGCCAACTAGATTCCTGTGGGGAACCCACAAGCAGGAATCAAGCACAAAGAGCCCGCTCACCTCCTCTGGCTTCCAGCCAGTGGTATCCAGAAGCACACAACCTCCAGCCATGCATTTATTGATCATTCATCAATCAAAATAATTGTGTAGTGTAACCTTAAGGGAAAAAAGCGCATGCACACAATTTCAAACTGGTTTTGTTTTTTGCTAGCTGAATTGAGATACAGTGGTACCTCAGGTTACATACGCTTCAGGTTACAGATGCTTCAGTTTACAGACTCCGCTAACCCAGAAATAGTGCTTCAGGTTAAGAACTTTGCTTCAGGATGAGAACAGAAATTGTGCTCCGGCGGCACGGCAGCAGCAGGAGGCCCCATTAGCTAAAGTGGTGCTTCAGGTTAAGAACAGTTTCAGGTTAAGTACAGACCTCTGGAACGAATTAAGTACTTAATCCGAGGTACCACTGTATAAGGATATGCAGGAAGGCTTTCCACCCTAGGAACAGCATGGCTTGGGCTGAAACTATGTCCCTCCCCTCTGACAGCTCTCCCAGGAGCCCCTCTGCCCAGATGGACTTTTGGGAACACTAGTAGCTGTCTTCATAGAATCTCAGCATTGTAGGATTGGAAGGGACCTTGAGGGTCATCTTGTCCAACCCCCTGCGATGCAGGAATCTCAACACACCGTCCCCCATCCAATTTGAAACCATACCAGACTCTGCTTGGCTTTGCAAAGGTGCTGGCAGTTTTATTTCTGTTGAGTCGGACCATTGGTTCATCTAGCTGAGTGTTGTGAACACTGGCAGCAGCTCTCCAGGGGTTTTTTGAGCCTCACCTGAAGAGGCCAGGGATTGAAATTGAGGCTGCAAAGCAGACCTTCTACCACTGAGATACGTCTCTTCCCCATAACTTCCCCATGTTGTAAGATCAGACTCTTGAGACCTTGTTTGCTGCCCTAGAGGGTAGGGGCTAGGGCCGAGTGATATAGCGATATGTCATCCAAAACATGTTTGAAGTCCATATCGTGATATCAGTTTCATAATTTTTGACCTGGCAAAAATCATGATGTGTGTATTTGTGCTATGCAAAAATCACAACGCAGGAAAAACCGTGAAGCCAGTCAATGCTTCTACATAGCTTCATCCTTATTTCAGACATTGTAATATAATAGTAGATCGTGATGTTTAGCTGGTGATATATCATGATGTTGAAAATACCACCCAGCCTGAGTAGGGCAGATGGCAGTCAACTACACTGTGCCCCTTCCTTCCCCACTTTTAAGAAGGTCCTAGAGACTTGACTATCTCATAAGGATAATCGTGAATAACACATGCTGCTTCTCACAGATCTTGCTTTGTTTCTTGATGTTTCGATACTGCTTTGTAATATTTTATTACTGATTTATGGGGCTGGAGGACTTGACATGCTAGAAACCTTCCTTCTTTAAATGTGGGGTATGTATGTGGTAAGGGTGGCGCTGTGGGTTAAACCACAGAGCCTAGGACTTGCCGATCAGAAGGTCGGCAGTTCGAATCCCCGCGACGGGGTGATCTCCCGTTGCTCGATCCCTGCTCCTGCCAACCTAGCAGTTCAAAAGCACGTCAAAGGGCAAGTAGATCAATAGGTACCGCTCCAGCGGGAAGGTAAACAGTGTTTCTGTGAGCTGCTCTGGTTCGCCAGAAGTGGCTTAGTCATGCTGGCCACATGACCTGGAAGCTGTACGCCGGCTCCCTCGGCCAATAAAGGGAGATGAGCGCCGCAACCCCAGAGTCGGCCACGACTGGACCTAATGGTCAGGGTTCCCTTTACCTTTACTATGTATGTGGTACCTATAAAATACAACCTTGCCTCCAGACTCGGTTTTCTAAAAATCACTCTTGTTCTTTTCCTAAGAAGAGCTTGGTTGCTGGATCAGGCCAATGACCCATCTAGTCCAGCATCCTGTTCTCACAGTGGCCAACCAGATGTCTGTAGGCAGGATCTGAGGACGACAGCCACTCTCCCCATATGTGGTTCCCAGCAACTAGAAGGCATAGCCATAGGTGGTATCCATTTGGGGTGCAACAGAGCCAATCCTAGCTAGAATTCTTGTCCTCCATGAATTTGTCTAGTCCTCTTTGGAAGCCTTCATAAACTTGGGGGGGGGGGTTTCCTCTTTGTTTTCTGGGAAAGGAGCTGAAAGTTCTTGTGTAGCCTGGGAATCAGCAGCCAAGGCCGGTCTACCTTATCAGATGTCCTTGCATCTGGCTGTCCGCATTGCTCATGGGACCTCCCAATGTAATCTCAGTCCCATTTCCTGTCTCCTGATCCTCCCTCTGTCTCTCCTCTGCATACCACACCTCCACAGAGGTTGGGGATGATTCAAAGAGGGGAGGCGGAGAGCCATCACAGGCGGGACTTCCCTTTGTTGAAGATGGTGCTGTTCATTCCACACTTGTTTAAAACCAAAAACCATAACCCTGGCCCAGTTCTGTGGTTCGTTGGCCGAGCGAAGCCAGGTTTCCTTTTAACATTCCTCCTGTTAATTTCTCAGTTCGTGATGCAGTTCAGCTCTGTGAAAGTGTTGAGACAAGAATACGAGAACATAAGATGAGCATTGCTGGTTCAGGCAGGAGCCCAGCACCTTGTTCTTCCCATGGCCAGCCAGATACCTGTGGGAAACGTCACAAGCAGGATCTGAGCACATCAGCAAATTCCCCTAGTGGTGATCCCCAGCAGCTAATATCAGAGCCATGCCACATTCAAAACCGAAGGTAGTGCACAGGTGTCACGAGTAGTAGCCATTGATAGCATTATTATTATTATTATTAATAATGGGGAACCCAAGGGTGGGTGCAGAAATTGCACATTTTAAAAGCTGTGCACCAGAGTACAAGGTGCTCTGGTATGGCCTTCAAGCTGACCGACTGACCACAGAAACTCTGGATTTTGGGGGCAAGTGTGGATGGGCCCTAACTGGCAGCAGATTCCCGGGGTCTCCAGCATCTGTCTCTCCCACTCCCTCCTGTCGGATGCTTTTTCTTTGAAGATGCCAGTGGCTGAACTTGGGTGCTTTGGCATGCCCCGCACTCGGTCCTTGTAGCTACCATTGAACTGAGACCCCTCCTCACTAAGAGGAAATACCTGCATTGCATGCCCGCTTCACCTGCCAGCAAGTCCTTGCAATGACATGGTTCCGCTTGGCACCAAACGGGTGGCTTCTTTGGAACGACTCCTGCCCCTTTGCCAGCTGCAATGTAGGTAAACACCTTTTCTTTCAAGCCTTGGCCCTTTTTAACCTCCCCACCCCCCACAATGAGACATAGGATCATTGATCTCCCACCTCGAAAAGCTCCCCCCGCCGCTTTTGAGTCGCTTGGAAAGATGGAGGGTGATAACTGGGAAGGTGGAGATCAGTGCAGCCAGTTATGAACTTCTGAATCGAAATATCACTTTCCCCCTCCTCTCTCTCTCTTCCATAGTTCGCAGTGATTTCAGCTCAATAATTCCCTCTTGAAAGCACATTGTCCTTTTAACCTCCCTCCCCACCCCCATTGGGGGAAAAAAAGAACTAGGCAGCCCAGGAATAAATATTTCACTGAGGGCGGCTGCTGAATGAGTCTCTGCAATGAGGCAACCCCCCACACCCCACCTCCGCCCGCCCCCCTGCCTTTTTCCCGGAGAGAGCTGTGAAAGGCCGCCTGGGTGAACTCCTGCTACAACCTCGCCCCGGCCTCCTTCCCAGACAGCCGCCCCTCACAGCCGGGCAGGCAGAGGGGGAAGGGAGGGAGCGGAGGGGCCATTATTTACAATGGCTAATGGCTTGGAGACGTGAGGAGGAGGAGGGACTCCGCGGGGACCAAAGTGAGGGGGGGGACTTCAAAGATGGAATTGGAGGAGCAGGCATGAGAAAAGACAGCACAGCGAGACACAATAGATTGGCCTTCGCTCCCCGTGGCCAAGGCCTCCTGCCTGCTCCGGAGAGAAAATTGCAAGAGAGTGGCATCTTGCATTATACTTTTATGTTTTTCATTTTCTTTTCTTTAAAAAAAACAAGACCCTGGCTTTCCACCAAAGAGCTCAAGGCACTGCAAACGTTTCCCTTACTTTATCCTCAGCACCAGGCTTGGGAGGTTGCTAAGGCTGTGAAAGAGCAACTGGTCCAAGGTCACATCTGGCTCTCTCAGGTGTGAGACTGTAGCTCGGGAGTGGGCAGCCTTTATTCTGCCCAGTAATGGCCCTAATGGTAGGGCCGGCCCAGTCTCATCTGATTGGGGCATTCCATTTTCTTCTTTGTGCATTAGCCAGCCCCCCCCCCCATGTCTTTCCCCCACCAAGCTTGACAGAAACTCTCCTGACTCGGAACGTGGTCGTTCCTGCACTGAATTGTGCTGGTTGTAGAAATATTTGCAACTTAATCAGAAGCAGCATCTCTTTCCAGGTCAAGCCGCTTTGGAATGAAAGTCTTCTCCGCTGGGTGTTCAGTGATGTTGATCTGTGGCTTAAGAAAGCAATATCTGGTGCATTCTGACTCAAGATTTCCTTTGCAGTCTGCAGTTCTCTCTCTGCAGCCCCATTTGCAAGAGTATAGGCAGGACCAGTGGAGGCTGACCCATATGGGCAAATGTAGTTCTGCCCCCACCTGCCTACCTTCTGACTTACATTCAGCCAAGGTGTGGCTCTGCTTGTCATTGGCTCTGGCGCCACCTCCTGTTGACCTCCCTGCCTTTCACCCTACCAGTTTGAATGGTCACTGGCTGCCACCTGTGAGGGCTAGTGGTTGTTGTTGTTGTTGTTGTTTAGTTGTTTAGTTGTGTCCGACTCTTCATGACCCCATGGACCAGAGCACGCCAGGCACTTCTGTCTTCCACTGCCTCCCGCAGTTTGGTCAAACTCATGCTGGTAGCTTCGAGAACACTATCCAACCATCTCGTCCTCTGTCGTCCCCTTCTCCTTGTGCCCTCCATCTTTCCCAGCATCAGGGTCTTTTCCAGAGAGTCTTCTCTTCTCATAAGGTGGCCAAAGTATTGGAGCCTCAGCTTCAGGATCTGTCCTTCCAGTGAGCACTCAGGGCTGATTTCCTTCAGAATGGATAGGTGTGATCTTCTTGCAGTCCATGGGACTCTCAAGAGTCTCCTCCAGCACCAGAATTCAAAAGCATCAATTCTTCGGCGATCAGCCTTCCTTATGGTCCAGCTCTCACTTCCATACATCACTACTGGAAAAACCATAGGGCTAGTGGTAATATGGACAAAATCAAAAGGTATCGGGAGTGAGTGGAACTCTGCCTCTGTGGATTGGGTTTCATTGTCAGTCACAAGTTCATCTGGAGTGCTGAAGCAGACCATTACGTTCTTCGGTTGTGCAACGACACCATGGGAATTAATGGTTAGGAAAGAGGAGTATCTCAGTATAACGGGTTGACCTCCCAATTCATACAGATCAGCTGCTAGCCTTTCCCTGGGTTTATTAGGTACGGGTGTCGTGCTTCATCTTGATTTGGTCTACGTCTTCTGCAGCATTCGTAAGATCTGGCTGCCAGTTAACTACCAGGCTAAGATGCTGGTTTTGGTTCACAGAGCCCTGTACAACTTGGGATCAGGATACCTGAAAGATCGTCTCAACCCTTCTGTATCTGATTGATATCTGTACTCTGCAGCTGAGGGCCTCCTGCAGATACCATCATATCTGGAGGGCTGCTTTGCACAACACAGAAACCAGGCCTTTTATTTTATTGCATTGCGTCGCATTTTATTGCATTTATATCTCACCTCTCCTCCAATATGGTATACATATTTCTCCTCCCCGTTTTCTCCTCACAACACCCCTGTTAGGTAGGTAAAGCTGAGAGCGATTGACTGACCCAAGAGCACTCAGTGAGCTTCATGGCTGCCTTATCTGTTGTCTTTTCAGTGTTTGCTGAAGA
The DNA here is from genome assembly GCF_964188305.1 of Podarcis bocagei. Classification (NCBI taxonomy): domain Eukaryota; kingdom Metazoa; phylum Chordata; class Lepidosauria; order Squamata; family Lacertidae; genus Podarcis; species Podarcis bocagei. The sequence continues at coordinate 49,964,670 of NC_138139.1, read as the reverse complement.
CCTTCCACTTCCGACAAGCCTTGTAATTTCAGATCTTTCCCAGTCTGCTTCTGTTCTAGAATGGTTTTAAGAAGTTTCAAAATATTGTTTTCATTGTTTTCTCACTTGTTGTTTGCCTGCCTGGGCTCCTTTGGAGGGAAGGGCAGATTATACATTCAATGACATTAATAATAATAATTATTAGAAAACTTCTCTATACAGGGCTGCCCTCAGATGTCTTCTAAAGGTTGTATAGTTACTTATCTCCTTGGCTTGGGACATCGCATAACTCCATCCCCTCCAACATTCCAGGAAAAAATCAGAAACGGGGACGTCCTCTGTAAATCTGCGGCTGTCCCTGGAAAATAGGGACACTTGGAGTGTCTGAGTTAAGCCTTTATTGTCTAGAATCCTAAGCACCAAATCTCTTGTTAAGGTGTTCCTCTTTTATAACAACAGACTCACAGTGTTGATATAAGATGGTAACAAATACAGTGGTACCTCAGGTTACAGACGCTTCAGGTTACAGACGTTTCAGGTTACAGACTCAGCTAACGCAGAAATAGTACCTCGGGTTAAGAACTTTGCTTCAGGATGAGAATAGAAATCGTGTGGCGGCAGCAGGAGGCCCCATTAGCTAAAGTGGTACCTCAGGTTAAGAACAGTTTCAGGTTAAGAACGGACCTCCGGAATGAATTAAATTCTTAACCCGAGGTACCACTGTAACCTCAGTTTATGCGGGCTTCTGAGATCTTTTGGATAGATGCAGGCCTTTTTAAAAACCACATTCTTCCTGGGGCTGAAATGAGCATCACACTTGGCCAGAAGACAACCAGAGTTCTGCTTGCTGCCACGGTCCTCTTCAGAGGAGGTAAAGGTTTTAGAAACATGACTGGCTTCATTCCCCGTGGCACGAAGGAGAGAACCTTCTTTCGGGATTCCTTCCTCTTCACTGAGCCTCGTAGTCAGGTGAAAAAGCAAGCAGATTTTTCTTTCCATTCAAACCTTGCTGCAGGATGATTAAAGCTGAAGTAGGGAGAGGGGAGAATTTCAGATCAGCTCACATTTAAAGGTGACTTTGTACAGTTTGCACTTTCCGAAACAGTACATGGGAACCCAAACGCAGCCGTCCGTTGAAATCCGTACGTCTCCGAATTTTGCAATGCAGCTCTCCAGCCCAGCAATGTGTGCAAAAATGTGTATACTCTGGCAGAGCATGCATAGAAATGGATATCCTAGTGAAAATTGAAGTGTATTATGTGGGTGGGGGGGGGTACCATAATCTTTTCAGTGCTTTCGACCTCTAAGGGTCTCATTCTGGCCTTGGACTCTTACCTTGGCAACTAGCAGACCACATTCCAACCTCACCAACGCCAGAGGTTTCTAAACATACCGTATTTTTTGCACCATAACACTCACTTTTTTCCTCCTAAAAAGTAAGTGGAAATGTCTGTGCGTGTTATGGAGGGAATGCCTACGGGTGGCATGCCTACGGATTTTCCTCCTCTAAAAACTATGTGTGTGTTATGGTCAGGTGCGTGTTATAGAGCGAAAAATACGGTAAGTATCTCTCCATTCTCCAAGGAAAGAGGGAGGTAGGATGGCAGTTGACGGACACTTTCCAAATGCCCTCGGGGCAGAGTCCTGGTGTGGAGATTCCCCTTGCCTGTGTGTGTGTGTGTGTGTGTGTGTGTGTGTGAGAGAGAGAGAGAGAGAGAGAGAGAGAGAGAGAGAGTCATTTGATTATTTCACATGTGAGCAACAAGGCTGGGCATGCAAGTGGCCAGTCCAAGGGGCTGTTAGGGCTGATAGCTTTTCAAACCATTGCTCCCTCTCTGCATATATCCCAGAAGGCCTTCCCTTCCCCTTTTGCACTACCTTTACCATTACAACACTGGGCTAAGGGGAAAACCCAGCAAATTTGAAGAGGAGTCCCTCTGACGGTTGGGTGGAGCCTTGTACTCCAAGCTTGGACCACATCGCCCAAGCCTAGAGGGGGGGGTCTTGTCGTCTGGGCAGCCCAGGACCTCCGTACAAACTGCTCAGGCTGGCACCCAGGGGAGGTCACTTTTGTGTTGCAGTTTGACTTCACCCCCGGAGGTGCGCTCCATTGTCCCTCGAGGCAGACGGGATGCCAACAACGGATGGGAATCTTTGGGAATTCCTTCTCCCTACACAACCCGCCGCCCATACTCTGGGAGCACACAGAAAAGCTTCAACCGAACCCAGCAGGGATCCCCCGCTCAGCACATCCCTCTTGCTCACCCCCGTCCCCCCTTTGCGCGCGCACCATTTTGGCGCCACCCCAGCTCCATTTATCATCATCTGTGGTCAAGTGAAGTGTGCAAGGAACAGCTGCTGCACTCTGCTGATTTCCGAGGGAGCGTGTGCAGCTGGGAGGGGCAATCGGGGAAGATGAATGAGGAGGGCCGGGAGAGGGAAAACGACTCTGCCAGCTCCTCCTTTTTTCTCCTGCAAGAGGTGGAGGAGAAAAAGAGAGAGAGAGAGAGAGAAACAGAGAATTCAAATGCAGCCACCCTCCCCTTTTCCTTCCCCCCAGGTCCCTGTGCACGTCAGGCCTGACTGCTGTGGCCTGTCTGTACACTGCAGTGCTGGAATATTTTTTTACCAGATCCTGATTCTCTCTCTGTCTCTGTCTCCTTCCTCCTTTCCTTCTTTCAATTCCCCCGCCGCTAATCAATTCTAATTGGGGAGGGGGGAGGTCTGGAATGGGTGGGAAGTGACATGCCCCACAAGTATTGCTGCACATGGTTGGAGAGCCGGCAATGGGGGAAAGAGAGAGAGGCTTTGTTGCTGGTTAACACAATAGCCACCTCTGCAGCAGAACCACCAATGGGTATGTAGGCAGAAAGGGGAGAGACGGATAATTGGGAAGAGGGAGGGGCGAATCATATCGGTTTCGATTTCCTTTCTCATTCGCCCCAATCTTTTATGTTCAGTTCTCCACGTTCCTGCATCAATTGGAGATTCTTCAAAATAAAATAAAAAGCTGGTCTTGAAAATTCGCCAGCATTTTAGCGTTAATTCTCCCAATATTTGTGTTTGCAGTTTGGCCAGACATTATGCACTTCTGCATGTGGTGTTCGCCAGTGGCTGCATTTTTCAGCACATGCTATCCTAACAGATGTATGATCATACACATTGCTTGGCTGGAGAGCTGCATTGGAAAATTCATAGGCGTTTGGATCTGTGTTTCAGTATTGTTTTGCAAAGTGCAAATTAAGTTCTCCTTTAAATGCAACTTTATTGTTGTTGTTATTATTTATTAAATTTATTAGTCACTTTCTTTGCTGTGGCAGCTCAAAGCAACGTACAGTATTTTAAGCAAAAAAAGAGGAATACATACAGACATACTATGCATAAAGGTAAAGGTAAAGGTACCCCTCCCCCTCAGAGCCAGCCGTGACTGACTCTGGGGTTGCGTGCCCATCTCGCTTAAGAGGCCGGGGGCCAGCGCTGTCTGGAGACACTTCCGAGTCACGTGGCCAGCGTGACGAAGCTGCTCTGGTGAGCCAGCACCAGTGCAGCACACGGAAACGCCGTTTACCTTCCTGCCGGAGCGGTACCTATTTATCTACTTGCACTTAAGAGTGCTTTCGAACTGCTAGGTGGGCAGGAGCTGGGACCAAACGACAGGAGCTCACCCTGCCGCGGGGATTCAAACCGTCAACCTTCTGATCGGCAAGTCCTAGGCACTGAGGTTTTACCCACAGCACCACCCGCGTCCCTTATACTATGCATATATATTACCATTTATATAAATAAATACTATGGCCTTTAAAATGTGTTTGTGGGAGGAGAGGGTTATTGGTTTGTTTTTATTATGTATTTTGCATTCTCATTTTGTGTTTTTATGTTGTGAACCTGTCCTGTGATCTTTGGATGAAGGGCTTCATACAAATCTAATAAATAAAAAAAAATATTTAAACCAGCAATTGTTTTAAAAAAATAAATCTAAAATACGGGGATTTTTTTGTTTTTTGTTTAAAAAATCTAGATTAAAACATCCCACCCTCTCAAAAAGGCCATAGATAGTTAAAAGCCAAAGACCTGATAGTTAAAAGCCAAAGACCGGGTTACTTTATATGGAGAGAGGCAGTTTTATGGTCCTGAGCCCTTTAAGGCAAAGGTTTTCAACCTTTCTGAGTCCATGGCTCCCTTAATCAACTACATTCTTTCTGTGGCACCCCTGTGGGGCTCAGTTATGTCACCCCTTGCCTGCAGAACTGGCAGCCCCTCGCCCTTTTTCAAACCCCCTCCTTTGTGGAGTTTTCCCTCAGCCTCCTCGCCCCTCTTCTTGGGAGTCCTCCGAGCAGCCTGGTAGCTTGTAACCAGGGCTGCTGCAATAAACAGCTGTACAAGCCTTTGGGAGACAGAGATGCAAGAGGGCATCAGAGGAGGGAGGAAAGGAAAGAGGGACAGAGGCCAGTGTTGCCCATGGCACCCCTGACCATCTTTCAAGGCACCCAAGGGTGCCACGGCACACTGGCTGAAAACCACTGGTTTAAGGCTTTATAAGTCAAAACTTTGAATTAAGCCCAGAAACTAATTGATAGCCAGTGCAGTCAAGCCAGCAACTCGGATTTCCCCTCCATCCTTAACTATGGCAGTGTGTGGCCCCCATCCTCTGCTCCGCTGCCTCAAGTGCTTTGACCTGGCTGGAATGTCTTCCAGAACAGTGATACTTCTTGCCTGCCCATAGGATGGAGAGAGAAGAGTGTAAGTAGAGCCCAGCTGATGGATCAAACCAGTGGACCAGCATGTCCAGCATCCAGATACCCATGGGAAGCTGACAAGTGGTGCCTGAGCTGTGTTCGAAACTCCCATTGTTCTAGGCTCATTTTGTGACAGGGTATTTCATTAGGAGGGACGCAGGTGGCACTGTGGGTTAAACCACAGAGCCTGGGGCTTGCCAATCAGAAGGTCGGTGGTTCAAATCCCCGCAACGGGGTGAGCTCCCGTTGCTCAGTCCCTGCTCCTGCCCACCTAGCAGTTCGAAAGCACGTCAAAGTGCAAGTAGATAAATAGGTACCGCTCTGGCGGGAAGGTAAACAGTGTTTCCGTGCGCTGCTCTAGTTCACCAGAAGCGGCTTAGTCATGCTGGCCACATGACCCGGAAGCTGTACGCCGGCTCCCTCGGCCAATAAAGCAAGATGAGCTCCACAACCCCAGAGTCGGTCACGGCTGGACCTAATGGTCAGGGGTCCCTTTACCTTTACCTGTTTCATTAGAGCGAGCAGTTTCTGAGTTCTGGGCACAGTATTGCGCCTAAAATTTCAGATTAAAACTGCAGAGTGGAAGGAAAGGAGGACCTTTTTCCTTTCTCCCCACTTCCAGCTACTCTATGAAAACCAGAGAAGAGACCCTCTTAAGAATATTAGGGGGGTGGGCAGCAGAAGGACTAGACCATGGGTAGGCAAACAAAGGCCCGGGGGCTGGATCTGGCCCAATCGCCTTCTAAATCCGGCCCACAGACGGTCCAGGAATCAGCATGTTTTTACATGAGTAGAATGTGTCCTTTTATTTAAAATGCGTCTCTGGGTTATTTGTGGGGCATAGGAATTCGTTCATATTTTTTTTCAAAATATAGTCCGGCCCCCCACAAAGTCTGAGGGAAAGTGGACCGGCCCCCTGCTGAAAAAGTTTGCTGACCCCTGGACTAGACCATGTGAAATATGAGCATAATATTTTAGCTGCAGTTCATTTGTTTTCAGCTTTGTATTCTTGTTATATGAAAAAAAGCACACCTCGACATTCCGTTCTTGCACCCATAACCTGGGTTTAAGGTGCTGTTTAGCTCCTAGCTTTCATATCTCAGTTTCTAACACTGCGCCTCAGCCCTCTCCCCTTCTGCATTTTCCAGAAACTAGTACAGTGGTGCCCTGCAAGACGAATGCCTCGCAAGACGAAAAACTCACTAGACGAAAGGGTTTTCCGTTTTTCGATGCGCTTCACAAGACGAATTTCCCTATGGGCTTGCTTCGCAAGATGAAAACGTCTTGCGAGTCTTGCGACTTTTTTCGCTTCCCCCCCTTTTTCTAAGCCGCTAAGCTGCTAATAGCCTTTTAGCCGCTAAGCCGCTAAGCCTTTAATAGCCGCTAAACCTCTAATAGCGCTAATCCGCTAAGCCGCTAATAGGGTTGCTTCGCAAGACGAAAAAACCGTTAGACGAAGAGACTCGCGGAACGGATTATTTTCGTCTTGCGAGGCACCACTGTATTCAGAAGCATTACTGACTGTGGAGGCTGATCAGAACCATCACGGCTAGTAGGCATTGATAGAAGTTTGTGTTCCTGTGTGCATGAACCTCTCGCTTTTTCCTGGCTGGAATGTAGCGTACAGCACCAAAGTTCAGAGTCGTTTTTAAGCAGAGCTTGATAGCCATCTGTCCAGGATGCTTTAGCATTGCAGGGGGTTGGACTAGATGACCCTTGGGGTGACTTCCAGTTCTACGATCCTTACTCCGCCCACTCCTGCCTCTGGCCCCACCCACCCCTGACATGTGCTCCTCCCCCAGAAGGTTGCTGATAGGGGACCGTGGCTCCTGGACTAACCAATTTCTCGCCCCTGATTTGGAGATATTCTGTAATCCCTGGACACAGGCAACATGCTTCTGAATCATGTTTAAAGCCCTCTTCCCCAGAATCCTGAGAACTGTAGTTTGTGAAGGGCGCTGGGAACTGTAGCTCTGCGAGGGGAGAACTACAGTTCCCGGAAGCCTTTGCAAGGGATAACTTACTTTAAATGTGCGCAACCATAGTCAATACAGTCAACCCGGTCTCAAAGCCATTTTCCTGGGCGCTGGGAGGTTGTTGTGGTTTTTCCCCCTTGTAAACCCCTCCTTTCTGGCTCCCCGTATCTTCGCCTCCCGCCGCACCCTCGCATCTCATCCTTCCCCCTTCCCTAATGATAAAATCATACGAAGCCGTTTGCAGCGTGGCAGTCAGCCAGAGAGGGTTTCTTTAAACTCCAGGAGCTCACAATTAGGCAGCACCGCAGCTGACATGCTGACAGGCTCATGCTCTCGGAGTTGGTGGTGTGGGGAAGGGGGACGCGAGAGCGGGGTGGGGGCGGGGAGAGCAGAGCGCAGAAGAGGTGGATGTGGCAGGCAGCCTCTGCCACATTCTCACGTCCCCCACCCGCTCCCAAGTCGAAGCGCCGCTTGGAATTTAATTTAGGAACGAGTGCGAAATCTGGCTGCTGCGTCAGGGATGGAGAAGTCTGTTTCTCCCCCTCCCTCGACCCGGCCTGCTTCTTGCACTTGTTAGGAGACATCTGTACGCAAAGCGTTTCTGTGACTGGGGCCAGCAGCATGTTCCCCCCAGGAAGGCATCCTCCATTAAACGTTTCCCTGTGCGCGGTCGCAGGCGGTTTTAGGAACCTGGCAAGCTGGCAGAGTCAGACCATTGGTGCATAGAATCACAGAGTTGGAAGGGATCCTGAGGATCATATACTCCAGCCCCCTGCAGTGCGGGAATATGTGGCTGCCCCATAAGACAGAGGGTTTCAACCAGTGTGCCCTGGCACCCTGGGGCGCATGGAATGGTAGCCAGTTTGCCCTGGGCAGCACCAGCCCCCACCCCTCCTTCCTTCCCTCCCTCCCTCCCTCTGATGCCCTCTCACATCTCTGCGTCCAGAGACATTTGAATAGAATTAGAATAGAATAGAATTTATTATTTATACCCTGCCCATCTGGCTGGGTTTTCCCAGCTACTCTGGGCGGCTTCCAACAAAATATTAAAATACAGTGGCCTGTTAAACATTAAACGCTTCCCTAAAGGGGCTGCCTTCAGATGTCTTCTAAAAGTCTGATAGTTGTTCTTCTCTTTGGCATCTGGTGGGAGGGCGTTCCACAGGGCGGGTGCCACCACTGAGAAGGCCCTCTGCCTGGTTCCCTGTAACTTGGCTTCTCGCAGTGAGGGAACCACCAGAAGGCCCTTGGCACTGGACCCCAGTGTCCGACCAGAACGATGGGGGTGGAGACGCTCCTTCAGGTATACTGGACCGAGGCCATTTAGGGCTTTCAAGGTCAGCACCAACACTTTGAATTGTGCTCGGAAACATACTGTGCGGCTGTTTGTTTCAACAGCCCTGGCTACAAGTTCTCCAGGCAAATGGGGTCTCTGGGCCTGGCCAAGGGGGGTGCTGGTTGCCTGGAGCTGAAGCAAGCGGTCAAGGTTTCCCAAGGAGAGGGGACAGGAGAGGAGCCCAAGGGAATCCTCCACAAGGGAGGGTGTTCAAAAAAGGGGTGAGGGGCTGCTGGCTCTGCAGGCAAGGGGTGACCTAACTGAGCTCCTGAGACTCAGGGCATCCCCACAGGGGAGCCGCAGAAAGGATGTAGTTGGTCAAGGGAGCCGTGGGCTCAAAAAGGTTGCAAAACTCTGCCATATGGGGATCGGAAGCAGTCCAGTATTGCCCACACCGACCAGCAGCAGCTCTCCATGATTCTAGGCAGGAATCTTATCCCAGCCCTACGTGCAAGTGCCAGGGATTGAACCGGGAACCTTCTGCACACAAAGCAGATGCTCTACCACTGAGCTGCAGCCTGTTCTCCAGGGCCATTGCCCAACACCAGTCCAGGCTGTGTACCAATCTAGGCCAGTATTGTCTGCTCTGTCTGGCAGCTGCTCCCCAGGGTCTCAGTCAGGGGTGAAAGGGTATGTCCATTTCTGCTCCTCTCAGTTTTCTCCTTCTTCCAGTTTTCCGCATTTTGCAGCGATCATCATTTTTTAAATTTTAATCCTCCTGAAAACTCGTCAGCCTCGCTGTATTGCCTTAGTTTGGCCCTTGGATTTCCCCTTTACTGAGGACAGGGACCTGTCTTCTCTTTGCTTCTACTGCCCTGGTAGAGTACCTTGTGCTGTACCTTTACAAGAGAAAGGATAAGACTCCTGGGATAGCTCAGTTGGTAGAGCATGAGACTTTTAATCTCGGGGTCGTGGGTTTGAGCCCCACGTTGGGCAAAAGATTCCTGCATTGCAGGGGGTTGGACTAAATGACCGGGGGGGGGGTCCCTTCCAACTCTACAATGTTGTGATTCTACCATCTGGCTCAGTAATAATAATAATAATAATTTATTATTTGTACCCTGCCCATCTGGCTGGGTTTCCCCAGCCACTCTGGGCGGCTTCCAACAAAGATTAAAAATACATTATTGCCTGCACTGGCTGGCAGCAGCTCTCCAGGGTTTCCGGCAGGGGCTCCTTCCCAGCCCTACCTGCAAATCCCACATGGGATTGGACCTGGGGTGCAAAGCAGGTGTTCTAACGCTGAGCTGCAGCCCTTTGCCATCAGAAGAGCAGCGTTGAGGAAAAAAGCCTGAGCTGTGTTGGTGGTAGAAGCTGCCGTAACCTGGTTTCAGGGTGGTCAGAGGCTGGAATGCTGGCAGACGCAGCTGGCGTGTGGATGGCTTTGCAGTTGGCACATCAGAGCAGCCTGTGGTTAGCAAGAGCTTTGCATTCTGGAGCAGCATCTTTGGAAAGAGGGAGACACACACACACACACAGAGAGAGAGAGAGAGAGAGAGAGAGAGAGAGAGAGAGAGAGAGAACTGGTTGTGGAGGGATGGCTCTAGCGCCACTATATTAACGGTGAGATCTCCAGGCAGATCATTGGCAGGCAATGGCATGTATTATTTTTAGTTTACAAGACCCTGTTGAAATCCCACCCGAAAGAGCAGTAAGCAGCTGGAGAAAAGACAGCAAGATTGCCAATTTGCAGGATGGCGGTTTGGTTGGTGCTGTCGGGTTTTGCTTCTCGTTTCTCGACACCTGGGAGAACATCTTCAAAGCTCAACTGCTGAAGCTGGAGCAGTCGGACAGTTACTGTCCAGCACGGACAGTAACCTGGTTTCTCTGTGTGGCCTCCCTTGTCCAAAAAGAGGTGAAAAGTCCAGATTAAAAGGGAGGAAATGCAGCCTGGGTGCAGCTAGAGCACCTCCAAAATCAGGAGCCATTCACCCAAATTTCATTCAGGACGTCGCTCAGAAAAGAGAGGTCCCGTATTTCTCATGACCCAGCGTTGAAGCTGGAGTGTGTGGGGAGGTAGCAGGGGCATAAGCAGGTTGAATGCAGAAGGTCATGAGGCCATAAAGCAAGACCCAAACTAGATGGTTGCCCAGGCAAAAGATCCAAGTATTTTAAAGCAGGCCAAATAACAAAGAGCCAATAGGCTACCTGGAAGCAGAGCCATGCTTGGAAACCTACAGCTCCATGTTCCTTGGTAGGAAACAGCATCTGGGGAGCATGGGATTTGAATTCCCTTGCCTCCCGACTCAGTTCAGGAGGCAGGGGAAGCCACACATCCCATGCTCCCCAGAAGGTAATGCTACCCGTGAGCATAACTTCTGATTAAGGAGAAGTTTTATCCCATCCATAGTAAACCCTTCCCATTGCGAATTACCCCCTCCCCACTTTGCAAAGGTGAGATTTGTATGAATTATTATTATTATTATTATTATTATTATTATTATTATTATTATTATTTATTACTTATATCCTGCCCATCTGGCTCAGTTACCCCAGCCACTCTGGGCGGCTTCCAACAAAAGATTAAAAATACATTAAAATGTCAGACATTAAAAACTTCCCTAAACAGGGCTGCCTTCAGATGTCTTCTAAACGTCAGGTAGTTGTTTATTCCTTTGACATCTGACGGGAGGGCGTTCCACAGGGCGGGCGCCACCACTGAGAAGGCCCTGTGCCTGGTTCCCTGTAACTTGGCTTCTCGCAGTGAGGGAACCGCCAGAAGGCCCTCGGAGCTGAACAATGGGGGTGGAGATGCTCCTTCAAGTAAACTGGGCCGAGGCCGTTTAGGGCTTTCAAGGTCAGCACCAACACTTTGAATTGTGCTCAGAAATGTACTGGGAGCCAATGTTTGGGCAGTGTGTGTGTGTGTGTGTGTGTGTGTGTGTGTGGTAACAGGGAAGGAAGGCTGGCTAACAGTGGTTGGCAAATCCCATTTGAAACTGGGCCCAAATTTGGCCAAGTTTGTGCCCAGCACAAAATGGAAGTGAAGTTCTTCAAACTCGGGGGGGGTGGGGCGGTTGGGAGCCGCCATGCTTCTGAATACCAGTTGCTGGAAACCACGGGAGTAGAGAGTGCTCTCGTGTTCGGAGCCTGCTTGTGGTCTTTCCGCAGAGATCTAGTTGGCCACTGTGAGAATGGGATGCTGGTCTAGATGGGACATTGGCCTAATCCAGCGGGCTCTTCTCTTGTCCTCATTTTGGATCCTGGGAACCGAAGTGGCTTGTGACATTATCTCATCCGTAGAGGCATCTTCTCAACCAACGAGATACCCACTGAGTAGCATGGAATGTACATCCATGGCTGATCTGAAATTCAGCCCCACATGTTTCGGGTCATGGGCGGATGCAGAACACATGTTGTCATGCAACCCTTGAAGAAAGGCCTCTTGACTGTTAAGATTTACTTGTCATGAAAGTTAGGGAAAGCAAAGGGCAGCATACACACGTCTTCCCCTAGAGATCTCTTTTCCTCTGCCACAAGTAGCAGCCCTGTGGCTGAAAGCTGAGATGTGCGTGTCTCACCCCAGAACTTCTTTTCTTTTAAACCCACATGTTTTCTGCCTTGCATTAAAGCTGAATGCCTGTGCTAACATTTCTGAAAGTTGCTGTCTCCTCCTCCTCCTGAGCTTTCGGGTCCAAGACAGGAGCTGGGGGGGGGGGGCGGGCTGCCCCTGGGATTTTTCTTTTCTTTCCAGGTGGCCAAGCAGCTCCAGGGCTCAATCCCCCCCTCCCCAAAAAATGTCCCCCTTCAGCCAAACTCACGTGTGAGCCAGGAAACGCAGGACCCCTAAAGGAAGTCCTAGCAGGCCTCTGAATCCGTTGAAACTTTGAGAAACGTTTTTGTAACCCCTGGTAATTATTTGAAGGAGTTCTCCAAGCTGTGAAGCCGGCTGGGGAAAGACTTGACAAGGTTTAGCAGACTAACTGCTGTAATTAACTACCGGGGGGGGGGGGACATTAGGTAGTAGGCTGGGTACCTCAGGTTCAGGGGCCAGCGGACCTCCAGGCCACTGCATCTGACTTCCAGGGCTCAAACCATCATCCCAGGACATGCCACTCACTGACTCCCCAAAGCTCAGAGGGAGCCCTGTGAGTTTGCTTCCCCTCCCTCTGAAAGTTGGTCTGAATTTTCATGTACAGATAGGTAGCCGTGTTGGTCTGCCATAGTCAAAATAAAAAAAATTCCTTCCAGTAGCACCTTAAAGACCAACTAAGTTAGTTCTTGGTATGAGCTTCTACAGGCTCATCTCAGCTACCTGCCAATCTCCCATTCCCACCTCCCTTCTGAGTAATACCCCTTCCCACCTTCTCACTATATAGAAGGGTCTGGCAACTTCTGTTTCAGTGTATCTGAAGAAGTGTGCATGCACACGAAAGCTCATACCAAGAACTAACTTAGTTGGTCTCTAAGGTGCTACTGGAAGGAATTTTTTTATTTTGAATTTTCATGGACGCAGGCAACAAATTAGCATATGCAAATGGTATGCCAATCTTCGGCATGGGCCTGGGCCCAGGGGTCTTTTTAAGAGCCCGGCACCCGCTCTCCACATTTCTTATTCTCTTTCTGTCTCTCTCCTGTCGGCCGGTCTTCAGACTCCATAAGAGAGCAGGGGCTATCGATTTCCGTTGCGAATGCAATTGGGAGATAGGCTAGCAATTTCCCGGTAATTGTGGGAGTGGAGAGAGAGATGAGCTGCAGGATGGAGCTTGTGCCTGGGGTGGGGGTGGTGGCGGCAGCAGCCGGCTTGCATGCACAAATCAACTGGAGCCCGAGGGCTTTCCACCTCTGGAGGAAAGATTTTAACCTCCCTGCCATAGACAGTTGACTCGGTGCTGTTAAAAGATTGGCTAGGGAGCAGCCGAAAGGTAGGCGCGTCTGCTCAAGACCCAGCGGTGGCAAGGCCAAGGACTGAGCCACAGGGCCAGTAGGAGGCCAGGGAAGGGAGGGAGTCACCTCAACAGGATACCTGCTGCAGGCAAGCCTCAGGGGATGACCTTCTGGACCCCAACCAGTGATGGGGGTGGGGTGGTCAGGCAGCTCATGTGAAAGCAGGGATGAGAGATACCATCCCCTGTCCGGCTCCTTTCTTTTGCACACTTCTGTGCCTTCTGTTCTTTCTGAATTCTGGTTTTGCAAGGAGAATTCTGCAAATCCGTGCCGGAACTGGAGCACGGCTGGATCTTCCATAACTCTGGGTTGCTTTGCATCTGTTCCCCACCACGTTACTGATCCCTGTACAGTGGTACCTCGGTTTCCGAACGTAATCGGTTCCAGAAGACCGTTCGAGTTCCGAAACGTTCAAAAAATGAAAATTCAATACAGAAGCCTCAATACGGAAGCCGTGTGGCATGTTCTACTTCCGAGGCGTGCTCGAAAACTGAAGCATTTATGTCCGGGTTTACAGCGTTCGAAAACCAAAATGTTCAAAAACGGAGATGTTCGAAAACCTAGGTACCACTCTACAGTGGTACCTCGGGTTACATACACTTCAGGTTACATATGCTGCAGGTTACATACGCTTCAGGTTACAGACTCCGCTAACCCAGAAATAGTACCTCGGGTTAAGAGCTTTGCTTCAGGATGAGAACAGAAATCGTGCGATGGAAGCAGGAGGCCCCATTAGCTAAAGTGGTGCTTCAGGTTAAGAACAGTTTCAGGTTAAGAATGGACCTCTGGAACAAATTAAGTACTTAACCCGAGGTACCACTGTATGTGCATTGTTAAAACGTTGTAAAATCAATAAATGTGCATCATCTCATTGAGATTCCTCCCCGTGCAGAGCAGGTGCGCCTGTGCGCTCCTTTGTATGGATTCAGCACCACAGAAAAATGCAACCTGGGTTTTTCAATGGTGTGTACCATCACATCAAGTCGTATGCATCGTCGCCCTAACGTTCCTCTTCAGGTAGTGTTTCGCTGGTGTGCCCTTGCGCCCTTCTGAAATGGCACAGAAAAAGCATCTTGGGTAAAATGGTGCGTACAGTCACACTGAACAACAAGATAGTGTCCTCTACTGCATCCCCAGATCACAAGTTTGTTCTGGGGTCGCAGGGCATGCTGTGTTGAATACAGAGCTCTGTCCTCCAATCGAGGGGGAGGAACAGCCAAGGGCCGCCTCCCTTCCGCCTCAGGTGGTTGCCTCCCCTTGCCTAACAGTAGAGCCGGGTCTTGCCTCTATCACCTTTCACCCTGTACCAATTTTTGGTTAAATTGAATTTGGGGGACAAGAGCAATCGTTTAAGTAAACGCAGAGGATCTGCGTGCTCATTGGTTACCTCATGACATTGGGACTGTGAGCCTATGACAAGGATGGGGAACTTGTCCAGACTGGACTCCAACTGCCATCTGCTCCAGCTAGCAAACCCAATGATCGGGGGTGATGTTACCCACAGTCCGCCCCTGACATAAGGCCTACTAGTCTTTCCCTGCATACAGTTCTTGGGATAGAGCAGGAGTCGGCAACGTAAGGCCCGGGGGCCGGATGCAGCCCAATCACCTTCTCAATCCAGCCTCATGTAGAATGTCCATCTGACCCCTGGGATAGAGTAGAGGTGACTCCGGCTATGTGGGAGTTAAGTTCCAGGCCCCTGCGTGCATAAGAGAAAAATCCCTGTAATTGGGGAGCATTCTCTAGAAAACCTCTAAACACCTGTTTTTAATCCACTGCACCCCCGGTCTCGTCAGTGTGGAATAAATTCAGCAGCTTTATATATGCATTAGGTCAGGGGTCTGCAACCCGCGGCTCCGGAGCCGCATGTGGCTCCTTTACACCTTTGCTGCGTCTCTGGGGCGGATACTAGCGAGGGGAGGAGGCGCATTGTGTGCCCCGACACTCCCCACTGTCGCAGGCGCTGTACTGGCTGTGACGTCGCATGGGGGCGGTGTGTGCGTTAGTCACGCACCGTCCCGACGTCACCTTCCTGCCCGCCCGCTACATTGTAAGGGGCATGTACGCTGGTCACTGCATTGAAAGGGGGCATGTACGCTGGTCACTGTTTTGAAGGGGAGTGAAGAACACACACAACAAAAAAAGGTAACTTGTTAATTTAACGTTTATTTCTATGAGGAGGAGTGATTCTGAGGGGTCAAACAAAGAAATAATAAAAAAGTGACAAAAATTTTATTTTTATAATGACGAGTTTTGCGGCTCCCAGTTTTTTTTTCTTCGGAAACGGTTCCAAGTGGCTCTTTTTGTCTTAAAGGTTGCAGACCCCTGCATTAGGTTTACCCACCTTCTTCGTCACTAATCTTTTTCCTTGCTTTGTATTTTACTGTTGGCTTTTTATTATTATGTGTGGATTATATTGCTTTGTAATAATAATAATAATAATAATAATAATAATAATAATAATAATAATAATAATAATAATAATAATAATAATAATAATTTGTTTATACCCCGCCCATCTGGCTGGGGTTTTCCCAGCCACTCTGGGCAGCTCCCAACCGAATATTAAAAACACAATACTGCATTAAACATTAAAAACTTGCCTAAACAGGGGTGCCTTTAGATGTCTTTTAAACGTAAGATAGTTGCTTATTGCTTTGACATCTGATGGGAGGGTGTTCCACAGGGCGGGTGCCACCACCGAGAAGGCCCTCTTCCTGGTTCCCTGTAACTTGGCTTCTTGCAGTGAGGGAACCACCAGAAGGCTCTCGGAGCTGGACCTCAGTGTCCAGATAACAATGGGGGTAGAGACGCTCCTTCAGGTATACAGGGCCGAGGCTGTTTAGGGCTTTAAAGGTCAGCACCAACACTTTGAATTGTGCTCGGAAACGTACCGGGAGCCAATGCAGACCTCTCAGGACCAGTGTTATATGGTCTTGGCGGCCACTCCCAGTCACCAGTCTATCTGCCGCATTCGGGATTAATTGTGAGTGGGGACTTTAGCCCTTGTGTCTCCTAGGGAACCAAAGCTCTGGCGGATTGAGTGGATGAGACCAATAATGGGTCCAACAGATGAGAAGGTGGTTTCTGCATGTGTTGTAGAGGGAAGTGAGGGGCAAATGGGGCTTGGAAGGAAGCCCAACCAGGAGAAGGAAAACTCTGGTCCCAAACCTCTGCTGCCTTGCGGGGGTTAATGCAGCAGTTTGACTTAACCCCTTGACAGATAGGTAGCCGTGTTGGTCTGCCATAGTCAAAATAAAAAAATTCCTTCCTGTAGCACCTTAAAGACCAACTAAGTTAGTTCTTGGTATAAGCTTTCGTGTGCATGCACACTTCTTCAGATACCTTTAAGGTGCTGCAGGAAGGAATTTTTTTATTTTAACCCCTTGAGACACACTCCATTGTCTCTCGAGACAGCCGGATGCCAACAACTTCTCTCTTAGGTCCTGTCTTAACTACAGGACTGAGCTTGGTTGAGTGTGGTGCTGATAATGCCACGGTTTCAGGTTTGATCTCCGAATAGGACAGGTGCATATCCCTACATTGCAGGGGGGTTGGACTAGACGATCCTTAGGGTCCCTTCTGACTCTACCATTCTGTGATTCTATACTACGGCACTCTGATAGCAGTAGTTGTACGCACACAGGGAGAATGCAAGTGGTGCCGTCTCGAGAGTATATAAACAGGGCGTGCTTGCCTCGAAAATCAGACAGCATGTGACTGTCAGAAATGGCATGCTAATTCCTACCCAGAAGCGGAAGCATCACGTATGACTTGGCAAAATTGTGCTCCGGGTTGACGCGTCCCCCCAGTTCCCTGCCGCTCTGCCCTTTACCTCCAAGGGTTAGTTGCTCTCCCAGGTGGGGAAAGAGGAGGGTTGCTGGTTGCCTGGCAACTGCCTCACATGCTCCCTGACCCAAAAGTGATGCTCAGCATGGAAGTGACATAATGCACAAGAGGAGGAGGAGGATGCTGCCTGCCTCGGACTCCCCTGCCAAGACAGCTTTCAAAGGAATCGGGCTTTCTAAACTGTGGTCTCTTAGCATGCTATCTCAGGCTTGGCCTTTCTCCCAGAAGAATCTGGGCTGGGGGGAATCCCTTGTGGTTCTTTCATGCTCCTCCACTCCCAGTTATTGTATTATTTGGGGTTTCTTCTTCTTCTTCTTCTTTTTGGGCCTTTCCGAGAAAGGCAAGAGTGGAGAACAATGCTCTCGTCTCCGCTCGGCAAAAGCCCGGGTGACGGTCAAGCAGGGATGGCGTGTGAACTTCCGAGGCATTGCCGTCTTTGAAAAGTTGCCCTGGCCCCATCAACAAAGCCCGGGAGAGGCTGGGCGCAGGCAGAATAGCATCAAGCGACCCCCACGCTCACACAGAGAGAAAGAGAGAGACTGGTCTTCCCATCCAGTGGCCAGAGGCCATCTCCATGGTGACGGCAGGTGACCAAAGCCCCCTGCTGTGCAGGCGCCACTGTAGGGCTGTGGTTATCTCGCAGGAGGACAGAACGCCTGCTCTGTTTTCCAGCTAGCCCAGGCTGCAGTGATTGTATCCCCTCTTGGCCTGCAGCCGCCCCAACTCCTTGCAGCCCTGACTTATTGCAACGTGTGAATAAGGCCATTGCAACGAGACCAGATTTCAGAATGCTCCTCTGCATCGCAATCTGTGGAAAGGAGCATGGATCTATGGCGTTGACTGCAGCTTTGCAAATTGTGTCTGAGTCAGACTGGATCCAGTTCTATGGAGACATGAATCCACTGGATTATTTATTTCTCAGTAACTGGGATCTGTTGTCTTTGCCCATGGAGTTTTCTTGGCAGGGATACTGGAGTGGCTTGCCGGTTCCTCCTCCAGGTGGATCACGTTTGGTCAAAACTCTCCACTATGACCTGTCCATCTTGGGTGGCCCTGCACGGCATAGCTCATAGCTTCGCCACGGCAAGGCAGTGATCCATGAAGGGGCTAGAATGGGATCTAGAATGGGATCAACTGGGATCTAGAACCGCAGCTCAGTGAACTTACTCAGATAGTGGTAAATTGGCAGCAGGCCTGGTGTCAGCAGCTGGCAACCCTCGAGACCCCAAGGCCACAGCAGGGCACATCAGCACTGGCACCCACCCTGCTGGGTCTGCGGGCCCTCACTGTAATTTCCCAGAATGCCCCGAGGCAACACTACGTTGGGCATGCTGGGGCATTGTGGGGAATTAAAATGGCAGTTCCCAGCCATGCCCAGGTCTTCGTCAAAGCTGGGACCTGCCCTCTCTGGTAGACTCCAGATTCTAACATGTTGGTTCCTGATTTGCACAGAATCTTAATTTAGTGGTTTTCTGTATTTTGGGCTTTACACAAGAGGATTTTTCATTGGATTCCCTCCACATATATACACCCACTTTGCACATTTCAGAATTCGACCACATAGAGAGAGACACCTGGACGACTGTATTTGACCCCCAGGGTTGAGGTTCCTCACACCTCTTCCTGGGAGCTATAGTTTCTTAAGGGTGCTGAGAGTAGTTTGCAGACCCTTATTCCCCTCCCACAGATGCCGTTCTCAGAGTGGTTTATCAGTCCCTCTTCACAGAGAGCTCTGGGAATTGTAGCTCTGCGAGGGGAATAGGGGGTCTCGGAACAACTCTCAACTCCCTTAAGAAACTGCAACTCCCAGGGGAACTTTGGGGGAAGCCATAGCTGTTTAAAGAGATATTGCAGTGATTTAAATGTTATTATTATTAATCGTAATTAAAGTTAATAGTAACTTTATATTGTGATTTACAGCCAAACACAGAGACACAACCCCCCCCCCCCACATAGATACATTAAAACCAAGAAGAAAAAGAAAGACATTCACAGAATTGTAGAGTTGAAAGGGACCCCGAGGGTCATTTAGTCCCTAGGCAGGAATCTCAGCTAAAGCATC
This sequence comes from Podarcis bocagei, assembly GCF_964188305.1. Taxonomy (NCBI): domain Eukaryota; kingdom Metazoa; phylum Chordata; class Lepidosauria; order Squamata; family Lacertidae; genus Podarcis; species Podarcis bocagei. Next base: position 49,945,845 of record NC_138139.1, on the reverse strand, counting down.
TGTTACAAATGGCCATCCAACCTCTGCTTAAAAACCTACTTGGAAGGAGAGTTCACCACCTTCCAAGGGAGTCTGTTCCGCTATCAAACAGCTCTTAACGTCAGAAAGTTATTCTTGATGTTTAGTCAGAATCTCCTTTATTGTAACTCGAAGCCATTGGTTCAGGCACCACAGTTCAAGAAGGACACTGACAAACTGGAACGTGTCCAGAGGAGGGCAACCAAAATGGTCCAAGGCCTGGAAACGATGCCTTATGAGGAACGGCTAAGGGAGCTGGGCATGTTTAGCCTGGAGAAGAGGAGGTTAAGGGGTGATATGATAGCCATGTTCAAATATATAAAAGGATGTCACATAGAGGAGGGAGAAAGGTTGTTTTCTGCTGCTCCAGAGAAGCGGACACGGAGCAATGGATCCAAACTACAAGAAAGAAGATTCCACCTAAACATTAGGAAGAACTTCCTGACAGTAAGAGCTGTTCGACAGTGGAATTTGCTGCCAAGGAGTGTGGTGGAGTCTCCTACTTTGGAGGTCTTTAAGCAGAGGCTTGACAACCATATGTCAGGAGTGCTCTGATGGTGTTTCCTGCTTGGCAGGGGGTTGGACTCGATGGCCCTTGTGGTGTCTTCCAACTCTATGATTCTATGGTTCTAGGTCCTGCCCTCTGAAATATGAAAAAACCCAAGCTTGCTCCATCTTCTAAGTGACATTACAAATACCCGCCCGTTTCTAAATGGCCACAGATTTTTAAGGCCAAAGGCCTGCTTATAGAGGAAAGTTTTGGCTCCTAAAAATATATAATGATGGTGCCAGGTGAGCCTTCCTGGGGAGAGTGTTCCACAAATGGGGAGCCACTGCAGAAAAGGCCCCGTTCTCATGTTGCCACCCTCTAGACCAGCGGTTCTCAACCTGTGGGTCCCCAGATGTTGCTGAACTACAACTCCCATCAGCCCTAGCAAGAAGGCCAGAGCTCAAGGATGATGGGAGTTGTAGTCCAACAACATCTGGGGACCCACAGCTTGAGAAGCACTGCTCTAGACCTTTCGTGAAGGGGGCAGATGCAGAAGGGCTATAGATGCTGACCACAGGGTGCGGGTCGGTTCATTTGGGGAGACGCATTCCTTGAGGTACTGGGGTCCTGAGCATAAATATATGGTGTGAATGTTGCCACTGTCCCTTTTCAGCTCGCTTCTCGAATCTGGAGCACCAACCAGTGAGGAAAAATATGCTTGTGAGCAAAAGCTTGAAAGGGTGGGCATGTTTCCTCCGATCAATTCGTAAAGCTGAGCCTCGCCTCTTGCTGCTTCTGGGGCCTCAATAGCTCCTTAGGATTGACAGGTCACGATGTTGCAGTGGCCACACAAGCCACAACTAATGGAATCTTCTTTCCACACAACTCCTAAAGATGCCGCAGCCCTGTCAGGATGCAGACCTAGCAACCCTGTTCCCCCTTGGCTTCCTGGCCCACACACCCCAAACATTTTCCAGCTTCCTCCCACCTCTCCCTGTCTCTGTATCGGGTCTGAGTCTTATCGGTATCTCCCTGTCTCTGTACAGTGGTGCCCCGCAAGACGAATGCCTCGCAAGACGGAAAACTCGCTAGACGAAAGAGTTTTCCGTTTTGGAGGTGCTTCGCAAAACGAATTTCCTATGGGCTTGCTTCGCAAGACGACAATGTCTTGCGAGTTCCTGCTTTTTTTTCCTCCCCCCCTTTTTCTAAGCCGCTAAGGCACTTATCAGCTGATCCGGTCAGCAGATAAGCCGCTAAAAGCCGCTAATTGCGCTAATCCTTCAATGGGCTTGCTTCGCAAGACGAAAAAAGCGCTAGACAAAGAGAATCACAGAACGGATTCTTTTCGTCTTGCGAGGCACCACTGTATCGGGTCTGAGTCTTATCGGTATCTCCCTAAACCTTTATTTCCTTGCTTCCTGGGACCATTTCTCAGTGCTCTGCCTGCCTCACTAACTAGGGCCCTGTGTGAGCTTTTAATCCCAGCCAACTTCCCCTTCCCCCATAGTAGCATATACTCTAATGGCTTTGTTCCCTAAGTAGCTGGAGTGTTCATGAATGACTTTCTGTAACGTGACACCAGCTCAACCAATCAGTGTCGGAGACTTTGCCACAAAAAAAGCACAATACGATGCAGATAAAAAGCGAGTTGCAGGTTTAGGCTGCTCTGGAGCACCTAAACAAAATGACAAATTGCCTGCTGGCCTCCACATCTCTTCCCACTCTGAATATGTTTATGGAAACTCAATTCCGCTTGTAGAATGCTCTCCCCACAGAGACTCGCCTGGCGCCTTCATTAGGTGCCCTTTAGGTGCCAGGCAGAAACGTTCTTCTATAGCCAGGCCTTTGGCTGATTGGCATACAATGCCCTTATAAAATGTGTTGGGGAGGCAAGGATTGTTTTTACGTATTCTGTGTTTTTATGTTGTGAACGGCCCTGAAACCTGCAGTTACAAATTGAATTGTAATAATAATAATAATAATAATAATAATAATAATAATAATAATAATAATAATGGGGGGAGAGGGGCAGAGAGGAGCCCAAAGAGCCCAGTGTGGCAGCTGCAACAAAGCAAAAACTATGGTTCCTCTTAGCAATCTGGACCCCTCCCCACCTCACCCCTCCTTTGCTCATTCACCTCCATCCATTCCATCGCTCCTTGGCCGTGATTGGTTCAACTCTTTGAAAAAGCATCTGTAACGGGGGGAAGAGAAACGTGGGGCTCTTTAAAGGGAGCCCCGTCATGTCCTTCCCTCAAACTGCGCTGGCCACTGGCCCCCACTGCCCCTCCTGGTGCTGAGCTCCGGGGCCCTCCTCTCCCAGAGGGTCTGCCTTTGATTTCCAGCCCGCCTTTGTTCCCCGAGCCTCTTTACACACGCACATCCTTTCCTCCGCCCTCCCGACTCTCGGCTGGGACATGGAGCGCGGAGGAAGGGCTTTCTCCCACTCTGGTACCAGGTTGCTGGCTTGTGAGGCTGTGCTGTATTTTTAATTGAACTGTCTTTTCGGGGAGATACATGCCTGGCTCCGCATTCCAACTGCTTGGTGTGCGTTAGGAGATCCAGCTGTAAGGCAGCGTAGATGCATTTGCGGCTCGGAGGAGGAGAGAGAGGCTGGGAACTGATGGACGGACCAGAGGAATAGGGTGTGTGTGTGTGTGTGTGTGTGTGTGTGTGTGTGTAAGTTTCGATTATCTGTGCCACTTCCGTTGCAGTTATAAGAATAACTCCAGAGAGGCTGCCTTGTTTTAAGGCTGTCGTCGCAACACCAAACAGCAGCACGGTGGCACCTTCAGAGGGGAGCAGATTTATTGCAGCATAGCGCACATCATCAGGGAGCTTATGCCATAATAAACGTGCCGTTCCACAAAGTGCCACAGCGCTCTGGCTCGTTCAGATTTATTTATTTATTTATTTATTTATTTATTTATTTATTTATTTATTTCTTTCTTTCCTTCCTTCCTTCCTTCCTTCCTTCCTTCCTTCCTTCCTTCCTTCCTTCCTTCCCACTCACTTTTGCAAATAAATAAGCAAGCGGATGTCAAAATACCAATGATCACCATAGACACTCAACAGGAAGGGAAAGCAATCTGCGACTAATAAAGGAAGAAAACCTAATTTCTGCAGATATGCGCGCCAGGCAGGGGGAAAGTGCAGCTGGCCCCCTCCTAGACCCATGGCGAAGTTTTGCACCTGCCGGGCTTTTGGCGACAGGCCAGCAGTAGCAACCCCCCTCCTCCCAAAAAAAGGACCGAAACAGCCTTTGGGAAAGGCCCTCAGCTCAGTAGCAGAGCACAGGCTTTCCACGCAAAAGGTCCAGGTTCTGTGTCCAGGTGGGGGAGAGCACTGCTTCCTAGGAACATAAGAAGGTTGTTCTGGATCAGAACCAATCCAGTCCAGCATCCTGTTCTCACAGTGGCCAACCAGATGTCCTAATGGAAAACCCACAAGCGGGACCCGAGAGCTCTCTTCTCCTCTGGTTTCCGGCAGCCGATATTCAGAAGTGTTTGCTGCCTCCAGCCGTAGAGACAGAGCACATCCATCATGGCTAATAGCTATTGACAGCCTTCTCCTATGTAGATTTGCCAGCGCTTTTGCAGCCATCCATGTTGGCAGCCATCACATCTTCCTGCAGTGAGTTCCATAGTTTAACAATTCGCTGCACGAAGTCTTTACTTTTATCTGTCCCGATTCTTTCTACATTCAACTTCTCTGGCTGTCCATGAGTTTTTCATGCTTTGAGGGAGAGAGAACAACCCTGTGTGTGATACCCTGGGAAGCTGCTTCCTGTCCGTGTCAACAGTGCAGACCTAGATGGACCAGTGGTCTGATTCTGTATATGGCAGCTTCTTGTGTTCTTAGGTAGCAGGCAAAAGGGCATCACAGCCTTTCCCAAGGAGATGTGGCTTTTGTCTATGAGTGTAGTCAGCAGTTCTTTGTTGTCGTTTAGTCGTTTAGTCGTGTCCGACTCTTCGTGACCTCCTGGACCAGAGCACACCAGGCACTCCTGTCTTCCACTGCCTCCTGCAGTTTGGTCAAACTCATGCTGGTAGCTTTGAGAACACTATCCAACCATCTCGTCCTCTGTCGTCCCCTTCTCCTTGTGCCCTCCATCTTTCCCAACATCAGGGTCTTTTCCAGGGAGTCTTCTCTTCTCATGAGGTGGCCAAAGTCTTGGAGCCTCAGCTTCAGGATCTGTCCTTCCAGTGAGCACTCAGGGCTGATTTCCTTCAGAATGGAGAGGTTTGATCTTCTTGCAGTCCATGGGACTCTCAAGAGTCTCCTCCAGCACCGTAATTCAAAAGCATCAATTCTTCGGCGATCAGCCTTCTTTAAGCTAAGAACTTTAAGCAGTTCTTAGTCAAAGGCAAATTTTGTGGGGGATGAGCTGCTTTGTGGGTGAATGTACACTTGTGGTCTGTGTTGACAGCAATGAGGCTGTGTGTGGGCTACAAGCCCTGGCAAGCAGCCATACAATCCATGAGTGCGTGTTTGCACGTCTGTGTCATGGAGAGCACATATAGTGAAGCGTTCCTGTGTGTGCAGGCAGAGAGCGTGTTTGCATCCTGGCTCCCACCCATACCCCTTACTTGAGAGTAAGGAAGGATCACAGAGTTGGAAGGGATCCCAAGGGTCATCGAGTCCAACCCCCTGCAATGCAGGAATCTCAGCTAAAGCATGACGGATAGCCTAATAATAATAATAATAATAATAATAATAATAATAATAATAATTTATTTATACCCCGCCCATCTGACTGGGTCTCCCCAGCCACTCTAGACGGCTTCCAACTAAATATCAAAAACAATACAGCGTCAGACATTAAAAACTTCCCTAAATAGGGCTGCCTTCAGGTGTCTTTTAAAAGTAAAATAGTTATTTATTGCCTTGACATCTGCTGGGAGGGCATTCGACAGGGCAGGCGCCACTACCGAAAAGGCCCTCTGCCTGGTTCCCTGTAACTTCACTTCTCGCAGCGAGGGAACCACCAGAAGGCCCTCGGTGCTGGATCTCAGTGTCCGGGCTGGATGATTGGGGTGGAGACGCTCCTTTAGGTATACAGGACCCAACCTCTGCTTAGAGGTATTTACTGAGGCAGAGAAGACTCAGCAGCAGTAGATGACTTCCTGCAGCTGCTCTACTCAGGCTAGAGGCCAAGGAAAGTGAGGCCAGCCAAGCGAGAAGCAGAGGTCCACGTCTTAAGGAGTCAATGTGCAATTCATTGGAGGTTTTTAAGCAGGTGTTGGAGGCCCAATCTGTCATGGGTGCTTTAGTTGAGATTCCTGCATTGCAGGGCGTTGGGCTAGATGACCCTTGGGGTCCCTTCCCACTCTACAATTCTGTTATTCAATAAATCCCAAGATCAGGGCAAGGAGATCAGAACTACACAGTAGCAACAACATTGTCCCAATGAGATGGCACACCCAATCGCCAAGCTTTTAAAGACTGGGCAAAGCACATTCTTTTCCAAAAGTCTCTTGCCGTGCAGGATTGCTGACCTTGTAAGATGCTCACTGCACCAGGAAGAATGTACAGTGGTACCTCGGTTTACAGGCGCTTCAGGTTACAGACTCTGCTAACCCAGAAATAGTACCTCAAGTTAAGAACTTTGCTTCAGGATGAGAACAGAAATCGTGCGGTGGCAGCGGGAGGCCCCATTAGCTAAAGTGGTACCTCAGGTTAAGAACAGTTTCAGATTAAGAATGGACCTCCAGAACGAATTAAGTTCTTAACCCGAGGTACCACTGTATCTGTTTCTTCTGACAGGAGGGCCTCTGGGCCCTGGGCCACCAAGTTGTGCCTCCCTTTTCTGACTCTGCTTTCTCCATCCCTAGTGGTGGGCTGACACCCTTCCCAGATTCTGTTGCTGCTCTCCTTTCCCCAGGAAGGAAGGAGCGTGGTGGGAGTCCTGCTTCTTCAACCGAGGCAGCCAGATCCTGGCAGGGAGATACACCTCCTTCCTCCAGCCTCTATTCCCCAGCCTCACCTCCTCCTCCACGCCAACCTCCTGTTCCCTCCTGTTCATCCATCCCGGCGATACCTCGGGACTCGCGGCATTTTGCATGCCAGTGCTCAGTTGGCTGCGGCCCACAGTCTGGGTGTCAAGGGCGACCTACCTGTGTGCTGTGTGCAAATGTTCGTGCAGGTGTGGGCACATCTTTTGCAGCAGGCGGGCGTAGCTCGCATCTAGCCTGCGGGCTTCAGCAAAGCTAGAGGATGACTGGTCGGGTTCCAACCCAGCCAGCTACATTCTCTTCCCCCAGTGCATGTGCGTATGGAAAAGAAAAGAAAACATTCCGAGAAGTGGCGAAGAAAAAGGGTGGGAGCATCATTATAATGCGTGATGTTTTATTATGTTTTTATATGTGTTGGAAGCCGCCCAGAGTGGCTGGGGCAAGCCAGTCAGATGGGCGGGGTACAAATAATAAAATTGCTATTTTACAGTGCTACCTCTGGTTGCGAACGGAATCCGTTCTGGAGCCCCGTTCGCAACCTGAGCAGAATGCAACCTGCGTCTGCGCGTGCGCTGGTTGTGATTCGTTGCTTCTGCGCATGCGCGTGACATCATTGTGAGCATCTGCGCATGCGCGAGCAGCGAAACCCAGAAGTAACCCTTTCCGGTACTTCCGGGTCGCCGCGGGACGCAACCTGAAAACGCTCAACCTGAAGCATCTTTAACTCGAGGTATGACTATTATTATTATTATTATTATTATTATTATTATTAGAAAATAATAAGAGCCTGCTGGATGAAGCCAATGGCCCATCTAGTCCAGTGTCCTCTTCTCACAATAACCAACCAGATGCTTGCGGGAAACCTGCAAGCAAGATCTGAGCCCAAGAACAACCTTCTTTGCTGTAATTCCCAGCAGTTGACATTCAGGAGCATTGCTGTCTCTGACCATTGAAGCAGAGCCGAGCCATTGTAGCTCATAGCCGTTGACAGCCTTATCGTCCATGAATTTGCTGGGTCCTCTTCTGAAGCCACCTAGGTTGGTGGCCATCACCGCCTCTTGTGGCAGCGAGTGCCAAAGTTTAACTATGTGTCACATAATGAAGTACTTCCTTTTATTTCCCCTGAATCTTCCAACCCTTCAGCTTCATTGGATATCTATGAGTTCTCATGTTTTGGAAACAGGGAGAAGGATTTTTCTCTGCCCACTTTCCCCATGCCATGTATAATTTAAAAAACCTATATTGGTGCTAGCTCTTAACTCAGCAACTCAACTCTTAACTTTTCTCTAAACTGAAGAGTCCCAAACGCTGCAAACTTTTTCCGTGGGAGAGTCACTCCATCCCCTTGACCATTTTGGTCGCCCTTCTCTGAACTGTGGATCTCTTGACACGCGCACATGGGATCCTGATGCCACTGCCCATGCAGATCTGCTTTGTGCATGTTTGCAGGGGCAGCGCAGGGGTGCAATCTAACCGCCTCCTGCCTTAAAATATTCCCTCTCAAAAGTCAAAACACCTGAAGCGGCTCATTAAGAAAGCAATTAAAATACATTTTAAAAAAACCAGCAAGGGCCACACAAAGAAGCACAACCACACCAAAGGATAGCTCAAGTCGGTAGAGCATGAGAGCATAATTTCAGGATTGTGGGTTCAAGCCCCCCATTGGGTGAAAGATTCCTGCATTTCTGGGAGTTGAACAAGGTGCTCCTTGTGGTCCCTTCCAATTCTATGATTCTGTGATCAGTTGGGGGGGGGGCGCAGGACCAGCATCATGGCAACAGCAGAACAGACCAGCCCTCTTAATTCTTCCCAACCATGCAAAAGAAAAAGAAATCCAAGACACACACACACAAAATCAGTAGTGCCTCAAAAGGTCAATAGCAAGGAGGTCAAGAGAAAACCCCAGGGGGGAGAGAGTTTGAAAGCCAGAGTGCAGAGGTCGGCAAGGATCTGTTCTGTGCGCTTTCTTCCCACCCCTTGTTTAATCCCTGAAGGTGTGGGGGACACAGAGCAGGCCTTCTCGTGTGCAGGCAGGTTTTTACGGGAGGACACAATCTGCACATGCTCAAACCATCAGGCATGCACAGAATTGCCCTGTGCGTGTTGTCTGTGCGCCGCACGGACATGACTTCCAGCAGATTGCGACGGAGCACAAGGGAGGAAGAACGGTGACGCGGTTCAGGTTGTGCTGGGGAAAGGTATTAAATATAGCCCACTGGCTGGGTGATAACAGCATCTTTGGGTGGTGTTGCCAAGCGAGCAGAATCGAGACTCCCCTTAGATCTGTAGAGTTGGTGGGAGGAGAGCACACATCACTCCTGAGCCAAGACGTGCTCAATGCAAAACCTGCATCTTGTCAACATCCCCAGCTGAAAACACACAAAAGCAGGTGCTCTCGCTGTTCGGCGGCGCAGCAGAGAACTGCAGAAACCCAGGATGGTTTTATCACTGCTGTTCTCCACTGCCTCCTAATAGACGTCAGTTGTAAAGAGCAGACAGATTCCAGATGGAGCTGCAGCAATTGCGGAGAGGTGCTTGGGAGATATTGGGGGGGGATGGGGAGAGGGAAGGAGGGGGAAGGGCGAGGAGGAGCATCCAGGCCAGAGAGCTGAGAAACTGCAGGATCAAATGCTGGAAGGGACAGATCCTGGGCCTTGCAACCAGATTAGAGGAGCCAGAAATATCAGAATATAATCTCTCTGCTGTTTTAACAACGAAAATGTCTGGAGGAGGGATGCAAAAATACAGCTAAGGATGGATGAATCTGTCAATTCCGGCTTCTCCTTTTTGTTCCAATCTGATAAGCACATTTTTTTGCAAGCAATTCCCCCACATTTTTGTATGCTTCTCCCCCACAAAAATATGCATTTTTATGGGCAATTCCCCCTACCATGAGCATTTTTGTCCACTTTGGTTCGAGAGGTGCACCGTTTGAAGGATAGCTGCGTTTCAGTTCACATAGTGGCTCAAGAAGTGCAAATTAGGCTGCGTCTCATCAAAATGCAAACAACAACGAATTTCTTCCTCCACCCCTACCCCCGCCATCCGTAGCCAGGACACCACTGCCGACTTCGTATTGACTCGAAGAGAGCACGGAATGGGTGACCGACCCATGCTTGCTGGTGCATGCAAAGCCTAGTTGCATCTCCTCTTTACCAACCTCAGCTGTGCCGCTGAAAATAATTCTGGTGCGCTAGCCTGGGACTTGGGGAGGGATCTAGATAATTGGCTTCCTCTAGGCACACCTGCGGCTGGCTGGCTGCTACCTTCCCAATCACCTTGCCCAGGCCCTCGAATGGACTGCATCACTTCTAAGTGGAGCGTTTCAAATGTTCCCAGTGCACGAAAAGGTCCCTGCACTGAGAAAACCAGCTCAGCGTGCAGGGGCTGGCCTTTGTCCCTGATGTGCTATGCTTGTTCCTTTGGGGTGTTGCTTGCTTTTTAACAGGGGGAGCATTCAGAAAAGGGGTGCAGTATGAAATGGTATGGATTGTTCCATCACCTCCTGCTGTTGTGAGTCCACACACACACACACACACACACACACACACACCATTCTCTTGAGGCTGATCGCTTTACCTTTTGCCAATTTTTCTCCCTGGTTTTTTGGGGAGTGGGTTACAAGAGAGACTCCATTCTCTCCTCATTCCTTCTTTAAAGTCAGAACATTGCACCGGAATAACGCTTTTTACAGCTGTGAAAGAACAGTTTGTTGTTGTTGTTTACTATCTATCCATCTAGCTATCTGTATAGTATAATGGATACTGCCTATCCATTATGTATGTACACACCCACGTACGTATATAATTTTAAGCATTCGCCTCATGTGTTTGTTTATTTGCTTTTAAAGCACAGGGAACAGGGGAGACGGGCTGGGGAAGATACAAGGTGGAAAGGTGGAAAGCAGGGAAGAAGAAAATCCATTTGTTTGAAACCCCCCTTGTCTTTCTCTCTCTCTCCCCGCTCTGCACAGATAACAAGGCCCAGCCATGCAGTCCTTCCGCGAAAGGTGTGGTTTCCATGGCAACCAGCAGAACTACCAGCCGGCATCTTCGCAAGATTCATCACGCCTGGAGAATTACAGGCATCAAAGCCAGGCCGTGCCGCACTTCGAGCGTCAGAGGATGGTAGCGAAGGAGTACTACGGCCAGCAGCAGCCCCAGCCGCCGCCGCCACAGCCCCCCCTGCCTTACCAGGGGTACGGGGAGAACAGCACCGTGGAGAAATATCACAGGGGGAATAAGCAGCTACGCAGCCAGCAACTCCCAGGCCGGCCGGCATCCTTCCCAAATTACGCTGTCCAAGAGAACAGTCCCTATCCGGCCCGTTATTCCGGAGAGGAAGGCCTGCAAGCCTGGGGGTCACCGCAGCAACAGCCGCCTCCGCCGCCGCAACCCTTGCCAGGAGGGGTGGCTAAATATGAGGAGAGCTTGTTGAAAAAGACAGCCGCCTCCTCTGGCACCAGGCAATACCATGAGCAGGCCCCTCAGCTCCCATTCCGAACTCACTCCCTGCACCTCCAACAGCAGCAGCAGCAGCAGCAGCAGCAGCCCACCTTGACCTACCCCAAGCTCCCGAGACAGAAGATCCAGAATGATGTGGCCTCCCCCATGTCGTTCCCGCAGGGCGCCCACTTCACCCAGCATTCCCAGTCCTTCCCGGCCTCCTCGACGTACACGTCCGTCCAGAGCGGGAGCCAGGCCGCACATTCCTACAAAAGCTGCAACGCTCCCTCAGCGCCACCACAGCACGAAAGGACTCTGGGGAATGCTGCCAGCCTGCCCTCTGGGCAGCGAGTCCAGGGCTTACATGGCTATCAGCCTAACCGAATCAGCTACGACCAGCAGCAGCAGCAACAGCAACAACAGCAGCAGCAGCAGTCCATGCAAGGAAGACACCATGCCCAGGAAGCCCTTCACTATCAAAACCTCGCAAAATACCAACATTACAACCAGCCGGGACAGAGCTACTGTCAAGCCGATGCCCCTGTGCGGACTCCAGACCAGTATTACCAAACGTTCAGCCCCAGTTCCAGCCACTCCCCGGCTCGTTCGGTTGGTAGGTCTCCCTCGTACAGTTCAACGCCTTCCCCGTTGATGCCCAACTTGGAGAATTTCCAATACAGCCAGCAGTCTCTGAGCACGGGGAACTTCCCAGCCAGCCTCTCCGACCATAGCCATTTTATGCCTTTGTTGAACCCTTCGCCGACCGACGGGGCGAGCCCGGATGCCCAGCCGCCCGCAAACTGCAAGAGCATGCCGAAGGAGAAAATCCCTGAGAACCTCTTGTCCGATCTCAGCCTGCAGAGCCTCACGGCGCTCACCTCCCAAGTCGAAAACATTTCCAACACCGTCCAGCAGCTTCTCCTCTCCAAGTCCACGGGGATGCCCCAGAAGAAAGGCATCAAGAACCCGCCAAGGACCCCAGAGCAGCTCAAGGGTCAGCACTGCAGCCCCGAAGGCAACAGTTACTCCGCTGAGCAGGCGGGGACTCCCCTTTCAGACCCCCTGAGCACCCCGCAATCGGTCCACGCTGAAACCCAGGATGGGGATTACCTGAGTGGATCTGAGGAGCAGCTGGAAAGGAGCTTCCTTTACTGCAACCAGAGCCGCAGCCCAGCTCGCGTCAACAGCAACTCCAAGGCGAAGCCCGAGTCCGTATCCACGTGCTCGGTGACTTCTCCGGACGATATGTCCACCAAGTCGGACGATTCTTTCCAAAGCATCCACACCAGCTTGCCGCTGGAGAGCTTCACCAAGTTTGTGACCAACGAGAGGGATTGCCCCAGATTGCTCCTCAGCGCCCTGTCTCAGGAGGAGCTCGCCTCTGAGATCATCGGTTTGCAAGATGCTATCAACGAGAAAGCAGACAAAGGCTGGGCCAGCCCCCCTGCTCCAAACAAAGACCCTGACAAATCCCCTTTCCACTTAGAGAACCACAGAACCTGCCTGGATTCCATGGTCAAAAGTCCGTGGTCCAATCAGGGGGACTCAAATGCCCTCGCTGAGCCCTTGAAGTTGGACAAAGCTCTGGGGGGGAATAACGGGAAGAATTTCACAGAGGAAGTCTACAACAACTCCCAGGTGGTGTTTACAACAGCAGAGACGAAAAATACCCTGAAAACGACCAGCTCTGTGGGCTACAATTCCAAACCCAACATCTCGGCTGCCACTTCCAGCTCCGAGGCCACGAGCTTCAGCTGCTACTCAAATGCCACGGCCAATTCGGTGGGTTCTGAAAACGCCATGGAGAACTTTGACTGGCCGGATGAAAACCTCAGCGACACGTGGAAAGAGCTGGGGTCGAGCCTCCAAGGATCAGACCTTTCCAAGAGTTTGTTCTCTGGCAAACTGAGCGAGACGTCCGAGGAGAAAAAAAATGCTTGCTGCCTGAGTCTCTGCGATGCTGAGCAGGCGCCCCAGCAAGCAGAGGGCTTCGATCAGCCGCAGGAGGCAAGCAAGGGAGAGAATCTGACTTACGACGAGGCCACCAGAGCAGACAGTGAGCGATGGCTGGAAGACACCACCAGGCAGTCCTGCTCAGGAGGAGACTTCAGTGAACTCCCCATGATGTCCTCTCCAGACCTGAAAGAATCCGATTTGGAACCTGAAGAGTACTCCTCTTTGTGTGAACTAGCGGCTTCTGAACAAAAGTCTTTGACCTATGATGCTTTTACACCTAAGCCAGCGGAGAACGCCCCGGCCCTCTCCCTGCAAGACACGCCAGGTTCAGCAGAAGAAATGGCAAACGCGGCCGAGAAAGAGAGTGCCACTCCTCCTTCGCACTTATCTGATCAGTCCGTTATCCTCTTGGGCCCAGCCGTTGGCACAGAGACAAAAGTGAAAAGTTGGTTCGAATCTTCCCTGCACCACTTGAAGCCTGAAGAGGAGGTGGCGGGAAGTGAAAACACCCTTCCAGATAAGGCAGAGACGCTGGCAGCTTCGCTGGTGACTAACCAAGCCTCTCTTGAGCAGGTGCCAATAACCTCAGAACCAACATCTAGGGGCAAGAGCCTTCGCAGTAAGAAGGTCCACTGCAGGCTGTCAGGAGGCGAGGAAGCCGTCCAACCCATGTCAAGCCCATGCACGGGCAACCAGGCAGCTGGCATGGTGGCCAGCAAATGCCCAGGTCCAAACAACCTGATTGAAATGCCAAGTAAGAGCGCCCATGGCCAAACTCCCCGGTTTCCAGCAGAAGGCTTGCCAGCGAGGATGTGTACCCGCTCGTTCACTGCGTTGACTGAGCCCAGGATGCCAGATCCTTTGGAAGGTGCAAAGGCCTCAACCCCTCCAGAGAAGTCAGGCAAGAAGACAGCGTGCGTCCTGAAACAGAGAGCCGCTTTCAAGGCTAGGAAGGCCAATGGCAAACCTTCTCCAAAGCCCAGCAACTCTGCTTCCCCTCCGCTCTCAAATTTGGAACAGAGCGAAGACTCTGGTCACAAGGCGAAAGAAGCCGATGGCGTTGAAACGGAAGCCAAAGACCAGCAGTCCATGATCCTTCGTTCCAGGACCAGGACCCAGGAGGTCTTCTACAGCAAGCGGAGGAGAGAGAAGAGTGCCATGGATGCAGGGCTCAAGGAGGGCAAGCCACCCAAGAAGGTTCTGCCAAACAACCACTTCCCCGGTTCCTTCAAGGTCAGCCCCCAAAGCAGGTCTGAGAGGGAGAGCAAAAGGCTAGCACTCCCGAAAGCCAGGCTTGGAATGGGTGGCAAGATGTCCGAGCAGCCGCTTCACAGCCTGAAGAGGAAGTCAGCCTTCATCCCACCGGTTCCTGCGAAAAAGAGGAACCTGGTCCTGAGGAGCAACAGTCACAGCGGCAGCAACGCGAAGGACGAGAAGCCGGAAGCTTCTGCCGGCCTGTTCAAGAGGATGCCGCTGGCCAAAAAGGCGAAGGCTAAGCTGTCCCCTAAGAACTCCTGCGAAGTGGTGCTCAAGTCCCCTCAGGTGAAGGAGAACCCCGACGTCTGCATCAAGATCACCTCTCGGGCCGCCTTCCAGGGAGCGATGAAGACGAAAGTGCTTCCCCCAAGGAAAGGCCGGGGCCTGAAGCTGGAAGCCATCGTCCAGAAGATCACCTCTCCCAACCTGAAAAAGTTTGCCTGCCGAACAGCCACCGTCTCCTTCACCGTCCCTGCCGCCACCTCCCACAGTAATCCCCTCAGCCCGTCCCTGCCACTGGAGAGGGAGCAGGCCTCAAAGAATGCAGGCGCAGCCCCAGCGGCGGGGGAAGCCAGGCCATTAAACCAGGCCTTGTCACAAAAGGCTCCCGCCGCTCCAGCAGCCGAGCAATTATGCAGAAGCCCGAACAACAGATCCTTCAGAGGAAAACTAATGAACAGTAAGAAACTGTCCTCCAACTGTTTCAAGGGTGAGGCCTATTCATCTCCCGAGACGTTGCAGCACAGCGGTGACGGCATGGCTGCCAGCGGCACCGGCCTGCTGCCCAAGAAGAGGAACCGAAAAGGGAAAGTGGCGGCCTTCCGAACGGCCAAAAATAGCCTGGAGAAGTGCCCTCACCTGAGCCCTGCTCTGCTTTATGCATCCAGAGAAAAGGCGGCTGCTGCTGCAGCGGCGGCAGCAGGGAAAGGCGAGGAGGGACAAAGGGAGGCGAAGAAGCCAAAGGCCGAGGACAAAGGCTTCAGCAGCGCTGAGAGCTCCGAGGGGAGGTCCTCGCAGGCCCAGACCAGGGCCCAGAAGCAGCGGGCCAACCATTCCAACTACAACGGCTACACCAAGAGACAAAGGAAGCGGCTCAGCCGCCGCAAGGCCCCCAGCGTGCCCTCGAGGTGCAAGAGCAGGACCAAGAGGCGGCACCCGCAACAGGCTCCCCTGCTGAGCCCGGCCGAGCCCGAAATCCGGCTCAAGTACGTGTCGTGCAAGCGGCTGCGGTCGGACAGCCGGGCGCCCCCCTTCTCGCCGTACGTCCGGGTGGAGAAGCAGGATGAGTTTGTCACCACCTGCACTGTCGTCAACTCTCCCGTCGAAGAGGCCCGGCTGCACAATAGCGAGCGCTCCTCCTCGTCTCCGTCTGCCCAGGCTGGGCTTTCGGGGGCCGCATCCCTCCAGCAGCCGCGGGCCGCCCTGCCTCTGTCGTCCACCATGCACCTCGGCCCGGTGGTCTCCAAGGCCCTCAACGCCACCTGCCTGGTCTGCTGCCTGTGCCGGAACCCGGCAAACTACAAGGACCAGGGGGACCTCTGCGGGCCTTACTACCCCGAGGACTGCCTTCCGAAGAAGAAGTCGCGGCTGAAAGAGAAGATCAAAGTGGAGGGGCTGGGCGAGGAGCCTCCGTCTCCGGCGGAAAGGCTGCTCAAAGCGACAGATAATAATTGTGCAACTAGTACGCCGGGTGGAAAGCCGCCAAGGTTGGACAGTGGCGCTGACTCAGCGAAACACAGCGCTCTCCGCTCCAGTTCGAGGGGGATGTTTAGGAAACTACAAAGCTGTTACTGCTGCGATGAGAGGACAGAGGGAGAGGAGGCGGCGGTGGCGGCAGCAGCAGCCGCAGCCGCCGAGAAGCCCAGGAGGCACGAATGCGGCAAAGCGGAGCCGCCACCTCCAGACCCTGCCGGGGACACGCAGGAGCACTGGGTCCATGAGGCCTGCGCTGTGTGGACAGCTGGGGTTTACCTGGTGGCGGGAAAGCTCTATGGACTGCAGGAGGCAATAAAGATGGCTGCTGACGTGGTAAGAGTCCGCCCCTTAGCGTAAGCTCCGCTTGGAGCAGGCCACGGGCGCAGGCGCCGACAGAACCGCCTGCCGTACGCCAAAAGCCAACACCGCTTTGCAAAAGCAGGAATGACAAGGTTTGGGGTTGCAGGGCTCTGGGGAGGTGGTCAGGGCATCCTAACCAAGAGGCCAAAGCTGTATGATTTGGATGTGTTTGGTTGGGCATTTGGTTCCTACTTGGAAGTTACGGGGAAACCTTTCCTGGAAGAAGCACAGTAGCCCAGTCAACAGTCTGATCTGTCTCACCCCAATGCTGCCTCTTGGCCAACTGTAAATTAGTCCTAGAGGGTTGCAGGGCCCTTGGCTGCTTTTGCCGTTCAGTCTACTTTCAATCAGGTTAATTTTCATGCCTGGGATGAAGAGGTTTGTTGTCATGCCTGGGTAAGGAGAATGCTTCTTCATCAGATCAAATACCAGGGGTCTCCACATTTGCCTTGGGTAGTTCCCCATCTTTTCCCAGCAGACAATGGGGCCTGGGTTTCTTGCTACCTGCAGAGTAGATGTGCCCCTTTTGATACCCATTGCTTAGCGGGAGCAGCATACTGGGGAGGAACAGGGTCCGTGTGTTTGCAGCAAGCGATTCCCCCCAACCCTTGAATCGAATATTGCGCCCCAGGATAAGATGGAGCCTGGCACCATTTTGAGCAGAGCAATCTATGCCTCCCTGTGTTGCTGTTTGTGTTTAAGAAATATGGTTACTCCGACAATGACACCCCCATAGGCTTCCCCTGCATTCAGTTTCTAGTCACCACCAGTGATGATCTGGTTACTATATTTATGGGCTGCTGCCCAAAGACCTTTGCAGTGGCTAATGCACCTGGAAAGCACAAACGTGGGCCTTACAAACGATTGCCTTCTCTGTGCTGCTTGTCCCCAGCATTTGGTATACAGGGGTATACTTCCCTTGTACATGGAAGTTCCATTTAGCCAGCATGGTTACTAGCTCCTGGCAGCTCTACGTTCTGTGCATTCCTTTCATTCATACAAAAGCCGCTCAGGCTAGCTTGGGTCAGTGAAATCTGTGTGCCAATTATCCATTGTACAACAGGGCACCCTCATTTTCCTAGCATCCAAACAGTGATATGTTGCTGCTGCTGGGAAGATGCCATTTGGGGGTTTTGCTGCGTGGCTTCATCCCCTTCCTGCCTTCCTCTACTTATGAAAGCCAAATGAGATGTTCTGAGGGATCTGCGGTTGGCACCCAGAGCAGGACCCCTGTGTCTGATGGTAAGAGGCAACAGGAGGCAATGTCATCACACTCAGAAGTCCTCTGTCTGCAGGGGAGCAGAAGGCAAAGGATTGGGAAGAAGGACCAGGTTACCATGGTGCCATACACCTTTGTTTACTGGGGAGAAGAGGACATGAGGTTCCTGGGCATCCACAGCAGCCATGCATCTCTTAATCCCTGGGTTGTGGGTTCGAACCCCACGTTGGCCAAAAGGTTCCTGCATTGCAGGGGGTTGGACTAGATGGCCCTTGTGGTACCTTCCCATTCTGTGATCTGTGATCTCTCTTAAGAGTTGACCTTTGTCCAGGCCGTTTGGCTGGATAATCTCCCAGCCTTTCGATCAGGAACCTTGGATATCTTCTTCCCTCGCCATTTCACCCACCACCGGTCAACATCGTGTTGTGGTCCAGCACATTCCCAGAAGCGGTTTGGCTTGCGTTCTCATTCTGTGCATGCACCGTACATTTAAAGCGCATGGCTCCCCCCGCAGGATCCTGGCAAGTATCATTTCCCCTTACAGAGCTGCAATTCCCTTTCTTGAGCAGAAGTCACGCGCTTTAAACGTTTGGTCCGCACGCAGCCTCAGTCTGCATTCTATCTGCTGCTAGCCTCTGTTCCCAGGCACATTCTCACATATTATTTGCTCCTCCCACCTTGTCCCTGCTTGCTGCCAAACCATTTTTGCATGAAATTGACAACCCACCTCCTGAGTATTGCAGCTGTACCACTCAACTCGTCATGAAAAGGCTGGTGAGCAGAATCTGAGAAAAATCAGACAGTCTTTACAAGAGATGCTGCGGTTCAGGAAATTACGGACAAGTGGGGCCTTCAACAACAGGCTGCAGCTTGAAGTGTCCCTGTCCAGGATACTCCATTCCATCCCCCTTTTGCCCAGTTGTCCCTTTCCTTCCTCTCCCAGCAGCCCTTCAACATTCTGTGCCCACTGCGTTTTGTTCCCTTGGGCTGACAGTGAGCTGTCCTTGCAGTCTTTGTTTGGTTTCCATTTGATTCAAATGGTTTCATCTTCAAGAACTTGGTTCACACATGGTGCTAGTAAGTCATGCAGTGGACAATGATGATGATTTAAACGTATTTATATCCTGGCTTTCTCCCAAGTTGGGATTCAAGGAGGCTTGCAGCATCTAAAAACATCATTGTAGAGCTCAACATAATAAACATGAACTAGATAAGAGCAATAGTTAAAACACATTGAAAACTGGCGTTAAAATCCAGCCTGAGCTGACAGCAGACCAGCGATCAGCATCACCTGCACCTAAGTTTTCAAAGACCTGCAACAGGAAGGTCTTAGGCTGCTGGCAGAAAGATAACCGAGAGGGAGCCAGTCTAACTTCTCATGGGAGAGAATATGGGATTGCTTATTCTGCAGCCTGCCACTCCAGCGTTCCACTCCAGGTTTAGTGGATTATAGATTATGAGCCTTACGGTGCTAACTCCAGGATGTTTCATGGCTGCTCTTAAATGGGAGGTGTAGCCTCCCGGTGTGAGAACATAAGAACACAAGGCTTGTCTCTTTTAGTTTAAGCTAAAGTTCCACCAAGTCCCACATTCTGTCCTAAGTTGAATGGAAACCTAGAAAGCTTGCCTCCCCCCTTCTAGATCTGGTTCTAGATCTGACATCGTGTTCTACTTCTTTTTAATTTATTTATTTATTTGGTTTTTCAAGTTAAAGTTTTACAGAGATATATCAAACATAAATCATAAAAACAAAATAAAAAAATTCCTTCCAGTAGCACCTTAAAGACCAACTAAGTTAGTTCTTGGTATGAGCTTTCGTGTGCCTGCACACTTCTTCAGATACACAGTGTGCATGCACACGAAAGCTCATACCAAGAACTAACTTAGTTGGTCTTTAAGGTGCTACTGGAAGGAATTTTTTTATTTTGACTATGGCAGACCAACACGGCTACCTATCTGTAACTGGAATCATAAAAACAAGATACCAAGGAATTGCCTGGACTTCCATCCTCCCCTTTGTGGGTCCTATTATTAATCATTTCCTCCCACAGCTTTTATGATGATCCAAATCTTTTATATCTCCATTGTATCCAAAAATCAACCTCAGACTACAAGTGATATTCCAGTCCTACTAACAATTTTAACTGTATACAATGGTCTTTAAGATAAGTTACAATTTTTTCCTATTCCTTGTTAAAATTTTGGTCTTCCTGATTTCTGACTCTTCCGGAAGAAGTCTACTTCTAACCCCACAAATGAGCACTCCACCTTGTCAGGTAGAAACTCTTGTGACTGTGACACCTCAGACGCTTCTTGAACCTCAAGGTCACGTGGCCTTCAAAAGACTGGGATACCTTAGGAGCAGAGGACAGAGGCTACTTCTTCAAGGCAAACTTTTCATACAGCCAGGCAGAGGGCCTCCCCAGCAGTGGTGCCCACCCTTTGGACATAGCTGTCAACGTTTCCCTTTTCTAAAGGGAAATTCCCTTATTCCGAATAGGATTCCTCGCAAGAAAAGGGAAAAGTTGACAGCTATGCCTTTGGAACACCCTCCCATCGAATGTCAAGGAGATAAGTACCATATTTTTCGCCCTATAGGACGCACCGGCCCATAGGACGCACCTAGTTTTTTGGGGGGGAAATAAAGGGGGGGAATTATTTCCCCCCCCCCAGGCATGGGGCTAGGGCAGGGGAAGCACCCAGGCTTCAGCGAAAGCCTGCATTTGCCCCATAGGACGCACACACATTTCCCCTTCATTTTTGGAGGGGGAAAAGTGTGTCCTATAGGGCGAAAAATACGGTAACTATACAATCTTTAAAAGACATCTGAAGGTAACCCTGTGTAGGGAAGCTTTTTAATGTTTTATCATGTTTTTATATATGTTGGAAGCCGCCCAGAGTGGCAGGGTACAAATAAATTATTATTATTATTATTATTATTATTATTATTATTATTATTATCCTCTCAAAAAGCACTTCCTAGTGCTGCATGCATACATTTAGAAAAGCCAAAGCATTACCGAAAACCTCAGAGGAATCTGAAGCAATGGCAAAGTGAAAAAGAAACATCAGCAAGACCAGGACCTTCCCTACCACTAGGCAGGCTAAGGCAGCTGCCTCAAGGTGGCACACGTTGCAGAGCAGCAGCGGTGAGGTGCTAGAGGTGGCATAGCCTGCCATGCGCCCCAAGAGACCCTCCTGCCCACCAACAGTGCTGAAGCACATCGACACCATATGTTTAAAACACATGGCTCCCCCAGAGAATTCTGGGAACTGGAGTTCTCCCCGGCATCCTTAAACTACAGCTCCCAGAATTCTCTGGGGGAAGCCAAGCTCTTTAAACCGATTGTGCAGATGTGGCCTATGTCCATAAGGAACTCAACGACCTGTGAGTGAGTCAAGCAGGCAGTTCTAGCTGAAACCTGTGGCATTATCTTCTATTCAGGAAGATTATTAAAGGCACGTCGAGGTTCGGGTTTTCTTTGTAAGCCCCAAATCCATGCCCCTTCCCCCACTGCTTTTTTAATAAACTTTAAAAAACCCTTTTTTCTTTGCTTACTGGGTAGCTGAGCCTGCTGCAAAGTGCAGAGCCAACAAGGCCCCATCCAGCCTCCATCTTCACTTGCACACAGGCGCTGCACACATTTATGTGTTGTGGTCGTGTGCCCTTCCAGGTCCTTCTACGTACCTTGCAATGCCCCTGCTTGCTTGCACACATGGAAGTTTGCTTATTCCAAGGTAACAACCCCTTGGATGTTTTTGCTGTTCAGGCTTTTAGCTCGCCTTCTTCCCGTCAGTCATGCAATGTGAATGCTGTAGGACTTGCAATGGCCAGAATTTATTTCTTAAGGACTCAGAGCTGTTTACAACAATTGTACATAAAACCCTGCAATAAATGCCATTAAAAAAAAATTTAAAACTGCAAAACAGCTGTTCTGGAAAGATGAATTCTTCGTTGCCTGCATAGGACTGATGGAATGGAAAAGTTTTCGGCCGTTTTCTACTGAAAGTAGAAACAGAAGGTGCCTGCTGAACCGCTCTTGGCAGAGCATTATTCCACAAGACTCATCCAAGGACACTGAAGGACACTTTCAAATGAGCCTTACCTGCCTGGAGGATGACCAACGATGCTCCTGCAGGTGATCTCAGTGATGGAGCTGGGATACAACAGTTCAGGCGGCCTTTGAGGTTCCCTAGACCTGAGCTGTTCAGGGCTTTGTAGATTGATACGAGGACCTTGAACCTGGATCTGCAGTAGCAGATGAGAATGCTTACATGCATTGCAGAATCCTCTCTGCTGCGCAAACGATGGTCAGGCACCAATGAAACTCACCTTAAGCCCGGTAGGAGAACAGTATGTGATCTTAACCTCCGATTCTCGTGACCAAGAGCTCTGTGCATGCACAGATTTGACGGAGACAGAATTTATTTCAATAGGTTTATGCATAGAGGCTGGGCTGAATGTTCATTATCTATCACCACTAGGCCACAAGGTGAAGTGACCTGTGGGAGGATAGATGAAGGCAGGCACTGGGACCTGAATGATACATTGAGATGGCTAGTTGGGCACCAGTTGGTCTGCATTCCAGGTTGCAAAATGTATTATTGAGCTGTGTTGCTTCAGTGCTGGCTGGCATCATCTGCTTGTTTTGTTCCCAGGTCTGGACCTGTTTCTCAGTTACCGTTTCCCACCTTCTGCTTCTCTGCAGTGAGCCATGTAAATTTTGATTCTGAGTGTGTATGACATCATCGTGCGACTTGATCAGCAAACAACAACAACATATATTACATCATTCATAGAACTGTAGAGTTTTTGGGGATTCTGAGGATCATGGAGTCGAACCCTCTGGAATGCAGGAGTGGGCAGCCACCCCATACAGGGATCGAGCCCACACCCTTGGCATGACCAGCACCATGCTCTAACCCAGGCAAAGGCAAACTCGGCCCTCCAGATGTTTTGGGACTACAACACCCATCATCCTCAGCTAACGGGACCAGTGGTCAGGGATGATGGGAGTTGTAGTCCCAAAACATCTGGAGGGCCAGGTTTGCCTATGCCTGCTCTAACCAACTGAGCTATCCAAATCAAAACAAACAGCAGCAAGGGCAAGGGAGGAGGGAAATGGTCGTGACAAGCAGCTCCCAGAGAAGGAAAGGGGTCACAATGATGCAACACACAACACACATAAAATTGTGGCATTAGTGTTGGGATAAGTGTTGCTGTCGTTCATATGGGGGCTAACCACCTACGACAGGCTAGGGCTGCGTAATAAAATTCACTTTCTGTCCCACAGTGGCAGGATGAGAATCAGCACTCCCTCTTGAGAGAATATAGAAATGTGTGTGCGATTGGGGCAGGGAGAACTATCTGGGGGCACAACTAACAAGGTCCACCTTCCCGCAAGCAACAGGGAAGCATGTGCCCTAAGGATGACCTCCCTGCCGAAACGGAAGTTGCTAACTAAAGCTACCTTTGTAAAACCAAACAGCCATGATGCTAGATCTCATGGGGTCCTCTTTTTTCCCTTTTTCTTCCCCTCGCCTGCTGACCGCAGAGATGCTCCAGTTGTCAGCAAGTAGGAGCAACCATTGGCTGCTGCCATAAGGGGTGTGCCCAAACCTTTCACTACATATGTGCCATTGATACAGGTAAGATTCCCACTGGGAGCAACAGATTTTGCATCACATGTCAGGTTCTGGGGCAGGGGAAGATGGAAGTACTTCACCTTTTGTCTACTATAGAATACACTCGCAGCTAAGGAAACTTCTTCATTTAGAACAAAATACAGACATAACTTGGAAGTCAAACGGAATCCATTCTGGAAGTCCATTCGACTTCCAAAATGTTCGACTTCCAAGGTGCGGCTTCCAATTGGCTGGAGCGTCCTGCAGCCAGTCGGAAGCTGCGGAAGTCGCACTGGACATTCAGCTTCCGAAAATCATTCAAATGCCGGAACAGTCACTTCCGGTTTTCAATCATTCGGGAGCCGAAACAGTTGAGATTACAGGGGTTCAGCTTCCGAAGTTCTATTGTACCTGACACACAATTTTTTTCAGTGCAAACAGCAACTTGAAGAGGAGGAAATTCAGGAAAATACAGTCAACCCCACCCCACAACTCCTGTTTGGGGTTTTATATATATATATATATATATATATATATATGCTTTCGTAGATTTTCACGGGTACAGGAATGCAGGTTTTGGTGTCTTCGGGTGTCTTCCCGTGTAAGAGTTGGGGTGTCTAGGCGACGTTTCGACCTCGTCGAAACGTCGCCTAGACACCCCAACTCTTACACGGGAAGACACCCGAAGACACCAAAACCTGCATATATATATATATATATATATATATATATATATATATATATATGAGAGAAATCCTGACCTCAGACTTCCAACATCATGTGTCAACATCTGAACCTGCAACATGTGATGCATTTTTTAAACATTTAGCCAACTTTGCCTCTTACTCTCCTTGATCTGGTTTGGTTGAGTCTATCTCAGCTATAAATGAGCCTTGCAGGTGTGGCTGCAGCAAACAAACTTCTCAATTAATTACGGTTTCCCATTGCACCCAAATCAAAGAAACTCCAGTTAATGGCTTTGGAACAAGTCCCAGGATATTACGGCATCTTCAAAGCACAGATTCACATCTTGGCTTGTCCCAAAGCCATTAACCATCGTTTCCTGTTTCAAACAAAATGGGGGGGGGGTGTCTGTAGTTCAGATGTAGCCAATGTGGGGCCCTCCAGATACTGCTGGACTACAACTCCCATCATCCCTGACCATTGGGCATGCTGGCTGGGACTGATGGGAACTAGCCACCACAACATCCTGAACACAGCACATTAGTGAACCCTGCTATAGTTAATGGAAGAATTCCCCACGTGTTTCTTGACTTGCACAAACGGGTGGCGTGGATTGCATACAGCCACAATGCTAATTCACATCTGGGCATACTATACCAAGATATGGTTATCTGAATTCTCTCTCTCTTTTCTTAAAAAAAGACAGCAATCCCCTTTTTTAAAAAAGGACATTGAAAACTGGAGTGGTGCCCCTGGTGCAACCTATCGCAGGCCAGGCTGTGCTCCCAAACCAGCTGTTGGTCACTGCTATTCTGCAGGATGCAGGATGTCATCTATCCTTCCATGGAGGACCTTAAGGTCCATAAATTGCAACACCCTAGAGGTCCCGGGCCCTAAGGAAGTTAGATTAGCCTCAGCCAGAGCCAGGGCCTTTTCAACACTGGCCCCGGCCTGGTGGAACGCTCTGTCTCATGAGACCAGGGCCCTGCAGGATCTGATTTCTTTCCACAGGGCCTGTAAGACAGAGTTGTTCCGCCTGGCCTTTGGCTTTGGCCCTTTTTCTTTTTTCCTTTCTCCTTCTGTGATGGAACTCCTATTTGGGGACTTCCCTGGCTTTTTTCTGGCCCGTGTAGGACCAGTCTGGATAGTTAGCCTTGGTGAAGACTTGACGTTTTCATCCCCAAAAAAGTTTTTGATTTGAGTTTCTACCGAAATGAGACTTCATTTTAATGTTTTAATGTTATATTTTAATCTTGTTTTTTAAGTTGTATTTCAATCAATTATTTTATTTTGGGTGTTAGCCGCCCTGAGCACGGTCTTGGCTGGGGAGGGCGGGGTATAAATAAAATTATTATTATTATTATCTGCCCCGGCCACCACTCTTAGTTTGCCAAGGGAGAGAATGCAGCCATTGATCATCACAATACAAAGATGGCTGAAACCCACCAAGGGTTCAGTAACAAAACGGATTGGAGCGGGGAGAAATTGCAATCCCGGCCCCACCCTTTTTGCTTGAAGGGGCCTGGTTTTGAGGGTTGCAAAGCATGCTTTTAAGAGTTGTGCATGAGAGGCCACGTTAGCAGAGAAGGTTGGGAGGGAAGGTAAAACAGGGAAAGGAACACTGGCCCCTAATGAATGTGATGAGTTTTGAGTGCAAGACAGGGATCCCCATTCACTACTGCTCCTCTGCTCTGTTTGCAGGTTGTTTGTTAAGTGAAGAGACCTTCTTGCTGAACTGCCCTAGACATAAGGTAGGTGAGCGGACCTTCAGCAACAAGGGGAAATCTCTGGGGGTTTGTTGCTCTCTGCACTCCTGGCTGTGGCCATCAGGAGCTGCCTTCCACTAAATCAGACCAGCGTAAGTCAGCAAAACTAAGGATGGTCAACTGGCTGGCAGAGGCGCTCTGGCAACGATGCCTTCTCAATTCCAAGCTTTTTAGAAACAGATACACCCGGAATTTGAGTCTGAAGTTTTCTGTGTGCAAATCAGGTTCTCTGTCCCGGTTCTGTGGCCCAGGGGGTGAGTTTCTGCGCTTGAGATTCTGCACAAAGTTGTACTAGATGCAGAAATCAACAACCTCTTAGGCGCTCAGATTGCTTACCTTTCTTCTCCCCTGCCCTTCCTTTAAAAAAGAAAAAAACAAGTTTCTACTCCTTAAATTTGCAAAGATTGCCTTGGGGAAACTCTGTAGGCATTGCCAGTTGAAATCCCAGAAGTCAGGGACAAGGCTGAGTAGAATTTCCATGATGTAATTTCTCTGCCCCTCTCTGTTCAAGTTCACAATCCTACACAAGTCTACACAGTATTAAGTTCCATTGAGTAGCGCACTGAATGGCTCAGTGATAAAGCTGCTATTTTATATGCAGAAGGTTTCAGGTTCAACTCTAGCATTTCCAGGTATGGCTGGGAGAGATCCCTGTCTGAAATCCTGGAGACCAGCTGCCAGTCAGAGTCTGCGTAGTGTAAGGATGGGGTAGAAAAAAAGATTCAGTTTACCATTTAAAGGTAAAACTACTTTTTGCACTACCCAAACAATACACACAAACCGAACCAAGACAGAGCTGCCTTTGGAATTCACGCCTCTCCAAATTTTGCGTTGAGGTTCTCCAGCCAAGTAACGTGTACAAAAATGAACATAGTAGTAACATAGTAAGGAAAAGTGTGCATAGAAATGCTCGCGAAAAAACTTACAAAAATACATTATAGCGGGAGAAATTGCCGACTAGCGTGTACACTAGGGGGAAACTGCCTACGAAAACATATGTTTTGTTTGTGGTATTGCCTTGCAAGACTGCGAGTTATTTCTCAGTTTTTATTATTAGTCATTAAATTTGTATACCGCCCTCCATCTGTAGATCTCAGGGAAGTTCACAACACAGAAATACAAGATTAAAAAAGCACACAAAATACATAATAAAAACAAGAAGAAAAACAAACAAACCCATACCCCCCTCATTTGTGGAAATTTCACTTGGGGAAATCTCATTTAAAAAAAAAAGTGTTAGGAGTAATTCACACTTAAACCCTGGTGACTTTTCATGAGGACTCGTTTTTTTAATTTAAAAAAAATGGCAAACTGGTATGGAAATGTGCAGAACTGGACAGAAGATTGGGAAAATGAGAAACTGAAGTTCGCCCATCTGTAGTGTAGACGGTGCTCAGCTGGTAGAAGGCAGTTCCTGCCTGTTCCAAATGCCCCTTCCTCCCAGGAACGCAGGGAATAAGTTTGCAGCATTTTGCTTTCCTCTGCACAGAAAGGGTTACGTTGGCAGAGGATTCCGATGTGTCTCTCTCTGGGTGCTTTATATGCACGGACACACATGCTGGCAGCAGGGGCCGTGCTGCTATCTTCCCTATCCAGGCAATTGGAGCTGCCACCTGGCCAGAGCTGGCAACGGCACCTGGCATCTCCTGGCAGCAGCCAGGATCCCAGCACCCTGGCAGGTCCCATGGCTGATGCCTGCCCTGGGTTTCCCTTAATTTATTCTATTTTTTACCCCCTGGCTAATCACTCCAAACAGCCCCAGGCAGCTGGACCTGGCTACCCATTTAATTCCCTACAGTGCCTCCAACCTAAAACCGCTCTGGGGTATTGTGATAAATTAAACAGCTGGCGAACCACTAGGTTCAGCTTCCTGGAGCACAGCCACCGCCCCTAGGTGAGCCTTCCAGAGCCCTCGAAGGAAGGGGTGCACCATATGACACATCGCCCAGGGCCTTCTCAAACCCTCCGCATGACCGGAGAAGATCAGGCTGGCTTGACCACAATTTCATCCTCCTGGCCAGCTGCCAGAACAGAAGGATGTAGAAATGTGTGTGCCCGGGCTGTGTGGGTTTGCATGTTAACATTTGCATTTGTTTTTCCACTCTCCCTAAGAATTCGGTGTGTTTTTTTTAAAGTTGGAAGAGGGGGGCACTTTGCATGTGGCTCAAAGCGCTCCTGTCCTTGAAACTGACGTGTTTTGGAAACTGCTTCCTTTCGGAAAAGGAGGCACTGTGCAGTGTCTCTGCCCCTAGACGCTTTAAAATAAACACCACACACTCTGCCTTGTTCTGCTCAGGACAAAGGAAATGCGAGTGGTTCTTCAGCATTAGGAGAAAGGTCCTTCTAACTCCAGTTTTCAGGAGTGGTGAACCAGAAGCCTTTGGGAAGCCCTCGAGCAGAGAATGGAAGTGGTATATTCCCACTGTTGCAGCCTAGAAACTGGTTTTCGGGGATATGCTTCTGACTATCAGGGCTCTGTATTAGCAACATGACTAAGGCTGCATACGCAGTACATCTTTAAAGCACCTTCAAAGCACATTTTTGCACCTCTAAAGAATTCTGTGTGCTTAGTTTGAGGTTGATGGGAATTCTGTGTGAGGGGGAAACTACAGCACCCAGAATTCCTTGAGGGAAATAATGTGCTCTAAAGGTACATTGTGTATGCAGATTGATAAATCTGTCCCAATTTTTTTTTAATCTCCTCCTCCTCCTCCTCCTCCACAAATTTGTCTAATCCCCTTTCTAAACCTGTCTAAGCCAGTCCACATCCTGTTATGGCAAACGCCGTGACTTAATCATGCCTCGCGGAAAGACCTTCTTTCTTTCATCCTCCCTGAATATCCTTCCCATCAACTTCTCTCGGTGATTCAGAGTTCTAGTATTAGGGTTGCGGGGTGGAGGGAACTCTGCGTGTGTTCAAACCCTGCGCTCTCAGTCCGAGCAGCCGGAAACTACTTTGGGCAAAACAAGTAGCAGCAACCCTCTGGGCCAAGGGGAGCTCAGGCACCTCTCAGCTCCAAAGGCTGCCTTCCTCCTTGGCTTGAAGCTGCCAGCCTGCCTGCCATCAGGATTAGGCCTCCGTGGCGCTAAGGCCAGCACCCAGAAGTCTTTGGGTGGCTGTTACCCACATCACAGCCAGCTCAGCTCCCCAAACACGCCTGTCTGCCTCTCAGGAGCGGGTTTGCATGCCCGACGCCAGCGGCGTTAGCAGTATTCCTCTCGGCAACTTGTGTTTGCAAGCAACACCCTCTCTCGCCTCCCATCCCTGTCAGGACGGGGAGCAAGCTGGCCACGGCTGTGGAGAGGCGGACGCCATTCCTTCACACCGCCTGCTGCAGTTCCTGCCACGTCCTATTCCTCCTCCTCCTTCCCCACCGTCAAGGAAACAGGAGACAGCCTTTTGGAGCAAAGGCCTTTTGTCTTGCCTTAGTAACCGCTGACCAGGCCTCTGACATAATTTAATCACCATGGCGAGGGCTTCCTGCCTTCTCCCCCTTCCTCCTCCCCACCCTCCCAACACCACGCCAAGGGTTGCACCTGGTTATCTGCAATTTGAAGCAGACGGTGCTGTGTGAGAAGGAGGAGAGAGGGAGACCCAGATGGGGATCTGGGGAGGCAGGCTGGCAGGCATTCCTGAGACAGAAAATCGAGAGGCTGAGGGGGTCTCTCCCTTGTCAGTTCAGGCAGGAAAGAAGTCCAGCGGCTGAACATCATAGGCCTCACCTTGACCCCCACCCCACGGCAGCCATTATGAGCCTGACCTGTTTGCAGGGGGCGGGGGTCTCCCTACACACACACACTCCCCTCTGCAAATCTGACAAAAGCTACAGTCCACCTGGAATTCCACCGACTTCCACAAAGGCATGGGCCTCAAAGCTTTTTTTATAAAAAAAAAATACTTTTAAAACAAGGAGAATCAGAATGCCCTTCTTCCTTTGTTTTCCCTTCCCAGTGAATGTGCGAACCCATTAATTTGGAGAAGGGGCTTAATGAAATCTGCAAGCCCCTCTGCCAATTCCTTCCTCCGTTTTAACCAAGCCAGTACACACACACACCCAAAAAAACTTTTTTAAAAGTAGTTGAAAGTAAGGGCAGTGGCACTCACAGCACCCCTCTCCATATTGTTATTCAAGCATAGAGTCAGACTATTCTGTCTGTCATAAATTTCCCCTTCAGATTAATTTGTGTTTGCGTGCAGCTTCTGTGAAGACCTTTTTCCATATGTTCTATTGTTGCTTTGAAAAGTTAAACAAGTTGAACATAGAATAGCCAGCCCCACAAAGCCTCTGCCGGGAGTTGCTCCTCACAGGACTGTGGTGCTTAAATCTCTACACCCTTTTATCTTTGCATTTCTCGGCCTTGTGATGCCTACGTTGTCATAATACTTTGAATTTGCACAGCACTTTTCCTAAGCGTTCAAAGCACTACATAAACCTTATCCCACATGCAACCCTTACAGCCACCCTATAAGGTAAGATAGTAGTTTTTGTCAGCTGGGATAGCTCAACTAAGTAGAGCATGAGGCTCTTGATCTCAGGGTCTTATGTTCAAGCCCCATGTTGGGCAAAAGATTCCTGCCTTGCAGGGGGTTGGACTAGATGACCCTTGTGGTCTCTTCCAACTCTACGATTCTGTGATTTTATTCTCCCACACCGCCTCCTTGTATGCGAGCAGATGGTGGAGGGGGCAGGCTGGAGTTTAGAGATAAGGAGCCTCCCTTGTTTATCCATAGCTGGGATGAATTTTCAGTCAAGGACACAGCAACTCACATGGGCCAATTCACATAGTGCAGTTTTTAAGAGTACAGTTAAGATGTTTGCAGTATACGCTTGGAAAAGTAAATTGGAACAAACTTGTGTTGGCCCTCTAGCCTTTCCATGCGGCCCTCAGAACTCTCCCCAAGCCAACCCTTTACCAGCCCTGCTCCTTGGGTGGTTTTGCCTGGCCAGAATGTGTCCTTGGGCATTGACAATGCCTCTTGCTTGCCTGGCCCAGAGGTTGGCAAGGCAGGCATTGCTGGGTGTAAAATCCTCTGCCTTTTGCATGGCTGGGAACACAGCCAATTGCCCAAAGGGAAGAGACACAGGCAGCTCCACCCCCTTTCCCCTCTGGCCCTGCCCTCCACCAGCACGCAGCAGAAGGAGGGATGCCTGCCTGCCTGCCTGCAAGGGGATACAGGCCTTGGGCGCCCCTTGCGCACTATCTGAGGCATCCCCCAAGCGTGCCACTGCTGCAATGTGCAAAAATGCCCCTGATCTCCATTAGCGGCTACGCAACATTGGCTTCTTGGCTGCAACATCCATTCTATTTTTACTTTAAAAGGGGGGAGGGGAGGAGGGAAAAACCCCAAACCCCTTTCCTTCTTCCTGCCTGTTTCCTATTTTTGCCGTGTGCATTTTTATGCCTGCACACAAATAGCACACGGGAGGCTGCAAAGCGCTTGCGGTGTCAAGAGTGGGGTGGGGTGCGAAGTCGTGGGCGTCTGGCAGGCCCGGGGGGCTCGCGGTACCAATTAATGCAGGCCAAGCGGAAGAAGGCGAGGGCGGGGGGGGGGCAAAGGAGGGGGGGTTAGGAATAAGACACCCGGGAACTCTACCGGAGAGAAGCTGGCAAGGCAAGTGCTATTGTGAGCTCGGCTCCACAGCAGCCAGCTTGCGCGAGAGATGGATGCGTTTTTTGCTGCCCCCTCGCGATGCGTAAAAACCACCAGACTGGATTCCTTAAAAAAAAGGAAAGGAGGGAGGGAGGGAGGAAAGTCAGGGGAGGGGGCCATAAACACATCTCTGCAGACTGTCAAGGGCTGTGCTTTTATTTATTTATTTTATCCGGGGCTGCGGGAGGCGCACGGCGAGCCTTAGCAACATGAATTATTCCCCATGAATGAACCAAGGGAGTCCTCTAGCTGTCAGCCACCAGCCCGGGCTGCGTCAAGACCACCGGGCTGCCCCCGCCCGCCAGCCAATCGGCGGCCACAAAAGCCCGGACCGGATTTATGGGGGGGGGAGACCTGGTGCGGGTGGGGGGGCGTTAAGCGTTGCTTATATGGGCTTATTATATTATATTTATGCCTTTGGAGGTGCAGAAAGGGGCCAGCTGAGCAAAGGATAAACCCACCTTTCGTTCTCTTTTTATTTTTATTTTTATTTTTTTGCAGAAGCAGCCGTTGTAATGCGGAGCAGGGAAACCCGTCGCCTCCACCCGGTCGCCAGCCTCGGGCAGCGGCTGCAGCCAAGATGAACTCTGCAGGGGAGAGGCAAAGCGAATGTATTTCGGCCCGGTTGCCCGACCCTCCAGCCCATCCGCCCTCCTTTGCAATAGTACTCTAGGATGGGGACCCCCCGCCCCGGCCGCCGCGCGGAAGAGCCCCTCGCTCCAGCTCGCTTAGGTGCCTGCAGTTTCTCACCGAGACGACACCCCACCCCGGAAAGGCACAGAACTCCAGCCCAACTCCTAAGCATCTCCCGGCGTTCAGCCTGGGGGGGGGGGCGCAGGACCTCGGCTCCGGTTCCCGATCTCCTCCTCCTCTGGCATTTCCCAAGAGCCTCTCCAGGTTGGCACCGAAACCAAAACCCACTTGCAGGTTCTGATCCTCGCTGCACCTCCTGCCCTTCTCTTGAAAGCAACCCAGAGCCGGTTCAGGAGAGAAGAGAAACTCCGGCTCCACGTTTTCATTCCTCCTTCCCCGCCTCCCCCGGTTCCCCTACTTAGGAGCTGTAACCAATACTGATAAGCTAACATCTTCCACCTGGGACACGGCTACTGACAAAACCTGGCCTGGAGTTTGTTAGGGGGTGGGTTTCTTTTTCTTTTTTTCCCCTCCAACCCCCTCTCCCTTTTGCGTTTCTCCTCCTCGCAGTGAATCTCGAGGCTCTTACCTGCGCACCACCCTTTGGAACTTGCAATCCTTCGGCCAGATTTCATCGGAAATCTGAAATCCCAACAGCACCGGTCCGAGTTCACCTTTCCAGACTTTCTCCGCACGGGAAAGGTGCGGGCGAGGGGGGAGGCCAGCCGGGGAGAAAGGCTCCTGCGAAGCATCCCGCCAGGTCGCCTTGCCTTTCTCCCCCAGACGCCGGACTCTCCGAGCCCGCCTCGTCCTCCCCCTCCGTCTCTTTTTTCTGATCTGATCTATTTTTGCCTTCAAACCTCATGGTGTGTGTGTGTGTGTGCGTGTGCGTGTTTGTATATATCTGTGATCAGCTTGTAAAAAGAAGCGCCCCGATGTTTTTTGAAACAATGCCGCGTTGCTTTGGTTCGTTTGCTCCTTCGTTTGGCTTTTGTCCCCCGTCCTCCCCTCGCCGCCCCTCCCTCCTTCCCTCCGACCCCATTTGCAGTCCCCATCTGGGTCCGAGTCGACCCCCATCTCGGCCCTCCTGCCCAGCGCGGAAAAGGCGGCTCAGGCACCCAGGAAGGTCGTCTTGGAGAAAAAGTAGCTCGGTTCGATTGGGATTCGCCCCCGCCATTCACCAGCAGCGAAACTCGCGAGGGAGCTTGCAGGCTCTGCGGGATTTAAAGGAAAGGGGGAAACGAGTTTCGCGGAACACTAGCGACGTTCGATCGGGGCGGGAGGGAGAGTTTCGCACGCCTCTGCCGGCCTGCGCAGGGGTTTCGCCACACTTTCCAAGCAGATTCCCCGCTGGGTTTCACCGACTCCCAAACGCACATTGGCGCTTCTTTGGGATGGGAATATTTCTCTGTTCCTCTGGGTGGTTTCTGGGAACAGGGCACATACAGAGACGGTTGGGCACACTCCTCCCTCCTGGTGCTTTAGCCATGCCAATGCATCTCACCTTCCATTGGAGTTTGTGGCAGGCGTGTCCAGAATTTGAGCAGATCCTGGCTCGGCTCAGGCCCAAGGCATTTCCCTTCAGCGCCTGACCCGGATGGGGAGCCAGGCACTGCACCCGACTCAGAAGGGACCCTGTTGCTGCCTCCCCAAACCTGTTAAATGATTCCAACCCAGAGCTGCCTCTCCGCCTTTTTAGCAGCTGAAGCTTTTCCTGGTGAAGTGGGGAGGGGGGAAAGCTTCCACCATACACCCCCATTTCACCCTAGCTCCTGCTAAAGGGAGTCCGGCATGCCTGTGGCAGTCGGTATGCCTTTAGGGGAAGCAGCTCTCTCTGGACCTCACCGTGTGCCACCAGAACCATGGTTTGAGCCACCGCCAAAGGACCAGTAAGCCACCCCTCCACACGCCTGAGGATAAGGGTTAGATCACAGCCATGGTTTGCAGAGGGCTGTGAAAACTCATGTAGCATAAGATAAGTCTCTTGGGAAGCAAAGGTGTCGCTCACTTGAGGTGGCACCATCTTCCTTGGAGATGGCCTCCAGACGGGCTCAACCAAGTGCCACAGACCTCTTCTTTGCAGCTGGGCCCAGTCCAAGGCCTTCCGTCAATGGGCTTGCACACCAACACACATCATCAGTTTGTTCCATCCCATAAGCAGGTTCTCACTTGTCCTTTCAACGATGTCCACAGGGCAGCTTCCCACATCTTTGGTCCAGGACTTTGATGAGACCAGAAATGTGGACAGCAATGCCTAAAAAGGCAGTGGGGGAGGATGGGAGAGAGGCTTCTAGCGTAAGTTTGAGCACTTACTTCCTTTGCACAGAAGCTGAGCTGTGGTTGCACCTGCCCGGTTTTTCCCCCTGTGCATACATGCAAGCATAGCCAATAGGGCACCTTCCAAATGATGCTAACTGCAACTTCCATCATCCCTGACGGGGGTTGGTGGGAATTGAAAGTCCAGCAACTTACGGAGAGTTCCCACATTAGTTACTCCTGCTTTTGAGGGTGTCCCCTGAACAGAAGGGATCTTAGAGGACTCTTTCTGCTTAGCTATGAAATCAGAACACCCGACTACACAGCTCCAGGGTGGAAAGTTAGCCTGGAGGGGAGCGTTGGTTCAGTATTCTGGTTGCAGTCGCCCGTGGAACAGCTGTATCATCTCCCCGCTTATTAACAGGACCCAGGAATTAACAGGTACAGAATATGTGCAAGGACCGTGAATGTGCTGCTATGTTTCGAAATTCCATATTGGTGTTGCCCAGTCCAGAAAGAGGAGTACATCTGGGCCCTCTCTGCTCCCATGAAGCTCTCATGTCTACCCATCCAATGGGATCAGTAACAGCATCCTGTTGGCTTCCTTTGCCCTGTTAAGAGAGACCATGCAGATTCACGCTTGTAACCTGTCTGTTTCATGGTACCCTGCGCTCTCTGCCATCGCCATTGCTACTCTCGCAGCTTGCCCCGCAAGGTTTGGCTGGCCTGTTTCAGAAGCACACCTTATGAGGGCAGGCTGGGAAAATCCCTGTCCACCCCACCCCATGCCCCGCCACCCCCCACCACACGGCATCGTGACCCCGACGATCTTGGCTGTCTTTGAATAGCATCCTGTACATAATGACTGTAAAATGGCGAATCGTGTGTATTATATATTGCCTCATTCTATAGTGTATATATATGTATACATATACATATATATAATATATATGAAAGACTGTAAATGTTAAAACTAGTGTTCTTATTTAGTATATTGCTTCACACTGAAGATTGTGTGTAACAAGCTGTTTCTAAAAGAAGTTTATTTTCCTTAAGAGTTAAAAAGAGAGAAAAAATCAGGTCATTGCATTCAAAAACATCAATAAAGATTCAATAATTGTTTTGGATGTTTGCAGAGTCCCCTAGTAAACTATTTTTCTGCCACCCCCATCCATTGAGGGAGTAAGGATAGATTAACCAGTTGCTCTAATCACCCAATTCAGTAGGTGCCCAATAAACTTGAGCCAATCGCCTGCCAATCCAATCAATTCAGGCATCCCTCAGTCCAAGGTAGCGTACTAGGCTCCCCTAGAAAATCCTCACACCTGAGACCTACGATAGCAAGCCATCGATCGGAGGAAAGTGTCTCTTTGCAGGCAGAGGAAGATTTGAAACAGCAGCAGCGTAACAGGTACGAGGACTGCAGTGCAGATTTCAAGGTCAGGATGGGAACGAGAGAGGCAGCCTGTGCGCAGACATGTGAGGGTGTGCGTGAACATATACAGAAACCCGCCAGAGGAAGAACGATGCTATATGCATGGTCCCCACTGGTACCCGAATAATTGACCACCAAGGGACCTGACCAGCATCTCTGCTTGGAGGAAGGAGAAGATGCCCATGCAACAGCGATCACATCCACTGTTTTAACTAAGGGATGTGGAACCTGTTGCCTCCTAGTTGTTGGACTACAACCCCCATCGCCCCTGACCTTGGGTTCATGCTGTCTGAGGCTGATGGGAGTCGCAGTCCACAGGAACTGGAAGACCAGAAGCTCCACACCCTTGGTTTAAACACGGAAGGTGCGTTCACACATCTTCGCTACTCAACAACTATACTACCAAAGGAATATGTGCACAGGCTATTAGGTCATTACAGATGATGTATCAAGGTTCCAACCCTTTTATGGGAGTCAATTTGCACAATCTAGTGCGAAGTGGGTGCAAATAGGGGTCTTTATAAGAAAAGAAGGTTTGCCTGTTTGGACAGCACAAAGTTGCTTTGGCCAGGCATAGCCTTTCTGGATCAAAGAGAAGCTGCATCCAGTCTCGCATCCTCCTTTCAGTCTTGCATTCAGTGGCCAGCCAGACGCTTTCAGGCAAGGCGTCAAAGCAAGACCACTGGTGCTCCTGGAGACCTGGGTCTTCACTAGAGCAGTGTTTCCCAACCACTGTTCCGCGGCACACTAGTGTGCCGCGAGATGTTGCCTGGTGTGCCGCGAGATGTTGCCTGGAGGGAGGCGGGTGAGTCGGGCGGCGAGAGGCGGGGCGGTGGCGTCGAGGAGAGGCCGCCCGGCGCGGGGCTCTCGCCGTCTGCCTGCCTGGCTGCCTGCGAGCTCGGCGGGCAGCGCCTCCGTCCGCAGCGCCCGCCTCGCGGCTCTCATTCCCTGCCAAAGCTCACCCAGCCAAGCCGCGCTCTCCTTCCTGCCTCGCTTTGCTGCCTCCTCCCCCCCCACCCCCAAAGCTTGGAGGTTCCCCGGCAAGGGGGAGGAGAAAAAATTGAAACTTACACTTTTGTGCATCCCTCCCGGCGTGACGCTGCGCGCTGTCGTCACGGGGCTGTAATGGTGGTGTGCCTCGAGATTTTTTTCATCAAATAAGTGTGCCTTTGCCCAAAAAAGGTTGGGAAACACTGAACTAGAGCACTGCCTCTCTGAACCTGGAGACTTCATACAAACCACCGTAACGAACCGCCATTGGCAAACTTGTCTGTGGTCCACCCATGGATTTGAACGGAGACACGTGGGTCTCAAATGGCAGGTGGTCTCTTTCCCACTCCTCTCCGTGACCTGCTGAGCCCCGCTCAAGCATACTGTATTCCTTTCCCACTCCTTCAATAAAGTGTCACAGACAAAAGAGGTATAAATAAGTAGGTCTTTTATTTTATCATCTGTACAAAAAAACCTCACGCTATGAAAATAACTTTTAAATGGAAGAGGCGTGGCTGAGCAATGCAGATTGAGGAGGGGTGGGGTGCCCTAATATATCTCTCACACACAGAAACACCCCCGAAATGCTCCTGCAACAGAAGCCCTGAAGAGGGCACAGTTCATATTCCCACCATGATTAGGCCGGACCTTCCTGCCTCTTCCATCACACTTGCGCCCCGCAAGAGGAAATTTCTCCATAGCAACAACATCCTTAACCCAGACAGCGTGATGGAACCAACACTGGGGGTGCTTGCTGTTAGGACCAAAAATCTATTTGGAGGGATAGAAAATGAAGCAGCCTGCCCCTCTGACCTTTCATCGTTTCCCTTCCCGTACACTCGTGAAACAAAATAAAAAACCCCAGAGAGAATAGTCTGCTTTTTCTTAAATGGGCTGGCCGCCTTTTCTAGCAGGACTCCGGTGCCTTTTAACAGCTGATCGGCAGGCAGAAATTCAACCGATGAAGTGCCCACAGCCAGCAGCTCCAAGAATTAGGGCAGTGACATGTGTTTGCGTGTGAATTCTACTTTGGGGGAAGCCTGCCAGAAAAGGAGTGGGTGGAATATACATGTGGCAAAACTTTCTTAGAAATCCATGCACACACGCCCTGCGGTGTGGTAACAAGACAGTGACCGCATGCTAGCATGGGGGTCCAGAACACCCAAGCCAGAATCCACAATTCCCAGCCCACCAAA
This sequence comes from Podarcis bocagei, assembly GCF_964188305.1. Classification (NCBI taxonomy): domain Eukaryota; kingdom Metazoa; phylum Chordata; class Lepidosauria; order Squamata; family Lacertidae; genus Podarcis; species Podarcis bocagei. Next base: position 49,908,213 of record NC_138139.1, on the reverse strand, counting down.
ATATAGCCAAATCATTCACAGGGAGCCACTACAAAGGGTGGAGAGAACTTTCTTCTGTAACTGAAGCACAAAGTTTCTCCTGGAGACAGTTCCACCACGTGAATATCCAAGGGGAGGGTTGCCTCGGGAAAACCCATGGCCCACCTCCAGAAAATCCCAGACCCATAGCACTCTGCCCCTTGACAGGAGTCCCCATCTGCCCTCAGAGGACGGAGGAGGAGCGAAGCGGGAGGCGTCTGACAGCAGAGACGGCTCTGGAGAAATGGAACTCACATCTAAGCTGCTCACATCTGGCCAGAGAGATGGAGGGGCATCCTGCAGTGCTGGTGGTTTGCCACCAGGGGTCCCCTTTGCCTTGTCATGGGCTGCTGGCAGGAAGTAGGGGAGACTATCTGGGGAGGTGGAGACAAGAGAGAAGAACAGAGGCCAGCCAATGGGAAACCGGGCAATTGCAAAGCCGCCAGCCCCCCCATAGGGGTGCTACAATGGAAGTGCAATGAACCACCACAAGCCATGTGTGCATTTGCAAGGGTGTGTGTGTGTGTCTCAAAATGCAGAATCTAGTTGCAAGAAACTGAACAAAATGCACTTGCATCCCAACCAGAATGGCTCTAAAAAGCAGGTTATCTCCAGCCTTTTCAGACTCAGGGACATACTTCTGACCCAAGCATGCATTTAGGGACCCAATTCCTAACCTTTCCTCATTTATTTGCATGGTGGCGCTGCTCCTGTTGCAACCCACGCTGGACTCGCTAGCAGCTCCCTGCCCGCCAGTCGAAAAACCAGTGCTGTCAAGGACGTCTGGTTTTTCCAACACTGCCTCAATGCAGCCAGCGATCAATCTCCCTTCTCCCCAGTTTCGACAGCAGGATAAACACGCTCACCTTCTCGGAAAACACCACTTGCTTGCTTGCGCTCCCCACCCCCCAAGTCACATAGGTCTGCTCAGCACACACAGCCACAAGGAGAGGGGCTCCCCCCACAGAACTTAGGGGGAGATGAGAGAGTAGCCCTGCAGAGTAATGATTACCTAGAGAGAGAGAAAGAGGGGGGAGAGCCGGGCTTCTGCAGGCCACGCCAGATCCTTTGTCTCGCCTGCCAGAGTCCAGGAGAATACACGCGCCATGTGCTTGGAGGGGTCGCCTTCCCTCTCTGCCCTCTTCCTCCTCCCCACAAGTCCTCCTCGGTGCCCCCTCTCTCTAGCTGGAGGTGACAGTGGACCCGCTTCCCAGCCGGATGATCATCTGCTGGCACTCGTGAAGTGTCCTTTTGTCCCCCAGCTTCTCCAGGGATCGGGCCGCCTCCGCCAACATGCCCATCCTCTGACCGGGACCCAGAAGGAAGGCGGGGGGCAGGTAAGAGCAGGCGAGGAGGAGGGCCTCGGCCTGCTCTCGCGCCGTCGGCTGGCTCTCGTGGTCGCTGGCTGGAAAGGAAAACAATGTCGGAAGCTCAGCGGGATGGGGCACGGAAGCAGGAGGTGGCCCTGCGCGAAAGGACAGGCCACCCCCAGGGCCAGATTGAGGTTCGATGAGGCCCTAAGCTACTGAAGGTAATGGGGCCCTTTCTATGGCCAGGTGTCCCTTGTCAACAACAAATTGTGTTGAATATATGCTATAAGGTCATTTATGACCCTAATAGGCATCTAAAGCCATTTGCACATAACAAAATATGTATTTTATCAAAGTAATTGTTGAACTGAAATACAATTAAGAAGTATATTAACAGTGAAATACAATTAAGAAGTAGTATATTAATAGTGAAATAATTATTAAGCTCTAACTGTATGTAGGTTTTATTTTATTTGTTTTTCATCTTATATTTTGGAAATGTACATCCATTTTTTCAATTTAAAAGCTAAATTGTTTAGCTTATATGTAAATCCGGCACTGGCCATTCCCCCCCTGAAGGCAGCGTGGTGCAATGGTTAGCATGTTGGAGAGTGTCCAAGGTTCGAATCCCCCACACGGCCATGAAGCTCACCGGGGGACCTTGGGAGCCAGTCACCACCTCTCTAAACCTAACCTACCTCACTGGGTGGTCTGGGGGATTAAATAGGAGGGGAAGAACCATGTAAGACACCTGGGGGGGCAGGAATGGGGGGGGGTGTAAATGCAATGAATGGATTAATAAGGCTGCATCACTGTCTAGCACCAGGGCCAATTCAGAGACCCACAGCTTATTGTCACTCCTAATGCTGAGCTCTACCCTTTCAACTAGGGACGCGGGTGGCGCTGTGGGTTAAACCACAGAGCCTAGGACTTCCCAATCAGAAGGTCGGCGGTTCGAATCCCCACAACAAGGTGAGCTCCCGTTGCTCGGTCCCTGCTCCTGCCTACCTAGCAGTTCAAAAGCACGTCAAAGTGCAAGTAGATAAATAGGTACCACTCCAGAGGGACAGTCAACAGCGTTTCTGTGTGCTGCTCTGGTTCGCCAGAAGCGGCTTAGTCATGCTGGCCACATGACCCGGAAGCTGTACGCCGGCTCCCTCGGCCAATAAAGCGAGATGAACGCCACAACCCCAGAGTCGGCCACGACTGGACCTAATGGTCAGGGGTCCCCTTACCCTTTACCCTTTCAACTATCCCTCCCTACAGACCCTCTCAGGTGTTATGATTGGGGTGGGGTGCTGCGGTGGAGACTGGCCCCTTAGGGCAAATGGGGCATGTACTCAGCTAGCCCCCACCTCTCTGCCTTCTTACAGGTGGTCCAGCGAGGAGGCAAGCAGGGCCCCAAGGCAGAAGAGGCATTCAGGTGTGAGGAGCAAGAAATAGCTCACTTGGCAGAGCATGAGACTCTTAATCGGAGGGTCGTGGGTTTGAGCCCCACATTGGGTGAAAGATTCCTGTATTGCAGGGGGTTGGACTAGATGGCCCTAGGGATCCCATTCTAACTATGATTCTATGAAATCACCCGCATTCAGAGGGAAAGGCTGTAGCTCAGTTGCAGAACACCTGCCTTGCATGCAGAAGGTTCAATCCCCAAAGACATCTCCAGGTGGGGCTGGGAATCTCCCCAAAGAGTCACTGCAGATCAGTGGAGGCAGTACTGAGCTGGATGGACCAGTGGGTCTGATTCGGAGTAAGGCAGCTTACGGTGGTTCATGCATGGACCAAGCCCACACCCCTGTCACTCACCTCCTTTGATGCTCGAGGCAACTCTCCTGCGCAGGCTGCGGTCCAGCAGCTGGTGGGTCCGGGTGGGGCTGGCTCGGGCCATCAGCCGGGCCGTCGCCTCATGGAGGAACACCTGTGGGGGGCAGGCCAGAGTCAGGAACCACCACACTCCCCCCAGCACCACCCACCGCTGCCTCTCACCAGAACCGCCACAAAAACCAGCGCTGTGTCGAGATCTCTCTCCCAGGGTCTCTAAAGTTTCTGTCCTCTGCAAAAGAGGTTTCAGGTTCCCTGCCTTGTTCTCAGAGCACTTATTTAGAAATCTGTCAGAATTCTGGTGGCCAAAGGCTTTCGAGCAGACTTCCCCGTGGCAAGGCAGCCAACTCTCACACGGATGTGTGCTTTTCTTTACAGGAAATATTTCTCCAGCGCTTTGCAGCCTCCCCAGCTGCCTGCAGTTCCTGATCTGGTTTAATTGATGGCTGGGCACCCAGGGAGGCTGCAGAGCACAGACCACCAGCGAGATGAGTTGCAGAATGAAAGAAGGGATGCTCACAACAAACACCCCTTGGCCATCAAAAGGAAGGCAAGGATGACACAGACCCTGCACCTGTGAGGATTTCAGCAAAAATTTGAAACTTAGCACCCTTAACAGACTACAGCCCCCAGGATTTGGGGGGGGGGCTTGACTTTTAACATGGTATATGATGCAGATGTGACCTCAGAGCCTCACAACACGCAGAGGGCTGCAAATTCCACATTGTCAAGCCCTTAACAGCTTGGGACCAGTTTAATTACAAGATCTGCCCACTCGACCAACTGATCAGTGGAAACGGCACTGCTAGAGGTGCCACATAATACCCATTCCACATTTGTAAGAACTCGATATTTTAGTGTGGAAACACCTCCACTTTGGAACTCCCTGCCTATTGATAGCAAGCAGGTGCCTTCAAGTGTAATCTCCAATTCCTGCACAGACAAGTCTATTCGGATGCTGAGAAAGCGGATGGGAGTTCTGACCACTTTCTAGTCCATTGCTACGTTAACATTATGAAAGCTTTAAATTATTGCTGATTTCATGGTATTATCTTTCTGGTAAACCCCTTTGAAGGTTTTTTTAAATAAAAAACAACAGCAATCGAGCTGTATATAAATTTGGTACGCAGGCTGAGACCCTACCTGCCCGCGGACTGTCTCACCAGAGTGGTGCATGCTCTGGTTATCTCCCGCTTGGACTACTGCAATGCGCTCTACGTGGAGCTACCTTTGAAGGTGACCCGGAAACTACAACTAATCCAGAATGCGGCAGCTAGACTGGTGACTGGGGGCGGCCACCAAGACCATATAACAACCGGTCCTGAAAGACCTACATTGGCTCCCAGTACGTTTTCAATTACAATTCAAAGTGTAATTGAATTGTAGGAGGAGCGTCTCCACCCCCATTCAGTAGCACCTTACTGGAAGGAATTTTTTTATTTTGACTATGGCAGACCAACACGGCTACCTATCTACTACTGGAACCATGGAATCCACCCCCATTGTTCTGCACAGACACTGAGGTCCAGCACCGAGGGCCTTCTGGCGGTTCCCTCACTGTGAGAAGCCAAGTTACAGGGAACCAGGCAGAGGGCCTTCTCGGTAGTGGCATCCTCCCTGTGGAACGCCCTCCCACCAGATGTCAAAGAGAAGAACAACTATTTTTAGAGGACATCTGAAGGCAGCCCTATTTAGGGAAACTTTTAATGTTTAACAGACCACTGTATTTTAATACTCTGTTGGAAGCCGCCCAGAGTGGCTGGGGAAACCCAGCCAGATGGGCGGGGTATAAATAATAAATTCTATTCTATTCTTCTTATGGGACAAATAAAATAAACAGACTGGAGAAGTGTCTGAGTCGGCGTGAGACAGCTTCATAGGGTGACTAAAAACCAGCGCTCTCGACAGTGACGGCCGCAACGCAGAGCCAATGAGGAGCTTACGGGAGCAGAGGAGCCCAGCGCCGCACTCACCCTGTGCATGGCAGCCTTGTCCGCTTGCGCCAGGCGCCGGAGGCTGCTGAGATCCTGCTGGAAGCCACGGAGCTCAAGGGTGGAGGCTTGGTAGGGAGCGCCATGCGGCTGCCCTGCTTGCATCTGCTGCTGCCAGAGCCGGGTGCGAGTGATGAGCAGGAGGTCACACAAGAGGAACTGTACAGCCTGAGAAAGAGAGAGAACACAAGAAAGTGAGAAGAGTCCTCCTGGATCAGGCCCATGGCCCACCTAGTCCAGCATCCTGGAAGAGCGGATTCAAGAGCTTTCCATCTGTTCGATGGAAGCAGAGGTTACATTTTCTGAGAATCCTGCAGGGAAAAAAATCTCTCAAAGGACCTCTTGATGGCATTTTACCATTGTACTGTGGAGAGTGTATTAACATATGGTCTCTGTGTGTGGTTTGGGAGCTGCACGGTCAGGGGAAAAACAATGCTGTCCAGGGTTGTAAAGACTGCGGAGAGAATAATTGGTGCACTCTTCCCACTTCGGATCAAATCTATGCTTCCAGGTGCCATAAGAAAGCTGCAGAGATAGTGCAGGATAGTGCGCACCCCGGAAATGATCTCTTCCAGATTCTGCCTTCTGGAAAAAGGTACAGGGTTATAAAGACTAGGACTAGCCGCCTGAGAAACAGTTTCTATCCAAATGCGATTTTGGTTTTAAACGCAGTGTAAGGAATCTCTATGTGAGTATATTGTATTTAAAAATGGGGTATCAGAGTTTTTAGGGGGCTAACCAGGCTGGGATAGCTGGGATAGCAGGCTTGTTGGTTTTTGAATGTCTTATGTAGATTGTTCAATTTCATGGCAATGAAAATAATGACTAGAGTTGGGGCAATAACACAACCCTGTTTAACACCTGATCCCACTGTGAATGGTTCACTTTGAGAGCCATTGTTATCTGCGATTGTTGCTGTCGCATTATCATGGAGGAGCCGAATGATGTTCACAAATTTATCTGGGCAGCCAATTTTCAGAAGGACAGTCCACAGGGCATTGCGATTTACAGTGTCGAAAGCCTTAGTCAAATCAATAAATACAGGGGTTGGATTTGCTCTCTGCGTTTTTCTGAAAGCTGTTGAGTGGTGAAAATCATGTCCACTGTCCCCCTAGAAGGCCGAAAACCATTTTGGGATTCATGAAGGGTCACCTCGGATATTGGTAAGAGACAGTTTGCTAAGATCCTTGCAAGAATTTTGCCGGCCGCAGCTAATACGGGATTTGAAGACACTCAAACTCAGGACGCGAAGGAGAAATGTGCTAAGAGGAAGGCACGCTTGGCAAATCCACACCATGATCAACTCCCACCTGGAAACCTGTGTCTCCACTGTGGAAGGACGTGAGGATCCAGAATTGGCCTCCACAATCACTTACGGACTCATTGTTAAAACCATACAGTGGTGCCTCGCAAGACGAAAAGAATCCGTTCTGTGATTCTCTTCGTCTAGCGGTTTTTTCGTCTTGCGAAGCAAGCCCATTGAAGGATTAGCGGATTAGCGCTATTAGCGGCTTATCTGCTGATCGGATCAGCTGATAAGCGGCTTAGAAAAAGGGGGGGAAGGGGGAAAAACCAGCAGGAACTCGCAAGACATTGTCCATAGGAAGCAAGCCCATAGGAAATTCGTTTTGCAAAGCACCTCCAAAACGGAAAACTCTTTTGTCTAGCGAGTTTTCCGTCTTGCGAGGCATTCGTCTTGCGGGGCACCACTGTATTTATGGAAGACAATCTTACTTGGCTACGAGGGATTGCCAGAGAAGAAGAGTCACTGAGAGACAATAAGGGTTGATAGTTGGTGGGTGGAGGGTGTTGGGCTGACGACAGGAGCGAGCCAGCAGTAAATCACACTGTACAAGTTGGAGTTGATTCTTTATTAGAAAAAACACGATCTGCAAAGGAGTGTCAGGCCTAATGAGCAGAGCAACTCATCTCCGGTAGGTCTTGCCCCCATGAAGCAGTTTCTGAGACTGAAGATCTCTGCCTCCCCACAGCTGCCTAAGCCCCTCCTCTCCAGGGCTTTCTCCAAGCAATCTGAGACTGTGCCTGTGTAACCCTAAGTTCTCTTCTGCCCTTTTCATGCCTCTACTGGTTCTGGGAGGCAAGTGGGGAGGGGAGCTTGTCGCATGAAAGGGAGGCACCCAGGACTCTTCAGCAGCCTGACTCATCTCTGCCTCTTGGTCTCTCTCCTCTCCTGCTTCAGCTTCTGCCTCTGAGTCTGAACTGCTCTCTGCCACAGACTCCTCCCGCTCACTTCGCCCTGTTGCCTCTTCAGCTTCTGACACCTCCTCTTTCCAGTCTTCTCCCTCTGACCACTCACTGAAGTCCTCCCCCCCTCCCCAGGCTCTCAGCCTTCTTCCCTTGGGGGTTCCCCAGCTGGTTCCTCCCACCATTCCTCTGCGTCCAACCCCTCTGTGACAGCCCAAGGTCTTCCCCAGTCAACCTCCTGCTCCTGCCTCTTCTCGCAAGCCCTGGGCTGCTGCCACGACCCTCCGCCGGGAGAAGCGGCCTCAGGGCTGCACTGGAGGGGCATTGCACACTTTGGCTGCACATGCAATGCAACTACAATGCACCCCCGACACCACCACAACGCCCGCCCACCCCGCCTCTGCACAGCCTCCCGGTTTCCGCAGCCGCCAGAGGTGGGGAAAGGTTGTCTTCAGAAACAACGAGACCAGGATGTTTGGAAAGAGAGAGAGAGACAGGTGGGGAACTTCAGGACCAGGGGCCAAATGTGGCCCTTTGAACCTTGCTCTCCAGCCCTTGGACCCTCCACAGACCACATGCCCCTGTCGAGACCCACAGAAACCCTGCTCTGAGCCCTCCCTGAGGACTTCTGCCTGGGCTGTACTAACGGCTCCTTGAATGCTGGGATGGAGAGAGCTGAGCCAGTAGAATTTTGTGTGTGGCTGGAATCCAGTCTATGGGTGCAAAGGTACCGTATTTTTCCATGTATAACATGCCCCCTTGTATAAGACAGCCTCTATTTTTTGGGACTCCAAATTGAGAAAATGGGGGGAGATTGCCCAGAGTTGTTCAGCTTTTTTGGGGAGGGGGGAGAGATTGCCCAGAGATGTTGAGCTTTTTTGAGGGGAGATTGCCAATAGTTTTTTAGTTTCTTTAAAGGAGGATTGTCCACAGTTGCTGAGTTTATCTTCAGAGGGGAGTGCCCAGACGCGTTGAGCTTTTTTGGGGGGTTGCCGAAAATCGCTCACCCACAGCATCACCACAGCCAACCGCACAATCGCAAACACATCAACGAACCCCCCAAACGCCTGCACGCTCGCCAGAGGACATCGCCAATAGCACGCCAATAGCCAGTAGACCTTGCCACACCAACCAACCATCCACAAAAACAGCACTGACAATCTCCAGCTTGTGGCAGCCACCAATCGCCTGTCCCACCTCTCCACTATCCTAGTATAAGACGCCCCTGATTTTTTTTGCAAGATTTCTTAATAAAATAAGCTCGTCTTATAGACGGAAAACTAGTGTATGCTGCTATCTGCTGCTCTGCCCCCTTTTGCCTCTGGCCCCCGACTGCCTCAGCATGCGGCCCCCAGAAGGTTCATCACAAGGGAATGGGCCCTTGTGCTGAGAAAGTCCCTTCACCCCACAGATGCAAAAAACCCAAGACAGACAACTGCTAATGCCCGAGACCACCCACACCGTCCCCCTTAAGACTCACTGTCTTCCAAGCAGAACCCGTTCCCCACTTAGCACCTCTCCTGATTCTAAACTCCACCCAGAGGGCAGGAGCTAAAGGGTTGCTGGGCCACCTCCATCACCCAGGTACCTCAGCCACTGTCTCCCCCCCCCCAAGGTGTTCATTTATTCAAAATGAACAAATCTTGCTCTTCAGACACACAAAGGCTCCCAGGGCAGCTTGCAAACGTCACTGACCAGAAGAGAGTCCCTGCCCTCCATGATTACACTCAAAAAGACACAGCACTAAAGGAAAGGGAACTGCGAGGGAGGAGGAAAAGAAAAAAAAAGAAAACTCAAGTACTCTTTCTTAGTTACAGAATTTTTGGAACTGAAGGGCAGGGAGGAAGGGTGCCCAAGAAGTGGGTTGAACCTGAAGAAAGGAAGGTGTCCAGATAATTGGGGGAGGGGGAGACATTTTTCCTCTTCAGCCACAAGATGTCAGGGGCTGAGCAGAGGAGGAGGAGGAATGGTGGAGACCACCTGCCCATCCTGAGCCTTCCAGGGAGGAGGAGGAGGAGGAGGAAGAGAAAGACAGTATAGATTCACAGCAGCGGTTTGAGAGAGGGAGCAACTCAGAGGCAGATGAGGGGGAAAGCTGGGAAATCACGGGAGAGCCAGAGCAACACCGGGCTGACATGTTGTCATTAGAAAGCATCCCAGAGCCTCCGTCTCCCAGAACCCGGTGAGCCTTGAAAGTAGGAGAGCAAAGAGCTCAAAGACAGAGAAGAAGAAGAGTTTGGATTTGATATCCTGCCTTTCACTCCCTTTAAGGAGTCTCAAAGCGGCTAACATTCTCCTTTCCCTTCCTCCCCCACAACAAACACTCTGTGAGGTGAGTGGGGCTGAGAGACTTCAGAGAAGTGTGACTAGCCCAAGGTCACCCAGCATGTGGAGGAGCGGGGAATCGAACCCTGTACACCAGATTATGAGTCCACCGCTCACAGAGGGCACATCACAGCACCCATAGAGGAGGTGATGATGATGACGAATGAGGAAGTGGGAGAGACGGAGGGTGGAGATTCACTCGGGACAACAACATTATCCAAGAGGCCGGGTTCTATAGCCTCTCTCTGTAAAGACTGAAATAAAAAAGGACTGTAAGAAACTTTTCCTTGTCTTTACACTTTCCTGGGAAACCAGCCAAGAGCCGCGGACACAACTTGAGGCTCCATTCGGAACACTTTAGCTCCAGGACAAATCAGAAGCTCCAGTCCAGGCACCCCCAAACTCGGCCCTCGTTTTGGGACTACAACTCCCATCATCCCTAACAGGATCAGTGGTCAGGGATGATGGGAACTGTAGTCCCAAAACATCTGGAGGGCTGGATTTGGGGTGCCTGCTCCAGGCAAACTAAACACCACCCCCTAGCCTTGCGCCAAAGCCTCATTCAGAATCCCAGCCTCCGGATCTGGGCCGTTACCCCCCCTCCCCTGTACAGCCACAGGCTCCGCCTCCAGGGGGCAAGTAAATACACATTAGCTCCACCCACCCCTTTAAGCACCACCCCAGCCTCCCGCTTGGCCCCGCCCCCACCACAACTCACTCTGTCGATGGCACTGGGGGGCGTGTTCCCCGCCAAGCTGTCTCGCAAGTAGTCGCCGGCTCTGTCACACTGGCCCAAGCTGCAGTCGAGCTTGCCCATCAGCACCCGCGCAGCCTTGAAGGTATGCAGCGCCGCGCGAGGAAGAGGATTCCTGCAGCGCAGAAAGGAGAAGCAGGATGAATTGCCAACCTATCATTTCAGGGGAGGGGCGAAACTGCCCGCCCCCCCATATCAGCAGAGTTCTGTGTGGGCTGAAGAGCTCTGGGAAAGCTGCAAGGTCTGCCTTTGGCCACAGAATCCAGTTTCCTTTAAATAATAATAATAATAAAGGCTCAGGGTTTGTTTGCTTAAATTCAAGTTCCTAGCCCCTATGACTGTGGAGCAATGCATTCTGAAAATGACTGGAATGAGAGAAGTTAGCTGAGCCAGCTCTAAGACGGAGCTTAAGAACGTCAGAGCAGCAACCAGTACTCAGAGGTAGACTTCCCCTGAACTTGGAGGTTCTCTATAGCCAACAGAGGCGTCACAGAGGGTTGCAAAACCCAGCTTTGCACAATTTTGATTCTTCTTCGTTTGTTTTAGGAGGAGACGACACTCAGCCCCCTGCCAATGTCGCTGAGCGGCCTGGCTGCCATTACACTCCTTACAAGCTCCTTGCAGGATTTTGCTGTCTTGGGCCAGTCTGGCATAGTGGTTAGGGTGTCAGGCTGGGGACTGGGAGACCAGGGTTCAAATCCCCACTTGGCCACAGTTTAAGAAGGATGTTGACAAGCCGGAACGTGCGCGGAGGAGGGCAACCAAGATGACAGAGGGTCTGGAAACCAAGCCTTGCGGTTGAGGGAGTTGGGTATGTTTAGCCTGGAAAAGAGGAGACTTGAGAGGAAATATGATAGCCATCTCCAAATATCTCAAGGGCTGTCACATGGAAGAGGAAGCAAGCTTGTTTTCTCCTGCTCCAGAGGGTAGGATCTGAACCAATGGATTCAAGTTCCAAGGAAGGAGATCCTGACTAAACATCAGGAAGAACTTTCTGACAGTAAGACCTGTTTCCCTTGGGAGACTGTGGACTCTCCTTCCTTGAAGGTTTTAAAGCAGAGGTTGGACAGCCATCTGTCATGGATGCTTTAGTCGAGATTCCTGCATTGCAGGGGGTGGGACTAGATGACCCTCAGGGGTCCCTTGCAACTCTCTCTATGATTGTATGATGCTGACCTGGTCTCCCTCTCTCTCTCATAGGGGAGCTACCTCACAGGGGTTGTTGTTAGGACAAAACGGGGACAGGGAGACCTCAGAGCCACCCTACGCTCCACGGAGAAAAAGGTAGGATATAAACAACAACAACACGTTAATATTTTTCCCCACCCCACTTACTCAGAGGCCTGGAGGGCCCTTGGCATCGATTCCACCAGTGGGTACAGGCGCTCCACAGCCTCGTCATCCCCTTGCAGCCCGTGGATCGCCATGGCAACCACAGATGCCCACCAGTGGGCAATGGGATCGGTGCCTAGAGGAGGGAGAGGGACATGGCGTCAGGCGGATCCTGCCCAAAACACTGAACCTCTTATGGCAAGGTGGGGGGTGGGGGCTCAGAGGGCCAGATCCTTAGCTTTCCCCTCAACCCCTTGGACCAGAGGGGCGGAGATACCCAGCTGCCAATCACCTGACAAGTCCATGGGATCAGGCGACCCAATTATCCTTTGCTGCGTGGCTTGAACTCCCAACAAAGATTCGGTGTGATGTAACATTGAGGCCACATTCACACCATGCATTTAAAACGCTACGATTCCACTTTAAAAAAGAATCCTGGGAGTTGTAGTTTGTTAAGGGTGCTGAAAGTCACTAGGAGGTCCCTATTTCCTTCCCAGAGCTACGGTTCCCAACTCCCTGGAAAGAAGGATTGATTGATTAAGCCAGCCTGGGAATCGTAGCTCTCAGATGGGAAAGAGGGGGTCCTCTTAGCATCTCTCGGCACTCTTAGCAAACTACATCCCCCAGGATTCTTTGCAGGGGTGCAATGACTGTTTAAAGCAGTATCACAGTACTTTCAATGTATGGTATGAATGAAGCCTTAAACCACATTCAGTGTGTTTTATTTCTGCCCTGGCCAAATATTTAACTTCTGGTGAATTTGGAGGGGGTGGAATTAAAGTGGGGTACTTTTGAAAGCAGGGACGCGGGTGGCACTGTGGCTTAAACCACAGAGCCTAGGACTTGCTGATCAGAAGCTTGGCGGTTCGAATCCCCGCAATGGGGTGAGCTCCCGTTGCTCGGTCCCAGCTCCTGCCAACCTAGCAGTTCGAAAGCACGTCAAAGTGCAAGTAGATAAATAGGTACTGCTCCAGCAGGAAGGTAAAAGGCGTTTCCGTGTGCTGCTCTGGTTCGCCAGAAGCGACTTAGTCATTCTGGCCACATGACCCGGAAGCTGTACGCCGGCTCCCTTGGCCAATAAAGCAAGATGAGCGACACAACCCCAGAGTCAGCCACAACTGGACCTAATGGTCAGGGGTCCTTTTACCCTTTACCTACCTTACTTTTGCAAGCTTTGCTTACTGAATACTTAACTAGAATATGCACACTAAATTAGATCAGTCTCTGGAGCAGCAGTGGAAAACTCTAGCCCCACAGGTTCTGTCATCCTCCAGGTCTCACCATCTGGCACACAGCCCTCTCCCCAGGACATGCCCATTACTGGCCCCATTCACACCACACACTTTTTTGCCCAGCTGGAATGTGGCCTTTGATCCTGCCTCTTGATTGCCCAGATGTACAGAGAGAGGCGCTAAGTGTGTGTGTGTGTGTGTGTGTGTGTGTGTGTGTGTGTAGAAACAAGCCTGCTGCAAAAAATAAATAAATAAAATGCCTTCATTGCTCCGCCCACTTTAGCCTCTGGCCCCACCTACCACCTGCATGCAGCCCCAGGAAGGAAGAGCGGCCCTTGCTCTGGGAGAGGCTGCCCACCTGTGCCCTAAAGGTAAAGGTAAAGGGACCCCTGACCATTAGGTCCAGTCGTGACCGACTCTGGGGTTGCGGTGCTCATCTCGCTTTACTGGCCGAGGGAGCCGCCGTACAGCTTCCGGGTCATGTGGCCAGCAGGACTAAGCCGCTTCTGGCGAACCAGAGCAGCGCACGGAAACGGCGTTTACCTTCCCGCCAGAGCGGTGCCTATTTATCTACTTGCACTTTGACGTGCTTTCGAACTGCTAAGTTGGCAGGAGCAGGGACCGAGCAACGGGAGCTCACCCCGTCGTGGGGATTCGAACCGCCGGCTTTCTGATCAGCAAGTCCTAGGCTCTGTGGTTTAACCCATAGCGCCACCCGCATGCCCTAGGAAATCAGAAAATGTTCTGATGCAAATCGCCCACTGCAAAATGCCCTGATTTGCACAGAAAGACCATATCCCTGTCAACAGCAAAAGTGTCCTCCAGCCTCTATTTAACTGCATAAACCTCTGGTTTCCTTCTCCTCCCTGTCCCACAAGTCTCCAGTTCCCTTCCAGACCCATCCTGTCTGGGGAAACTCTTGACTTGTTGCTCCCCACCTGTGGCAGCATCCAGACTGGTGCTGAGGGACGGCGTTGGGCTGGGAACGGCATCTGCACAGCTGTTGAGGAAATGCAGGTACTCCAGAGCGTCGGAAAACTCCCTGCAGCCAAACAGAGGAAACCAGGATGAATTTTGGTATGAACGCTGGTGCCAGAGCTCCCGTTTCCAGCAATTTAACCTGGTTTGGGCTTCTAGCTGGGGAGGGGGCAGCCAGAAGGAAGTCCCCTCCCCAGTACCCCAATCCAGGGCTTCCAAGGGCCCAAAGCGAGACACAAAACTATTAATGCGATTGAATGACTTTTTTTTAAAAAAAAAGCATTAAATTGAAAGCTTGCCCAACCACCAAAGATCAGGACCAGACCCTCTCCAAGGCCCCATCTCAATCCAGTTTGGACCTTACACCAGACAAGTGTCTCCCATTTCCTCCAGAAACCCATTCACTCAAGTCCTGGCTGTGTGAATGGTGTGTCCAGTAGAATTCAGCCCTAAATATTCCTTTAGAGTCTGGGGCCTGTGTAATTCAGGAAGAAGGTGGGATCTTTCCTTGCACATTTTGCCCGCAAGAAGCTTTTGCATCACGATGCAGCATTGTCCCAGGGGCAGAAGAAAACTAAGTTCCCCTTGACATTTTTTGCAAATACCAATTCCATTTGAAATCAGCAGCACCACCCAGTTCTGGGGTTTCCCCAAACAAGAACAAACCCTTCAACACTGAGTTGCAAAACTGAACTCCCCAGATATTCTCTATCAAGGTCTCTTCCACCCACACATCTGCAAGCACCCACAGCCCCCTTCCCCTTGGGAAACCAGCTGCAAATGGCAGGAAGCAGGCAGGAACCCACTAGACCTCTGCTTAGTGGAAGATAAGGCTCTACAAGCCACAAGAACTATGTTCTCCCTCCCCTGTTGGAGGCAGTATGCTGGGAATCACAGCTGGGAAGAGGACTATTGCAGACCTCACCTATCGTTTCTCGGTGGGGATTATAAAACCTGTCGGCATGCCTTACGACCCAGCGGGAAATTACAGGTACAGCTGCCCTTAGGAAAGGGCTGTGGCTCAGGGCAGGAAAGGTTCTCGGTTCAATGGCTCGCATCTCTGGGATTGGGCTGGGAAAAGACCGAAACTCTTCAAAGCTGCTCCAAAGCTGCGGGCAAATACTGGGTGGTCCGATTCAGAATAAGGCAGCTCCCTGCGTTCCAAGGGGATAGGAAGGGATAAACTGGGAGCAAGTGAGGTGGGTGGGAATCCCCTCTCCAGGGCAGTTTGAAGGGGGATTGGGCCAAATCTGCAACAAGCAGAATCAGTACGAACGGCCTCAGTCCAGTATACCCGAAGGAGCGTCTCTACCTCCATCGTTCTGCCCGGACACTGAGGTCCAGTGCCGAAGGCCTTCTGGCGGTTCCCTCGCTATGAGAAGCCAAGTTACAGGGAACCAGGCAGAGGGCCTTCTCGGTGGTGGCACCCGCGCTGTGGAACACCCTCCCACCAGATGTCAAAGAGAGAGAAAACTACCAAACTTTTAGAAGACATCTGAAGGCAGCCCTGTTTAGGGAAGCTTTTAATGTTTAATAGGTTATTGTATTTTAGTGTTTTGTTGGAAGCCGCCCAGAGTGGCTGGGGAAACCCAGCCAGATGGGTGGGGTATAAATAATAAATTATTATTATTATTATTATTATTATTATTATTATTATTATTAAACACACCATTTAAATGTTCTCACTCAGCATCTATAAATTTGGGGGGTACCAGAACTGGTTGGAGCCAAGGCAAGAGAGAGCAACATGTACAGGGGCTTCAAGACCTGAAATCTGGTCCTCTCTTACCCCTCGTCGTGGCTGGCAGGCGCCTCACTCTCCAGCCTAGAGACACAGGAAAGGGCTTTCTCCAGCAAATGCTCACGGAACAGCTGGGTCACTTGAGCCAGGGGGTCAGCTGCGAAGGGGAGAGAAAGGGAAAGAACATCCTTTTCTGATGGGGTCGACGGTGTTCATCTGCCTCAGCTGCAACAAAACATGTCTCTCCCGTATCGGTCTCTACAGCCGCAGCAGGCGCTGTGACTCTCCAACAGCTTGACTTCATTCACAAAGGCGAACTCCTCCATCGTCTCCCGAGACAGAGGGATGCCAGCCAACCACCTGACAGCACACCACGAAATACCCTCTTGGTCCAATGGGGGGAACGAATAGATTGAAGGACAACCCTTTCCCATGAAGCCCTTGGCCAACATGGCGCCCCCTGGAAGTTGTTGGACTACAACTCCCATCAGGGCCTGGCAGCACAGCCAATGGTTAAGGGCTGATGGAGCTGGGGAGTCCATCTGGAAGGAACTGGAGACAGATTGTGAAGCAGGTGGATTACTATCGATCAGAACTACAATTCTGGCTAAGCAATCAATCTGTCTTCCTTATAGGGAACTCTGGGAGTTGTAGTTCTGCAAGAGGAATAGGAACCTCCTAACAACTCTCGGCACCCTTAAGAAACTACGGCTCCCAGGATTCTTTGCAGGAAACCTTGGCTGATTAAATGGCACTGCTTCAAATTTATGCTGCAGGTGGGTCATTGGGCATAGCTGAGATTCCCGCATTGCAGGGGTTGGACTAGATCACCCTCAAAGTCCTTTATGATTCCATGATTCCTGTCTATCAGGGGCCGCTGCCCATTTGATCCTCACAACGACCTTGTGAGGAAGGTTAGGCTGAGAGAAAGTCGCCCGTCAGCTTCTCAGCAAAGCAGGGATTTGAACCCAGGTTTCCCTGCTGCTCCCCAAGTCCAGGGCTCCACCCTCTCGCATCACACCAGCCGACTTCTCCATACCTGGATTACTGGTGGAGCTGTAGATGCTCTCCCGAGGGCAGCTCTTCACGGCCCAGTCTCCGTCCACGAAGAAACGGTGACCCACAGGATGGCAGAGCCACTGGAGGGCAGGCGGGACAGTCCCACTGTGGGACAGCAACACCTGCCGGGCGCTGCTGAGGAAGAAGCGCTGCGCCACAAGAGGGAAAGGAAAGCCAGTCAGGGAAGCCCTGGGGGGGACCCCAGCATTCTGTGCTTACCACTTGCAAGGTGGCCAGTGGCTACTTGCAAGCCTTGGTTTTTTAAAAAAAATATTCCCCCATAAAATTTATATGCCACTTGACTGTAAAAAAAACCAACAACCCTCAAAGTGGTTTGCGAAAAGAACAAAACAATAACATATTTTGAATATTTGCTGTACACTGCTTTGGGCACAGCTGGTTGTGGAAATGTGGCATCCAAGTAAATGCGCTCAATCAATATTTTGAGGCCCTTCTTCATGCGCCTCCTCTATGAGAAGTCAGGATGGTGGCAACACAAGAGAACAGGGCCTTTTCTGCAGTGGCTCCCTGTTTGTGGAAATCCTCTCCCTAGGGAGGTTCGCCTGGTACCTTCATTATATATTTTTAGTAGCCCGGCAAAAACGTTCCTTTTCAACCAGGCCTCTGGCTGATTAATATTCTACAGCCTTTTAAATGTGTCTGTTGTTTTGGTTTGCATTATTTGCTTGTGTTTTTATCTTGTATTTTATTCTGCGGACCGCCCTGATATCTTGCAATGAAGGACTGTATATAATAATAATAATAATAATAATAATAATAATAATAATAATAATGGGGCTTTTTTCAGCTGGAACTTGCTTGAACTCAATTCTGGCACCTCTCAGATTTGCACCATTGCCATTCAAAGAGAATGCAATAAGTTTTTTTCTTTTCTAGAAAAATAGCAACAACAACAACAATTTGGCCCTCCAGGTGCTGTTGGACTGCAATTCCCCTCACCCTCAGAAAGCAGGGTCAATGGGCAGCCATGATGGGAGTTTTGGTTTGGCGACATCTGGAGAGCCCAAAGTTCCCTACACCCGATGGCGAGCTTAGCCCAAATGGAAGAGCTGAGGTAATATCCTGCACCCCACATCGCATGGCCTTACCGCCAGGAAGTGACAACAGCGATGGAGGCTGGTCTTCACACGCAGCGCCGCTGCCACGTAGACCTCGGCCAGCGTCGCCACGGAGATGGTGTTGCCTGCGCACTCGGCCAGGTTCACAGCACTCAGCGCCATGTTGATTGCTGAGAGGTGACCAGCCACGTGCTTCCCTGTGGGAAGAGGAGGAGGCGAAACCCTTAGTCAAAGATCTTTACCAGGGGTAGGCAACCTAAGGCCCAGGGGCAGGATGCGGCCCAGTCACCTTTTCAATCCGGCCTGCAGATGGTCCGGGGACCAGCATGTTTTTACATGAGTAGAATGTGTCCTTTTATTTAAAATGCATCCCTGGGTTATTTGTGGGGCACAGGAATTCGTTCATTTCCCCCCAAAAAATAGTCCGGCCCACCACATGGTCTGAGGGACAGTGGACCGGCCCACAGCTAAAAAAGGTTGCTGACCCCTGGTTTAAACCAAGCATGGCCAGACTTGGCCCTCCAGCTGTTTTGGGACTTCAACTCCCATCATCCCCAGCTAACAGGACCAGTGGTCTGGGATGATGGGGACTGTCTGGCCATGCCTGGAACTTTAAGCCAAGGAGCCGTGGACCCAAAAAGGTTGAAGACCTCTGCTCGAAGCCTACCTGTCATGTGCAGCTGATGCAGTTTGTGGTACACCAGGGCCGCGTCGCAGGCGCTTTTCTGCACGTCAGCCTTGAGCTCCCGGTCGCGGAAGAAGCCGCCAGCCCTTCCCGCCAGCCAACGCCCCACCCAGAGCCGCTGAAGGACGTGGCGGATCAAGTTCCATAAAAGGCTGCAGGTCAGGTCGAGGTTGGAGGTCGGGAGTGGGCGGCTGAGGGCTTTCAAAGCCGTCCATAAGTTCTGGGAGGCCTGAGCAAAATCTCCCTGAAGAGGAAATGCGGGAGAGAATGGACAAGCCTTGTAAAGGATGGAGCACAAAGAGGCTATAAGGACATGGAGGAGCAGCTGCTTTGCATCTAGAAGGCCCCAGGGTGAGCAACTCGGTGTGCTGCCTGAGACAGGGTCTTCTTAGCAGTGGCTCCCAGTTTATGGACTGCCCTTCCCTGCTGAGGTGTGCCTGTCTCTCTTATCAACAACTTTGGACCAATTCACCTCTGAAACGGACTGATCTTCGGATGAACCTGCCTTGCCTCTGAACTTGGGACTTGAAAGCCCTGCTTAGCTTTGCTAAGTATAGAAGCAGATGTGTCACGCAGGATTAGTTTTGAGGATCTGATCGAGGACTTTGCAATTAGAAAAAGTAGGAGATAAATAAAGCGGAAGTATACAAAAACAAACATTATTTTCCATCTTACTGTAGGTTTCATTTCATTTTAAAAAATACCATTTTATTTTACTGTTTATTAGTGTTTATATTTTGAATTAGATAAAATATTTTGGTGCCCCCATATATATAAGTGCTTAGGGTCTCTAAAGGTCTTAATCCAGCCCTGAGCTTAGCCCAGACTTGGTCAGCCTTAGCTACAACCCATCATGGCAGCAACAACATTGCCGCAACCCGCCTGGTATAGCCTCGCGACCCGCCACTTCAAGACCTATGACCTAAAGCAGGGTTTCCCAAATTTGGGCTTCAATTCCCATCATGCTTAGCAAGCAGGACCAGTGGTCTGGGATGATGGGAATCATAGTCCAACCACAGCAGGAGACCCAAGTTTGGGAAACCTATGACCTAAGGGAACTAAGCTGAACAAGAGTCAACAGCAAGTCTGGCCAATGCCCCAGATTACTTGAACCTGTGTCCCCAGTGCCACAACCCTACCACAACCAACACTTCTTTACAGAATGGGCCTCCCATGGAAGTTCCGTCACAGGACCTTTGCTAGACAAGACAACGCAGGAAGCTAAAAACCATGAAAATCACAGATGCGCACACTCACCCGCGCCAAGTCGAGGTCTGCCTGCTTGCGGTGCCTCCAGAAAAGGATGGAAGCCTCTGAATGAGGGCGTGTGACGGGCTCACCATAAATGAACAGCCGGACAAAGGCTCCCAAAACAACCAGCATGTTGATCAGCCAGAAGACCAAGGTGGGGAGAAGCCACTGGAACCAGGCGATAGGGGTGTCTGTGGATGAAGACACGAGGCACTGCGGTTTAGGAATCCGTCTCTCTTCCTCACAACAGAGAACTCTGGGAATTGTAGCTCTGTGAGGGGAATAGGGGCTCCCTAACAACTCTCAGCACCTTCAACAAACTACAGCTCCCAAAATTCCTTGGGCGGAGCCATAGCTGTTTGAAGTGGTATCGCAGCGCTCCAAGCATTTCCTGTGAATGTGGCCAAACACACACACACACACACACACAGTTCATACTCTCCAACACTTCTCCGAAGAAAATAGAGGTGTCCCCTCCAAAATTTCTCCCATGGAAACAGGGACATCCAAAGGAAAAGTGAGGGACTCAGGTGGCACTATGGGTTAAACCACAGAGCCTAGGACTTGCCAATCAGAAGGTCGGCAGTTCAAATCCCCGCAACGGGGTGAGCTCCCGTTGTTCGGTCCCTGCTCCTGCCCACCTAGCAGTTCGAAAGCACGTCAAAGTGCAAGTAGATAAATAGGTACCGCTCTGGCAGGAAGGTAAATGGCGGCGTTTCCGTGCGCTGCTCTGGTTCGCCAGAAGCGGCTTAGTCATGCTGGCCACATGACCCAGAAGCTGTACGCTGGCTCCCTCAGCCAATAAAGCGAGATGAGCGCCACAACCCCAGAGTCGTCCGCGAGTGGACCTAACGGTCAGGGGTCCCTTTACCTTTACCTTTAAGGAAAAGTGGGATATTCTGGGATCAAATCAGAAACTGGGATGGCTTCTATAAAGCCAAGGACTGTTCCTGGAAAATAGGGACACTTGGTCTCCACATCCAGGCATCAAACAGAGAGTGCTTGCTCCAACAGGGCTGATTTGGAAGCCTAAATATGGCGCTGTAGGGGAAAGGAGACTGCAGGGTGTATAGAGAAGCCCCACAGGCCTGCGGGTTCTCACCCCCGGCGAAGACCCTGCCGCACACTCACCTGCGACCTCGTTCTGGCTCTTAATGGTGCGCCCGGAGTGGCTGGAGCCATCGATATCCGAAGGGCTGGCCGAGTGAGATCCCGCCAGGAGGGAGGAGAGGGGGTTGAAGGAGAGGCAGAGGAAGACGAAGGCGCACAGGGCCATGCGCGAGCGATCCAGCATCCCCAGGCTGCCTGGCGAGAGCGCCTGATGCTCTTGTTTCACCTGAAACAGCCACAGACAACAGCAGATGAGTTTGGGGGCAGCGTGGAGGGAGGACCAAGTTGCCCCCTTCTCAGCCAGGTGGATTCCAGCTGCTTTTAGAGCTAGATATTTTTGGAGTGTATATGCTAAATATTTTGAAATTTTGATACACAAGTAACTGTCAGATAGAGAAGCTATCTTTTTTTTATTTTAATCATTTCCCTCCCCCTTATAATCATAGAAGGAAGGAACCCTGAGGATCATGCAGTCCAACACATTGCAATGCAGGAATATGCAGCTGTCCCATGCAGTGATCAAGCCTGCAACCAATTCTTCATTTTGTTCTCTTTATGGAAAAAGGTGGTGAATGAAAGAGGGGTAGGAACACAGAAAATGATGGAAGGGGTCCCCTCGGGTTTCCAGGAACTGTGATAGTTCCTGTACAAAGACCCTAACACAACATTTTGCAACCCTAGTGCAAATATTTTGCAAAAATCAAGGTACTAGGAAGTGGGAAAAGCCCTGGAACAGCTGCTACCAATCAGAGGAAGCAATATTGGCTTAGATCAAGGGCATGCAGCTGATTCACAGAACTCATATCGAGATGGACTTATGGTATTTTGCATGATTCCGCTGAGGTGAAGCCCCAGCCCCCTGGTCTCTTCCCAGGCATTCCCCCTTCCACCGCCTCCTGCTCCCATTCGGGGTCACACCTTGATCTCCTCATAGAAGGGGCTGTCCGGCTCAGTGTCGCTCCCACTGGTGCTGCTGAGCGAGAGGGGGCTGCCGCTGCCGCGCAACGGGGAGCCTGCGTCCGACGGGGGTGGCGTCAGGGTGTCCACCAGCTTGATCCCTTCCTTCGAGTCCTGGGTGTTGCCACCACATGTGGCTACCAGGTCCTTCAGGGACTCTGCAGAAGTGGGACAGGCGGAAAGAGCAAAAGGAGAATCCATGGTCACCACAGAGAGAAAAGCGCTTCACCCAAAAGCAAGTTCAGCTCCGAGGGCCTTCTGGCGGTTTCCTCACTGCGAGAAGTGAGGTTACAGGGAACCAGGCACAGGGCCTTCTCAGTAGTGGCATCCACTCTGCGGAATGCCCTGCCACCAGATGTCAAGGAAATAAACAACTATCTGACTTTTAGAGGACATCTGAAGGCAGCTTTGTTTAGGAAAGTTTTTGATGTTTTATTGTGTTTTTATGTTTTGCTGGAAGCCGCCCAGAGTAGCTGGGGCAATCTAGTCATATGATAATAATAATAATATTTTTATTATTAAGTTCTGCTTCCACCCAAGAAACATCAATGATTCGGAAGGGGGCAGCTGTTTGCGTTTCCCCCCAGGGCAACCACGCTTTTGCTCCTTGCAACAGTCACAGAATCATGGAATTGCAGCGCTGGGTGGGATCCCCAAAGGTCCTCCATTCCAACCCCCTGCAATGCACAAATCACAGCAAAGAACCCCTGGCAGATGGCCACCCAACCTCTGTTTAAAAACCACCAATGAATGAGAGACCACCACCTGGGATCCTTGTATTGATAGGATCCAGCACATGTTCTGGGGGTCCCTCATATTTTTTTCCTTCCCTCCCCTCCAAAAGTCCAAACTTTTGCAGTTTCCAATCTGCAAAAGGGGCCAAAGGCTGCGAAACTCACTGTTGTTCTGGCTCGCCATTTTGAGGGCCATGTTCTCGGCCTTCAGCTTCTGGTTGGCCTGCTTCAGGAAGCGGATGTGGTCGATTGCTTTGCGCAAAATGGCCGACTTGTTCAGCTGCCAACGGACAGGAAAGGTTGGCATGGTTAGAGGGTGAGCGGAGGGAAATGACAGGCTCGGAGGGGTTCCTCTTTGACCTATCCTCTTCTCGGGAGGGAGGTTCTCCTGCGCAAGCCCTGTCGAGGCCAACAGGCGAGAGAATCTCCAAGCCACAAACTCTTTCCTGGGGCACCGCCAGAGAGCCACTTGCCATAGCAGCCAGAGCGGCAGAGGAGACATCTTTCCTTTCGGAAGCCCAAGCCTCAGAGACAGCTGCCCAAAATGGCAGCAGAATCATCCAAGCGAAGGAGAAACAGGCTGAGTGGGCAGGAACAGCAAACATTTTCATCAGTGCCAGATTTATGTATACGCTAAACGAGCCATAGCTTAGGGCCCCACTCTCTTGAGGGCCCCAAAAAAATTAAAGGGGAAAAAACTGGATGTACATTTCCAAAATGTAAGATAAAAAACAAATAAAATAAAACCTATGTACAGCAACAGTGTTTTGTGTTGTGTTGGCTCCTATGATGTAAGTCATGGGCCCCGCCTGCTAGCCTGCTCCCTAAAATATCACTGGTTTGCTCATTTCTGTATGTAGGGTGCCTTCATTTTGCATGGACTGTTATGTGCAAATGGCTTTAGATACCTATTAGGTCCATAAATTACCATATAGCATACATTCAAAACAAAAAACAGCAACAATTTGTTGTTGACAAAGGACAGCTGGACTTATTACCTTCAGTAGCTTAGGGCCTCGTCAAACCAAAAGCTGGCCCTGACGCCACCCAAAATGGCTGAACCTCCCCAATTAAGCTCCAGAACCAACAGAGAGCGAACCCTAGAGGTAAAGGATCCCTGGACAGTTAAGTCCAGTCAAAGGCGACTCTGGGATTGCAGCGCTCATCTCGCTTTCAGGCTGAGGGAGCCGACATTTGTCCACAGACAGCTTTCCGGGTCATGTGGCCAGCATGACTAAACCGCTTCTGGTGCAACGGAACACCGCGACAGAAACCAGAGCGCACAGAAACGCTGTTCACCTTTCCACCGGAGTGGTACTTATTTATCTACTTGCACGTTGTGCTTTTGAACTGCTAGGTTGGCAGGAGCTGGGACCAAGCAACAGGAGCTCAGCCCATCACGGAGATTCGAACCGCCGACCTTCCGATCGGCAGGCCCAAGAGGCTCAGTGGTTTAGACCACAGTGCCACCCGCTCACCTAGTGGAGGCAGGGACCATAGCTCAGTGGCATAACGCATGCTTAGCATCCAGAAGGTCGCAGGTTCAATCCCCCAGCATCTCCAAGAAGGGCTGGGAAAGAAACTCTGAGGAGTCACTGCCGGTCAGAGCAGACAATACTGAACTAGATGGACTGTATGGACTGACTCAATATATACTTACTTCCTCTAGTTTATATACCACTTGATTGCAGAAAACCTCAAAGCGGTTTATAAAGATATGAAGCCAAAAAATTACCGCTAAAAAATGACCGCCAAATTTTAAAACGCACAGAAAGTTAAAACTGCAATAGCACAGAGTACACTAAAACAAGTTAGAACTCCTACGAACTTTCTAGACATCTGGGTAGGCTTGTCTAAATAAGAATGTCCTCAGCAGGTGACAAAAATAATACTGGGAAGTTGCCTGCCTGGTATCAACAGCCAGAGAGTTGCAAAGTGTCGGTGTCGGCACATTAAACGAGTAAGTTCTTACAGGTGCGGTTACAGGTGTTATGGGCACCTGTGAAAGTGCCAATGGAAGACCCATAACCAAATTCAGAAAGAGGGGGTTAAGGCAGCTTCACAAAGCCTAAAACTAACCCCCCACTAGCAAAGGTAACGGCTAACAATACTAATATTTATATTTCAAAGAGATTAAAACAAAACCTTTCAAAGATGTTAAAAGCACTTGCTAAAAGCAGGCTTGTTTAACCAAGCTTACCCAGCTAAGAACGATGTTGGCATGTGTTTTAATTTGTCTTTAGCTCACCATCATTTTTTTTTAAATGTTGTAAACAGCCGTTTCTTAACTTCATAACTTTTGGAACCCACTTGGAGATTTATTATTTTTCTTACAGTCAAGTGGTATAGGTTGTGAACCACCTTGTGATCTTTGGATGAAGGGTTGTATACAAATCTAATAATAATAGTAATATATAAATTTTATGAAATAAATAGAAAGCCTGAGAGAATTATTTCTAAGCACATTTGCCCAAACGGTGCCAAACCAAAGCCACAAATATAGGTGCCCGGCGGGCTTCTCTAGGAAGAGACCCCCTCTACCAGGGGACAGCTGCGCACCCAAAATAAAGGTCCCCTGCAGGCGTACCTTGGCTTCCGACCCCACCACCAGGTCCTTGAGCTCGGAGATCTTGTCGTTGATGGAGGAGCGATACCGTTTCTCGATGGCGTTGTGGGCTGTGCGCTTTTCGCCCTTGCCGTGGCTTCCCAGCGGCTTCCCGGCAGTCAGGCGGTTGATGGGCAGCTTGTCTGTATCCATCATCAGAGGAACCGTTGCCAGGATGGTGCCCCCACTCATCAGTGTCTGCAAGGAAGGAGGAGCAGTCGCGGGGGGCGGGTCACTTCCTTTCCTTGAATCAGGCAAAGCCACTCCCCCAATACATTCTTCTTACTACTGTTTTTTATTATTTATTTATTCATACATACAAACATACAGTGGTGCCTCGCAAGACGAAATTAATTCGTTCTGCGAGTTTCTTCGTCTTGCGAATTTTTCGTCTTGCGAAGCACAGTCAAGTCGCAACTGCACCTCTTCAATCGGTTTTAAGAAAAAGGAAACAAACTTGCAAGACATTTTCGTCTTGCGAAGCAAGCCCATAGGGAAATTCGTCTTGCGAAGCAACTCAAAAAACGAAAAACTCTTTCGTCTTGCGAGTTTTTCGTCTTCCGAGGCATTCTTCTTGCGAGGTACCACTGCACATACATACATACATACATACCACTCTGGGCAGCTTCCAGCAAAATATAAAAACACAATAAAACATTCAAAACTTCCCTAAACAAGGCTGCCTTCAGATGTCTTCTAAAAGTCAGATAGTTGCTTATTTCCTTGACATCTGACAGAAGGGTGTTCCATAGGGCGGGCGCCACTACCGAGAAGGCCCTCTGCCTGGCTCCCTGTAACTTGGCTTCTCGCAGTGAGGGAACCGCCAGAAGGCCCTCGGAGCTGGACCTCAGTGTTTAGGGCTTTCAAGGTCAGCACCAACACTTTGAATTGTGCTCGGAAACATACTGGGAGCCAATGTAGGTCTTTCAGGACTGGTGTTATATGGTCTCGGCAGCCACTCCCAGTCACCAGTCTAGCTGCCGCAACAGGTTTCAGAAATTTCAAAAGGACTTTAAAAGTATTTTTTTAAAACACACACACAAATAAATTACCGTATTTTTTGCACCATAACACTCACTTTTTTCCTCCTAAAAAGTAAGGGGAAATGTCTGTGCGTGTTATGGAGGGAATGCCTACGGGTGGCATGCCTACGGATTTTCCTCCTCTAAAAACTACGTGCGTGTTATGGTTGGGTGCGTGTTATAGAGCGAAAAATACGGTAAATTTCCTTAAAACTAAAACAAAAAGATACAAAAGGCTCATGGCTTGCAGGAGCAACTGCACTGCAGAACTTGCTGCCTCTTGAGATCAAACAGGCGCCTTCACTGTACACTTTTCAGCACCTGTTAGAAACCGTTCTCATCATGACAAGCCTGCCCTGATGCTTAAGAAGCCGAGGCAATTTTAATCCATTTCACTATTTTAGTACAGTCGTGCCTTGGATCCTGAATGCCTTGGCTCCTGAACAAATCGGCTCCCGAACAATCGAAACCTGGAAGTGAGTGTTCCGTTTTTGGAACGATTTTTGGAAGCCAAATGTTCAGCAAGGCTTCTGCGGCTTCCGATTCGTTGCAGGAGTTTCCTGCAGCCAATCAGAAGCCACACTTTGGTTTCCGAACGTTCTGGATGTCAAACAGACTTCTGGAACGGATTCCGTTCAACTTCCAAGGTATGACTGTACTGTAAATCATAGAATTGTAGAGATGGAAAGGACCATGTGGGGCATTTAAGCCCAGGGTTTCCCAAACTTGGGTCCCCAGCTGCTTTTGGACTACAACTCCCATCACCCCTAGGTAGCAGGACCCATGGTCAGGAATGATGGGAACTGTAGTCCAAAAACAGCTGGACTGCCCAAGTTTGGGCAACCCTCGATTTTATAGTTTTATCTTTTTGTAAAACATGTTGAGGTGGTTGTTGTTGTTTACCATCAAGCGGTGCACACATATTATGAGATGGAAAAATTCATTAACTAATTACCGGCATCTGTAGTGATGTCGACTGGACGGCCGTTGTGGTCCCCAGAGAGGTGATGCCAGAGGTCTGGGCTCCCGAGACGGTTGTCAGAAGCAGAGAGTCAGCCTTGATGAAGTGAGGCTGCAGAAGGACCTGCGGGAGGAGAGAAGGGGTCAGCGCGAAGAAGAAGAAGAAGAGTTTGGCTTTGATATCCCGCTTTATCACTCCCCTTCAGGAGTCTCAAAGCGGCTAACATTCTCCTTTCCCTTCCTCCCCCACAACAAACACTCTGTGAGGTGAGTGAGGCTGAGAGACTTCAGAGAAGTGTGCCTGGCCCAAGGTCACCCAGCAGCTGCATGTGAAGGAGCTGGGAAGCGAACCGGTTCACCAGATTACGAGTCCACTGCTCTTAACCGCTACACCACGAGAGGACTAACAGATCCGGGGGCCCCGCAGCCCCTGCTCACCGGCACTTGCTGGATCTGGCGCTGGACGACTTGGGATCCACTGTGGGGAGTCAGAATCTGTTGGGGAGCGATGTTCTGGAGTTGGGTTTGCATTGCCACTGGCTGGTTCTGCTGCGACGTGGCTTGGGTGCTTGGAGGGGGCTGAGAATGCCCTCCTGGCTGGGGAGCTGAGAGAGAAACGTCTTTATTTCTAAAATGCATCCATATTCCATCCACTTCTCCAAGCCGCTCAAGGTCCTCCCCTTCATTTAATCCCCACAACAACCCTGTTGTTGCAAGCAAAGGACCGGCCCCCAAAATCACCCAGTGAGAGCTCCATGGCCCAGAGGCGATTTGAATCTGGTCTCCTAATCTGACGCTCTAACCACTGCACCACAGCAGAGCAGCCCTGCTGAAGCAGAACGAAGGAATATGTAACTCGGCATCCTCCGTTTCTCCCACCAGCCTGTGAAATGCTTCCAGGAAGACCCCCAAGGAGGGTGTGGCAGCAATAGTCCTCTCCTGCTGTTGCTCCCTGGCAAGTGTTATTCACAGGTAGACCACCACTGAAAAGGGAGGTTTCATGCAATTATCATGACCAGTGGCCATGAACAGAACAAGACAGAAAGCATTTGCACATTTTAAACTCCCAGTGCTGAACGCCTTCACCCATTTTGGTTCCCAAAGTAGATTCTGATGCCCTCTGAGATCCCTTTCTGTCCTCCAGATCAGGATAATGCTCTGTTTATCATTGGCAACTGCAACAAAATGGTGCAGTCTCGAGTGCTCCTGCTGACGGTTCCAGCAACTCTGCTCCCCACCCAACCACTCACGATTTTCTGTCTGTCCTCCAACAAATGGATCAGTCTCTTTTGTCTGTTTTGCCTCCCCCTCCAAATAATTCTACTTCTGAAATCTTTAGGCCACAGTTTCCTAATCCCTAATTTATATATGGGGCCCGATTACAAGCCCCTGTGCATTTAAGAGGTAGGGAGACTGTCATCCGTTAACTTCTAAGGAGCACTGCAGCATCAAATCACCTCTAGGGCTGCCAACTTTTCAACAGGTCCCTGTAGCTGTGCCTTCACAGCTGCCTGGTGGGTCAATACAAGTAGGGAAAGACAGATGTCTCCTTGGTGTGAAAAACGTCGCCTGCTAGTTCCTGAAGATGTGGCAGCTGCTAAGGGCATAGGAGCACACCCACCTGCTGCTTTTTGGTCAGTTGGCAAGCCCAGCCCCCTCTTATTGTATATTACTATTACTATTAACATTTATTTATATAGCACCATCAATCTGCCTGGCTCTGTGCACAACTAAAATCAAGAAATCCTACCTTCAAAGGGCACACACTCCAAAACAACAAACAGAAACAATAGAATTAAAAAAGTTTAATTTTTGAAATCAGTTAAGCCTGGGGGCCGCCCTCCTCACCGGAAACACTGCTCTGATTCAGAAATCCCACCATAGGTTGCGCTGAGAATTGGGTCTGGGGTGCCGGGACGAAACTCTGAGCTGCCATCCTGGTCGGCGGGAGCCGAGATGCAGGCTGGCTGGCCATCGACGGGACAGGCTCCTCCTTGATGTCCATCGGAGTGGGCTCTGTGTTCGAGTTTGCTGCCGTCACTGGTTGGAAGCTTGGTGGGGGTGGAGCTGGGACCTGGAACAAGCTGGAGGAAGGTGAGTTAGCGGCCTCCAGGTAGCCGCTGAACAAACTGGGCCCATGTGGATTGGGCTCTGGGGTGACAGTTGTGCCAAACGACGCCTCGAACAGACCAGGGAAGTCTCCATCTTCAGTGTTGATCAGCTGAAGCATGTCTGGAAAACATACAGAAGGAAGGTAGCTTTGAGACAGGGTTTTCTTTGTACTTAGGAGCCTGGGGTCTGTGAGAATTTCCTGACGAACGGGCGAAATGGGCACACAGACCAGGGCTGCAATTGCACCATACTTTATAGCACAGCGATACCCCTCTATTTTTTTTAAAAAAATAAAACAATTATTGATACTTTTCCACATACAGAACAATAAAAAAACTAATTTAAATAAAGAGGAAACGGAAAAGGAGAAACAAAAGAAAACAAATTGAGAAAGAGGAAAGAGAGGGAGAGAAAAGTGTGATTTTCTGTCAGAGGTAGGGCTTAGCCCTTGTCTCACACAAAAGGGAGTGGACCCTTCCAGCTCTCACCAGTATGATACCACTTCAAACAGAATTCAGAAAGCTCCTTGGCTATGTGACAGGTACTCTTTATATTCAGACACAAAAGAAAACTTTGCCACCTCTTTCTAGGTGCCCGTCTGGGCTGAAGCTCAAGGCTTGGCAGGATCACCCCCAAGACACAGCATTGTGGGTCTCTCAGGAGTGCCTGGATCCGTTCTCTCAACCATCACTGCTATGGAGTTAAGACCTACTGTGGCTAACGACCACCTGTGCCAACCTTCAGCATTGAAACTGCAGCACAGTTCTGCCAACCTTTGGCCACATCACCAACTACACATTCAAGATCAGTAAAGGTAAAGGGACCCCTGACCGTTAGGTCCAGTCGCGGACACCTCTGGGGTTTCGCGCTCATTTCGCTCTATAGGCCGAGGGAGCCAGCGTTTGTCCGCAGACAGCTTCCGGGTCATGTGGCCAGCATGACTAAGCCGCTTCTGGCGAACCAGAGCAGCGCACGGAAACGCCGTTTACCTTCCCGCTGGAGCGGTACCTATTTATCTACTTGCATTTTGACGTGCTTTCGAACTGCTAGGTGGGCAGGAGCAGGGACCAAGCAACGGGAGCTCACCCCATCGCGGGGATTCGAACCGCCGACCTTCTGATCAGCAAGCCCTAGGCTCTGTGGTTTAGACCACAGCACCACCCACGTCCCTCAAGATCAGTATCCTGCACCAATAGCTCTTTGCATCTCACATGCCCAGCAGCATAGGGGCTGGAGGTTCGTGATAAGGCAGTCCTGTTTAAGCCAAGCAGGTCTGGGTCAAGCCAGAATGGGATTGCAGACTACGTGAAAAGGACTATACTGTGGTACCTCGGGTTAAGAACTTAATTCGTTCTGGAGGTCCGTTCTTAACCTGAAACTGTTCTTAGCCTGAGGCACCACTTTGGCTAATGGGGCCTCCAGCTGCTGCTGCGCTGCCGGAGCACAATTTCTGTTCTCATCCTGAAGCAAAGTTCTTAACCCGAGGTACTATTTCTAGGTTAGCAAAATGTGTAACCTGAAGCATCTGCAACCTGAAGCATCTGTAACACGAGGTACCACTGTATTTGGAATGTCAGGTGGGGGGTGGGGAGTATTGCAGTAAAGTACCCATTGGGGCAGAACAGAACAGATGGCTACTGGATCAGGCCGATGGTCCAACTAGTTCCAGCATCCTGACCTCACTGTGACCAACTACATGCCCCCTAGGGAAAGCTGAATGCAGGATTCAGCCACAAGAGTCCTCTCCCCCCCCCCCAAGGTTTCCAGCAACTGGCCTTCAGAAGCATTGTTGTAGAGCATAACCAATATGGCTAGTAGCCGTCAAAAGCCTTATTCTCCCCCATGAATTTTGTCTAATCCTCTTTGCAAGCCATCGAAGCTATGTGGCCTCTACTGCCTCCTGTGGCAGGCAGTTCCACAGTTTAACTATGCACTGTGTGGAAAGAAAAAAAACCTTATGCCATGCATAATTTCACAAACTATCACATTACTTCTTAGGCATCTTTTATCTAAACTAAAAAACTCCAAATGCTGCATTTTTTTCCTTCATAGCAGAGCTGTTCCACTCTCTTGACCATCTAGCTTGCGCTTCTCTGAACCTTTTCCAGCTCCACAATATCCCATTTGAGGTGAGGCAATCAGAACTGCACACAATATTCCAAATGCTGTCACGTTATAGATTTGCACAATATTGGTGGTTTTGTTTTAAACTCCTTTCCTAATGATCCCTAGCATGGAATTTGCCTTTTTTTCACAGCTGCTGCTGCACACTGCGTCAACATCTTTATTGAGCAACCCATCAGAGTTGACAAATAGCCTGGCCTGGTATAATGCGGCTTTTTATGCCACACACAACACCTTGACGAAAGTAACTCACAACACAAGACAGCCCTCAGGAAACTGTGCTGGTGTCAATCTGTCTTCAATGCACTGCTCTGGAAATTTTATTTCAGGAACTTCAGCAAACCTCAACCTGCAATTTCCAGCAGAACCACCCAAAAGGGATCATCCATACTTTTTTGATTGACCGATATGTTGAATGCATTGCGTATCGAGTAATTCCCTTGGGACCAGGAGCTTTTCTCATTGCTCAATGGCTATGCTTTGCAAAAAAAAACCCCTGATCTTACCTTGCTAAATCGGAAAATCCACAGCGAGGCGTTGCTTAACGAAGCTTCAATTAAGCAGGTAAAATTGGGTTTAGGCAAGGAAAAGCCGCAGAACAACAAGGAAAGCTCTCAGACCCAGGAGAATTGACTGGTACACGACTGAAACACGGGTCAAGCGAAAGTGTGGATGGACACAAAGTCAGCTCAGAGCTGCTCCAAAATAAAAATCCAGGAAGGTTCTGCAAAGATGCGGGATGGGAATTAAGCATTCTGCAGATCCAGGCATCCATCCTAGGGCTGAAGAATTACCGTATTTTTTGCACCATAACACTCACTTTTTTCCTCCTAGAAAGTAAGGGGAAATGTCTGTGCGTGTTATGGAGGGAATGCCTATGGGTGGCATGCCTACGGATTTTCCTCCTCTAAAAACTACGTGCGTGTTATGGTCAGGTGCGTGTTATAGAGCGAAAAATACGGTATGTGCAACAGACTAGTCCATTTTGCAAGGCTCGGTTATCCAAATCTACATAGCACTAAACTAAGGCACATGCTCCACAAAGCCCTATGTAAATTAAACCCCTTCAGGCAAACTTCTGATACTTATCGGAATGCCAGCCCACATGGGTGCTATCAGAGTGACAGCACTCAGAGCCCCATCCCATCTTCAGAATAGAGGGTTGGTACCGCTCTCCACCCTTCTGAAAAGCAGAAGCAAATTTTATTTCTTATTTATTTCATAAAATCGATGCGCTGCTGAAAAACCTGAAAGCAGTTTACAAAATGATAGAAACAAGAAAACCAAGGGGAAACACAACTTTAAAACATATGAAAAGTTAAAACACTAAAGCAGATTCAAATTTAGCAAAAAGCCTGCAGTTTTTTTGTTTGTTTGTTTTTTTTAAAAAAATATTATAGCCCAGCCTGCAAACAATTGCAGGAAATTGCATGGAAACAATTGTTTCATAAAAACTTTTTTTAAAAAAATGTGTTTTCATTCACTCTCAGGGGTTAAACAGGAAGGTAAGTTTCCAAAAACCATGACAACTTTGAAGAGCGAAAAGGAAACGCCTTCGCCTCCATTGGAATCTGTACCCTCAGTGTGCATGCACACAAAAGCTCATACCAATAACAAACTTAGTTGATCTCTAAGGTGCCACTGGAAGGAATTTATTTCTTTTTTGTTTCGACTACAGCAGACCAACCTGTAAGCAAATCTGGAAAGTTCCTAATTCAGATGAAACTCCTTCGCCTGCCCTTGCTATACCACCCACCCACCCTGCCCCCTCCCATAGCTGTCAACTTTTCCCTTTATTTAAGGGAAATTCCCTTATTCCTAATAGCAGTGGCATAGCGTGGGGGGTGCAGGGGGGGCCGGCCGCACCGGGCGCAACATCTGGGGGTTAGGGTTAGGGGGCGCAAATCCACGGGTTAGGGGGCACAAATTACTTGCCTTGCCCCGGGTGCTGACAACCCACGCTACGCCACTGCCTAATAGGATTCCTCACAAAGAAAAGGGAAAAGTTGACAGCTGTGCCCCCTCCGCCTGAAATCCAGAGTTGTTCTCTAGGGCGGAGGGAGAGTGGAAAGGATCCTAGCGTCTCTTCCACGGGCATCCTTCTTCCGCACCACCTGGGCAGAAGAGGAGGCCAAGCAGGCAGAAGAAGCTACACCTGGAAAGGAGAGTTGTACCTTCTAAAGTGCAATCCATCCTTCCTGGCTGGTCCAAAGGCAGCCCTCCCCTGACACTTCTTCCACACCTGGGGGGGGGGGATGGGGACGTGCAGACAGTGCCCTGGTCTGGCAGCCTCGCTGTGCAAAAAGTACAACTCTGGAAGCTGCTAGCTCTTTTTCTTTTTTTAAAACTCAGCTCTCTCTCTTCCCTCCTCCCCGCTCTTTTCTGGCCAGCCTCTTCCCCCGCCCCTCCTCCTCCTCTTCCCTACTCCCCCCCCTCCCTGGCTGGAATGAGAGGGTGGAATTGTGAATCACGGATTTAGCATGAGGTGATCCTGCTCGGCCAATCAGGGCCGGCCCGGCTGCCAACCACCCTGGCGCTGGGTCTTTCAGCCTTGCTGCAGACTCCAAGGTGAATGGCACCCGGGGTTACTGCCGGGCATGCCAGATTAACGCTTTCCCTGCCGGCCGAGGTGGGGGGGTTACTCTAGGTCAGCTGCACAGGCTTAACCCGTCTGGAGCCGGACCCTTTTCAAGAGGAATCGTAAGAGTTGGAAGGGACACCCCCCCACCCCAGGGTCATCCACCATAGTCCAACCCCCTGCAATGCAGGAATCTTTTTCCCAACGTGGAACTCGAACCCTGGACCCTGAGATTAAAAAGTCTCATGCTCAACCAACTGAGCTATGCGCGCAGACACACGCTCAGGCCACATCCACGTCATATATTTCAAGCATTGTCATAGCACTTTGAACAGTCCTGACTTCCCCCAGAGGATCCTGGGAGCTGTAGTTTGTTAAGGGTGTTGAGCATTGTTAAAGGTAAAGGGACCCCTGACCGTTAGGTCCAGTCACGGACGACTCTGGGGTTGCGGTGCTCATCTCGCTTTACTGGCCAAGGGAGCCGGCGTACAGCTTCCGGGTCATGTGGCCAGCATGACTAAGCCGCTTCTGGCGAACCAGAGCAGCGCACGAAAATGCCGTTGACCTTCCCGCCGGAGTGGTACCTATTTATCTACTTGCACTTCGACGTGCTTTCGAACTGCTAGGTTGGCAGGAGCAGGGACCGAGCAACGGGAGCTCACCCCGTCGCCGGGATTCGAACTGCCAACCTTCTGATCGGCAAGCCCTGGGCTCTGTGGTTTAGACAACAGCGCCATGCCACCCGTGTCCCGCCAAGCGTTGTTAGGAGGCTCCTATTCCCCTCACAGAGCTACAGCTCCCAGAAGGGACAGCCCATCCATGAGGCAAGGGGAGGCAGCTGGATTCTCAGCGGCAACAGATCCCAATGTAGATCTTTATTCCGCCCCACCTCTCCCTTGTTCCTGATGTAGATCTTAACTCATTCTTTATTTTCTGGCAAAACACCATTTTGGGATCTGCCTTGGGTGTCAAAATATATTGACCTGACCTTGATTCCCTGAGTCATAAAATTATAAAGTTGGAAGGGGTCCCGAGGGTCATTTAGTCCAACCCCGGCAATGCAAGAATCCTGCCCACAGCTCTGCCCCTGGGTGGGCTCGAACCACCAACCTTCTGCTTAACAGCAAGTCACACTGACCCCATTGTGCTACCTTCAGATGGAACTCTGGGAATTGTAGCTCGGGTAACAACTACTCCCAAAAACTCCCAGCTCCTGCCAACCTAGCAAACCAAAAGCACGTCAAAGTGCAATTAGATAAATAGGTACCACTCCGGCGGGAAGGTAAACGGCATTTCCGTGCACTGCTCTGGTTCGCCAGAAGCAGCTTAGTCATGCTGGCCACATGACCTGGAAGCTGTACGCCGGCTCCCTCGGCCAGTAAAGAGAGATGAGCGCCACAACCCCAGAGTCGGCCACGACTGGACCTAACGGTCAGGGGTCCCTTTACCTTTAACAACGCCCAGCATCTTTAACGAACTACATTTCCCATGATTCTTTGGGGGAAGCCATGACTGTTTAAAGGGGCATAACAGCACTTCAAATGTCTGGTGCGAAAGGGGCCTTTAATCCAATTCCTGGCTTGCTCTTGTGCTTTTAACAGCTCGGTGTACAACAACAAAACTTTGTACAAAGCCCTTCCATCTGCCTTGCATAAGGTTGTGAAACGGCCACAAAGACACCCACTCTGGCTTATTCCTGTGTCCACAGTGTCTTACGAAGAAAAACAGTGGAAGAAGCTTTCCTTCGCCCACGACTTTGAGTCAGCCTCTGCAGATTAAGCTGCGCAGGAGCTGGGGTGGTTAAAAAAAGCTGGCAATCCCAGCAAACTTCAAGCCACTTGAGCCATCGCTGCACCAAGTACTGCAATAAAAGAAGGAACCATTTTTACTGTTACAGACCTAAAATTTGGGCAAAAGGTTGCCAGGCAAATGTTGCCTCCATGAGTCTCTGTCATAACACTCACTGCCTTCATAGAATCATAGAATTGTATTGCTGGGAGGGACGCAAGGGGTCATCTTGTCCAACCCCCTGCAATGCTGGAATCTCAACTAAAGCATCCATGGCTTAACTCTTGACAACAATTTTCATAGCCGAAATCATGCAGTCATTATTTCCCTTGATCATGTGTTGTATGAAATAATACTTTCCTTGCTTTCCTCTGTGACCGATCAATTTCTGAACAGCTCCAAGTTCTAATATGGTATGCCCTGCAGAGCACCTTAAGGTCCACAAATGACAACACTTTGGAGGCCCCAAGTCGCAACGTGGTTAGATTGGTCTCAACTAGGGCCAGGGCCTTTTCAGTACTGGCCCCGACTTGGTGGAACGCTCTGTCCCAAGAGACTAGGGCCCTGCAGGACTTGACATCTTTCTGCAGGGCCTGCAAGACAGAGCTGTTCTGCCTGGCCCTTGGTTTGGACTCAGTCTGACCCTTATGTTTCCCTGCCGTTATGGTTTTGATCTATGGGCTACTATTAAAATGAGGATGCATTTTAAATTGTATTTCAACCCGTATTTTAAATTGGTTCCCCCCCTCCCATATTATGTTTTTATTGTGATTTTACTGGTGTTAGCTGCCCTGAGCCAGGCTATTGCCGGAGAGGGCAGGGTATAAATAAAAATTTATTATTATAATCCGGGGAATATAATTCCACCTTTTCAAGGATGTTGCAAACATTGATCAATCCCACTAGCACCAGCCCGTCATCTCTCTGCTCATCTGCCCCAAAGGATTAGCTTATCCAACACAGGCCGATTAGATCATTTCAATCTCCTAAAAGAGCCAATAAATGTCTCTTCTGCCTTTGGCGTTGCAGCGTCTGTACTTTGGAACTCCCTGCCAATTGACACCCGGCAGATGCCATCACAGTATTCTTTCTTTGCCTATATAGACACAAGGTTGGTTGTTGTTGTTGTTTATTAAATTTGTATATCTGAAGATCTTGGGGCAGTCCACAGCATAAAAATACAAAATAAAAACAAAAAATACATTAAAAAGCACATTGAATGTTAATCAGCCCAAGGCCTGGTTGAAGAGGAATGTTTTCGCCTGGTGTCTAAAGATGTATAATGAAGGCATCAAGTGAGTCTCCCTGGCTAGAACATTCCACAGGTGGGGAGCCATCGCAGAAAAGGCCCTGTTCTCAAGTTGCCACCTGGGTGGGGTGGGGGAAGGCATACGAAGAAGGGCCTCAGAGGATGATCACAGGGTCCAGGGCACTTCACATGGGGAGAGGCATCCTTGAGGTTACATGGTTTATTGTTTTTCCTTGTTTTCATATGTTTTTAACCGCTTGAAAATATTTTGTTTTTAACTGTATTTTTTATTACAGATGTGTTTGCCACCATGGGATCCTTTGGGAGGAATGACGGAAGATCAACATTCTCATAGAATCATAGAGTTGGAAGAGACCACAAGGGCCATCGAGTCCAACCCCCTGCCAAGCAGGAAACACCATCAGAGCACTCCTGACATATGGTTGTCAAGCCTCTGCTTAAAGACCTCCAAAGTAGGAGACTCCACCACACTCCTTGGCAGCAAATTCCACTGTCGAACAGCTCTTACTGTCAGGAAGTTCTTCCTAATGTTTAGGTGGAATCTTCTTTCTTGTAGTTTGGATCCATTGCTCCGTGTCCGCTTCTCTGGAGCAGCAGAAAACAACCTTTCTCCCTCCTCTATGTGACATCCTTTTTATATATTTGAACATGGCTATCATATCACCCCTTAACCTCCTCTTCTCCAGGCTAAACATGCCCAGCTCCCTTAGCCGTTCCTCATAAGGCATCGTTTCCAGGCCTTTCATTATAGGGAGAGTACTGCCAGAATCAAAGAGCTGGAATAGTCCTCCAAAATCATCTCGTCCAACTCTCTCTGCTGCTACAGGAAATTTAGGGAGAAGGTTCATTCATAGACAAGTTAAAACTGACCAAAGAAAACTGAGGAAAGCAAGGTCCAGAGACAGAAGGAGCTGTATTTTACTAACGCGTGGGAAGAAGAGAGTTTGAACAGACTGAAAGGCTGGGAATCCACAATTTATTTATTGCAATGGACCTTTTGTGTTGTTTAGGGTGGTCAAAGGAGATGCATAAAAGAAGTTAAACTGGGGTGTGTGTGGAAAGGAACGAGAGGAATTATCTGTCTAAAGGGGATGGGGAAAATAAGAACGCAGACATGAACTTAGGCACAGACAGCAGCAGCACCCAAACACACCGTCCTGCCAGAGGCAGCCTCCCCAGACACACTCTGCCCTGCTTCCAAAAATGGGACCTGCCCTTTGTCCCGTGTCACAGTCCGCCCCCAGAAAAGCGATGACTCCAGGTAACCTCCTGAGAACACAAAGGTGTGTTTGGCTTTTCCCAACAGCTGATAGGCAATACAAACCTGCCAACAGGGTCAACCTCCTCTGCTGTCAGGGACTGGTACCAGATGCATGTTTGACTACAACTCCCATAATTCCTGAGTATTGGCCAAGATATTTTTTTTAAATAAATATTTATTAAGAATTTTCCATTTTAAAAAGCCAAAAAGGAAAAAAAAATTAAAAACATATACAGTTTACAATCCTTATTTTCTATAACATATTTCCCTGACTTCCCCGCACCTCCCCTTCTTATATTCCAATTCAATTTGTAAATTCAACAAGTTCTTATCCCCAATTTTTAACCTTTTTATACTTAATTCATTTTAAAAGACCAATTTTACCTTATAAACCTCAAAATTTATACCTCAGTACTCATTCTTAAATCCTTTTTTCTAAAGTCGACCCAAATTCCTTTCCACGAATTCCCCACTTTTCATACTGATAACAAAACAGAATAAATTGGCCAAGATAGCCTGGGGTTGATGGCAGCTGGAGCCCAATGACATATCGCTACTCTTGCCGGGAGGTTGGACTCTGGACAGATGAACAGTTCAACTTCGGATTGCAGGTGGACGGATTCCTTTTTAAATGTTCCCTCTCACTAAAATAATAATAATAATAATAATAATTGAAAAACCTCCCTGTGTGTAGTAAGCTAGTACAGCAATAAGGCTGGGCTGCATCCCTGATTTTCTACCTGCAGATAAGATATATTTAACAATTTAAAAAATTTCATTTAATAAAATGTATATACTGCAAGGAAAAACCCCTCTAAGCTGTTCTGAGCAATATTCAGTCGTTGAAATCATCTGTTAAGAAACATTTAACAACAGGTATTAAAGTATTTAAAAGATTAAAATCGGCACTAGCTAGAAGGCAAGAGAACACACGCAACTTCTATAGGTCTGAAAAGGATTGCCTAAGCAAAACCATTTGAAGTGGGAGCTAAAAGGAGTTCAGCGATGGTGCCTGCCTGCTGTCAATAGGCAGGGAGTTCCAAAGTATAGCTATTAAACATGAGAAGGTTGATTTATTACAATTGTGGAATATTATGGGGCACCCATAACAAGCTGTGCTTGTTCTGTCAGTGTGTATATTTAGGATATTGTTCTAAAATGGAGTCTAAAGTACAACAGGTCTACTTTGTCAGGACTGAAACCACAACTCTACCAACCAAGCAACAAGCCTACTTGATTAGCACCAAATCCATCCAACACAAACACAAACAAACAAACAAACAAACACACACACACACACACACACACACACACACAACTGCATCAAATTGGACACTCCCTCTCAGGCGCCTAATTCCAACTGCGTCCTGTAACACCCAATGTTGCTCTTAGGTGCAGGTTGCAAAAGAGCCCTGCCAAATTACTGAGGGAGCATTAAAGACAGATTTATTATATTTCACAAGGGCAGGCAGATGAACCATTCTGGGAATTGTAGTTCTGTGATGCGAAACAGTCAAGCTCTCTTCCCAAGGAACTCGGTGAATTGTAGCTCTGTGGGAGGAATTTGGGTCTCCTATCAACTTCCAGCAGCCTTAGCAAACTACAGCTCCCAGGATCCTTTGGGGAAGTCATGGCAGCTTATAGTGCTTTGATACTGCTTTAAATTTATGTGTAGATGGGGCTAAGGATAGAAGAGCAGGCTGAGGTTCCCAGTATTTTCCCAGATCTGGCCAATCTATAGGGATTTTACTGCCCACCAGTCAGAGTGGTTGGTGCTACACTGCCTGGCTGCACAGTCTCCAAACATCCTTACAGTGGTACCTCAGGTTACAGATGCTTCAGGTTACAGACTCCGCTAACCCAGAAATATTACCTCAGGTTAAGAACTTTGCTTCAGGATGAGAACAAAAATCGTGCTCCAGCGGCATGGCGGCAGCAGGAGGTCCCATTAGCTAAAGCGGTGCTTCAGGTTAAGAACAGTTTCAGGTTAAGAACAGACCTCCGGAACGAATTAAGTACTTAACCTGAGGTACCACTGTATTTTACTTTGAGGAGAGATGCTGTGTTGGGGTGGGGTTATTTTGACTCTTGAACAATCTGCGTGTATTTTTATTTATGTGTTACACTTTTACTCAGCCCGTCCTCCAAACAGCTTGAGGTGGCATGAATACCTCTCCTCCCCTTTCATCTTCAAAACAACCCTGTGAAGTAGGTCTGACCAAGGCACAAATTCATGGCTGAATTTGAACCTGGGTCTCCCTGGTCCTAGCCTTACACTCTAACCATATAACCCCTGTACCCGTTACCATTTCCCAAATCAGGGAAAGGCGGGGGACCTTTGATCCTCCAGATGTTGTTGGACTACAACTCCCATCATCCCTGGCCATGTCACCAGGGGTGATGGGAGTTGTAGTCCAACGCCCCACGGGTTCTCCACCCCTGCATTATAGCC
Source organism: Podarcis bocagei (assembly GCF_964188305.1). Lineage (NCBI taxonomy): Eukaryota > Metazoa > Chordata > Lepidosauria > Squamata > Lacertidae > Podarcis > Podarcis bocagei. The sequence continues at coordinate 49,867,459 of NC_138139.1, read as the reverse complement.
ATGCTCTCATGTGGATGCAGATCCACAGACCCAGAGTCTCTCTGGTATCCTAACCTACACAGTAACCATTTATTCAGGCAGCGAATGTTTATTTCCTTACTTATGGCATTTATATCCCACCTTTTCCTCCAAGGACCTCAAGGGGGCGTACAAAGTTCTCCCCCTCTCCATTCTGTCTCCACAACAACCCTGTGAAGTAGGCTAAGGCGAGAGGCAGTGACTTTCCCAAGGTCACCCAAGTGAGTTTGATGGCTGAGTGTGGGATTTGAACCTTCGTCTTCCAAGTCTTAGCCTGACATACTCTAACCAGAGCACCACCTTGGCAGAACCCCTTTGAGTGCCTCAGTTTTAAAACAAGTGCGATCAGATCTACGGTGACTAGAGATATCCTCTTCCAGCATTCTGACATTTTTAAAAGAAAGGGAACTGGTTTAAGCAGGACTGAGCAAGGGTTTGAATCCACATCTACCTAGTGAAAGTTGAATGCCAGTACAGCACACTGATTTCCAAAATGAAATATATCTGCATTTGTCAGGAATTTACCTGTATGGCAAGTGCGAATTTTCTGTTGTGGAACCATATCTTCTTTTGATTAACATGGGGGGCAGGGGTTAGATGTTTTTCTGGTCAGAACTCTTTTATTTTCCTTGGAGTATTTTCTCTCGCTTTACTCTTTACTCTCACTTACTGTGTATTTTGTGTTTTTATTTTGTATTTTTAATGCTGTGAACTGCCCTGAGATCTTTGGATGAAGGGCAGTATAATAACAATAATAACAGCAGCAGCAGCAGCATAAGGGCAACAGTGAAGGACCACAAGGAATGCTTAAGGGGTCAGCAACCTTTTTCAGCTGTGGGCCGGTCTACTGTCCCTCAGACCATGTGGTGGGCCGGACTATATTTTTGGGGGGTGGGGGAATGAATGACTTCCTATGCCCCACAAATAACCCAGAGATGCATTTTAAATAAAAAGACACATTCTACACATGTAAAAACACGCTGATTCCCGGACCGTCCACGGGCCAGATGGAGGAGGCAAATGGGCCGCATCCGGCTCCCGGGCCTTAGGTTGCCTAACCCTGCCTTAGGCAGTGACCCTTTGCTGTATCAATAGCAGAGCTGGACTGAGGTTTGATGAGGCCCTAAGCTACTGAAGGTAATGGGGCCCTTTATATGTCCAGCTGTCCTTTGTCAACAATAAATTGTCACTATTTTTTTGTGTTGAATATATGCTATATGGTAATTTATGGGCCTAATAGGTATCTAAAGCTATTTGCACATGTTACCATACAACCATTCCATGCAGAATGTAGGCACCCTATATATGGAAATGAGCAAACCAGTGATATTTCAGGGAGCAGGTGAGCAGGCGGGGCCCATGACTTACATCATAGGAGCCTACACAACACAAAACACTGTTGCTGTGAAACTGTTCTTAACCTAAGGTACCACTTTAGCTAATGGGGCCTCCCGCTGCTGTTGCGCCGCCACCACGCAATTTCTGTTCTCATCCTGAAGCAAAGTTCTTAACCCGAGGAACTATTTCTGGGTTAGCGGAGTCTGTAACCTGAAGCGTCTGTAACCCAAGGTATCAGTGTATGTAGGTTTTATTTTATTTGTTTTTTACAGTGGTGCCTCGCAAGACGAAAATAATCTGTTCTGTGATTCTCTTCGTCTAGCAGTTTTTTCGTCTTGCGAAGCAAGCCCATTGAAGGATTAACGGATTAGCGCTATTAGCGGCTTTTAGCGGCTTATCTGCTGATCGGATCAGCTGATAAGCGGCTTAGTGGCTTAGAAAAAGGGGGGGGAACCCAGCAGGAACTCGCAAGACATTGTCGTCTTGCGAAGCAAGCCCATAGGAGATTCGTTTTGCGAAGCACCTCCAAAACGGAAAACTCTTTCGTCTAGCGAGTTTTCCGTCTTGCGAGGCATTCGTCTTGCGGGGCACCACTGTATGTTATATTTTGGAAATGTACATCCAGGTTTTTTTTTCTTTTAAAAAAATTTGGGGCCCCCAAGAGAGTGGGGCCCTAAACTATAGCTTGTTTAGCTTATACGTAAATCAGGCACTGATCAATAGGGGCTTTATATTATTCTACCCTTGTTCTCACCTGGGAAGTTCTGGAAGCAGGATGACCACTAGACAACGCCAAAAAAAAAGATGGCAAAAAGTGGCATAAAATTTGCACGTGGTAATTTATGAGCATAGATCATGAAATCATAGAACTGTAAAGTTGGAAGGGACCCTGAGTATCATCTAATCCAGCCCCTTGCAATGCAGGAATATGCAGCTGCCCCATACGGGAATTGAACCTGCGACCTTGGTATAATCAACACCATGCTCTAAGCAACTGAGCTATCCATTTAGATGTCCATTTAGAAATAGTTGCACCGCACCACAGTGGGCAAGCCCAACATCTGCTGAGTCTGCTATCCAGGCGCTTTCTGTGGGAGCAGTGGAATCCGTTTATTTGTTGCCATTCCTGTTCCTTTGCAAAATATTTGCACAAGCTGCCCAGAGATTCTGGGACAGGCCAGTCTCAGAGCACTACAACTCCCATTGTCCTCAGCCACTGGCCACGCTGGCAGAGCTGATAGGAGTTCAACAACAGCTGGGGGGGCACATCATCTGCGGCGTCCCCCCCCATGCATGGGAACAGCTGGCCTGTCATACCTTCCCATAGGGCAGTGTTTCCCAAACTTGGGTCTCCAACTGTTTTCGGACTACAACTCCCATCATCCCCGGCCAGCAAGACTAGTGTTCAGAGATGATGGAAATTTCAGTCAGAAAACAGCTGGGGACCAAAGTTTGGGAAACACTGGACTACAACTTCCATCATCCATAACCACTGGTCCTGTGAGGTAGGGATTATGGGAGTTATAGTCCAACAGTGGCTGGAGGACCCAAGTTGGAGAAACACTGTCATGGGACCTGTGGTGGTGTGGCCTGTGGATTGGGTGGGCTGGGAGACTCCCAACAGCCAGTTAGAGGCCTGAAGGGCCCCATTTGGCCCCTGGACCTGAGATACCACATCCATGTTACACAGGCACAGTCTTTCATGCATTAGACCAGGGGTCAGCAACCTTTTTCAGCCATGGGCCAGTCCACCGTCCCTCAGACCATGTGGTGGGCCGGACAATATTTTTGGGGAGAAATGAACAAATTCCTATGCCCCACAAATAACCCAGAGATGCATTTTAAATAAAAGCACACATTCTACTCGTGTAAAAACACCAGGCAGGCTCCACAAATAACCCAGAGATGCATTTTAAATAAAAGCACACATTCTACTCATGTGAAAACACACTGGTTCCCGGATCGTCCGTGGGCCGGATTTAGAAGGCGATTGGGCCACACCCGGCCCCCGGGCCTTAGGTTGCCTACCCCTGCATTAGGAAACGGTAAGCATGTCTTTTTCCCAAGGCAGTAATATCAGAGCTGGCCCACCCATGAGGCAGGTTGAAGCACCGGCCTCAGGCGGCAGATGTGCAAGACTGCTTCTGGCATGCAGCACTGCCACCCAAATTGTGGAACACCCTGGCTCCTGCCGAGTTCTGCAAGAGGGGAGGGGGCGTTCTGGCAGCCCCAGAACTGGTGGTGGGGCAGCAGTAGGGGGGCAACGGGGGGCACTTCCATGTTTCGCCTCAGGTGCCAAAATGGGATGGGCCCTTTCCCTGACTGCAACAATATCCTAACTCCAAAGCAAGAACTAATGTGCCCCTTAAGCTCTTAGAGCACTGGAGCAGTCTTGCCTCTTACGCAATGAGTCATATCATATCATAGAATCATAGAGTTGGAAGAGACCACAAGGGCCATCGAGTCCAACCCCCTGCCAAGCAGGAAACACCATCAGAGCACTCCTGACATATGGTTGTCAAGCCTCTGCTTAAAGACCTCCAAAGTAGGAGACTCCACCACACTCCTTGGCAGCAAATTCCACTGTCAAACAGCTCTTACTGTCAGGAAGTTCTTCCTAATGTTTAGGTGGAATCTTCTTTCTTGTAGTTTGGATCCATTGCTCCGTTTCCGCTTCTCTGGAGCAGCAGAAAACAACCTTTCTCCCTCCTCTATGTGACATCCTTTTATATATTTGAACATGGCTATCATATCACCCCTTAACCTCCTCTTCTCCAGGCTAAACATGCCCAGCCCTCTTAGCTGTTCCTCATAAGGCATCATTTCCAGGCCTTTGACCATTTTGGTTGCCCTCCTCTGGACACGTTCCAGAGTCGCAGCCTTGGGTATTGTTCCCTGATCCTTAGGAACTATTCCAACAACCATGCACAGTAGACCAGTGTTGCTACTTCCACAGTATATTTTGCTTTATGTATTTAGGTGATATTTTTTTTAACCGCCCTTTGCACAAGTTACAAGGCAGATTGCAACCACGTCCAATAAGATAAAAAAACGGATCTGGGAGATTACGCAGCCCTTAAGACACAGGAACTCGTTAGCAATCATTTATCTTATCAGGTCTCTCCACCTCCAAAACCCTGCCCCCAAAAGGTGCGCCTTAAGCAGGTACCTAAAACCACGAAGAGATGGTGCTAGGTGTACCTCAGGAGGGAGGGAGTTCCACATGTGAGGAGCCAACACCGAAAAGGCCCCAATACCATGTACTTCATTCTCAATTGGTTCAACAGTCAAACCCTCTTCACAGGGACCTCTGGGAATCGTAGTTCTGCGAGAGGGAAACTGGCCTCTTAACAGCCTGCAGCACCCTTCAATAAGCTACAGCTCCCAGAATTCTTTGGGAAGCCATGACTGTTTAAAGTGGTGTCGGGGTGCTTTAGATGTACTCCATGTTAACGGTGTTAAGTTAATGTGCTTAATTAATGAAAAATCATTATTGACATTTATTAAGGATTATAAACTTCTTATGGACTTTTCTGCTTGGAAGAGAAAATGTAATATCTGGATCTGAAGATTGAAAAATTATTGGCTTATATAAAAAATAATAGTTGGAGGTCAATGAGTGAATACTATCTTTAGCTGACGGACAGAGAATCAGAAGCCTTTTTCTTTTCCCATCGTCTTTTCTTACTCCTTTTCTCTCTTTGCTTCTGTTCTTTATAAGATTAGATTTCGAAAGTATTCTTTTTACTCAGGTGTAGTATGAAAAGATGCTTTGTATTGGGTAGGAACTTTTCTCTCTCTTTTGGTAAGTTATCAATGAAACTGGACCTAAACCAAAATGTGCACACACATTTCCCAATACTTTTTAGGAGGGAAACAGTGAGTCTTATAGAGCAAAAAATACGGTACGTAAATCCAGCACTGATCAATAGGGGCATTATATTATTCTACCCTTGTTCTCACCTGGGAAGTTCTGGAAGCAGGATGACCACTAGAAATCACCCCCCAATAAGATGGCAAAAAGACAATAGTAAGTGGCGTAAAATTTGCACGTGGTAATTTATGAGCATAGATCATGGAATCATAGAACTGTAAAGTTCTCTTTTGGCAAGTTATCAATGAAACTGGACCTAAACCAAAAAACTGTATATGCCTCCAGGTCGGGACCTGCCCTCTTTGCACTTTGCAACGCGACATTAAAAGCACCATAGCATTACTAAGAGATGCTTATACAGCTGCACACACAAGAGGTGTGCTTTGCACGAAAACCCAGCAACGCTGGCCCGGGACGGTTTTGCAAAGGCGCAGTCGAGGCAGAGAAGGGGTGGGCGGGCAAGACGGTGGAGTGCAATCATAGGAGACGACAACCAGGGCTAAAGTCCCTTCGGCCCCCCAATAAAATATTTGAGGGGACCGGGGCACCCCCCCAAGTTGATGTGCATTGCCTTTGTGCGCATCGCGTCTTGTGATCCATTCTGGGGGGCGAGGCATACCTGGGCCTCCCCAATATTTTATTGAAGTTGGCACTCTTGGGTGCAAGCCAAGCCTAGTTGCACAACCCAAACCTTGCACATCAAGGCGCTGCGAAAGCGCAGGAGCCGCGGAGCGTCGCCCCAGCGCGCAAACCTCGGCGCGTCGCGAAAGGCGCGCTGAACTTTCTTCGGAAAGAGGGAATGACCGACAGTAACCCGAGGCGTGACGTCAGCCTCCTCTCCCCTCCCCTCTCTCTCACACACACAGACGGGGGGGAGCGGGCGGGGCGTTTAGCCTTAGCAGCTGGCTACCCGCCAGGGACACGGGGAGGCGGTGGATTTCTGGGTATTATATTTGCAATCTCACAGGCTCCTCGCGACTCCCTTCTGCAAAGCCAGCGATCCTCCGTCCTGCCACAAATGCACCCGGCGTGATGTTGCCATGGGCAAAAGGCGGTGGCAAGCGGGGTACAAAAGCACATGGCTCGCGAAGGCAAGAGTGGGGGGCGGGATCTTTTCAAGGGATCCCGTCACCCGAGGAGAAACGGATCCCTCGGTGGGAGAGGAGCAGGCTCGTGCCTACACACACGCTCCCCAAACTCTCACTTCTCAGGCGCGCGCGCGCGCTCAGGACGCGCTCGCTTCATCCAAACTGGTTAGGAAAAAGGATTTGAGAAATATTGCACACATCAGGCTCCAATTTGGAAGTTGACTCTTGCTGAAATCACAGGCTGTCTGGATATTTATATATCTTGGCAAAAGGGCACTTTTTGGAAATAATAATAATAATAATAATAAACAATTGCACTCCCTTTGCACAGAAATTAGGACCCTCGTCCCAAACCACAGATCCCGACTTTAACTCAAGCAAGAAAGGGCTTCCACCATGATGCAAGACCCCCTTTTTTTTTGCAGGTACCAACTGGGCAAAAGCTGCTTCCCTTCTCCCCGGTTGGCACCGTGAGAAACAGCCCCCCCCCCGCTCCCTCTACCCTGTACCCACCGTCAATGTCGCTCAGCAGAGCCGTGTCAATCTCGCTGGATTCATGGAGAGTCAGCGAAGGGTCCAAGCCGTCCAAAGACGCCTCTTCGAAGGCGAGGTTGTTCATCTCGGCCACGGCGCGCACAACCCCCTCCTTAGAGAAACCCCCTCCACGCACGCACCCCTACCCTACCCACCCACCCCGCGGGCAGGCCAAAAATAAGTTGATTTTAAAAATAAAAATATGTGGAATGGAATAATCTGGAGGAGCCTGGATGACAGGCTGGGAGGAGGAAGCGCCTTCCTTAGGCTGCCGGGGACTCCGCGCAAAGAGAAGCCATCTGCGCATCGGGAAGCCAAGCGGCGCGGCGTTTATGGGCTGGTGGCTCCTAGCTGCCTGCTGCTGCTGCTGGCTGCCATCCTCCCGTCCATGGCAGGCTCTGTAAGGTGGAGGGAGAGCAAGTTGCGAAGTGGAGCTCGAACCTGCTGCTGGGAGGGAGAGCAGGGGGAGGAGCCTCCGCACTGGGGAACGCCCCCTGGCTCTCTTGATTGGCAGTTCCCGGGAAGTGAACTGGCTGGCCGGCCCGCCTCCCCCACATGGACGGGAGGGGTGTGCGGGACACAACAACACCGGCGGCAAGAGTTCCGGGCTCCGCTTACTTAGCAGGAAATCTGGGGATCACTTCCGAGCAAATGTTGACACGGTTGCAGGCTCAGTGTTGGAGGCGGAGGAAGGCCTTGGAGCAGCTGAAAAGGGAAATTCAACACGTCGTGTCCTCGCCCCCGCCGCCACCATGCATGCCCAGAAAGTTGCACCTGATGAATTTCTGCCTGTTGCGCACAAAGGGGGTTAGGGGAGGGACATTAGGATGGTCTGATCAAGGGGACCCCAGAAGGCTCAGGAACCCAAGGATGTGCAATTTGGAAAGGGGGGGGGTATTTGACACCACCTTGCATCATTTTGCAAGAATTATTATTATTATTATTATTATTATTATTATTATTATTATTATTATTATTATTATTATTACATTTATATCCCAGTTTTCCCCCCAAAGAGTTCAAGGTGGTGCACATGGTTCTCTGCTTTATACACTTCATCAGTGCAACAACCCTGTAGTGTAGGTTAGGCTAAGAGGCAGTGACTGGCCCAGTGTCATACCCGGTGGGCTTCATGGCTGAGTGGGGAGCTGAATTCCGCTCTCCTGGTCTGACACTCAACTCTCAACCACACCGTTGGTAACAGTAGATTAACTTCAGCATAACTGGTTTTTTATATAAAGGAAACAATGCACGAGGTTATTTATTTAAAAGGATTTGTTTACGCACCCTTAAAAATATTACACCCGTGCAATTTTTAAAACATGCTAATAACGAGCTGAGTTTCTCGCATTGCAGGGGTTCCTTCGAACTACAATTCTGTGATCTATGAACTAAAGAAAAACAATGAAACTGGAAATCGTCCAACCAACCACTGCTTAAAATAAAAAGAGTTGGATCCAGACTTCAGTCATTATTGGGGTAGACCCATTGGGTAATTTACCCAACTAAGTCATATTCAGAATGGGTCTTCTCCGAGTATGATTAACCCTAGATATTCACCACTGAAATTAAGGGGGGTTGATAAAAATTAACCATCCCATTTATTGCAAAGGGTCTGCGCTAAGAATGGCAAACAGCGTAATTCTCACCCTGTCCACTCAGAAGTCCCCCTTGATCGAATTGGTCAGAGCCACCCCTCAGCTTACCTAGGTAGCCAGATGTTTAGCCAATGTCAAATCTGCTAAAGGTGGCTTTTTTACTACAATTAAGGTTGTTCCTTTATCCTCTTTGCAGGGTAGATGGCAAAATTAGTCAGGGCTCCTGCACCATTGATAATTGCTCAGAAGAGGGAATTTCAGCACAGGATATACCTGCAGAAACTGTCTCTTCTACACATCTGTTTAAAGGTACAAGAGCACAGAAGAGATGGACTATATATATATATATATGGTGTGTGTGGGTGGTCGAAACGTCGCCTAGACACCCCAACTCTTACACGGGAAGACACCCGAAGATACCAAAACCTGCATTCCTGTACCCGTGAAAATCTACGGAAGCATATATATATATATATATATATATATGCAGGTTTTGGTGTCTTCGGGTGTCTTCCCGTGTAAGAGTTGGGGTGTCTAGGCGACGTTTCGACGAGGTCTCACTCGTCATCTTCAGGCTGGTGCTTTCGGCTTCTTGTTACTGGAACAGAGCAGGATCTCAGTGTTTGAGTTCCTATAAATACTGTTGAGGGGGTGTGGTGTATAGCCTCCAACGTTCTGGGCAGAGAGGAAGTTCCCAGGTTAGTGTGTCTTTTCTTCTTTTGTTCATTAATTACTTGAGGGATATCTTGAGTGATTTCTTGAGTGATATTCTGAGTACCACTTAGGAGGGTCATTAGGTGTGGATTAGTTGCTAAAGCTTTCGTGTCTTGACCTCTTGAGCTTGTGAAAAGTTTTTTCTGAGAAGATGGCTGTACTGCACTTAGTTGTGCTCTGGCTTGGCTTCGTGTATAGGGGCGAGCTGTGGTTTTGTGCCCTGTGCCAGCCAGATCTGTGTAGGGATTGCAGGGGGGTGCAGCATCCGGAGGTGCCACTATGGTTTGGCTACTGGATGGTGTCTGTAATTTATCTGTGGAGAGGGTCTGGGTTTGGGTCTGGTGTGGTTGATTGGAGATGGCGTTCTGTGTGCCTCTGGTTCTGGTGTCGGTTTTTGTGGGGAGGGCTATTTTCCAGATGTCTGGCAGGCGGGACGTATCGTCACGCTTGTTCATGTTGTGAGGGTGTTTCTCTATCTCGATGGCTTCCATGATTATTCTCTTGTGGTGGTGTTCCATGTTAAAGAGCAATTTGGAATCTGAAAAATTAATTTCGTGTCCTGTTTCTTTCATGTGTTGGTAAAGAGAGGAAGTTTTTTCTTCTTTTTTGACGGCATTCTTGTGTTCTGCGATACGTGCATTTATTCGTCTGTTTGTTTGTCCAATGTACGTGGCTGGGCAGACTTTGCAGGGTATTTCATAGACCCCTTGGTTTTCTAACTGGATTTTATCTTTGGGGTTTCTGAGGATATTGGCTATTTTTTGGTTGGTGCAAAAGGCTGTTTTGATATTGTGTTTATGGAGGATTTTGCTAATTTTATCTGTAGTGCCCTTGATATAAGGAAGGAGGGCCATGCCATTGTTTTCTTCTGTGTCTTGGTTTTTGGGGGGTGTTTCTTTTTGGATTAGCTTCGTAACCCTGTTTTGCTGGTATCCGTTGGCGATTAACACATTTGAAAGATTCTGTAACTCAGTTGTCAAGTGGTCTTTGTCAGCCAGGCGTTTGGTTCTGGAGATGAGAGTCTTGGCTACGGAGTTTATTTGTGCAGGGTGGTGGTGTGATTGTGCATGTAAGTAGCGGTTGGTGTGTGTTTTTTTCCGGTAGATAGTGTGTCCTAGGGAGCCATCAGGTTTTTTGTAGATTAGGACGTCAAGGAAGGGAAGTTGGTTGTTGGCTTCTATTTCCATAGTGAATTGTATTTTGGGGTGTAGGCTGTTGAGATGTGTGAGGAAGCTATCTAGTTTTTTCTTCCCGTGTGGCCAAATTACAAAGGTGTCGTCAACATACCTGAGCCAAAGTTTGGGTTTGTGTTCTGACTTGTCTAAAGCATTGGTTTCAAAGTGTTCCATGTACAGATTTGCGATGACCGGTGAGAGGGGTGATCCCATAGGTGCTCCTTCTATCTGTTTGTATCTTTGTCCATTGTGGATGAAGTACGTGTTGGTTAGGCAGTGGTTGGTCAGGTCCAGGATGTATTCGGGGGGATTGTATTTGTTTTCCACCACAAGAGAATAATCATGGAAGCCATCGAGATAGAGAAACACCCTCACAACATGAACAAGCGTGACGATACGTCCCGCCTGCCAGACATCTGGAAAATAGCCCTCCCCACAAAAACCGACACCAGAACCAGAGGCACACAGAACGCCATCTCCAATCAACCACACCAGACCCAAACCCAGACCCTCTCCACAGATAAATTACAGACACCATCCAGTAGCCAAACCATAGTGGCACCTCCGGATGCTGCACCCCCCTGCAATCCCTACACAGATCTGGCTGGCACAGGGCACAAAACCACAGCTCGCCCCTATACACGAAGCCAAGCCAGAGCACAACTAAGTGCAGTACAGCCATCTTCTCAGAAAAAACTTTTCACAAGCTCAAGAGGTCAAGACACGAAAGCTTTAGCAACTAATCCACACCTAATGACCCTCCTAAGTGGTACTCAGAATATCACTCAAGAAATCACTCAAGATATCCCTCAAGTAATTAATGAACAAAAGAAGAAAAGACACACTAACCTGGGAACTTCCTCTCTGCCCAGAACGTTGGAGGCTATACACCACACCCCCTCAACAGTATTTATAGGAACTCAAACACTGAGATCCTGCTCTGTTCCAGTAACAAGAAGCCGAAAGCACCAGCCTGAAGATGACGAGTGAGACCTCGTCGAAACGTCGCCTAGACACCCCAACTCTTACACGGGAAGACACCCGAAGACACCAAAACCTGCATTCCTGTACCCGTGAAAATCTACGAAAGCAAATATATATATATATATATATATATATATATATATATATATATATATGAATGATAGAGGAAAGAAAGATTCAATCAATCAATCATTCAATTAGGGGTTGGAGTAGATCATCCTCAGCGTCCATTCCATCTCTACAATTTTATTCTATACAAATAAAGAGTTAAACTACACCCAAAGCTTTTTTAAAAAGAAAACAAGCAAGCAAATAAAGCAGAAATTAACTTCCGGAACTCACTGCTGGAGGATGTGGCTATAGCCACTACCTTAGATGACTTTATAGGGGGACAAAGAGAAACCAGCAATAAAACGTTGTAATGATCAGGGGCAATCAGAATAAGGGCCACTAACTGACGGCTGATTCAGGACTTTAAATTGTGCTCTTATATCAAATTTCCTTTTCTGCGTATACTGTAATGTTTTACTGTTGCTATGGCCATTGGCTAATGTGAATAAAGTTTTATCTGTCTAAAAAACAAAACAAAAAACGTTGCAATGTCCCTCCTCAAGGAGTCAAATAAGCATGCCTGCTTTCAGCATATTCCATATCACTGCTTTATGGTCCTGCTGTCCCAAGGTAGACTGCCTCTGAACATGATGCTCTGCTACGAGGGTGGGGAAAACTCTTTCATCTCAATGGCCACATTCTCTTCTGGACAACATTGGCTTGGGGGGGGGGTCAGTTACCTGCCAGTGGTGGGCAGAGCTAGAGGCAACACGTGGGTTTTGCTTTGATAGCGTCAGCTAGTTTTACGGTCCACTGTCACGCCCTTCTTCACAGAGAAAGAGGAGTTGCCAGTCACTGGGTATCATTATATTTAGGATGGCATCTTATTCAGAGGCTGTCTACCTGAAGAGTAGCTGTTGAGGACAAAGAGCAGCAGAAAGTCATTTGCCTTTATGGCCTCAATTTGGCCTAGATGGGATTTTCAACTTGTGTGCAGAGAGGGTCTCACTTGATTGAATGCTCCTTTAAATCAGTAATCATCATCATCTGTGCTCATAGATTAGCTGCTCAAGGAGAAGAGCATCTTCCTGTCGCGCTACTTTTCTATGTGCAGGGATATCTTTTAAGGTGGAAGCCTGCAGTCATTCAAACCCCAGCCTTCAGTCTTAAGTGGTAAGACCCAGACAGAGTCTCCTCAGTGAGAAGTTGGCCCCAAACTTAAATAGAATTACTTGCGAGTACCAAATCTGCCTAGGATTTAAATATGTGATGTTGTAGAATACTATGGATAAAAGTTAAAATGAAAAGAAAGAAAGATGTTAATTGGACTAAGTAAATTTTATGTAAAATTAGTTTTGGAAAACTGCTACAATGATTTACCGTATTTTTTGCACCATAACACTCACTTTTTTCATCCTAAAAAGTAAGGGGAAATGTCTGTGCGTGTTATGGAGGGAATGCCTACGGGTGGCATGCCTACGGATTTTCCTCCTCTAAAAACTACGTGCGTGTTATGGTCGGGTGCGTGTTATAGAGCAAAAAATACGGTATATGGAAATTCAGCCAGGGGAAGTCGAAGAAGTCATCTAACAATGTTAACTAAAGTGGAATTTCTATAGTTAGGATATATGTCTGTTTGTTTGTTCTTTGATGTTTTCTTTTTATGTTTGATGATATGTTTGTTTTAAAATTTGGAAAATTTAATTAAAATTATTGGGGGGGGGGGGAGAGAAGCTGGCCACATTCTGAACATGTGAGTAGTGAAGGTCCTTCTCCTACTTTCTGCCCACAATGCCTGAAATTCAGAGGTAGACTGAATTAGGTCATGCAGGTTCCATTTAGCTCTCATAAACAACAGGCCTCATCTTTCTCCCCTAATTAATATGTCCGTTTTTTTAAGCCACCCAGACGTAATCTTTACTTCCTTGCAGGGCTGTTTATCGTTGCACGCACAAACGTGCCTTCTGCGATCAGGATCTCCCTGGGAGCAAACAAACAAACAGGCAGGGAAAGAGTTAAAACTTGTTCCGCTCCTGTGGGCGGGGCCGTGCCGCGACCTCAGCCAATCGGCTGCGGCCAAGGCAGGAATGCCCCCGCGGGAAAGCTTAGTTGAGCAAGCGGGGAAACACCTCCAGTAGTGCCAGTCGGCTCAGCCAATGGCAGCGCGGCTCCGCAGTGGAGTGATATCGCGTCACGGCCCAGGCTCTAGGATTACATCATGGGGGCGGGGATTCCCCTCCTCCACGTGGAGAGGAAGACGAGGAGCTGCCAAAGTCAGAGTCGACGTGAGGGGCGGAGTGAAGGATTTAAAGGAGCCGCTCAGGTTCGGTTCCCCGTTGTTTGGGGACGGAAACGGGAGCATTGTGTTAAATATGCTGCAGCGCAGGGACTTAATCAGGACTTAACCAGGTGACCAGATGTAAAAGGGGAAAAAACAACAGGGTTCTTGCACAACCATGTAAGCCGTACCTGCTGAAATTTCTTCTATTAAGGAAAGAATATTACTAATAAAATAATATTATTTTATGAAATAGTATTAAAACGTGCATCAACACTCCCCGTTTCATAGCTGCCTGCCGCCGCGAAGCATAAATCTCCGGGCGTTTTATTTTTTTTACTTTAAGGGGTCTTGCCGGGCACGCAAGAGTTCCTCTGCACATGAGCAGAAAGCTTTTCCTTCTCGTATGCACACTGGGCGGGAGTGGGGTGCCAACTTCAGCACTCTTTCCCCAGCTGCATGGAACAGAGTAAACCTGTAGGTGAAGGTTTCCCTCACTGCTGCAGCTGCGTGCTAGGAAAAGCAGCAGCTGTTGGATTACTGCCTTGCAGAGGGGTGAAGTCAAACTGCTGCATTGGCAGCATCAAAGTAACCTCTGCAGGGCGCAAGCCTGGGCAGGGAGTACGGAGGGCATGGGCCACCCAGACGACAAGACCGCCCCCCTCAACCTCGCTGGTGTGGTCCAAAGGAACGCGGAGCAAGACATTTGGTACCAGCTGGGCTTCCGGAATTGGCGGGAGGAGGAGTGCAAGGCGCCATTCAACTGCCTTAGGGACTCCGGATCTGTTTATTTTACTAATTTTCTTATCCTGAAGATATCCCGCAAGGAAGCGGGAAGCTTTAGGATCAGCGTTGTCCTTCTCCTAGATGGGCTACTTTCCCAGGTGGAATCCGCTGGAACCTGTCTTCGCATGCAGGGCAAGTCCCTAGCTCACCGAGGGTTAGAGACCCCTTGGCTACCCAAGTTGACCAGTCGAAGCCATTCCCAGTGTGGGGCTGCTGTCGCCTGCTGACAGCTTCAGGGACCCACAGGTGTAGAATTTCAACAATTGGTTTTATTTATATTTTGAATTCCTTTTTGGATGAATTTCTTTTTTTATTGACTTTTATAGATAACCGCAAATGCATAGTTGATGTAAAACACTGAAAGCAGCAGCTAAAATTGAGCTGTTTTGCAACAGTCTCTGTGGAAACTAGCTGGTGCTACTGGAGCAGCCAAGAATGATGGCGCACTTCCCAAGCGCCCGGCAACCAGCTAGCTGCTGGGTGCTTGGGACGTGCTGCACAATGGATGGAAGGACCTACCTGGCAATCACCGCATGTTATGACATCTGATATTTGACAGATAGGTTCTCCACCCCAGCTGTAGATTGCAGGCTCCTTGGGGCAGGGGCCTACCCACACCTTTTGTAAAGCTGTTACGTACATGGATGGCACTACTGCCGTCAATCGCTTTGTTCTCGCTGTGTGTGGAATTTGCTAAACCCACGTTCCTTTCCACACTTTTCTGCTCTGTCAGAGCGAGTTTCCTCCCAAACAGAAGCTGGCACGGTATTTTACTAGAATGTTGTGGCAGACAAAAGGCCGCAGGAGGCACATGATGCGCTGGAAAGAACAGCAGTAAACAAGGCTACAAAGCCAGTAGGCAGAAGTCACTGTGCTGGACAGTCACATTGCAGCTGGCGCTCATGCAGACCAAGGACATCTTCACACCATCCATTTAAAGCACTGCAGCTCCACCTTGAGCAGTCCTGGTTTTCCCCAAAGAACTCTAAGAGCTGTAGTTTCTTACGGGTGCAGAGAGTTGTTAGGAGGCCCCTATTCCTCTTACAAAGGGTGGCGCTGTGGCCTAAAACCACAGAGCCTCTTGGGCTTGCCGATCAGAAGGTCGGTGGTTCGAATCCCTGCGACGGGGTGAGATCCCGTTGCTCGGTCCCTGCTCCTGCCAACCTAGCAGTTCGAAAGCACATCAAAGTGCAAGTAGAAAAATAGGTACCACTCCAGTGGGAAGCTAAACGGCGTTTCTGGGCGCTGCTCTGGTTTCAGTGTTCCGTTACACCAGAAGCGGCTTAGTCATGCTGACCATATTACCTGGGAAAACTGTCTGCGGACAAATGCCAGCTCCCTTGGCCAGTAAAGTGAGATGAGCGCCACAACCCCAGAGTCGTCTGCAACTGGACTTAACTGTCAGGGGTCCTTTACCTTTTTTATTCCTCTTACAACTCCCAGAGTTCCCTGTGAAAAGGGTTTGTTAAACCACACTGGGAAATGTAACTATAATTGGGACATTGGGGGGGGGGCATACATTTAAAGCATTATGATACCCCCTTAAACAGCAATGGACTTCCTCCCAAAGAATTATGGGAGCTGTAGTTTGTTAAGGACGCTGAGAGTTAAGAGGCTCCCTATTCCCATCACAGAGCCAGTGCTTTTCTTTCTGGGGTCACTCAAGGGTACACAGTACCGGCACTTCTTTTTCTAGAAGGAAAGCACAGCAAAGAAATACAATTCCCAGAGTCTCATAGGAAGAGGGACTTTTTTGCTAAACCACTCATGGGAGAAATAAATGAATAGCAGATTCCGATTCGTCTCCCAGAGCGGCTTAACAGTCAGTCCCTCTTGATAGGAAACTCTGGGATATTTTTTTTTTTTTAAATGCTTAAAATGTTAGCAGGTTTCATTCAGCTGCTTAACATCAATGACAAGTGGGCAGCAGAGCAGGCCTTTTGCAATTTAATCAGACATATTTTTCTGTACCTCCTACGTTAAGTAACACTCCTGTTTCCAATACTCCTACCTTCATTCCAATGAGAATTCTTTGAGTTCTTTGAAGCGGGAGGGGAGAAATGACCTGGAACCTGGTTGCTCCAGAAGGTGGCTGATTATATTCCACTACCTCCACCGCCCTGTTTCTTAGCATAAATCACTCCCCCCCCCCCCCCGCCCTGCAAGTTTGGCCAGTCATGAAAAACTAAACCAAAACTAGCATCCTGGACCAATTCAGGGTGGCTGCATGGATTTAATTTTATATAGGAAAAAAGTATTTTGGACTTTTTAGTTTAAAGACACTTATCTGGAAGGGGAAGGATGTCATCACGATAAGAGGGTTATAAATTTTTGCGTAGTGTGGGAGAGTATTTTTTCTCACTCCCCCCCCCATAGTGTGGAAGAGGTATGGAAGAGGATTTTTTCTCACTCCCCCCCCCCCCAATGTTTTTAAAACTGTCATCCAGTAAATACTGCTGGTATTTAGGAACACAATCATTGGGGGGGGGGAGCTTGCCATAAGCATCTGATTTACCAATGGGAGAAAAGAACAGCGAGCTAGATGAGTCTTTGGTCTCTTCCATCAAACTCCTTTTTATGTTCAAAGCCAATGGTCTCAAAGCCAACTTGTGGATTGAGAACCACTTGTGGGTCACACAGCCTGATCCAAAATAGGTTGCAACAGGAGCACTGCCACCATGCAAATATGCAGCAGGAGATTAAGAATTTGGTTCCCCAAAGCAAGTTGGGGTTTAAAAGTGGGTCCTGGGTCTGAAAAGCTTAAAGATACCAGTCCAAAGCTCTAGGTGATTGACATCCTTTTGCCTTAAAACCCACGAAATCCTGGGATGCGACTGGGCGATACATTCAATCCATCACCACACGGCCAACATTCACGTCTAGTCGTTATCGCTGTACAGGTTTGCACTAACGGTATTTTATTGGAGTATTTCACATGCAAGAATGAAAGGAGAAAAAAAATGTACAGAGACCGACGGACAGACAAGAGTTAAGTGACAGCAGGTTAATTAATACATCCTGATGCAAAAACCGTTTAGCAGGTTTTTGCTCACACAAAGAACACCATCACTAAAAAGGAAAGAGAGAGAGAGAGAGAGAGAGAGAGAGAGAGAGAGAGAGAGAGAGAAGCCAGGATAGTTTTAAAGGCATTTAAAGAATTAATTTTTACATAGCTGTCTTTACATTTTTAAAAAACAATTAATTCCCTTTCCCTGCCCACCAACCTTCTTCCCCAAACAAACAAAAGAAACAAATTTTTTCAGTAAATAAATATTATCCACTTTTAATCTGGAGACGCCTAGAGCTTTTTAAAAAATATACAGATGGAGACACTATGACACAGGTTACGGTGGGGTGATGCTATTGCAACAGTTAGCAGACGTGGGGGGGGGGGAGAGCTCATACTAATTTTCTCGGAGGGCAGAGGAACCCCACTGAATAAGGATGTTCTGTAGAAGCATTTGCTTGCCATGGAGAAATAAGAGCAGGAAACAGAGTGTGGGGTTATATGAGGAACCAGGACAACAAAAGGCCAGGATTGGTGTTTTGTTTGTTTTAAAATCCAAATAGTTAGCAGGTTCAGTCACTGCATGCCTAAGGTTCAAAAGGACTGTACAGAAGATTTGGAAATTTCTAAGCAAGCCACTTCCTGTGAGATTATAAAAGGGTGTTGTGGGATCACAAATTCAGGTGTGGTCCCCACTTCTGTAGGTATCAAAGCAGGGTGGAGGTTAAAAGGAGGCCAAATGTTCACGCCAGATGCTGGATAATTAAAAGGGCCAAATTCTTGACTGCTATCCTGCAGCTGCCATTCATCCAAAGCTGTCCTGTGTTGATGCTTCTATGGCTGCAGCTATTAACTTTAAAGTCAGCATTTAACACCAGAGGGTTGAGCAAAGTATTGGGTCCATACTTCCTCCATACCTTCTGTGCTCTCCTGAAAGGTCATGAGACCATGTTAAGTTTGCTTTCCAGGCTAAGCCTGCAAAGACGACTCAAATAAACACCCAAGTTCCTCGCTTCTATTTAAGAATCGGGAACCTGTGGCAACTTCAGGCATTGCCGGGACTCCCAAAAGCCTCAGCCAGCATGGCCAATGGTCAGGGATGATGGGAGTTGTGGTTTAGTGGCAAGCTCACCTATCCACATGAGACATTTTAAACTGGATTGAGACTGTTTCAAACTTCAAAAATCATCGTTTATGATCTGCACCCCCCCCCTCCCGCAAAAAAAGAGCCCTGGGAACTGCTGCGTTGGGAGAGTGCCATGAATTGTGCTAAATGCATCTCACCTCTTTGCAGACAGGCATTTCCCAGAGATCATTTGGGCGGGAGACACGGCAGCGAAAACAGAGCCAAAGGTTTAAAGTTTGTGGGGTCAATAGGCCATTCATCGGGGGATCCCATGCCCTGCACCAGTTGTCCTTATCCTGGCAGTAAGTACCAGTAGGGGAGGCTTTCGCCTCTCTTTGATCCTCACAGGGACTGAATCAGACCTTCCCCAGTTTTAGACGACAACTCCCATCAGCCCCAGCCGGTTGGAGGCAATGTAGTTTGAAACATCTGGAAGGTTCCAGGTTGGGAAATGCTAAACTGAACGAAGGTTCGGTGTCTTTTGTCTGTGCAGGGGGAAAGTGCAATGAAAAGGTTTAAAATATCCCAATCTCCTCTGTTGGAGACGCTTTCTTTACTGATCTGCCAGCCACCACCCAGATGAAGGGCTGGCAGCCAACTAGTACCCCAGCAACCTTCATTTACAAAGGAAAAAGTGCTTCCCCATCCCTGGACCCCTCTTGTTCCTCCTCTGCCTGTCCTCCCAGGACAGGGATGGGGAGTGACAGGAAAAGGCCAGGCACAGCTTCTCCTGCTGTAACAGTAGTGTCAACGGGATGGCTATCTTCTTATCCAGATTACCAAGATGCAGCAGCTACAGAGAGCCATTGCGCTGGCACAACCAGTTCCGGGCTGTGGACAGCAGGCTTGAGGTCTGGGCCAACAGAAGCTGGTAACAAATGCTCCAGAGAGGCAGGTCTCCGACTAGGGAATGGGAAAGAACGTGGGCTTCTTGCTATGGCTGGAAGCCTCCTTGCCCCCGTTTCATTCTTTCCCCATTCTTCCTGGAAGCTGGAAGGTTTCACTGTCTCCCCCAAAGGCTATGGCCCCATCCACACTATTAGTTTAAATCACAGCCGTTCCACTTTAAACAGTTATGGCTTCCCCCGAAGAATCCCGGGAAATACAGTTTGTTAAGGGTGCTGAGAAGTGTTCTGAGACCCCTGATCCCCTCACGAAGCTGCAGTTCCCAGTTTGGTTGAACAACCCTTCCTTCTTCCCAGGGAACTCTGGGAATCATAGCTCTGTAAGAATAGGGGCCTCCTCTCAGCACCCTGGGCAAACTACACTTCCCAGATTTTTTGAGGGAAGCCATGACTGTTTAAAGTGATATGATACGGCTTTAAATGTATAATGCAGATAGGGGACAGAGAGATGCTGGAGGCCAGTCTTTGGAAACTTTGTATGCTCCAGATGTTTTGGGCTAAAACTTCCATCAGACCCAGATGGGTGGTGGGAGTTGCAGTACAAAACATCTGGAAGGAACCAGGATGGTGACAACCGCACAGCTGTATAGCCAGGACAATGGCCAAGTGGTCACTTTCCATTTCTAAGGAACTTCGTTATAATTTAAAGGTGCTTTCTCCTCCCCGGCACACACGTGGTTATTTAACAATTTCTTCATAGCCTAAGAATTCGTAACAGGTTTTGCTATTGCACCGGTCTTATACAGATTTGAATTCTACACATAACACTTAAAAAAAGGGGGGAGGGTTGGTGGTAGAGAAGGAACATGCTATGCACCTTCTCACACATGGAATATATTTTAAACGGAAACAATTCATTTTCTTCGTTCTGACACCTCAGAACACAGAGGTGTTAATAAAGATGCTGTAGGAGATGTGTTTCTAAAAAAAAAAAAAAAAAGGAACAGGTGAAGGGAGGTAACAATTAAGGTCCCAATCCAGCAGGGATTTCTCTCGTACAAGTTCCCGCTCACTTCAGTGGAGACGATGCCAAGAAACTTCCTACAGGATCAAGCCAAAAATAAATATCCGAAGCCTAAATGATGGGCCTCATTAGTGTTTGAGCAAGGATCCCAACAATAATTTAGTGTCATTTAGTGATTCCTAACACAGATAAGGGATTTATTTTTTAAATGGATAGTCCCACATTCTCGTGGATTTATGCCACCTGGGGTCAAGAGCCTTCCCTCACTTTTGGACTCTAATACAATAGACAGCCCCTTCTCTCTTCACCCCTATGAATACGGCAATGGTGAAGATGGTTGGAGAGCAAGGAAGTAAAACTGAGGGCAGAAAGGCCTGTGGAAATAAGGACAAAGGGATGAAATATATTTAAATTTCAACTTCCCAGTTTGGGCGTCACAAGGAAGCAATGGGAGGTCATTGGGATATGAGACGCTAGGAAAACTCCCAAAAAAGCTCTGGCAGGTGTTTGGTGAGTGTTGCAGACCAACCTGGTGCCCCTCCAGATGTTCTGGGAGCTGCGGTCCAAAACATCTGGAAAGCACCAGCTTGTGGGAAGGCTGTGCTAGGAGATAGCCAGAAACCTAAGTTCACTTGCTCCGAGGGCATCTAGCTGCAGGCGAAAGAGCTGGGTCGTCGCGGGAACAACCGAGGGCTCTTGAGCCAAGGGACTTTCCTCCTGCAGCAGGAACTGCCCCTGTTGGGGAGCACCTAGGCAGGGTGGAAGCAAAAATGTCCGCATCTCTCTGACACTAAGTCATTTCATTTCTCACCAAGCCTAGACTGGATGAGATTCTTCTCTGCTTTGCCAAAACAGCTGGCAATGGCTGCCTGCTTTTCTCCTCCTTGGCATAGTATCTTGCAACAAATCCACTTCTAAAGGGATCTCAACGCTGCTGGAACAGGGATGGGGAACCTGTGGTCCTTCGAGCTGTTGCTGGGAATCTAACTGCCATAAGCCCCAGCCCTCTCAGTCAGTGATCAGGGATAATGGGAGCTCCAGTTCAGTCACATCTGGAGGGTCCCCGGCTCCCCAATGCTGAGCTACTACAAAGCAATGGAATGGACACAACTGGTTTCTACTCTACGTGCTAGAGACAGAGCCCTGTGCTAGAGACCTGGTCCTCCGTCTTAAAGTAGCCAGGAAGCCAGATCATAGCGTTGGAATGTCAACATGCAACACACACACACAGAGGTTACCCAAACATTCTTGCTTAGGTGTAGTGCCACAATATCCAGACAGGCAGGTGGAGAAACCACCATCCAACTGGACTAGACATGGGGCCAGACAACGCATCAAACAGCCACGTCCAAAACAGGGCTTCCAGTTGCATGAGCTTTTAAAAGCATACGTCCGCTGAGCGGACGGTGCAAGAGGTAACAGAATGGGGCAATATCATTTCAGACTGCGGCTGTTAGAGGGCCCTTTTTGAATACTCCTCCTTGTAAACATTCATAGCAAATAGAGACCTAACACTGTCACAAGAAAAGATTCCAGCTCACTCCTTTGCCTTGCTGCGCTGGCTTTTGATTTGTACGGAATATTTAAAACAAAGAAGTGGTGCAGCCCACTCAGCTACCATAGGTCTCTACCACATCACCCTGCTGCATGGGGGTGGACCAAGTCAATCATCAAGACTAGGACCTGGGATCAAAACAGCAGAACTGCAAGGCAGGAGGTCGAACCATATATGACAGACAGTTCCACCACAAAGCAGAACGCAACTCCCGTGGTTTGATTTAATCCTGCACAAATACATGACGTGTTCCCAGGGAGGGGGCAGTTGCTACTTTCCTCCTGGGTGGGCCTTACATTATACCCTTGGGCAGGTTGAAACCACACACTAAATTGTCTGTGGATCGCGTGGGGTGCTCCCATCTCAGAGCACCTCTCTCCGCCAGGCAAAACACCCATACAGGTTCATCACCCCAAGTTACCAGTCGTATGGAGGCCCAGGAAGTGGCAGCTGGACCAGCAAAGCAACAGCAAGCAAGATCAACTCCTATACTAAAAGGGCCACTTCTGCCTTCTCTAACTCCACTTGGGATTTGTTGGAAGGCCAGAGAAGCCAAAGACAAGTACCCTGTCGAGAATTAGGCACAGCCTGGAAATCCTTACAGCAACTTCAGGGGTGCTAGCGGAGGCAGAGGGGCACGCAGACAAGACGGGGAAAGCCATCACTTAGAATGCAGAAGCCAGGTGCCAACAAGGGTCGTCATTCCAGACTATGCACCACACTGTCTTTTGCTACTCACTGAAGCTTCCCCATTCAAAATTTAAAGTGCAGCTTCCTTGCAATGCACGCAGCAGCCCAACTGTGGCCGGATCCTACTCCCAGGATTCTCAGTGACACCTCTGCTTTCTGAAGCTCTGCGGCAAGGACAGAGGATCTATTCTAAACCCCTCTCCACGTCCGTGCGTGTATGCGTCTCACATACACCCATGCAAAGCAGGCCTTTGGTATGTGTGTGCCAGGAGTCCACCTGGCAAACACGGACACTACTTTAAAGACTGCCCTTTTTTGGGGGGGGAGCTTCTTCTCCCTTGTAGAGACAGTGTACCCGCTAAGAAACACGGCCTACCTATCAGAGCCAGGTCACAATCCTCACTGCAGTTGACCACCTTAGGGCAGAAAGCCAAACAAACATCCCACGAAAAAGATCCACAACCTAGCTGGGGAGGGGGAACAGGCAACGCATGGCACCAAATTCTGGGACTGTAGCAAGACGATAAATTTCTTTTGTGTTCAACCTATGGGAAGGCTACGCCGGTTCTTGAGAAACAGGCACCTAAACATACTTATACACTATCAGAGATGCACCAAGCATGTTGCACTTTGGACTGGCTTGCAGGAGAAAGGAGGTTTTGGCTTAAATAAAAGACAGGACTGCCCTCTGCACAACTCTGTTCTGGATCTGCCGGGAATGCGGGGAGGTGAGATGAGAAGGAATTCATGCATTATTATTATTATTAAAAAAGAGAGAGGGTCTTGGTATTGACCTGGGTGGGTGGGTGGGTGCGAGAGAGAAGGAGCTTAGCGAGTGGGCAAGGACAGCCACGGAAGTGACAAGGCTGGATGTAAATACTCTGTGAAATGTTAGCTTATTCGGGCTGGATCGCTTCCAAGAGGTACGAGAGGCCATCTATGGAACCCAGGAGGGGCAAAGGGAGCTCGTTGCTAGCTGGAGAGCACGAGGAGGCCGCTGGACTGCGCGGTTGCCTTCCTCCACACACGCACACGAGGAAGAAGAGCCGAGGAAGGAGCGTCACAGGGCAAAGAGGGCATCTTCCGAGCGCTCCGGCTTCTTTTTGCTTGGGGGGTTTGTCGTCGTCGGTGGCGTGGGCTCCTCCTGAGGTGGCGAGGGCAGGTTGGGGATCCTTTCAGCAGCTTTGGCGCGCTCCTCTAGGAATTTGTCAAACTCTGCAGGATTTTTAAACATAATAAAGAGTTTGTGTTGTGATTTAGGGCTAAAGGAACTTTGCCGCAAGCTCTAGCATGAGGATGCCTGCAGGGGCTATGCAGCTCTGCAAAACTGCCCCCCCCCTTGCAAAAGGGCCTCCTGCGGCAGATGCCCTAAAACAGAAATGGAGAACCTCAGGCCTTGGGGGGCCAAAGGCTCTCTATCGGGCCCTCAGGACTCTCCCAAGCCTCAGCCATGTTTCCTTGAATTCTGATTATGCTTTCTGCTTGCCTGAATGGAGGATAGAAAGGGGTGTGCATGTATGTATGAAATGAATCTACTGGGAAAAGGTCACTTTCACATTCTTTGCTCTACCCACTTTTACCTCTGCCCATGCCCACCACTGCTGTCACCCAGAAGGGGGTGTGGCCCTCAGGCCGCCCCAAAACATCCCTGGCCAACCTGGTGCTCTCCAGATGTTCTGCACTACAGCTTCCATCAGTCCCAGCCAGCACAGCATGATGGGAGTGTTAAAACTCCGAAGCCTGTGAGCACTTTCTGAAGTCCTTTCGCATGCTACTAGGACCAGTCTCTTCAACTCTGAACTTCTTCAATGATGCACAACTTAGCAGAGTAGTGCAGCTTTTCCCAGGCAACGATCGAGACTGCTCAGTCGGGACAATGATCAGCAACAAAGCTGACGACTAGTAACTTGATTTTGCAGTTTATTATATACGGCAGCAAACTCACAAGCTATATACAAGTTACTATATACAGACATGAACGTCATCACTCTCCAAGCACTCCAGAATACTCCTAACTAGCCAAACAATGTCATAGGTCATGCTGCCTATATGAAAGACCTCAGCCAATCACCGAGCTGTTACTCCAGGCAAATTTCTCCTGCGCTCTGTCTCCCTAGCCTGTAGTCAAAACACTAATTGCTCACTTGCCAAGCTGCACGTGGACTATGAACTCCAACAGGGTGTTGCTAGTCCAAAATACCTGGAGGACACCAGTGTAGCCAGGGATACCTAAAAAAAATGTGGGGTGTGATCCACTGTTCCCTTGTCAGAAATCAGAGCCCATTGGCTCTCTGCAAGAAGGGCTTGATTGAACTCCAAGGGATGATTGCCCTGATAATGGCTCCTAGGAAAGACTGCTCTTATGCATCCTAGTCTGTGTGTTCTCTGCCTCAAATAAAATTCTGCCCCCAACTTGTTGGCATCCACCTGTCTCAAGAGACAATGAAGTGCACGTCTGGGGGTGAAGTCAAACTGCAGAAGAATCACAGCACCTGCTGTGACTGCAGAGACCAGTAACTCGTATCTGCTGGCTCCCACATTGTTTTTCCTGTGTCAGCAGCAGCAAAGTGACCTCTCCAGGGCGCAAGGTCCTGGGCTGCTGATGTGGTCCTCTTGGCCTTGCTGATGTGGTCCAAAGGAAAGCAGAGCAGTACATTTGGCTGCAGGAGTTAACGGAAGAAGGCATACAAGATGCCATTCAACTGCCTTAGGGACTCCACTCCCTAATTGTGTAGGGTTTACTCCTTAGCCTTTTCTTCTCCTGAAGATATCTTCCAAGGCAGTAGGCATGGATTTCTTTTCTTGGGGTTTCTCACGAATGAGTATAGCCGCAAGGCAGCGGAGGCGTAGGATCAAAGTTTTCCTTCTCCTAGACAGGCTTCCTTCCCAGGCTGACGAGCCCCATCTGCCCCCAAAGCTGAATACTGCAGAAAGTATTAAATGTCTCCCATTTTGCATAACTTTTAGGGAGCGGCAAGGGAATATGCAGGTATCTCACATGGCCACGTTGTTTTGGAGAACAGGAAACTGCTCACTCTCTGCACTTTTCAGAAACCATTTAAGACATATTTGTCCTGACAAGTTTTCCCAGCTGAATCAATCGACCTCTGCCATGGATGTCAACTTCGTATTTGTTAAAAAAAATTTTTTTCCTTATTTTTCATTCTGTTATACACCATTTCTTAAAACAACTAAGAAGTATTTGTTCTTTTAAAGACCATCCTGCCTGCCACATTCTGAACTTTTTCCCTGCACTCCCAAGGTATCACAACACACAGAGTCCTGCAGGTGGCTTTGTGCCTTGCAAGAATTTTACTTGAGTTCGTGTGTGTGTGTGTGTGTCCCCGTAATGCTTGCTTGTTTACCTTCACTCGTCACTCCTTCTTCCAGTTCGTCTCCTTTCTGCAGTTGGAATGAAAGCGGGGGTGGGGAAGAGAAAAGAAATATCAGCATATCCTCAGAAAGTCCCTGCATAGTTCAGACCTCTAAGGTGCTTCCAGCACTGGAACAGAGCAATCAAAATAACCAGGTGCACCATTAAAGTCAGTTGATGGCATGTACACAGCTAGTGTGATGTACACACCTTAAAACTAGACCAACCAATATTCCTTCTCTGAAAGGAACAAATACAATTGTGCCATGGGCAGTGGCTGTCTCCACTATCTTGTCCTTTCCATCAGAGGAGGAGGAGGAGAACAGGCCTTTTCCAACTCAAGTCAGGGTCACACCAAAACAGGGACCCCAAATAACCATTTTTCTTACACCTCCGCTAAAAAGGGGGCCATGAATGGACTACTACAGGAATGCAAGCAAGTTCTTCATCACACGGGCAAGCCAAGAAGTTGCTAAGAAACGTTTGCTGGAAAGGTGACTCCCCAACCCACCGCCACCCCAGCCTGAGGTCTGGAATAAAAATCAATTATAGGAAAAATGATTGGATGTAAAAAGTTGGAATAGAATCCACAGTGTGCCCCTGAGCAGTGGGTTGAAAGCCTTCATGCACAAAACGGCAAGCAGTTTCACAAGCAAAATCAAAGGCTGGAGCAGCCATAGGTCTTCTGTCCTCTTTTGCATTTACTGTATCAGGCATATGATCTGCAGGGAGAGCCCTCCTGATCATACCGTGGTCTACTAAAGTTTGGTTTTCCCATTTTCTGGAACAAGCTTCCTATGTAGATTAGGCAATCCTCAGTGATGGGATGCTTTTGCAGACAGCTAAAGACCTTGATGTTTGCCCTGGAATCTCCCGACTGCCGACACTGAGGATTTTGCTTTGTTTGTTGTTGTTTTATACAGCTACTGTGTTTGCTGTAATTATGTGTAATGACTATTTGGATGGCTCAATTGTTGTTATTTATTGATTTGTTTTCATGTAAAGATTGTGAACTGCTTTATGAACGAAAAGTGGTATAGAAGGGCTTTAAAAAATAATTAAGTTCTTCTCATTTATTTTTAAAAGCTGCGTCTTCATTTGCTGCATTCCGCCACCCCAAAGTAGATTGCTCCAGGGATTTGGGTCAGGGGGAGAGGGGAGGTATCATAGGGTCTGTCCACACCTCGGCTTAATGTGGCTTGTGAATCCCTGGTTCCTCTTTTAATTTCCCCTCATCCATGTGGTGTTCTCCCAAACTTTCTCCTCCCTCAGCCTGGAGATTCCTGATGCTTTGAACATCCAAACAGAGCTACATCTTGAGGGCCGGCTCAAGACATTTTGCTGCCTGAGCTGAGGGGCAGGATGGTGCCCTCCCACAAGGAACATACAGAAGCCACTTGGGCTGGCAGTTGAATCTTACTCCGGTGCTGATGAAAGACTAGTGTCTTCCATGGCACTTGAGGGCAGCAGGCTAGCCTAGAGGTGAACAGGGCAGCTGATGCAGCTGCCTCACTCTGCCTCACTGTAGGGCTGACCCTGCATGATCATTTGGGTCAAGAGCACAGTGGACCTACTGCCTGGTGGCATCTCAGGGCAGTAGCCAGGGCAGTCCCACCTCCAGCTCCAGCATTTTGGCCCACATGCAAAAACTTGGGCGCACCTCCCTGCCTTTCTTTGGCCAGCTCGGGACTCTACATTCAGAGCAACCACTGCTAATAGTAACAATTCAATGGCAATATTGAATAATATTGTAATAAAATATTACAAATAAATTAAAAAAACCACACATGGAAAACCGTTGCTTTGCCCTCTAGATGTTCTGGGTGACAACTCCCATCATCCTTGATTATTGGCTATGGTAGCTGGAGCTGAAGGTAGTTGTAGCCCAAAACATCTGGGAGGGACCATATTTTGCTCTGTTTATTTTTCAAAATCAGTCTCCATATGCAGATATAAAGATATATATATACCACCCACCAAATACACATTTGAATTAGAGAGCCATTCTATGAATTAAACAGGTGGGCAGGGGAGGTTAAGCAGATTCTGGGATATACTGTATATTTTGCTCTATAAGACTCACCTTTTCCCTCCTAAAAAGTAAAGGGAAATGTGTGTGCGTCTTATGGAGCGAATGCAGGCTGTGAGGATATCCCAGAAGCCAGAACAGCAAGAGGGATCGCTGCTTTCGCTGCGCAGCGATCCCTCTTGCTGTTCCGGCTTCTGGGATTCAGAATATTTTTTTTTTCTTGTTTTGCTTCTCCAAAAACTAGGTGCGTCTTATGGTCTGATGCATCTTATAGAGCGAAAAATACGGGTACCACTCGAGAGAGGGGGGTGCATGAGCGAGAGAGAGAGTTCTCATTAAACTAGTATGTTTGAAAGAGGGCTAAGTTAAAATCCCTCCCCTCCCTGCTGATGGGCTACTTACTTGCATAGCAGCAGGGAGGGAAGGAATGAATAAATACGATCCCTGCACACACCTCTGACTTTCCTCCCCTACCTCAGCCTATGGCCTCGCGCTGCATCTCCTGGACCTGCCCTATGTATGCAGCAGAATGGACTGCACAGCATGTCAGGCAAATAAACATGATTGCTGAATGCCCCTCAAAGAGAAGCAAAACAAAACCTCAAGTAGAAACAAGCACACCACAGAGAAAGGCTGCAGCCTAGCCCTCTCCCTGTTGTGATAGGCTTGCTCCTTATAAGGTGGGTATTTTGCCTGCTTTTGGAATCTTCCTCCCACCCCCCCGCCCCAGCACAGAGGAGGCTATTGATGCTCATGGCTCTTCACCTTTAGAGATGCAGTCCCTTCTACCGTTTCAATCATGGGGATGGTCTGGTCTACTTACATTGCAGAATCAAGTGGAAATAAGATTCTAATATATCTGAAGGAGAGTCTCCACCCCCATCGTTCTACCCGGACACTGAGGTCCAGCTCCAAGGGCCTTCTGGCAGTTCCCTCACTGTGAGAAGCCAAGTTACAGGGAACCAGGCAGAGGGCCTTCTTGGTAGTGGCACCCACCCTGTGGAACGCCCCCCCACCAGATGTCAAAGAGAACAACTACCAGACTTTTAGAAGGCATCTGAAGGCAGCCCTGTTTAGGGAAGCTTTTAATGTTTGATGCATTACTGTATTTTAATATTTTGTTGGAGGCCGCCCAGAGTGACTGGGGAGGCCCGGCCAGATGGGCGGGTTATAAAGAATTATTATTATTATTATTATTATTATTATTATTATTATTATTATTATTGTAGGATGGAGTGTTCATGTGTAAATATGCACCTGCAGTTCCCTGCAGGATTGGGAACAAAACATCGCAAGCTGGAGCACTCCTGTTCAGAATGCAAGCCAGCCAGCCAGCCATGCCCTTTTCCAGAACACTCCATTCCATGTCCTCCCCCTCTGCCTGCTTTCCCATTCCACATGCAGCTGATGGATGACCTTGGGCCAGTCACACTTCTCTGAAGTCTCTCAGCCTCACTCACCTCACAGAGTGTTTGTTGTGGGGGAGGAAGGGAAAGGAGAATGTTAGCCGCTTTGAGACTCCTTTGGGTAGTGATAAAGTGGGATATCAAATCCAAACTCTTCTTCTTCTCTTGAAACATTTTTTTAAAAAACCCTATACAGGGCTGCCTTCAGATGTCTTTCTAAAGGCTGCATAGTTACTTATCTCCTTGGCTTGGGGGGTCACATAATTACATGCGCGCCAACATTTCTCTGATGAAAATAGGGACGTCCTAAGGGAAAGTGGGACATTCTGGGATCAAATCAGAAACCAGGTCGGCTTCTGTAAACCCGGGACTGTCCCTGGAAAATAGGGGCGCTTGGATGGGCCGTGGAATAGAATCCCTCAGCGCTAATATGTCCACAGCTGCTCACAGACGGCGTTGCTTTTTCCCACTGAGAGGAGCGATGTGCGCAGCCTCTTATGCAGAAACATATCAAAGGAAATTTTTAAAAAGTAGCAAAACAAAAGAAGAGAGTCTTACCACGTCGGTACTGAGCCATTCCTCAATGTCATCCATGACAGAGGACTGTGTGACGGGAATCTAGGGAGTGCAGCAAAGAGATAGAGCGAGGCAGGCAAAAAATAAAACAAGGACACAGCACATCCACAATCATGGCCACAGAATGAGAGGGAAAGAGGAAAGGGAAAAAAAGGTTGGGGGTTGGAGAAAAAAAACATACGCTGTGTGAGATGTATCACTGCTGTGAAGAATTGCAATACAACAACAACAACAACAACAACAACACAAATAAAGCAACGAGCGAAGCAAGAAAACATCTCGGCAAACGAAAAAGGTTGCGATGAGTGAAATGGCCGGGGTCTGGCTGTGTATCTGAGGGGAAGGGCCAGCATGGCTCAGAGTTTGAAGGACCTGGTTCTCTTAAGGCTGGAATATTAGATACGGCTGGATAGGAGGTAAAATCCAAAACATGAAAGAAAGAGGTATCCATGACATGCCCCATTGCTCACCGCAAGAGATCAAGAAATGGAGACGGGAGAAATGAGTTGCACCAATGACAGGGTCACTGGTCTGCAGGTGCAAGGCTTGGGTCTGGTTCAGAAGCAACATGAAAACGTGGCTTAGCATTACGGGGATGAGGTTTGCACACTCCTTCCTCCGTGCATGGAAGGAGGCGGCTGGCAATTTCTTCTGTAGAACTAAGCCTCCGTTCGTTGCTGAGAATTTGCCATGCGTGCAGAAGGTCGCAGGTTCAGTTCCTAGCATTTCCAGGTAGGGCTAGGAAAAACTCCTGCCTGAAGCCCCAGAGATCTTCTGCCGGTTACAGGTGGGCTAGTATCTTGATAGAAATGTGTTTTGTTTAAAAGGCTGGGATAAGAGGGGAAATGGCAAATTTGCAGGTCTTCCAAAATTTCCAAATCAGGGATAATAATGGATAGATCTTTTTAGGAACGAATGCCTGGGGCTTCATTGGCAAGGTGGACCAGCTGAGGAAGGGGCATAAGGTGAGGAGAGAAGAGACAAGAATAGCAATAGGACTCCCCCCCCCCCAGCTTTTGAAATGCATTAGGTCCAATATTCAAGCCTTATAGAGACAGGAATTATTGGAATCCCTTATGAATCCCAGTGGGTGAATAGGAGAAGCAGGCGTGAGGTGAGGAACTAAAAGAGATGGAGGAATCCACCAACATTTCTTAGCTCAGCTGAGCCTTTACTTAACACTGTCCCTTAGTTGGATTTTTTTTATATTTAATGCTACTAAACTTAACTATGGCTCCAAGTGTTTTTGCGGTATTCATATTGCCGAAGTAGTATTTTTCTGCATAAGCAAAGGCTCCTAGTGCTATATTGCACTAGGATGGAAAGCTAGAACCGAAAGCTATGGCCGTACCTCTGCTAGTCATTGTGTCCATGTTTGCAAATGTCCCAGAGGGATGATTGAGGCTGCAATCCCACACCAAATGGCCGGGAAGTAAGCCCCGTCGAATTCAATGAGGCTTACGTCTGAGTCAACATGGGTAGGACTGCAGGCACCAGCGTCACACTTCCCGGTGCTATCCCTGACCTGCACTGGAGGAGAGCGCACTGCCATTTTCTCACTGGGGCTACCATTAGACATTGGGCGGCTGGGATTTTTTCCAGCTCTGTTTTGGAGAGGAATAAACCACTTAGAAACCAGTTTGGCATATAAGCTGCCTAATAATGATGCTAATAAAATCATGTGAATTGAGTAAATCCATAGAGGACAATATCAGATTTTAAAATATATATATCCAAAGGGGTTCTTTTAGACAAGTGGAACGTCCAACTTTGCACCTTTTCTACGGAAAAGGCTACAACTCTGTGGCTGAGAGCATAGGTTCAATCCTTGCATCTCCAGTAGGGCTGAGAATGCTCCCTGCTTGTGATCCTGAGAGCCAGTGCCAAAGTAAACAATGCTGAGCTAGACTGGTGAAGTCCATGTTCTATGCAGACAAGAAACCTCTGCATGTCTCTCACAGAACTTCCATGGGCTACAAAGGATTTTTGGGCCCTATGTTCCAGGGTACATAGGCAGCTCAAACAGAACAGGGCCCAGGCCTCTGGAGTGTCCTGGTCACCCTGTAGGACCTCACAAGTATTCACCAAAATCTACTCAAAACTTTCTTGTGGCTGAACATTGCAGGGAAAATGGGAAAAGCTGGTCTTTAGGAATAATGGGGATCTCCAAAAACCCCCACAGCTTTGAAAACAGCTGCTTGAGATCACCAGAGTCAGACTGGATAAGCTGTCAGCTTCAACATGGACCCAATGAAGAATAAGTTATGAACCCCAGAGGAGATGATGGATAACTCCCAAACATTTAAGGGCCAAATGTTTCCTGCGATTCCACTGCAGATTAGCCATCCTCTTCACTGTAACACTTGAAAGGCACTTTAGTTTCAAAATATGCACTAGCCGAGCATGTGATGTTTCATCATGCAACCCAACACTTCTCTTTAAGAGAACCATGAAACAGGGCTCTGTGAATTCCAACACTCAGGAGTAGAACCGTGGCCATTTAAAAAGTAAAGCATGCAAGCTTCTAGTCCTTGAGAATAAAGAGAAGATACCATAGAGCCCAGGCCTCTCTGGTGAAATTTCCTGGGCTTGGGAGTGGAGATGTGCTCTGCCAGGTGGAATTTGCTTCCGTAAGATGTAGCAAGGGCTGCTAACTTAAGATGGCTTTGGAAAAGGAGGACAGGGCTATGGCTATGGTTTACTTCAACTGTCAGAGGTAGGATGCCTCTGAAAACCATTTGCTAGGAATCACAAGTGGGGAGAGTGCTGATGTGCTTGCCAGAGGCATATGTAAGAGCAGGATGCAGGACTAGACGGGTTATTGGTGTGATCCAGCAGTGTGATCCAGCTGCTAGTGTGACTAGCAGCAGCAGCAGCAGCAGAACTACATAAAATATGGCAAGTACCCAAAACTAATTTTGTCTGTTTGCACAATTCATCCAGGTTGCAGGATCCAGCTTTTCCAGATGCACTTCCAAAAGCAGCATCCTCATTTGGCTCTGACAACTGGCATGACCTGAAGAGGGAAGTTCTAGAAAGCATTGCACTGATATGCTGATATTGACCTACATTGGGCCAGCAAGCAACAGGTCATAAGACAGTGCCAGCCTCACCTTAAGGCTGTGCAAAAAGTAACCAAGTGGGAGTAAGCAGGAGAAAAAGAGATTGCAAGCCCAGGTTCTACCCGCTTGCACAATATAAATAACATGCATACATAGCATACTGATTTGGTTACAAGCCTGACACTCTCCTCATCCTTCCAACAGGTTGTATCATTCCCTCTAAAGTTTTTTAAAAACATTTATTCACTGTCATTTTAATCGACAGCTACTTTAAAGGAATTCCAAACCTGGTCCAGATATAGGGTGGGTGTGAGACACCACGGGTGCCAGCTACTCAGTGCTGTACAGAGTTGGCTTGCATTGCAAACTCACAGGACTGGCTTTCCTCCAAGCTCAACCCTGGAAAGGGAACAATTTGTCTCGAACGAAATGTGGCAAGGGCACTCCCACCACTTTAATAATGCTATTGTCCTGTGCAGATTTGGGGTTGCAGAACAGGGTCATGATGCAGTATCAGATATTTGCTGGTCGTAACCATGGCTTGCCAATTCAGACATCGTGCCAAGCCGTTGTTGACACAATGGTTTTGGATTCCGGCTCCATGGCCAAGTGCAAGCCATGGTGTGCCAGTTCAGATCTCACAGCAAGCTATGCTTAAGCTTCCCAACATCTGGTTTGCGATGAGGTCCATAATGAACCACCATATGGGATAAAACCAGGGACGTGAATTCTAGTATAGTTTGGTGGAATGAAATGACACCAAAAACTGAAGTTTACAAAGGTGAGGGGAATGCATTCTTTTTAATTTCTTTGGCAAAGTCTGGTTTTAGAAGAGGGTATTTTGAGCAACATTTCTGGTCCAAGAGACAATATTAAAATAAAAACTTTTTTGCTTTACCTCAGCAGAAAACCATGCCATACTTGAGTAGAACCATCTGTACTAGGCCACTTGTAACTCCTGCAGTTTGTCAGTTCTGTTACGTACTCTATTAATGGATACGGTTAAGAGCTACCGCTAATTCAGACAGAAAACTGTGTTACGGATTAGTTAGATTCTACAGGGATGCCAAATACATCTGTATTAAAAACAAACAAGGTTAAAATGCCCTGTAAGGGGGAATAAACCAGTCCCCTACAGTTGTTATGGCCGACACAAAGGCTGCAGTATCCTTTTCCCCAAAGTGAACAAACACAAGCCAGCAGCAAATATGGGCAGGGCAGGAGGAAGAGTTTTGTACTCTCCCCCCATCAATTTTAAATAGAGCAGAGAAAGCGAGAGAAATATACTCTGGGCTTCTCTGACCCTTGGGAACAGCACCCAAGCAGAACCAAATTGTAGGATGAGTGACAATAGGGGAGAGTTGGAAAACAGACTCCCTAAACACACCTGATGTTTGTAAGAGAAGGACTGAGGCATGGAATTGCTCTCTGCTTCCTTCTTCTGCATCTTCCCATGCACCCACTCATCTCCCTGGACAGGAAAAGGGAGGCGCTGTTGCCTTTTGAGAATAGAAGAGAATCGAATCCTAGAATTGGAAGGACCACAACCTGCAAAGCAGGAATCTTTGGCCCAATGTGGAGCTTGAACCCGCAACCCTCAGTTTAAGAGTCTCATGCTCTACCGACTGAGCTATCCCAGAGGCATCAGGATACAGAGGGTTGCACATACCCTCTTTGAATGGCTGAATTTGTCAATTTTGGTTTCACTCAGTTTATCATCTTTAAGATCTTAAGCTCAGTTCTCCACATTGTCACACCAGTTTGCAATTCGTTAAAAGCCCTCATTGGAATTCACCGGCTTGTTTGTGCAAACATCTCCTGCGCTCACTTTTTTTTTTTTGCAAAGCACTGTTGCCTAATATAATGCAGTTTTTTCATGTTATTATGACAAATACATACATTTTTAATGGACACTACCACGGTAGCTGCATTTTTGCACACATTACCGGGCTGGAGAACTGCGTTGTGCAATTCGGAAAAGTGCAAATTTGGAAGGACGGCTGCGTTTTGCTTTGTGCATTTGTTTCGAAAAGTATAAATTAGGCTTTGCCTTTAAATGTTAACTGAATCTAGTTTCTCCCCTCATTCCTAAGGTGTTCACCAACAGTGATTGTTCTCCTCTCCTTGGGGAGGCAGCAGAAGCTTCTGGAACACTGTGATACTCTGTTTTGCCTCTCAGTTGTGTGCACTCCCCTGCCCTCAACCCTACTCAGTCCCACGTTTTATCTCTTGCAAGGCAGCTGAGTTGCAAGTCTAAGGAAAGGGAACTCTAAAGCAGAGATGAAGAAGCCATGGCTCTCTAGATGTTGCAGGAATACAAATCCCTGACCACTCGCTACGCTGCTTGGGACTGATGGGAGCTGTAGTCCAAACACCCTCCCCGCACTCTAGAGTTACAGCTTGGCACCCTTTGCTTCTTACTCCTCAGCTCAGGGCACATTAAACATAAGCGAGGGTGCAAGGTCCTTCAAAGCTTTTCCTGCTTGGCTCCCATTGTGGCACCAGGACTGCAGAGCTGAAGGAAAACACACATTTGGCCTCTGCCAGGATGGGTCAAGGGCGCTGTCTTCACTATATTAAACTGTCACCCTGCTTGGATACTTTGCTCCCAGGATGCCATGTTTTCCGAGGAGCTAAGGGGGATTATGGAAGTATATTCCAAGTCCCCATGGACGTAAGGCATTCTGCCTAAAGACTACATTTAGCCTTAGCTAGTAATATGCTTTCACCAAGAGAAAAATCACCCGAGGGGTATATCTACACTAAAATGGCTATATAAGACTTTGACTGTCAAAGCTCCACCCCATCACAGCCCAAGAACTCTGGGAATTGTAGTGCAGCAAGGGTGCTGGGGCTCAGAGCTCAGACAACTACAGTTCCCAAGTTTCCCTGGAGAAGAGGAAATGGCTCAACCATCAGTTCCCAGATGCAGTACAGCATACAAGCTCTGCTCTCTGCTTTTCAATGAGGCCTTTGGGTGATTAATATTCTACAGACTTTTAAATGGTTTTTTTTGGGGGGGCTATTGTTTTGTTGTTTGTTGTTTTAACTATTTATTTGCGATTTTATCTTGTGTTTTTATCTTGTGAAGCGCCCTGAGATCTTTGGATGAAGGGTGGCATATAAATCTAATAAATTTAAAATAAATTAAAAAAATAATAAGAGGATGCCCCAACAACAGATTTGCATTTATGTTCAGCCATATTTAGTCCAGCAGATATACTCCCCTGTTTTGCAGGAAACCCACTTGGAAGCCTCTTTCTGTTTCCGCTGCTCCAGAACTCTTGCCGAGAGTAAATTCAGGGAAGTGTTGAACAGTGTAATATGATCTGAGCTTCTGGTCATACTGCTTAGTGCTGCAGAGGCAGGCTATTAAACTTATTTTATTTCATTTTTTGCGAAACGAAGACAAACCCTCCCCATTTTAACGAGCAGAACTTGTGTTTTGGAGGAAATGTGGATACTGCACATATATATTTCTCTCTTTTTAAAATTGGGACAGTGAAAGGAACTGGAGAGGTCCATGTGAGTTTTGGAAACAAACATGGTAACATACATGTTTCTTCGCTGCCACACATCCCTGTTGAAAAATATCTATCCCCTAACTTTGGCCAGTGGTCCCACTTCCCCACCCCTTCACAGGTGGGGACCCACCTCCTTGCACTGTCCAATTTGCGTTCTTTCAACAGGATGAGTGACAGGTAAACAGAGGATGGTTATGCTATTTAGAGGAGGAGATGGGGGTGAGGACAACAAGGGGGTGGGGCGTCACTCAACTGGCGAAATCCTCCTCACCATTCCTTGCGTCATTAGCCACTTGTCTATGGGCTCCATGTCTGAACTGCCACTTTTACCTCTCCTCTGTGTTGAGAACAGAAATTCCCATTAAAAAGTCAAAAGGTGTGTTGGGGGGTGGGGGGACACAGGGAGACGGCAAAGCAACAGCGAGATGGAGAGATTACAACATTTCCTGAAGACGAGCCCATGACCTCCAGGCTTCAGATACCACTTCACCCATCCCAGGTCTGTAAATTATTACTCACCTGTGGCAAGTAAAAACAAAAACCAACAACCCGAACCAAACCAACTTTCAGATCTTCAAGCGGAATTTTTTTTGGAAGGAAAGGTAGATCATTTCTGAAACACACCATGCTTTCTGATAGGTAAAGGCATACAAGCTGGCAAAATGTGTGTGTGTGTGTATTTGATTTGCAAGGAAGTCTCATCCTCTTCCCAAGTGACAATCTCAGTTTTCTGGCCAGCAATCTACTGTGAACTGAGAGTACCGGAGAATTTTCGAGGGCTTTTTTCCCCTCGGGTGCACACTGCCCCAGGAAGTGGCAGCTTGTGGCTGTCTGAGTTACCCACCTGGAACCCTCTGACCAAGGCAAAAACTCTTTTCAGACAAATAAATGAGTTTCTGGTCAGGTAAACACTACTTGTCAAGTCGTCCTTATATGAAGATACATCAATATTACTAAATTCATGCCTTTTAGCCTGGAGTCACGCCCTCACCGCAACTTACAATATAAAAGCAATAAGATAGGGTTAGCTACTGCTGTTCTAAGGTCTCCCCACCAATTACTAACGTATGCCTCTGCTTAGCTTCTAAAATCTCATGAGATCAAGCTTGTTCAGGGAGGTACAGTAAGGTGCTGTGCACTGCCTTAAGCGACCAGAACCCAGGCAGCTTAAGGTTTTAACAGTGCAATCCTTATGAATGGCTCCTCAGGAGTAAGTCCCACTAAATTCAATGGGACATTTAGGCTGTAATCCCGTATGCAAGGATTTAAAAACAACATGCCAGAAGAAAATCATTTTAGGCCTCCACACTCCACAGGCCTGCCAATTAATGAACAGGTCAGCATACATGTTTTAAATGACTCTGTGTGTGGTATTTTCTAGAAAAGTCAGGAAGCAGTTTCTCCTTGCATCCCTATCCAAACCAAGAGGCAATGTAAACTCCCTGCACCGGCTTCAATTATTCTTGTGAAATGTATTTTCTCTCATCTGTTAGGGATCCTCCTGAATATTCTAACAAACCACTGATGACAGAAAATGTGCATGCACACTGAAGCTCATACCAATAACAAACTTAGTTGGTCTCTAAGGTGCTACTGGAAGGAATTTTTTTATTTTGTTTTGACAATGAGCTACAGTTCACCAACACTTAGAGAACACACTGGAGAGCAAAATGGCCAGAGGATGTCTTGGCAGGAGGGTGAAGTCTGAAAACATGCACGTCTTTGCACACTTTGACCCTGTTGGGTTAACTCAGAGGAGCCCTTTGAACTGACAACGCTGTAGGCTGATAACAGCTACACTGATGGGGGAAAGACAAGCAGCCCAGGGATCCGAAGCATGAATCAAACAGGAGCGCAGGTTAATAGAGAAGGATGCTCATCCAGCTGCAAGGTGCGAGCTTTCTCAGAATTATTATTTATTACATTTCTAGCCTGTCTTGCCTTCCAAAGGAGCCTGGCATCAAAGCGTTATGGCAATGCAATTTGAATTAAAGCAAAAACAAACTTAAAATACTTAAAAACATTTAAAAGCCCATCATAGTAGCTGATTTCAAGGCTGCCATAGCCAGTATATTTCAACCATCAAATTTGCTGGGTAAGCAGGAAGGTTTTTAAATCTTTCCTGAAAGTCAATAAGGGTAGAAACAGAAACACCTCGCTAGGGAAGGCATTCCAGAAACAGGGAACTGCCGCTGAGAAGGACTTGCTCACAGGTCAGTGACAGAGGTGGCACCAGCAACAGGGGCCTCCCCCTGATGATCACAGGGCCCAAGATGGTTGAAACTGGGGGAGTTGCTCATTTAGGTACTTGCCAATATGAAGACCTTGAATTGGGCTTGGCAATCCACCAGCATTTTAGCACAGAGCTGTCGGGACTAGTGACACATGGGCCCATCAGGCTGCACCTCTTACCAACCTGACAGCCACATTCTGCACTAGCTGCAACCTCCAGACTGCCTTCAAGGGAAGCCCCGCAAATAGAGCATTGCAGCAGTCTAAGCAGGATGTCACTAGAGCATGGGCAACTGGGTCCAGGCTATCCTGGTCTGAGAATGGCCATAGCTGGTGACCAGCGTAAGTTGAGCTTAAGTACACCAGAAGCCACCTGGCAAGTCAGTGACAAATCAGAATCCAGAAGTACTCCCAGACTAAGAACCTATTCCATCAAGGGCAGTGCAACCCCTCACAAAACAGTTTGTACACCTAATTCACAGACACAGGAATTGCCCATCATCTCTGTCTTATCAGGATTCAGCCTAGTTTTGGCTCCCAGCCAGCCTTTCGCTGCTTCCAGAAATTTATAAACTGCTTGATCACAAAGTTCCCCAGGTGGTGTACAAATAAAAATAAAAGGTTGAAGAACACTGACTACTACATTCTAGAATATGCTTTGCCTATGCCAGTCAGAAATGCTTCCAGACTCCACCTGTCCACTATTCATTCATTGATTCGATAGAATAATTTACACCCCGCCTTTCAGGATACATATCCTTCCAAGGTCACCTGCAAGAAACATTAAGCTGATTCAAAAACAAAACCTGAAAACATATTTTACTGGAGTGTGAGAATACAAGATGAAGTAAACCTTATATGATACTGGAGGAAATATAAATGGAACAATCTCTGAAAAAAGTATCATGCTTATTATTTCTAGATGTACGCTAGTAGTGATATTCATATCTATACACTGTATTCTTATGGGTTATTTATCTAAATAAAAATCCCTAAAGTGATTTGGTTGGATTTGTAATAATTTGGAAAATTAATAAAAATAATTGGAAAAACCCTTAAAGTATCACCATCTACATATAACATTTATTTTACTTGCTTAAGAGGGGAGTGGGAATCCCATGCCACTTAGTATCAAGATCCTTGGCACAGAGCAGTTGAAGACAAATGGGCCTGGGGTGGGCAGGAGTGAGAAAATACATTTGAGCATCCTGTAAGATGTTCTTCACCTGCCTCTCTCTCCTCTTGGGATCCTTCCCATAGGACCCCCTGTTGCTGTGGCAAGGTGGTGAAATTGGTGAGGAGAAGTCCAGTGTCTGCTAGTCTAACCTCTATTTTTCCGCAGCAGCTTCCCTCCATTCCGTTCATCATGCCCCACAGCTCTTCCCTCTCCTACACACACTCAGACTTCAGGGCCCTCCAGGAAGGCCATGCTCCCACCCCGCACCCGGAATGCAAGGAAACCCCTGGAGAAGGCCAGGTTGAATGCTGCTGCAATGTATGTGCTCTCTTGCGCCCCCAAGAGAACAGAACACTAAAGATGAGAAGGTGAGCTCAAAGGACAAATGTTGCCACCCAAAGGATGGGAAGGCAAACGGGATGGAATCCACAGAGAGATCGGGATTCCTCATCCAGAGAGGTGACTGGGGAGAGAATCACTGCCCTGACCAAAAGGAAAAATAGAGGGTTGTCTTCAGGGAAGACCATTCATGCTCCCAGTTCAGATCACTGGAAAGAAGCAGATTGTAGACAGTTATTTGCACCGCCCACAAGTTCTGATTCATATTTATCCATACAAAGCCAGAGAATCTAAGAGTTGTGCTTGCTTTCTGGGTCAGTGCTCAGTGTGCTGCTAACACACGTAACTGGGGAAAAACAGGCAACCTTCTCAAGAAACGTCAGGCTAGATACCTGTCAGTTCTCTCCAGAAATTAGCATGAAGTATTCAAACCTTAGACAGTTCTAGGAAAACACAATTTAGCACCACTGACCACACGTGCTTCACAGCTCTTTTCTGCAATTTGAAGCTGGACGCACACAAAAATCTCAGGATAGGACTGAAGGAAACACATGAGTCGCATTCAACGCTCTCAGCAAAGCT
Organism: Podarcis bocagei; assembly: GCF_964188305.1. NCBI lineage: Eukaryota > Metazoa > Chordata > Lepidosauria > Squamata > Lacertidae > Podarcis > Podarcis bocagei. Next base: position 49,826,474 of record NC_138139.1, on the reverse strand, counting down.
TGAGAGCAACCCCCCTTTGTCTGCAATGCAACAGGGCAGAGAAGCGACTTACCCCTCCTGCGTTGTGTTTCCGAACATCCAGGGCAGATGCCAGCCCTTTAACAGCCTGGGGGTCTTCGTACGTTACGCTGAAACAGAAGAGGGGCGATGAGCATTGCAAATACCCAGGCAGCAGCAAATGCAAGAGTAAGAACGGAAGACACCGGGAATGTCATCTATAAATTGAAGTCCCAGGAGTGTTGCCAGGTGCCTCCATATAAGAGTTGCATGCTGAGGAGCAAAATATTAAGCCCCAAGCACAGTCATTTATACGTTTCTCTTGTCATTTGTTCTTTTCAAAAACAAACAGCAGCCTCAGGCTTGAGCAGCCGGTCCTACGTTTTCAAGCATTGGCTGTTTTTAAGGGGGGTTTTTTAAATAAAAAAAGTGCTTACCCTCTAGAGTCCCCTTCCCTTTCCCTCTGTAGCTAGTAGCCTTTTTCTACCTGAAGAAATTGCGGGCTAAAAATCAACAAAGCAGGTCTCTCCTCCTAGATGGAGAGGGAATTTCAAAATTGGCTTTGCCCAAGCTCCTCGCTGTCCAATTCTGCAATTTTAAATGTAAATGCAATGAAAACATCACTGAGGTCCTTCCTTGTGTGCCCCCTCCATGAGAGGCTTGGAGGGTGGCAACACGAGAATGGGTCTTTTCTGCAGTGGCTCCCTGTTTGTGGAATGCTCTTCCCAAGAAGACTCACCTGGCACCTTCATTACATATTTTAGGTGCCAGGCAAAAATATTCCTCTGCTCCCAGGCCTTTGGCTAATTCAACAATCTATGGCCTTTTAAACTTTGAAGGTAGCTACTGCTTTTGTTTATTACTATGTTATGTACATTTGTGTTTTTATATTATGACCTTCCCATGAAGAGTGGTACATAAATTTAGTAAATAAAACAAATAACAAATGAATACATCATGAGTGGGGAAACCTTTGTCCTTGCAGGTGTTGTTGAACTGCAACTCCCAATCAGCACTAGCATGCATGGACAGTGGCCAGGGATAATGTAGTGCAGAAACGTCTAGAGGTACAAAGGTTCCTCACACCAGATTTAAGGGTCAATACCAGTGCCTGGAAACCAACAGGTAGCCAATGAAGATGGTATGAGTTGTATGTTCTGGTCCCTGAGCCCCAGCCCAAACCCTGACAGTTGCTGTTTGGACTGGTTGAAGTTTCATGGGCAGCTTTGGGGCAGCCTAACATACGAGAGCATTACAGTCATTTAAGCTAGGATAAAATTAGGGCAGGAGGTTTAACGCAGGAATCATAGGGGTGTAGAAAACGGCCTTACACCAGATCTGACCACATTTGCCCATCTAGTTCAGTATTGTCTACACTGACTGGCAATGGCTCTATAAAGTTTCAGACACAGGTCTCTCCCACTCCTCCCAGAAGATTGAGCTGAGGATCTTCTGCACATAAAACATAGGCTCTACGACTACGTCATGGCCAACCACTAAGGTCTCCAAAGCCAGGTCAGATTGTGCTAGAAGGGACAGCTGCTGGTGCTGCAGCCAAAGCTGGTCAAAAGCGATCCTGGACGCCCCCTGTCTAGAAGAAGTGTCGGATCCAGGAGTAATCTCAAGCTGCAAGCCTGGTCGACAGTGCAGTCTTATCTCGTGCAGGCTGCAAAACTAGCCACTGACCATCACCGAAGGGTCCTTCAGCCCAACAGCTTAGCACGCACACACACACAAAAAGCTAAACTGAAGCAGCATCGCAAATGGTTGATCTCTTGTCATTAATTTCAACTCCACTCCTGAATTCCCTACAGCCGATGGAAATCGGAGCAGGGAGGGGAAACGGTTGAAAGATTTCACAAAACCTAGGATCGCCACACAAAAAGGACAGAAGCAGTTCACTACGTGAAGACCTGCCCATTAGTCAGCCACTGGGTGGAGCTAAAAGACCAAGGACAATAACTCATCTCCTCCCTGGTGCCTGAATGCCAGGGCATCTCTGGTAGGTAGGCCTTTGGAGGCCAGGATTCAGCCAGCCAGCCTTCAGGGTAGTGGCGAAAGCACACTAACCGTGCCTTCCAAAATAATGGGTTGGTGAGGGGGAGGTGCTGCATTCAGTTCCACATGGAAAAGCTGTCACCCTGACACACATACACACACACACGTGCACAAAACCTGCACCCTTTGCTGCATTATTGGCATGCCAGGGTTACTGTACAACGGACCAGTTCAGGCCGTTTATTAAAACAGACTCTGGATGGCCCAGGATAGGGCAAGAATTGTAAATCAATGCAACTGGGAATTCTGCAGCTAACACATGGTTGAGCCGCTCTGGGCCCTTGAGGTGGGCTGCAGAATGAATGCACTGAAGGAATGAATACATGAGCTTAGCGGCTGAGAGACTGATCTGGGGAACAGGGAGCCTCTGGTCCAAATTTCACTTTGGCCCAGATGCTACTGTCCTCTTGGCCTTAACTTCTGCCCCCACAAGGAGCCTGGCTCAGAGCAGACCGTGTTGAGCCTGTGCCCCGCAGGGGAACTGCAGGCCTACAAGGGCCAGTTCGGAGGGCTTAAGAGAACTGCCCAAGTCCCCCACACCTCCCTCCTTCAGGCCCAACATACGTCTTGCGCTGATCAGCCAGTGAACTGCCTCTCGTCTGTGCGAACATGTCGAAGTCATCCCGGGGGTTGGGGTGCTGGAGGGAGCTGAGCGTTCCGCTCACGTTGTTTGCGCCTATATCTGCAGACAAAGGAAACAATATGGCTAAGGATAGGAGTGGACAACCCTTTTCAACCCAAGGGCCATATTTACTTTAGAGCAACTTATTGTGGGGGGGGGGAGTATCACATGCTAGTGGTGGGTGAGGCAAGAGGCAAAAGCGGGCAGAGCAATGAATGAGTATTTTACCTTTGCATAAAGCAGGCTACTTCCTACATCTAAACCCCACTCTCTAGCCTCCATTCAGGCAAGAAAGAGCCATTACTAGGCTCCAAGGACACATGCCAAGCAGAAACACTCAAGAAGGTTTCCAAACAGGGCTGGCAAGGGGTGCAGCCTGTGAGAGTCCCAGGGGCCAGATAAGAGGTGTATTGGGGGCTGCTTTTGGCCTTCACGCTTGCAATTCCCCATCCTTGCTGCAGGAGAAAGCCAGAGCCGCCACATGAGCCAGCCAGACAGAAGAATGCACATTTTTGCTTTGAACATTTTGCTCTGTCCCAAAGACTGGTTCTAAGCACACCTGCAGCACCCTCTCCCAACCACCGAGTCTAGAGTTGGACATACAGCTACGCATCTCCAGTGGATGGAAGCATCAGACTGAACATGGAAGCACAGCTTTGTGAAACGTTAGCTCATTGGCTACTTACGTCTCCATTGCTATACATTCTCTGGAGGGGATGATGTGAAGCAGAGAAGCTGCGGGAGGGGAGGGGATGCTTCCTCCACCAGCTACTTTGCCCTTGAAACTCACTCTCCACCTCCCCACAGAATCCCAACATCTAGGCTTGTGTGAAAAACATAGATCTGAAGCCCTTTTTTCAGCAAGGAGGGGGAGAGAGAAAAGACAACACGCTTCCCTAAGGAAAGGGAGTTAGTGGAGGGGAAAGGGCTAAGCACCCCATTCTTCCTCACCCCTCTGATGTCCAAGGGCACTTTGCAACAGAGGTTCCACCCAGATCATACATTTAAAGCACATGGATTCACCCAAAGACTCCTGGGAACTATAGTTTGTTAAAGACGTTAGAAACTGTAGCCCTGAGATGGGTAAACTACAGTTCCCAAGATTCTTTTGGGGGTAAGCCAAGTGCCTTAACTGTATGATGCAGATGCAGCGAGGGGGGGTTAGCCTAACTCAGCACTCAGTGTATCATGACCTGCAATTTGGCTCAGACAATCCCATTTGAGCAGGATTGCTAAAAGAGCAGTAGACTCCACTCTGTTTATAAGATGGACAGATGTGGACATCATAAGCTTGCAGGACAAGATGGGACGCCACCCTTAACTGCAAGCACTACTTGTCAGAGCCATGTGACCTTCTTCAGGAACCTGAAACATGGAAGAATCTCCAGGGGAGTGTGCTGTGGACTAGCTCCATACTACACCAGTTCCCAGCACCCCTGGAAAGGCAAAACACATACCAAGCCCGGCGAGTTGGGTCGAAAGTGTGGATGCCGGCGCCGTGTTTCCAACCATGGGGCTGACCACTGCCGGGGAGCCAGGCCCCAGGTCTATTAAGTTGTCTTCAGTCACCTCGCTGAGAACCTGTTGAGCCAATTGGGACACCAGAAGCAGTCACATAAGGTAGATGCATTCCATGGGACAGTGCTAGTCAGAGTGGCAGAGCCTTTCTCGAACACGGCTACGATTCAGGAAGCCCTACGCCAGCCTTCCCCAGCCTGCTGTCCTCCAGCTGTGGCTGGATAACAACCCCCATCATTGGACATGGTAGCTTGAGGCAGAAGCACAACAAGATCTGGAGGGAACCAGTTTGGGGAAGGCTGCTCTGTCTAAGAACAGAGAAAGCTATGGGAATCTACCTGGTGTCTCCAACACCAGGTATGGAATTTGGCTTCTTGAATTTCTAGTCCAACATTTACTTCATTTGTATAATTTATTCTGACAGCATATCAGGAAAGATGTCAATTTTTTAATACTATACAGGGTGGTGTTTCTTCTTTTTTTTTACTAAGTATACAGACCCTCATACTCTAAACCCATTTTTTAATTCCTCGCCGATCATACTGCAGCCAAAGAGGTCAAAGTTCTGCAAAATCCTTTCCTTGTCCAAAATGCAAAGTTAATATACTTGAGTTTTCTGCTTATGGAATTTGGGTGAGGTGGTGGAGAAAAAAGAAGCAGTGGGGAGGAAAGGGGGAGAAATAAATGGGCAGTCTTGTTGGGATTAATGAAACACATTTGATAGCATTTGAGTTAAATGTCAGTCTTTTGCCCACACAGACAGTCATTTTACCTTTCTCTTTATGGTATGAACCATCAAACCAGAAAATCTTCAGCAAACCATTGTTTCCAAACTGGGAAACTATGGATACCAGCTTCGGAACAAGCCAGGATATTGAAGTTGGTAAACCATGATTTCCCTGTTTGGGTGGAACAAGAAACTATGTTTAATTAGAGGCATCCTGGTTTAACTGAAGCTCATGCAAAGGGAAAACACCGATTCCTATCTCAGCTTATTTTCAAGATATAACCCTTTAAACCATCTCAAGAGCTTGATATCTGGATCATTTCTGTATATCCCATTCAGCTCAGCTTGCTCCTGTCTTTGTAACCTGCAAGCAAACTACCTCACATTTACCTACTTAAATGCAATTGATTTAAGAGCAAAGGGGCTCCAAACTTCATCACAAATATCAGAAAGTGTTCTGGCAAGGACTTTGCAGCAGCAGTAGCACCTCACTTTCAAGGTTGAGTTTTGCCAAGCCCAAGGTTAGCAATTTTGCACTGGACAATCCTGTCTTATTAGAGAAGCCCAGCAGGAGGACTTACCCCGTTGCTTGCGTTCTGTGCAGACCGACCCAACCTGTATCGCTCAAATCTACAGCAGACAAAAAAAGAGGAGAGATTAAAAATGGCATGTAGCAATTTTGAAATGTGCAAGTCTTATGACAAAACCCAGGATGCACAAGGAAGGATCTGTCTTTTTCCGGTTGGGGTGGTGGGAAGCCGACTGTAGCCACAGAGACCAGCATATGATCACAAGGGTTGCTGCACTGTCACACCTCTAGGAATGGTTGGAAGCAACCCCATCCAACTTTCTCACCCCAAAACCTGCCATTACAATGCTGAAGGCCAGCCACCAGGGAGAGGAGTCAATGGAGGAAGATTGGAAGAAATTTAAAATTTATTTGCGGAAATACTGTAAAATCTTTGAATGCTGAGGACATTGAAATGAATCGCAGGGGCTTTAGCAACATAGTAAAATGTAAGATTGGATTAATAACAGATAAATTAATTGGATATGAATTTGCTGAATTAATTTTTTAAAAAGGGATACAAGAATGGGAGTCGTGAGGAAGTTGGGAAAATAAGTTAATTGAAGATGAGAAATCATGAAAGAGGGAATTTTTGTTTCTTGTTACTATATGTGTTTTTATCTCTCTTTTTTCTTTTTCTTTTGATGTGTTTAATGTTTGTATCTTTGTATTGTATTGTTTTTTGTGATTTTGTATTCTCTTCGTCTTTGTATGCTTTTCTATTGTGAAAACTTAATAAAATATTTATTAAAAAAAATATACAATGCTGAAGGCCAGCCTTCTTCAACCTGATGCCCTCCAGATTTTTGGGACTCCAGCTCCCATCAGTCTGAGCCAGTATGACCCATGGTCAGGAATGACAGGAGTTGCAGTCCAAAGCATCTGCAAGTATATTATGGGTTACAAAAGGCTGCTGGTGTAGGTCAGGGATGGATAACCTGCAGCCAGAGCCCCACAAGTGACATCAGCAGCAGGTGTTTCCAGCTCTCTTAGCCAGAATGGATCAAAGGGGGCTTCTAGCTCCATCGACAGCATGGAATCAGGACAATTGATTTGAAAGAAATATCTAACTAATGAGTAAGTGAACTAAATTGATGAATCAAATAGATGAATAAATAAATAATGATCAGGAGCTTTAGACTAAATCCTGAGAGGGAGGAAGACAATATTACAGACGACAGGAGAATACCTGGTACAGGAGTTAATAGTTAATAGCTCCAGAAACGTGCTAAAGGGCAGGTAACTACAAGAAAGAAGCATTTGGAAGGAATGACTCACGGTTTCAGTTGTCTCTATACTAATGCACAGAGTATGGGAAACAAGCAAGATGAATTTGAGCTCTTGATACAGGATACAGCCTGGACTTTAAAAAGGCTGATTTTCAAAAAGATTAGGAACTACTCGGTGAGGGGGGAAAGCCACACTTAAGGGTAAGCAAGCAACTATTTGAGCTTCTGAGGAAAAGCAAGCCACCTCTCGTATCGGAGGAAAACGTTGTTCAGATCGTCGTTTACATGAAGCAGCTCTTCTGTGACTTCTTCGTTGGACACCCTGGAGATGAGCTCCACGATCCTCTGCTGCATGGCTCGACAGGTGCGGTTCAGCTCCTGGGAGAAATGAATCATTGCAACTTCAAGGGGAAGAGATGATGTCCAAGAGTTACAACACAGGGAAGCTTCAGTCGTCAGAGCCCAGATATAATAGGCCTGCTCACACAATCTAACTACATCATGCCAGGCAGGGGCATCCCTTGCCAAAAAGGTGCCTTATCACAAGTAAGGTTAACAGTGCTATTCTACAATGTAGTTGTGGTGGGGGTACTGGTAAAGGTGGGTTTATTTTCAGCAGAGATTACCCCCTTCCTTGTGCTGTAAGGAGGCAGAAAAGAAGGACAGAATGCTCATTTGTCAGATGGTCAGAACAATCAAAAACTCCATATATTTAATTCTGGTTATAAAGCCTGTGTTATCTGTCAAGATATCTAGTGTAAGTGTGCTGGTCCAGGGGGGAGGTTACTGTGGGGCGAGGTCCAGGACCTGGGTTGAGGGTCGGCAGACAGTCCTCCACGGGCGAAGCAGGATCTAAAGCGAGGAGCCAGGCAAGGACAGGAACTCTGGGGGAACAGGACTGGATGCTGGCCGAAACAGCTCATCAACGACGTTGCTCCCGCAACCTGGGACTGGGCTGACTGGCCTTTATCTTCTCTGAGGCCAGGGGCGGTCCCGGCCCCCAGGAGACCCACCTCTCCTGGCCTTAAGGTGAGCACTCCTCCTGGGAGAAACCAGTTCCCTCCACCTCTCTGCCCTGAGCCTCTGCAGTTCAGGAGAGGCTGAAGGGTTACTAGACCCAGGGGGAGACTCACCTGCAGGCACTGAGTCCTCAACCACCTCCGGAGCCAGAGTGGATTCACCTGGTGCCTGCTCCTGAGGATCCGGCACAGGTGCAGGCGCTTCAGAATCAAGGCCCTGCCCCAGCTCAGCCAGCCCTGGAGGCGGGGACTCCTGTGCAGGCTGGGATTCCTCCGGTTCAGCCTCTGAATCGGATTCCCAGGCCATCACAGTAAGGGCCAGGGCGACATGGCTTCCGCATAAACGGTCAGATCAGGGTGTAATACAGAGCTCAAAAGTTCAACTTCTTAAACATCTCAGCAATTCTTTAAAAATTAACTTTCTAGTCCTTATGGCTGCAGATATAATTTCATGGGCAAGAGGATCTTAAGGGGTGACAGTAGTGGCAAGAGACTTCCTGTGGTCTGGGCATCAGTGCCGTAAGAAGCTCTTTGCAACTCCAGGTGACTAACTAAAGGACGATAAATTAAGCTAAAATACATACAGATTTGCATAAGGTAAATAATAGCATGGAATGCAGCCTTTTAGCAGCATAGAATTCTGTACCACTGCAAAATACAGCCAAGCCTCTGTAGCCAAGCTGTACCTAGCAGTGTTTCCCAAGGCTGCCACTTTTAGAAGCCCTGGCCTTCAATACAAGAATTAGCCTCCTCCCTCTTTGCATTCCTCCCCCTTCGGAGTGGAGATTCAAGATTAAGGACAGCCATGTAAGGATACATATCTTCAATCCATTTAATTAGTATATTAATTGTTAAATTCCACTTTGACCAGTTTAATGTTTATGTAAAAAATTATGCTGAAACTCTGGTTTTACTATGCTGCCTGTTTAGCCGTAATAATAAACATTCATTTGAGGACAGCCATGCTGCTGGTGGTATCAGCACCCCCACCCCTGAGAAGAAAAACAAGCCTCGTTGACCTGGCATCTCGGCACCTGGACAAGTGTCACCTCGTGCTTCCCGCAGCTGCTTTCACAGCTTGAGGGCTGAGTTTACCATGTCAGCTTTGATCCCATCAGTTCAGAGCCAGATTGTGACATTTCAGAAGGTTGGATTCAGATGGAGAAGAGAGGGCTGGCAGGGCCTGTCTGTCTCTATTCTGCTGCAGCGCCTGGTTGCATGCCATTAAAAACCTTTCCTTTTTATTTAGCTGCTTATTGGGTTTCTGATGGGTAACAACTAACAACCAGGGCTTTTTTCCAGCCGGAACTCAGTTCTGGCACCTATCAGATGAGCACTACTGGAATTCTAAGACGAAGCCGTTCATGGTGAGTTCCAACACCTCTTTTTCTAGAAAAATATCACTGCTAACCACCAACCGTCTTGTTACACTGATTCCCAGACTGCCCCTTCCTTTTCCAGGTAAGCTGATAGAACAGAACTGATAGCTCAGTCAGTAGAGCACAAAACTCTTAATCTCAGGGTTGTGAGTTCAAGCCCCATGTTGGGAAAAGATTCCTGCATTGCAGGGGGTTGGACAAAATGGTCCCTTCCAACTCTACATTGCCTCCCAGTACGTTTCCAGCACAATTCAAAGTGTTGGTGCTGACCTTGAAAGCCCTAAACAGCCTTGACCCAGTATACCTGAAGGAGCGTCTCCACCCCCATCATTTGGCCCGGACACTGAGGTCCAGCTCCGAGGGCCTTCTGGCGGTTCCCTCCCTGCGAGAAGCGAAGCTACAGGGCACCAGGCAGAGGGCCTTCTCGGTAGTAGCACCCGCCCTGTGGAATGCCCTCCCATCATATGTCAAAGAAATAAACAACTATCTGACGTTTAGAAGACATCTGAAGGCAGACCTGTTTAGGGAAGTTTTTAATGTCTGACGTTTTAATGTATTTTTAATATTTTGTTGGAGGCTGCCCAGAGTGGCTTGGGAAACCCAGCCAGATGGGCAGGGTACAAATATATTATTATTATTATTATTATTATTATTATTATTATCACTACTACTACTACTACTACTACAACAACAACAACAATTCTACGATTCTAATAGGCAGGGGGTTGGAACACAAAACATCAGAGGAGCCCTGCTGTATCAGAACGGAGACTATTATTTAGTGAATTTATATCTCGCCCTTGCACTCTGAGGAGCCCAGAGCAGGGAACAGATACACAATTCAAAAACCAGAACAAAGCAACAATGTTCTAAAACAGTTAAAACATTCTGAAAGTGATTGCAATTAAAAAGCAGCTATAGTTAAAAATGATTATTCCATCCAGTGATTTTGAGGTTGCCAGGAACAGTCTTCTTCAGCCACGACATCCAGTCTTAGTCCTCATTGGCTTCTCCCAAATCCTGGACACTGTAAAGGGTGCTGAGAGTTGCTGATAGACCCTTGAACACCATAGCAATTCCCAGCTTTCATTGCAAAAAGCCATGGTGGTTAAAGTAGCATAGGAGTGCTTTAAAAGTATGGTGTGGCTGTGGCTGAAGATCCAACGAGTTCAGCATTCTGCCTCCTATAGCAGAGGTTTCCGAAAAGTCTGCTAGCAGGACATGAAGGAAACAGCCCACCCTTACTCATGACCCCCCCCCCCCGATCCCCAGTAACCTGTATTCAGAGAACATGGAGTCTTTGTTTAGCCACCAGGGCCAATGGCCACCTGCAAACATGTCTAAATTCCTTTCGAACGGCTTCTCAGCTAGTAGCCATCACCATACCTTGAGGCAGCAAACGGATGGGGGTGGGGAACCTTTCTCCTGCCCTGAATCTACTATGTTAATACTTTGGTTACAACACATTTACCTGCAGTAACTCTAGGTCTGATGAATCTTCTTGCCCAGGGACCATTTCTGTGAGCATTTCAGACATCACCTTGGTGTTTCCACGAACAACATCCAGTTCACTCCGCAGTCGTGCAATCTATTTTTAAAAGCGGGGGGAGAGAAATGCAACCCTTTACAGAAGCTGCATGCATTTCACGGTCTGATTTTTTAAAAGGTTCTGGAGGCGGGAATGCCTTCTACAGTACCTGCTCAGGCAATACCTGCTCTGTATTTGCTGTGATGGGGCCGGTCACATTCAAAGCTGGGGCCTGAGGAGCAGAGTACGCCGTTGGAGAAGGAGATAAATAGGAACTGGAGTTCATCCGTTGCTGAGACTGGGACCTGTGCATGCTGGCAGCTGGGTCAACTTCAGGAACGCTCTAGCAGAGAACAATGTGCAAACACTCAGAAATACAGTATTCACCGAAAGATTGTGCTGCTGTCATTATCATGCTCTTTAGCCAAAAGGGCAGGGAAGGCAGAAGGCAGGGACCCTCTAATTGTTTCTCCTCCTCTACATAAAAAAGGAAGAAAAGCAGACAACGCTGTCCACTTACTCTCTGCGGTGTGTGTATTGGAGACAAAGCATCCAGATCAGCCATTGGAAACTCAATCCCTTTTCTTTTGAGTTCTTCATAAATGTGGACCACCCCAGTTAGATCAGGGCTGCTTCGAAAGGCATCAGCCCAGGCCTGCAAAAGAAACAGAGAGTGTTACAAGGAACTCAATCCAGTTCCCTTCTATTGTGGAATTTGGTCTGTTATTTCTACTCTGAAGGAGACCACATTTCTTGTGAGTATATAGTACAGTCATACTTCGCATTACAGACGCTTCAGGTTGCGTTTTTTTGGGTTACGGACCCGCCAAAACTCGGAAGTACCGGAACAGGTTTCTTCCGGGTTTCGGCGGTTGCACATGCACAGAAGCGCTAAATTGCACTTTGCGCATGCACAGAAGTGCCGAATCAAAACCCGCGCGTGCACAGACGCGCCGCTGTGGGTTGCGAACGTGCATCCCGCATGGATCACATTCACAACCCGAGCATCCACTGTACAGTCGTACCTTGGAGCCTTGCGACTCGAACGTTTTGTCTCCCGAATGCCGCAAATCCGGAAGTGAGTGTTCCGATTTGCCAACGTTCTTTGGAACCCGAACATCCAACGCGGCTTTCCTGGCTTCCGATTGTGTGCAGGAAGCTCCTCCAGCCAGTCGGAAGCTGCGCCTTGGTTGTCAAACTTTGTCAGAAGTCAAATGGACTTCTGGAACAGATTCTGTTCGACAACCAAGGCACGACTGCACAGACGTGAACAGTATTTCTTCAATCACATTGTCTCAGGGCTGTATGGTGACTGTGGGAGGGGTTAAAGCCTGAGAAAAGCCCCAAAGGTTTCTAATAAGGCCACAAAAGGTCGACTGAAAGTTCAAGGGTGCCACATCAGGACATTTACCAAATGCAGTAAATAAATGTAATTATTTACTGAATTTATATCCTGCCCCAAGGAGCCCAGAGCAGCAAACAGATACACAATGTAAAAACAAGAAGAAAGCAAGAACATTCTAAAAACAATAGCAATTAGAGCAGGCATAGGCAAACTCGGCCCTCCAGATGTTTTGGGACTACAATTCCCATCATCCCTGACCACTGGCCCTGTTAGCTAGGGATCATGGGAGTTGTAGTATCAAAACATCTGGAGGGCCGAGTTTGCCTGTGCCTGAATTAGAGCATCTAAAAGCAGTTACAGTCTCGGTCCAGTATACCTGAAGGAGCGTCTCCTCCCCCATCATTCTGCCCAGACGTTGAGGTCCAGCGCCAAGGGCCTTCTGGCGGTTCCCTCATTGCGAGAAGCAAAGCTACAGGGAACCAGGCAGAGGGCCTTCTCGGTAGTGGCGCCCGCCCTGTGGAACGCCCTTCCAGCAGATGTCAAAGTGATAAACAACTACCTGACATTCAGAAGACATCTTAAGGCAGCCCTATTCAGGGAAGTTTTTAATGTATGATATTTTAGTGTTTTTTGGTTTCTGTGGAAGCCGCCCAGAGTGGCTGGGGAGGCCCAGCCAGATGGGGGGGGGGGTATAAATAATAAATTATTATTATTATTATTATTATTATTATTATTATTATTATTATTATTATTATTATTACAGTTAAAAACATTCTGAATGTATCAATGGTAAGGAAACAAAGTTGTGAATGAAATAAGAAGTACGCGATTCATTTAATTCATAAAATTTATATGCCACTTAAGGGCAAAAAAAGAAAACTCTCATGGATCAGTTTCTCAGGAAGCACACAAATAAAGCCTTGCTGTGTGAGTGCATCATTATTTGTGTTCTTACATCTTCCAATAAGGTTACCGTATTTTTTGCTCTATAAGACTCACTTTTTCCCTCCTAAAAAGTAAGGAGAAATGTGTGTGTGTCTTATGGAGCGAATTCAGGCTGCGCAGCTATCCCAGAAGCCAGAAGAGCAAGAGGGATCGCTGCTTTCACTGTGCAGCGATCCCTCTTGCTGTTCTGGCTTCTGAGATTCAGAATATTTTTTTTCTTGTTTTCCTCCTCCAAAAACTATGTGCGTCTTGTGGTCTGGTGCGTCTTATAGAGCGAAAAATACGGTAATTAAAGGCATCAATTCTCCGCCACCAATCCCACTTGAGCAGAGGGAACTTGGTCTTTGATTGGCAAGATCCGCCCGAATTGGCCAAGCCAGTTTCCAAGGAATCGTCCCTAAATTACAGCAGAAGGCGTCCTTCCTGCAGAAGCAATTCTCACTGCCTTGGAGCGTTGTGCCATTTTTTATTTACAAGCGAAAGGCCAGGAAAAGCACACGTTAACGGCACAGCAGCATTTTGGGCTGCTTCCAGACACGGACAATTTAGCAGCAGCCAGTAATTGCTGTTCTGCTTCAGGCTGTAAGCAAAAATAGCAACTCTGCTGCTTCCAGATTTCTAGAAGCCAAATGACATTCTGGAGCCAACTGGGCAGTCCACCCCCTGCCCTGGTCCCAAATGTTGGAGGATGCTGGGGAGGAGAGAAAAGATTCTCATTGGGACCATGGTGCAGGAGGGAAAAGATGAAAACAGTCCCTTCTCTACCCATCACTCCACTCCTGATAAGGATACCCTGGAGATAAACAGCTGGATCTCTCGTCATCTTTCCCTTTTCTGAAAAACTGCCTCAATGAGGATTTGGCAGGGGGAGCCGGGGCGGGGGGCTGAATCCCCTCTCTCTCCAAATCCATTCTCCAAAGCAAGTCCTTACACAAAGCAGGGGATGAAGAAAAACAAAACAAAACACACACACAGACCCAATATCATAGCCCGGTTAAGTTCTCCTCGCTCTCTGCTTGGCTTTAACGTCTTGCCTGCCTGATGAAACATTCTGGAGAACTAAATAGCTTGCCACACTTTTGTAATGTAGATTTTGGGAGATTTTTCTCATGGGCCAACATGGCTTCTTTTGAGCTACTCCGTACGTTATCCTTCACAGAAATGAGGACTTTCAGCAGCCTGTAGCTCCCCTTGATCAATAGAAACACAGAATAGTACTCTGATCTACTGGCTTTCACCTAATATAGTCAGGCTGCGGGGGACAGGACTAGAGAGTGGGGGAGGGTGAGGAAATTCTGACTGGGGGGGGGGCAAATTAGGCCCAACAGGAGGCTGGATTTGTGCCAGCTCACCCCCATCTGATTTCATATATGACATTAAGTCTGGGGCAAGTAAAGAAGTGGCCACAAAGGAACAACAACGCATCTTAAAGGTTAGAGTGCCAGACTATGACCTGGGAGAAAAGGGCTTGAATCCCCACTCAGTCATGAAGCTCCCTGGGCCAGTCACTCACTTCCAGCCTAATCTACTTCACAGGGTTGCTGTGAGGATGAAACAGGGAACAGAACCACGCACGTCGCCTTGAGCTGCTTGGAAGATAAAAGTGCTATATAAATGTAGCAAGTAAAGAAATAAATAAATTGTGGGAAGCTGATATTCAGGGGATTATTTCTGACGGGAAGGAAGGGGTGGCGTTGTGGCGTACACCCCCTTTTTAAGAACAAATCTGCTGAAATTAAGGAAGCCGTGTTGAAATTTATGCATCAATGGTATTTGGACACCTGCAAGACTTCATTATATTAATCATCCCTTTGTTGGAGAGGATGTCAAATTCTTGGTATGCTGATCCATCTCTGGAGGGAGTGTCAAAAAGCACAGAAATGTTGGCAGGACATTTTTGCAAGCCTTACTGATCTCCTTCGCAGAGGTTTTGAAACGGAACAGGGATTAGCTTTGCTCTCTTTATTTAGAGGGTGAAACAGGGATCTCCCTTGTAAGAATCTGATAAACCCCCTCCTTGTGGAGCCGGGGGTACATTGGAAGGATGCAATCAGATGGACTACCCACAAAAGGTAAGTTAAGAGTATGGTACTTGGCTTTGACTGATAAACTTACATAACACAGTAGAGTGATGCAAGGAGGAATTTTAAAAAGATACTTTCAATGCTGATTGATTTATGTTTGTTTATTTTATTAACTGTCATCTGGAGGAACCTAGACCCCTATAACTCAAACATCTTTTTGATTTGGCTATTTAACTTAACATGTTGCAATTGTTTTCTGCCTTATACACATCTGTATTTTGCTTTGCATCTGGTGACCAATAAACTATTAATTGTTGTTTGTATTGTTTCAATAATAATAAAAATTAAAACATAGAGAGAGAGAGAGCGCGCCTACTTTTGACTAATATTGCTTATCACTCAGAAGGCAGAAACAAAAGCTCAGTGACAGACCTGAATTAGTGCAAGTACTTTATCCTGGACAATGGTGGGTGGGTTGTTCTTGGGAGAGATGATTTTCACGAGGACACCATCTATGAAGTCACGGTTTGCTACTAGGACATGAAAGCGATGGCCACAGTTCTTCACACATGTTTCCAGTACCTGTGGGGGTGGGGGACATCATTACTGGTGGAGCAAAGAAAGCTGGTGAACACATGCAAGGAAGAAATTCATTGCCATGGACAGTAGCTAATGTCCAGGGGCATGGGGACACTTTGAGAAAGGAGTAGCCCAGGGTGGTAGTCCAGGGGATTGATCATTTCACTCACCATGGCCAGTGTTCTGCCATTTTCTAGGGAGCATGGTGAGCCCCTAGCCTTCCTCCCAGCTCGGGGTGGGGGACATCCCCAACTGGGATAAAAACTATGGTTTCTTGTTTCAAAGAAGAAGAAGAAGAAGAGTTTGGATTTGATATCCCACTTTATCACTATCCGAGGGAGTCTCAAAGCGGCTAACATTCTCCTTTCCCTTCCTCCCCCACAACACACACTCTTTGAAGTGAGTGGGGCTGAGAGACTTCAGAGAAGTGTGACTAGCCCAAGGTCACCCAGCAGCTGCATGTGGAGGAGCGGAGACGTGAACCCGGTTCACCAGATTACGAATCTACCGCTCTTAGCCACTACACCAAACTGGCTCTTATAGGAGCTCTGTGCAGTAAATGCAGAAGAACAAGCTCAGTCCTGGAGAGGGGAGGTGGGGAACTGCCCCACAATCACACAAGGCTTCTGATTACCTCCAAAGCTCAGTGCTGTGAAGGGAAAAATCCTTACCGCTTTTCTCCAAGTGCACCCACTGCACTTCTGAAATGCTTAGAGCACTGCAGCAACAACCACCCCACTTCCATGTGTGGATTGTCCCCCTCCCCCCCCCCCCGCTGAATGGGGAATTGCTCCTGATGTCACTTTGTGTTTTGGAGACACAGAATTCTGGTACCCACAGAATCCTGGTGCCCAACCTGTTTTGGCTGTCCACCAAAGGCCAGTCAAAATTGTGAAACAAAAAGACATGAGCCCTGGCAATCACAGAAAATATTATTCTTAATTTGAAAGTCTCTAGTGGATCAGATGCACCAGAGCACTTTTATTCCACATGGTGGGGCTTTACTTCTTATACTTCTGGAACTGTGGTTTAGACCTCTTGGGCTTGCTGATCAGAAGGTTGGTGGTTCGAATCTGTGTGATGGTGGTGAGCTCTTGTTGCTCTGTCCCAGCTCCTGCCAACCTAGCAGTTTGGAAGCGTTTGGAAGTACACCAGTGAAAGTAGATAAATAGGTACTGCTGCAGTGCAAAGGTAAATGGCATTTCCGTGCACTCTGGGTTCCGTCATGGTGTTCCGTTGCACCAGAAGCGGTTTAGTCATGCTGGCCACATGAACCAGAAAGCTGCCTGCAGACAAACGCCGGCTCCCTCAGCCTGAGGCAAGATGAGCGCTGCAACCCCATAACCACCTTTGACTGGACTTAACTGTCCAGGGGTCCTTTATCTTTTCACTTTTAGTTCTGGAACTGGTCACAAAATTCCCTATCTGCACTGATGAGTAAAATTTGGTTATCCTAATGAAAACTCTAATATACAAATGGATCTCATATCGATGAACTGCTCCAGTAAGGGAGGCAACTTGAATAAAATATTGTGGGGGCGCAGGTTAAGCCCTGGCCCACATAATCTATCACATGACACAGTGCACACACACCATTTGAATGGGAATGCCCACCAACTTTGTGGGGGCTCAACCCCCACAGATATTTTATTGTGGGGGGTCAAAGCCCCCAACGGCCCCTAGGAGTTGGCTGCTACGGCTGCAGGAGCCTAATAAAAAGTAGAATAATAATCATCATTTGCGGATCACTGGCCTTAAATCTTCCTCCTCCAATGTGGCTACAGATGCCTGTTAGTATTTCATGCAGTCCGATGCTGCAGTTGAGATTGTTATAAATCACATGCCTATCTAAGAAGACTGCCACTTTCTGCACACCTTTTCTTGTTCCAAGTTGGTAAGAGGAAGAGGGGGAGAGCAGATTTGTTTTGGAGGTCTCCCAATTGCTGACCCCTGAATCACACCCACTTGCACATGCTACTCACCGTTAGAGCCAGCATTACTTCCCTGTAGTTTTTGTTTCCATTCAACCTCTTCTTAAGTGCTCGGATGGCATCCTTTGGGCTGATGGGGAAAACACAGGGCCACAGATAAGGGACAGCTACAAGTAACTGCACTTCTCACAGTAAAGGCAATACTGCAGTTCTAATGTTAGCTCAAGTGCACATTATTTGAACCCTCAGGGTTTGGAGACAGAAACTGTACTTGCACATCATCCGAGACCATGCTTGAGTGCTATAGGCACATGCAAAAATTAGCTGCAGCAATCCTTCACCCCTTGTGCTTAACACTCCCTTCTTTGGCTTCTCAGCTTCACAGGACGAGGAGCTTGGGGGCTTCTGCTCCTCATCAACTACAGCTTAACAAATAATCTAAACTGGGAACTTTGGTTCACATTAACTATGGTTAGTTTCAAAAAGTCAGCTTTGTAAACCATGGTTTGGAGTTGGCTTGTCTCAAACAACCAAAGTTAGCTGCTCTGGTCAGCCAGTCAAACTGTGGTTGAGTGAGAGGGAAAGTTTCTGAATGCCTCCTTCCAGACACGTAGGAGAAGGGGCAGAGGAGACTCCTAAGCTGCAGGTCAGTGTGCTTAAAAAAACTAGGACTGTGCCTTTCCCACAGTTTTTGAGCCTCTTCAAATGCAACGAAAAACAAGTGAGTTTGTTCTGGGCCAGGCAGATGCAACCAGACTAGTACTGCGGCCTAGGACCCTTGTACCTACGGGACCGCCTCTCCTGGTATGCCCCGTGGAGGACCTTAAGGTCCATAAAAAACAACACTTTGGAAGTCCCGAGCCCCAAGGAGGTTAGATTGGCTTCGGCCAGGGCCAGGGCCTTTTCAGCTCTGGCCCTGGCCTGGTGGAACGCTCTTTCACAAGAGACTAGGCCCTGCGGGATTTGACATCTTTTTGCAGGGCCTGCAAGACAGAGCTGTTCCACTTGGCCTTTGGGCTGGACTTAGTCTAAAACCCCTCCCTCTCATTTTTTTTTTTATGGAACCCCTTATATGGGATTTTGTATATCAATTTTCCCTTGGCTCTTTTTGCTGGCCCATGTAGGACCAGCATGGATAGTTGGCCCCAGTGAATATTTGACGTTTTCTCTCCTTATGGCTTTGATCTATAGGCTACCACTAAAACGAGGATGCATTTTAAGCTGCATTTTAAACTGTATTCTAACTTATATTTTAATCACCTGTTTATTTTGTTTTTTGTTTTGTTTTTAATGTTTTTACTGTGTTTATATTTGGTGTTAGCCGCCCTGAGCCTGGTCTTGGCCAGGAAGGGCGGGGCATTAAAAAAATTGTATTTATTTATTTAATTTAATTTGTTGTTGTTGTTGTAGCAGCGGAGATGCAAACAATGTTATGAGAAGAAAGGGATTGTTCTGCTGACCCTGGCACCATCAATGTGCTCAGAAGGGGAAGCTCAGAACCATCTGTGACAAGCAGCAGAAGCCGAGCTATGCTTTGTCAATAACTGCTTGGCTTTTCCTTAACATGCAGTCTTTATAATTTCCCTGGAGTGCTCAGGTGAACATATTATCTCCCGCTTGGACTACTGCAATGCGCTCTACGTGGGGCTACCTTTGAAGGTGACTCGGAAACTACAGCTAATCCAGAATGCGGCAGCTAGACTGGTGACTGGGGGCAGCCGCCGAGACCACATAACACCGGTCTTGAAAGACCTACATTGGCTCCCAGTACGCTTCCGAGCACAATTCAAAGTGCTGGTGTTGACCTTTAAAGCCCTAAACGGCCTCGGTCCAGTATACCTGAAGGAGCGTCTCCACCCCCATCATTCTGCCCGGACGCTGAGGTCCAGCGCCGAGGGCCTTCTGGCAGTTCCCTCAGTGCGAGAAGCAAAGCTACAGGGAACCAGGCAGAGGGCCTTCTCGGTGGTGGCGCCCCCCCTGTGGAACGCCCTCCCACCAGATGTCAAAACGATAAACAACTACCTGACATTCAGAAGACATCTTAAGGCAGCCCTGTTCAGGGAAGGTTTTAACGTGTGATATTTTACTGTATTTTCGGTTTTTATGGAAGCCGCCCAGAGTGGCTGGGGAGGCCCAGCCAGATGGGCGGGGTATAAATAATAAATTATTATTATTATTATTATTATTATTATTATTATTATTATTATTATTATTATTATATTGTCCCCTCATGTGGGGAAGGGAAAGAGGGGATAATGGTAACATAAGAAGAGGCTGCAGGATCAGGCCAATGGCCCACCTAGTCCAGGATCCTGTTCTCGCAGCAGTAAAACAGGTGCCTGTGGGAAACCCGCAAGCAGAACATAAGCAGAAGAGCCCTCTGCCCTACTGGAATTTATGGAAATCAAACCTTACAAATAAGGCATTCTACAAATGAACTATAACACTGCATGTAAACACCTTCTGGTGAAAAGGAATGCCAGCGCAGTAACACCCAGCTGATTAAAAACAACAACAACAACACTCACACCAGCACACAGCAAGCAATTCTGCTTTCCCCCCCTGTGCTATCCATAGTCACAGACAGACAAAGACAGACATACCCTTCTTCTGTCTCATTGATGATGTCACATATCTCCATGTTAAGTGTCCAGTCTTCACTCTGTAGGGAGCCATCTGTAGCCTTTTCTATTTAAAACAAAACAGAGCAAGCAAAATATTTGTTCACTCTTTTCCAGATTAAAAGCCAAGCTTCAGAATAAGATTTTCACCAGGCTGGTCAATGGCCACACGCCCACGGTCATGTAAGAACTACCTCCAGGTAACCAGAAGAAGGAAGTTCTAATTCTCCTCTGAAGTGCTGTCAGGCCAATAGGCCAATGGTGTGCCACAGTTTATTTCTTTTCTAGAGCACCACTCATGTACATCTTGTTTTACAAAGAATGAGGGAACAGTTAGGGTTCACATTTGTCACATTTATTCACAGTTAGGGGGAACAGTTAGGGTTCTGTTCCACTCTGCTCTACAGTTTACAATCCAGAAACTGGGACAAGGGAATCAACAAAGGAAGGACATGGAAATCGAAGTGGGGCAAAAAGGTGCATGATTATTACAATTTTGCATGCCTAGTGTGCTTCGAGAATGTCAGCATTTTCGGGTGACAGTTGATCACATACCAGGTTGCACAATTAAAGTTGATGTACTGCCCTTGTGCAACAAGTCTACTTCCTTCCCCAAATTGGAACATTTTGCAATAGAATCATAGAATCATAGAGTTGGAAGAGACCACAAGGGCCATCGAGTCCAACCCCCTGCCAAGCAGGAAACACCATCAGAGCACTCCTGACATATGGTTGTCAAGCCTCTGCTTAAAGACCTCCAAAGTAGGAGACTCCACCACACTCCTTGGCAGCAAATTCCACTGTTGAACAGCTCCTACTGTCAGGAAGTTCTTCCTAATGTTTAGGTGGAATCTTCTTTCTTGTAGTTTGGATCCATTGCTCAGTGTCCGCTTCTCTGGAGCAGCAGAAAACAACCTTTCTCCCTCCTCTATGTGACATCCTTTTATATATTTGAATAAGGGAAGTGATGGGAAAATGGACTGGATAATGCACTGATGCCGTGTTGTATAACCTCTCCACAATCAAACAGGAATTAAGGCCAACAAGAATAATAATAACCAATGTCTTCAAACCTGCCAGCAAACTAGGTACAAAGCAGGGTATAGCTCAACAAACAGGCCATCTAAAAGTCAACTTGGATATGGTAAGCTACAAATGTTAAGTGCAACAAAATGTTGCCAGGCACGGCGCTCCTGCTCAGGGTTCCAGCCAGCCAACCATAACTTCTTAAAGGAAACTCCATAAAGGAAACTTTTTCTTCCAATTGTCTGTAGCCACTAAGTATGCTCAGTCATCTTTGGGCAATTCTGAATTTTTAAAAACCATGTCTTCAAAGACCCCCCCCCCCCGCAGAAAAACCCCAGTAAAATAGAGACACTGATTTGCCCAGTGAAAATAATTGGAAAACAGGGAGTCAGAGCATGAGTCCAACTAGCCTAGTACTGTTTATTCTGACTGCCAGCAGACTGTCTGGCACAGAAAGAAGAAGAAGAGAAGATGAAGAGTTTGGATTTGATATCCCGCTTTATCACTACCCGAAGGAGTCTCAAAGCGGCTAACATTCTCCTTTCCCTTCCTCCCCCACAACAAACACTCTGTGTGGGGCTGAGAGACTTCAGAGAAGTGTGACTGGCCCAAGGTCACCCAGCAGCTGCATGTGGAGGAGCGGAGACGCGAACCCAGTTCCCCAGATTACGAATCTACTGCTCTTAACAACTACACCACACTGGCTTTTCCCATCACTTGGTACCTCGTGGAGGGTAAGGTTATGAATGGCTACCTCCACTGTCTAAGGCAGAATGCCTCGGTATGACTGTAGCTGGGAATCACAGGTATTGTTGCACCCGGATCTCCCTGTGTGATCTTCACCTAGACATCCTGTTGGCAATGGCAGAATCCTGAACAATGGCAGGCCTTTGGCCTGATCCAGCAGGGCTGCTCATCTAGCCCTTTGAGCAGAAGGTGCCATGGAACTGATGCAGGCCATTCTGCACACAGAACAGGTCTCTTCCATTGAGCCGTGTGCCTTCTCCATGATTTCTGCATTATGACTTACTTTGATAGAAATAAACTACCGGTAATTCAAATATGGCAGCTGCTTGGCTGGAATCTGTTGACAGTCCTCAAATTTTAAGAGGATGGGTAGGTATTACACATACACACACACACACCACAACTAAAACATCCACCTTACTCAACTATGTGGCCTGAAAAATCCAAAGAACACAATCAATTTTACAAATTAATTCCAGCTTTAAACACATCGTATTAACTGGAGATACAACATACACAATACTGAGCAGCCAGCTTCCTTTCAAATGTATGCACCCCAAAGCCACCCAATCCATTATTTGACAAAGATTTAATTTGCAATTCACGAGGATTTCCTCTGTAGCATAATCCATTATCACGAACTGAAAGCTGATCTGAAAAAAGCTTAAACAACTTAAAGCACTTTAAGATCAAGGCACATTTTGGGTACGCTTATAATAGCAGCCTACAAGAATATTAGGAAGCCAAGTTTTGAGCATAAATCGTGTCCCAAACGTAATGTCACTTAAGTGCTTTACAACAGAAAAACATTGCCTTATTCACTGCAGAAACGCAAGCTAATCTCCGTGTAGAAGATTAGGCAACCCTGGTTCTGTAAATCATACAGCAACAATGAAAATTCCAGCTTCCCGATCGGAAATATAAAAAGCTCTCCAATGATTGTTTCACTGTGGTAGCTCTACCATAGGGAGTGACAGGATATTAATGTAACATGGGGTTACATTAATGTAACAGGGGATTAGCTGTGGGAGGAGCTTATCAGAGTTTGCAGGGCAGTAGTTGAAGAAGGAGCAAAAAGGGTTTTCTTGTGTGTGTGTGTTTCTTTGTGGCTGATTAGCTGTTTTCCCTGTGTAAAGGTCAGAGGGGGCAGGGTTTCTGTTGAGGCAGGGGATTAGCTGTGGGAGGAGCTTATCAGAGTTTGCAGGGCAGCGGCGCGCGCAGTTATACCAATCTTCTAGATTTAGGGGAGCTAGTCTCAAACGTTTGTTGGGGGAGACCTAGGTTTTTTTGTGGGGGAAGTTATTTGTCCTGTCTTCAAGCTTTTTATGATGGAGGACCTCTGTAGCCACCCCCAACGACACGATCTCAAGATGGAAGGGGAGGGAACAGCTGCAGTCGCCTGCGATTCCTGCACAATGTTTGCCATCTTGCCAAAGGTTGCAGGCAGAAGAAGAGTTTGGATTTGATATCCCGCCTTTCACTCCCCTTCAGGAGTCTCAAAGCGGCTAACATTCTCCTTTCCCTTCCTCCCCCACAACAAACACTCTGTGAGGTGAGTGGGGCTGAGAGACTTCACAGAAGTGTGACTGGCCCAAGGTCACCCAGCAGCTGCATGTGGAGGAGCGGAGATGCGAACCCGGTTCACCAGATTACGTGACTACTGCTCTTAACCACTACACCACACTGGCTCTCAGCTTTACCTGCAGCAATTGCATGTTGATTGCCCTCTTAAAAGACAAAGTCCAGCAACTGGAGGAACGTGTAGCTACGCTCCAAAGAATTAGAGAGCTGGAGCTCTTCTTGGAAGCAACAGAGCACACCGTCCCCACCAAGGAGGAGACAGGGGACTCCCCTGAGAAGGAGGATAGTTCACCAACACAGGAGCCAGATATATGGAGAAACGTGACTCAAAGAAGTAGGAGGCCCAGGGTTCACTCTGATTGTTTAGAAATACACAATCGCTTTGAGGTCCTCTCCCCTAGCATGGAAGACGAAGAGCAGACTCCATTTGAGGATCTCTCCCTCATTACAGTTGATCAGGTATATGAAGACGAGCAGCAAAGTCAGTCCTCAGGGAATGTGCAGGCGACCTTGGAATGGACAGCTCACGGAAGAACCCCGACCAAACCCAAGATGAGGCGTGTAGTGGTGATAGGGGATTCCCTACTGAGGGGAACAGAAGCAGTGATCTGTGGGCCTGACAAGATGTCTCGGGAAGTGTGCTGTCTCCCCGGGGCTAAGATCCAAGATGTAACTGAACGACTGCAAGGAATCATAAAACCCACTGACAAATACCCCTTCCTCTTGGTTCATGTGGGAACCAATGACACTGCAAGCAATAGCCTCCAGAAGATCAAAAGAGACTACGAGGCTCTCGGCAGGAAATTGAAGCAACTAAATGCACAAATTGTCATCTCGTCTGTCCTCCCAGTTGAACGACGTGGCCCAGGGAGAGAGGGGAAAATAGTGGAAGTGAACAGCTGGCTTCGCAAATGGTGTAAACAGGAACGGTTTGGATTCTTAGATCACGGACTGCAGTTTCTTGAAGATGGACTTCTGGCAAGTGATGGGCTGCACCTCACAACGGTTGGGAGAAATGTTTTTGCCAAAAATCTCAGAAACCTCATCAGGAGGGCTTTAAACTGACTAATGTGGGGGAGGGAGACAGTGCTCCTGAAGGTAGGAGTCTATCAATTAATGAAGATGATCATCCAAATGTCATAGACCAAATGGAGCAAACAGCACGCGGACCTAGTGGTAGGAGGAAAAAATCCTTAAATAAGAGACACGGGGGAATGATTAATGGACTTCAATGTCTGTACACTAATGCGCAAAGCATGGGAAATAAACAAGATGAGCTTGAGCTCTTGGTACAGCAAACTAAATATGACATAATAGGCATCACTGAAACCTGGTGGGATAAGTCCCACGATTGGAATGTAATAATGGGGGGATACAATCTATTTCAGAGAAACAGACCAGACAAGAAAGGAGGAGGAGTGGCGTTATATGTCAGGGATGTGTATACCTGTGAAGAGATCCAAGATTTAGAACCTCAAAGCCAAAGTGAGAGCATTTGGGTCAAAATTAAGGGAGAGAAGAATAACAGAGACCTCATTGTGGGAGTTTACTATAGATCCCCAAGCCAAACGGAGGACATAGATGATGCCTTCCTGGAACAGATGGCCAAGCATGCAAAAGGAAGGGAGATAGTAGTAATGGGGGACTTCAATTACCCGGATATTTGTTGGACGTCAAACTCAGCCAAGAGCATAAGGTCAAACAGATTCCTCACTGGCCTTGCAGACAACTTCATTGTCCAGAAAGTGGGAGAAGCAACAAGAGGAACAGCCATTTTAGATCTGGTCCTAACCAATGTTGATGACCTAGTTAGTGGGGTAGAAGTGGAAGGATCATTAGGCGCGAGTGATCATGCTCTTCTGAAGTTTACTATACAGAGGAAAGGAGCAGCCAAGCATACTAGGACTCAATTTCTTGACTTTAAGAAAGCCGACTTCATAAAACTTAGGGAAGTGCTGGGTGAGATCCCATGGACAGTAATACTAAAAGAAAAGGGAGTTCATGATGGCTGGGAGTTTGTTAAGAGGGAGATAGTAAAAGCACAACGTCAGGCAATACCAATGAGACGGAAACATGGAAGGTGCCTAAAGAAGCCAGGGTGGCTATCAAAAGAACTTTTAACTGAATTAAGATTAAAAAAGGATGTGTACAAAAAATGGAAAAGGGGGGAAACCACCAAAGAGGAATTCAAACAAATAGCCAGCACGTGTAAACACAAAGTCAGAAAAGCTAAAGCACAGAATGAACTCAGGCTTGCTAGAGAGGTTAAAAGCAACAAAAAAGGCTTTTATGGGTATGTTCGTAGCAAAAGGAAGAACAAAGAAACAGTTGGGTCACTCAGAGGAGAAGATGGTGAAATGCAAACAGGGGACACAGAAAGGGCTGAACTCCTCAATTCCTTCTTTGCCTCAGTCTTCTCCGATAAAGAAAACAATGCCCGACCTGAAGAATTTGGAGCAAATGATTCAGCAAAGGAAACACAGCCCAGAATAACTAAGGAGATAGTACAAGAATACTTGGCTAGTTTAGATGTATTCAAGTCTCCAGGGCCAGATGAACTGCATCCAAGAGTATTAAAAGAACTGGCAGATGTGATCTCAGAACCACTGGCAGTCATCTTTGAGAATTCCTGGAGAACAGGCGAAGTCCCGGCAGACTGGAGGAGGGCAAATGTTGTCCCTATTTTCAAAAAGGGGAAAAGAGAGGACCCAAATAATTACCGCCCAGTCAGTCTGACATCAATAGCAGGGAAGATTCTGGAGCAGATCATTAAGCAAACAGTCTGTGAGCACCTAGAAAGGAATGCTGTGATCACCAATAGTCAGCATGGATTTCTGAAAAATAAGTCATGTCAGACTAACCTGATCTCGTTTTTTGACAGAATTACAAGCCTGGTAGATGAAGGGAACGCAGTGGATGTAGCCTACCTTGATTTCAGCAAGGCATTTGACAAGGTGCCCCATGATATTCTTGTAAAGAAGCTGGTAAAATGCGGTCTTGACTATGCTACCACTCAGTGGATTTCTAACTGGCTGACTGACCGAACCCAAAGGGTGCTCATCAATGGTTCCTCTTCATCCTGGAGAAGAGTGACTAGTGGGGTGCCACAGGGTTCTGTCTTGGGCCCGGTCTTATTCAACATCTTTATCAATGACTTGGATGATGGACTCAAGGGCATCCTGATCAAATTTGCAGATGACACCAAACTGGGAGGGGTGGCTAACACCCCAGAGGACAGGATCACACTTCAAAACGACCTTGACAGATTAGAGAATTGGGCAAAAACAAACAAGATGAATTTTAACAGGGAGAAATGTAAAGTATTGCACTTGGGCAAAAAAAATGAGAGGCACAAATACAAGATGGGTGACACTTGGCTTGAGAGCAGTACATGTGAAAAGGATCTAGGAGTCTTGGTTGACCACAAACTTGACATGAGCCAACAGTGTGACGCGGCAGCTAAAAAAGCCAATGCAATTCTGGGCTGCATCAATAGGAGTATAGCATCTAGATCAAGGGAAGTAATAGTGCCACTGTATTCTGCTCTGGTCAGACCACACCTGGAGTACTGTGTCCAGTTCTGGGCACCACAATTCAAGAAGGACACTGACAAACTGGAACGTGTCCAGAGGAGGGCAACCAAAATGGTCAAAGGCCTGGAAACAATGCCTTATGAGGAACGGCTAAGGGAGCTGGGCATGTTTAGCCTGGAGAAGAGGAGGTTAAGGGGTGATATGATAGCCATGTTCAAATATATAAAAGGATGTCACATAGAGGAGGGAGAAAGGTTGTTTTCTGCTGCTCCAGAGAAGTGGACACGGAGCAATGGATCCAAACTACAAGAAAGAAGATTCCACCTAAACATTAGGAAGAACTTCCTGACAGTAAGAGCTGTTCGACAGTGGAATTTGCTGCCAAGGAGTGTGGTGGAGTCTCCTACTTTGGAGGTCTTTAAGCAGAGGCTTGACAACCATATGTCAGGAGTGCTCTGATGGTGTTTCCTGCTTGGCAGGGGGTTGGACTCGATGGCCCTTGTGGTCTCTTCCAACTCTATGATTCTATGATTCTATGATTCTATTCTATGATTCTATGGGGTGAGGAACCTCTGGCCCACAGACCTAATCCACACCACCATTGGTCCCATCAGGCTGTTTTGGGCAAGGTACATCCATCCACCTGTTCTACTTCTGATGTAATATCCCTGACCAGCGGCCATCCTGGCTAGAGCTGATGGGATTTGGAGTCCCTTTACATCTGGAAGGGCAGGTTCCACAACCTTCCTTAATTTCCAGAACAGCTGAAGAAGAATCTTTGCCTTAACGTAACCCCACATATTTTAAGAGCTGCTGAGGATGACTTATGACTGCTCTTACCAGCTAAATCCCAGCAAACAGTTACCAAGTAGAGGGGTTTCTCAGCGGTATCATCATTGTGACCCCACACAAATGAGGCCCAGCTGGCCAACTCCCTCTTTTTCAGGAATTTTATCAGATCTTTTTTGTTCAACAATCTTGCAAGAGCAGAATTTTGTCATCACTGATGTGAACTTGCCAGAGGCTGTTGTGTTAAGTGATTTTCTATTAAGTATTTTAATTGTTAACTGATCCTCATAGAATTTTTTATTGCTTTCTGTTAGACACTGCAAAAACCTGTGAGTGGGAAGGCATTTCAGAAACAAAAATAAATGAGTGTCATATGTCTCAGCTCTTCCTAAACACTTCTCTAAAAGGGTTTTGCAGGCCTCACATTTAACTAAAGTCGTTGTTACATCCAATTAAATTTTCCTGTGAACCAGTGCTATTTCCTGGCAGAGAAACTACAACGCTGATGCATTTGCAGCCCTGAATATATATTTTTCAAATTATGGGAGGCCGCAGGAGTTTGACTGCAGAGACCAAAGCTGAGACCAAGGCAATATGCTCAAATGAAACTATTCTCTGTGTTTCGCAGCATCAAAAGAGCCACCAATGAATGCAACAGCCAAATAATTGTGCCTCACACACTCAGGCAGGAAGAACCATGGAAACATCAGACAAGCAAAGCACTGTGAAGCCAGACAGACTTCAGCTGAGGTTTTGCTCCAGAAAAACACCATTGGCAATTATAAAACAGGCGGCAACTTTGCTTCTTCTAAGGAGCCGCCTGCTTAACTGTCATCACGCAGCCCCAGAATTAGGCCGAATTTTTTAACATACAATCCCTTCTCTTCGAGGCCATTAGCATCTTTGCCACTGGAGACAAACATCCAATTTATTATGTACAACTCACTCGAAACCCCACTATCAAAATGTCTCATAATAAATATAAGGGGCACCTTATATTTTGTTTGCAGCAAATGGGGAGCAAAAAAAAGGTGGAGTATAGTTAATATATAAAACATTTGAAGTCTTAGCAACAGTAGGATCAAGCATTTTGCCCCACCCAAGTTGCAAGACATAGCGATTCGAGGGTTGAGCCTGAACAGGTTCAAATTCATCTTCATTGGATGCACTTGGCAACAGAACGGGTCAACGAAACTGCTCTTTGGTACTTGGGTATTGTTAAAAAATACAGAACCATGTCTTTCTTGGTCTTTCGTGCTGGGGGTAAGCTGGAGGAACAGAACCTAGCAATGATGTCTCCCACTACCCCCTTCCTTGAACCACCTGTATTTCCACCACTGGGACAAATTTTAACAATTTGATAAACAAGGACAATGGCTTCATTGAATTAATATACAACCAGTGCAGAAATAAAGATAAACTTGGAAATATTGAATGGATGGATGGATGGATGAATGAACACAACACTTTGTATCTATGTCTATAATAAAAGCAAGAAGTAACTGGACCATCAAGAAGAACTGAACATTTTATTCAACAACAACAACAAAAACATTTACAGGCACAGGTTTATTATCTGAACAATACAAAACAATGATTTTGCTTCATCTCCTACAAAGAAAAGGCATGTCTGGAGTCCACCCACCATACACACACTTCCTTGGAAAAATATTTTGGGCTGAACAATCTTTTACCAACATATCTTGGAAAAGATATAACAAATGGGACAATCTTTTATTTATGTTATGCTATTGGACTGATGAACAATTTATTCTTAGGACATAAAACAGAATGTATGCTCTGTTTTTCTTACTGCTTTTGTTTGATGAATACCAGTATGTGCAAAACTGAAACAGAAATAAGAGTGGCATTCAACTCATTTTTACTCAGAGGAGAGCTATCAAAATTAAAGAGCAGTTAGGTCTGTTAACGTCAGCAGGACTACTCTGAGTAAAAATGAGTTGAATACCACATGAAGCATTTAAAAAACACAGCCTGGTGATTTGGTTGGAATTGCTGCTTACTAATGAAATAGGAATTATCAACCACCACCATATAGCAGTGGTTTTCAATCTAAGTTCCCAGAAACTCTGGGGTTCCTTGAAATCTCAAGGGCAAAAACATTAAGGGCACACAAGCTTCTCTAGAAGATGACTTACACAACCACAATTGCAAAATTCTACTCTATTGCATTATCGACAGCAAGCAGCTGCAAGAAACTGTTGGGTGTGCTCCCATAGGTTAATGGAGAGAACCATCAAGTCTGCCCACTGAAAAGAGAATGTACCCAAGAACATGCCCAGGGAGTCCTTGAAAGATAATAGATGTGGAAAGTGTTTCCTGAAGACAGAAAGTTTGAAGAAGAAAAAAAGCTGCCTAGAGAACTACTTCTCAACTTTTATCTAGGCTTAGCACTGTGCAGAGATTTTCAGTTTTCCCCAAGCTGCCCTTGGGACTTTCAACTGAGCACAGAACACCCCACAACTTTTAACAGTACTTGTACTGTAACAAAAACTCCTCAAAGCTATGGGAACGTCTCAGTTTAAATAGATGGATTCTCAGAGCCCCTTTTTCAAGGTCACAGGAAAGGTCAGCACCAGAGCCAGGATGGAAACTGAAATTCCTGACACTGAACAGCATGCACACTTAAGTCCTTGCCCCCGCTGGACAGCAATTTCCCACTAAACAAAGTGTAGCAGTTTACCAGAGGCGAGTCTAAGACTATTTGGACCCCTATGACAAAATGACTGTTCCTTTATTAGGCTGTCACATATGGGATAGTATCTGCTATTTGTTTCCCAAGCAACTGAGGGGGCTACATTGCCCCATGGACAATCAGCTCCCCACAACAAAACCTAGCAGTCGGAGAAGAGGCACAGCGCAGGAACAGGGCCCCCAAGAATCACATTATTGCACAATAATGCTTTAGGCTAAGCATTGCCATTACAACCAGAACACAAAAGTGGCCAGTATCTTATTCTCATGGTATGGAGGGGAGCAGTTGCCACAAGACTCAGGCCTCATCTCTGGGCCCACCTGGATGCTGTTGGAGAAGCCCAATCGTGTTCCCTTTCCTTGAGCCATATCATTTGCTTTGGACACAGAATATCTCGGATTCAGTCACTGGTATCTCCAGGAAGGGCTAAGAATGTCTCTGATGAAACCCTGGAAAGGCACTGTAGTCGCTGAGCTAAATAGGCCAGTGGTCTGTCTTGCTGCAAGGTGGCTTCCTCTGTTCATATATTCCTCAGACCTGCTCTTGTCTCCCAACTTCCTCCACCTCATTTCCCCCCCTCGGTTATGAGAGTCAAACAGTCCTCTCCCCCACTCCCAGTCCAATAGGATGGTTCAAGGATGATGAGGGATCAATCTGAACATGGAGGTTCTACGACGGGTAAAAGCCAATGGCAGGCAATATTATCCACTATTTGCTAAAGTCTTTGGTTCTTTAAAGTCATCTTTAAATTGTCAACTTCAAACCACCACTACCCATCCTATGGTAACCAGTTCTGTAAGGTAAAAGTCTGCATTATGAAAACAATGCTTCCCTTTAAAAAAAATAATCAACCACATATTGCAAATCAATGTCACCAGTCAGGTTCTTGTGTTTTGAAACAAGGCTTCTTTATTGCAATCATAGTTCTATACTTTCACTTAGTCATTGCTTTTCAAAGCCAAGAAAACCTCAGCCTCTCCTCAAGTGTGTCTCAATCAGGAAGTCATTCTTAACTTTTCTGATCATTTTAGACATCCTTTTTGGTGTACTTCCTAAGAGATCTTATTTGATTAGGTGATAAAAACTACACACACACACACACACACACACACACACACACACCTGAGATTCCTCCATGTCAGGTTGACCTATCTGACTCCACCCCACCTTTCCTCCCAGTTTCATTCTTTGACTCACCCCACCTCAGAGCACCCTAGGCTTCCTCAGTTCCTCTTTTGCTCCCCAATATCTTCCAACAATTCACAGCTAAAAATAGGGCCTTGAACATAACATCCCAGCTTAAGGTTTTTAACTGCCTGAGGCAAAGGATGAGGTGGTTCCCCTGTCCTAGTTCTGCATACAGAAACCACTCGGACTGGGAATTGAATCTTACTTTAATGCTGGTGACAGAACAGTGCCTTTTAGCAAAATGGAGAGCAGTAGGCTTGCTTTAAAGGAGTAGTTAAAAAAACAAACCCTATGGAACTCCCATTGACTTGTGCCTTGCCCCATGTGTATAACCATTTATGCAAGCAATGAAGAACTTTGTGTTTAATGCAACCTTTAACTGAGATCCTAATTGGGTTTTACAGAATAGCTTCTTAAAGTTTGCTGTATGTTTGGTCATGTAAACGGCTAATAAAAATACAAAAATATATACAGTGGTACCTCGGGTTAAGAACTTAATTCGTTCTGGAAGTCTGTTCTTAACCTGAGGTACCACTTTAGCTAATGGGGCCTCCCGCTGCCTCTGCACTGCTGCTGCGCAATTTCTGTTCTCATCCTGAAGCAAAGTTCTTAACCCAAGGTACTATTTCTAGGTTAGCGGAGTCTGTAACCTGAAGCATCTGTAACCCAAGGTACTACTGTATACAGGGCAGGATTCCTTGTACACACAGCTCTAACCTCCCAACCTCACTGCCACTCTTCCAACCCCAAACATTTGCTGCCTGAATTGGGTGTGCTTTCTCTTTAAGGATCGGGTGTGTTTGCTCTTTAAGTTGCAGATATACTAGAAAAGCAGATATACTAGAAAAACAAAAGTCCTCCCGTAACCTGTTATCAACAGTTCAAACAAATGTCAGCGGTTTTAAGGTATGTAATGACAGGTTGTGCACAGTACGGCACACTTTACTGTGCACACACATAAATTTATGTTCATGAGGACAAGATGCATATTCCCATCAACTTTAATAGACCAGGGAAGAGGGCTGGATCATGAATAATAGAGAGTCAGTGTGGCAGCATAGTTAGTGTTGAACCAGGAAATCAGGGCTCAAATCCCCAATGAGCCATGAAGCTCACTGGGTGACCTTGAGTCAGTCAGTCACTCTCTCTCAGCTTAACCTACCTCACAGGATTGTTGTGAGAATAAGATGTGGAAGGAGAGAACCATGTAAATAACAAATAAAACATAATTAGTGACAACTCCAGACAACTAGGGTTTTAACTAGCTACAAGATGTTTAAGTCTTAGTTTTCAACAGTACTCTGTTGATATGATTAGGTCTGCTGTGGCGGGTAGTTTTACAGTTTCATTTTTTGGGAATCGCATGATAATTTCCTAAGAGGCATATTGCTGTTATTTATTATTTAAATACTGTACAGAAGCTGCGTTGAAAGGGTACTTGGCCTAAAAGATGGCATATAAATATTTCAAACAAAACTAACAACCTCAGGCTAATAACATTTTGGCAAGGCATTCTCAAAATGCAAACACAGGGAGAAAATAAGCACAGTGATGATGGGACACAGGCCAGAAAATAGGGACAGCTAGAGGATACAGTATGGCCTGGCCTATATTCATTAGAACCCACAAAGGAACCCATAGATTGTAGTTCTAACTATATCAATCTATTCATCTCAAATCCACAGTCAAAAGGTCAAAATGGGGCCAATGCTTTACCAGGAGGAAAAGAACCAGGGATGACAGATAGTTTTATCTGTTCATTCAGTGGTCCTTAATGCACCTTCACAGAGTGACTCACAAGGCTCCTAGTATGCATTAAAATGTCTGTGCTATTATTTTTTGCTGAAAATATTGCATGTCACTTTTGAGCTGCTGCAGAAAAAAAAGAGACTGCTTAATTTTATTTTTAAAAATCACCAATAATACAATTACCCTCCGCAAAGACTAAAGTTGAGGCATATGACATGGCTATATATATAATAATAATATTTATGGGGAGAGAGAGCCATCAGGGACAAACTTAGCAGACTGACAGGCTGGGAAGGAGAGCATAGGCAATGATTCACCAAGGGAAGCAATTAAAATAAAATATATACAAGGACGCTGGAGAGGAAAGACTTTCACCTCCCAGCTCCATCCCTGGTTCACGGTTGGCCAATGACGCCAAGCAGGCCTGGGGCTCCCTTCGTGGGTCAAGAGGGGGCCAGGACGGGGAGGGCCGTGAAGCCGCTTCAGGTGCATCTTCAGGTGCAATTCTCCTGCCATCCCAGGAGGGAGAAGCTGCGTCTGCCCAAATTCCCCCCTGGCCCGCTGACAGGGGCCTTTGCGGCTTCTCCCCCCCGTCTCCCCGTCGCCTCAGGCCTGCCCCCCTGCCCCGCTCCCCTCGGCCGCCCCCTCTCTTACCGAGACTCTGCCCCACCGGGGTGCTGAAAGGGTTGCCCAACAGAAACTCCATCTTGGGATGACAACAAACCCGACCGGCCTCCCCGCCCGCTCCACCTCTCGGAGCCTCCTCTCCTCACCCCCCCCCCGCCCAAACCTCCTCAGCCCCGCCTCCGGCTCGTGACTGACAGGCCTCGCCGGCCAAGCAGAACCTCCGCTTCCCCACAGCAGAGCCCGCCCCGCGATGTCGTCGCCCGGGCTCCGATCCCGAAGGCCGAGCGCTCATTAGCGAGCGCGAGCGCCAATCACTTGTCAGGCCAGGCTGCCCGGCCTCGATGCTGTCGGGCGTCGGGGAAGCAGGAGGAGGGAAAGGGCGAGGGGTGGGAGCGAGGGGAGGGATAAGTCCCGCCTCCGGAGACAGCCTATTGGACAAAGCCTTCTCAAAAAAAATTAATAAACCTTGCGGCCTATTGGATAACCTTCGCCGAAGGCTCGGATCGAGTAGCCAATCCTGGTGGGGGAATGGCTGTTTATGCGCCCTGTCATTGGTTGGGCGAGTTGGTTCGGGTTGGTTCCTTCTCTCTCGCGCCCCCACACACAAACACGAGAACGTGAGTCGAGGTTGCTTGCCGCTGTCGCCGGCCGACCTGCGTCACACGTGACGACGGAAGCCCGGTGGGCCGGCGCGGGAAGCGCGACCTGCCCCTAGCAACGGCCATGCATCCTTAGCAACGGGGCCTAATCCGAGCTTTTAACCTTCGGGGAGGCTAGAGGAAGGCGGCTGTGGGTTCAGTGTGAGCTGGTCAAGTGACGCGCTGGTAACCTGCTGAGCAATCCGGGGCTGGGTGGGGTTTCGGTGCCTCTGGAAGTGGGAGCGGGCATGGGATGTTCTGGGATAGGATGTGTAGATATGACACGTGTTGCCGTTGTTTGCTGTCCTACACCTTTCATATTTGTATGACAGGCAGAAGTTCTGTCGGTGTAGCTGCAAGAATGGCAGGTCGAAGTTCCACTTTGGATTCAACCTCTGTGTGAGCCAAGCCAGCATCTTGCTTCCAACAGCGCCCAGCTTGGGGGGGGGGGGGAGCAGAGCCATTCCAGCTCCAGACTGACAGGTGGGAGGGTGTCTGAAGTGGACCCCCTCCCTTAGTAGGTCCTCAGTAGGGCAGGACTGTGGCAGCGCGTCTGCCTTGCAAGCAGAAGGGCCCACATTGAGTCCCCGATGGCATCTCCAGGTAGCCTTTCCGCCTTTGTTCCGGCAAAATATGGGTTGGGGCGATTTTATTTTATTTCAATCTGATGCTGATGTGACTTCAAAGCAATCTATTACGCTCTATTGCAGCCTCACAGGATGGCCCCTCTGGAATTTGTCACAAGCACATGCAGATACACATGAATTTGTAGATCTCTCTGTGCTTGCCCCCCCCCCCAGAGCTCAAATACTTGACCTGTCTCACACCCTTTCAAACACATGCATTTGGAGAGGATCCCTAACTTGGCAGAGATAAAGGGAGAAGTCCTGAAATATAGGGCAAAGAACGGTATCAATACAGGACGTAGCATTTTACATTGAAATACGGGACAATCCTATATTATACAGGACAGGTGGCGACCCCAGCTAGGTAAGGCTGGGAGAGACTCCTGCCTGAAATTCTGAAGAGCCGCTGCCAGTCAGTGTACTGAGCTAGATGGACCTCTCCTCCATGGGAGATTTTAAAGCAGAGTTTGGCTGGCCATCTGCGATAGATTCTTTAGCTGAGATTCCTTCATTGTGGTGGGTTGGACTTGACCTTTGGGGTCCCTTCCAACTCTACAATTCTTTCATTCTATGACTCAGTGCAAGGCAGCCAACTGTGGTCCTCCTCCTCCTCCAAAACTGTGTACAGTTCTGGTTGCCTCAGCTCAACAAGGATATTGTTGAGCCCTAGGAAAGGTTCACAAAAGGCCCACCAAAATGATCAAGGGGATGGAGAAACTCCCTAATGAGGAAAGGTTGCAGTCCTTGGGACTTCTTAGTTCAGAGAAAAGGTGAGTAAGACAGTAGTTTATTATGCATGGCATGGAGAAAGCAGATGGAAGAAAGTTTTTCTGCCTCTCTCATGACCCTAGAACTCATGGATATCCAATGAAGCTCAATGTTGGAAGATTCAGGACAGGAATGAGAAAGTGCTTCTTCATGCAGTGCATGGTTAATCTATGGAATTCGCTTCCGCTGGAGGCAGTGAAGGCCAGCAACCTGATGGCTTTAAAGGACAAATTCACGAAGGAGAAGGCTATCAATGGTTACAAGCCACAATGGCTATTCTCTGCCTCCACGGTTGGAGGCAATAATGTATTTGAATAGCAGTTGCTTGGGACAACAGGACAAGAGAATGCTATTGTGCTCAATTCTTTCTCCTGGTTTCCCACAGGCATCAGATTGGCCACTGTGAGAACAGGATGTTGGACTAGATGGGCCATTGGCCTGATCCAGCAAGCTCTTCCTAGGTTCTTGCTGCTGCCACCACTGCTCGTTAACTTGCTGTCACCCTTTGGGCTCAACCCGCACCACCACCCAAAGCGAAAGAGCAAAGTGTGCAGAGGCTGCTAGTCGCCCTTGCTCTTGTCACCATTCATACACTTTGAAAGGGAATCAGCATGAACTGCAGAGAGCTGGAGTAGCAAAAATAGGGTTAGCTCTCCCACTGAATTGGCACTAGGATGCCAACTCCTGACAGAAGCTGTGAAGTTCAGAGGGCGGGCCTGGAAGCAATAGCCTTCCTTCATTGCTTGTCCACAGTGCCTTATTTTTAGTGGTAGAGTGCTGCTGAATATGGAGGTTCTGTTCACTTGCCATTACTGACAGCCATGTCTTCCATGATTTATCCCTTTTTTCACACAAAGCTGCCTGTACTATCTCCATATATAAGAAGAATGAGGCGCCAGCTGGGGATATGCGTAGAAGAGTGGATAGTTCGGTAGACTGTATGTTGGCGTGGTAGGTGGGCATTATGCGGACGGTATGGACAGCTCCCAGAAGCTCCTACTATGTGAATGAGGCATTATGTGTCATTCTGTTTCAGTGTCTGCGACAGGCCAGGGCAATCCATTTGAGTTCTAATCTTGCGGGGCACGTCTTCTGCTCAAGATGAGTCGACTGTATGATAGCATAGAGCCCAATGTAATCGATGACGAGATGCTGCAGAAGGCCGTCGAGGAGCAAGGACCTCAAGAAGAAGCAGGCCTCCTGGCCAAAAAAGAGGGCATCAATTTCAAAGATGTCTTGGCGCTGCAGCTTGATTTTAGAAGTAAGGATCAGAATACAAAACAGGGACTTAAAAAGAAAAGAAAAGATCAAGGCTCTTTTACTACAAAGTCCTTGCAACATGGAGATTTGCCATGTGGACAGTCAGTGGTTGAACATCCGCTTTTAGGCAGGATTGTGAAGATACTTGAACTAATCTCTGCTCCTCCAGCTTCATCACCCTCTGCCATCTACAGTGGTGCCCCGCAAGACGAAATTAATTCGTTCCGCAATTTTTGTCGTCTAGCGAATTTTTCGTCTTGCGAATCACGAAATCCCATAGGAATGCATTGAAAATCAATTAATGCGTTCCTATGGTCAAAAAAAGTCGAAACAAAGCCAAATTTGGTACAACAACAGTTTATTAACTGCTCTTTAAAGTCACACATACTGTAAAGAGCAGTTCAAAAATTGAAGGGAAAATAAATTAACTTTATAAACAAAACATGTCTTTGTTTTTAGACAAAGGAAACAAAGCCGCGAGACGTTTTCGTCTTGCGAAGCAAGCCCATAGGGAAATTTCGTCTTGCGAGGCAAATCGAAAACGGAAAAACCTTTCGTCTAGTGAGTTTTTTGTCTTGCGAGGCATTCGTCTTGCGAGGTACCACTGTATTAGTCTCCTGCTCTCCCATAGCTCTCCCTTTTCTCTGCTCCTCCCACTTATGCCAAGGGATGGACAAATCCATGAATTCCAGTGTCTCAGATTTCCTATCTTAAGTTTAGGTTGCCCCATTTCCACATCAGATAGTATGGTGCAGAGCTTTTTTAAAATAAAGTCTGCACAAAACATTGTTGCTGTGTGCATTTCTCCTCATATATAATGCATTTTTGGTGCACAGTTTTCCCTAATGTAATGCATTTTTGTGGGCACTCTTTCCTAATTTACACTTTTTTGGTATGCCTTTTTGGGTTGAGACCCGCATTGCAAAACTGGGAGAAGTGCAAGTTTCATAGGGTAGGCAGATTTCGGTCCACATATTGGTTTGGGAAGTGTGAATTAAGTAGGTTAGCTTTAAAAGGAAAGCTGAATAAATTTCTTCCCTATCTCTACATATGGTGGGAACTGCCACCCAGAACACCTGCATGATTCTACTTCTCCCTTCCTGTGGCTTCAGATATCCTGAAGATTGACAACCTCTGGCAGTTCAAGAACCTGACAAAATTGCAGTTGGACAACAACATCATTGAGAAGATTGAGGCACTGGATACTCTGGTTCATCTGGTCTGGCTGGGTAAGATGGTTGCATTCAGGGTCACAACAAATGCTGTGAATTTTTTGTGTAGGAATTAAGAGCAGCCTTCACTTCATTCCAGCTGGTGGCTGCACCCTGGTGTATTTTGGAAGTGATTTCCATGTTGGAATTGTATAATGTGTCAAGCAGCCCCCAATATGCTATTCCAGACAAGGTCCTGAAGCTTCCTTGGCTAGCTTTCCCCTCCCAAGTTGACATTAGTTGGGTTTGACCGCAAATTCTATTTGAGTGTTGATCAGGAATTTTGCCTGTGCAGGATAGAGACTGGTGCCATAGGGTGGCATTCAACTAAGGTTTACTCAGAATAGACCCACTGAAATTAATGAACGCCAATTAATTTTAATAGGTCCACACTGAGTAAAGCCTAGTTGAATAGAACCTGTAAACTCTGAAGATAATACCGTATTTTTCGCCCTATAGGACGCACCTTTCCCCCTCCAAAAATGAAGGGGAAATGTGTGTGCGTCCTATGGGGTGAATGCAGGCTTTCGCTGAAGCCTAGAGAGTGAGAGGGGTCGGTGCGCACCGACCCCTCTCGCTCTCCAGGCTTCAGGAAGCTATCCGCAAGCCGTGGGAGAGCTGCGCGAAGTCGTGCAGCTCTCTGGAAACTGAGAAGTCGCGCAGCCCTCCCACGGCTTGCAGAGAGCTGCGCGAAGCCCGAAGCCTGGGGGGCGCTGAGCTCAAAAAACTAGGTACACCCTATGGGCCGGTGCGCCCTATGGGCCGAAAAATACGGTAATTCCATACCAGCCATCAAATGGCAGCTAGAATGAAGATGGCATTTGAGACTGCCTGATGAGAGACGGTTTTTGTTCCCAGCCAAACTGACCTCCACTTTGTTTCCACTCCAGCCCCTTGAAAAGACAGAATGACCTCATCAATTTGCCTTTTGTTAGAAGAAGGCCGAACAACATTCTCTTCAGAGTCTTCCCTCTTTCTCATATTTGCTAGATATATGATTTCCTGTTGGGGGGAAAACAGAACCAGGATAGAAAATAATGTTTTTTTCTGAAACCTATATGCATTTGAAACATTCTAGTTCAGTGTTTCCCAACCACTGTTCCGCGGCACACTAGTGTGCCGCGAGATGTTGCCTGGTGTGCCGCGAGATGTTGCCTGGAGGGAGGCGGGTGAGTCGGGCGGCGAGAGGCGGGGCGGCGGCGGCGAGGAGAGGCCGCCCAGC
Organism: Podarcis bocagei; assembly: GCF_964188305.1. Classification (NCBI taxonomy): domain Eukaryota; kingdom Metazoa; phylum Chordata; class Lepidosauria; order Squamata; family Lacertidae; genus Podarcis; species Podarcis bocagei. The sequence continues at coordinate 49,786,703 of NC_138139.1, read as the reverse complement.
GCGGGGCTCTCGCCGTCTGCCTGCCTGGCTGCCTGCAAGCTCGGCGGGCAGCGCCTCCGTCCGCAGCGCCCGCCTCGCGGCTCTCATTCCCTGCCCCTGCCAAAGCTCACCCAGCCAAGCCGCGCTCTCCTTCCTGCCTCGCTTTGCTGCCTCCTCCCCCCCCCACCCCCAAAGCTTGGAGGTTCCCCGGCAAGGGGGAGGGAAAAAAATTGAAACTTACACTTTCGTGCGTCCCTCCCGGCGTGACGCTGTGCGCTGACGTCACGGGGCTGTAATGGTGGTGTGCCTCGAGATTTTTTTCATCAAACAAGTGTGCCTTTGCCCAAAAAAGGTTGGGAAACACTGTGTTAGAACAGTAGTTCTCAAAATGTAGGGCAGCTCCCCTTGGAGAAGAGGCACATAGGATACTTAAAAGGGGACAAGAAGTTCCAGGGAGGGCTAAGTCACCTCCTACCTATTGATTCCAACAGAGAGAAAAACTGATTCTGTGAATAGGAAAGAGTTCCCTAAGAGGATTTGAATGGTTTCCTTCTCAGAGCTCTTGCCTCCCACATTCTTTTTCTGCTCCTCCAGATTTGTCCTTCAACAATATTGAAGTCATTGAAGGCTTAGATGCGCTCGTTAAATTGCAAGATCTTAGTCTGTACAACAACAGGATTTCTAAGATCGAGAATCTGGACACGCTCCTAGAACTTCAAGTCTTCTCTATAGGAAATAATAACATACAAACTCTGGAAAATGTAAGAGTTTAATTAATAAAGCCGTATAAAGTCTCTAGTGGCAATCCTGTGTACTCTCGCTCGGTAGTTACTCTCTTCTGAACTCAGTGGTACTTACTTCTAAGTAGACATATGGAGGCTGAAGCTGCTACTTTTCTTTGTCCTCCAACACCTCTCTGGCAGAGGTGGTCACTTCCATTTCATGGCCGAGGATCTGAAGCTTAGAGAGTGACATGCCCATGGCCATCTAGTGAGTCGCTGTTGGAGCAGGATTTTTTATATTTTTTTCTTCATCTACTGTAAATCTCCTGTTGTAATCACTAGAAATAATAATAATAATAATAATAATAATAATAATAATAATAATAATAATAATAATAATAATAATAATAATTTATTATTTATACCCCGCCCATCTGGCTGGGCCTCCCCAGCCACTCTGGGCGGCTTCCATAGAAACCAAAAATACAGTAAAATATCACACGTTAAAAACTTCCCTGAACAGGGCTGCCTTAAGATGTCTTCTGAATGTCAGGTAGTTGTTTATCGCTTTGACATCTGCTGGAAGGGCGTTCCACAGGGCGGGCGCCACTACCGAGAAGGCGCTCTGCCTGGTTCCCTGTTGAAAACATCTGTGCTCAGTGTACAATCAGAGCGAACTCATTCACCCAGTGTCAGTATTTATGTTGCCAAAACAGCACCATCTACACCCAAGAAGAAGGAATGAGCAAGCACTGAAGGAACCCCTCTAGAGCTTTGCAGCAGGACAAAAAAGGGTGGTTAGAAAGATAAACTCTGAAGGGGGTGGATGTGTGCAAAACAGCTCAGTAAAGACTGATTGTGCTAATTGGCCACAGAATGCTTACTGGTGATGAAGATGGATAGAAAACAGGGTGGTTATGGAATAGAGTATCCAGAAAAAGGCCATGGCTGGCATGAATTCTGTGCTGCAGCCACATTGATATATAGTGTTTTACAGTATTCAACATCACTGTCAGTAGGCTAGCATTTTATCCCCTTGTTGCAGACTGAAAAAAGGCTGGGTATCAGTATTTTAAATGAATATAACTCTCCTGTGTGGACTGAAATCATGCCCCTAGGGCACACCCAATGCTTGTTTGTAGCTGCATATTTACAAGGAGAGCAAAATCAGCCAAGGGGGTGTTCAGTCTGTCTTCAAAGCTCTTGCCTTGACATTTAGCAGTCCTCCATTGAAACTACTAGCCTAACAAATTAAATTCCAGTAGCTTCACTAGGCCCAAATAACATCTGGTGCCAGTAGTAGTCACGGTTTATCCGAAACAGCACTGTCCACCTCCCTATTGCCTTCTTAGGTACCCTGTTCTAATCATAACACAGTGCAGTAAAGAGGAAGAAGTAATTAAAGGATGCAACAAAGGAGAAGGGGCAAACAGGACTTGTAGGCAACTGTCTGCCAGTAAACAGGGACCGGAGGGGCTGAGAATGGGCTTTGAGAGGCTAAAATTTGTGAACGGTGAACCAAGTCTCCTTCCTTTTTCTTCTTTAAAAGTATCCCACTGTTTTTATTCATATCACACAATGCATGGTGCCTTCACAGTTACATAAGCAACGTAAAACACAGACAAATCTTCCCTACTACCCACCTCATAACTTCTTATTGTTATTATTATTTATTAAATTTCTACGCCATCCTTCATCCGAAGATCATATGGCAGTTAAGAATCTAAAAACACAAACCGCAATAACAAACAAACACAAAAGCCCCTACACACAGCTTAAGAGGCCATAGATTGTTAGCCAAAGGCCTGGGAGAAGAGGAATGATTTTGCCTGGCACCTAAAGACATGTTACGAAGGTGCCAGGCAAACCTCCCTGGAGGGAGCATTCCACAAGCGGGGAGCCACCACGGAAAAGGCCCGCTCTTGTGTTGCAGCCCTAAGGACTTCTCATGGACAGAGAACAGCCTCAAATGGTGACTGCAGGGGAAACAACAGAGAAGAAAGTGGGGGCGGGGGGGAAAGGGTGAGAAAATTTCTCTCGACATCCAGAACATGGGAAGCCTCCCTGAAATTTTTTAATTCAGATTGTATAATTGGTTTTATTATTTGTGTTTTAATGTGGCAAGATTCAATCCAATTTGTTACTAATTTGAATGTCTTTAATTGAAAATGAATTATTATTATTATTATTTACAAAAAAGATGATGACTGCAGGGTCCAGGTAGGCTCATATGGTGAGAGGTTATCTAAAATAGAAATTACAGCAGTAGATAGGGAGAGGGAAAGAAAGTCAAGAGCAGAGAGACATCAGTGTCGGCAGATGTTGTTACACATACTTATCACTTGGTTACAGTTGGAAATGAGGATTTTATTGATAGATGGATTTCATTTATATCCCACTTTTTTTCCTCCAAGGAGCTCAAAGTGGCACACATGGTTCTCCCCATCCTCGTTTTATCCTCCACAACATCCCTGTGAGGTAGGTTAGGCTGAGAGGCAGTGCCTGGCCTAACAGAGTCACCCAGTGAGTTTCATGGCTGAAGGGGGATTTGAACCCTGGCCTGCTGGGTCTGACACTCTAACCACAACACCACACTGCCTCTCCAAGGGGTTGAAGGAGTTGACCTTAACCCCCAGTGAACACCTGTGGTGGTGATCTTTCTCCCCATCCCCTGGTGAAGCTTGTGTGTAGGTGGGGGGAAGGGTGTACATGGAGGCTGTTTCATGCTCAACAGGAGAAGGGGAAATGGGGGAAATTGTTTTCCATATTAAATCTTACCTCTTAGTGAATTCCACTGCTGTGGTATCCCTTTAACTTCTGAGTAGACACACATAGGATTTCACTGTAAGACAGTAAAAATGCATTTTCCTGTGGATTGTAGTTTTAGACTAGTAAACTGCCTGAGGATGCCCTTCCCAGAACCTGGATAGATGTGATGCTTGCAGCAGATGAAACTTTGGTTGTTTTAGCTTCCCTTGATATCCATGAGGTTTAGAAACTTGCGGGGGGGGGGGTTCCCTCACAACCTATGGCATAACTGCAAAGATCCTTGCTTTTAATGGTTCCGTCTGTTGAGATGGATCTGCTTTCAGAAAGAAACCAGTACTCAGGTTTTTTTGGTCCAGAAGTTACAATGTGTGCTGTGTGCATCAGCGTGTAATAATTTATTTTTGCTGGGTTCATTTGTGTTTTGAACCAGGGGGCCACCAACCACAAGAGAGACCTCAGCAGGATCTCGTTCTCATTCAGTAAAAAGTCTAAGAGTCTGCGAGTGTTTAATGACTCCAAGTTTGACATTTTTTCAACAAAGAACACCCCCTTTCCTCTTGTTCATCTTTTGTGAAAATCTCAATTTCCCCCATAAATATTTTGTCCTCATGGCTCTCTTTATTTCTCTGTCACCTTGCCACAGGTGATCTATCTCAGGAAGTTCCAAAACCTGCGCACGTTGAACCTCACCGGGAACCCAGTGTGCGAAAATGAAGTATATTCCGCATTCATCGCCGCTTATCTCCCCGACCTTGTGTACCTGGATTTTAGACTGGTAGATGACAACTCGGTAAGGATGGAAAAGTTCAGCCCCTTATCTCTTGCTGTTTTAGCTTTCCTATCTACCCCAAGTGCCAGAAAGCCGGTGAGGCTGCCTCCTCACTCCTCTCCACACAGGTGCCTGCCTTGAGATTTGACAGCCCTTATTCTAAACAGTAGGGACCCGGGTGGCACTGTGGGTTAAACCACAGAGCCTAGGGCTTGCCGATCAGAAGGTCGGCAGTTCGAATCCCCGCCACGGGGTGAGTTCCCGTTGCTCGGTCCCTGCTCCTGCCAACCTAGCAGTTCGAAAGCACGTCAAAGCGCAAGTGGATAAATAGGTACCGCTCCGGCGGGAAGGTAAACGGTGTTTCTGTGTGCTGCTCTGGTTCGCCAGAAGCGGCTTAGTCATGTATGCCAGCTCCCTTGGCCAATAAAGCGAGATGAGCGCCGCAACCCCAGAGTCGGTCACAACTGGACCCTTTACCTTTTTATTCTAAGCAATGCAGTAGGTAGGGGGATGCGGCAGATGCGGGCTGTCCCGGGTGTCATCCCTGAGGGGGGTGACAAAAGGGCAAAAATATGAGTTTTTAAAATAAAAAACATAAAAATTGGGCTCATGGAACTTTTTTGGGCTCACAACAAATGCAACAAAATGCGGCTGGCATTGGGCGTCACACAGTGGGGGCTGGCACTTACAGCGGGGCCTGCAGTGTGCCCGAGCCATGTGTCTCTCCTGGGAGTGATGGGGTTGCCTGGGCCCCTGCAGGCTCCGCGCTGCCTAAATCGGCAGCGTGGGGCTTGCGTCTGCCCACTGCCTCTCCCTCAGCCATCCTACAGCTGAGGGGGAGACAGCGGAGAGGCTTTGCACCCTGAACTGGCTCGCCCCCAGGTGCAGGGTGTGTGCGCTGCCCTGGGCACCCGAGTGGCTAGCTACGCCATTGAGTCTTTTTTTATAAAAAAAAATTATTATAAATTTCAACACAGTAATTTTAAGAAAATACATCATCCACATTTTTCCTCCTCCATTTTCCTCCTCCCCCCCTAGACAGAAAACCCACCCTCCCACCACCACCCCAGACTTCCCTCAGCTCCTTTCTCTGGTTTCTCAACATATCTTTCTATCTGCATGTTATAAAATTGTAAAGATCCTCAAATTATCTATGTATTATAATAAAGAGTTTGTGAATGTTTATTCAAAAGCTGCCAAAGAGTCCAGTTCATTTTGTTGCCTCTTCAAATATTTCGTAAAAGGATCCCATTCATCTTTAAAGTCACAGTTATCCTTATCACGTAGCTTGTGTGTCAGTTATGCCAATTCTGCATAGTCCATCAGTTGCTACGCCATTGATTCTAAGCTGCCTGTCCCCGTTTTCTTTTCCCAGCGAGAGATGGCCCTGATAAAATACCAGTATGCCATCGAGGAGATGAGACATGGGGAAACTCTGGCCATGGCCAAGCAGCAGGTTCTGGATGCCCAACAGAAACAGGTGGAATATCACAAGGTATGTTCTTTTTGGGCCGTCTGTAGAATCATAGAGTTGTAGCCCAACCCCCTGCAATGCAGGAATGTAGATTGCAGGGATGTTGAGAGAACCCAACAGATACTGGATTCCCTTTCAGCCTCCTGAATAGGCGTTGGTCTCTGAACACTGATATATGAAATAAGAACCAGTAAGAAAACAGTTGTGGATTCAACAGACACAAAGTGGAAAGCTAAACCAAACAGTTCGTACAAAACAGTTCATACACGAGAACAGGTCTTCTCTGCAGTGGCTCCCCATCTGTGGAATGCTTTCCCCAGGGAAGTTCGCCTGGCGCCTTCATTATACACCTTTAGGCGCCAGGCAAAAACGTTCCTTTTTAACCAGGCCTTGGGTTGACCTGATTGACATCCTATACCCTTTTAAAATGTGGCTCTTTTTTGGAGGGTGCGTGTGTTATTGGGTTGTTTTTATTTTGATTTTCTATATTGTGATCTTTTCTGTGAACTGCCCTGAGACCTCCAGGTATATAAATTCAATTAATTAATTAATGGCTTGAAAGAGGTTGTCTCCGGAGAGCTAACCAAAGTGAGGAAAAGGTTCTGTAATTTTGGCGCCATTTTCAATAGGGCTCAGCTCCTTGCTGTTAATATTATCAGTTTCTACCTTGTTGACAAGACTTCAGTTGGCAAGAGGGAATCATGGGGAGATTTATAGATGCCTGGATGTCTTGACCCCCACTTGGGCAGGTGTTTAGCTGAGAACAGGAACCTCCTAGAAGGGAGATGGAAGAGACTGAGTGTGCGGTTCAAGGCCTGGAGACTCCTTTTAAGGAAAGAGGCAGGGGCTGAGGTGGCAGGGGCTGGGGCAGAGAGCGATCTAAAAGGCCTCATTTGAACTCCACACCCGTTTGAACTTCTCTTCTGTTCATTTGAAGCTCTCCAACCTCTGGTTTTACCTATGTATGTATGTTTGTCTCATATTGCCTCTCACTTTTCCTCCAGGGAGCTCAAGGTGGCATACCTAGTTCTCCCTCCACCCCCCAATTTTTAACCCACAGCAGCCTTGTGAAGTAGGTTAGGCTGAGAGGCAGCAACTGGCCCAAAGTCACCCAGTGAGCTTCATGGCCGAGTCAGGATTTGAACCCTAGTCTCCCAGCTGCTAGGCCAACACTCTAACCACTATACCACATTGGCCCTATTGTCCTCAAATGACCAGCTCTCAAAGTCAATATGGTCTGCTGAGGGTTGATGAACTGTGAAAGAATACATTGTTTATTTTGTTATTTTTGGAAAACAGGTGGTTCTTTTCTTAAATATTCCACAATATGCATTTCTTCGTTGTGTTAACTGGTCTGCTATTTATTTTAAGGGACCCCGGCCCTTTTATTTTTCTTCTTAGCATCTCACAGAACCATCTGAATTTAAGGCATAAGATTCTCCCCATTTCCTTTGGGCAACTATCTTCTTCTGATTCCCTGTCATTGACTGGTTGGATGCAGAAGAATGGTGGGAGGAACCAGCTGGGGAACCCCCAAGGGAAGAAGACCCAGAGTCCAGGGAGTGGTCAAAGGTAGAAGACAGGGCGTAGGAGGTGTCAGAAGCTGAAGAGGTAACAGAGCTTAGTGAGCAGGGAGAGTCTGTGACAGAGAGAAGCCCAGAATCAGAGGCAGAAGCTGAAGCAGGAGAGGAGAGAGACCAAGAGGCAGAGATGAGTCAGGCTGGGGAAGAGTCACGGGTGTCGTCTCCCTCTTCTGCTGTGACAAGCTCCCCTCCCAGAACCAGAAGAGGCATGAAAAGGGTGGAGGAGAGGTTGCCTTCATGCATGTGCAGCCTCCAATTGCTGTGGGAAAGCCCTGGAGAGAAGGGAACCTAGACGCTTGTGGGGAGACAGGGACCTTTAATCGTGGCAACCACTTCATGGGGGCAAGATCTGAGTTGCTGCGCTCATTAGGCCGGACACGCCTGTGCTAATGAAGAGTTAACTCCTGCTTGCTTGGTGCGATTGACTGCCAGCTCACTCCTGTTATTTCTCTCCTGCCTCCTTGCTTCTCTCTCCAGCGCGCTTACGTGGAGTATCTGAACGGAAGCTTCCTCTTTGACAGCATGTTTGCAGACGATCCCGAAGCAGGCAAACTGCTCTACCTGCCTGGAGTGCCAGAGCTACTGGAGATATATCCTTTTTAAAAAAAAAAACACCACACAACTTTTTTTAAAAAAATATTTAACAGTTTTTATACACACATCATACAGTATTCATCGCCCATCTCTTTTCCTAAGACTTCCTAATTCATCTCTCTGTGGCATTCTAGGGGAATCTTGATCTGCTGCATATCCTGATATTTCTCCCATTATCATTTCAAGTCTTCCTTTTTTTATGTTACCTGCTGCTCATATGTTAACCCCTACTTGTAGGTTAAATTGTATATCGTACCCTCTAAGATAATCTCCCAAATACCTCCACTCTTCTCTTATCTTTAACTAATCCTTATTCTTTAGTTTCACGATCATGGCTACTAATTCTATGTATTCTATCAATTTGTTCTACCAAATTTCCTTAGTGAGTATCTCTTCTTCCGCATATACTATCCTAGCTGAAGCGGCTGCATACAGAAAGATATTGGGTGCCTTTTTTGGAATGGCATCACCTATTATCCCTAATAGAAAGGCCTCTGGTCTTTTGGGAAATGTGAGTTTTATACCATATTTTTCGCTCTATAAGATGCACCAGACCACAAGACGCACCTAGTTTTTGGAGGAGGAAAACAAGAAAAAAAATATTCTGAATCTCAGAAGCCAGAACAGCAAGAGGGATCGCTGTGCAGTGAAAGCAGCGATCCCTCTTGCTGTTCTGGCTTCTGTGATAGCTGTGCAGCCTGCATTCGCTCCATAAGACGCACACACATTTCCCCTTACTTTTTAGGAGGGAAAAAGTGAGTCTTATAGAGCAAAAAATACGGTAATCTTTTTTTAATTCTGTGCGGAACATTTCCCAATACTCTCTAATGTATTTACACGACTTCCACATATGAATCAGGGTTCCCTCCACCTCGTGGCATTTCCAGCATAAATTAGACCCTTTTAAATACATTTTCACTAATGTGCTAGGTGTCAAGTACATGATCTTTTGTAGGTTTTCCTTAATAACATAACAGGCAGAGAAATTCATGGTTTCAGCCCATAATTTTTCCCATACAGACAATTCTATGTTGTAACTGATATCTATGGCCCATTTTGTCATTGTCACCTTTGCCATCTCATCTTTGGTCTGCCACGCCAGTAACAAGTTTTATAAATTTTTGAGATACATCCTTTCTGCTTTGGGACAGAACTGGTGATAAACCTTGAGAATGGGATGTTCTCTGGAGCGGGGTTTCTTGTTTGTTATGAGGGCTACTGTGAGTCATAGTGATCTCCAACAACAGGAGGCAACAGCCCAAACAAGGCAGCGGAAGCAGACACAAGCCTTTTTCCTTTCCTTTTCAAACACAACTCAGTTCTCTCCTTGACTCCAGCTTCACATACAAGACTAAATTTGTGGCCATTTGCGAGAACCTGTTTGAGTACGGCCTGAAGCAATACGAGAAGCGAGAGGCTGAGGTCGCCCTCTTCTATGAGTGCCTCAACGAAGCCCTGGAAGAGAACCACCAGCAGTGTTCCAAAATCCTGCGGGACTTTGAAGAGAAGAATCACGGGGTACACAAGGGACCTCGGGTCAGGGATGGGGAACGCAGTTGGACTCGCAACTTCCATCAGCCCCAGTGAGCATAAGGCGTATGATGGGAGTTGGAGTCCCACAACCTCCGGAGGACCATAGGTTTGCCACTTGTAAGTGATTAGAAAACCGAGCCATCTTTGATTAAAACCGGGATCGCTCCACCGCAGCCATTTAGTTCTGATTTTTTACAGGTCAATACTGTAAAGGTAAAGGTACACTGACCGTTAGGTCCAGTCACGGACGACTCTGGGGTTGCGCGCTCATCTTGCTCTATAGGCCGAGGGAGCCAGCATTTGTCCCCAGACAGCTTCCAGATCATGTGGCCAGCATGAATAAGCCGCTTCTGGCAGTGCATGGAAACGCTGTTTATCTTCCCGCCGGAGTGGTACCTATTTATCTACTTGCACTGTGATGTGCTTTCGAACTGCTAGGTGAGCAGGAGCTGGGACTGAACAACGGGAGCTCACCTCGTCGCGGGGATTCGAACTGCCGACCTTCCGATTGGCAAGCCCGAGGCTCTGTGGTTTAGACCACAGCGCCACCCGCATCCCTGGTCAATACTGTAGCAAGGGCTTAAACCTCTCAGGCAGGCAAAGCGACCAGGGAGTCAGCCCCACAGTCTGATGAGGAAGCTACATCCTCGAGATGGGATGTTACTTCTTAATCCTTCTCGCTATGCTTGACCTACCTCGCAGGATTGTTGTGAGGACTTAATGGGGGGGGGAGTCATGTATACCATCCTGAACTTCTGGGGGACAGTGGGGAGACAGGATAGAATGTCATTAGTAACTGTTCCCCGTGACTGTGAAAAGGATCACATCCTGAAAGTACCATCAGGTGCTGACTTAAACCAAGGCAACAAACTGTTTAAATTGATGTATTTTGTTTTCAATTGACTTGTACCTAATCCTAAACACTTTTAGCTAGATTTAAGCCAGTCAAAGCACACTATACCCCAGGGGTCACATTCCCCGCACACATAAGTGAAATATACGCCAAGTGGGAGCCTGCAGAGGCCTTGTGGCTTGTGCAGAAACCCTTCCCAGGACCATGACCACATTGAGGAACTCTTTATAAGCTTCAGAAGGAACGTCTGGCTTTCATAGAATACAGTTTGAAAATCCCTGTGGGAACTTATGTCAGGAGCTCGGCCTACACTCGAGTAGGACCCTGGCAGAGACACATGCCCGACTGGCATGTTCTCTCCCTCCTGGTCGATCGTTGGGGAGCTTCAAAAGCTTTCTTCAGCCCAAACATCACAGTGACCAATGCCAACAGACATTGGCACACTTAGGGATCCGCAGAGTCTTTGCAGCTTGCGTCACAGACCTCAGCAACTCAGCATTTTGGCTAATCTACTTTATTTACATATAAATACACACGGAGCACTGCAACATGGCTCCCTCTCTCTCTAGCATCAGACAGCAAAGAGAAAAAGAACAAGGACAATAGTCCCACTCAGTGGCGTAGCGTGGGTTGTCAGCACCCGGGGCAAGGCAAGTAATTTGCGCCCCCTAACCCGTGGATTTGCGCCCCCTAACCCTAACCCCCAGATGTTGCGGCCGGTGCGGCCGGCCCCCCCTGCACCCCCCACGCTACGCCACTGGTCCCACTTCACGGAACACAGTAACACAAACATCCTGTCTCCGTCACTTCCTACTTCAAAACATACACCGTTATGTGAAAGACAACAATCCTATGACTGCAATCACGGAGCAGGAATTCTAACAACTTAGTCACTGCTTCACATTCCCATTGTGTGCACCAGAGTATCACCACCACCACCAATAATGAATAAAGTGAATTATTTCTGCCACAGGGCAACAGTTGCTAACCTTCTGTCTCTTGCTGAGCACACAGGTGATAGATATGATTCAGAACCTCAACGACAACCAAGTAATAGAGATCAAACTGGCTGAATACAACTATGAAATCACAAAGCTCTCGGACGTGCTGATGACTGAGGAGATGCTGCTGGTTGATCAGCTGGAGGTATGAACCTGGCAGAGCTGGACGTTCGGGTGCTGGGGACTCCAAGGCTGGATTACTGTACTGCGCTCTGTGTGGGGCTTCCCTGTGCTGGAACAGAAGCTGCAGTTAGCGTGGTTGCTGGCAGGAGTGAGACCTGCAGTGGTTTTGCCCACTTGATCCCAGCCCAAGATCAAGGTGTTGCTGTTAGTGCAAAAAGCCATTAATAGTGTGGGAGCAGTTTACAGTGGTGCCTCGCAAGATGAAAAGAATCCGTTCTGTGATTCTCTTCGTCTAGCGTTTTTTTCGTCTTGCGAAGCAAGCCCATTGACGGATTAGCGCTATTAGCGGCTTTTAGCGGCTTATCAGCTTATCGGATCAGCTGATAAGCGGCTTAGCAGCTTAGAAAAAGGGGGGGGGAGGGAAAAAAACCCGCAGGAACTCGCAAGACATTTTCGTCTTGCGAAGCAAGCCCATAGGAGATTTGTTTTGCGAAGCACCTCCAAAACGGAAAACTCTTTCGTCTAGCGAGTTTTCCGTCTTGCGAGGCATTCGTCTTGCGGGTCACCACTGTACTTACAGGATCACTTTCCCCCATATGTGCCTGCTCAACCACTTGGATCTGTGGAATTGGCGCTGTTAAAGGTGTCGTGTAATACCTGTTCCACACTTGTAAGAAATTGATGTTTTGGTGTGATGGCAGCTTTGGAACTTCCTGCTGGTTGACATCAGGCAGGTGCCTTCACCATATTCTTTTTGGAGTCTACTTAAAACATTTTTATTTAGGTGAGCCTGTCTGGACATGTGGAAGTTACATGTGTTTTATGTCTTTTTAGCTAAAGCTGATTTTAACCATCTTTTGAATGTTTTTAAATGCCTGCTGCAACCTGGTTTTTGCTGAGAATCTTAATGCTTCGTTTTCTATTTTTGTAAACCGCTGTGAGTTTTTCTTACATTAAAGCATTATCTATATATATTTGGTTAACTACATTAATAAAAATAAATAAATAAAATAGTCAGCAAAAATGACAGGAAAGTAGATTCTCCTGTGTGTTTCAGTCCCAATTTCTAAAACTTGTGGGAGTCAAACTGTTTTGAGTTAAACTCAGTTTTGCCCTCTAATTTCCCTTTTTCTTTTCTTGCTAAGGAAGTGATAAAGGATTTCGAAAGGAACATCGCTGACCTGGTGTCGAACTTTATAGAAAACGAACAAGGAATATATCCTTTTGCTGTCGCTTGCACAGAGCTGCAAATGGTGGTGGGCGCTTTGCTTCGGATCAACAGAGCTGGCTTGTCCACACTGTATGACATTCAATTGCTTCTCATTACTGTGCGGTAGGGCCAGGATTGATTTCAGTTTTGGAAGCATTTCTCAGGCCCCTAAGAACTGCAGGGCTTTCCTCTCCATTCACTCTTTGTGCCAAGACCTATCTGAAGAGCTGCTGCGGTATAATACTCAATGTAATAGCGGCATTTCCAATAATAATAATAATAATAATAATAATAATAATAATAATTTCATTATTTATACCCCACCCATCTGGCTGGGCTTCCCCAGCCACTCTGGGCGGCTTCCAAAAAAATATTAAAATACTGTAATACATCAAACATCAAAAGCTTCCCTAAACAGGGCTGCCTACAGATGTCTTCTAAAAGTCTGGTAGTTGTTGTTCTCTTTGACATCTGGTGGGAGGGCGTTCCACAGGGCGGGTGCCACTACCAAGAAGGCTCTCTGCCTGGTTCCCTGTAACTTGGCTTCTCGCAGTGAGGGAACCGCCAGAAGGCCCTCGGTGCTGGACCTCAGTGTCCGGGTAGAACGATGGGGGTGGAGACGCTCCTTCAGATATACTGGACCGAGGCCATGTAGTAACCGGGTCCCCAACCATTTGCCCTTCTCTCACCTGCCTTTGCCCTCTGTCCAGAGCAGGTTTCTGAAGCAAGGCTGGCAGGCCCTTTTACTTTTCAGAAACAGGACAAAACAGAACTGGTAAGGCTGCCACCACTCCCTCGTCCCAGGGTTGCCTGAAGCCACAACTCAAGGGAGTCAGCTGTGCTCCTTTGTTACCAGTTAACCCCAAACTACAAGTTGCTTCCACAAACTTGCAGGCAGAAATTCTGTAGTAAAGCGCAACCAAGAAGTTAGGCGTTGGATTTAGCTATTCCCCCGGATAGGCACACACAGTACAAGAGAAAGTTTCTTTCTTAAAAATGTATTTTTAAAACATAAAGAACATGCTAAAAAGCAGGCACATCTTTTGGTAGATTACAAGTAAAGATAAAATAATAACGTTGCAGAGTATAACTAGCTAATACTCACTTCTACACTCTAAGGCAAATATAGTATAGTTCAGAGTCCTTCAGAGATCCGCATTCAGAGGTCTTAGAAGATCTAAAATCATGGGCTACCATTTTTGCTTTCCTGGAGGACAACCCTGAGAAGCAAGGGGGGGTGAGCCCCTACACTTCCACCCCATAAAGTTCTGTTGTCATGGGACCACTCCTGCCAACCAGATGTACAAAAAGCTTGGAAACTGGGGCTGGGGTGTCCAAGCAGCATCCCTGGGGAGTGTGTTTAACTCAAGGACCTTTGTTGGGCCATGAAGGGCTGAGTCCTTGCTGTCACAATGTACACAAACTGAGGCTGGCTGCACATTCCTATGTGCTCTGCATCCAGTGTGCTCCCACCACTGGTTTGGGAATCGGTGCACTCATGACATCAGTCATGATCCATGTCTCTCCTGGACCTACCCTGTCACATCTTACGAATACTGAATGGATCTACACTCATTGTTTTTAACGCTAAAAATGAGTTTTAAAATGGTTCTGATAACCATATAGCCATGTGACGTTCTTCTTAAACGTTAATAATGTGTTATTAAAATGCGATACCAGAGCTGTTGTTGTTTAGTCGTTTAGTCGTGTCCGACTCTTCGTGACCCCCTGGACCAGAGCACGCCAGGCACTCCTGTCTTCTCCATGGAGTTTTCTTGGCAGGGATACTGGAGTGGCGTGCCGGTTCCTGATCCAGGTGGATCACGTTTGGTCAAAACTCTCCACTATGACATGTCCATCTTGGGTGACCCTGCATGGCATACCTCATAGCAGAGCTCTCCCCTTCCAGAAACCGGGTAGACCTTGCAGAAAAGGAAGCAGAGGAGAAACAAATATCTGGACGTTTTAGAACATGTTTAATATCGTTCAAATGACGTTTAAAAAGTGCGTGTAGATCCAGCCACTGTGTTTTGATGCGTTCTTCCCCCCAAGCCAGCTTAGATCCGAATTGAGAGAACTGTTTTTTAAGCAGGCAATGTGTGCACGGCCTTAGTTTCCATCCTCGGCCAGCCTTCCCTGCCTCCTTTTGTTCAAACACTGGACAGTAGGAAAGGGTTGCTGAGAGGCATCCCTGTTCTTTGCTTCTTAACCTTTTCTCCTACGATGGCTCAGTGCCGGGATCTAGAGAACCAGCACCATGAGAAGCTCCTGGAGATATCCGTCAACACACTGGAGAAAATAGTGAAGAGCGAGTTTGATGAGGAGATGCCGGATGACGTTCGTATGGTGAGATCCAACTCCTCCTCTTCCTCCCCTTTCGCCATTAAGACCAGAACAGGCAAAACACTCTTGGCGTGACTCATCAGTAAGAGGTGACCCTTCGTGGGATGGTGGTTTGTCTACAGCCAAAATAAATGGGCCTCCTCTCACCTGGTTTTCTTCCTAGCTTTTCGTGGACAAAGACACAATTGTCAACGCCGTCAACGCCTCTCACGACATTCACCTCCTGAAGATTGACAACCGAGAAGACGAAATTATCACTAAAGCCAATGGCTGGGCTTCCACACTGGTTGAGAAGGTAAGTGAAGAGTCCCATTGCCCCTCTGTAGGAGGCCTTCTCATAGAAGTAAATAACCAGCATTAAGGACATGAGCGCTTTTATCTCATTGTTAACAAGGTAGCTGGTGGCAGTGGCATACTGGGGAGGGGGATCAGGGCAGTTGTCCCGGGTGCAAAATTGTTAGGGGCAAAAAATTTCAACCCCCGGTGCTGCCCGCTTCCATCACTGAGCTCTGTTGAAAATGGCTTCTCTATACAAACCAGGAAGTGACCTCTCCAGACAACAACTCTTTTTTTTTCTTATCCCTGCAGTTGCAATCTTCTGGGTGACGGGGACATTGTTAAGACAATTGAATGTGCATGCATACTCAATCCATTTCCTTCCCTCCCAGCCCCGTGTGGCCCTGGGCACTGGTAACCCATGCTACGCCACTGGTGGTTGGGGTTGGCTGTAGTGGTACAGAGCGGTGGACTTGTAATCTGGTGAACCGGGTTCACTTGCCCGCTCCTCCACATGCAGCTGCTGGGTGACCTTGGGCTAGTCACACTTCTATGAAATCTCTCAGCCCCACTCACCTCACAGAGTGTTTGTTGTGGGGGAGGAAGGGAAAGGAGATGGTTAGCTGCTTTGAGAATCCTTAGGGTAGTGATAAAACGGGATATCAAATCCAAACTCTTCTTCTTCAGTGGTGCAGCTAGGACTGGACCTCAGGGCCTATATCTAGGGTCCTGCAGCTCAGGCCATCCTCCCAAAAAAGGATCACTCAAAGAGTGGCAGGTGATGGGGGCAGTGGCAAACAGGCCTGGCATGGACAAACTGGGCCTTACCAGGGGTTGCCTTAGGGATCATTTCCTTCTTATTACAGAAAATGTTGTAAATCAGTGGCCAGCTGGTCATCCAGGCATGTGCATGGTTTCAGATTCTCATTTTATTATTTAAAAATACTTTACGTTCTGCACCAAAATAGTGCTTTTATTCCCAAATAGTTGTGTTTCACATCAGGGCAGTGGAAGTAAACCCCATTTTATTCCTTTAGGCATGATGAGGCTATGATTTAAGTTTTAAATGCAAAACCACTGGGTTCTTAAATCAGGGTTGAAAACTTTTTAAAAAACACACCACATAGCAGAAATGTAGCAGCAGTTGTAAAGCCTGAAAGGGAGGAGTGGGAAGAGAAATGGTAACAGCTGAAATAATACACTTGGCCATCTAAAGCAAGGGAGTGGGCGGGCAGCGCTGTGCATCCATTAAATTTAGGGCCTAAAAGTACCTAGCTGCACCACTGGTTGGCTACCCACAGGGAGGAACTAAGATAGTGAGGGAAGTCACATCTTAGTGACTTGACTCTTCAGGTTTCAAGCATTTGCCTTGAATGGGCAAGCACTGAAATCCCCTTCGAGGTTCTGCACACAATCTGGTTCACATACAGTAGAATGCTAGGCCATTGTTTATTAAACCTTGCCCAGCAGCTGAACTATAGTTTGTTTACTGCCAACAAACCATGATATAAAAACCCTGGTTTTTGTTGGCTTATGAACGTGGGTTTGTTTTAACCATGGATTGGCATTATGTGCAAACCCAACATCCTTCCTTAACCATGGTTTGTTTTAACATTCCCCCTCAGGCACCCAACAAGCTACAAAGGCACGAGGCAAGCACAGCTGGGGGGGGGGACACAAAAAACCAAAACACTTTGCAGAAACAAGCCATGATTTGTTTGACCGTCCATGGGGCAATCTATGGCTAACTTGTGGTTTGTTAAACAAACCACGGCTTGGCGCTAAGTGTGAACCGGACCAACTGTTTCAATCCCTGCAGGTTCACAAGACTGAAATTCAAAGAAACCGAAGTCGTGTGTTGGAAATTAACCAATACGTTGACCATCTACGCAGTGAGCTGGACAACATGGACATTCTGGAGACGTAGCTGGCTTTTGACACTGAACTGCCCCTGCCCCCCATATGGGGATCTGTGACTTTCTGCTTGGGAAGTGAATCCGCCTGGATGTCTCCTACCTACTGAAACGACACCCTAAAAATATTCCTTCTAAAAAGAGATGCCCTACTGGGAGGAATCCTCTGCCCCTCCAATGTTTGATGATCAAAACGAGTAGACTAAAGTGGACAGTGAGGCATTTAAAAGCAAAAGGAGTTGACTTAAATTAGTGCCTTGTATTTATAAAGCAATTATACAGGAAGTGGGTCAGTTCCATCTTTTGCATTCATTTCAATTACACAGGTAGTTGAACCTACAAAAATTGTAGGCTAATGAACAAATGTAAACCCTGATTAGAGACCCAATTAGCACTGATGTGCTGTCTAAAAATTGGTTGGCTCTGACATTGATTGAACCCTCATTTCATAGAATGAATGGAACCCATAGAGATGGGGCAAGTGACTGGCCAGTGGTGAAAGGCCCAAGGAAGAGGGGAGAGGGTCTACTCAGGGAGAGCAGAACATCTGCACTGCGCAGAGGAGCCTCTCTCTAGGGCAGAACATTTCTTGATACGGTTCTTGGGCTTATGTGGGGGCCTGCGCCAGCCCACTGAGCTTTACTGGCGCTCCATTTGGCGTGAAAGGATGACCTGGAACACACTGACACTCCTTTGGCAGCTGGGCATTTCAGGGGAAAATCAGGATTAGCATGCGTGCTATGAAGCGTGTTCGATGTATTCTTGCATAATGTATACAAAGGGAGAGCCTTCCTGTACTGGAGCTCCAAGCCCATTCCTGAGCAGAATCTCTCTCCATAAGACGCTCAGCTGTTAAATGAAAGTGGGACCAAATCTAGGCTCCTACAAAGGACATTCTCCACCTTCAGAAGGCAGATAACCAACAGACAAAACAGGTAATAAGACCAGGAAACAATGTGAAGGAAGCTGCTTCAAGTGCCTAAAGTTCCTCTCCGTGAACAGAGAAAATGGATATGTCAGGCTACTGGCCGAGACTTCTCCTTGACATGCTTGCTTTCTGTGTGCAAGGAAGTTTGTTTCAAGATGGAGGAGCCCTCAGGAGAATGAGGAAGCTAGGCCAAGGTACCACACATGGCCCCCATATAACAGCTCACATCTTAAAACCAAGTCCAAGGCATTGCCAGAGATGATTTAGTACTCATTAGTTAAGGTTTGTTCCTATTTAAATTTTCCAGCCTTGCACCTGTGCCATGATTGTAAAAGGCAAAGAATCACAATTTTCCTTTCCACACCAACAGAGGAAATAAAGGGTGGCTGCAGCTATTTTCAACCCAGGCCAATTTGTAGGGGTGTGGAGTGCTTCTAACTTTTCATGTGGTTGACAGCCAACAAGGGGTACTGCTGTGTCTCCTGAAAAGCTCAGAATTCCCTCCCCAATGAAGAAGCAGACTGCAGAACAGCTGGGCAGAATCACAGCCCCATTTTTTTAGGGGGGACCTTGAACTTTTTCCTTAAAAATCATAGCATCCTCGTTGTCATGTGCTTGGACTTTGCCATTGTTTCTGTAAAATTCCCATTCCTGTTTTCCTAAAGGCAGGTGTATCCATCAACCAATGGACAAAGCTGATAACCCCCAGGTCTGAGAATGGCCAGAACCTACAGGGTTTTGACCACAGCTGCCTTGGCCGGCCCCCTCCACACAGTCCTGCTCTCTCACTGCATTCTCTTTGCCTAGAATGGTCTTTACCCAGATTAGCTCTCCAGGGATCCAGCTCTGCAACCCAAATTCTTTTCACTTTAGCTGAACTTGGAGCAGCTGCAAAGCAAATATTTGGGCCAGAGAGCTCTGGCACTGAAACCAGCTCCTTTTAAACAAACAAATGCACACACACACACACACACAGAAATCCATACTGCATGTAGAGGCACCAAACAGGAATATTTAATCAAATTGTAAGGGAGGGGGAAAGAATGCATTTTTCTCTGCTGGGTACACAAAGGGGTGAAAACAACCGCCATAACAGGCTCTGGCTTCTTTGGAGACACAAATGCCTGCTATGAAACTATGGGAGGACATGCAATGGTTAGGGGGATATAGGGAGACTTAACTCTGGTTCTGGCCTAGGTTTCAGCCCCCTCCAACTGCAGATATCTTGCTGCTGCAGCTTAATGCAAGGAGGGGGGAGAGGCAGCGAGGAGGGCAGGACAGTGAAAATGCACCAGATTAGCATCATACCACCTTTGCTATAAAAGCAGCCGTGATTCGCCTGCTGAGAGGTCAAAGAGGTGCCTACGCCCCTCCATGCTGTCCAAAGTACCCAGCAGCCGTTTCACATCTTTGCCCCTTGTGCAACGGAGGCTGCCAAGACCCCACTTACTTCCAAATGGGGGAGCACTGATGCCCACAGTGGAAGCCATTCTCATTTGGAGAGAAGCAAAGGGATTGACTGCTCTCTCTTGATTTGCCAGGAGCCCCTAGTGAGCCACCACCTTGGGTAAGAGGTGAGGCTGCGCCACAACTGCCCACCACTGAGTGGTTCAGATTCCAATCAAGTTGGGTGGTGGGCAGCATCAGCCCAGCCGAAATGAACATCCTGCAGCAGCTGTGCTTGAGAGGCTTGCCTCCCTGTGGAAAATGTGCATCCTGCTGGAAAACTCAAACTGGGCTGCTGCTGGTGAGCTAGGGAATCAAGGAGAATAGGGGCCACAATGGTACAAAATAGCCGCAGCTGGACGGTGCCTGTCACTTCCAGGAATGAACAGATTTCCTCCTTGGAATTCACAACTTGGGGGCATCTAAGGATCCTGGCAGAAGGCCAGGACTCTCAGCCTGGAAGGGTTGGAGGACAGGGTGTGTAGTATGAGGAAGGGAAGTCTGCTTGGATGTGCCAAGGGCTAGGTTCAGGATGAACAGAAGGAAATGGATGCCAGGCATTCCTGCCCCCTCGTTCAGGGAGAATCGCCACACCCAGTCAGTCTAAGGCCCATCAGCATCACCGCAATCACCAGGTCAGCCTTGGACGAGTAGTGCGATTCCATCACCCCACCAACACCAGTTCCCTCTCTTCTCCACCTTCTCCACCCGCCACTCAGTCGGTCCTGGATGTTCTACAGGTCTGCCCAGTGCCACCGGCGCCCGTTCCTTGTCCGCCCCAGAGTCTCAGTCCTGCAGCAGCTTGTGCTTGACCGTGGAATTCTCTAAGCAAAGCTGAACAAAAAGGGCAGCAGCAGCCGTGCGGGCCCGAAGTTCGTACATGTCATAGTCGTGGGCCCACTCAACGTTCCCCCAGTGCTGGATCTGAAGGAAGATGAGAAGAATAATCAGACCCTCACTGGAAATAGATCACAACACCATAGCTGGAGGCAAAGCAGAGCTTAGATTTGCCACACGTTTCTCTCTCTTTTTTCTTCTCTCTCTCTTGCTGTTTTTGTTTTTATTTAGATTCTTTTATCTTACTGTATTATGAAAAAGCTTTAATAAAATATTATTATTATTATTAAAAAGATTTGCCACACTCTTGAGAAAACCCAGAATATTTTTTTCATTTATTTATTTATTTAATTTAAATTCATCATTAATACACATATACAAGCATACAAACATACATTTCATACAATCCTTAAAAATGTTCAAACATACTTACACTCAATCCCACAAATAGTTCCTTTCCCCATCACCATCCACCAACCCTTCACCCCACCTTTGTGTTTGACTTCCAATCTACTCAATTACAATTTCTTTCCACTTCTATTACTTTCTTTCACACACCTTTACCCTAATTTCATACTTCTTTTTCTATTACACATTGTTTTCCATCTTATTTGATATTTCAGTATTTGAAACGGAACTTGTTTATTCTAATAGGAGTTCTGATTTTTCGATATGATTTTGCAAGTATCTTTTAAACACCTTCCAGTCCCTATCTATCTTTTCTTTTGAAATCCTTCCAATTTCTTCCATTGTTTTGGATATATTGTAATACTCCAATAATTTGGCAAGCCACTCTGATTTTGTCGGTATTATACCACTTTTCCAGTTTTTCGCAATCAATAGCCTTGCTGCTACTGTTGCGTATAGAGAAAACCCAGAATACCTTGATTTATGATGTAGCTGCTGCTGTTTTTAGCCTCTGGGATCTATTGCTGTGCTCGGTTTTGTTGCAACGCTGATTTTATTGGGGGGAGGGCCTTTATTTCATTAGGTATTTATTTTTAGAAAAGTCACCTTAGCTGTTTTTGTTAAAAGGTGTGATATAGAACTGAATCCATCAGTGTCATAAACATTTTTTCAGAGCCACAGGCTGGTCTTATCTGGCAGGCAAGCGCATCATGGGAGCAGACGGTCCCTAAATTAACTTGGCCCCAAAGCCCCAGATCTCTGTCACAATGAGGTTTACCTGGTATTCTTCCTCTAGACGAGATAGTAGGACAGCTTGCTCAACTGTGAGGTGCTTGTCGAGCAGGCTCATCGAGAGAACCAGAGACTTCAGCTGGGTGATCATGTATTCTATGCCTAGCAAGAGGGGGAAACACCCCAAACCAGAAAGAAGGAGGGAAGGAAACCTGTCATTTTCTTGTGCAAATCAATCTTGGGCAACAAGAAGAGCAGTCAAGAAAAGGTGAGGAGACACCTAATGCCCCATCCTGATTATTCCTGCGTAAGAAAATAGGACCTATTCGGCTGCAGCATTCAGATTTCTCTCTTTCCTTTACTGGAGACCAAGTAGGAAAACAAAGGTGGCTCAAATGGACACAGCAGACCTTTTGTTAACATGCTGTACTACCTGAAAAAAGATACTGTACTTTTCCGTGTATAAGACAAGGTTTTTTTATTAAAATATGTTTAATGCCGCGAGCCAGAGGTTGTCATGTTATTGGTGGCTGTGGCAAGGGCTGGTGTTGATTGGCTGTCGCTGCATCAATAGGGTGGTGTGTTTGGTGGCTTCTGCCGGTGCGGGGGCAGACTGTACAACTCTAAAAAAAACTCTACAACTCTGGGCAATTTCCCCCCATTTTCTTAATTTTGAGTCCCCAAAATTAGGGGAGTCTTATACAGGGGGGGCATGTTATACACAGAAAAAATATGTTTTTCTGCTTCCCTCACAATACCAGGATTAAAATTGAGGGCTGTAGATTCAGGACCAGACAAGAGAACCGCTTCTTAAACACAGAGCCGTCTTTCCTATTGGGCTTACTGGCGCGCTGGCCTCTCAGGGGCGCCCCAGCGAGTGGGGGATCTGTGCGGCTTTGCCGGCGGCCTCCCCTTTCCCTGCACGCCCACTAGCTGTGCCCTGTCAACCATAGGGCTGGCAGGCATGCAGCTTCCTTCCCAAGCCTCCGCGGGAGGAGAGTGATCCCCGCAGAAGGCTTGGGAAAAGGTCGACAACTCTGGGAAACTGGGGGGCGGGGGGGCGGCCACGCCGGAGGGATCTTTGCACCTAGGCGCCGGATATGCTTAAGACAGCCCTGCTTAAACAGCTTCAAAATAACAATTATTTTGTTTTTTTAGATTCGTATCCCACATTTTTTACTGTTGTGCTCACATCAGATTGGACATGGAGAAGGAAGGGGCCTGTCCACAGCCATCTAAATGCAACTTCCATATTCAGAGGCAGTCTATCCCTGAATACTCATTGCTGGGGATAAACAGGAGGGGGCTGTTGCCTCTACATCCAGCTTGTGGGTTTCTCAGAGGCCACTAATTGGCCACTGTGGGAAGCAGGATGTTGAACCATATCCTGCAGGGCTCTTCTTTTAAAAAAAATTAAGTCTCTCTTAAAAATGCAGAAAGGTCCCCCAGTGTGCCTCTCCCATTCACATGGTGGGATAGCAACCAAAGAATTCTTAACCTCAAAATACATTTCTGGCTAAAGCAGAAAACCGGCAGATGCAGGGTATGGCGCAGGACTGACAGCAGACACAGTCCCAGGACACAGCCTTCCTTTTACCTTGAAGGGCCCAGCTGTTATACGATGCCAGGTGGCTGACAAAGGTGTCCTTCGTGCTCTGCGGGATGCTGGGACCCATGATGCTTGTTGATGAGCCAATCACAACATTGTACCTGCAAGCAGAGCAGAGCTTAGATAGGCCACACTCTTGAGCAAACCCAGAATGTTTTCATTGAGAAAAGTATCTCTGGCTGTTTTTTAGCCTCTGGGTTTCTGGTCGATTTTGTTGCAAGGCTGATTTTTATTTATTTATTTGGAGGGGGCTCTGTATTTCATTTATATACATATACATACACACACACACACACACACACACACACACACACACATACATATATATATATAAAAGTCACCATAAATACATTTGTAAAAAGTTGAGATATATACAAAGGAATCCTGTCACATCCAAGAACCTCAAAAACATCCCTCCAAAGCCACATGCAGCCTATGCA
The DNA here is from genome assembly GCF_964188305.1 of Podarcis bocagei. Lineage (NCBI taxonomy): Eukaryota > Metazoa > Chordata > Lepidosauria > Squamata > Lacertidae > Podarcis > Podarcis bocagei. Next base: position 49,763,161 of record NC_138139.1, on the reverse strand, counting down.
AAGTCTCTGTGTGTATGTAGATTTTTTGTGAGCACTCAAGATTAGGTACTCATACAGGAAACATGGGGGATGGGTAGAAATGAACCCTCTAAAAAAATAAGCCTGTTGCCATTGTAAGAGCAAATGCACCTTCAGTTTTTATCTAGGACACACGCACAAAAAATACCATATTTTTTGCTCTATAAGACTCACTTTTTCCCTCCTAAAAAGTGAGGGGAAACATGTGTGCATCTTATGGAGCGAATGCAGGCTGCGCAGCTATCCCAGAAGCCAGAACAGCAAGAGGGATCGCTGCTTTCGCTACACAGTGATCCCTCTTGCTGTTCTGGCTTCTGGGATTCAGAATATTTTTTTTCTTGTTTTCCTCCTCCCAAAACTAGGTGTGCCTTGTGGTCTGGTGCGTCTTATAGAGCAAAAAATACAGTACCTATCTAGCTAACAGAAGTTTAGAAAGTGATAGTCCTTCAACATAACCTTTGGAGGAGGAAGTTGGCAGCCAAGAGTGTTGAATTCCTTTCTCCTCTCCACCTGTCTTCCCTAGGCTCAAAAATGGGCCTAAGAAATCTAAATAGCTCCGCAACCAACACAGTTTAACTTTCGTGCCCTGAGCCAGAAGTATCCTCTGGGGACAAGGGTGTGTCTGTGCATCATCAGCAATTCCCTGGCACTGACTTTTTGCTTGAACTTACCTTTTCTCTGCCCACTCGATTATGGGATCCCACTCATTCTTCTGCAGTTCCACCAAGGCAGGCGGCTCTTCCACCCGGTAGCTGGAATACCATGGAAGCAAAGCAAAAAAAGGACCATCAAGCACAACAGGATTAGGTTCCACACAGCTAAGCTTGCACCTGTGCCTAGCACCTCCCAAGATTCAATCCTGCTTTTCCAATTCCTGACAAAAAAGCCGTGAATCCCAATATAATCACGCACACAAATGCCCTCTAAAATTTTCAAGTTGACTATGCTGTCCCAACTGTGGCACGGTACTGTTACTCATGGTCCTTCCTGAGTAAAAGCAAGTGTGGGGGGGGGGGGTGTCTCTCAAGTTCTCCAATAATTCCCTCCTCCCGCCAGCCAAGCCAAAGTGATGGTGGGTAGCAACATTGTGGGGCTCGGCTGATGAACAGCAACCATCCCGCCCAGCCCAGCTTTGTGATGGATAAGATAGTCACTATCTACTCTTCAGACTGATCATTTGAAGGACAGAGAGTACAATTTTCCACCTCATGATGGGGAGAAAAGTATCCGTCCCGCTTCTCTGCTGCTCTACATGGCTCAGCTGAGTAAAAATAATAATTTATTATTTCTATGCCGCCCATCCGGCTTCCAATAGAAGGTTAAAAATACGTTAAAACATCAGTCATTAAAAACTTCTCTAAACAGGGCTGCCTTCAGATGTCTTCTAAATGTCAGATAGTTATTTATTTCCTTGACATCTGATGGGAGGTTGTTCCACAGGGCGGGCGCCACCACCGAGAAGGCCCTCTGTCTGCTTCCTTACTTCTTGCAGTGAGGGACCCGCCAGAAGGCCCTCGGCGCTGGAGCTCAGTGTCCGGGTTGGACAATGGGGGTGGAGATGCTCCTTCAGGTACAGTGGTGCCCCGCAAGACGAATGCCTCGCAAGACGGAAAACTCGCTAATTTCCTATGGGCTTGCTTCGCAAGACGACAATGTCTTGCAAGTTCCTGCTGGTTTTTTTCCCTTTCCCCCCCTTTTTCTAAGCCGCTAAGCCGCTTATCAGCTGATCCGATCAGCAGATAAGCCGCTAAAAGCCGCTAATAGCGCTAATCCGCTAATCCTTCAATGGGCTTGCTTCGCAAGACGAAAAAACCGCTAGACGAAGAGAATCACAGAACAGATTCTTTTCGTCTTTCGAGGCACCACTGTATACAGGACCAAGGCCATTTAGGGCTTTAAAGGTCAGCACCAACACTTTGAATTGTGGTTGGAAACGTATTGGGAGCCAATGCAGATCTCTCAGGACCGGTGTTTTATGGTCTCAGCGACCACTCCCAGTCACCAGTCTAGCTAGTTGCAGCTTCCGAGTCACCTTCAAAGGTAGCCCCACATAGAGTGCACTGCAGTAGTCCAAGCGGGAGATAACTGAGGAGAGCAGACACCCTCTGGTGTGCTTGCACACTTGCGTATGTGAACATGCCACCACTGGGGTGACCACATCTGGGATGCAATGGGGTGATGAGGCCCCTCGACCTAAAATGGTCAGCCAATCTTATGGAGATTATAACAATGAGGTAGAATTCAATAAATGAGGATTTATCTGCACTAGGAGAGGTACTTCAGTTTCTACTTCAATGTGGCGGTGGATTTTTCATTCATACCCACTACACAGTGACTGCAGAAACACTGGTTTTCTCATTCCCTGATCAGATAATTTTTTAAGATCCAGCTTTTAAGGGAGCCCCTTCCCAGAATGCATTTCTACCAAACTGTGTCCGTCTCCAAGAATTTCACAGCTGCCTTGATGAGCTGATCTTTGCTTCGCTGCGACGGGTTGTCCAAAGCTGTGTTGCACAAGGTTGTCTGAAAGGCAAGAAAGAAGCTACAGAAATCGAGAGCTAGACTAGCAGAGTGACACAGCTGAAGCAATGAACCAGCCAATTCCCCATTTAAGTCTCCCCACAAGCTCTGAAGTTGTAAAACAGCTTGTATCAATATGGTCATACTCCCTGTACAAAAGTCCTTGCAACAGCTGCTTACTCCAACCTGGTGCCTTTCTGTTTTGGACCACAATTCCCATTAGCTCCAGGCAGCACAACAAGTTTGGTAGAGGCTGATGAAAGCTATACAGCGGTACCTTGGTTTACACACTTAATCTGTTCCAGAAGTCCGTTCTTAAACCGAAACCATTCTTAAACCAAGGCATGCTTTCCCTAATGAGGCCTCCCACTGCCAGTGCCCTTCGACTGTTCCGATTCTATTGATAGACCAAGGTAAATTTCGCAAATCGAGACATTACTTCTGGTTTTGCGGAGTTCGTAAACCGAATAGTTCATAAACAGGGCTGTTCTTAAACCGAGGTACCACTGTAGTTCAAAATATCTGGAGAGTACCAGGTTGCAAAAGGTGAAACGCAGAAAAATAGCACAATGTAGAGCTAGCTGGGCCACCTATCCCGACCTGCCACTTTGTAGGGTCTTAAAAAACACAAAGCACAACATGCAGACATAGTTGAGTGGAGTACTCAAAACTGTATCTCCCACCTGCAATCTGATTTATACAGTTCAGTCAAACATTAGCCTACATTAGCTACCAGGTGCACATCCTGCTCTGCCTAACAACTCAAAGAGAACAGATTGGCTGCAATCTCAACCCTCCATTTGTTTGTTCACATGCCCCACCCTCTCCTTCACACACCAGGTGCATTGTGTAGAGCTTGATGGTGTCCCGCTGAGAGTCCCATTCGGTCGCCACAGCCAGAGCCAGAGTAGCGCTTGGCACCGTGAAGAGCTTGGCTTGGGGGGTTTTCAGTTTTCGGTGGTCCAAGTTGATTTCAAAGCCACCTGAAGAAGAAAGGTTAAGAAAAACCCACTAAGCCTGCAGCTTTTGAGATTCTGCTGGACACTATCTTCACACTGTCCAGTCACTCTTTGCAGTTTTAAGGACCAGTGGCTTGTGATGGGTTTCATTTATTTGAGAAGTTGAGTTTCACAGTGACGAATTCTGCATCCAATATTAAATTCTTGAATGGTGCCATAATGGAAGTTCCTACTCCAGTGTTTCTCAAACTTGGGTCCCCAGCTGTTGTTGGACTACCACTCCCATCATCCCAGACAACTGGTCATGCTAGCTAGGCATGATGGGAGTTGTAGTCCAACAAGTTGGGGACCCAAGTTTGAGAAACACTGTCCTACTCATACCCTATTGCTAAAAACCAGTAAATAGCTTTCTTAACAATAACTAAACACTTCATTTATTGATTTAATTTCCCCCACCCTTCAATTTCAGCAAACAATACCAAGGTGGTCCAAAACAAACATAAGAAAAACAAAATGTTTCAATAAAACAAGGTCAAACAGTGACAGCAAAATTATATGAATGGTCAGAAAAAATACCAGTGTAAACATGTGTGCTTTCAATTGCAGTGAAAACATCCTGACATTGGAGCCACATATGAAGGTATCAAAGTTTTCTACAGCCACCTCACAAACAGAACTCTCTTCCACCAAAGATTTGCCAAAGCCTGAGTAAAACTTGTCCTGAATGTGTTGCAATATCCCTCTTCTAGGTGCATTAGAATCTTTTGCAACACACAGGAGCCAGCGTGGAAGGCGTGGCTCCACTTGTTCCACTACAAAGCTCACCTTGGCAAAGTCTCTGCCTTTCACCTTAACATAACCTTGAGCTGGGATGGAGAAGAGGTCCAGATGAGCCTGTTCCAAACATCTGCACGACAGACAAACTACAGTACACAGAGGTGCTCACCTTCACCTTGGGAGATGCTGACATTCTGGTAGAACCTTTTCCTTTCTGCAAGAAAAATACATATCTCTATTTAAGAAATAAATAAAATATGTACATATCCAATGTTCACAATCCAGACAAATGTAGATATGTCCAGATCCATTGAAATCAATAAGGCCCAGGGGTAGTAATGCTTCTGAATACCAGCTGCTTGAGAACACAGAAGGAAAGAGTGCTCTTGGGATCAGATCATGCTTGAGGGATGTTGGACTATATGGGCTGTTGGCCTGATCCAGCACATTCTTCTTATGTTCTTTCTTTACATTGTATTGGTTTCTTTCCCCACTCCTGCAATTACTGAATCAATATGAATCTTTCTGTTCAAAGATACACAACAGTCAGTGCTCTGGAATGCTTGACCCTCCCTTCCACCATGGCTATCTATGATGAACTTTACAAAGTTAGGTTTTTATTCTCTTCATCCATTGCTTAACTGCTAGCAATCTAATTTTTAATATGCATTTATATGTGCCAGTATATGTTTTGCAGAGGCAGTGAAGTACCACAGATAAAAGAAAAGAGAGTGCAGGTAGCTCACCAATTTTAAATGTATCTCTTAGAAAACAACCTTTGGGATAAGATACTGTAATAAATGGTCAATGTATTTTACATACAATACATGGTGTAGCTCACTGTCTAAAATGTAAGCGAGTGGAGCCAAGCATCCCAAAGGAGCTGCCACTCTTTCCATTGACTTTCTGCCAACCAACATCATTTTAATGACTTTGTCCAGCCCATTTTCTCAGTGAATTACATCTCCCAGAATGCATTGCCTGCAGATGTTAGATGCCATCAGATTGAAAGAGAGCTCCCTCTAGCTGCAAAAGAAAAAAAGAACTTCTGCATCTGTAACCATTGATAGTAAGCTGCTGTTCCTTGTTTGTAGAAAGCACATGCTGAGTTCTAAAGTCTTCTAAAGACATCATTTGTTATCAAGGAGGGTACATTTAAGCCTTCACAGAACAGAGAAACCAAACTTGTAAGTAGCATGGCTCTGTCTTGATGATCAATACAGCAGGATAATTGTCATCAGTGTGAAGGGAGATCAAAAAACCAGCCAAGTCCTAAGACTTTATCAATTCTTAAGATTCTGTGAAAGGCTTAAAACCAGATCAGATCACACATGCAAGCCACTGCACACTCGGCTTTATCACAACAGATACATCTATCAATGGATATGTGTAGAATGTGTGGTGCCAGAATGAAATCTGCAGGTTCTAAGGCAACATGGTGAATGGTAGCAGTGAAAACAGCAACAGTGAGGGAAGCCTATTATCTTTATGATCTATTTTACGACGAAATTGTGGGCATCCTAAAGGCATTCTGTTTGCTACTGTGAGAAAATGACACCTGAAAACTATAACATACACTTTTTTCAGGGGCTGGGGGTGGAGAAATATTTAAGGCTGGGGTAGCTAAATCCCCATCTGAGGTTCTGTTGCAGCCGCCCCCCCCCCACAAAATTTTCTCCCCCACCAATCTTCAGTAGCAGTGATAAGAAAACGGAATTAAAATAGGCATGGCACATAAAGTAGACTTCTGCACGGGTTAGCAGTTTGTTTGCATGCAGCCTCTTCTGGCCACCCCTACTTCTGGCATACAGGTTCTGAGGGAACTGACCAAGGAGACCATGTAGCCCTTGGCCCAAAAACATTACCTGTTCCTAATTTAAGAAAGACTATAGCTCTGAGGTAGAACACATGCCATAGTTTAGATGCAAAATCTCATTCCATTTTGAATTCCCAGAAACTCCAGGTAAACTAAGAAAGACCCAACTGAAATACTTTATAGTTAGCAGCTGCCAGGCACCATAAATGGCACTGAGCTACATGTAACAATGCGCTGCCTCAATGCTGTGTTTCCTGCATTCCAATCCTAGCCATCAAAAAGTATGAATCCCAACCACAGCAAAGCCAGGATCAGCCTGCAACCTTAATTCTTACCTGCCTGCGGTGTGTATGGCCGTCTCGACTCCACTTGCAATAACACTGGACCACGAACGAAGACAGATGGCCAGAGACGTCCGACCACAAGGGAGCGTCTTGATGGCAGGCGCTGTAAGCCACCCCACCACATTCTGGTATTTGGTAAATTTAATAAATAATAATAATAATTTGGGGCAATGAGGGCAAAGAAAGGGACCAAGTAACCATTAGCGATTCTTCAGAAGTAGCTCCGCCTTTCCTTATGTGTTATGGATACAGATATCATCATAAAAAGCTGACCTAAGTTTATAAACGTATATTTTAAGGACACAGCAAACTAGAGCTAGGCTCTCTAAACATGGGAAGAGGCCTGGAGGGTATTGTGGGGGGTGGGGTTGTTTTTTAAAATGGGGGGGAGATAAAAGGAGGTCTCGGCAGCAGGCTGCGCTAGGGGAAATTTATGTCGTGGGACCCAAGGACAGCCCCTAATGTAGACCCTCTCTTGGCCCCAAAAGAATTATAGTGATATTTCCCTAGGCAGTACAAATGAGAAGCCCCCGAAGCCAACTCAATAGAGCTTATAATAACAATAATTTAAGAAACCCTCTTCCTTTCCACCCTCAAAATCTTCCTTTTTTTTGCTCGCCCGCCCACTTCCCTATTCACCCACGCTCATGGGCGCCGCCATCTTGCTACGTCAGGGGGGAGCGCGGGGGAGGAGCTACCAGACGCGGCCAATCAGCATCACAAACGCGTTTTGTCCCCTGCGCCGCGCCGTCGCGAGCGAGGAGCGACTGAGGGAGTGGAAAGAGAAAAGCCCGGCGGCGTCTTGCCTTCCTTAAAAAAAAAAAAAAACCCCTTTCCCTCCCCCGCCCTCCTACCCCACGTGACGCCGGACACCCAATGGGGTTCGAGCGCCGCCGCACGGCGGGCCAATCATGAGCGGCGGGAGGAAGAGGAGGCGGCGGCGGCGACGCCGCTGAGGGGGAGGAAAGGGCTGTGAGGGGAAAACAGGCCGAGCCGCGTCGGAGGCAGGCCGGCCGGGCGAGCGAGGGGAGGAAGGCGAGGACGGTGCTCGCTGCCCGCGCCGCGCTGGCGCCGGGGGACCCGCCCGAGATGCCGGTGCGGAGCGCCTGCCGCTGCCCTCCGGAGGCCCCGGGAGGAGCCTCGCCCGCCGCCGCCCGCCTCGAGCCGCCGCCGCCCATCAACACGGCGCAGCCCGGCGTCAGCACCAGCCGCCTCTACAGCGGCGCCAAGTTCCGCGGGCAGCAGCGCTCCAAGGGCAACGCCTACGAGGTGGAGGTGGTCGTCCAGGTCAGCCGCGCGGCAGGCAGGCAGCGCCGCCCAAACCCCCCCACGCACCTCTCTCCCTCCCTCCCCCACCCACCCACCCACACACGAGGACTGCGGAACTCCCTGCCTCAGGAGGCAGCAGCGCCGCCCAAACCCCACGCACCTCTCTCCCTCCCTCCCCCCCCCACCCACCCACACACGAGGACTGCGGAACTCCCTGCCTCAGGAGGCAGCAGCGCCGCCCAAACCCCCCCCACCTCTCTCCCTCCCTCCCCCCCCACCCACCCACACACGAGGACTGCGGAACTCCCTGCCTCAGGAGGCAGCAGCGCCGCCCAAACCCCACGCACCTCTCTCCCTCCCTCCCCCACCCACTAGGACTGCGGAACTCCCTGCCTCAGGAGGCAGTAGCAGCCACCAGGCCGCCCACTGTGGTTGTGTGAGGAGAATGCCTAGGGGGCCGAGGCCCCTTCGCCCCCCCCCCACCTAAGAGTTGAGGGAGCCCCCACTAGGACTGCGGAACTCCCTGCCTCAGGAGGCAGTAGCAGCCACCAGGCCGCCCACTGTGGTTGTGTGAGGAGAATGCCTAGGGGGCCGAGGCCCCTTCGCCCCCCCCACCTAAGAGTTGAGGGAGCCCCCACTAGGACTGCGGAACTCCCTGCCTCAGGAGGCAGTAGCAGCCACCAGGCCGCCCACTGTGGTGGTTTGAGGAGAATGCCTAGGGGGCCGAGGCCCCTTCGCCCCCCCCCACCTAAGAGTTGAGGGAGCCCCCACTAGGACTGCGGAACTCCCTGCCTCAGGAGGCAGTAGCAGCCACCAGGCCGCCCACTGTGGTGGTTTGAGGAGAATGCCTAGGGGGCCGAGGCCCCTTCGCCCCCCCCCACCTAAGAGTTGAGGGAGCTAAGCCCCCCGAAATTCATTCAAATGGTGTGTGTGTGATGGGTTATGTGGGGCAAGGCTTACCTGGGAGGGGGACCCCCCCCCCATTTATATTTTTTTCAAGTTGACAGCCCTGCCATAGCAGTATCGCCCCCTGCACCTGCTTCCCTTCTCTGGCTTCGAAAGAGGGTCGGGCAGATTCACCCAGGAGAGGAGCCATCGGTGGCTACTAGCCACCATGGCTATCCGTGGCAGCAAATGCCTGCCAGCTGCAGGAGGGGCTCTTGCGCTGGGGTCCTGCTTGCGATCTCCCCCATAATGGCCATCTGTTTGGCCCACGGGATGCTGAAGACTTGGTGTGCCTCTGGCTCTTCTTCTGTGTGAGGACAGGGCGCTGAGGACTAGCTGCGCTGCAGGCTGTTCTTGGCGTTCTTAGGACTCGGCACCCGGCTTCTTCAAATGGATGGCTTGTGGCAGATGGGAGGAAGGGTTTCTTCATGCAGCAGGAGCCGAAGAGTTTAGCTGGTGAACTCACTGCCACAGGTTGCCTTGACAGCTGACAGCCTGGGTGGCGTTTGAAAGGAGGCTAGGAAGGAGGATAAGGCTTGTAAGTTTTTGGCTCTTTTAAATTTGGAGGTTTAAGTATATATATGTTGGTGGGAAACTGTCATGTGACGACGGGCCAATGGCCGTAATAAATATCAATGCAATGGATAAGGCTTGTCAATGGGCATTGTCCAAAATGTTCTGCCTCTGCTGTTGGAGGCAGTGTGTCTCAGTATGAGCGGCTGGGAATCGCCGATGGGGAGAGCGCTCCGGCATTTAGGCCCTCCTTGCAGGCTTCTTATAGACCTCTGCTTAGCTACTGCGAGTGTAGGATGCTGGGCTGGACGGGCCACTGGCCTGATGCATCCAGGTTTTGAGATTTTTCTCCCTTTTTGTTACTTTGCATGGCTTGCATTTTATCGAGCTCAGCTGCCTCTAAAAGATGTCTTCATGAGCAGCTTTTCTGCTCTCACTGCCTGGAATAGCTTCTTCACAGAGGCAGAAGCAAAGCTGAGTGCTAAATAGAAATACGTTTTCCCCGTGATCTTGGGACTGAGTGCGGTCCTCCGTTGGAACGGAATGTTTGAAGATTCAGGACAGATGAAAGGAAGGACTTGGTCACACAGCGCATAGTTAGACTGGGATCTGCTCCCACAAGATGTAGTGATTGCCACTGACTTGCATGGTTTAGGCAGTGGCTTGGATAAGTTGGTGGAGGTTAAGGCTGTCAGTGGCTATTGCTTATGACTGTGTAATATCTCCGGTATCAGAAGAGATGTGTCATTAAGTTCAGAGTGCTGAGGAACATGACTGGGGAGAGTGTACAGTTGTTCTCATTCTTGTGGGCTTCCCAGAGGCATCTGGTTGGTCACTGTGAGAAACAGGAACCAGGTACAATTCAACTTTGGTCTGATTCAGGAGGGCTGCTCACATGTCACTAGCGCAGCTGTGATGCACCTACTGCCCTCTGCCACATCTGAAAGAATGAAACCTCCCTCTCACCACAGCAGCTCTGCTGGTGTGGTGGTGGTTTATTTTTCAGTTTTATTAAAGCATTTTATTTTTATTCTGCCCATGTAGTACAAATGCACACATCACTCTATTTATAGTATTTATATGCCATTTTTCAGGGCAAAGCCCCTACCCCCAGCAGCTTACAAAAGACGATTACCCACATACATATAATAATAATATAATATAGCTTCATATGCTAGCAAGAACATTGTGCTCCCAAATGACTTGCAGTTCAATCTGCCTATAATGCTTCCAGTTACCTTCCATTCAGGGTGGCTTGCAACATGTTATGATTTTGTTTTTTAAAAATCCCCCAAAGACGGGGTCAACAGTTTTAAAAATCCTAAAGCTTCATAAAATAAAATCCTGTCAGAATAAAAATGTCTTCAGTGGTTGACAAAAACAGGAAAGGAGGGCGGACACACTTTGCAAGATGAATTGCCCCATAATTTGGGTGTAGCCACTGAAGGACCCTTCTTCTGGCCCCACCCAGCTGTACTCTCTCCTGCCCTCGCTGCATGAGATACAGAGCCTCTCCCTCTGATCTTAGGAGGTGGGCTGCCATCCTTCACAGACAGGCTTGCCCAGGAGCAGGTCTCAGTGGGAGTGCTTGCTCCCAAGCATACAGTTGTAGACCAGGTTTTTAAAGAAAGGTGTGTCAGCCCTATGTCTTCCTTCTGGAAATTCTACAGTATTTTGCTGCTACTAGGATGGGTAGAGGGGCAGTCTTCTCCCTCTCACTAAATTGGAGATTAATTAATCTCAGGGAGCTTGAAAAGGTCTTTGTCACTTGGTACTGCAAGAGGTAAACTGGGTGAGGAAGTAGTTGAAAGAGTAATGGGGCTGGAAGTGATGCTAGGGTACCCGTTACACATTTAACTTGGAATATCTAAAGCACCGCCCAATAAATGCATTCTTCAAGGATGCCACTCTAGTAGTCCTCCATGGCTTGGAGTTTTAATGGTTAATTTTATCTCTGTTCTGTTCTCTCTCTTTTTGGTAACCTGGAGATCGTGGTGTTAAGCAATATATAAATTGTTGAAATAAAATAAATAAGCTCTCCATTTCTCTAGTGACAAGATGTGTGAATGGCCCTTACCCATTCTCACTTTAGGCTATACTCACTGGCATGCAGCCCTGACCACCCACCCACATACTGCCACATGTCACCTTTGGGGTCCAGTGAAGTCAGTAGAACTTAACTTCTGAGTAGACATGTATAAGACTACATACATTGTGAGCTACAAATCTTTTGCCTTGCGTCTGGTTCTTGCTATATGCTCACTAGGTGGTGGTAAGGGAGAGCTGGTTCTCTCTGAGCCTGCAGCTAAGTGGCAGGGCACATGTTCTGTGTGTAAAGGCACCCAGATTCAATACCCAGCATCTCTAGGTAGGGCTGTGAAAACCCCCTGTCTGAAATCCTGGAGAGCCACACCCAATCAGTGCAGATATTGCTGAGCTCAGTGGACGCGGACCAGTGATCTGACTTCCATATGTTCCATGCCATGAGGAATTAAATCTTTCTTTCTAGTGGATAGGCCATTGCACAGTACAGACAGCCCCCCCATTTACACACATTCGATATGTGTGTGACCTGTGTATATGTTCATTGCACCAAACCCAAAGTGACCCAGACACGTTGTAAAGATGTCACTGAAACGTCACTAAAAGGGCAGGGCATTTGCATACTTTTTCAGGGGGTTCCAGTTACTGTATACGTGATTTCACTGACGCACGCAGAGCCTTGGAACATAGCCCCCGCGTAAATGGGGGGCTGCCTGTAATAAAGCTGTGTTCTGCATGGAAGAGACCTCAGATTCAATCCCGGGAACTTCTTTATAGGGAAAGATCCCTGTTTGAAATCCTGGAGAATCGAAGCCAGTATATATATATATATATAACCCATTGTTAATTAATGGTCTGACTCTGCATTAGACAGCTTCCAGTGTTGTCACTTGCAAAAATGGGGATGATCCTGACCTATAATTTCTGGTTGTTGTAATAATTAATTCACACTAATCACTTTGAATGCTCAAAAGTGGTGTGTAAATGAGTATTTATGAGAGTGGCTTTTGTTTTATTTCTCACCTTCCCAAATAATAAGATCAGGCCAGTAGCCCACCTAGTCCGGCATCCTGTTCTCACAGTGACGAACCAAATCTCCATGGGAAGCCTGAAAGCAGGAGCTGAGTGTAACACCCCTGTCCCTGCCTGTGATTCCTAACAGCTGGTATTCAGAGAAATGCTGCCTTCAACAGTGGAGGCGAAACCCAGCCATTGTGTCTAGTACCACTGATAGTCTTACGCTTCATTAATTTGTCTAATCCTCTTTTAAAACCATCCACAATGTGGCCCTCACAGCCTTTGTGTGAGTGAATTTCATAGTTTACTATGTGGAAAAATTACATCCTTTTGTCTGTCCTGAATCTCTCAACATTCCAACATTCGGCTTTCTTGGATATTCCCGGGTGTTAGTATTACCTCTATCTAATTTCTCAATGCCATGCATAATTTTATACACTTCTGTCATGTCTCTTTTTAATCACCTTTTCTCAAAACTAAAGATCTCCTAGTGTTGGAACCATTCCTCAGAAGGGGGTCACTCCATCCCCTTGATCATTTTGGTTGTCCATTTCTGAACCTTTTCCAGTTCTACAATATCCTTCTTGAGGTGAGATGACCAGAACTGTACACAGTATTCCAAGTATGGCTGCATCATCATATATTTGCATAGTGGCACTGGCATTATATGTCAAATGAAGGGATTTTTGCCCCAATTTGCTTTTTTTACAGGGAATTGCTTTTACTGTTTTAGTGTCCATTCACTCAGATTGGAAATATCTTATTGGAGTTATCTGCAATTCCTTCTTGTTTTAACCACCACGGACAATTTGGTATCATCTGCAAACTCACTTCTATTTCTAGATTTTTTCCTGAACAAATTAAAAATTATGGGTCCCAATAGCAATCCTTGAGGGACTCCACGTTATATATACCCCATTAGGAGATCTATCCATTTATTCCTACTCTCTGATTCCTATTTCTTAACCAGTTACTCATCCTCAAGAAGACCTCTTCTCTTCTAATTCAGTGCCTGCCAAGCTTACTCGAGTGTCTTTCGTGAAGTACTTTGTCAAAAGCTTTTTGAAAGTTTGCAGTGTCAACTGGATCATCTGTGTGCTTGTTGACACTCTTAAAGAACTCTAAAAGGTTAGTGAGACATGACTTAACCTTTGTAGAAGACACACTTGCTCATCTTGACTCAGAGGCACCTAGTGTTATCTTATAAACACTTACATAGGAATGTGCTCCTCAAATTCTTTCCTCTTCTTTTGCATCCCTTATTATCTGCTTGTATTTATTTCGCTAAAGTTTGTATTCCTTTCTAATCTCTTCATTTGAACAAAACTTCCATGTTCTAAAGAACACATTCCTGCCTCTACTAGCTTTTTTAGCATTGCTCGTTAAACATGCAAGCATTCTCTTGGCCCTGGGTGATACATTTCTTGATCTGTGGTATAGATGAGCTTCTAATATTGTGGTCTTAAACAACTCCCAAACATTTGGGGTAATTTGACCCTCTTGACTTTCCCATTCAATTTCTTTTTTACCAATCTGCTCATTTTGGGGAACTTTCCTCTTTTGAAGTTGAATGATCAAGGGGACAGTAGCATGTTGCCAGGACAAAATTACTCTTAGGGCCTGGTATCACCACCCACAATGATTCTGTGGAAGAATCTACTTTGGCCTTTCTGAATTCCTGTCACATATCCACAACTCCACACAGTTTGTGTTTCTGTACAAGCCCCCAGGCTCAAACTGGGGGTGGTCAAACTCTGCTTGTGAGTTTCCTAGAGTTCTCTGGCTTGCCACTGTTAAACATGGAATGCTAGGCCTAGTGATCCTTTGGTCTGATCTAGGAGATTCAGTTCTTCTGTTCTTGGATTACACATGTGCCGTTCTCTTCCTCCAAAGGGTTTGAAGTATGACTGTATGTGTCTCATGGGCAGTGTTTAGATCCAGACAAACAATACTATTGTTTCAGCTAGAGAGCTGTGGTAGTGTGACTTCAGACTGCTCTCAGGGGGTTGGGGTGGGGGGCTAAGCACAGACAAACAATGTCACAGTCTTTAAGGTCAGGCGCCGCTAATAGCACCCACTGGTCATTGTTTTTCATTGCATCCAGTGCTATATTTGTTGACAGGTCAAATTATGCTTTTATGTTTGGTACTTTCCAGTTCTGTTGCTGCTATGGCTTATTGATTTTTAAAAAAATTATAAACTGCCCTCTCATATAAAATCAAGGTGATGTACAACAACATATACAGGCAAAGTAAAACATAAAATACTGGAAAAACAATACAAAATGATTCATCATCTTGAAAACAATTAAGCTGAATAGACCTCTCAGCATAAAAAGGTCTTAAAGAGATGCCCGAAATGTCACAGCAATGATCCTTACTCCTCTATCATGTCCACCCAAACTTTTTTTTCTAAACTAAAAAGCTCCAAATATTGTAATATTTCATCACAGGAGGTGTGTTCCAGCCCCCTGTCCATTTTGAGAGGCAGAGACAAGGAGCAAAAAGCTGAATGGAAGCGTCAAGTTAATAGACACTTTCTAAGGCACTGAGTGGAGAGGACAGTGAAGTGTCTCAAGCTGTTGCCTTGACTCATCCTTTTCCTGAGCCATCTCAGTGAGTCTGTGTGTAGTCAGTGTGGCAGCCTGTAAATCAGTAAAATGAGTCAGTTTCCTAACTCTGCTGCCATTCCCTTGGAAGCCAAAGAACTGTCCTCTACCCCATTCTCCTTTTCCATATTAATGAAAGCCAGGGAGCATGGGGAAGCAGGATAACTGGTTTTAGTGCTGTGGCATCTCAAAATAGGGCTGGAAATTTCCTGGGTACCTAGAAAGCTGATGCTCATATTCAGAACACTTGGCATCCCTGTCCTTGTAGGGATGGTTCCCAAGCAAATGAAAATGAATCCTAACTTGCTGTTGCTTGGAAACAAGTAGTATTGTTCAAAAATTGCCTTTAAAAAGCTGGCTGAGAGACTTCACTGTTCTCTCGTTCTGGAGGGTTCCTTTGAGTGGGGGATCCCAGTGGTTCTGTAGGAGCAGCCAGCAACTTGTATCCTATGACTCAAATTTGAATTGGATACATGCTTGGAATTAGATGTATTCATAGATGTGGGACATGAGAGCTGTGCAGGGGCAGGATACCTCTGAATACCAGCTGATGGAGAGTAACAATGGAGGAGGGATGTTGCCTGCAAGTGCTGTTTGTGGGCTTTCTGGAGATGGCCACTGTGGGAAATAGGGTGCATAGATAAAAGAAACTCCTATTACCTTCCCTCTGTTTTGATTCGTCTTCACATTGAGACACTAGGAAAAGCAAGTGATGCATTAGTACCACTTGAGTTTGTTGGTGTGCTGATTGTTTTTTAACTGGTCACAAAGTCATGGGTGGTTTTCTGCTTTGTCTTCCAGCACGTGGACATGGAAAACTCCTATCTCTGTGGATACTTGAAGATTAAAGGCCTTACGGAGGTATGTACTGAGGCAGAGTATTTTAGGCCAGAACTGATGATCTGTGTGTTTCATTCCTTTACAAAGCCCTCTCCTAACTTCCTTGCAAAGGTAAGGAAACTTGCCTGGGAGGGTTGTATGTGCTCATCATGTTCTTGCTTTGTTCACTTGCAGGAATATCCAACCCTTACAACTTTCTTTGAAGGGGAAATAATTAGTAAAAAGCACCCATTTTTAACGCGGAAGTGGGACGCAGATGAAGACGTGGATCGAAAACATTGGGTGAGTTCCTTGGGCCTAGCTGTGTGCCTGGGCTGTGCCACTTCAGGCTGCAGGTGCAGGCTCATGTAGTTGGCAAATTCCATCTAGGTGCTGGAAAGAAGGGTTCTCATTTAGTCTTCTCCCTTATTTGTTCCCTTTCTACAAGAAGGAATGTGTTTTAAGGGTAGAGGAAGAGTCCCTGGTAGTCTGAGGTGGTATACTTCAAGCACAGGTTTACCAGCTCAGTGAGAACTACACCCATCTGGACAGTGTTGGGCCTTAGTTTAACTGAATTAGGGCTTCAACTGAGGAACTGCTCTTGGTGACTTTGGTTGGTGGTTTGTTATTTTTTGCCTCCGGTCTCTAGGGTAGGAATTGGCAGCAGGTTCTGGACAGCTTCTTACCAGATGTGTCTGCGCCAGCTGAACACAGAAGGAAATTGACAAAGAGCAACTCGTAAAAGAAATGACACATAATTACATAGCTCTTATTTTAGTGTTATTTTTTGTTCTTACTGGCTGCCTTCTTGAGGAAGGCTGTGATGTCCCAGCTGTTTGGCGTGACTGAGGCTGAGTTTGTAGCTGCACGCAGAAGGCTGGGTTTTGTGGGAAAGATTGCAATTCTGCCATGATCAGCAAATAAAGAGGGTGGACAGGGAAGAGGGAACTTTGGCATCCTTCTCTGGAAATTAATTCCTTTAGTGGGTGGCATCCAGGGTCTGGCTGGTAGTGATTAGCTTGGCAGGTATTTGAACTTGTCTGGAGTCATGCAGCACACATCTTTCCTCCGGAATTGTAAGCACTGTGTGTCCCTTTTGCTTCTAGGGGAAGTTCCCAGCCTTTTACCAGTACGCAAAAACATTTAACTCTGATGACTTTGATTATGAGGATCTGAAGAACGATGACTTTGTCTTTATGAGGTGGAAGGTAAGTTCTTCATGTGCATTCACATAGGGTGTGTTGCTAGAGGGCCTGTGTGACAGTCTGTCACTTAGCGCAGGCACACCCCTAGAAGGTGTAGGGTAATCTATCTTATTTGGTCTTGCTGCCTAATTGGGTTGCTGCCGGCAGGATGGAAGGATAACACAAGGTTTCCTTCCTCCTCCACATCCAGCAGGGAGGGCAAACATCTCTGAAATTCCTCAGTATCGTGTGCAGTGACAGCATGCAGTATAGAATTATAGAGTTGGAGAGGGAGAATCATCCAATCCAACCCTTTCAGTACAGGAATCAGCTTGTATTAGACAGTCAGGCTTCCTGCACAGGACCCTACAAGGAAGGAAGAAGCCCCCTGCACCTCCAGTGTAGTCCTTGTTCTCTCTTGGCCCCAAGTCCAGAGCACTGCAGAGAACAAGAGCAGAGCAGCAGCACTCTTATGTCCCCTTTGTTGCAGTCAGGCTGCAGGGTTGTAGTGTCCCGTGAAGAAAATTGGTGGAGTTTGAACCTGAAATTTCCCCAGAATGTTTCCAGACTTTTTTTGTGTAGTAAACAAAGCTACAAAAATACATTGTGCTTTCACTTGCTGTACCAATATCTCAATTTTTTGTTCATAGTTAGAAGTAGATGAACAGAAATATTTGATGAAAAAAAATATAGTAAAGTAATACTTAATGTGTGTTAAATGCCATTTACTTTGAAATTATTTATATGGGAATATTTGTGAATATCTTCATTACTGGCAGTTCAGTTGCATTCACTTCCCTTGCACTGTTTAAATTTCAAAGAGAAGAAAACAAAAGCATGTTTTAATGTATTAACTTTAGTAAACCCAATGTGAGCTGTGCTGTGCAAACACTTAACTAGGGGCTGGTGCCTAATGAAAGCTATAACAGACCAGTGTGTGGGGTGTTCTATTTTTCTGTAGAAAAATGTCCAGTAGACATTTGCTGCAGTGAAAAAACTATCCCAGCTCCCTTCTAGCTTTTCAAAATTTTGTTAACTCTTGTGCAGGAACAGTTCCTGGTCCCTGATCACACCATCAAAGACATCAGCGGTGCTTCCTTTGCTGGGTTCTATTACAT
This sequence comes from Podarcis bocagei, assembly GCF_964188305.1. Taxonomy (NCBI): domain Eukaryota; kingdom Metazoa; phylum Chordata; class Lepidosauria; order Squamata; family Lacertidae; genus Podarcis; species Podarcis bocagei. Next base: position 49,745,211 of record NC_138139.1, on the reverse strand, counting down.
ATGCTTCCAGAAATCTGCAGCATCTATAGAAGGCTATTACTATCACAGGAGTTCAGAATGGTAAGGGGCTGCCTCGGTGGAGCACTGGCTGGAGGACTTTCTTTTATTCTGCAGTGCAAGAGAAAAGGACGCTAAACTTAATAACTTTATTGTGGTAGCTGAAGGCCATGACACAGACAATATAAAATACAATACAAAACCTTTGCTTAAAGAACTGGAATCATGTATTGCAAGTGAGCCTATAAATGAGGAGCCTCCACAACCACATACAGTGCACTTCAATTTAGACCTCTGAATCTTCCTTACAATTTACTGCTATTTTGTCCTATTCCTCCTCCTAAACTTTCTTGCTGCCAGTGCAAAAAGAGTCACTAAGCATTAGACAACAGCCACTGAACCGTCTCCGCCAAGGAGAGACTGCTTTCTTGAACAAATAGGGGAGTTAGAAACATCTCCTAGGTTCTGTGTATAACAGGAAATATAATAAATAATAAAGAATGTCTTCTACTTGTGGTTGCCCACATACAGAGTCTATCTGCGTATGGGGTCTTGTTATAATGCCCATCCAGCACAGCTGAGGGCATTCCTTGGAAACGCAGCTCAGAAAAGGCAGATCTTAGTGAAACAGGCAAGAGGAGAAAAGGGCAACAGATTCTACCGGTGCTGGAAATGAAGAATTGGGAGTGCACTTGGAGAGTGCACCCAATTCTTCCTCTTCAGTGTGGCCCTGTGGGTTTATCTCTCCAGTGGTTTGAGCCAAGTGGGGAGGCCTGGCATGCTTAATTGGGGCTCACCAGCTGAAGGTTGCTCACTGCAACGTTACTGCTTTGCTCAGCTGAACTGGGACTGCTTAAGACATTGTGCCAAGGCAATCTACACGTTGGTCATGTTCAGACAATCCCATATTGGCCTAATAAGCTGAGATAGGAATGAGCCTCTTGCCTGCACTTGGTGCTCCTTCCTTCATGGTGCAAGCAATGAAACCAGGAACCCATGGTTACCATCTTCTGTGCAAGCCAGTATGTTAAAACTAGGCAAGAGTGCTGGGGCTGTTGAGCAGGGGTCTGCAGTGTGGCAACAAGTTCCCGGGTGTTAGTTTGAAAACTGTTGCCCTCATTAAGCAGAATAAGGGGTAGATTATATCATTAAAATCCTCTTTGCTTGTCCCCCCAGGTATCAGTCTCTGAATTTGACTCATGTCCCAGAGTACAGCGCACCCATTTACGAATTCCGGTGACAGCGATACCAAGAGTGGCGCCGAGAGATGGCCAGTGGGGCCAGGGGGAGAGAGAGAGAGAGAGAGAGCATGCTCTGTTAAGACAACTGCGATGTCCCTGTCAGGACAGGAGACTCCAGGCTCTTCTCCTGTCGGGCTACCGGACTGGTGTGAGAGCGTGAATGTGAAGCCTGAGGCTGCCGGAGCCTGACCCTTCCTCCAGCTGCGTGGCAAACTTGATACTTTAATCTGGTTTTAAAGCTACCATTCAAATGCACTTTTCTTATTGCACAGCTAGTCTCTTTACCACTGAAAACTCTTCTGCCCCTTTCGGAGGAGGAAATGGCTGCGCCCAGCTGGATTTCCTTAGAGTAGAGGAAACGTAAGCTGCTGCCGGCTTATGTCTCTCCGCACTTTGCTGTAGCTCGTGGGTTCTACTTAAGAGCAAGTCATCCACAGATGCCCTTTCCTTTCGAGCCTCAGCGTTGCATGAGGCTCCTGTGTGCATCACACCCAACTGCGGCATCCACTACGGGAAGCAGTTGACCAAGAGGAGGAGGGCCTAGCAAATCGCCCGTTCCTGTTGGCTAGCAAGGCTGCATCTCTCAGGAACACTAGCCAGTCACAGAGGCGTAAGCCGTTGTCTTGGATTGCACCAAGGGGGGAATGGCTAACAGGCCATCATAGTGGGAAACGTAATGATGCTTATGCAAAGTCTCAGATTTAAAGGAAAACCTTTAAGGACTTCGTACAAAAAAAGAGAGACAGAGAGCTATTTTTATGGCCATCCCCCCTCAAAAAGACTCAGTGGTATATGCAAATTGTGTCTCATTACATTTTTACCATGGCTGCTTTCCCTGAACCCCCTTCATGGTGAAAGCAGTGAAAAGTCAGTGTTGGTTGATGGTGGTGATCTCTCTGTGCAACAATCCAGCAGTGTTGACACCCGCTCATCCCAGCGTAATCGCTTAGCGGTGGTGTGAATATTCAGCTCCATGCACATGCTCCCGTTTCTCATGCTACAGGAAACATTTGATGTTTGCTATGATTTCTATCAGGGAAAAACCTCCTAACTCTCCATTAAAATAAACTGCTCTCCAAGGACTTGAAAATATTCGGAAACATAAGGCTTGTGTGCCAAATTTTGTGTGGGGCTTGTGTGTCTCTGGTGGACTAATACGTGTGTGTGTGTGAGAGAGAGAGAGAAAGAGAGAGAGTGAGTGAGTCTAAAAGTTGCTGGCCTGCTTAACATGGCACTCATCCGCAGAGGGTTTTCCCAGAATCATCTTGATTATACGTACCATTGGCTGGCCCAGGAGACAGAGGCAACTACCCTGGCACTTGGTAGATCAAGACTGTTGTACAGCTGAGCCTTTTGCAGAAGAATGTCCAGCTCTTTTCAGTTTTTCCTTTATGCCTTTGTAGGCACTTGTAGGATTTACAAGGCAGCTTAAAGCAGGTCTGTGTGCAAGGAAGGTACTGGTACTTTCCCCGGGAGTCTGCCCAAAGTTAAGGCTTACAGTGGCTGCCCCATTTGGGATCTGCTCTTGTCCTGTGACATTGCTGTCATTCATAGTGGCTTGGATTTCAGAAAATAGTAATGGCACTTGGGGCTGAGAGATAATTTCTCTCCTCTCTACATGCAGGGCTCTGTGTGCACTGCAATAATGAGGGAGCACAGGAGAAAGTGCAGATTGTTGTAAGCCATGTGGAAGTCAACTTTCAGTAATTCAAGAGCTAATTTCTACCCCCCCCCCATGGCTTTGATATGTTTGAAAGTGCGGGAAATGCCTAGGGACGGTTTGGAAGACAGAGTTGTACAAGGTTTCAGTGGTTGAGAGGAGGAGGGGATGGATTTAGGGTAGGACTAGTGGGTGAGGTAGTGCTATATGTAGTTCCTTATTTCCTCCTCAGCCGACAAAGGCAGACTATATTGTGCAAAAGAAAAGAAATGGTGTGCATGCTTGCACAGTTGACATCTGCTGTGCAGACTGCAGAACTTTGTCTGTCTTGGTGCAGAATTTAGATTGCCAAGATACAGAGTTCTAATACTTTTAGAGCAGTGTACACATAGCCCTGCCTGTCCTGCATCTTCTGAAACAAGTTATTGAGCATTTTAAAGAGTATTTTTTGCATACAATGTACGGGAGAGAAAGCAAAGCCCCTTAATGGAATAGGGTTGAATCATTTTTTTTCCCCTTAGTTCAGGCTTGCTCTCCCCCCCCCCAACCATGTACAGTGGTGCCCCGCAAGACGAAATTAATTCGTTCCGCAATTTTTGTCGTCTAGCGAATTTTTCGTCTTGCGAAGCACGAAATCCCATAGGAATGCATTGAAAATCAATTAATGCGTTCCTATGGTCAAAAAAAGTCCAAACAAAGCCAAATTTGGTACAACAACAGTTTATTAACTGCTCTTTAAAGTCACACATACTGTAAAGAGCAGTTCAAAAATTGAAGGGAAAATAAATTAACTTTATAAACAAAACATGTCTTTGTTTTTAGTCAAAGAAAAAAAGTCGCCAGACGTTTTCGTCTTGCGAAACAAGCCCATAGGGAAATTCGTCTTGCGAGGCAAATCGCGAACGGAAAAAACTTTCGTCTAGCGAGTTTTTTGTATTGCGAGGCATTCGTCTTGCGGGGCACCACTGTACTGTACATTGCACTGTACATTTGCTAACTGAAGCCTTAACAGGAGTGTGTGGGAGTGCTCACATTAACCACGCAGGACACCCTTTCATGGAGACAAACACGGCAAAGAGGCCAATTTCTCCCTTCCCTCCCCTGCAAATCAGAGCAGTCTTAAGAAGCTGCCTGCTATTTTCAGGGGGACGGGAGAGATATGAAGAGCTTGAGGAAATGTGGCAAGTGGGCTTTGGCTGGCACTGATCCTGTAGACTGAGGTTGGAAATGTATTCCAATGGATCTGAATGGCAGTGGGGGTTTTCCTCTTCACTTTCAAAGGAGACGGATCTGAAGTGCTTTGCATGGCCACAGGACGTAATATGACATCCAGATACGTCTGTTAGCCTGACACAGAAGAATGCAAGCTTGGATGCTGATAGGGAAGTGGATGGGGGAGAGTATGGCTGGGTTTGTGAACCTCTTGACTGCTTTTCCACCATACCCCCTCGCACCAGTTTTGATCCACGAGTTGACTGTCTATGCACAGTAATGGAGGTTCTTTGAGTGTTTGGGGGCAAATATCCCAGGCTGTACAAACAGCTGCCCTTTCCTTAGGCTTCTCTCTCATCTTATGCCTAAGAAGATTCGCATTTGGGAGACTAGGAATTAACTGTGCCTTTGCTTTGCTTTAAGATAAGGGGGGGCACAACGTGCTTGGGAAAAGCAGTCCTTTCCTCAGCCTATTTCGGGAGGAAATTAGAGTCTCCAGAGGTAACTCCAGGCCAATTGAAACCACCTTGTGTGTTAACGCAGGAAGGCAAGGCATCTCCAGCATAGCCCATGAAGGGGTTAAGGTGAAGGAGAGAGTATCCTGACAGCAAAGCACCATGGTCCTCATTTCACTTTTGCAAAGCTTTGCATGCAAGAAGTACAGTGCAAGGCCAATACTAGCATTTTAATTCTGTCCCCTGTATTGTGATGCACAATCCACTGCAAGTGGCCAGGATCCAGCACATGCAATTGCCAGTTCCACATTCCCAGGAGGGCTTTGGGACTATAGATCTATATTACTATAGATCTATAGGACAGTAGCGCTCTGTGCTGCATAGCAAAGTGGTCTTAAGTTGAAGGGAGTTGTCGAAAGCAGTTTAGGCTAATAGCACAAAACGGGAGAGGGAGGGCTTGGAGTCCAAAATCCATAAAGGGGTGTGTGTGAAGCACAGGTTCTCATCAGCTGGCGGAGAGCTTGATTTTAATTGCAAGCTTATTACCTTTTAAATGCTAAAATACTTATTCAGAGATGGACAGAAAGATTACCTGCTGTAATTCACCCTTCCGAAACAGGATTTCAAAATCATTTCAGAATAATAATGTACTGTAGTCCATGTTGTGTCAACAGTTTCTGCATTTGTGTTATGCAAACTTGGCATTTCATAGAAAACAGCCTTTAATTTGATACTTGGAAAGGGCTGCATTCGTTCTGAGGTCTACTCTTAATTTGGCAAATGCTTCTGTACAAGACCACCTACAAGTCCTTGCATTTTAAAAAGTGATGGGGAGAGGCTGCAGCACAACTCCCTTCATGCTTTATTACTGGCTTTGCTGGCTGGGGTTGATGGGAGTTTGAAGCCAGTAAAATCTGGAAGGCCACAGGTACCACGGGCAGCTTAAAAGGACATGGGAAGGAACAAGCATTTTAGAAATTGCTTTATTATTTAGCACATAACACCCTGCCCCCCACCCCCCCGGTTGGCTTGACTTGCATTCTCCACACACACAAACAAGCAACACACCTTTCCCTTATAAACTGTCAGACGCTAAAAGAAATGAGAGTATGAAGCATGGTTGCATTGTGCTTGTAGAGAAGACTAACAGGCTGGGGCTTGTCCCAGGCAGCGTGGCTTCCGAGGGTGGAATCTTCCAAGTCTTATTGAAAAGGTTTTATAAAGCTATCTTGTAAATCAGAGTATTAAAGAGTATTTATAGACAAATTGCAGAAAAGGGAGTTTTTCCAGAGTTATCAGTGTCCAAATTAAAAACATGAATTTAACAAGGATGTGTTGTGTGATGTTTCTCACTGTCCTCTCTTTGCTGCTGCAAGGGAACAATGGCAGGGCAGGGGTGTGGGAATTGTGTGCTTTTTTAAGAAAGGCAAAAACTGACCAAGGAAAGCTAGAACCTGTATCTGCAGTTCTTGCGTAATTCTAATTCTGTAGGCAGGGAAGTATGTTGGACACTGAAGCCTGTGATCATTTGCTCCTTAACTGCACCCTGCTCTTCCCCTGCCCATCTGTTGCATAGGTCTGTATCATAACTAAATTAGGTCACAGATCAACATGGGGCTCTCAGCAGAGTTTTGCCTTTTGACCTACAGACACCTGCCAGGCCCTATCATGCCCTATATTGATGAGGCTTTGAAACTTAATAATTATGTTGCTAGCCTTAACTGATGTACAGTTGCTCTGGCCACAAACAAGCCCTTTGGTGATTGCTTCATTCTCACCAGTTTCCTAGCTTCCCGTAAAGGACTCCCATCAGTGTTTATGGCCAACATGCCAAACTAGGGTGGGGTGGTGGGTTTCTTTGGAGGGGTGGAGGCGTAAAGGTCTTACAGGTGCTTCCTGGGTTAGAAAGGGATAAATAAATCCTATATAACTGTTACCTATGCTGCAGGTGAAGAGAGGTGAGTCTGAGAGGGTGGGATGGGGTGGTTGTCTTACAACAGCCCAGGCCTTCCCAAGTGTCCCTATTTTCCAGGGATGTCCGTAATTTAGAGAAGCCATCCTGGTTTCTTATTTGATCCTGGAATGCCCCACTTTTCTGTACGATGTCTCTATTTTCATTGGATAAATGTTAGAGGGTATGGAGTTATCTAACCCCCGAGTTGTCTGAAGGCAATCCTGTACAGTATAGGGAAGGTTTTTTATGTTTAATGATGGTTTTTATATATGTTGGAAGCCGCCCAGAGTGGCTGGGACAAACAGATGTGTAGTAAATAGTAAAATTATCATTATGGAATGGGACGTCCCTATTTTCATTCGAGAAAAGTTGGAGGGTATGACAGCCCCAGTCGGTGTTTCCTCTTTTTTTGCTGGGGTGCGGGGCAGGGAGCTGATAATTGTACCACAGAATTGTAGAGTTGGAAGGCACCACGAGGGTCAACTAGTCCAACCCACTGCAATGCAGGAATCTCTTGCCCAGCATGAGCCTCCAAACCAGGACCTTGCGATTAAGAGTCTGAACCTCTACCGCAGCTTTTTTTTTAAAAAAACTAAGTTTTTGACACTCCCTCTTAGCAAAGACTTGTTTCCCGAAGGTTTGGGAAAGTGTTCCATGAAGTCTCTCTCTCACACACTATATAGAAGGATCTGGCAACTTCTGTTTCAGTGTATCTGAAGAAGTGTGCATGCACACGAAAGCTCATACCAAGAACTAACTTAGTTGGTCTTTAAGGTGCTACTGGAAGAATTTTTTTTATTTTTTCTCTCTCTTTGGTGAGTGGGGAGACAGGATCCTTCACCCACCCGGCCCTTTCGCCTAGCCCAGGGTGAGGGACAGGGCCAACAGCAGCCCTGAGACGCAGAGCAAGACCAATAGAGGGAGAGGCAGCCAACAACAGCCCTGCAAGGTAGTCCAGTCTTGGGCTCCGCAGCTCCTTCCACGCAGATACGGCGCCCTTCTCAGTTGCAAACCAGGGCTCAGCAAACTTTTTCAGCAGGGGGCCGGTCCACTGTTCTTCAGACCTTGTGGGGGGCCGGACTATAGTTCGGGAAAAAATAATGAATGAGTTCCTATGCCCCACAAATAACCCCTCAAGGGATGCATTTTAAATAAAAAACACACATTCTACTCATGTAAAAACACCAGGCAGGCCCCACAAATAACCCAGAGATGCATTTTAAATAAAAGGACACTTTCTACTCGAGTAAAAACACGCTGACTCCAGGACCGTCCGCGGGCCGGATTGAGAAGGCGATTGGGCCGGATCCGGCCCCCGGGCCTTACTTTGCCTACCCATGGTGTAAAACTAACTATCGCCCTCTCTCTTCGACGCGCGGAACGGGAAAGCCGCCGGCTTCGGTTGGTGCAGGGGGCAAGAAGGCGCGTCGCACCGCTCCGGGATCACTTCCTGTGGGAGGGGCGGCTGACTGCAACCCCTTCCGGGTCAGCGCTCCCTGTCTTCTCTCCCTGGCCAGCTGCGCTTCCCGTCCCGGAGTGCCACGATGGGGATCCTGGAGAAGATCGCGGAGATCGAGAAGGAGATCGCCCGGACCCAGAAGAACAAAGGTTTGGCTCCTCCTTAGGACGCGCCGGCTGAATGGAAGAGGCTACCCCTTGACTGGGGCCTTTGAAGCGCCTGCTCGGCAGGCAGAAGTTCAGCAGGTGCAGCTTTTCTCGGTTGAAAAGCTTCGCCTGCTGAGTTTTTGCCCCGAGAGGGTTAAAAACAATAATAGGAGGTCTAAGGCCCTGGGATGGGCAATGGCAGAGGGTTGAGGCTGTTTTTGCGGGGTTGGCAGGGTGTGGATTTATTTTATTTATTAGATTTATTAAGGGAGGGAATGAACTGCAGGGTTGGGGGCGGGTGGCTTTCCAAATGGGCTCCTACAGCACCTGCATGCAAAGTTTGTGTACCAAGTGTGTCGCATTAGTTTGCGCCGCACTGCCTTTTCGTTAACGCTATTTTGCTTAAGCACTTTCTGTGTGTGTCCCCCCCCCCTTTGGTATAAATACATTTGGGGAGGGTAAACAAGTGCGGTTGCGAGGTAGCTAGGGGCCTTTAAAAAGCGGGGGAATAAGACGGTGCATGGAGATTCATAACACTGAAATTTTTTGTTGCTGATTTCAGGTCTCTTCACAACATAAAAACACAGAATAAGAACACAAAATGCATAATAAAAGTCAACAAACCAGAAACTATCAGAGAGTAACAGTTAAAAGCCGGAAGCTCTTCGTTTTTAAAGTTCATACCTAGTGTGCGGTGAAATCGGGCTCTTTATCCCTTTCCCCAGCCCAGCTGAGTAATTGACAGAAATACAACCAGAGGTGCTTTTCACCTTTAGAAAGGGGGAAACGGTAGCTCTGGTTGGCCAGGTTGGAGAGCTAGGCAAGAGGAACAGAGAGGGAGCCATTGGGAGAGTAAGTAAAAGGTAAAGGTACCCCTGCCCGTACGAGGCAGTCGTGTCTGACTCTGGGGTTGCGCGCCCATCTCGCTTAAGAGGCCGGGGGCCAGCGCTGTCCGGAGACACTTCCGGGTCACGTGGCTAGCGTGACGAAACTGCTCTGGCGAGCCAGCACCAGCGCAGCACACGGAAACTCCGTTTACCTTCCCGCTGTAAAGCGGTACCTATTTATCTACTTGCACTTAAGAGTGCTTTCGAACTGCTAGGTGGGCAGGAGCTGGGACCAAGCAACGGGAGCTCACCCCGCCACGGGGATTCGAACCGCCGACCATACGATCGGCAAGTCCTAGGCGCTGAGGTTTTACCCACAACGCCACCCACGTCCCTACATTGGGAGAGTACAGGCGCACTAACTCATCACTCACTGATTTTGTTTCCTAGTCATGTATCTCTGTGTTACTTTTTCTATTTCCACTCTAGCCACCGAGTACCATCTTGGCTTGCTGAAGGCAAAGCTTGCAAAGTACAGAGCTCAGCTTTTGGAGCCTTCCAAATCGGCGGCGGGCAAAGGCGAAGGCTTTGATGTGATGAAATCTGGAGATGCCCGGGTGGCGCTGATTGGTTTCCCCTCTGTGGGTAAGGTCAGTGACACTTGGAGAATTCCTATTCCTGTGTCTGTTACTTGGTGTGCTTCCTTTTAAAGCAGGTGTGAGGAACCTGTGGCCCTCAAGATGTTGCTGGGCTGCACATCCCATCAACCTCAGCCAGCATCGCCAGGATTCAGAATCGATGGGTGTCTGTAGTCTGGAAAGCCACAGGCTCCCCACCCTTGCTTTAAATGAAGTCTCACCCTCAAGTTTATAATTCAGGGGTCGGGATGTTGGGAGTCATTCTGCACAGAAACAGTAAAGATGTTTGTACGTTTAAGAACAGATTTTGTGAGCTCTGGGCTGAATGGTTGCAGCTGGCCATGACTACGAAAGGAGAAAAGCTGCAGTTTGAACTTTGCCTGCAGGAAAAACACCCACAAGCTTTGCTGTTTGTTGTTTTGAAATAAAACTTTTATTTAATTTGGTTTTACACCTGTCTCATGGAGTCACAGTCTCTGTCATCTGCCACCAGTGGAAAATCCCCCTCTAGCACGGGAATCTTTATCCAGGGGCCAAATCTGTCCCTGCAGACCTCTCTGTCTAGCATTTGGGACTCTCCCCATCAGTGTTAGAAACTCAGATATATAAGCTAGGCACCAAACGGCTCCTCAAACCAGGGTTATAGTCACCAAAACCAAATGTTTAGTTGCCATTTTGGGGCAAGACGGCTCTAAAGTCTTACTTTTCAAAGGATGGATGGATTGTGATTGATTTTCAGTCAAACATCTGACTGGATTAAGAGCTTTGAGAACTTAAAGAAGAAAAGTCACTTGATCCAGGGTCAGTCCACGCCTATTCTGACCTCTGTTTCTTTATGGTGACATTCATAACGTAAGAATATTGTCCACAACTGTGAGCAGGGCAGTGGGGTGGGGTAAATGAAGACAAGCTACAACAATTAGCTATAATGTTGTTCACTACTCCTGCTCAGGCTGCACGGTGAAAGTATTTGGGTTTCTGAAATTCATTCTGATTACGCAAATCAGTGTTATATTTTAACACAGGCGTAGGCAAACTTGGGCCCTCCAGATGTTTTGAGACTACAATTCCCATCATCCCTGACCACTGGTCCTGTTAGCTAGGGATGATGGGAATTGTAGTCCCAAAACATCTGGAGGGCCCGAGTTTGCCTATGCCTGATATAACAGATAGAATGCTACAGGATAGGATATTAGTGTGTGAAAACAGTCCAGATCCAATGATCCCCAGGCATGCACCTCCAGGTGGTGGAGTTGTCAGGCACCATCCTGGTACCCAGGCATCTTCACTTGGTTGCAAGTGGTCAAAAGCCAGGTGCAAAATGCGCCTGGCCATTTTCGAACACTGGTCACTGCCTCGCAGACTATCCTTCCTTGGAGGGTCATGGAGAGGATTAAATGGGAGAGCCTAGTACACCGCCTTGAGTTCTTTAGAGGAAAACCTGGCAAACAAGCAAACAAACAATAAAATAAAATATGTTTTTACATGGAAAGTTCACATCAGCACGGCTGCTGATTTGTCACAAGTGGGTTTCCTCTGCCACTGCTAACACACTCATCTTCCCTTTCAGTCCACCTTTCTGAGTTTGATGACTTCCACGGCGAGTGAGGCGGCTTCCTATGAATTCACCACATTAACTTGTATTCCTGGAGTCATAGAGGTTAGCGCAGTTCCATTGGGTTGCCATCTGCTGGGGCGGGAATGAAACAGCACTGCGGTTTTATGTGAATGCAAGTGTTGGGGGCTGTTGAATTCTGTTTCTTTTAGAATGGGAGGCTCCATGTATTTCAGAAGCAGTCCATGTTTGCCTTCTGGGGTTTGCCAGATGTTAAAACTAGGAAGCTAATGCCTTAACGTAGATCCCCTGAAAAAGTGTGTGTTTGTAACAATAATAATAATAATAATAATAATAATAATAATAATAATAATAATAGTTTATTATTTATACCCCGCCCATCTGGCTGAGTTTCCGCAGCCACTCTGGGGTTAAAAACAATACAGCATTAAATATTAAAAACTTCCCTAAACAGGGCTGCCTTCAGATGTCTTTTAAAAATAAGATAGCTGCTTATTTCCTTGACATCTGATGGGAGGGCATTCCACAGGGCAGGCGCCACTACCGAGAAGGCCCTCTGTCTGGTTCCCTGTAACTTGGCTTCTCGCAGCGAGGGAACCGCCAGAAGGCCCTCGGCACTGGACCTCAGCGTCCGGGCTGAACGATGGAGGTGGAGACGCTCCTTCAGGTATACTGGGCCGAGGCCGTTTAGGGCTTTAAAGGTCAGCACCAACACTTTGAACTGTGCTCAGAAATGTACTGGGAGCCAATGCAGATCTCTCAGGACTGGTGTTATGTGGTCCCGGCGGCCAGCCCCAGTCACCAGTCTAGCTGCTGCATTCTCTGAACATGCATGAGAATGCTAAAAAGGTGAAGTGACCTGTAAGCTTAGGATATCAAAACCTGGGGGGGGGGGTGTAAGGGCTGGAGGTGCTCTGTATCATTATAACCACCCCCTCCCTCCATGTGCTGCTTCACGGTCTTCTCTTTCGTCTTTTGCCAGTACAAAGGAGCCAACATCCAGCTTCTCGATCTGCCTGGGATCATCGAAGGAGCTGCTCAAGGTAGGTGGGGAATGTCGCCTGTGTCTCATTCTGCCCAAAGCAGCATTGACGTTCCCAGGGCAGTAGCACTTTTGCACAGTGACAAGGGACCTTTTCTTCAGCTTGATGGAGCACATTCGCTCCTGGACAGCCTTCCAGAGGCTGTTCTCTCGTGGTGTGTGGGGACCAGAGGCGAAAGTGAGCAAAGCAACACATCCTCGTTCTATTTGTACGGCACCTTTCTGCAGTTAAGCCATGCCCAAGGTGGCTTAACAGCATCAAAATATGTACATAGTTTATTATGACAGTTACAAAATTGTAGAAGAATATAAATATCCCCGAACTCTAAGCTAATGGAAGCATCTTAGTAAGTCTTCAGAAATTAATAATAATAATAATAATAATAATAATAATAATAATAATAATAATAATAATAATAATAATATTTATACCCCGCCCTTCCCAGTTCAGAAAACTGGGCTCAGGGCGATTAACAACAAATTTAAAACAATTGATGAAACAAAAAACAGCATAAAATACAGTTTAAAACATGAATAACAATAAATTCAGAATTCAAAAATCAATTTAGGGGGGAAATCCATCCAATAAACATTAATGATCACCAGGGCTAGCTGGCTAAATTAGTCCTATTTGGGCCAGTGAGAAGGCCAGAGGAGAATTAGCTGTGGGATCCCTGAGCGGGTAATCTTCATAAAAAGGGGAGGAGAAGGGAAGAAAGGGGAATAAAAGATCAGGCTAAGTTCAAATTGAAAGCCAGGCGGAATAGCTCTGTCTTACAGGCCCAACACAAATAATAATGAGGCCTAACAATAAAAATTGAGAGTTCCCATGGACTGCAAGAAGATCAAACGTATCCATTCTTAAGGAAATCAGCCCTGAGTGCTCACTGGAAGGACAGATCGTGAAGCTGAGGCTCCAAGACTTTGGCCACCTCATGAGAAGAGAAGACTCCCTGGAATAGACCCTAATGTTGGGGAAGATTGAGGGCACAAGGAGAAGGGGACGACAGAGGACGAGATGGTTGGACAGTGCTCTCAAAGCTACCAGCATGAGATTGACCAAACTGCGGGAGGCAGTGGAAGACAGGAGTGCCTGGCATGCTCTGGTCCATGGGGTCACGAAGAGTCGGACACGACTAAACAACTAAACAACAACAAACAATAAAAATTGAAACAGCAGCAACAACACCCCCCCCCCGGTGAATCACATCCTCTTGCGTATAGAAGGGGTGGGTTGGGACTAGAACGGGAGTTAAAATCCCTTTTTGATCTTGCAGTGCTGCCAGCCCCACCTGCTTTTGACCCTGGCTCTGTGCAGCATCCTCCTTTCGTATTAAGAAGTGTTCCTCCCACCTTGATTGCCAGTCAGGTTAATCGTGCTGCTGGCCCTGCCTCCTCCCTCCCTCTCCTTGGACAGGGTGGAAAGTCTCGTGGTCCTTGGGGGATGCTCCTGTGAGAAGGATGCAGCCAAGCAGCGGGCTGCTGAATTGCAGGCATTTTCAGCATGGGAAGGGGGGGGGGATAGTTGTCTAATGAGAACTGGCCTGGGGAGGGTGAGGAGAAGACGCTACCCAAGCACCGCCATCTGTTTGGAGGAGTGGGGAGCAGCACTAATGGAGCTGTATTTTTTAAAATAAGCCGTTTTGGGAAGGCTTCTGCATCAAAAGACAGGGTGGAAAGCAATTCCGTGTTTGCATGATGCAAAAAAGCAGAGATTCTGCTATTGCTTCTGCTACACAGCTTCTTGCTCTCCTGCTGTCACGGCAAGTAACTCCCATTTTCTCCTTTCCTTTGCAGGAAAAGGCCGAGGGCGCCAAGTGATTGCTGTAGCCCGGACTTCTGACGTCGTTATCATGATGCTGGACGCTACAAAGGGGGAAGTGCAGAGGTTAGTGCCTAGAGGGCAAAGCACCCACACGTGGGTTGAATTATGTGCAGATCTGCCTGAGGATTTGGCGCTTTCCTGGACTGGAAGGGATAGGGTCGTGGCTCAGTGGTTGAGTCTCTGCTTTTCATGCAAAAGGTCCTAGGTCAGTGGTTGGCAACGTGCGCCCCATGGGCCAGATGCGGCCCACAAAGACCATTTTACCAGCCCACGAGCAACCCCTGAACAGAGCCGCCTGGTTGGCGAGTCCCCCGCATGCTGCACTAAACCGGTGCAGCGCAGCGCGGGGACTTGTCAAGCAGCGCTGGAAATTGCATCTGCGCACGCGCAGATACTGGAAATCACGTCTGCGCATGTCCAGACACCAAAAAACGCTTCTGCGCAGGCACGATTTCCCGTGTCTGGGCATGCGCAGAAACAATTTCTGGTGCCGCAGACGCAATTTCCGGCATTGCGCTGTGCCACTCCGGCCCACCGACGATCTCCGTGGGAGTGATCTGGCCTATGGCTGGTAAACCTTTGCCGACCCCTGTCCTGGGTGCAACCCCTGGCATTTTTGGGTAGGGCTGTATTTGTCTCTTCCTGAAACCCTGGGAGAGGGTTTTGGCTCTCATTTTACTGGGTTTATTTGGGTAATGGCTTGGCGGCTCTTTATGACCACATCCTCCCTCCCTCCTGCAGAGCTCTGTTAGAAAAGGAACTGGAATCAGTAGGAATCCGGCTGAATAAAGCCAAGCCCAACATCTACTTCAAGGTGAGACACCGCAGGTGGGCAAATCATAGGACCGACAGCTCCTCCCGTACAAAACACATAAATACAGCAATCGCCAGCTTTGTGGCCTCCAGGTATTGCTGAGGTCCCCAAACCCATCAGCTGCATCCAGGTTGCCTGTGGTCAGAGATGACGGAGCTGTGGTCCAAGAACATTTGGGCACCGAGTTGACGTTATTTGTGTCTCAATAAATAAACCTCACACATGGGAGACAGGACAGATGGTAGGGAAGGCTAGCCTCCCACTCTTCTCCACCTTCCTTCCACCCCACCGGAAATGCTTCTTGGCTGTGTGTAGGAAGTATCCAGCTTTGTGAGATCACCCCCGGCTTCTCAAAATTGGCTCCACTTGAAATGTGGGTCACTTAAAATGTGGTGGTGAAGGGGGCTGGGGAAACCGTTTGCAGGAGAGCCGCAAAAGTTCTTGCTTAAAAAAAAGATGCTTTGGCTTATTTAAGTGTATTGCTGCTTATGTGAGCAGCTGGGTCAAATTCTGCCCATGTGCTTTTCATTGTTTCTCTGCACGGAGAAAGGACTAGAATAGGGTTGCTGGGGAACCTCAGGTCCAGCGGCCAAATGTGGCCTTCCAGGACTCTTTATGTGGGCCTCAGGTTTGTCCCCAGCCCATGCCCCTCACCAGTCCTGCTCTGCACCTCCTTGGGTGGTTTTGCCTGGCTAGGATATGTCCTTGAGCTCTGATGATGCTTCTTGCTCAGAGGGGTGCAAGAGAAAAAGCCACTAACATACTTGCATGGCTGGAATATACACTAGTACTGTACAAAGTTAAGAGTTTCACACTTGGCTCTTCTCACTTTTACATCTGGTCCTGCCCGTCACTGGCCCTTAGGCTAAAAAAAGAGGTTCTCCCTTTTAGAAATTAATAGCAAATAAAACAAAAGCTGGACTCAGGCTCCTTCAGGAGGAAGGGCAGGGTAGAAATTGAATAAATCAATACAGTGGTACCTCGGGTTACAGACGCTTCAGGTTACAGACTCTGCTAACCCAGAAATATTACCTCGGGTTAAGAACTTTGCTTCAGGATGAGAACAGAAATCGTGCTCTGGCGGCACGGCGGCGGCAGCAGCAGGAGGCCCCATTAGCTAAAGTGGTGCTTCAGGTTAAGAACAGTTTCAGGTTAAGAACGGACCTCCGGAACAAATTAAGTACTTAACCCGAGGTACCACTGTATCCTGAAGCAGTCCAGGCCTCTTGCAAGCCGCTCTCTGACCATTGCTCTGACCCAGAACAATCGTGTTCCAGTCTAGTGATTCACACATGCCGTCTTAAAGCAGTCTGCCACATCTGCCCTGTTTGGTCACGTAGTGTAAATGTCACCAAACTTTTTAGGCCCATGAGCATATTTGCAAACTGCAGGAACTGTTGAAGTCGCCATAAGGGCTTGCACTTTTGCTGCCCAGCCATTAATCACATCATTATTTTTTATTATTATTATTATTATTATTATTATTATTATTATTATTATTATTATTACTGCTACTACTATTACTACTCTTACTAACACTCCAGGAATGTAGTTTCAAAGTACACGAACATCTGCAAATGTCAAAAGGATTTAGCCCGTGCAAAATTGATGTCAGTGATCACTTTATATCAAAATGAATATATCTTGGGATATACCAAAGGGGCATTCTCAGCAGTTCACCTTTCACGTCTGTCTGCATTCAGCAGTGCCATCCTATGCAAACGTTGCAGCATCCAGTATACTCAAAATATTAACTTTTGCTAAATCAGCCTCATTGAGGGCCATCTTGACAAAGCCTCTTTTCTGTCTTCCAGCCCAAAAAGGGAGGAGGCATCTCCTTCAATTCAATGGTGACACTGACTCAGTGCTCCGAGAAGCTGGTACAGCTCATCCTCCATGAGTACAGTATCCTTTTTCACTTAGATTCTTGGTAGCTACATTTCTCAGCAGAGCAATTCAGGGCACCAGCTGTAAAGGTGCCTTGCAGTGTCATTGGTAACGCCCTGCGCAGTTGAGGGTGGGTGGTTTGGACCCAGGCGACCTGAAAGATCCTATCGCCCTGCCTGGGTGCTCAGATCCTCGGGTGAGCACCTTCTCTTGGTCCCATCAACATCAGAAGAACTGTTGGTTGTGACGCAAGAGACAGAGCCTTTTCTGTGGCTTCTCCCAAGTTACAGAATTCCCTCCCAAGAAAGCTTCACCTGGCTCCTTCCTTGTTATCTTTCCGCTGGCAGGCTAAGACCTTTCTGCCCAGACAGGCATTTGGAAACTGAGATGCAGATGATGCTGATATCTAGGCTGCTGTCAGAGCAAATTGTGCTGTAATTGCTGGTTCTAAATGTGTTTTGATGTATTTGAATTTGTTGTTGTTTAGTCGTTTAGTCATGTCCAACTCTTCGTGACCCCATGGACCAGAGCATACCAGGCATTCCTGTCTTCCACTGCCTCCCGCAGTTTGGTCAAACTCATGCTGGTAGCTTCGAGAACACTGTCCAGCCATCTCGTCCTCTGTCATCCCCTTCTCCTTGTGCCCTCCATCTTTCCCAACATCAGGGTCTTTTCCAGGGAGTCTTCTCTTCTCATGGGGTGGCCAAAGTATTGGAGCCTCAGCTTCAGGATCTGTCCTTCCAGTGAGCACTCAGGGCTGATTTCCTTCAGAATGGATAGGTTTGATCTTCTTGCAGTCCATGGGACTCTCAAGAGTCTCCTCCAGCACCATAATTCAAAAGCATCAATTCTTCGGCAATCAGCCTTCTTTATGGTCCAGCTCTCACTTCCATACATCACTACTGGGAAAACCAGTATTTGAATTAGTTTGTTTTTATTCTTCATTTTATAATTTTGCAATGTTGTAAGCCGCCTTGAATCCCAACTTGGGAGAAAGACGGGCTAGAAATATATTTAGTCATCGTCACAATGTCCTGGTCCTGAGACATCGCTGGGCTCAGGAGCGAAGCAGTAGGCTCAGACCGAGAATGAGGGCGACCCTGGAAAGGCACTGCCAATCAGTGTTGACAATACTGGACTCTATCAGGCGTATTTTCTCCTCGCAGCAACCCTTCGGGGTAGGTTTGGCTGCAAGATGGTGACTGGCCTAAGATTACCTGGCCAGCTTTGTTGCCAAATGGGGATTTGTCCTTGAGTTTCACCAACCCAAGCTGGATGCTCGTAACAGCACAACACACCGGCTCTCTTAACAAACACAAAAGTGTTTAACCTTGACTCTGCTCACCTAAGAAATATTTAATGCGGAGGTTCTGTTCAGGGAAGACTGCACACCTGACGAGTTCATTGACGTGATTGTTGGCAACCGGGTCTACATGCCCTGCCTTTATGTGAGTACCTTGTAAGAAGTTTCATACTTTTAACAGAATGGGATGGGGGGAAGTATTTAACAATAAGCAAGGGTTTCTTTTAAGGGAACAAGTTTCTGAGGAACACAAGTGGCGGTGGGGGAGAGTGATTGCCTTCCTGCCCTGCTTGTGAGCTTCCCATGGGCATCTGTTTTACCGCTGTGGGGACAGAATGCTGGACTAGATAGACCTTTGGTCTGACTCTCCAGGCTTTTCTTAAGTTCTCAAACACCCCTGTGGAATGCCCTCCCATCAGATGTCAAAGAAATAAACAACTATCTGACGTTTAGAAGACATCTGACGGCAGCCCTGTTTAGGGAAGTTTTTAATGACTGATGTTTTAATGTATTTTAATATGTTTTTAATCTTTTTTTGGAAGCCGCCCAGAGTGGCTAGTGAAACCCAGTCAGGTGGGCGGGGTATGAATAAAAAATTATTATTATTATTATTTATTCTACCTATAAGAGCTCTCATCTAGGTATTCTGAGTGAATTATGCATTGATTTGAATAAGCTTAATATCCAGATCTTCGGCATCCTAAGACAGAATCCCGTATCCAGAAAGCATCCATTCCTCATGCAGTTAGGCCTGTTTGTTTATGGTATTTGTACTCCAACCTTTAGCCAGACAAGGTCTCAGAGGGTCACACAAAGATCAGTATTAAGATGCTCCCTGCTCTCCAGCCCACAATCAAAGCAAACTTGATGCACAAGGCAAAAAAGGGATAGGAGGAAGGCAAAAAAGGGATTGAGGAGGAAGCAAGCACAATATGCCTGCAGTCTGTACTGGGTGCAATCTGCAGTTCCATGCAATTGTCAGTTAACCTGACAATAAAGTTCATTCAAAAAATTGAACCAATCCAAGTTCATAGCCCCTATGGTCGTGGAGACATTGTGCGGACAGAGGCTTCTCTCTCTGAAAAGGGTGGCCAAAAAAGAAAGACACCCTTCTTGGGGGAAAGGGCTGCAAAGCTTTAGAAGAACCAGCCAGTTTTCCAAAACAAATAAGCAAACCACCAGTTGCCTTCCCTGCCTTTTTGGATACTGGATTGTAGACGGATCTCTTACTGTTATAAACTTTTGTTGGGGAAATAAAATCATCGGAAAGCTACAAAGGCTAGCTGCTGCATATAGTTTCTTATGAAGCCTGTTACTTTTTAATGTAGCACCATCAGGCATGTCCCTGCCCCAAGAGGCTTACACTCCAAATTTGGCTCCCGAACTTGGTGCCCTCCAGCTGTTTCGAACTACAACTCTCGTTAGCACCAGCCCTCAATTTAGTTGAACAGAGAAGGGGGAAACTGACTCCTTGCACCATTAATATTCCTTTCTCCACCACCACCTTTTGGATTAGGTTTATAACAAAGTCGATCAGATCTCCATGGAGGAGGTAGATCGCCTGGCTCGGAAACCCCACAGCGTTGTGATCAGGTGAGGTGAACCTCCCCAGCGCAGTGTCTTGTGGCCAGCATGCGGTTGGCTTAAACTCCAGAGCATGTGGTACGAAGAGCCCTTTGGAAGAAAAGTCATCTTTGGCTTCTGTTCTCCCTGTATACCTTTTGTAATTTGTAATTAGATTTATTCTCGCTAGAAGCTGAAGCCTATGGGCAAGTGCATCTCAAATTATGTGATGGGATGAAGCAGTGTGTACCCCCCCCCCAACCTGGCCCAATGTGCCAGGAACCACTACCGTACTTGGTCCCTGTAGCATCCCACCAACATCTTGCAGACAGACACAACTTTGAGCAGCACCACTCTAGACAATGTGCACATTTTTTAAAAATCTCAGCACAAATAAGACAACTATTTGAGGGTAGCCAAACAGGCTGAATATCTTCTCCCACCCCAGTCCAAGAAAATGATCCCCATTTGATTAACAGAGAAATGGAAACCAAAATAGAAAAAAGATGTTTAAAATGATGTAAAAGGTTTTAAAGTCCCGGGAGAGAGGAGGAAGGTATTTCCCTGGTTTTGAAATGACATTAAGGTGCCAGGTGAGCCTCTTTGAGGAGGAGAGTCCACTGCCCAAGCCTTTTCTGTGTCCTTATCGCCCTGCCACCCACTTTGTGTGTGTCCGCCTCTCTCTAGCTGCGGCATGAAATTGAACTTGGACTACCTGCTGGAGATGCTGTGGGAATACCTGGCCCTTACCTGCATCTACACCAAGAAAAGAGGCCGTGAGTAGCACAAGCAGGCCAGCAGGATTGGATGGAACTAGATCTGAAAATGAATACGGGCTTCAGGGGAGGAGGGAGGATCTGAAATTCTCAGGCCTTAGTGACCTTGCTATTTTTTCTCTTTTCTCGGTCCCGGACAGAGAGACCAGACTTTTCAGATGCCATCATCGTACGGAAAGGGGCATCTGTGGAGCATGTGGTAAGCATTGAATTTTTGAGCTGCAGAAGCACCCGCCCCCATCTGTTTTCTCCACACACTCTGCACTGCCAGCTCTTCCCAGGCTGAAACCATCCAGCCAGAGATTCAGTCTTCTTCTTTGAAAACACACTAGGGCAGGGGAGGCTAACCTGTGGCCCCCTGGATCAGCCCCCTGCCCATTGACTGTACTGCCTGGGGCTTCATGGGAGATTGAGTCCAGGAAGATTGCACTGCCTTAGCTACCCTCTGCCTTTTGGCTACAGCTCTGCTTCAGGAGCAGTTGTTGCCTTAATTGCTTCAATGTCCTGAGCTAGGAAATAGGGTAGCCATTGTCCGGTGGTGCCTTCTGTTTGGGGACTGTGGGGAAGAGACCCATTTTGGGGGGAAGGGAGAAGCTGTTCTGCGGACAGCCGTGAGCGTGAAGTTGCCACTTTGGAATTGGGTATGTAACGCCAGGCTCATTTTTAAGAGCAGCTCCGCTTCAGAACCTCTGCAACACGACTTTGGAAAGGGATAAGGGGTGTCATCTGCAAGGAGTACAGTAAGTAAAACTTAGGGAGCTGAGATTGCAAGGCCTCACCTGGTACATCTGAACCCTTTTCTCCCTTCAGTGCCATCGAATTCACCGGACGTTAGCAAGCCAGTTCAAGTATGCATTGGTTTGGGTAAGTGTGCTATGACAAGAAAGTGGGGTGGAGCAGAGGCCTTGGGTGTCTTCGCCAAGTATTAGTGATATAGGCAGGAAACATGGGGGAAGCTTTTAGTGGCTTTTTTAAAAGGAAGTTTCACAAATGCACTAAAAGGGATGGGTGAGCTATTAACAGCAGCTCTGTAGAACCTCCATGTACAGAGTAAGAATATCTCACGGCCAGCGAGGACTGTTTCTTTTATGCTTCACTAGTGGGATTCCCACAGGTATTGCCTAATAATAATAATAATTTATTTGTACTCCACTAATAACTACCTAGCAGTTCGAAAGCACAAAAGTGCAAGTAGATAAATAGGTACCGCTCCGACGGGAAGGTAAATGGCATTTCCGTGTGCTGCTCTGGTTTGCCAGAAGCGGCTTAGTCATGCTGGCCACATGACCCGGAAGCTGTACGCTGGCTCCCTCAGCCAGTAAAGCGAGATGAGCGCCACAACCCCAGAGTCGGCCACGGCTGTACCTAACGGTCAGGGGTCCTTTTACCTTTACCTAAGCTGACTGGGTTGCCCCAGCCACTCTGGGTGGCTTCCAGCATATACGCAAACGCAATAAAACATTAAACATTAAAAAACCTCCCTATATAGGGCTTCCTTCAGATGTCATAGTGCCCTCCAGGTGGTGTTGGACTTCAACTCCCATCAGCCCCTGTCAGCATAGCCAGCTATGATGGGAGTTGTGGTCCAGCAGCATCTAGAAGGCTCCCGCGGGCTACCTAACTAGTAGCTGGGTCTTGTTGGCTCTGTAGTCTCCTCCAGCTGGGGTATTCTTGGGGCTGACCTCACAACAGGTAAAGAACTGAGGTGGGGATGAATGCATGGAAAGATAGGGTGGCAGCCTCAAGGGGCAAGCTGAGGTGTCCATCACAGCATCCCATAGCTCCCAGGGGGACACCTTCAGCTGCAGACCCCTGCACACCCCCCAGCTCAATTTCATGTGCTCTGATTTCAACAAGGGGTGGGGGAACAGGGAAGAGGTGGCGAAAAGTCAAAAGGAAAACAGGGGTGGTCTTCCGCACCTTCTCCTCTCAACAGAGAAAAGAAGGCTCACCCCTGCTGCGGCTGCTGAATCCATTAGGCCAGGGATAGAGAACCCGTAGCCCTCCAGTTATTGCTGGACTCAAGCTCCCATCACCCCTGACCCTTGCCCATGCTGGCAGGGGCTGATGGGAGCTGGAGTCCCACAGCATCAGGAAGGCCATAGGTTTGCTTTCCCTGCCCGTCCCGGGGACGGGAGTGCTCAGGAGGGACCCTTTTCTTGGAGACCTTGGCAATCCATTGGCAAGTGGCATTGGGCAGTGGTAGGGGCAGCTCCCTCTCTTCTTGCCAGAGAGACCCCCAAACCAGGGCTGGTGAAACTCTGTTGTTTTTTGGCTTTCAAGGGAACCAGCACCAAGTACAGCCCCCAACGAGTAGGACTCAGCCACTTGATGGAACATGAAGACGTCATCCAGGTTGTCAAGAAATAATCCTCGTCGCTGGTCCCTCGCCCTGCTCTGCTCTGCAGTATTTTCAACGCGACTCGGCAGAAAACTGTCTAAAAGCCAAAAAGAAGAAGAAAATCTTCTGTCTGTAATGGGAGGTTTTTCCTTCAGCTCCTCATAAGCTTCCATGAAGCTTCCACGGAGGATAAGAGACTACTGTGGAACGTCTTGCAGGTTAGGGACACGGAGAAGAGAGGTTCTTGTCTTACACACAGACATGCTTAAGGGGCACCTTTCAATAGCATGGTCTTGGGTGCCTTTAAGATGCTCGGAGCGGGTTTGGTTGTGACTTGACAGCTGCCCAGAAAAGTGGCCTTGGCTCCATGAGCTGAAAAACACAGGAAAAGAACCATCCATCCTCCTGTTCTTCCTCCCTTCCTCCCGTGTGTGTTGGTTCACAAGCAGAACAAACAGCTCTGTTCAAAAATCAGCACTTCCACTTGGACAAAAACGATTCCGGGCAATGCAAGGATTTGTTTACAGGTGGATCACTTCGTCACGTTCACAGAGTGCCCCATGGAAGTTCATTTCCACCCGTTTTCTGGCTAAGAGGGGTGGTGTTGATAACTTCCACTGGGGTTAACGGAAACAAAGCCAACTTCTCCCTCTCCCTTATCACCCCGTTTGGCAAGACAGCAACCAAGAAACAGCACACCTGCTGCTCCTGCAGCTCTGCTCAAGAAATTTACTCCAGACCCATCAGAAGCCATTTGTCCTTCAATTGAAATAAAGAATGGTTCTTGTTTCTCTTTGGAACTCCCATAATGTCAAAGTTGTGAAGTATCATTTTCTAACTGCTGTGAAATATTTCCAGTGGTTCTTTTTATGCTCTTGTTCCTGAGGCTGCAGCTTTTCTTTTCCTCCACTGTAGGACTGGTCCCGCCCGCTTTTAACAGCTTATTTTGAACTTCTATTTGGCTTTTCTTCTTAACAGTACGTTTTTACAATTTGGAAATCAGCCAGGGCTTAGGTGGTGTTCTGGCTGCTCCCATTCAGCCCAGGGTTCTCTTATGCTTGGCTGGACACACATGGCAGGGAGAAAAACTGTTGCATTAAGGGAGAGAGATTATATTTCAAAACTTCCATGGCCTATATTTGTAGAATGTATTTGTAGGATATTGTAGAGTCAGAAGAGGTTCAGAAAAAGGCAACTAAAATGATCAAAGGGATGGAGAAACTCCCCTCTTAGGAGACGTTGTGGCGTTTGGGACTTTTTGGATGAGAGAAGAGTTGAGTAGGTGGTGACATGGTAGAGGTATGGTATAGGCATAGAGATTTATTTAACAACAACAGTGTATACCAAAGAGGCCACAGATAATTAATGGCCAAAGGCCTGGCAAAAAGGAAATGTTTGTGGCTGGTGCTGAAAGCTATGTAATGAGGGCAAGAGGTGAGCCTCCCTGGGGGGAGCATTCCACAAGCAAGGGGCCATCACCAAAAAGGTCTGGTCTCATGTTTCCACCTTCTAGGTTTCCCGTGTAGGGGGCATACCAAGAAGGGCCTCAGGTGACGATTGCAGAGTTTGGGTAGGATCATACGGGAAGAAGTTTCTACCAGTTGGGTTCCCTCCAGATAAACTCCCATCCAGCCAACACCAGGTTGACAAGGCTTCTGTAGTTGCAAGATTCTGACGCCAAGCAGGCGCCTAGACTAGACCTCAAAAAAAAAAGCTTGCATCTGTCTTCTTACAGCCAGCCTTTTCAGTGGTAAGTGGGAATTTGTTCAGACTGTGAAGTCTTAACACACCCAGGTTTATTTTTCTTTATTTTCATTACATTTCATATCACGAGTTTCCTCCGGAAAGCTCCAGCTGGTGTGCGTGACTTTCTCCGTTCTATCCTCTTAACAACCTTTCAAGGTAGGCTAACCTGAGAGCTAGTGACCGGCTGGCTCAGCGAGCTTTGATATCTCGCTTGATTTTCATGAAGAAAGATGCTACGCCTTCTCTTGCAGAAGTCTGAGAAGACTTCTGTGTTCACGCACACTACTTCCCGAGTTGCTGATAGCTTGCAAATAATCCCCGGCCCCCAGTAGAAGAGAGCTGTTTCTTCCCCTCCCAAGCACAGGTGAGAAGAATAGGAGTCATCAAATATGCATGGGCCCACTGTAGCCGGCAAGAGCCTCGCAGCAAACATGGCGCTGTAGGCTCAGGAGAGGCATCACCTCGCCGTCAGCAGGCGCCAGCTGGAAGCTCAGCTTCCCCCAGGTTTGGGGGGACAGCGAGGGCGTCCCTGCTGCAAAGGATGTCACCAGGGTGCAGCTGCAGTACGAGTGGAGCTGCTGCTGTTCCGGCTCAGGTGAGCGACTCGAGGGGGTTATTAAATTGTGTCATCCAATCCATTTTTCACAGCAATGGGTCACTTTGCTAATGGAGGTGGGGCTCCGTCTTCTCGTTCACTCCCAGCTTTTCTGATGCTCCAGGGCTTATGTTTAATTTTTGTTCCATTTCTAATGTTCTAGCTAGCTAGCCGCTCCTCCGAGAAGCTCAAAGCGGTTTGCAAGTCCTTCCAATTTGCCCTTGCTCTGTTTTAGCTCTGCACCAACTCTGTGAGGGAGATTGAGGGAGCAGGGGTCTGGGTGAGGATTTGGAGCTGAGGCTGGGTGCAATGTACCGTTTACTCCAGTTTCAATGAAGCTCCCGCAGCTCGTGTTTGTAGCAGGGTGCACGTGACTTCAGCCACAATCCGTAAGTTCCCTGTACTTGCTTCGGAAATACTCCTGGGCGATGCATTTTTCCTCAAACCATTTAGTTTTAAAATGTAAGCCACAGCATAGGTATTCCTCACCCCCTTTGACCTCTGCAACAACCTTGCTTGGTAGCTTAGGATGAGAGGATGTGACCAGCCCGAGATCGGCCGTGAATGACGATTTGAACCTGGGTCTCTGGGGTCAAAGTCCATAACTTTAATTGCTACACCACACTGGCTTGTAGCAAAAGCATATCTGTTTCTCCAGAGTTTTCTGCAGAGATCTGTAGATGCCCTGAGCCCAGGCAGTTCCCAAAATAGCTTGACATGGCAGCTGTTCTTACAGCTCAGGTGTCACCGTAACAAGTAGAAGATGCTGCTGAATTGTGTGCTGCTTTTCAGTGTGATCTACACAGGGTTCTGGGATCCATACATCTTCCTTAGTAGGATATCTCCTAAGTGCAACTAGCTCATCACAAAAGTGTTGAATGGTTTCTTTAAATGTAAAGGTTCATCATTGTTCCACTCCATGTGTATGTCTTTAAGGGGCCAGAGCAAGATAACGAGACCCAGCTTTACAGCTGTGAAACATAGCAGGTGCTGCTGAGTTGTATTTGATTAAGGTGTGTCAGCATTTGGGTAGAGTATATAAGGAGCAGCACCTAGCTCTCCCATTACCCTGGGGGATGGGTTGGTGGTTGGGTCATGTTTGTTTGTTAATATATTTAGTGTAAATGGAGTTTTTGTTTTTCTTATTAAAACCTTCTTTAAGTTATTTTTGAGTCCTTTCTTTTTAATGCATGATCTCCCCAGCAAGCTCTCTGCAGCGTTACTATACTGCAAAAAGCCAACATCTTTGGTTATGGGCCCAGCTGCTGAGTGGATGACTGCATATTTTTGGACTCTGAGAAAGGTTTGAAAACTCCTTCTCCTGTTAGCGTAGTTTTTGTGGGTCTGGAAGATATCCAGAATGGTTGACCGGGTTCCTGAAGCTGAGAAGGCTCTGGTCTTCCCACAGCTAACAGATGAGAACTATAGTTTATGGTCTTTTCGGGTGGAGGCGCTTTTGACCTCTAGAGAAGTATGGACCTATGTAACTGATGACCCTCCTGACCCTGTGACTAATGCTTGGTCGAAAGGAGATGCAAAAGCCAGGGCGATAATTAATTTGGCAGTCAGCGACCAGCAAGTAGCCTATATAAGAAATAAGAAAACTGCCAAAGAAATGTGGGACAGTCTTGCAGCAGTGCATGTTAGAAAAGAGTCAGCGTCTGCATTGACGTTTTTCAAGCAGTTGTACCAGACGAAGTTGCAGCCTGGTGGTGATTTGGCAGCACACTTGAGACGTCTGGAGGCAATACGCGGCGAGTTAATTCAAAGGGACATGGAGATACCTGATATTCAGTATGTTTTTATCATCCTTTGTTCCCTTAATGAGGACTTTGATGGTATAGCTAGCCAGATATCTGCTGTTCCACCAGCACAATTAACTGTGGAAGGGGTAACGGCAAGATTAATGGGCGAGTTGGATAGAAGGGAGGCTTGTGCCATAAGCACTCCTGTTTCCAGAAAGACTGAGGAATGCCATATGCAAACCTGTGGTGACACAACTGCATTTAAAGCTGCAAAGTGTTGTTGGTTCTGCAATAAGCAAGGACATTTTGCAAGGGACTGCAGATCCAAAAGAAAGCAAAGTACTCCCAAGCCTGTTTCTGTTCGTCGATCACGGTCGTCAGCCCAGCAGCCGGCATCGTATAGTAGAGACAGAAACGAGCCGCGAGCTTTTCACGCTTGGACTAAAGATCGTAAAAGAATTAAAGATGCCAAGTGGAAGTCTTTTGTTATCGACTCAGGAGCATCGCAGCACGTTTGCAATGATCGAAGCTTGTTTATTTCTTTCGAAGAGGAAATTGGTAATGTACATTTAGCCAATTCACAAGTCCTGCAGTCGCTTGGCAGGGGTACCGTTAAACTTGACTCTTTAAACATTACAATAGCGAACTGCATTTACTGCCCGTCAGTGGATAATTTATTATCAGTAAGGTGCTTTGCCCGTCAAGGCATAACTGTGCGTTTCTTAAAGTCTATGTGTGAGTTTTTCGAGGGGAACAAACGTCTATTGTATGCCCGGGAATCTGATGGTTTATATAGACTGTATTTTCGCACCTACTCCCAATCGCCTATAAATTGCAGAGTAGCACAGTCAAGCCAGGGGTTGAGGAATGTAAGGCCACATTCTGGGTGTATCCACGTGGCGCACAGAATTCTGGGACACCTGAATTTTGCTGATATAATTAAGACACAGAATATTGTCAATGGCCTCAACTTAAAACCATGTAAATTCTTTATGCAGTGTCTATCCTGTTGCAAGAATAAGATTAAGGTTGCACGCAAGGGTAGGTGCTCAGATAGGAAAGTAACTGAGCCATTTGAGCGTGTACATTGTGATTTAGTTGGGCCACTCCCACCATCATTAGGAGGTTCTAAGTACTGGCTCACTCTGATAGACCAGTATAGTAGATATTGTTGGACTTATGCAATAGCTGAGAAGTCCCAAGCATTTGAGAAGTACAAGGTTTTTTGCAACTGGGTAAAAACACACTTTAACAAACCAATTAAGAACCTGTTTTCTGACCGGGGTGGGGAATGTTTCTGAAGATTTTGAGAAATTCCTGGAAGCGCAGGGGACTACTCATGAGTTATCTTGCCCCCGAAGTCCTTGGCAAAATGGGCTTGTTGAAGTTGTGCAGCGTGACCTGCAGGCAGGGGTTAAAACTTATCTGCACGATGCTAATCTGCCCAAAGACTTTTGGGCTGAAGCGCTCCATGCCTTTTGTTATGTTAGAAATCGCAGTTATCATTCTGGTTTAGATGTCACCCCCTATGAGAAGCTGTTTTAAAAACGCCCTAATCTGAAATACCTACGTATTTGGGGTTCAGATGTAATTATGCATTATCCTGCTAAGCAGAAATTGGGTGAACGTAGTGTTCAGGGAAAATTAATGGGCTACCAGCAGGGGGCGTACAGAATTTACATACCAGCAACTGGCAAATTTCATATTACCAGAAGCATGATACAAACTGTAAATTGGAATGGAGTTGCTGTTTTCCAAGATACTGATGGTATAAATGATACTGAGGAAGAAGAGGAAGCAGCAGCAGGAGAAAATGGTGATTCTGAATTAATGGGGAAAGACAAAAAGCCTGTTGAATCTGATAATTTGTTTGAGGATTTAAAGTCACAGGCACCCGAGGGGAGGTTAGATTCTCTTGAGTTTTCTGACCGTGAGCTTAGCCTACAGGCACCTCTTCAGTCTGACAATGATGATTTACAACCTGAAACTAGTAGTTCACTCAGTCCCATTAAGTCTGAGGAGTCTGACTCTCCTTCCGGACTGAGACGTTCAGATAGAAAGAGGCAGAAGCCACAACGTTTCGCAGATGAACATTTTAATACTGTGTATGCCAATAAGGCGGTTTTTGAACCAAAAAGCTACAATGATGTTCAGAATTTACCTAAGCACCAAGCTGTAAATTGGTATAAAGCTATGAACTCTGAGATAGCTTCTTTAAAAGAGCATAACACTTGGTCTCTTGTACCACAAACCCCAGATATGAGACTTATTGATTCAAAATGGGTTTATAGAGTTAAAATGAATGACAAAAACGAAGTTGTAATGTACAAGGCAAGACTAGTTGCTAGAGGTTTTCAACAAATTCCAGGAGAAGATTATGATTTGTGTTATTCACCAAGTGTAAAATATGAAACAGTTAAGCTTTTGTTAAAAGATGCATCACAATGTGGAAAAGCCAACTACGCAATGTTTCTCTGCTCTTAAGAGAGTGGTAATGTACCTTAAACATACCAAACATTATAGGTTGCAGTTTACAAGAAGCACTTCCAAAGGTTACACATGAAAAACATGTACAAAGTATGCTTTATGTTTTTGTTCCACAATGATGAACCGCAGGGGAAATGTTGAATGGTTTCTTTAAATGTAAAGGTTCATCATTGTTCCACTCCATGTGTATGTCTTTAAGGGGCCAGAGCAAGATAACGAGACCCAGCTTTACAGCTGTGAAACATAGCAGGTGCTGCTGAGTTGTATTTGATTAAGGTGTGTCAGCATTTGGGTAGAGTATATAAGGAGCAGCACCTAGCTCTCCCATTACCCTGGGGGATGGGTTGGTGGTTGGGTCATGTTTGTTTGTTAATATATTTAGTGTTAATGGAGTTTTTGTTTTTCTTATTAAAACCTTCTTTAAGTTATTTTTGAGTCCTTTTTAATGCATGATCTCCCCAGCAAGCTCTCTGCAGCGTCACTATACTGCAGGGAGCAGGGGTCTGGGTGAGGATTTGGAGCTGAGGCTGGGTGCAATGTACCGTTTACTCCAGTTTCAATGAAGCTCCCGCAGCTCGTGTTTGTAGCAGGGTGCACGTGACTTCAGCCACAATCCGTAAGTTCCCTGTACTTGCTTCGGAAATACTCCTGGGCGATGCATTTTTCCTCAAACCATTTAGTTTTAAAATGTAAGCCACAGCATAGGTATTCCTCACCCCCTTTGACCTCTGCAACAACCTTGCTTGGTAGCTTAGGATGAGAGGATGTGACCAGCCCGAGATCGGCCGTGAATGACGATTTGAACCTGGGTCTCTGGGGTCAAAGTCCATAACTTTAATTGCTACACCACACTGGCTTGTAGCAAAAGCATATCTGTTTCTCCAGAGTTTTCTGCAGAGATCTGTAGATGCCCTGAGCCCAGGCAGTTCCCAAAATAGCTTGACATGGCAGCTGTTCTTACAGCTCAGGTGTCACCGTAACAAGTAGAAGATGCTGCTGAATTGTGTGCTGCTTTTCAGTGTGATCTACACAGGGTTCTGGGATCCATACATCTTCCTTAGTAGGATATCTCCTAAGTGCAACTAGCTCATCACAAAAGGGCATTTCCAATCTTACCTCGAAAACTATTGTGACATTGTTTTGCTCAGCAGAGGCTGATATGTGGCCTTCTGGACTCTCACTAGCAATATTTCCATTTTTACTATTTCCTGAAGAATTTCAGAATGGAATCATAGAATTGTAGAGCTGATGTTGAGCCAGAAACTCCTTTCTTGTAACTTGAAGCTACTGGTTCGGGTCCTAACCCCCGAGCGGGAGAAAACAAACTTGATCCCTCTTCCCTATGACAGCCCTTGAGATATTTGAAGGTGGCTTTGCTTATTGTTTTAAAAAGTCCCACTGAGTTCAAAGAGTCCTACTGAATCCTAATGAGTTCAGTGGGGCTTTTATTACCTAGAACAGCTTTTCTGAAATAATACATTCCTGGAGCTGGTTCAAATGGGGGGGGGGGAGAGACACACCACATGGACATACGAGCAAGGAGGGAACTTTAAATTAAAAGATACAACTTGCAAAAAAATCTCAATAGTTCTTGGCCAGTCTGCACTGAACAAAGCGGTACCGGTGTTGCCAAAAAAATATGATAAAAATTAACGGCATAAATTCACCACTAATTGGGCCTCGAGAAAGATGGAAAGAAACAAAGATTTGGCAACAGCTAAAAAGCGAGTGATTAAAAAGATGGCCATTCCAGAGAAAGGGCCAGTCCTGGCACCACACTGGGGTGCTAAATCACCACCTCCTTCCCCAGTTTATGGGGACTGTCGTCTCCAGCCTAGATGTTGTCCGGATGCGAAGTTCCATAATGAACCCAAGCAATTTGGCAACTCAATCTATATTTCTTAACTAGAGCAGGAGTGGGGGTATCTCCCAGGCCCTGGGGGCCAAATGTGGCCCTCTGGGGATCTCTATCTGGTCCTCAGAACTGCCCCCAGCCCCTACCCCTCACTGGCCCAGTTTCACACCCTAAGTGGTCTTTGCCTGGCTGGAATGTGTCCTTGCGCTCACGAGAACGGCCCTTGCTCATCTGGGCAAAGTATGGTCCGTTGTCCCAGTATGTATAGAAACTAAAAAGATAAAAGAGTTCACATTCATTGCCCCCCGCCCCCCACACCTTTGCCTCTGGTTCTGCTCCGGCATGCGGCCCCCAGATGGTTCCCCTGAAGGGAATGTGGCCCTCAAGATGGGAAAAAGGTCCCCCACCCCTGTAACTTGAGGAGTCGGGCAAGTCAGCTTGGGCAGGTTCTGTGGGTGGGGGACATGGCAGGTCGCGGTGGGCTTGTTTGGCCCAAAACATAGTGATTTGTGGGGCAGTAGGGATATTGAAAGGACGAGCAGTTGTCCAAAGGCTCTGCAGGGTGCTTGGTATCTACTTGGGAGCTTCATCCCTGTCACTAGGTGTGGCGGCCATTCCCTAATCGCCTATTCTGAGGAGAAAAAAACCATGGCAATGGGCCTAGTCAGCCTGGCTTGCGTCAGTCGGTATCCATGGTGTGTGCCGAGATCTTCGCTTGCAACTTTTCTCTCTCTCGAATTTCGATATAAAACGAAGAAATAAACAATTTAACACGAGAGCAGCAAAACCCTCTGAAAGGGGCCGAGTAGTGTTTTGGGTACAGCTCAACCGTTCTTCAAGCTACTACGTTTTATCCTGGGAAAACGATATTGTTCTTTTAGTTGGCTGGTTGCAAGACTCTTTGGGTCGCCTTGGGCAAAATTAAAGCTGTTACGATAAATTAGTGTTGCCGTATTTTGAAGAGCGAGAAAGAGAACTCATTTGCCAGCTTCTGCTTTTTTATTTTTTTATTTTTTTATAAAGATATTTGTTAAATTTTCATAAATTATACAATCAAACACCACAATACAAACAAACACAAACAAAAACAAACAAGTATAATTTCAAATCCTTATTTTCTTAAAACTTACTTCACCGACCTCCTCATACCTCCCCTTTCTGCATTCCAATTTCAAATATTTAGTTCAGCAAATCCTCACCCTTAATTTTATCTAATTGTAATCCTTTCTTTTCTTTTAACTTAATCTTTACAGCTGTAATCCACTTACTTTCTATAGCCGCAACATTTTAACACTCATTAATTTTACAATATTTCTTAAGATAAATTTTAAATTTCTTCCAATCTTCTTCTGCTGTCTCTTTCCCCTGATCTCGGATTCTGCCAGTCATTTCCGCCAGTCCCATGTAGTCGATCACCTTCATCTGCCATTCTTCCAGAGTGGGTAGATCTTGTGTCTTCCAATACTTTGCGATGAGTATTCTTGCTGCTGTTGTAGCATACATAAAAAATGTTCTATCTTTCTTTGACACCAATTGACCGACCATGCCCAGGAGAAAGGCCTCTGGTTTCTTAGGGAAGGTACATTTAAGTACCTTTTTCATTTCATTATATATCATTTCCCAGAAGGCCTTAATCTTCGGGCAAGTCCACCAATGGTGAAAGAAAGTACCTTCAGTTTCTTTACATTTCCAACATTTATTATCAGGCAAGTGGTAAATTTTTGCAAGCTTGACTGGAGTCATGTACCACCTAAGGCTTCTGCTTTTAACTATGGATCGCTATGACGGCTCTACCCATGAAAAAGAGGGCATGTGGCGATGCTGAAAAAAATAATTTTAAAACTGGTTTAAAAACAACCTATTATAAGGAGAGTCCTAAAACTAGACACCTCAGGTGTCCAAAGCCAGGGCAAAAAAGTGTGCCATCAGTAATTGCCAGAAGCTGTGTAGCAAAGGTGCCAGGCCTCTGTGGGGACTTAAACTGCTTAGGGGCCACCACAGAGAAGGCCCTTTCCTGGGCAACCACAGATGAGCCTCTGAGGTGGAGGAACTGCCAAGAGCCCCCCCCCCCTGTTGACCTCAGCACCTGAGGGGTCTGTGGGGAAGGAGGTTGTATTTTGGGTATTTCAAGCCGGATTTCTGGCCACTCTAACTCGGCGGCAGGCAGGCATCTGTACAAGAAGCGATGCCAAAGAGGACCGAGAGGGATTTCTTCCAACCTTGTCAGGTTGCCTCATTGTCTCCCATTATTTACTGCTTGATTGCTGGCACTGGCTGCGCCTGCCCGGCAGGGATTGAAGGGGAAGCAACAGTTGTCAAGACAGTCTCGGAGAGCAGCCATTGGGTCGGGGGACAGACGGCACTCGATGCCGGTAGGCAGCATCGGACATCTTTAGTCCCCCCACCGCTCCCTGCTCAGTTCAGACAAGGGGACTCAGGATGCTTAATGCAAGCTGCAATTTCTCCACCTGCCGACTCCGGGCTGGCGACTGGGTGGCACCAGCTCTCCAGGAGACGCCATGTTTTTAGGACTTTTGAGGCTTCAACTCCCAGATTTTCGGTTGTGTCCGGATGGCAGGCTTTCTGAAAGGTAAGCCATGCAAGGAGGACGGTCCCTTGCCCCCTGCTCCATATTTCTATTTGTCTCTCTCACACGCACTGCTTTTTTTCTAAAAAATTGTTTAGGGGTACTCTCATTTTGACTCAAGAAAACCACCATTTTATAGTTCAAATCAGGAAAAACAAATACAGCAAATGGACAATAGTACGAAGATTCGCAAAATGTTTTGGGGTATGCGTACCCCCAGAAAAGAAGCACTGTCTGTGTGTAACACTTTTCAGTGAGTGGTAGGCAACTAACTTTTACTCAGACCAAGACCCACTGAAATTAATGAACATGATAGGCCCATTGATTTCAGTAGGTTTACTCTGAGGAAACCTCAGTTGAATACCGCTCAATATATTACAGTAGTACCTCAGGTTAAGAACTTAATTCGTTCCGGAGGTCTGTTCTTAACCTGAAACTGTTCTTAACCTGAAGCACCACTTTAGCTAATGGGGCCTCCCGTTGCTGCCACACGATTTCTGTTCTCATCCTGAAGCAAAGTTCTTAACCCGAGGTAATATTTCTGGGTTAGCGGAGTCTGTAACCTGAAGCGTATGTAACCCGAGGTACCACTGTATAACCAAAAAGTATATAGCGATAGATGGATGAGCACAGGATGCTGCATTTTACTGAGTCAGACCGCAAATCCATCTAGTTGAGTTTTGTTGACAATTGTTGCCTGCAGCAGCAGCTTTCCAGGATTTCAGACAGGATTCGCTCCTGGCCCCTGGACTGTTCTTTGAGTCTGAAAATGCCTCTGTTGGCACCTCTTCACCACTCTGTTTATTGCTACTATATTAGGGGTGCCAACGAGAATAAAATATTGGGGAGCCCAGATAAGCCCCACCCTGCATAATGGGTCACATGATGTGACGCGCCCCCACCCACCCATTTGAATGACAAAGCCTATCAATGGGGGATGGCCCCCTCAAATATTTTATTGGCTCCTATGCTAAGGTTACCAGATTTTTTTCAATG
This sequence comes from Podarcis bocagei, assembly GCF_964188305.1. Taxonomy (NCBI): domain Eukaryota; kingdom Metazoa; phylum Chordata; class Lepidosauria; order Squamata; family Lacertidae; genus Podarcis; species Podarcis bocagei. Next base: position 49,710,484 of record NC_138139.1, on the reverse strand, counting down.
AATCCAGGGACACTTTTCAATTTCTTACTAAATAGATGGATTTTGTCCAGGGACTGATTTGTAAATCCGGGGACTGTCCTCGGGAAACGGGGACGTCTGGTAACCTTCTATGCTCCTGTTTCTTTCTGTATTTAAAATGTTTCTTAACCACCCTTCATCAGAAGATTCCAGGGCACTAGGTACAAAAAGTGTGAATCAAAATAAATTCATGCACCATACAAATTCAGTTGAAAACCAGCAAATAAAGATAAGAATGAGATGAAACTAAGCCGCCCAGAGTGGCTGAGGCAACCCAGTTACATGGGCGGCATACAAATATTACTATTATTATTATTGTTGTTAACCAAGTAAGTTAAAACTGGAAGAGGGGAAAGACAATTGCAAAAATAATAAAATAGTGTATAATCTCATCTGCGGAGCTGGATTTATTAGCTAGCACTGTGCAGAGACTGAGTTGCTTGATCGGGAAATTTGAATCTTCAGTGGACAAGCTACGAAAACAGCTGTTTTTCAGCCGTGATCCTCTCCACACTATGGAATCATAAAATCACAGAACCATAGAATTGTAGAGTTGGAAGGGATCACGAGGGTCATCTAGCCCAACCCGCTGTAAGGCAGGAATCTTTTTGTCCAATGTGGGGCTTGAACTCAGCCCTGAGATCAAGAGTCTCATGTTCTACCAGTTGAGCAATTGATCTCAGCTGCCTCATTTTGGGATAGCCTGTGTTTTATGAAATGTTGTGTTTCATTATTTAAAAGTGTGCTGCTTCTTCACCCATTCTTCACCCTCCTAGAGGTAAAAAATGGACAAGATGAAAAAAATACATCTGGGTAGCAGAGTACATCTATGCGTTCTTAGGAAACGCATTTCACAGACACTAGATGTCACTCCTTACTTTAGCCGCTCAGGGCCAAACTGAAGGAGATGTTAAACAAGTCTTTGTAATTAGAGAACACCTTTTAATTTTAAATTTAAAAAATGTGTATAGGAGTTCTTTCGAGGAAGGCTGATAATCACTGGGATTGCAGGAGGCAGAGAGGGGAGTTTAACCCTTTTCTCCTCTGCCACAGTGCTGATGAAACTTGCTCCTTTGAAGCCACTCTTTGCATTTGTTGTTGTTTAGTTGTTTAGTCGTGTCTGACTCTTCGTGACCCCCTGGACCAGAGCACGCCAGACACTCCTGTCTTCCACTGCCTCCCGCAGTTTGGTCAAACTCATGCTGTCCGCTTCGAGAACACTGTCCAACCACCTCATCCTCTGTCGTCCCCTTCTCCTTGTGCCCTCAATCTTTCCCAGCATCAGGGTCTTTTCCAGGGAGTCTTCTCTTCTCATGAGGTGGCCAAAGAATAGGAGCCTCAGCTTCAGGATCTGTCTTTCCAGTGAGCACTCAGGGCTGATTTCCTTCAGGATGGATAGGTTTGATCTTTTTGCAGCCCATGGGACTCTCAAGAGTCTCCTCCAGCACCACAATTCAAAAGCATTAATTCTTTGATGTTCAGCCTTTTTTATGGTCCAGCTCTCACTTCCATACATCACTACTGGGAAACTCTTTGCATTAGGTAGGGGAAAAAACCCCTACCCACTAAGCAAAGGTGGAAAGGGTTAAACACCCTACATGTCAGTTGCAGTCCTGATAATTGTAGGGCCCCTGCCCCCCGCCCACTGACTGCTTTTTGCATTTTTTAAAAAAACATGCACACTAAATGCAAAGACACATTTAACATCACGGGTAGTTTGGTTTTAACACAGGTGTCCCCCCAAAAGACAAAAATGGGTGTGGTGATTTTCCAGACACAGAAATTGGAACTGCCAATTGTAAACAGAAACACCTGGTGTAGCTGTGGGAACATAGTAACTCGCCTTATCACTGAGTCAGAGAGTTTGCCTACCTAGCCCACTATTCTCTGCAAACAGACTGGCAGTGGCTATCCCAAGTTTTTGAGGTAAGGGACGTTCCCATCCCTACCTGAAGATGCCGGGGACTGAAGCTGGGACCTTCTCTATGCAAGGCAGATGCTCTCCCACTGCGCTTACGGCCCTATAAATGTTGCATAGAAGCAGTGGAAAACAAGGGGCTGATTTCCTCCGCAAGTAAATTTCCGAGGGCTGCATGCTGATTGCCTTAAGGGCCAGAGGCGAGGCAACTTTACCTTTGCACAGTAGATGACATTTGAGCCTTGCAGAATCCAGAAGTTTCTGTTTCTGCACCCATGGATCTCTCTCCGTCTTCGGCCCAGGCAAGCGAGAGGTATTATCACAGGGCAAGGACACACTCCAGTCAGACAAAACCAGTAGAGGAGGGTGTGAGGACATGCTAAAGAGGGCTGTGTTCCCTGGTGAGAGTCGCAAGGGCCAGATAGAGATGCCTGGAGGGCCACATTCACCCACCCCTGCTGTACTGTGTGTATTCTCCCCCCCTTCTTTCCTTTGATACACCAAAAAAGAAAAGAAAAACAAGAAATACAAACCAAACCATAATATGGACTTTATTAATTACAAATCAATAAAACAAAAAGCGGTCCTTGGACTATAGACCCCACCTCCCGTCCATTCCTTATTTCAATTATCTATTGTTTGTTACCAATACACGTTTTTGTCTTAAATTGACTAATTAACTAATTATTGATTTATCTTAAGGTTTCAGATCTTTCTTAAATCTACTACTAAAGTTATTCAAATGCTGCAACAGAGTTTAAACTACTGTAATTGTAGTTATATTCTAGTATGTTAATTATAATTTATAATTTATAAATTATAATTTATGTAGCTCTAAAACCCCATGGTTTTTTTGGTGGTTGGTTTTAGCGGATGTGTAAACTTTTATTCTTTATTACCGGTACATATTGTTTTCAAATCTTAGGTTGCAGGTGGGCTTTCTGGTAGAGGGGTGGTGCGAGTCTGCCATTCTTTTTCCTCCTAATTTTATTGTTTTCAGAATCATCGCATATGTGTACCCAGGGGCGGAGGAAGGGGGTGCAGTGTGGGCGGGCTGCCCTGGGTGTCACCACTGAGAGGGGTGACAAAATATCCGGGACAGTTGATCGATATGATGTACAGTGGTGCCCCGCAAAACGAATGCCTCGCAAGACGGAAAACTCGCTAGACGAAAGAGTTTTCCGTTTTGGAGGTGCTTCACAAAACGAATTTCCTATGGGCTTGCTTTGCAAGACGACAATGTCTTGCGAGTTCCTGCTGGTTTTTTTCCCCTCCCCCCCTTTTTCTAAGCCGCTAAGCCGCTTATCAGCTGATCCTATCAGCAGATAAGCCGCTAATAGCGCTAATAGCGCTAATCCGCTAATCCTTCAATGGGCTTGCTTCGCAAGACGAAAAAACTGCTAGACGAAGAGAATCACAGAACGGATTCTTTTCGTCTTGCGAGGCACCACTGTATGTATGTATGCATCTGTCCTGTTGAGGCAGTCTTGATGGAATGGCTGCCCTTAGGTAACAGCTGAGCAGAGTGGGGGCCTGATGGAGCTGACAGAGAGAGCTCCTCACCCTCGTTACTGGAAGTAAAGGTAGCCCATACCCAGCCCAGCCCAGCCCAGCCAACCCAACCCAGTTTTCCCTGGAGACCCCCACAAAGTATGTTACGAAAGCCTGTCTTCCAGGACCTACACCACAACTTATAAGAGTATCCATCTGTAAAATGTTCTTCTTATGTGATCTACAACAGTATAAATGGTTGGAACCGATACAGTGGTACCTCGGGTTAAGTACTTAATTCGTTCCTGAGGTCCGTTCTTAACCTGAAACTGTTCTTAACCTGAAGCACCACTTTAGCTAATGGGGCCTCCCACTGCCACTGTGCCACCGCCGCGCGATTTCTGTTCTTATCCTGAAGCAAAGTTCTTAACCCGAGGTACTATTTCTCAGTTAGCGGAGTCTGTAACCTGAAGCGTATGTAACCCGAGGTACCACTGCATTTGGCTTTCAGGAGTATTTGTGAATGAAACAAGCTCTGCCATTCTCCAGCAATTGTCTCTTTGCTCTTTGTTCCTCTTGCCAGCCTCGATTTGTGCGCCAGCTTTTCTGTAAGGGCAATAGGCTAGGCTCTCTTGTATTCAAGTATTCAAGTTTGTGCCTTCTAAGATCTTCCATGGTGTGGCTTACAACCATATGTGCTGCCACTAAGAGAAATCCAATGAGTGGTTTGGACATTGCCTTTCTAAAGGTCATTATAAATCCACTCCGAGGTCTGGTGGTAAAGCCCAAATTACGCAGTAACAAAAGGCAGGAACACTTCCTTTCACCAGCCGTGGTGTGTAATTGTACCCAACATCCCTCACTTTATCGTGCTGCTTTGCTACCTCCTTCTCAGCGTCTTTCCCGGACTCCTTGCTGCTATAAGATGCCCTGGGGTGGTTTGAGGAGGAGATAAGGTGTCAAATAGCAGAGAACTTTTTCCAATACACTGCATGTATCATACACACATGCATATTCTGTAGGTATGTGTTAGAGAGTTTTGCTCAATAAGGCTGCATTTTTCAGAATCTGAATAAAGATTCCTGTCCCCTTGCTGCAAAGAAGGCTTCGTTTTTGGATCTGGACTGTGCGAATGCTTTTTTAAAACACACACACACACATGTTTTTTATTGATTTTCAAATTTTAGCAATTATATAGTACCATAACATAACAGCCATTATCTCATTTGCTGTACCAAGCATACAACTTCCCTCTGTCCTTTTTCTGGTTTGTTTTTGTTACATTTTATTTTGCACATTTGTAACACATTTGTAACATCCTATATTTATCTTAACTTGTCTTAACACTCTCTTTTATCTTAGATAGAATGTTAATTCTTCTCATGAGGTGAGTCTTATCTCAGTCCTGCTAGTGTCTTTATATGTGTGCAATAAGTCTCTAAATATAGTATAAATTTTGAGGGACGCGGGTGGCGCTGTGGGTTAAACCACAGAGACTAGAGCTTGCTGATCAGAAGGTCAGCGGTTTGAATCCCTGTGACGGGGTGAGCTCCCGTTGCTCGGTCCCTGCTCCTGCCAACCTAGCAGTTTGAAAGCACGAAGTGCAAGTAGATAAATAGGTACCGCTCCTGCGGGAAGGTAAACGGCATTTCCGTGCACTGCTCTGGTTCGCCAGAAGCGGCTTAGTCATGCTGGCCACATGACCCAGAAGCAGTACGCCGGCTCCTTCGGCCAATAAAGTGAAATGAGTGCCACAACCCCAGAGTCGGCCATGACTGGACCTAATGGTCAGGGGTCCCTTTACCATTACTATAGTATAAATTTAGTCCATTCTTTCTGGAATGCTTGGTCACACTGGTTCCAGATATGTCCAGTCAGCCTTGCCATTTCCGCATATTCCATAACTTTTGTCTGCCATTCTTCTATTGTTGGAAGTTCCTGCTGTTTCCATTTTTGGGCTAGCAAAATTCTTGCCGCCGTTGTAGCGTACATAAACAATTTCTGATCTATTTAAATGCTTCAGGTCTCTTAGGAAAGCTGTACCTGAACATTCTTTTTAACTCATTATATATATTATTCCAAAAGACTTTGACCTTGTCGCAGTGGACCGTGTGAATGCTTAATGCTGCAATCTATTATTCAGCGTTCTGGGCTTTAACCTCTAAAGCTTAAAATGAGTGTGAGGGACCCGTGTCTCTCCAGATATTGTTAGCCTCCAACACTCAACACCCCAACTCATTGGCCATGCTGCCTGTGAATGGCAGTGCCCCTATTTTCCAGGGACAGTCCCAGATTTATGGAAACCTTCCAGGTTTCTGATTTGATCCCAGAATGTCCCGCTTTTCCTTAGGGCGTCCCTATGTTCATTAGAGAAATGTTGGAGGGCATGCTCCATCTACTTCCCCCATAGTTTTATATACCTCTAGAGAAAAGGCATTTAAGCAGAGACAATAAACAAGAAGCCCCAAACATCACAATGTTTTCTCCCTGTGAAGTTGCTCCATCCCTTGCAAGAAAAGGGGCTTTTTCGTTTAGAGAAAAGGTGAGCAAGAAGGGCAGATCCACGCTATACATTTCAAGCTCATTCAGCATACATTTCAAACTTTCCCCAAAGTACCCTGGGAACTGTGGTTTGTTACGGGTGCTGGGGGTTGTAGCCCTTTGAGGAATAAATCCCAGCCCCCTGGGTCCTTTCGGGTGAGTCATGTGCTTGAAATGTGTTTCGGATGTGCTTGAAATATATAGTGTGGATCTGGCCTAAGAGGGGACATGATAGACGTGTCATACCTGTTGGCTGCAGTTGGCTGAGGTTGAAAAAAATGAAAAGAGTAGGGTTGGGGTTCTGGGTTTCCATTCTCTTCCCCAGTCCTTGCCCAACCTGGTGCCTTCTAGATATTCCTAGACTCCAATGCTCATCATCCCTGACCTTGGGCTTTGCTGCCCAGGGCTGATCGGAGGTGGGTCCAGCAATATCTGCAGGGCACAGGTTGGGCAAGGCTGCTTTTAAAAAAAGAGCTTTATTTCTCATTTGGAAGGATGTCTCCGTGGGGAGATGGAGCTGCCCAGTTACATTATTCATATGTATGTGAGCCCAGGAAGATACAGTTACATTCCAGCCTCTCAGTCAGTGACTATACCTTGACTTTTTAACTCCCGGCACCCTGTAGAAAACAGCAAATTGAAAAATCTCCTGACCGGCAGGTTGTTGTGGAAGCCTGGAGAGGGGCTCTGAGGACAATTTCGCCTGCAGAACGATAAGGAGAAAGACTTCTGCAAGATAAGCCTTGGAAGCAACCTCTGCCGTAGCCAGATCCTGCGTTAGTTCTTAACTTTCTTGAGGGGAATTAAAGAGGTCAACGTCACAGCATCTGAAGCATAGGAAAAAAACGCAGTGATACCTGCAGGGAGTTGCCCAATCGGGTCAGAAGGTAAATTAAGAGAAGGCTGTTCTCTCTTTCTCTCTCCGCCTCTCCCCCTGTAGTTCTGAAGAGGGCAATTTTAATACGGGGGGAAATGTTCTCACTTTTGCTGCAAAGGTCTTGAGGCCGGGTTCCAGATCTGAAGAAGCACCATGCGTGTGTTGCCCTGATAATTTCTTCCTTGCTTCTGTCTCCATGGGCATTCCTGTCTACCTCTGCCCAAGGGCAAACCCCGTGGCAAAGTGGCCGAGAGAAAGAAGAGGATGAGCCTCTTTCGACACCAAGAAAATGGTTAAGAAAGGGAAAGATGCCAAGAAGGGGAAGAAGGAGGCCGTCAGCGACTCCGAGGAGGTGTCGGAGGCTGACCAAAATGCCGAGGGGAGTGAGGTGGGCAGCGAGGTGGCGGAGGTAGCGGAGGTAGCGGAGGTGGCGGAAGTGGTAGAGGAAGAGGAGATTGAAGAAGACCCGAAGGCTAAAAAAGGGAAAGACAAGAAAGGGGGGTTGGCCAAATTTGGTAAGAAAGGGGCAGCCAAAGGCAAGAAAGGGGCAGCAGAAGAGGAGGCCGTGGTGGTGGAGGAGGAGGAAGATGCCTCTGGGAAGAAGAAAGGAAAGCCGCTGAAAGGCGCCTCCAAGCTGGTCATCGGCCTGGCGACTGACGATGCCAAGAAGAAGAAAGGGGCCAAGAAGGAGCAAGCCAAAGCCCAGCTGAAAGGGGCCACCAAGGCCATGGCGATAGCCAAGAAGGAGGACCCGCCCCCCAGGAGGCGGAGCTTGAAGAGCACGTCCAAGTTCTTGATGGGCTTCGGAGGGCTGGGCCCAAAGAAGAGCCGCAAGAAAGGCCAGTTCAAGAACGCCTCCCGCTTCTTCTGGGGGCTGAAGAAGCACAGCACCACAAAGAAGTCCAAGAAGAACAAGGGCATCCTCAAGTCCACCTCCAACCTCATGATGCGCTTTAAGTCCCTTGGGAAGAAGAAGAAAAAGGAGAGGAAGAAAGAGGCGCCGCCCAAGACTGAGGGGAAGAAGTCGACCTTCATGCTGATACGCTTCGGCGGTGGGAAAGCTGTAGGTAAAGGGTTATTTGGCGGCCTGTGCCGGAAGAGGAAGGTGGGCAACTTCAAGCCCCGGGCCGAGATCGTCAGCAACGTTGCAGCTGCGACCAGCTGGCTGACCAGGAGATTCTTGGCCAAACATGGCCGGTGCACCTGCGATGGAAAGGTCACCAATGAATCCTGGCTGACCAAGATTGGAGCCAAGAAGCTGCCCTTCCCATCGGGGGATGAGGTTCTGAAGCACAAAGCTAACATGAGGAAGACCCCAGGAGCCAAGAGCACCCTCTATGGCCAAGCCCAGGAAGAGTTCGGCTACTGGGAAGATGTGGATTCTGCCACCCCACTGAATTTCTACGATGACTGCCAAGAGGAAGATTATTACGACCCAGAGGCGTGTGATGGTGAGCATGATGACAGGTGTCCAGTGGATGAAGAATCTGGACCACTTGAGGAGCCAGTGGAGTTCTATGAGCAAGACCAGTATGACTATCCTAACCGTGATAATCCAGATTATGAACCCTCTGCCAGCTATTCTCCGTACGAATCTTATGATGACTTCGGGAGTGGTTATGAAGAGGGCGAAGGGACACATGGGCCCCATTTTGCAGGGGAAGATGAACTGGGGTATCCTGATGATGGCACCTACTCTCAGCACGAAGTCAGCTACAGCGAGCACGAATGGTCCCCTCAGACACAGTCTTCATACAACCCGTATGCCTATCCATTGGATGACATTGTGGAGACAGACGAAACAGAAGGAGCTGTGGAAGAACAGGGCCGCTACCCCACTGCGCTCTCCAATTCTTCCTTTTTTGATCAGCAAGGGATGGGAGAAAATTTGCCTTCCAAGCTGTCTGTGAAAAGAGGCTTCCGGCTTTTCCCAAGGCCTCAGGTGAAACTCTTCGGCACAGACAAGCTTGATGTCTCCCTCCCTCCTTCTCCACACATTCCGCTTGCCAGTTTTGATCTAGAGGAGGAGGAAGAGGAAGAAGAATCAGAGCCCTTGACATCTCCTTTTGCCCAGTTTGATGACCAGAATCTAGAGCCTCCCAGGTCACCGAGGACTTTCTCAAAGCTGCTCCCTGGCTGTTTCGTTCGGAAGCTTCAAAGGCCTCTCTCCCCAGACTCGCCCAGAAGGCATTTGATCCCAGCTGCGAATAATCCTAGCTTCTCCCCCAGAGAATTTGGAAGCCCTCTGGGGCAGTTCCTACAAAGATCTCTCTCACAACCAAAGCCCATACTCAAACACCGCGGGAATGATGGACCAAGCAGGCCTACTACGCCATCTCTACCTAGGAGAACTCTGTCTTCACCATTAGGAGAGAGTAGGCGTATGGGGCCACCTTCTCCTCAGTTGGGGGCAAGACTCTCTCAAATGGTCAGTTTAGCATCTTCTCCTCAATCCATGAGGCGGTTTGGGGCTCCAGGGAGGCATGGCAGTGGCCTCGCTCCTTCTCACCCTGCAGCGAGACTACGAGATGCTCTTCAGGAAGAGCTGCACAACACACTTCCATTTGCCCGGTCATCTTCCTACACAAAGACACACCAAGAAGGCCCCAGCTCACCTCAGAGAGAATTCAGCCAAACAGCCAACTCTCCCTCTTCTCTAAAACAAAGCCCAAGGTCATATGGCTTAAATAGGCCTCAGACCGGCTTCCACGTTCCTGAGATAAGTAACCCTTATCAGCAGTTGTCTGGTGGCCACCAGCCCTCAAGGTCCTCCTCTTCTTCATGGTCAACAATCATGCATGGAAGTCCTTCCCTCCAGCGGAGGAACTCACCTCCTCCTATGAAGAGAGTCGTTTCACCACCAGAAAATGCTACTCCATCATGGGGACATAGGCCGGCCACCACAGGGAACCCATCAGAAAATGCCACCTTCCGCTCACCTTCATCCCCTAGACCAACAGCACGTAATCCTTTTATGAGCCAACGCACTCCATCCTCCTCTAGTTTAGGAGGAGTCAGTAGTCACAGGACCGAGGCCCCTTTGAGCCATCCTTCATTTCATGGCTCCGTCAAATCCATTACTTCCAAGTTCCAGGATGCTATGTCGAATAGGACCCCTGGAAGATTTGCCTCAGCGGGCTTCCATAATCCCACCACCGGCAGATTGAAAGCCCCTCCCTCACCTCAACCATCTCTCAGGAATTTTGGCTCGCCTCCCATCCAAAACCCTTTCCAGCCGCCAAGGAGAACGAGCCCCCTGCCTGTGGATGCTCAAGGTATGCTCCCCCAAGCTTGGAGCAGGCAGCAAGAGCCCCCGACCAAAGCCGTGAAACCGTTAATGAGAAACCAGTTCATGAGGCAGTTCGGCTCCCAGTCCCCCAATTTGTCTGCCAGGAGCTCCCCTCACATGTTTACGCAGCAAGGGAGCCGGAGGGTCACCATCAGGGAGTCTCCAAGAAACTCGTCTCCTCTCACTGAGGCTTTTGATGGTGCCAATGGACCAGGAGAGGGTCAGTGGCTACAGCAGCAACAGCAGCAGCAGGAGAGGTGGGACCGTGTTTCTGGAAATGGAAGGCCAGCAGCCTGGAATCCCTCACCCAAGACAAGAGCCAGCGGAAGCCTGAGGAGCCTTTCGAATCTGTCTGTGCCCTCGAGTCCTGTTCCCAGCACCCGGCAGGCCTACCTGCAGCGCGTCGGACAGCCATTAGCTGGGATGGCCCAGGCTGTTTCGTCCATCAGGCGTCCCCCTTCCCTGACAAAAAGCAGCACAAAAGATAGGAATGCGTCCCAGGCACGGGCTGATCACATCCCTGGACAGTTGCCCCCCTTTTCCAGGAGTCTATTTTATGAGGATGCTCCTCCACCGCCTCCGCCACCGCCATCATCGAAGCAAGCAGGGTTGGCCGGCCACTCCCGGTCACCGACTCCGAAACTGGCCCGCAAGGCCTGGGATAGTAATTGGTCCTACGCCATTTCTGGGGGCAATCCTGGCCACTTGGGAGGGCCCAACGTCAGCCCCTTGTCCCAAAGGGCAGCTTCGTTTAAGGGGCCCGCCTACAACATGGGAAGGGGGAGCCCTCCCCTTCCCCGTTCCTCACCCGTTCGGAATAACCACCCGGGAAGCTGGGAAGCTGCCTATTCACCCGCCGAGCTGCATGAAAATGACGCGGAGGACAGCTTTGGGAGGTACGCCGTCGTCATGCCCCAGATCCAGCGAATTGGCTCTTCCTTCAGGAGGAAATCCCGCATGCAAAACCAGAACAGCCCCCGGCACCAGGCAGCCAACGATTGGGCCTCGGGGAGCTTGAACCCATCGACATCTTTCCAGGGAGGCAGTGGCTTGGCTTGGTACCTGACACGTGGGTCGACGATGCACCACACAGAATTTGGTGGGATGAGCAAGAGGTGGCGGTGCAAGGTAATTGATGGAGAATCCTGTACTATTTTGTGATGGGGAGGGGGAAGGGGAGTGGAGCAGAACAGGGCCGGCCCTATCGTTAGGCAGAGTGTGGTAACTGTCTCAGGCGGCGGATGTGCAGGGGAGGGCAGCTTCCCTAGCTGTTTCTTCCCTGGCCTCTTCTGGGAGGCAAGAGTTTGATTTGGCACAATACCTGTCCTGTGCCCCCGTAACTAGCCGAGTGCCTTCAGGATCCTGTTGCCCGTGTAATGAAGTAAGATTCAACTGTCCATGAAATCTGTTTGTGCGGGGCACATTTTGCCCTTCTCCTTGGGATGGCCCTGGTCTGGGAACTAGGGGTGGGTGGAAGTGGAAAGGTTATCCTGAACCGGACTTTTCTGTCCAGGTTCTCTTGGAATTCTGGATCAGTTTCACTCGCAAGGTCTCACTCAGGGATGGGAAGTAATTCAGTTAAGTTTGCAGTTATATGAGCCCGCAGGATGAGGCCAGGGGGCCATCTAGTCCAGACTCCTCTTCTCACAGTGGCCAAACAGAACCCCCTACGGGAAGTTCACAAGCAGCGCCTGAACACAACGGCAGTCACCCCTCCTGCTTTTCCCAGCAACTGGAATTCAGAAACATTTGCTGCCTCTGACAGTGGAGGCAGACCACAGCCGTCAGGGTTAGTAGCCCCTGTTAGAGGCACAAGCTGCCTGTCGGAGCAAAAGAGCTGTATGTAAATTTAGGGACCTGATCTCCGACATGGAGCTGGCATGGAACAGGAGGAGAGTATTAATTAGAGCGAAGCTGACTCCTGCTGCCTTGAGCAGAGCTGCCTGAAGCGGATCATCATTCAAAGCCCAGCTTTGAGGAGCTTATCTTTTGATAAGTATTTGCTTACCAATCTTCTGCCGCTGCCTTTACAGACTCAACACCAACAAACAGGGCACCACGGCAGGCTTGAAAACGAGATGCTGCCTGTAAGCAAAGTCAGTTAAATAACACAGACAGAGCCCAGGGAGAAAAGTCTCGATAACACTTTACTGAGCGAAACTGAACAACAACAGTGTATGATTTGAGGAGAAAGGAATAGAGAGGTTTTGTCTTTCTTAGTTCGGGCCTTGTGCATGGAGGGAGACATACAACCAAACATACGGAGGAAAACTCCCTCAGAAGCACTCAGCCAATCAGGGCACGTGTTACCTCAGTAAAGATCAGGCCGTCTGCATGGTTGCTAAGCAACACCTCCTCCACCACCACTTTCTTGGGGATTATCCATACCTTTCCTAGAAGCAGTGGGAATGTTTATAGAGAGCCAGTATGGTGTGAAGGTTAGAGCGTTGGTTCAGAACTTGAGAGATCAGGGTTCAAATCCCCACTTTTCCATGAAGCTTACTAGGTGTTAAAATGAAGCAGGAGGGAAACCATCTATGCTCCCTTGAGCTACTTGGACAAGGGATAGGATAAAAATTTACTTTTAAAAAAATTGTTTGGCGTTTCAAAAGCATCAGGGATAGAGCCAACTTGTGTCTAGGCTGCACTGGTGCAGGTGGGGGGCTCACCTAATCATGTGTTCTTTTGTAATATATCTATCTATATATAACCTATGCATAGAAATCTAGAATGTCAAGGAGGGGTCTAGGTCTGACATGCTAGTTTTCTATGGGGAGGGGGATTTTTTTTGGGGGGGGGTTAGTGCATGCAAGATAATTCAATCATGTCAGTGCCTACCCGCAGTCTGAAATGATTCAGCTGAGACAGCATGATGAGTAAGAATTAGGACTTGGTAGCCCCTTACTCTACATACCTTTTAACCCTTTGTTGTTTTACTTACAGTCAAAGTGGCTAAAGGGTTAGGAATGGGGGGTTAGAGGGCACCTGGGGGTTCCTCAGGAGTTTAGCAAGGCCCTTCAATGCAACTATCGGTGACAGCAGGCAAATTTGCTCCCTTGCTCCTGCTCTTGGGCCACATTCACGCCATACATTTAATGCACTATAATACCACTCATGGCTTCCCCCAGAGAATTCTGGGAGGTGTAGTTTGTGAAGTGTCCTGAGGGTTGTTAGGAGGCCCCTATTCCTGTGCCAGAGCTACAATTCCCAGAGTTCCCTGTGAAGAGAGGCTGGCTGTTAAACCACTCTGGCAACGTTCAGGCCACGAGGATGGGGCAGCTCCTGCCCCACAGTCCCTTCCCCAGGCAGCTTATATATCCTCTCAATCACTCTATATGTCAGAACGGGTGTCAGGGTCAGCTCAGCAATATCTCACAAGATGTCAGTGAAGTTAACTCTTTATTCAAACAAACAAACAAACAAACAAACAACAGCTCAGGCCAAGTAAGCACCCCAACTCTTCCCGGTTGACCTTGTCCCAATGAGGCAGTTGTGAGGACTGAAGGTCCACAGCTCTCTAAGTCTGTTTCTTCTCCAGGTCCTTCCCAAGCTATCTGAGACGCCTTCATCTTCCCTTTCTTTGCTCCACCCTCTTCATTCCTTTTCATGTTCTGGGAGACAAGTGGGGAGAGGAGTTTGTCGCAGCAGGAGGGGAAGATTCCCTGGATTCTTCACCAGCCTGACTCATCTCTGCCTCCTGGCCCCTCTCCTCTCCAGACTCTGCTCCTGCTTCTGACTCTGGACTCCTCTCTACCACAGCCTCTTCCTACTCATTAAACCCTGTTACCTCTTCAGCTTCCAGCACATCCTCTACCCAGTCTTCTCCCTCTGACCACTTGTTGTCGTCTCACCTCAATCCCCTGGCTCTTTTTCCCCTTGGGGGTTCCCCAGCTGGTTCCTCCCACCGCTCCTCTGTATCCAACCAGCCCATGACAACATTCTATAAATCACTTTGTATATAGTGCCCTGCGTCTTGAACCAACCACTGTCACAACCACCCCAGGTGCCTTATTCAGGAATAGTTTTGTAGTCTATCTCTTCCCACCAGTTGTATAACTGCTCTCTTTTTTAATTGATAAGTTCCAATGCATTGATATTGTTTGCCATACAGGGGTGCCTTGGTTTATGAACTTAATCCATTCCAGAAGTCCGTTCTTAAACCAAAGCGTTCTTAAACCAAGGTGTGCTTTCCCATAGCAGCGGGGGACTCAATTTACAAATGGAACACACTCAACAGGAAGCGGAACATGTTCTGCTTCCAAGGCAAAGTTCACAAACCAAAACACCTACTTCCGGGTCTGCAGAGTTCTTAATCCAAGTTGTTCATAAACTAAGCTGTTCTCAAACCATGGTACCACTGTATTTTATTGCTGAAAGCCGCTTTGAGAACAGGCGTTAATAGCAATAAATAATACCCTGAATAATAAATGCATTGATTGCATGTATTTGCATACAAAAGATAATCTGCATTTTCCTTGAGGGTCAAGTGCATGGGGGCGTGGATCTGAGCATGTGCTGATTTTATTGCCTTTTCCTCTCTGCAAATATAGATGCACACCACCCACAGCTTGCAATGTCCAGCCCACCCACTGCAGCACGGGGATAATGCTGTGGAAGACATGACCCAGCTGGAGTAAGTTGACTGCTGTCGGATAATTTAATTTAAGGAACGCTTGGAATCTGGGGGCTTTCCAGGTGCAAATGCTGGGAATCCCAGACAAATATTGTGAATGTCCAAAACTCGCTGCTCCTCTGGACTAAGGATGTTGGGGAAATAGAGCGAAAATGGGAGTAGAAATTGCCAGTGCTTGCTTGTTTGCCCCATGTCCGCAATGGAAATTAATTCAGTGAATATGGTTGGTGTTTGCTCTTGTTGCTTTCTGTCTGCAAATAATATGTAATTGATTGTGACTCAGGCTTCCTCAACCTCGGCCCTCCAGATGTTTTGAGACTACAGTTCCCATCATCCCTGACCACTGGTCCTGCTAGCTAGGGATCGTGGGAGTTGTAGGCAAAAAATATCTGGAGGGCCGAGGTTGAAGAAGCCTGGATTATCTCTTCCCCGACTCCCCATGTGCACTGCATTTTCTTTGGCGTACAACAACCTAATGATAACATATCTAATACGTAACAAATAGTCTTTGAAAGAAGTCCTTTCTTTCTGTACATTGCAGAGACCTCCAGGAGAATGCGGTTCTTAACAACATCAGGTTGAGGTTTGACCGGGGACTAATTTATGTAAGTTGGTTGTTGTCCTTTCGCTTTTGCTTATTTCCGAAGCTTAATGAAGTACTGGGAAAGAACCCAGCATGGTGTTGTGGATGCAGTGTTGGCCCATGGAGACCTGGGTTCAAATCCTCACTAAGCCACAAAGCACTCTGGGAGATCTTGGGATTGTTGTGGCAAAAAAAGTGGGAACTGGGGTTGGGAGGCGGGAAGTGAATTCAGTATACAAGCCATCCCCCAACCAACTAAGCTCCCATCAGTTCCAGCAACATATGGCTGTGTGCTGGCTGGGTCTGATGGGAGCTGTTATCCAAAACATATGAAGGGCACCAGAAGGCCGGTGCACACCATCCAGCTCGTAGGGGCGGGGAAGGATGAAATAAAGATGCAGTTATTAAAATAAATTAAAAATATTGGATTTTTAAATTAACAAATGCATAAATGAAAGCAAAATATAGGAAGATGAAGGAAAAGGTTCTGAAGGAGCTCCAGGTAATGCTAAGGTTACATCCAGTAGGTTCTGTTCTTGCTTATTTGTGGTTTTGATACATAAAGCACCCAATTACTTTTGAGTAACCACCCAACCAAGTAGGTTGGGTTGTTTATTAATGAGTAACTGTGCTGCTTGGTAGGGTTCTACTTCACTTGACTGTGCTTGGTGTTCAATACACACAGAGAGAGAAGCCTGGTTTGCACATAATGCTAAACCATTACGGTTTGTTTAACAAACCAGGAGTTGTCCCACAGATGATCAAAAAATCCATGACTTGTTTCTCCATAGTTTGTTTCATTTTACAGCATCTCTTGTCTCATGCTTTTGTGGCTTTGTGAATGTCTTAACCAAACAAATCTTTGTTAAGGAAAGGTTCTGGGATTTCAAGCTAGACTTAAAACAAATCAAGGTTCATAAACCAACAGCAAATCATGGCTTCAGATCATGTGGTTTTTCTGCAGTAAACAAATAATAGTTAAAGGTTCACATGTAAAACTAAACCATGGTTTAATAGGCAAGAATGGAATAAACCATGGCTTAGCATTATGTGTGAAGCAGGTCGTAGTGTCATGCATGCATTCAGAGCTTATCCCTTCCGCTGAATTTCTCTCTTTCTCTTCCAGACCTATATAGGTAGCATCTTAGTGTCTGTGAATCCTTACAAAATGTACAACATCTACGGGACAGACCACGTGCTGCAATATGAAGGGAAAGCCTTGGGGGAGAACCCACCGTAAGTCTCTGCTGCTTACAGATCGGATCTGGAGGCAACGTGCTGTGTATTGTTCACTTCCAAAGAAGTGCATGCTTTTTAAAAAGCATGGCTACAGAGGTATTCTGGAAAGTATGTGTGTATGTCTGCTGAAATCTCAGGAGCCAGAGCAGTGGCTAAGTTACACATAAAGCAGTCTTATCCTGAGTCAGACCATCACTCCATCTTGTCCAATCCAGCCTTCGCCAACCTGATGTTCTCTAGATGTTTTGGACTATAACCTCTATTAGCCCTGGTTACCATGACAGTGCTAGCTGGGGCTGATAGGACAACATCGGGTTGGTGAAGGTTGGTGTCAGGGGTTCAGGAGCAGAGGCAAGGGCAAGGGAGGAAACAGAGAGCGAGGGGGAGGAGGCAGAAGAAAAGATGAGTGATGACGACGACCCGAGATCTCCGAGTCTTTCCAGTGAATCAGAAGATTCACAGAAAGGAGCACCAGTGGCCAGGGCAAGGGGGGTGCCTAGGGCGACACCCCAGGAAGATAGAGCCAGAGGGGACTCAGAGGAGAGCAGTTGGAAATCGGGACCAGCGTCACCGCCAGAGAGCAGGGAAGAGGAAGGGCGCCAGGGATCAAGCGCTGGCAGCTCACAACAGGGGGGAGGGCACGAGTCAGGAGTGGCCACACCTCCATCGGGGAGCGAAGAAACGGTCAGACGGAAAGTGGAAGGTTGGGCGCGCGCGCCAAGTTCAAATGCACAGGAAAGTGACGCAGTAGGCAGCCCGGAAAGGGAGCCAGGTCCTAAAGCCCGGCGCAAGGAGACAGAAGGGTCTGGGGGGTCAGCGTCTGAAGCGTCCCGGAAGGAAGAGACCCCGGGGGGCAGAGGGACCCAGAGGAGAACAGTCAGGCGGAAAAGGTGGAGCCGGGCTAGGATATTAAGTTGGTGCACAAGGGGCGGAGACTCAGACGGAGCTTCGCCGATCTAACCACTAGACGTAGAGTTGCACGCAGCAGCTTGAGAATGGAAACTGTAACTCAATAAAGACTTTTACTTAATGATCGCTGGCTAGCGTGATCCTCTGTGAGCTAGGATCTGGAAGCAGCTCTGACAGTTGGTCTAATTTGACATGAAGTGGCTCTCAAGGATCTTGGGTAGATAAATGTTCTTCCCAGCTGTTGAGGACTTGGAGGGGAAAGGTCAGTACAATAAAGGTACTTCCTGCATTTCAGTGTGTTGCCAGTGCCCTCTAGAACTGCTTCCCTCCAGGCAGCCAGTCCCAGAACACTATGGTTCCTACTGTCAATGCAGGTGCACTGGAATGTTAGCTTGATGGAAGCACGTCACTGATATCTGCATTGCAATTTAAGCCAGATTTTTAAATCCTCTCTTCCTTTTTGCAGGCACCTTTTCGCAATCACCAATATCGCCTACAGCAAACTGAGAGATGCCAAAATCAACCAGTGTATTATTATCAGGTGAGCTTTCTGTGCCACTTCTGAGTGCAACACCTTCCATCTTCCTGTTGGCAAGGCTGGTGCGTTCTGTTAAGGTGAGCTAGCCCATAACCTCCTCCAGTTCTGCAAGTGTTTGCAAGACTGATACATAACCTACAAGCATGTATGTTTTAGCATCGTGAGGAAGAGATGATAATAAATAACTAGGGCTGTCTTGTTCACCTGATTGCTTATAGTGGCGAAAGTGGTTCGGGCAAAACGGAAGCCACCAAACTGATCCTCCGTTACCTGGCAGCGATAAATCAGAAGCACACTGCAACACAGCAGGTACAACAGCCTGACTGAAGGCAGCTGAGCCAGTCCAAGACCAGGGGTCCATTCTGACTTCCGTTTGCACCATGCTTTCCAGGCACAGATCTGGGCTTTAAAGCTTTGTGTCTGAGTGCTGTTGAGGTTTTCCTGTCCCAGCGTTTACCCAGGAAAACCCACGTTTAACTGCTGAACTGGAGCAAATGCCGATCTGTAGAAAATGTGATTGCTTTTTGCTCCAATTAAGCAGTAAAATGCAAGTTTTCCCAGGGAAAGGACTGGGATCAAAAAACAAACCGCTTGGATGCAGAGCTTTGAAGGCCTGAAAACATGACACAAAAGGAAGTCTGGATGAGCCCCTAATCTGATTAAAAGGTCTTGAGTCTCCATCTCTGGGGTGGCACTGCCAAGTTTGTTTGATGGGCAACTGCAAAGAGGATGGGTTGGAGAGCGTGAGCCATTCTGATCAATTGCACACTGATTGCCTCCCAACCTCTGCTTCCTTCATGCACTTCCGCAGATAGAGGTACAGAGAAGCCGTGTGCAGTGTGAATGTTTTGCTGTGATTTAATAGAGTGAAACCAAGGATGGATTAAATTGCATGCAGATTGGTCCCTCATTTGCCTTGGTCTAATCTGAGCTTAACCACTGAGGGGTTACTCTGCCCCTTCCCATTCCTCTGTGCTTGGGTTAGCTACCACCAATCTGGATAATCAAGAATTAAGGGTCAGTTGCTCCTCAGGATGTGCCTTGAAGGATGGTGACCCGTACGCAAGGGGGTTGCATTGGAGGGTCCAATCTTCAAGTTTACTGTGAAAAGGCAGCTTCTACGGTTGCCCCATCTGTCCTACCCTATTTGTTTTGGGGTACTAGGGAAGGATCTGAGTCATTGCCGGATTTATGTATAAGCTAAACAAGCTATAGCTTTGGGCCCCACTCACTTGGCCCCCCCCCAAAAAAAAATTAAGGGGAAAAACTGGATGTACATTTCCAAAATGTAAGATAAAAACAAATAAAACCTACATACAGCAACAGTGTTTTGTGTTATGTAGGCTCCTGTGATGTACATATTTTGTTATGTGCAAATGGCTTTTGATATCTATTAGGTCCATAAATTACCATATAGAATATTCAAGACGAAAAAACAGTGACAATTTGTTGTTGACAAAAGACAGCTGGACATATAAAGGGCCCCATGACCTTCAGTAGCTTAGGGCCTCATCAAAACCTGATCTGAGTGTGTAACATGCACCCTACATTTCTTGTTGCAGGGTAGTTGGCCATAAAAATCACACTCAGTCAAGGGTGGGTTGATTGTTCCAGGGGTTAAACCACAAATGTGTGAGCCCTTAGCACATTGCGTGTGTTGTCAGCCTTTGCCTTCCATGTGAATATCCACATGTGCTGTACACCTGCAACATTGCAGCTGATGGGTCAGTCTTCATTGCGGTGAAATGTGCACATCTTGGCACCCTTGGCAGAGTTCTTGATCCTCAGATGCACCCAACTAAGCCCTAGAGCATAGACCATCTACACGTGGCCCTTGGGATGCTCTCCAAGCCACTCCTTTCTCTGAGGTGCACCCCTTACTCACCCTGCTGAGCACCCTCCTTGCATGATGGGTCTCCCGAGCGTGGGGAGACGGCCCCATTATTTGTTGTGGAGTTTGAGCTTTGAACGAAGGAAACAATATCCTCCCCCTCATTGTCGCATGCCGGTGTGCTTTCCCCTCCTGTTTTGTATTTCGCTTTATGCGGCGGTCGAGTCAGATCCTTGAAGCGACTCCTCTGCTGGAATCTTTTGGAAATGCCAAGACGGTGCGGAACGACAACTCCAGCAGGTTTGGGAAATTTGTGGAACTCTTTCTGGAGGAGTAAGTAACCACACGCCCTGCGTCTTTCTGTAGTTTTTCTCCTCTGTCCTGCCGCCTGCATACTTAATGCTCCCGTACGACCCTGCCTGAACTCTTAAAGGGCCCTGATCCTAATGCCCCTACCCTGGGAGTTGTAGCCAATGTTAGTCCCACTCAGAGTAGACCCATTGAAATTAATGGCCATGGCCAACTTTGAACTACTAATTTCAATGAGGCTACAACCCACTGGCAGGCAATTCAGGTTTCCAGCCCATGAGATACTGGGCTCATGTTAGGGGGTGGCCCAGAGGGCATGAGCCCAAGATCTTTTGCATCAGGACCCAGATCTCCTGCCCTTCTCCCTCCCTTTTAAAAAAGCTTTTTTATTTCTTACTTGCTTGTAAGGCTGTGGTGTAAACTGCAAAGCACCATTCTCATTTGCCCAAAGGCACCTTATACAATATAAAATTAGCACATGCGCAGGGGTCCTCTGCCCTGAGTAGGAATGAGTTGAGAAATTAAATTCAGTTCACATTTCAGTAATTCGCCCTTCCCAAAACAATCGGAGAACCAAAATGCAGCCATCCTTCAAAATGTGCACCTTTTCTGAATTTTGCAGTGCATTTCTCCACCATGTAGCCTATGCAAAAATGCATAGCGTAAATCTTTCTTGAAATCTTTCACATAAAAGTGAAAATAATGTATTAGGGGAAATTGCTTTGCAAAAAAAAAATTGTGTAGTTTAGGGGAAATTGCATACAAATGGGTGTATTAAGAGAGATTTGCACTAAAATGTTGATTAATTTTCATGAGGACATACTTCTAAGGGGAAACATGCACAGGATTCTGCTGTTTAACGGCCCCCGCCCCCCAAACCCAGTGCAGATGAAGGAATTGTAAGCCATCCTACTACGCTGCCTTTGGGCTAGTTAATGATGGTGCTTTGTAAGGCCAGAGGTGTCCCTAGAGCAGGAGCAGCCAACCTAGTGTCCTTCAGTTGGTTAACTCCAAGTCCCATTATCCCCAGCCAGCTTAGCCAATGGTCAGGGATGATGGGACTTGTAGTCCCAAACATCTGGAGAGCAATACGTTGCCTATCCCTACCCTAGAGGTGGGCATTCCTTTCCCTTATTTTGTGATGTTTTAATGGTGGTATTGTGCTTTTTGGTATACCCAGCCACAATATTTTTCTCGTGAACTGGCAGTTAATTAGTTAATTAGTTTTTTTAACAACTACATAAAATTGCCCAACATGCTGTGGTCATCTTCTGAGACCCTTCTCCAGAGGTGAGGCAGTCAAAGAAAGGGCCTTATCAGTAGTGGCTCCCTGCTTGGGAAATACTCTCCCTGATGGGGTTCACCTGGTGCCAAGTCTCATGTCTCTCCAATGCCTGATCAGCAACTTTTTATTTACCCAGGCCTTTTTATAAAGTAGCTATTAGATCTGCTTCAGCACTGCTGCTACTTATTTTACCTTGCTTTGCTGCTTAGCATCAGATTCTATAGTGTTTTGGGACGCGGGTGGCGCTGTGGCACCTATGCAAACCACAGTTTGTTGTTACAACTGACTCAAGCTTCTGGGAATTATGGAATTGGGGATGGCTGCCACAGCCCTGGCCTGGCCCTGTTGATATGTTGGTGCACAATATGCTCTTCCTTTCTCATGGCACCTCAGGTTTGAAATAATAGAAAGTACCTTCTACTGGGTCCAGGATCCTATAGTTGTAAATCAGGCTGGATATTTATTTATTTTTCTATTATGTTTTTAATGTAATTTTACTGGTGTTAGCCGCCCTGAGCCCGGCTCTGGCCGGGGAGGGCAGTGTATAAATAAAATTATTATTATTATTATTATTATTATTATTATTATTATTATTATTATTAATGAGATTGTGTCTTGTCGGAATGTAGAAGTGTTGTAAGCCGAAAATAGTTGATCTCCTGAGTTTATGCCAATAAAACTCAGAAATGTGAGGAGTCAGGATTCCAACATTGTTTATTGCAAAGCAATAGGTTGCAGTCGGATCATTCCACAAAACTGCAACACCACCCGGTGGTCCAGGCAGTGGTGTTTATAAAGTTTCAAACAAAGTATTTCAATTTTCACCAGTCATATACATCATTACCTCATTTCATGATTAATATCCATGTGCAATAAGCACTGGCAATTTCTGCTGATTAACTTCTGATTCCCACCGTGTTGTGTTACATTGTGTTAGAGTGCATGTTGGGAACCTATGTTACGGGACGGAAAAGACCCAACACAAGTATTAAATTTTGTCTCTGCAGCAATGGGTTCATTTGTGGTGCCATTACTTCGCAGTACCTTCTGGAGAAATCAAGGGTCGTCTTTCAGGTTAGGCTCTGTACTTCTCCTTCATTTCCCTAATAATCTTCTGTTGTAAGCAAGGGCCGGCTTTTAAAAAAGAAAGATGGCTCCTCCATCTACTTTGCAGGTGTCATGTGGCCAAGCTACTGAGTCATTTCCTGACTTGTAAAATGTTGCAAGCTGGGAGAGAACTCTTCGGAGAAGGATGAGCTTTTCCCAAGAGTTCTGCAAGAGAGTTTGGAAATAGCAGGCCAGTTCTAAATCTATCTTTCTATTTATTAATTGCATTTATATTCTCTTTTTTCCCCCCAAGGACCTCTTTTTTAAAAATTAATTTGTATTATGCCCTCCATCTGAAGATCTCCAGGTGGTTCACTGTTGACATACGTGGTTCTTCCTCCTTCCTCATAAGTTTCCTTATGAGTCTCCCAGGTTCAAGTCTTACACTCAAACCACTACACCACACTAGCTCCCATCAATCCAACAAAAGGACACCTGCCACTTGACTGGCATTTTAGTATCATAGAATTGTAGAGTTGGAAGGGACCACAAGGGTCATCTAGTCCAGCCCCCTGCAATGCAGGAATCTTTGGGCCAAGGTAGGAATCAAACCCACAGCCCTGAGATTAAGAGTCTCATGCTCTTAGACTGAGCCATATTGTTTTCTATGCCTGCTAAAACATTTTTATTTAGGCAAGCCTACTGAGACATGTACTTTTATTTTGTGTTTGTGCGTGTGTGTGTACTGTTGATTTTTATCCATATTTTTATAATTTTTTGTTTGCTTTTGTATCATTATTTTTAAATGAATATTTTATACTATTATGTTAACCACTTAAGGTGTTTTTTTATTATTGTACTTTATTTCTGCATAAAAATATGTATATACTGCTATTCATAAAAAATATATGAGCAGCTTACAACAATTATGCATAAAACCATAGAATTAAATATATATATATATATAAAAGTTTAAATTAGACATCAGCTATTCGTACAAAAAAATTATGTATCGCTATTTAAAAATAAATAAATCAGCACATAAATGAAATCTGCCTCATGCTGTTTCTATGTCCATATTTGTCCTGGTAATGATTCCCTCTTGTATTCCCTGCCTTGCCATATAGTCCAATAACGAACGGAACTACCATATATTTTACGAGATGCTTGCTGGCCTCCCTGCTCAGCAGAAGCGGAAATTCGGCCTTCAAGAGGCAGAAACATACTATTACCTGAACCAGGTATGGTCCTCTCCTTGAAATGCCTATGGAACAGAAGGAGAAAAGTGCTGGATATTAGTCTTACAAATACCCAAACATTTCAATCAAGGAGGAATGGTGTTCTGTCCCAGGCGGTGGTCCCAATCAGACGAGGGTCTTGACCAGGGGCAGAGAGCCTTTTTCACCCCCAGGGTCTGCATTCCCTTGTGGGGAACAAATGCCTTCTTTTCATCGTATGTAGGGAGGCAACTGCGAGATCCCTGGCAAGGTGGACACTGAGGATTTTCACCGGTTGCTCGACGCCATGGAAATCCTGCACTTCACTGCCCACGATCAGGACAGCATCTTCCGCATGCTGTCTTCCATTCTACACTTGGGGAATGTCTACTTTGAAAAATACGAGGTTAGTTACTGGGATGAAAATGTAAGTCTAGTGTGCATTCTAAGGAAAGGCTAAAAAACACACCTATAAACCACTCCACTTCTTCTTCCAGAGTTGAGGAAGCAGGAAGCTTCGAGATGTAGTCTGGTTGGCTGTGTGGTGCCTTGATCTTTTCCTCCTGACTACGTGGTCCCTGACTGCCTGGATCATGTAGCCAGCAAGAACTTTTAATTGTATTGGTGCAAAGAGTGGGGAGGCAAGCAAGAGCAAACCAGTGTGAAAAATGTAAATTGGAGTGTGGGGAGGTCAACTCCCATTTTCACACATGAAAACTGGGCAAAGCTGACCCAGTGTGCGGCTGCTGTGAGAAAGGCAAATCCCATGCTGGGGTTAGCTAGGAAAGGAATTGAAAATAAAACTGCCAATATCATAATGCTGACTAAACAAATCAATGGGGCGGCTGCATTTGGAATACCATGTACCGTTCTGGTCGCCTCATCTCAAAAAGGGTATTGTAGATGTATATTTTCAGAACCCACCTGGTTTTTATGAACATAGATTGCTTCAAACTGCTTTGAATATTGTTTTAATGTTGTAACCTGCCCCGGGACCTTAGGGTGAAGGGCAGGTAATAAACAGACAAATATACATAGTAACTAACTAACTAACTAACTAACTAACTAACTAACTAACTAACAAATATTACAATTGGAGAAGGTTCAGAAAAAGACAACTAAAACAATCAGGCAAATGGAGTGACTCTATGAAGAAATGTTGCAGCATTTGGGACTTCCAAGTATAGCGAAAGAGGTGGCATAATACTTACAAATTTATAAAATGATGCTTGTCATGGGGAAAAGGAATAGAGACAAGTTTTTCTCCTTCTCTTGTTGGACGCAGTGCCAGATTGCCAAAGAGACAGAGTAGGCACCTGCCTATGGGCTCCAAACCTTTGGGGGGGGGGCCACGACAACAGATCAAAATAATATTGATTTGATTTTGAAACGGAGTTAAAAGTTCAAGCTTTCTTAGTTCAATGTTATCCCACTAGAACCTGGACACAAGGGCTCCCCCAAGATTTTGACTGCCTAGGGGCCTCAACAGGGTTTAATCCGGCACTGGTTGGACGGCCAATGATGCTGACTGCTGAAAAATATAGGACAAATAAATTAAACAAAGGACTTCTTATGCAATACAATGTTAAACTTTGGAACTCACTCCCACAGGAGGCAGTCGTGGTCACCAAATTAGATGGCTATAAAATAAGATTGGACAAATTAATGGAGGAGAGAGCTGTCAGTGGTTACTTGCCATGATGGCAAGAGGCAATAATGCTCCTGAATACCAGTTGCCACAAGAAGGGAATGTGCTGCTCTTGGGTCCTCCTTGTGGGTTTCCCACAGGCACCTGATTGGCTTCTGTGACAACCAGATGCTGGAGGAGATGCTGCCTTATCCAGCAGCCTGTTTTTGCTGTATGTTCTTGAATGTCAACCATAAATAAATATAAGGTCGCCCAGCCTCTTTACAAACATGCCTTGACTTGGTGCTTTGCAGACAGATTGCCAGGAGGTAGCTTCGGTGGTGAGCGCCCGGGAGATCCGCGTTGTGGCTGATCTGTTGAAAATCTCCCCCGAGGGCTTGCAGAAGTCCATCACCTTCAAAGTGACGGTAAAGGGGCAGGCAGCCCTGAGTGCGGAGGTGGGAGGATGGGCATTGAAGGGCAGGTGTCTGCTGCTCTGCTTCCGGGCCAAGAATAGTTAAAGGACCCTGGTAGGGACCCTACCAGAGAGGAATGGCAGATTAAGTTGATGTGTTATGCCGAATTGGCAAAAATGACCAGAAGAATCAGAAATCAGGAAGACCAAAATTTCAATAAGGAATGGGGAAAAATTATAATTTATCTTAAAAACCATCGTAAACAATTAAAACTGTTAGCAGGACTGGAATAACACTTGTAGTTTAATGGTGAATTTTGGAGATGTTGGAGATGTCAAATATTTGGATTATTATAAAAGATGCAGGAGGAAATGACTAACAATAGGACCCCCAAAGGGGACGAGAAAGTCCAGGAGATTCCTTGGAATCTTCTTTCTATGTTATATATTGGATATGTGATTGTAAAACTTTGATTTGAAAACCAACCAAAGAACAACAACAATAACAATTAAAGGGCTCAGGAGGCAGAGACCCTTTTATTCTTACCTGGAATTCTGAACTGTTTTTATTTGTAAAAAAGCAACAACCAAAAATCTGGAGTGTTGAATATTTTGTGCTGCTTCTATGCAATGCATCTATCTGTCACCTTTAATTATAGAATCATAGAATTTTAGAGTTGGAAGGGCCCCAAGTTTCATCTAGTCCAACGCCCTACAATGCAGGGCCTCCTGCTCAGAGCCGTTCCTGGCTTGTCTCGAACCACCAGCCTCTTGGTTAACAGCCAGATGCACTGACCCACAGGCGGGCTCTATTGTTTGTCTGTTAGTTTTTAATTATTATTATAATAAATTGTGCTCTTAATATTTTGTTGTAAGCTGCCCAGGGAATGTTTGTTTATTATGGGCTTCTATATAAACGTCACCATAAATTATAGTAATAATAGGCATGGTTACTCAGCAGGTTGCTCAGGGAGGGACAAGTGCTTCCCTTTCCTTAGTGATGAATTGCTTAGACCAAAGAGGGTTGCTATGCCCTATATGTTACATTGCAGGAAGGAGAAT
Organism: Podarcis bocagei; assembly: GCF_964188305.1. Classification (NCBI taxonomy): domain Eukaryota; kingdom Metazoa; phylum Chordata; class Lepidosauria; order Squamata; family Lacertidae; genus Podarcis; species Podarcis bocagei. The sequence continues at coordinate 49,683,655 of NC_138139.1, read as the reverse complement.
GTGGTCACATGACTTCTTGGTAAAAAGGCTCTGCCTAGAGGTATCTCATTGATTACTGCAGTCATCCTTGCCCCCCAGCCAGTTGACCTGGTGGGACAGTGGATGGACTCAAGAGCTTCCAGTTTGAGCCCAGCAGCACCTGTGGATTAGGACGGGGGCTAGATAGATAAAACTTTATTCACAGTAGCCAATGGCCATAGCAACAATAAAACATTACAGTATACGCAGAAAGGGAAATTTGATATAAGAGCACAATTTAAAGTCCTGAATCAGCAGTCAGTTAGTGGCCCTTATTCTGATCGCCCCTGCTATGAACCTAGCAACCTTTGCTGTTATCTGCTCATTTTGATCTGATAGAAGAAAGGACATTGTGGCAGTGGTTGAGCGCCCTGGGATGCTTAGTACGAGTGGGGTGATGATCTTGTTCCTCAGGTCTTTGTAGAGAGTGCAAGACAGGAGGACATGTGCCGCTCTTTCGGTGCTACCGTCTCCACAGGGGCAAAGACGTTTCTCAGGCAGGATCTTTTGGAATCGACCCTCAAGTACCGCAGATGGCAAAACATCCAGTCTTGCAAGTGTAAAAGCACGTCTGTATTTTGGGATAATAAGTTTGTGCAGATATGGGGCCAGAGAATCAAAATGGAAAGATGTTAAGACAGGGGAGATTCCATGAAGTGGTGGTGGTGGGGACATGATATTTTGTGTGACTGGTGCCAACCATCGGAGGGAGGCCATCTTTCTTCTTCCTTCGCTTTCTCAACAGGAAACCATGAGAGAAAAGATATACACACCCCTCACTGTCGACAGTGCCGTTGATGCCAGGTAAACAGAAGCCCCATCCATCTCCACAACCGTAATGGAGAGAGCCACGTGTAAATACTGCCACTCACCCTCAGCACCCCTGCTTGTGGCCTTGTCTTCTTCCATTTCTTTGCCCACAGCGCTTGTGCATGTGTTTTTTCCTTTCCTCTTTCCCTCAGAGATGCCATTGCCAAGATCCTCTACTCCTTGCTCTTCAACTGGCTTATCGACAGGATTAACAGGCTCACCTACCCCAGGCAAGAAACCCTGTCCATCGCCGTCTTGGATATCTATGGCTTTGAGGTGAGGGAAGAAGCGTTCAGCCAATTACAACCGGGGCCTTCCCCAGAAACTGCTATTTGGTGCCCAACACAAATGTCCCTTGACAAAGGACCTAAGATACAGGGGAGGAGAAGGCTGGAATAACACACACACACCCAGTGCCCCCAGAATAGTGCTTGTCATGTCGAGGTGGTTGGTGTTCTCTGGGACTAACTGGGTGGAAGCAGGGCCGAATTGAGGTTTGATGAGGCCCTAAGCTACTGAAGGTAATGGGGCCCTTTATACATCCAGCTGTCCTTTAACAACAACAAATTGTCACTGTTTTTTGTGTTGAATGTATGCTAGATGGTAATTTATGGACCTAACAGGTATCTAACGACATTTGCACATAACAAAATATGTGTTTTATCAAAGCGATTTATTTTTTATCTTATATTTTGGAGATGTACATCCAGGTTTTTTTCCTTTAAGTTTTTTGGGGAGTCCCCAAGAGAGTGGGGCCCTAAGCTATAGCTTGTTTAGCTTATACATAAATCTGGCACTGGGTGGAAGGCAGGGAGCCATAGTGAAAAACAGGCAGAGACAACTTATGTTCGTTTTGCCTCCATCCTCCTCCCTGATGGGTTCTTCATGGGGCAGCACTGAGACCAAGGAGGGGGAAGCCAGCAGGCAGAACCACCTGCTGGACTTTAAGAAAGACAGGAGGCAGGTATGGGCTGGCAGAGGACAGACAGAGACTAGTGGGGCCGTGCCCCGCTTGCCCCTGATGAACAAGCCTCCAGTGCTGCAATGGCTGCAGCTTCTGATATTCCCAGAGGCAGGCTCAGTTCGAGAATGGCAGGCTGGGCTATGGAGCTCTTCTCCTCTATACTGGGTAACCTCAAGTAGCCTTTTGCTCTGCATGTACACATTTTTTAAACTCGCGGTCTGAATTTTGAATAGGATCTGGGCTTCAACAGCTTTGAGCAGTTGTGCATCAATTACGCAAATGAGTATCTCCAATTCCTCTTCAACAAGATTGTCTTCAAGGAGGAGCAGGTGAGGCCAGAATCCACCATCACCACCATTCTTGGGTTTTTAGAGCATCACATTTTTTGATGGATCTGCTGCTATGTTGCACTGTGTGTGTGTGTGTGTGTTTAATGCTGATATGTTTTATTTTCCTGTTTGCTCTTTTTGTTATAGCTTGCTATTTTTGGTCATTTGTTTTTAAATGATGTGTGTCCCCTTGGAAAATTTGTCATAGGCAGGATGCAAATATCAGTAAATAAGTAAATGAAAGCAGCTGGAGCTGCAGGCGTCAGTTCATTTGGTGAGGGTGGAGGGGCAGCAGGTACAAATCTAACTAATAAATACATTCTGTATTCAGGAGGAATATATCCGGGAGCATCTTGAGTGGAGAGAAATACCTTTCAATGACAACCAGCCTTGCATTGACCTCATTGCCCAAAGGCCTTATGGGATTTTAAGGATCCTGGATGACCAGAGCAGTTTCCCTCAGGTACCACTTGGTGCTGCATAGAATCCATGCATAATTTTTTTTTTTTAAGTCCGTTCTAGTCGCAGGATGACAACTAACTGCTTTTGCTCAGAAGCACCTTCCCCATGTATTCATTTATGGAGGCAAGGGAAGCAATTATCCCCCTTTGAGGGGGTGGCACTCTTTCTATGCTCAAAGACCCTTGGAATGAGAGGACCAGAGTTTCTGGAAGCAAGCGTTGGCCAATGTTTCATGTCTTCATAAATACTGTGGTTGGATCATTCAACAACTCTCAGTGCAAAGGCACAGCGTAACGGCCTGTCTTTAAAAGCGTCTGTCCCTTGCATCTCTGTTTGAGTCACCATTCTGGGCTCAAGCAGCTGAGGGACTTGTGCAGAACCATGGTGAATGGCTCTAGAAGGTGGCCGGTTCTTCCTCTTTCACACTCAAAAAGTGTGCCTCGTCTGTCTCAGTGGTAGACGCCACTGGCCTAAAATGGCCTAAAGTGAACTTGAATCCAGAACGTCCCCCCGACACTGGGTGGACGACATGGGGCACTGCTAGTCTGACCCAGTTATTCCTCCGCCTTGCCAGGCCACGGATCACACATTTCTCCAGAAGTGTCATTACCACCACGGCGCCAACCCGCTTTACTCCAAACCAAAGATGCCGCTACCCGAATTCTCCATCAAGCACTATGCTGGCAAAGTCACCTACCAGGTGAGACGCCGGGTGGTTGGGAAGGAGCAACACAAAGAGGAAGAACAGGGTACATTCTGCACACATAAGGTGCTTGGTGCCCGGGTCCCCCAGCCTCCAGCCCCTCCTGTGCCACCGTCACCCTGTTTCCACTGCAAGACTGGCAGACTGTGCTCTGTGCCTTCACAGCACCATCTGGGCTGCAGCTCCAGCATGGCCTAGGCATTGCATCAGCTGGCCCTGCCAAGATCAGAGTGGCACTGAGGAGCAGTTATTATCAGGGCAGCAGTTTCAGCCCCGCGTAGCACAGAAAGTAAGGGCGCCTGGGCCAGACCTCCCTGCTTTGAATGGAGAAGTGCTGCACACATAGACTATATTTTGGCTCAGAAAATATAATGCATTTCTTAACCCCACTGCAGGTACACAAGTTCTTGGATAAAAACTACGATCAGGTTCGCCTGGACGTCCTGGAGCTTTTTGTCAACAGCAAAATCAAAGTAGGTGTTTTGGGGTGGTCTCAGGTCGGCTGGCTCCAGTGCATCTGATGGCTTCTGTGTTTGGAAGAGTAGTGCGAAGCAGTGTGGTGTGGCTGTTGTTAGTAGCGTCACCCAAATAATACAGACGGAGTCCAGAGAGAAAAGAGGCTGATCAAACTTAACTGGGTTAATTGAACTAACAAAACAACAACCACATAATATGAAGAGAAATAAACATAGAGGTAATGTCTTTCTTAATTCAGGCCTTGTTCATAGCGGGAAGACATACAACAACACAAACAGGAAGGAAAAAGCTCCCTCAGAACTGCACAGCCAATGAGAGCATGAGTTACCTCAGCAAGCATCATGCCACACTGCCTGGTTGCTAAGCAACACCTCCACCTATTCCCCCCCCCCCCGCTGCTCATTGACTTTAACACTAATTGAATTAACCCTTAAGTTACACACGGAATTATCTCCACTGTTGCACTTCCAACAGTGGTGGGAAGCATAGGAATGGGGACTTGCAGATATGGGTTGTCTAAATGGGTGACAATTAAAGGTCATTCCTGGCTTCACGGATTGACCTTGGAGCAGTCACTATCTCTCTGCATAACCTACTCTGCAGGGCTGGTGTACATCCGGGTGATTGAACATTTTTTGTCCTGAGGGACATATTGGCCGATCCATTCAGGGACCCCACACCAGGGGTAGGTATGGCCAAAATTGGCAGTGGCCAACTCCCTCACACATACTTGCACTCATGCACACACAAACCCACACACCTAGATCTCTCTGCTCAGCTGATCTGTGTATATTAGCTTAAGGAAAGTTACTGCCATCTCCGTGTTCATCAAATTATGAATCTGATGACCAGGGAGGGGCAGATTTGCATGCCCATCAAGGTACAGTGCTGGATGGAGAGGTTTAAATGTCTCTGCGCTCCCCAGGGGTTGCTTCTGTTTTTATTTATTTATATTTTTGACCCAGCTGCAAAAATAGATGAGGTATTGGGTAGGGGAGAAATATCAGACCTCTCAACCACTCCTGGTCTACACTATTCTCACCTAGGGATGGGGAAGGAATCCGTCCAGTACAGCACTGATTCTAATGCTAACCTGTTTAATTAATACTTTCCAGACGACTATGAGGATCAGAGCATAGCTTATCCTTTGAAAGTCACACTTCTCCTAACCTTGCAGTGCAGTTTTCCAGCCCCAAAAACGTGTGCATGCAGGGAAATAAATGCCTAGAAATACTGCACTGTACTACTTTATTGCAGTGTACTGAGGAAAATTGCTTGCCAATTGCATCTGCTAGACCGAATGGTGTATAAACACAGGTGTATCAGGAGAAATGCAAAGAAAATGAGTGTCAATGTTCATGCAAACTATTTTTTTTTAAAATCACAATCTGATCTTGAAATGGGGCAAACTGTAATTTAAGATGGGGTGGGGGGAAGAAACTAAGACGGACAGATCCATCCATCCTTATAATCTATCCCTGTTCTCATTTCATCCTCACGACAGCCATGCGAGGTAGGTTAGGCTGGCAGAGAGTGGCTTGCCCAAGATCCCCCAGCAAACGTCCTCCGTGCAGGGAGAGCTGGATGAACACGGAATGAGTTGTGAATGTCCCACCGGCTCCCAAAATGTCCCCTACAAAATGTCTCCTCTGCTCTTGCCCCAGATGGTGGCCAACCTCTTCTACAGCCATGCCCAGCTGATAGCTCAGCAGAAGACCATGATGGGGAGAAGCAGCACCAGCAGGCGGAAATTTAAGTCCCACACGGTGGCAGCGAAATTCCAGCAGTCGCTTTCGGACCTCGTGGATAAAATGGAGAGGTGAGTGAGGAAGGCATAGGGCAAGCACTTGTGTGAATAGCTTTTCAAATTGCTGGCATGGAAGGCCCATGAACCGGATCAGGACCCTGGCAGGCTGGCAGGCAAGGGAGTCCAAAACCCTCTGTTCCGGGTTCTCTTCCAGCCCTGCCTGGAGATGTCAGGGGTTCGAACCTGGCACCTCTTCTTGCAAAACAAAGTCCTTGAGCTATGGTCCCTCCTCAAAGACATAGGAACGTCAGAAGCTTAGCAATGTCTTCACTGACACACAGTGGCTGTCCAGGATTTCTGTTAAGTTGTGGGCGAACATAGCCGACGACACAGCGATTTCTCCAGAGCAGCTCTTTATTTGTAAGCTGGAACAGAACTGAACAGCAAACAGCTCAGCCGGCCTGCTTTTATAGGCAGCCAGCTGTCAACATTGTAGCAACAACAACCCAGGGTTTCCCGCCTAAAATAACTGACGTGGACCTGAGTGAAAACTATCTACAGTATCCCCCTGCTGGCCCAGGGTGAGAACTTCAGTACATAACAATTTCAGATGGTGTTTTCTCCCAGTCCTGCCTGGAAGTGCCAGGGATTGAACTTGTGTTGAGCTAAGATCCTTCCCCTGAAAATGAAGTAAGATTCTAGTCCTCAGTGTTACAGATCTTGTAAAGGGATGGAACTGCCTCCTGTCAAAGCAGAACATTGGTACAGCTAGTCCAGTATGGTCCATACGGTCTGGCAGCAGCTCTCTGTGGTTTCATACAGGAGACATTCTCATTTCTAGCTGGAGATGCTGAGGATTTAACCTGCATGCAAAGCTGGCGCTCTCCCACTAAGCTGCAGCCCTTCGCTAGAGGTGGCAAGGAATAGATTTAGGTCCTTTGCACATTTGTTGCTTCCCGTAGAGTGAAGCAGCGGTGATTTTGATACTGTATGCGGGTGGTTTTTAAATTGACCCATGACCTGGATCGGGACCATGGCAAGTTGTGGGGGAGCAAGGGGGTCCTGAACCTGCTGTTTGCATGAGCAGGATATTTCCCATTCGTGCCAGTGGGAGCTTCTTCCTTCATGCAAATAGCTGGCATTTCCATTTATGCCAGTGGAGGCTTCTTCCTTCATGCCAATAGCAGCCAATTCCATTCAATATGCACCACTTTCAGGATGAAGAAATGTTATAGTCCCATCGTATGTGTGTTTTCTTTTCTTCTTCTGCAGATGTAACCCTTTCTTCGTCCGCTGCATCAAACCCAACAATAAGAAGGTATGGACTTGCTATGTCCTAAGGGGAAAGGGACATAGGAAGTGGCCTTTTTGCAGAGTCAGGCTGCTGGTACATATAGCTCAATGTTGCTGTCACTGACTGGCAGCAGCTCTGCAGGGTTTCAGGCAGAAGTCTTTCTTAGCCCTTCCTGGAACTGCCAGGGGTTGAACTTGAGACCTTTTGCATGCAAAAGCAGGTGCTCTACCACTGAACTATGGCCCTCCCTCAAGAGCGTTTTCATAGAATGGTAGGGTCATCTGGTGCAATCCCCTGCAGTGCAGGAAATTTTGATCATGACATTTAATGGCTTCACTATCACCCCACCCACTTGCAGTGCTAACACAGCTGCAGCCAAGCCTCTCCCTCCTTGCAGCTTCTCCTGCAGAACCGCAGCTTCTACAATGCTGCCTTATGGTCTCTAAACTATTTCTCCTTCTACTGCCCTTCCATAACCCCCCTTCCAATTGTCTCCTCAATAGTATTTTGGCACCTGCTGAGTCATCCAGAAATTGATGGATGCCGAGTCATCCATCACAGGTAAAGGAAGGCCTGTCACTAAACAGTGCTTCTTCTGGGCTGATCACCCAGTGGTCTTGAGTCGTCCAGAGAGCTCCTCTCTCACACTTGTCAGGCTCGTTTCTCCTATCACGATATGAATCCTGAACCAGTCAGCTCATTTACTATCCTATCCAATGCTCTCCTTCGCTCTTCCTCAACCAGAAGCCAGGACTTTTTGAGCCTGACGTAGTCAGCAGCCAGCTGCGGTACTCGGGAATTCTGGAGACCATCCGCATCCGCAAAGAGGGCTTTCCCGTTCGCATCCCCTTCCAAACGTTCATTGAAAGGTATGGTCAACAAGGGCTCTGACCCAAGAAGGCAAGGAAGGGGAAGAGCAATTGCAGGCTCTGACAGGCAGGCTTGGCTGCAGTATCCTTGCTAATTTTGCCCAGGGGGCCTTTGGTGGGGAAGGACTTTGTCAAAAGCTTTATTTAGTGTCCCAGGTATACAGTGTCTACCAGGGCTCCCCTAACCACATGCTTATTAGCAGAGCCAGCCCAAAACGTTTTGCTGCTGTGCTCGCCCCTGTTCCAGAAGCTGACCAGGGTGGCAATTGACTTTTTGTTCAGTTGTGGCACTACGTTAGTATCCTTTGCTGGGTGAGAAGGAAAAATAAAACCGTACAGTGGTACCTTGGATTAAGTACTTAATTCGTTCTGGAGGTCCGTACTTAACCTGAAACTGTTCTTAACCTGAAGCACCACTTTAGCTAATGGGGCCTCCTGCTGCTGCCGTGCTGCCGGAGCACGATTTCTGTTCTCATCCTGAAGCAAAGTTCTTAACCTGAAGCACTATTTCTGGGTTAGCAGAGTCTGTAACCTGAAGCGTATGTAACCTGAAGCGTATGTAACCCAAGGTGCCACTGTATATAGAAAGAATTTTTGGACTTTGACTCCCATAAGCCCCAGCCAGCATAGCCAGTGATGAGGGATGATGGGAGTTATAGTCCAGCAACAGTTGGAGGGCACCTAATCACACCCTCAGCCTGTCTCTTTAGGTACCGCTGCCTTGTTGATATCAAACAAGGCATGATCCCTGATGCGTGGAACAGTGCGGTAGTGCTGAAGAAGCTATGCGCAGTCACCCCCGATATGTACTGCATTGGAGCCACCAAGGTACAGCCGCCATTTTCCTTGATAATCATGGTTGTAAGTAACTGTTGGGCAGCTTGGAGCATGGAAATTCCCACCCCTGGATTTTCTGTCATGGAGTGGGGTCTCTCCACCTCTCAGCTGACCAAGGTGAATGGACAGTTCACCTGCCTGCGTCTGAGGGAGAGGGGAGGCAGCAAGGCCACATCCATTGGCCAGGCTGGGAGAGCTAACTGCCACAGAGCTCCTCCTCTCTCAGAAGTGTCTCCATCTGTAACCATTCCACCTGGTTGCATCTGAGGGAGAAATGAGACTCCTAAGCCCCCTCCACCAGCAAGGCTTGGAGGAAGGGGGTGCGGTGGGTGCAGTCCACCCTGGGTGTCACCCCTGAGGGGGGGTGACATCGCCACCCCCCTGGGATGCTTGCCCCTGCCCCCGTGGGCAGCTTGCCCCACCCCTGGGTGCTAGCTATGCCTCTGGGCTTGGACCAACTCCCATTCGGCCAAAGAACTGCCTCTCCCATCAGATGTCAGAGAGATAAACGATTATGCAACCTCCCGTAGACATCTGAAGACAGCCCTGGGTAGGGAAGCTTTTAATGCTTGCTGTATCTTGTGTTTTCTTATATTCTGTTGCGAGCCGCTCAGGGTGGCTGGGGCTACCCAGTCAGAGGGGCAAGGTACGAGTAATAAATGATTATGGTTATTCCGCTTGGCCATTACCACCGACTTCATCACAAAACAGTATGAGAAAGCCTGTGGTATTCTCATGGGGTCTACCTGAATGGATTTGTTTTCTTCCTCTTTGCCGTTCCTGTTTATTACTTTCACATTATGTCTCTTAGATTGCAATGTGTTATTGTAAAACAGAAACTACCCCCCAGCATAGGAGCCAACTCCTTGGGGCCAAGGGGTCTTCAGCCCCCAAAATAAAATATTTGAGGAGGATGCCCCCCAATTGATGGGCATTGCCAGTCAAATGGTGTGCGTGCACTGCATCATGTGATCAATTATACAGGGCAGGGCTTACTTCGGCCCCCCAATATTTTATTGAAGTTGGTCCTCCTGCCCCTCAAGTGCTTTGACGGGAAAGCTGTTGTATAAATGTCATGAATAACTGAATGCCAAGGAAAGTTGGGTGTGGGTAGCAGCCACCCAGAGCCACCGCCGTGGATTGGTTAAGAGCACTGGACTAGGACCTAGGAGAGACCAGGGTTCAAATCCACACTTCAGCCGTGAAGCTCACTGGGTTACCTTGGAAGCTAGTTGCTGCTTCTCGGCCTAACCCACTTCTCAGGGTTGTTGTGAGAAAGAATCAGGAGAAGGGAGGACTGTGTATGCCACCCTTGATCGCCTTGGAGGAAAGGTGGGAGAGAAGTGCAATTAATTAATTAATGAGTTATTCTGATGCTCCCCTCCCCCTCCTCACCCCAGCTCTTCATGAAGGAGAATGTCTACCAGCACTTGGAAGGGAAGCGAGAACGGATTGTCCACATGGCAGCTCTAACGCTGCAGCGGTACACGCGTGGCTTCTTGATCAAGAAACGCTTCTTCGCCCTCCGCCACAAGATCATCCTTTTCCAGGCGCGGGCCCGAGGCTATCTTGTCAGGTGCACAGCTGCAACATGCTCTCCGCGCTAGAGATAGAGGAGGACAGGCATCTGTGTGCGCTTGGGGAGGGTGTGTGAGAACATGGGCCAGCACCAGCCATCGCCATTGTGGTTATGTCTGACATGACGCACGTGGCGTAACGTCACATCTTCATACATCATCCCCACCCCTGATTTGCACAATGGATTGTTGGGGCAGAGGAATAGGCAGCGTAATGACGTCACATCTTACATTGCGCAACACGAGGCTAGGGACAGGGAGCCACTGGCCAGTGGGTCAGCCTTGGCCCATCACGGGGTTCGACCACAAAGCCTTTTTAAAAACCACATCCACCTGCCAATCAGGTGACATCAGTGACCTGTGGGAGGTTGGCGTTCAATTCTGCATTGGTCCAACCAGCATTTGGCCCAATCTACTCTGCAGGATTTAGCCCCTGCTCACCAGCTGATGATCAGAGGTTGAATCCTGCTAAGTTCCCTGCAGAGAGTAGGACTCTGTTCATCAGGCAGCAATTCTGCTGGGTGCTACTTCAAAGGGGAGCGTGGGGCTGTTTGAAAGCCCCTTTGCAAACAGCCCTTCACTCCTCTTTAAAGTCCCAGCAGGCTGCAAAGCACAGCACCACCTGATGTCATCTTGACAACAGGTGATTGACAGACTGACAGGTGAAGAACACTAGGTGTGTCTCAGCATCTGAATTTTGATTTGCCTGTTCCCTCTGCATGTTAAACGTGTGCCATTTGTGTCTGGTCTGTTTGTCCGTTATCGTCTTTTATTTTGGTTTTTTGCCTTGGGTAGGAGAAAGTGTTGTTGAGGCTGGGTGTGATCTTTCCCACCTCCGTACCGGGGGGTTTCCCGTCCTGCAGGCAAAGGTACCGGAGGCTGCGTCGAACCCTCATCAAGGTCAGGTGCCTGGTACGCATCTATGTGAATCGAAGGAGATACCTTAAGGTGAGTCCCGTCTTGTCTGGGCACTGGTAGAGAATGTGTGGGAGCCTGGAGGGTGGCAAGGGAAGGGGATTTCGTAGCAGGCAAAATGAGATGAACGGGACACCTGCCAGCAGGACTTGAGTGCAACTGCATTCTCTCTTCCTGCCGTTAAATAGGGAATCTGGGCTGAGTTGAATGTGCATCTTCACCTGTGTGCTCCATCCAATTTTAAACATTGCATTTTGTGTCTAAGCATCACGTAATGCACATCCTCCTCACCCCACCTCCAGTTGTTCAGAGGTTTGCATAGTAAGGGCAGCAGGTTGGCTTGATTGTTTGAAGCAGTTTAGACTCACAAAGATGCCCCGCTATCCCCGAATGAATAGATCCAAACCTGTGTTACCTGTCTGGCAGGAGACTCTGAAAGCCTGCTGTATCCCTGCCCCACCCTTAATTGATGAGACGCAGGTATATTGTGCTTTTTATAAACTTACAATTTTTCATTGTTGGGTTTTCCAATGAAGTCCACAGCCTCCCACTGTTGAACAGTTCTTACTGTCAGAAATTTCTTCCAGATGTTTGGCTGGAATGCACCTTGTTCGCTTTTCTGAGTAGGAGAACGACATTGCAAAATTCAGAGAAGTGCAAATTTCGAAGGATTGCTGGGCTTTGGTTCACGTCTTGTTTCGGGAATCATTTCCCCTCAACCTTAGTCAGAGCAACGAGAGAGGTGTTAGGAAGAAGTGAAAAAGTGAAAACGAAAGGAAGCCGTATTGACCCCCAAGAAAAACGCCACATTCCATATTAGCACGATGCCTTTATTAGTTCGCACCGTTTTGAGACCTCTTGGCTGGCCCTTGAGGATACCTGTCCTGATGTGGGTAGAAGCAAAGAGGTTGAAGGGAGATGGTGGAGGACCAGATAAGAGAAGCATGCAGTAGTTGAGGGGGATCTCCTCTGTATTACTAGCTGATGGTCTCTCACATTTTCATCTGGGTTTCAGCACTTGCATGAGGTGCACTGGAGGCTGGACCATTAGGGTGAATGGGGCCCAGTCTGCCTTATCACTTACAACCAATTGTGGGGGGAGCTGCCTGCCACTGGCACTGGTTCCACCTATTGTTGGTCTCCCTGCCTTCATCCATACCAGTTCTAATGGGCACCGGCCACCATGGATGGGGAACTGAGCCTTGCCTAGGGATGGGGAAGAGATTAGATTCAGTTTGCACTTACAAAATTTGCCCTTTCCAAAACAATCTATGAACTGCGACACAGCCATCTTTCAAAATGTGCCGTGCAGTTCTCCAGCCAAATAACATGTACAAAAATGCACATGCTTCTGTAAAGCATGCCTAAAAATGTGTATGTTAGTGAAAGCAACATGCAAATATGCCTTTTCGTTAGGTGGATTTGTTTTGCAAAAAATGTGCTTATTGGGTAAAATTGCATGCAGAAATGTCTACATTAGGAGAATCAGAATAAGAAGAATCTTCATTGGCATCAGCCGTCAGCCATAGCAATAAAATAATATAAAATGTACCAAAGATAGAGGTAAATACTTAACTATACAAAATACATTCTAGAGGTTTGCATCAATGATCAGATAGATCTTATTCTAATTGCCCCTGTGCAAAATGTGGCAGTTTTTGCTGTCACCTGGTTATCTTGTTCTGCTAGGAGAAAGGACACAGTAGCAATGGTTGAGCGACCTGGTATGGTAGAGGGGCAATAAACTAAAATCTTTTATAATGAGTGCAAGCTAAAAGCACACAAGCTACTGATTCAGTACTGCCATCTCCGCATCGACATAAGCGTTTTTCCAGTGGGATTTGTTGAAATTGGAGAAATCTGTGCTAAAATGCTGGTGGGTTCCCATGAAGTCTTAAAAGCAGCAGCAACTATTTTTTTGCAAAGTGATGTGGAAATGTGGAGAACTGATCTTAAGACTGGAAAAATGGAAAACCCAAACCGGTGCATTCGCCCATCCCTAGCTTTACAGAGGGGATCCTGAGTGTCAGTTTCATGCGAAGGGTTAACGTGTGACTCAGCCGTATCCATAAGCAAACAACGGTAACTGGAGCAGCTGCCCGGCAGACAGGGTTATAGCTGGCACATGCCCCAGCGCTCAGGCACAGAGGCAGCAGCCCAACGGACACCATGAAGAGCGTCCGCTTCCAGGTGGATGGGGACGAAGAAGCAGCGAGTCATGGCAGGGTAAGGTTTCCCAGGTGGAGTGATGCAGGGGTTAGGAGCAGAGGCATGAAAGGCCACTTGTGGCATGGCAGCTGCCTGCAGACGTTTTTAAACGCAGGCGACTAGCCTTACCTTCGGCGCAGAGGGTCGACACACCTTTGGCAGCAGCGTGATAAATACTCATTTGTAGCAAGAAAGCCTGCTATGAATCTCTTGGCACTTTGACAACTGCATGGAAGGGCCGTGGCTGAGTGGAAGAGAAGAAGAAGAAGAAGAAGAAGAAGAAGAAGAAGAAGAAGAAGAAGAAGAAGAAGAAGAGTTTAGATTTGATATCCCGCCTTTCACTCCCTTTAAGGAGTCTCAAAGCGGCTATCAATCTCCTTTCCCTTCCTCCCCCACAACAAACACTCTGTGAGGTGAGTGAGGCTGAGAGACTTCAGAGAAGTGTGACTGGCCCAAGGTCACCCAGCAGCTGCACGTGGAGGAGCGGGGAAGCGAACCCGGTTCTCCAGATTATGAGACTACCGCTCTTAACCACTACACCACACTGGCTCTCTCTGCGTGGTAGAAACACCTGCTTTGCATGCCGGTTCAGGTTCAGTCCCCAACAGCACAGAGTCTGCTGTGCGTGATGCTCGAGGTCCAATCCCCAGCATCTCTATGTTCTCCCTCTACTGTCGGAGTCAGTACGCCTCTAAATGCCAGTTTGCTGGAGAGCATTGCTGTGCTCAGATCCTGCTTGTGGGCTTCTCAGGGGCCTCTGGTGGGCCATGATGGGAGCAGAGGAATGGAATAGATGGGCCTTTGGCCTGATCTAGCAAGGACTCTTTCATTCTTACTGAATTGCTATGGCTTCCACTCATGGGCTTTCAAAATGAAGGGAGGCAAAAGAGTCTGAATCAAGTGGTGGACATGCAAATAGTCACCAGTCAAAATCGTTATGAGATTGTGGGTTTTGCGCCCAGGCTCCAAAATGCCTTGCACTTTCCCAGGAGAGGGTTGGATTTGGGCTAAGTGCTTCACTGACCATGGAAATGCACTCTGCTTTCAGAGAAAGGAAGAGGAGCGCCGGAGAGCTGAGGAGGAGAGGAAAAAAAATGAACAGGTAACATGGTGGGCACTGTCCTCATGCCAGGCATGGATTGGAGTAGTTCCTCGGCTGAAGTAGATTCTGAACACACACAAACACACACAAGAATGTGTGTGCTTGGCACTTTGAGAGAAAAAATGAATTCTCCATGCAAATATAGTAACTTTGCATAATACAATGATTGCTGTTCCGTCCGGCCCCAGGAAGAAACAAGAAAGTATACAGAGCTCTGCAGCTCTGCCCATTCTGACCTCAGGTTAAGGTCCTATTCAGACACGCTCTGTTTTCCAATGTTTTATCAGGCGTTGTTGCTTATATGCTTTGAAGGAGAGAGAGAGAGAGAGAGAGTGTGTGTGTGTGTGTGTTAGTATCCATGAGGTCTAGAAACATCTCTTTCTCTCTTTGACATGGAAGCTGAAATTCTCAGGCAGCTGGATCCTCTGCCAATTTCTCTTCTTTTCTCTTTGCTTCTGTGGAAATGCAGAGCAGCAGCACAGCGCAGTTCATGGCAGAAGTTTCCTTGAAGCCAAATTCCTTCCTGCCTATCAGGAAAGCAGATACTTTGGAAACTTCCTCCTTTCCTTTCCTTTCCTTTCCTTTCCTTTCCTTTCCTTTCCTTTCCTTTCCTTTCCTTTCCTTTCCTTTCCTTTCCTTCCCCTTCCCCTTCCCCTTCCCCTTCCCCTTCCCTTTTCCTTTCCCCTTTCCCCTTTTCCCTTTTCCCTTTCCCCTTTTCCCTTTCCCTTTTTCCCCTTCCCCCTTCCCCCTTCCCCCTTCCCTTTCCCTTTCCCTTTCCCTTTCCCTTTCCCTTTCCCTTTCCTTTTCCTTTTCCCTTTCCCTTTCCCTTTCCCTTTCCCTTTCCCTTTCCCTTTCCCTTTCCCTTTCCCTTTCCCTTTCCCTTTCCTTTCCTTTCCTTTCCATGTCAGACCTAGCGACTAGTACAGGGGTCCCCAGACTAAGGTCTGCGGGCCAGATAAGGCCCGAGGGACTCATTTATCCGGCCCACAGCAACCCCCGCCACCTGCTGCTGCCGTCCGCTCTTACCGGTGCTGCACTGCACGGCTGCCCACTTCTGGGTCAGAGGAGCACTGGAAATAGCTTGTGCACATGTGCAAGCATTATTTGCGCATGCGCAAGCGTTATTTCCTGTGCACATCCGGGTCGGAGGAGGCCCGTGCACATGTACACAAGCTATTTCCGGTGCTCCTCCGACCTGGAAGTGCCCTGGAAATAGCGTGTGCACACGCGCTCCCCCACCCTCCGGCCCGCTGTGCGATCGGTGCTGGAGACACTGGCCCGAGGCGCAGTAAGTTTGCTGACCCTGAACTAGTACCTTATTCTCATGCAGCCTGTGCACCTTTACCCTTGAAAGTCATTCCACATATGAGCAACAGACCTAGATCTGTGACTGAGTTGTGCTTTGGCTTAACTTTGGCCATGCTCGGAGATCTAACCATTTTTTAGAGCGGTGAATGAACCTTGTATGGATTGGGCCCAGCAGAGGAGAGTAGCTGAACAGAGAGCAGCAACAACCAGTGGGCAGGAGGCAGGCCCACTGGGAGGGGAGGGGGTCCACTGGGGGCATGTTGCCTGAAGTCCCCCACCACTGCAAAACCTAGATCCAGCACTATGTGTAAAGTTTGAGGGTTTATAGGCACTATTTATGTATTTGTTTACTTATTATCTAACTATCTGTCTATGTGCAGTTTACATAAAGTAGTATACCATATAAGAAAATAGTGAGAAAATCAACAGTCTTTTAAAAAAGTACACTTTATAAAATGATCAAAATTTTGATAAAATCAGCATTTAGGTTTGCCTTAATTTATTTTCCTTTTTTTAAAAACGCAGGCGTAAAAAGCAGGGTAAAAAAAAAAAGCAGGCGTAAAAAGCAATAAAGGTGGCTGCCCTCAAAGCCTATATTGGTTTGTTGTGAGTCATGATTGCCACTAGAGACTCCTGGGGATTTGTAGTTTGTTGAGAACAGCTCTCACAGAGCTACAGTTCCCAAGGATCTGCAATGATATAGGGGGCTTGGTTGGCCCCCTGGTGGGTTGTGGGTGCTCAGTATGTGCCAGATTGCACTGACCCTTGGTACTTCCTTGAAGTCCGTGGAGTGGATCTGGGTGAGAGATACCTTCCCAGGGCAGTCGAGTCCAACCCCAGCAAATATTCCCGAAATGACTACAGAATCGTAGAATTGTAGAGTTGGAAGGTACCAACTAGTCCAACCCCCTGCAATGCAGGAATCTCAGCTAAAGCATCCATGACAGATGGCCAGCCAAACTCTACTTAAAAACTTCCAAAGAAGGAGAGTCCACCACTTTCAAAGCGAGTCCGTTCCACTGTCAAACAGTTCTTACCATTAGAAAGTTTTTCTTGCTGTTTAGTCGGAATCTTATTTCTTATAACTTGAATCCATTGGTTCGCATCCCACCCTCCAGAGCAGAAGAAAACAAGTTTGTTCCATCATCCATGTGAAATCCTTTAGATATTTGAAGATGGCTATCATATCTCCTCTCACTCGCCCCTTTCCCAGGCTAAACATACCCAACTCCCTCAACCATTCCTCATAAGGCTTGGTTCCAGTGGCATAGCGTGGGGGTGCAGGGGGGGGCCGCACCGGGCGCAACATCTGGGGGTTAGGGGGTGCAAATCCATGGGTTAGGGGGCGCAAATCCACGGGTTAGGGGGCGCAAATTACTTGCCTTGCCCCGGGTTCTGACAACCCACGCTACGCCACTGCTTGGTTCCCAGACCCTTGATCATCTTGGTTGCCCTCCTCTGCACACCTTCCAGCTTGTTAATATCCTTCTTAAATTGTGACATCCAAAACTGGACACAGTACTCCAGATGTGGTCTGACCAATGAGTCTGAATAAAGTCCATAAACTCATTATTGTGCTAAGCGAAGAGGTCTAAGAGTGACTCTCTATTTCTCTGGGTCCCAACAGGTACTGAGCAAACGGGAAGTGATGAGAGTTGCAAACCTGGAAGTGCCTGCAGAGTTGGTTGGACTCTTAAACACCGTGGCTGGTACGCTAATACAATTGCTGGGATCCTTCCTCTAGGGGGAGTTAATCCAAACCAGTGGCAAGGTGGACAACTGGCCTTTAACTTCCTCTGGGATATTCCAGAACCTTTGCTTGAGATCCGTTGAAGGTATCTCACCGTAATAGGTATCTTTGCAATAGAAGGCTTAAACCCATCCAACCCTGCCTAATATGATGAGCAATTCTTAACCCCACATCAAGTGATGGATGAGTATGTGGGGAGACTGTCACACAATGAGCTGTACAGGGTTTCTACTCCATGCAAAATCCTGTCTGTCAGGCTGCAGGGATATTAGGGCTCCATCTGCCCCATCCATTCTAAGTACTTTAAGCAGTCACAGCTTCTCCCAAAGAATTCAGGGAAGTGAAGTTTGTTAAGGGTGCTGAAAGACACCTCCCCATTCTCCTCACTGATCTACAATTCCCTGGGTGGTTTAATAATCAATTCCTCTTTCCCCATAACAATACCCCTGCTTCTTGGGGTTTTATGAGAGGGGACGTGAGTGGTCTAATCCACGGAGCCCCTTGGGCTTGCCAATCAGAAGGTTGGCAGATCAAATCCCCACGACAGGGTGAGCTCCCGTTGCTCTGTCTCAGCTCCTGCCAACCTAGCAGTTTGAAAGCACACCAGTCCAAGTAGATAAATAGGTACTGCTGAGGCGGGAAGGTAAATGGCGTTTCCGTTCACTCTGGCATTTGTCATGGTCCTCCGTGCACCAGTAGCGGTTTAGTCCTGCTGGCCACATGACCCAGAAAGCTGTCTGTGGACAAATGCCAGCTCCCTCAGCCTGAAAGCGAGATGAGCACCACAACCCCATAGTCACCTTTGACTGGACTTAACCGTCCAGGGGTCCTTTACCTTTTACCTATATGAGAGCCAGTCCTCTCATTTATAATGTGGGAATTCTGCACATCTCTTTCCTCTCTGTTTCCTGCAGTTCACAAGCAGATCAATGAAGACTGTGTCACTCCCATCCCCCCTCCAAAGCTGCAGGCGGACCCCCAATTCACTCTGCCCCTTGACATCAACAATTACCCCATGAGCAAGTATGTGCAGACCCACTTCAAGGTAAGGGCTTTGGTGTGTGCATTGTGTTTCTTACATGTCTAGGGCAAGTGACGGCAACTTTCACATTCTCAGTCAGGTAGAATGTCCAGTTCCTGCCGGTGCTGGGTGGTATGGCTGGAAGAGCTGTCCAGCAAGGCAAAAGTTCAAGACAAGGTGTGCCTGAAGCAGCAGGGGAGTCAGAAGGACAGCGCAAGGGGCTGGCTAGCAGGAGCTGTTGCTTCAGCAACTGCCAGGCAGCAAACATAATGTTCTAATAGTTGCTCCTGCTGCCTGGTTTTAAGCTGCTTGTGCTTCCTGGAGCAGCCCCAGGGCCCCGATCAAGAGAGTGACGTGGTTCTTGTTTCCTCTGCTAATTTCCAGATTTAATCAATGTGCTCACCCAAAGCTAAAAAGTTTGAAGCAGTGATTGGGTGGGAATTGTCAGATAAATGCTAATGTTGGTTGGATCCCCAAATCAACAACCTCCTCCTGAGTAGGGTTCATAGATGGAAGACCTTGTGCTGTCAGAAATGCACAAAACCTTCTTGTTTGAGGTTCAGCTTGGGTTCCTTGCTATCTCTATTCCTGGGGCCTGGGAGTGGAGGATTTGGAGCTGATATGTCAGTTGGGGGCCAACAAGTCTCTTGATTCTGCAGGCAGCCCACCCAAGAGGTGACTTCTGGGTTGGCAGTTTCAGGGTTTGTTAAACTTCCTCTGTCCAAGTACAGGCCTTTGCAAATTAAGGTGCAGATGATGAAAACTGAAAGTGCAGAATTACTAGGCTGCTGTCAGAGTAAACTGTATTTTAATTGCTGGCTGTAGATGTATTCTGATGTATTTTAATTACTGTTTTTAACTGGTTTGTTTTTATTACTTTGTATTTTATAATGTTGTTTTTAAATGCTGCAAGCTACTTTGAATCCCTACTTTGGAGAAAGACAGGCTATAACCTTAAATAATAATAATAATAAAGTCATCATAGTCGTTTTATTTGCATGCCACCTTTCCATAGTTAAAACCATGTTCAAGGTGGCTTACAACATAAAAAGATCGATATAGTTACAAAAGTAGTCATAAGCAATAAATAAAACAGCTCAAAAAGGACACAACAAAACTGATCGAGTTCCACAAAACCCATAAATTATAATAAGAACTAAAAATAAAGAAACAAAGAATTATTATCAATAACAGCAGCAACCCCCTGTCCCAACAACAACCTCCCACTAAACAATACCCCAGGCCAGAAGACTCAGCTTTTGTAGCTGGAGTCAGTCAGGGCCCTGCCATCCTAGGCCAGGTGGAAAAGGCCTGCAAGGCAGAGATCACATCTTCCAGGAATCACAGCCAAGATGGTCTCTGGCCTCTTCAGCATCCTCAGCCTTTGTAACTGGAGTCAGCAGTAAAGTATTCCTCCTACAAGGAGGTCTCATCTGCTTCAGGGTGTGGTCCTGACACAGCCATTCCCCAGTCCTGATACTGGAGATCTTTTTACCCAGAGGCAACAGAGACTGATATTGGGAAGTTCCTCAGGCAAGCCTGTTGCTGTGCCATTGCGCTTTGACCTTCCTGTCTGTCCTCATAATAAATGGTCCCAGCGCACAGCAATGCGTTTCTCCTGAATCATGATCACATGATCGCCAATGGTAGATTTGTCACTCCAATAGATCAAATTAAACAATACACTTCTACTAATACAGTGAAGTGTAGGTTGCTGTCAACATGCCAGCGCTTGGGGGTAAGGAAGTTTCCTTGGTGCAGTTTTGTAAAGGGAGCAAAGAGAATTTTTTTAGGTGGGTGGGAACTGTAGGGAAATGTTGAGCCAGTTTGTCAGTGTCCTTCTTGAATTGTGGTGCCCAGAACTGGACACAGTACTCCAGGTGAGGTCTGACCAGAGCAGAATACAGTGGCACTATTACTTCCCTTGATCTAGATGCTATACTCCTATTGATGCAGCCCAGAATTGCATTGGCTTTTTTAGCTGCCGCGTCACACTGTTGGCTCATGTCAAGTTTGTGGTCAACCAAGACTCCTAGATCCTTTTCACATGCACTGCTCTCAAGCCAGGTGTCCCCCATCTTGTATTTGTGCCTCTCATTTTTTTTTGCCCAAGTGCAATACTTTACATTTCTCCCTGTTAAAGTTCATCTTGTTTGTTTTGGCCCAGTTCTCTGATCTGTCAAGGTCGTTTTGAAGTGTGATCCTGTCCTCTGGGGTGTTAGCCACCCCTCCCAGTTTGGTGTCATCTGCAAATTGATAAAGATGTTGAATAAGACCGGGCCCAAGACAGAACATTAACATTCACCTCCTCTCTTGTCCCTCAGGAGCCACTCTTTGGGATGCTCACAAGGACTCTGGCATCGTCACTGACAATGATAGACGAGAGCCTGAGAGGAGAAGCGGTCTCCCTTTTCAAACTGGTAGGTGAAGAGGAATCTTCCTGATCAAATAAGGAGTGTGAGTGTCTGTGTCGTCGTACCAGTGGAGGAGAGGGATAGGAATAGGGAAGAAATATGGCTCAGTTCGCATGCAAACATGAACCTACATAATTCACCAGAACAATATGCGAAACTGAAAAACAGCCATTTGGAAATCTCTGAATTTGCACACCTCCGAATTTTGCCATGCAATTCTTCAGCCAAGTAACACGTACAAAGATGCTGGAGCAAGGAGTCTGTAAAAATGCATCTATGTTCAATGAGCTAGTTAAGACTCTCATAATTTCTCAGTAGTTTCTGTTACATCATGTAGATGAGAGCCAATTCTGACCCATCTTGCATGCAAGAGCTTTAAGACTGCAGAGTAAGGAATGATGAGAACCTCAGGCTTTTTGTATTAGTAGTAGTAGTAGTAGTAGTAGTAGTAGCAGCAGCAGCAGTAGCAATAGTAGTAATAATACTATTAAAATTCCTATACCACCCTTCATCTGAGGATCACAGGACAGTTGACAATATAAAAACACAAAAATGCAAAACATAGTAACAAGGGGGGGGGAATATCCCCCATGGTACTTATTATTTATTTATTGAACAACAAAAACAGGCAGTACACATGAAGAGGGGAAAAAGCAACATTAACAACAAACGAATATAAGCTGAGGCTTTCATAACTTTCTACTCCCCCCTCCACAGAAGTATAAGACTCCTCTAGACCACAGTGGCTTCTACCCCAGAGTTTTAAGCTGGAGTATGGGAGCTTTCAGCCCATCCTCTCTAACCCAAAACAATGATAGATAAATAAATGATACAACTGTCATAATTAAATGTTGCACATAATAAAGTCACTAAGCTAAGCAGAAACCATAGTAAAATACATCAGAGTACTGTAAAGAGCATATGTAGTCAGAAAGGTTTGTCGAGCTGCATTTTTCAAAGGGTGATGTGAGGTTAACATAAGAATTCACGGAGGGGGAGAGAAAATCAGAGGTGGGGTAAAGAAGAAGAAAGGAAAAGGGGGGGTAGGAAAAGGGGGGGGAGAATAAATAGCAACAGTAATAATATTCTTAAAGTAAGATGCAGGCCAACAGCATCTTGTGTTTCAGTTCTGTACTTCTGGAATTGTTTCTGGATAGGAATTCCAAAAGAGTGTTCTGAACTTTTTCTTGGAGGAAACTGAAGTGCTGACACAAAACCCCACACATACACTTAGTAGATAGATAGATAGATAGATAGATAGATAGATAGATAGATAGATAGATGATAGATGATAGATAGATAGATAGATAGATAGATAGATAGATAATTTATTACACTCGGAGACCAGCTTATAAAACACACTTGGGGGTACAATCCCAGAAGGAAAACAAACATTTAAAACAATGTACAACAATAAATTTAAAATTTATAAATGTGATAAACGTATAGACACTTAAAACTTTAAGATTAGCTACCGCAGAGAGATGACCCAGAGTCACCCATGGAAACGAGTTTGGGGATTTTCTTGATGAACTAGTTTGAGTTGGGGGATGATCTGCACGTACAGATCTGTACACAGAATCTGGCAACCATCCAGGTCGTCTTATGATCTTTGCCTAACAGGAAAAGGTCGAATTTTTGCTTTTCCGGGAGGTCAGCGAGCATCAACAGCAGGGAATCAATGGTCTTACTACGTGCCTCATCGTAAAAGGGACATCTAAAGGATAACACTTAGTAGAAGACTAGAAACATAACCTCCCGACCCCACTCACCTTTCCCTCCCCCTCCCCCTCTTTTCTTCCTAACCTAACATTGTATGTAACACTAATGCCTCACACCAAATGAAACTGAATTGTAGAAAACACAACTTGAAAAAAGAGACAACACACGTGTTTTGGTACACCAAGAAAGCTATCTATCTATATAAATTGCAGCACCTCTGGCCCCAAATCTCAGCTTTTAATGAACCTCACAAGGAGAGGGAGGAAGAGGGTGGCGGTTCTGTTGTGGCATGTGGGGTGTGTGTTTCTGGTTGCACCCTCTCTCCTTGGCAGATCCTCCGCTTCATGGGCGACCCCCGCCTCAACGGCACACAGGAGGTCCTCTTCGGGAACTACATCGTGCAGAAGGGGCTGTCGATCCCAAGCCTGCGAGACGAGATCCTGGCCCAGATCGCCAACCAAGTGTGGCGCAACACCAACGTCAACAACGAGGAACGTGGCTGGCTCCTGCTGGCCTCCGCCTTCAGTGCCTTTGCCCCTTCCCACAGCCTGGATAAATACTTGCTGAAGTGAGTGGCACCGGCTGGGAAGAGCAGGGAGAGGAAGAGCAGAGGGCTACTAGCTGCATTGGCTGTGGTCTGCCTCCAGTGTGGAAGGCATTATGCTAAGGTTACCAGACGTCCCTGTTCCCTGGGGAGAGTCCCCGGATTTACCGGATTTTCTACTCCATAAGACACACTTTTTTTCCTCCTAAAAAGTAAGGGGAAATGTCTGTGCGTCCCATGGAGCGAATGCACTGGACGGCAGAGGGATCCCTCGGCTGCCGCTGCAGTCACGAGCCGAGGGATGCCTCCGCAGCCGGAGCCATGGCTCCTGTCCGTTGCTCGCAGTAAAGCTCTGCGCAGCTCTCACTTTTCTTGCTTTAAAGCAAGAACCGTGGAGAGTGTGTCCACAGCTCTTGCTCTGTTGGCTTTACAGCCCAGCGGGAGGAAGGATGGACGGGAGCCGTCTGCCCCTCCTCCCGCCTCACTGTAAAGCAAGCAAAGTACCTGTCCCGGTGTCTCCTCCTCCTCTTCTTGCGTCGCCGCGCTTTACAGTGAGGCAGGAGGAGGGATGGGCAAGCAAAGTAACAGCTGCACAAAGGGGGACAGAAGCCATGTAAGCGGCTCTCACTTTGCTTGCTTTAAAGTAAGAAAAGCGAGAGCCGCTTACACGCTCTGCGCAGAATATTTTTTTTTCTTGTTTTCCTCCTCTAAAAAGTAGGTGCGTCTTATGGTCAGGTGCGTCTTATGGAGCGAAAAATACAATGCAGATCAGTCCCCATACAAAATCCATTGAAGTTGAAAAGTGTCCCCAGATTCATTGAAAAAAATCTGGTAACCTTACATTATGCCCCTGAATACCAGCTGCTATAAATCAATGACAGGTGGGGAGAGTACTCTTGCACTCAGGTCCTGCTTGTTGTCTTTCGTCGAAGACAGGTTGGAGGGTATGAACTTGTCATTCAGCTGGAAAAGCTTGTCGGAATAAAAATATATTCAATAGTTCCCAGAAGGTACTAGCTTCTAGTGGGCTCCCAACATATCTCAGCCAGGATTATGTTCCACAGAACAGGGGAGCCACACTGAAAGCCCTGCTCCATGTTACTGTTGAACACACTTCTCATATATTTATTTTATTTATTTATTATGACTGATTAAATCTGTTAGTCGCTTGGACTCTCCTTCCTTAGAGGGTTTTAAGTATCGGTTGGATGGCCATCTGTCATGTATTATCTTATTAAGATTCCTGCTCTGCAGGGGGTTGGACTAGATGACACTCGGGGTCCCTTTCTGACTCTACAATTCTGTGATTCTATTATTCAAACAAGCAAACAAACAAAAAAAAACCACATAGATACATTAAAATCAAGAGGGGAAAGAAATACATTAAAAACATCCCAACCACCGCAGATTGTTAAAGGCCAAAGGCCTGGTTATAGAGGAAAGATTTTGCCTGGCACTTACGTAAGAAAATGTAATGAAGGTGCCAGGCGAGTCTCCCGGGGGAGAGTGTTCCACAAATGGGGAGCCACCACGGAAAAGGCCCCGTTCTCATGTTGCCACCCTCCAGACCTGTCGTAGAGGGGGACACACAAGGAAGGGGCGCACAGATAATTTTAGGCTTCAGTTCAGACTTGGCCAGTCTAGCTCAGTATTGTATAGGTACCATCCTTCTCCGACTTGGTGCCCTCCAG
This sequence comes from Podarcis bocagei, assembly GCF_964188305.1. Classification (NCBI taxonomy): domain Eukaryota; kingdom Metazoa; phylum Chordata; class Lepidosauria; order Squamata; family Lacertidae; genus Podarcis; species Podarcis bocagei. The sequence continues at coordinate 49,658,893 of NC_138139.1, read as the reverse complement.
ATGTTTTGAACTACAACTCCCATCACCCCTAGGCAGCATAGTTGTGTGGTCGGGAGCCGTGGGCCCTGCCTGAAGGTGCACGATCCTAGCACCAGGCTCTGCTCCCCGCTTGGCTTATTTATTCTTCCAGGATCTCTGTTTTTCCTCCCCTGCAGATTTGTTTCTGACTACGCTTTCGACGGCTACAAGCCCATCTGCCAGCACAAGCTCATGCAAGCCATGGCTCAGGCCCAGGACGGTGCTGAAGGCGCCCGGGCCTACCCACCCACCCTGCTGGAGTGGGCAACTAGCCGAGACAAAGTCAACATGGCCCTGGATGTTTACTGTTTCAATGGTGAGAGCCCTGGTTACCCAGGAATCAAGGTGCAGAGGGCAAGAAATAGGCTTGGATTATGAGGACAGGGAGGTGATAGCCCTGTCTAAGGAACTGAGCTCAGCCCCATTGTCTCTTTCGGCCTAATGGGAACCTAGGAAGCTGCCTTATGCCTAGCGATGAGGGAGAAACGAGGTCCTATCCTTTGAAACTCACACTTCCCTGGATATTGCAATGCAGGTCTCCAGCCAGGTAATGTTTACGAAAATGCATATGTGCATAAAAACACATATATCAGCAAAAAATAATAAAATACAAAGATGCATTTTATTAGGGAAAATTATATTGCGAACGTGTCTACACTGGGAGAAATTTGCACTAAAATTCTGGTGAATTTTCAGGAGGGCTTAAAAAAGAAGAAGAATTCAAAATAGAGTCAGGCCCTTGATTCATCTAGCACAATATTGTCTACACTGATTGGCAGCAGCTCTCCAAGGTTTCAAATAGGACATTCGCAGCCCCACCTGGAGATGTTGGAGACTGAACCTGAGACATCATTCAAAGCAGATGCACAACCACTAACCTACACCCCTTCCCCCCAAATATATTATTATTATTATTATTATTATTATTATTATTATTATTATTATTATTATTATTATTATTATTTATATACCACCCTATAGCCGGGGGTCTCGGGGCAGTTCACAGAATAAAATGAAGATACAAAACCACACCCAACAAAAATAAAACCACAACCCAATAGACCCCAAAAAACCCCACATTTTAAAAGGGCATAGGATGTAAATTGGATCAACCAAAGGCCTAAATAAAGGTGTATAATGAAGGCACCAGGCGAACTTCCCTCTCAAGGAGGAGGCTCACAAAGGAGGGCCTCAGAAAATGATCTCAGGGTCTGGGTAGGTTCATATGGGAAGAAGCGGTCCTTGAGGTATTGCGGTCCTGAGCTGTTGCTAAAATATAAGCAACCAGAGAAGATCATGCCCCTTTATTGCTTCCCCTTACAGGTATATGCTTTTCTCTCTCTCTGGTTAACTGGGGGAAGGGAGAGCAGAGGTATGTAGAGGAACGTATTGATCCTTTGGTGTGAACACTGGATCACAGACCTGTGCCAGCGATTTCGAAAATTCTGCCACTTTAAGCCAGCAACCTCTGATCATGCGCAGAGTGCTTTTCTTTTTCTGATTAAAAAACCCCCATTCCCCATCAGAAAAGAAAAAGCACTCTGGACATGATCAGATTGGCTTCGAACCCATGTCCATACAGTGATTCCTCTGAAAGAGATCTTCTTTTGAAAATGAAATAAAAAGCATACTACCACAGTGCTATCCAAAGATCATCTTGTCCTGAGGATAGGAGCGATCCAGCTTTCAAAAAGTGTTTTTTCCTTTGCTGTTTGTCCCTACTGACTTACTAGATAGTTTAAATTGATGCTTATTTTTTAAAATGAAAACCACTTGCATTAAATAGCTCTTTGTTTTTACCACGACAGGAGATCACTTCTGTTGCCCCATCCATTCCTGGACCACCGGAGAAAACCTTGCTGAAAATATACTGAAATACAGGTAGAAGGAAATGAAAATCTGCTTGGGGGGGCGTGGCAGGGTCTGCTTGTTGGTGCCCCCATTCCAGGGGCACTGTCTAGCACGGGGGTCGGCAACCTGCGGCTCCAGAGCCGCATGCGGCTCTTTAAAGCCTTTGCTGCGGCTCCGGGGCGGTGGCGAGGGGAGGAGGCGAGGGGCGGAGGCGAGGGGCGGAGGTGACCAGCCTGCCGCCCGGCGGGCGGGCCGCCGTAAAGCAGAGCGCCCCCCTCGCCAGGCAGACATCCGCTGCGTGGGGAGCCTTGCCGGATGTCCCGGCAAGGCTCCCCACGCTGCGGATAGCAGCCTGCTGCCCGGTGGGCGGGGCGCCCTAAATCAGAGCGCCCCCCTCGCCAGGCAGACATCCGCAGCGTGGGGAGCCTTGCCGGAGGTCCCGGCAAGGCTTCCCACGCTGCGGATAGCAGCCTGCTGCCCGGCGGGCGGGGCGCCATAAAGCAGAGCGCCCCCCTTGCCAGGCAGACATCCACAGTGTGGGGAGCCTTGCCGGACTTCCCGGCAAGGCTCCCCACGCTGCGGATAGCAGCCTGCCGCCCCGCAGGCATCGGCCAGCCCCACAAGCTCGGGGGACAGCAGGGAGGCGCAGCGCCGCCATCCCGCTGTTCCTCGACCTGGTTCGGTTTCCCCGACCTGCTTTTGGGGGGGAAATAAAGGGAAATTTTTTTCCCTTTATTTCCCCCCCAAAAAACTAGGTGCGTCCTATGGGACGGAGCGTCCTATGGGGCGAAAAATACGGTATTTTTATAATGACGAATGCCTCATTATTAATTATTATTTACATCAGGCACTGATTATGATTTATGGTACACTGGGGCCCTGATTAATTTTCTATGGCATTTTGGGGCATTGATTATTGGGCATAGCAAGTCGCGGTCGCGTGGAATTTGTGCTTTGTGACCGTTTGAAGTGGGGTTTTTTTCTTGGGAGGCTGTGCGGCACGAAGAGAGGGATTATTTTTATAATGATGAGGATGACATTGGGCCCTCATTATTAATTATTATTTACATCAGGCACTGATTATGATTTATGGTTCACTGGGGCCCTGGTTAATTTTCTTTGGCATTTTGTGGCATTGATTATGCAGTCGCGGTCGCGTGGAATTCCACGTGGAGTTAGTTGCCTGAAGCCCCTTTTTAGTTGCTTGAAGCCCCTTTTTAAACTTAAGCAGGTGAAAGTTTGGTGAATTGCTGCCAAGGAGTGTGGTGGAGTCTCCTTCTTTGGAGGTCTTTAAGCAGAGGCTTGACAACCATATGTCAGGAGTGCTCGGATGGTGTTTCCTGCTTGGCAGGGGGTTGGACTCGATGGCCCTTGTGGTCTCTTCCACATATGTATGTGAGCAGGTCTTCTCCAACATGAACTATATTAAAAACAAGCACCGATCACGCCTCACAGATGACAGCTTGCAAGCCTGTGTGAAAATGAAGGTGACGTCTTACAGCCCTGATGTGCAGACACTGAGCACTGAGGTTCAGGAGCAAAAGTCCCATTAACCTGGTTACCTGGTTGTAAATTAAATATTTTAATTAGCTATTAATTTGTCCTTTTTTCTTGAGATTGACAGCTGACTGCACGATCCTGTATATATAGCATTAAGGCCAGAAACAATATATGTAGTGTTATATTTGTTTTAAATGTTGCAATGTTTTTGCGGCTCCCAGTTGTTGTTGTTTTTTCGGAAACGGGTCCAAGTGGCTCTTTTTGTCTTAAAGGTTGCAGACCCCTGGTCTAGCAGAATCAGAAGCCAAAGGGCCTGATACAAAATAGGAAAGGAGCTGTCCAGAAGGCAGCTAGACTAGGAGCAATTCCAATGAGAGTTGGAGGACTGTGCCTGGCTGCTCCAGGCTTCCTAGGGTCCTGATCCTGACCATTATTATGGCATCAGTTCCTCCTTCTGCACAGAACTAGGACAGAGGATGCCTTGTGCTGCCAAATGAGTACACACAGGTCCCGCTTTCTGAATGCAATGAGTTCCTATTAAATCGCTCATTAGGCGAGCGTTCGCATAAAGAGCTGTCGATTTTCATTATTCCCTAAGGGAACATTTTGAATCCATGATTTGTCCAGTCTCTCTCCCCGCTCCCTGCTTGGTTTTCCCCCCTGAAATGGCTGAAGCCAACCAACAAAAGAGAGACAATGGGAAACCTGATTTGTCCGATTCCTCCTGCTCCGTGATTTGTCTGACCGACCTCCTTCCTTGCCTGCTTCCTGCCCGAAAATCGTTGCTGCCAACCAGCAAAGTACAAGCAAGGAAGTAAAGGAAGAGAGCACACTCTGGCTGTTTGGATACCTGACTTAGCTGTTTGTGTAGCAAGGTTTGGGGCATAATTCTTTGTGTTCAGATAACTGAATTTGTGGCTATTGTGCCTTCTGATAGCAGGACCTGTATATACTGTGCCAATGGTACTATGACCAATAGAATCTGGAGAGTCAAAAGTTGATGAATAAATCCAGGGTGGGGCACATTAGGTCCCCTGATCTGAAGGTTCACTAGGTAGGGTATATTGCCCTGGATTATGATATCAGGGGTTCCCTCTCCCCACCCCCCACCTTGGTCCTCTAATGGGGTCCTCCCCTCAGGAGGTCTCGTCTGATTCCAGCTCTGGGAATGAACTGCTCCTGACAACTGGGCATTCAGTTGAAGTTACCTTTTGGGATTTTGAACTCTGCTGATCCCCAGTGCCCTACTCCTTCCTGGATTCTAAGCACCCAGAGCGGCTCAGAACTGATCCTTCTTCACAGGGGGCTTGCAGAGGGATGGCGAGGCTGGTCAGTCGCCATGAAGGACGGCACCCAGTGGGCTGAGCTGGCCGGCCACGACTACGTCTTGGACCTGGTGTCCGACCTGGAACTCATCCGTGGCTTCCCAAAGCATAAGTCCTACTTCATGGTTGCCTCAGAGGGGCCGGAGAGAAATATTGGCGGCAAAGCGTAAGTAGCAGAGGCGACTTGCTAGCTCTTTCTTTGAACAGTTCAGTGCAGTTTCAAGAGCATGTGGACACAGGTTGTGGAAGATTGTTGGAAGGACAGGTCTTGAAGAGAACAAGACTGGGTGCCATCTTAGCATGGAAGTGCCCAACCCTTGTGTTTGGGATGCCCAGAGATTAGGGACTGCACTGCTGCCAGAAGCTTGCTTTCTGTTTTTCCCTGAGGGATAGCTAAGTTGGTAGAGCATGAGTCTAAGGGCTGTGGGTTCGAGTCCCACGTTGGGTGAAAGATTCCTTCATTGCAGAGGGATGCACTATACGATCCTAATGGTCCCTTCCAGCTCTATGGTTCTGATTCAATACAGATGTGAAATTGCCCTGATGTTATCCTAGTTGCTGCCATAAAGGATGCGGCTTTTGGTTTTGATGAATCTATGCCTTTTCCTTGAATACCAGTCAGATCTGTTCATGGTCAGGATCTTCCCATTTGCTAACCCAGTCTTAGGAAATATTTCAAGATGTCCACTTCCAAAAACATGAACAATATGAGCCAAAAAAAGGGGGAAGGTACTAGTAATAAAAGGTGTTCAGCAACAACAAAACTATTTTAAACATGTCAGAAAAACCGAGAACCCTTTAAAATATGAGGCTCTTTTAAAATCAGTGGCACAGCCAACAACACTACCACTACTTTCAGCCCCCCAGGCACCCCCTTAGCAGCAGGGGTTAAAACCCCCCTATGCCATTCACAAGCTCATTTTGGAACACAACACAAAATGGGAAGGAAAGGAATCCCAAAGAGCACAGCACCCACATAGTTCTCTGCAGAGTATACCCACAGCCCTCCCTGGACAAGCGTTCATGACTCGCCCAGGGAGGGCAATAATCTCTTCCCAAGCAAGGAAAGGGAGGGGCCCCGACAGGCAAAACAACGCAGCCCATTCCCTTGTGGACAACCTTCCAGGGTGGTGGGTGGAGCCAGAGAGGGAAAAATGGGCGGAGCAACAGCTGTGACTCTTGCCTTCGTACAGGTTGCATTTCAGCATGCAGAAAAGCAGAGGTTTCGACACGTACCCCTCCACCCAGGCGCGCAAGAGGCATTATTCTAGTTTAGGGACATGCTCCTGCCATGCCAAAAGCATTTAAGGGCACAAAGCAGGGCTCCTGATGGGGGCACTCTTGAGTTGGGCTTAAGGAGAATCCCCAGGGCTGGATAGAGAGGACAAGCAGCCCACAGACTGGAGGTTCCCCACCCCCGTTGTAGAGTTTAGAAGAACAGTGTGCAAGCATGAAACTCTGCATGTGCTGAATGCCCCCTGCAAATAATAAATATTTCCAGCTGGAGCTTTATTTTACCTTGACATTTCCCCCTCTGCTCACTCTCTCTTCTCTTCTTGGTGCCACCCCCGATTTGAAACATGGTGTTGTCTGCCCTCTCTCTCTCCTCCTCCTCCATCTCCCATTGCTCTCCTTCCCTTTTATCCTTAGAGTATTCAGGCACAGTTTGGATTCTGGTGAGAAAGTTCCTCCTCCGCCACTTATGAAGGCCCCCACAGTGGCCCCCACCAACCTGCCAGACTCAGAAGGATATTGCAGCCATGGTAAGGACCAAGGGTTCGTCCACCCTTCACTGGTCCTGCACCTAGAAAGCAGGTTTTCTGCTTGTTCTGTGCTTTCTAGGCATGGATCCAAGCGGTTTTACATTTGCCCTGCTGCTTTCATTGTGAAAACCTGCTCTTTAGCGCTGAATCGGAGCAAACGTCAATCACGGAAAACTTGATTGACATTTGCTCCGATTCAGCAGTAAAGAGTAAGTTTTCCTGAAGGGAACTGGGGGGACGAGTGAATGTATGGACAAGCCCTGAGCTTGCCGCTGTGTGTGTGTGTGTGTGTGTGTGTGTGTGTGTGACAGAAGATCATAACATTGCTCATAGAAAAATGTCACCTCCCCTGCCAGCCACCTGATGTCACAATGATGTCAGGTGACCCATTTTTATTAAATTATTTGAGGGCATTTGCACCCTGCTCTTCAGCCAAAAGGACTCCCAGAGTGACTTCCAGGCAGTCAATTAAAAACAGGCAGTCCCTGCTTTGCAGACTTGCAATGCAAAAAAGAAAGGAAAAGCACAGTACACAAGGGTAAAAGCGACAGAGAGGGTAGATTGGGAATCAAACTCAGGCACCAATTCTTAAACAGTTGCTCTTATAATGACCAGCTGGCATAGGGCAGGGGCAGGACCTAGGCTTTTGGCAAAGCTGAGCCTTCAGTGTCCCATCTCTTCCACTGAGGCAGCCTGATGGAATGACTGCCCCCAGCTGGCAGCTGAGGGGAGAAGAGGCCGGATGGAACATTTTCCTTTCGTGCATGGTTCAAACTTTTTGTGCTGCCTCTTTGCGAGCCACAGCGATCAGCTGACGGCCATAACGGTGTCTGGGTGGCAGAAGCAGCATCTGTTGAAAGTCCCTCTTTGTCCACTATCCCCCCTCCTTGCCCTGTGATATTTGTTTTATTGGATTTGTACAAACTAAATACAACAATAACAATAAAGAAATAACACTCAAACCCAAACGGAGGCAAACTCAGTTAGCCAAGACCCCATGGCTTCCATTATGAAAGTATCGGTTATATAAAAGATGGGTTGACCCAGGATGTCATTCCACCATGATCTGTGTGGGGCAGGTGGCTGGTAATTATGTTCCTTCATCACAGCAGATGTTAAAAATCTCTGCCTGTCCACATCAAAAGGATCAGCTTGAATAGTGTTCACCTGTACCTTCCTTTGTGCAGTCAGTGTTCCATCAAAGCCACAGACCATAGTGGTGGGTGCAAAGTTTCAAACGCATTAGAAACCGGGGCTTGCCAACTCTTCTACTACCCAGCTTACAGGAGCCTCATCCTCCATTTCTGATTAATCGCCCTGGCAACCCTGATTTTTGGGCTGAGGGACCCCACGGGAATCATCACATTATGAGGACTGCTTTTTGGCTAATTCCCTTTTATTTGTCTTTCTGAACCCGGAAGCAGATTCGGACACGTTCAGCGAGCCCCGAAGCCAGAAGGGGTTGGATCATTACCTGGACAGTCTTTTTGACCCTGTTCTGTCCTATGGGAATGGGGTAAGGAAAGCGCCGTCCCCTCCCCAATCCCCAGACGCAAAGTGGAGGCTACACAGTCAGGCCCAGTGTCCTATTTCACAAAGGACACCTAATTCTCAGAATGCTGGAAGGGAGATTTCTTCTGGTGTTAGCGGCCAAAGAAAGGTCTCTCTCCCAAGTGGTAAAGCAGATTGTTCTGAACCTCAGAAAGAAAAGAAAAACGAAGCAGGAGGTGAATGCACAAAATTCTGAGGTGTGCAAGGCATCAGTGTTGTCTGGATTCTCTGTCAAACGTGGCAGCAAAAAGGACAGCAATTTCCAGGCTCAACAGCTAGTGAGGGAACAGTTACCCCGAAAGCAAGACAAGCACACCCCTACACACAAACCACTGCACCAAATGTTGGCATGATGCAGGGACAACATTTGGAACAAGGCAGTATGAAAATACCTAGATAGGAAGACTGGTTCCCATTCAGGACTTGGAGTTTGTCATACTGGGGCCTAGAATTTTGGCCTTATTTCATTTGCGCCACCCTCCTCCCCCCAAGTGCCAACGCTTATTTGTTCTGTCCTGGCCCAGGAACTGGAGAAGCCGGCTGCCGTCTCCCACAGGATGAAGGGAGGAGGCCAGATTGGAGCGGGGAATGGAAGCCAGAGCAATGGAGACGGTGTACCAGCTGAGGGACCCCAAGCAGCTGGTGAGTGTAGGTAGAGCTACCTTCCATGGCCAAACGGTGAGCAACCTAAGTGAGGTCAGCTGTGAAACAATGGAATTGTTCCCTTGGAGAAAAATCGAGAGAAAGCTTCCTTTGGCGATTTCTTCAAAGTTTTCCTAGAGCAGGGGCAGCCAATCTGGTGCCTTCCAGAAGCTGTTGGACGGTTTGTCCCAGTTGGCATCGCCAATGGGTGGACAGGGGGCTGGGAGTTGTAGTCCAACAAGATCTGGAAGAGGCACATGTTGGCTACGCCAGTCCTAGGGAGGGGTGCTCTCTGTCCTCGGACACCTTTGAAACATCCAAGGAACATCAAAATGACAACGATTTGTTTCGTTTATGAATCACTTCCCATTAGGCTTCCCAAAGCAATGTACAATGCAATAAAAACTTATTTAGAATAATTGGATATAAAAGAAAAAGCTGAAACATTTACATATGCAAGACATTTAAAAACCGCTCTATGGATACAAAAACAACTTTAACCACACATATATAAATTCAATTCAAATTTGATACAGATATTAGCTGGGATTGAACCTACGACCTTCTGCATGCCAAGCAGGTGCTCTTGCCCTGAGCTATATCTCTCCCTGACCACAGCACCTGTCACCCCACCTTTGTAAAAAAAAGTCCTTATTAACAGCGTCTGTGTACCACACAGTAACTGACCTTGTTTCTATTCCCCGCAGCAGCAACAAATGAGGCCTTGCTGTTGGCACAGCAAGCTTTCCGTAACCAGCAGGAGTTGCTTCTGGTAAGTAAAGGCAGGAATCAGGAGCCATACATGGGGGACGATGGCATCGTTTGAGGGTCTGGATAAGGAATGAGCTATCTAATAGAAGTAATGCTATAAAAGGGCCGTGCATTCCTACGTTTGATGAACTGTGCTTCCAGTTCTGACCCAGTGCCCTGTCCTTCTTTCTGTTTCCCCATGTACAGCATTCACAAGTGACATGCTCAGCAAACAAACAGTCTTCTTAACCTCATTTCTGTGACATCTAAGTGCACCCACAATGGTCCTTCCTTCCTTCCTTTTGCTTTTTCTCCCTGGGATCATAGGATGTGCCTTTTAAAATTGGCCACTCTCTCTTTTCCGTCAGGGTTCCTGCACCTTTAACTGCCGCTTGGCGCCCTCCTGTTAAAAGCGCAGGAGCCCTGCTGGAAAAAGATGGGTGGCAACCCTAACCCCTGCCCTTTCTCTCTGGGGCAGGCTCAACACATGTCCCAAGTGGAGGCTCTCCGCCGACGGCAGCAGGCCGCTGTAGCAGCATTGGCCGGTGCAACCTCACGCAGTGCAAGCCAGTACTCCAGCCCCAGGTCTCCCCAGCACAGAAGCCCTTCCAGGACCCAGAAGAGCGGCACCTATGATGCTGGGCCTCAAGGGGGTCTACCTCCCCAGGTGAGTCTCTTATGCGTACAGGTGATGAGACACAAAGAAGATGCCTGTGGTCCTCGGTTCTCTGGTCAGTGGCTAAATACGAGGTGGACGGCCCTCTGGGCCCCCTGTTACCCAGAGATGGTTGTTGAGCACAAGACATAGCTGGCAGTGACACAGGGCTGCATTTCCCCCCAGTCCATCACTGGTTGCAGTGCCTCCTCCAAATGTTGGAATGGCCCCCACCCTCTGTCCGTCTACCTCATCACTGCCATTATTAACAACTGCTGCCACCGCCGCTGCTCCCCCTCTTCATTTCTGCCACCTACTTCCTTATCAGACAAAGCCACTAAGGAAACAGGCAAGGACAGCTACTGTGCTTCTGTCTTGCCCACAGCTGTTTCTTCCTTCTTTTTATATTTTTTATTTATTTTTGTGTAATAATTTTTATTAGTTTTCAGTTACAATAACCCAATAAAAGCCTCATTGTCACGATACCAAATTATAATACAATTAATAATGCCAATTGTTCAGATGCCAAATTATATTATTTTGTTGCCCCCCTGCACGCTAGAATTGATTATTTGATAATTTACTTTTAACTCTGCATTCCAGTTACACACCAGTCAGAATAGCAAACCCTTCTAACCTTCCTTTTTAAAAATAATAATAATACTGCTTTTATTTATTTTCATGATACAGAAGATAAATTTTGAGAAAACAATTGTTACAACAGTAAACAACAAATAACCTGTCCTAATAAAATTACAGACTTTTATCATGCCATGTGTTAAAATTTCAATGGATTGGTCTAAAAGAACAGGCCACGTTTTCCCATGAGTGCTGGGTGGATTCTTGCCACAGTCTGAACAATTTATGTATTCAATAAACATTTGCCATATGTTATAAAAGGAATATGGATTGCGTTTGCCCTTTGCTACTCTCAGCTGACATGTTAGTTTCTCAGCCATGCTATTGTTACACCAAGAATCACTCTTCAGCCCAACACCAGATTTCCAACACCAGTATGGTAATGGTCAATAGAAAGGTTAAGAGGTCATCTTTAGGATAGTCGTGAACAGACGGGATCCTAAGCCCAAGTAGAGCCAGTGCAGGGGACATTTCAATTGTTTTGTTGTATATCAGGCTTATTTCTTTGAAGACAGCATTCTTCTTTGAAGATGTCACAACACCACCACATATGGTAATGCGTACCTTTGACTGTGCATGACCTCCAACAATTGGGATTGACTTCCTTGCATGTTTGGGATAGCCGCACCGGTGCATAATGCCACCCTTCTAATTCCTGCCAAGCCAGAACAAGGGCCAAGTGAGCAAGCGAGTTGTAGTGGCGAAGAAGAAGAGCAGGCGCAGGGGGGGTCGTGCCAGTGGGTCCCCCTGCTCTGGTGCGTCTCCTCGACAGTTATGCCAGCCTTTGATGACAACCCTAGAAGGTTGCACAGGTCTGGCTTGTGCCCTCTCCTTGGTGCCCTCGCTGCCCAGAGGCTGTGTCCCTCACCTCTTCTGAGACACTGCGTGCTTTTGCTGAAATCTTTGTGCCCTCCTTTAGGTGACCTCGAGCTGCCCGACACTGGATATCTCTCTGCCCATATTCATTTCACTCACCTCCAAAGCTGGCCTGGCCATCACCGCTGGGTTTTGTTTGTTTTTTTTCAAGCTGCGTGCCCAGTCGGGAACGGCAGGTCTTCAAATCCACAGTTCTGCGGTAGAGCAATGGACCAGGTTTGGTGGAGCTGGGGAGGGGAGGGAGCAATTTCAGGAGGGGCTCTGGGCACACCCAAATATCCAGGGAATGGCATTTAAGTGTGGGGAGAAGACCCAAGAGAGGGCTTGAGAATGGTCTCAGTTTGGACCAGGTGGCTCAAGAGTACTGTTCTAGATTTTGTTCTAGCTCCCAGCTCCAGAATTCTGAGGCTGCGACTCATCCCAGTGTTCAATTTCACCCCCTCCGTGGCAGAGAGAAGCCGAGAAAGGGCTGGTAGACGGCACTGCAGCATCACCGAGCCTTACACAAGACATGCCGTTCTTTCAGAAATCTGGTAAGGAGTTTCTGTTTTTGTCAGTGTGGCTGGGGGGCCAGAGGCAAAACAGGCAGAGCAACGAATGCCATTTTTACCTTTGCACAGTAGACTGTTTTCTACTGACACTCACCCCCACCCCCGTTCAGGGAAGCAGGGAGGCATTATCAGAGTTGAATGACGCATGCCAGCCAGGGAAGAGCATGTGGGGTGCAAGGCATGGCTGGGTGTAGACTGGGGAGAGTTCAGAGAGCCAGAGAGAAAGGCCTGGAGGCCAACATGTGGCCCCTGGAGCCTGAAGTTCCCCAACCCACAATTTACACAAACAGGCCACTGTTGTCTCGCTTCTTTTTCTGTCTCTCCTTGCGCAGATCCCGCCTCCAGGCTGCGTGCTGGTGAGCTTGTCCGCCACTCCAAGCTGAACTCGGAGTACATTCCGGAGCCGACGCAGAACATCCGCAACATTATTAAGCAGTACCAGCAACCTGCACGCATCCCAGAACCTATCAGGTCAGATCTAGGCTCACGAAAGCTGGCACCTCTTCCAGTCTTTAAGCCCCGGACACGCACAGTTGTGCCAGCACTTGCTAACATGGAACCTACATGTGCAAACAATGTCAGAGACTGGCAGGACACTGGAGGGTGCACACCGGGGGGAAGGGGGCTGGCGTTTGACTTGGGAGAGGGGGGCAGTGATTTGTGGGGACCTGTACCAGCCAGGAGGCAAGAGTCAGAGGCAGGGGAAGCTTCAGAGCTGGAGAGTGGAGCACGGGATGGGTTGGAAGAAGAGGAGAAAGAGGCAGGTCAGGCAAGTGAAGGGCTGAGTGCTTCCTCATCCTCTCCCACACCGCTGTCTCGCAGAACCAGGAGGGGATTGAAAAGGGCGGAGCAGAGGCAGCTGCCACACAGGTGCGGTCTCCGGGTGCGTGCATGCAGCCCATCAGGGGAAGGTACATAAATTTGGTGGAGGGGGAGTGGTCCCCTGCTTTTGAAGCTGCACCATAGAGCAAAGACCTGGGAATAGCTGCCAAGACACTAAACTGGTTTGCATGGGTATTCAGAGCTGCGGAAACCGCTGCAACTGTCAGCTTTGACAATAAATGCTGCGTGCATTATTTTGGCTAGGGAGTGTACTTGAGAAATAATATTACCAATAAATAATAATAGCCGTACAAGTTACCATAGGCCCTCCAGGTGTCCAAATAAGCACCCACCTGAAATGGATGCCTATATGAGATATGTCTGAATGTGGCCGGGAGCAGTGAGGTCCATGGTGTAATAGACGGCTGGTGTTTATTCTTCCAGCTTTGAAGTTCAAGTCTCTCAGTGCAGTCGCAAACCACCGGCTTGTTTCACAATCTTGAACTCTCAAGAGGGTGCTTGTGAGGGTTCTACAGGGTGAGTCCTTAAAAAGAGGCCCCATGGAACATGTGTACTCTGTATCCACAGGGCCTCTTTTAAAGGATTCACCCTGTATTAGGGAGCTGGAGAGGCGTGCTTGCTTGCATGAATCCCTTGGCGGTTCTATACACCTCCATTTCTTTGCAGGAAGGAAGGCGGGAAAGTATTTGTGAAGAAAATGGATCCCCACGAGGAAGCCTTGATGATCCTGAAAGGACAGCTGGCAGCCACGGAGGCACCAGCACGCCCTGCTCCGGTATGGTTGGGGGCGACTGAGTACATGCATCACAGGAAGGCAGGGCCGTCTTGTGGATTAGGGAAACAGGATGCTCTGCGAGGAAGCGCCAGTTGTCTGTATCTATGCAGTGCCGGCCAGCCCAACTGGGCTCAAACCATCCTGAGGGTCTGTTTCAGGATGGGGAGAGGAAAGCCAGGGGTGCTGCAGGCAGTGGGCTACCCTGTGATGGGCCAATATCAGTGGAAGTCACCTCGAAGGTGAGACGCCAAAGGGACTTATCCCTCTGCTGTCTCCCCTTCTGGGACACCATTGAGGAGCCAAGGACTGCACCAACATGGAAGCGGCAGAGAGCTGCTGGAAGGACCGGGAGTGAAAGGCAGGGAAGCGGAGATCTCCCAGGGTGAGGAGACAAGGAGAGGAAGGTTCCCGGGGTGGGAGAGCGAGTGGATCTGTTGTTTTCTGTAGGTGGCCAGGACTAACAGCTACCTGGAAGAGAAGATTCTGTACCTGTGTGCGACCTTTATATTTTGGATACCCTGCTGTAGATTTTCTGCTACCTCTGTGCTGTTGCTGCCAAGAGAATTTGTATTTTGTTACATACTCCTTATTGTAATTGTTGCTGCTGTTGTTTTTCTTTTGCCCTACCTTTCTGACTGGGTTGCCCCAGTTGTAATTGTGCTTACATAATTGTTTTTTGCTTTTATGTTGAATAGGTTTTACATTATGCAATATATTTCTGTTGTGGGTTCTAAACTGCCCTGTGGTCTACTGACAAAGGGTGGTATATAAAGTTTAATAATAAGAATAAGAATAATAAGAATTAATAATTCTTGTTATAATAATAATAATAATTTATTATTTATACCCCACCCATCTGGCTGGGTTTCCCCAGCCACTCTGGGCGGCTTCCAACAAAACACTAAAATGCAATAACCTATTAAACATTAAAAGCTTCCCTAAACAGGGCTGCCCTAAACAGGGCATGTTGTGGATGTGCAAATGCAGCTCTCCTCTCCATCTGGTCCTTGGGATTCTCTCTGGACTACCCCTCCACACACCAGTCACTGTCATAGATTTACATCCCGTTGAGTGTTTTAACCTGGCAGGAATGTATCTTGAACTCAGATAACAATGCCTTTTGCTTGCCGGCATGGAGAATAGAGAGCTGTGTGTGCAGAAACTACATCTACTGCACCAAGGTGAAATTTGTATCCCTTGCTCCACCCACATTTGTCTCTGGCCCCACCCACCACTGGCTCCTGGAGGCTTCCCAGAAGGGAATGTAGCCCTTGGGCTGAAGAAGGTTACCCAGTTCTGATTTAGGGACCCACCTAGGAAAGAAGACAGTAAAAGTGCCAGCCCCATGTGTGTTGCTTGTTACGTGGCGAGTTCCCGACCCCCCCCCCCAGGTGGAAATAATGACACATGATGCAGTTATTAAGGTTAATGGGCTAAAAAAGGCCACAACTTTATTGGTTATAGGTGATGAGTGGTATTGGCTTAGGCATTGGTCCTAAATGACTAAATCCGACTCCAGCCCGTCTGCTTGAAGTCCAGGAAGGGTTAACCACCAGTAGGGGGAGTCCTGCTCAACTAGGAATTCCCCCGGGGTCACCGATAGGTGGCCTGCCTTAGGCCCTAATCTCCTTAGGCTTTGGACAGGGCCATGCCCCCCGGAATCCTTTAACGGACTACCCTTCAATATGTGGGGCAGGTGATGGCGCTACCTCCCCTCTTCCATCTACAGAACAATACCAATGCCTAACCACCAATTCCCAGAAAGTTGTGACGATTTGCCACGAGGTAGGTGAAAACCAAGTGGCTGGTGCCAATTTGCCAAGTGGAAAAATTCCTACCAGGCCCCTCAACAGCTACCAACCAAGTTCCATAGCACCTTATATGGTTGGAGGTTGGGAAAACAGGAACAGCTGGCGGGCAGCAAAGAGGGAGATCCCTGGCCGCGTCCTGCCTTTATAGGGCAGGTCACGCCCCCGAACCAGCCGATTGACCGGCTAGGGGGTGACGTGGCCAGGAATCCCCCCAATCGCGGGGCCACTAGGGGGCGCATTGGAAGATGGCTGACAATAACATCTCTCCGACCCACACGAGGTAATTTGGAGGCTATGATGGGAGTAATTAGTCTCCCTACCTCCCCCCCAGGATTGTGGGGGGGACTGCCCTTGGCTGCTGTGCCCTATACCACCCCCGAATTTGTGGGGATGGGGGTACTAGGCACAAAGCCCTCCTGTGGGATTTTGGCGCTCCTGGACGCCGTCCCTGATCCGTGCCACTAGCTGCAAGAACTTCAAAAGAAACAATTTGGATGAAGGAATGCACATATTTCAAGGAAGGAGGGGGAGTAAAGACTTCTAACAGAAGAGATCTCTGATAAAACAAGACAAGAATAAATCATGAGAAGATACGCCAAGATACAGTATGGCAAATGACTGATGGGGGAGGGGGGGAAATCTTTCCTTTCTTTCCTTATGTGATTAAACAAGAATCCCCTCCCCTCACAAGTCAGAAATGTCGTTTTAAGGACTTAAGCTGTGGACTTAAGGCTGTGTGGAGATAAACTTTCGAACCAAAGCATGTTTTAAGAAGAGCGTGGAATGTATAAGGGCTTTGGAATGACGCAGTTAAAAATGCCATCGCCATATTGGGAAGTTCTGTCGGAGGTCTTGAGTCTGGGAGGAGAAATAGAGAAATAGAGCTGCTTTTATATTGTGGGTGAAACTCCTCAGAGGGACTTAAGAGCGACAGTTTTGCGAGATTAATGATGGAAAGAGTGATGTTATCTATGAAGGCGATGATATATGGAAACCATCTCGATTTGAGGATTGGAAGAACGGAAAAATTCACACAGGATTAATATTGGTGTTTATCGGCTTAAGGAGACTATCAGAAGAGATCATAAAGAAAAAAGAGAAAATATATGAACAAGATGTGATGTGGAAACAGCAAGATAAGACTGGATAGAATTATGAACTCTGTTTGGACTGATTTGGTCTGATTTGGACATTAATGCAGTAGCAAGAAGATGATCAGAATCCCCCTTCGGATCTTGAAATATGGGTCCCCCCAACAAAATTTAAAATTTGGCTTTGTAATTCGGAACTTATGTGATGTGATTTAATTTGATTTGATTGGCTGGTTAATAAAAATTATTTTTTTTTAAAAAAAGGAATCCCCCCAATCGCACGGGGCTGGCCTCCACCCACCGCGCACATGGAGGGGCCGTGAATCCCGCCACCCCACCTCCTCCTTAAGGCGGAAGTGGCTTTGGCAAACCAGGACTGGCAGTGCTCCTGCTGAACATGCTCTGAGTGCCAACTCAGGTTTGCGGCTGTGTGATGTGGGTATTGGCTTGCTTGCAGGTCATCAGGGAGTTGGGAGCCAAGGAGGCAGTAGCCATGGTGAAGCCTGTGACTTGTGCCAAGGTACCTGTGCCCTCTGCCATCCGCCTGCCACCCGCCATCACCAGATCTTTTCCCGAGGCCTCTCCAGGTAAAGAATGGCTTTGTGTTCTCTGTGCTTGATTCCTTGACTGCCTCTTGGGCTGCCTGAGGCCTGGTGTTCACATGCAGCAGAATGAGGTGGTGGACTCTGAAGTAAGTTCAGGCGGGAGGTGCCATCTTTTACTTCTCCCTCCTGTGTAAATGCTCTGTTTTTCAGCTACTCATGCCTCTGTAGCTTGGAGAACACCTGGAGTGGGGGTGGCCAAAGAAACGGTGGTTAAGCAAGGCTGTTGGTGTCGGACATAATGCTGAACCATAATTAAAACAAACCGTGGTTTGTGAGCCAACAGTAAACCATAACTTTGTTTGTTGCCAGAAAGCAAGCCATGGTTAGTCTACTGGGCTGGGTTTGAACGTTCAAGCAAACCATGCTTTGGGTAAGCCAGGCCTCAGACATGATACTTGTGTGATCTACCATGGCTCCTTGGGTATGGAATGTGGCCTTTCCTTAACAGAGAGCCCTGGGGGGCAGGCTGTTCCTTCTCCAGCACAGCTACTGACCAATTCCTCTTTTCTAGTGTCGGTCTCACGTGAACTATCATCTGAGGATGAACTTATCCAGACGCGGCTTCACCGGCGTTGCAGTGAGGAGTTCTATGCATACCGCAATGTCTCTTGGAAAATCTATCTCAGGAAAGAGGTATTTATCCTGAGTAAGGCTGCTCTCTCCTTTTCCTCATTAACAAGGGGGTGGTGGTGGAAGAGATATGATAAGGGAAGATACAGGGAACCAGGCAGAGAGCCTTCTCAGTAGTGGCACCCGCCTTGTAGAATGCCCTCCCTCTACATAAGCTGCGACACGTTTGCTTGGGTGGAGAAGGGTGTATAAAGACTGGAGAAAAATAGAATGTGAATTTGTTCCTTCCCCACCCCACCCACTTTCTCTTCTGGCCCCATCCACCATTGCCATGTGGCCCTGTGAAGTTCCATCAGAAGGGAATGCGGCTCTCTGGCTGAAAATGTCTCCCCACCCTTGGCTTAGATGAACGCACCTTGGTCTGTTCCAGCAGTGCTCTTAGGGTGGTTCTGGTCTCTCCCTGATCACCTTCTGCTCTCTTTCCTGGCAGGTTTTCTACCCAAAGGACAGCATCAACAACCCTCTTGTGCTAGATCTCCTTTTCCGGCAGGTGAGATTCCGGTTCTGCTTCCAGCTGCTTCGGCGGAGCTGTTCCTCAGATCTTTCCTTGCACCAAGAGGTGCACCCCGGATCCCTTGCAATGCCCACAGCCACACGTGACCTGAGAGAGTTCAACCTCAGCCTCCTCTCTGAGGGCCCTTCCAAGTGTCCTTAATATTGTGCATTCATGGTTACTTGTGCTCATGATGGTAGAGTGGCTGGGGAAACCCAGCCAGATGGGTGGGGTATAAATAATAAATTATTATTATTATTATTATTATTATTATTATTATTATTGGGGCGGTGATGTGTGATCCCACGTTGTTGTTTATTATTGTTATTGTTATTATTAAATTTATATATTGCCCTTCATCCAAGGATCATAGGGCAGTTTGCAGTATAAAAACACAAAAATGCATAACATAATAAAATACAAAACAATACCCCCCTGGTTTGAAAGGTAATACTTGATGGTTTACTCGGCAAAAGGTCTGGGAGAAGAGGAATGTTTTCACCTGGCACCTAAAGAGATGCAATGAAAATGCCAGTCGAGCCTCCCTGGCATCTGGTTGGCCACTCTGAGAACAGGATGCTGGAGTAGATGGGCCATTGGCCTGATCCAGCACAGGGTTGTCTTGCGTTCTTACGAGCTTTGGTACTTCTAAAGGAGCCTTCATGGTGCCCTTCAGATGTTTTGGGTGCCAACTCATTGGGGCTGATGGGAGCCGGCGTCCAAAACATCTGGAGGGCACCAGGTTGGGGAAGGCTGACGCAATGCGTGTCTCCTTGCAGATCTTCAACGATACCTTGTCCGAGGCCTGCATACGCATCACTCAGGAGGAGAGACTCCGCATGAAGGCCCTTTTCGGTAAGCCTTGTTGTTTCAGCTGGGGTGGCTCGTTATCTTTGGCTCCTCCCTCCCCAATCCTGCCCCAGGGCAACATAAAGCTATAGACCTGAAATGAGTTCCAAGAAAAAAAGGTCAGGCCGTGTGTTCAAGAGGATCCAAGGAGGGACAAGGGAATAAACATTTATATACAGATAAATTATGTGTTTATAATGATTTGCATGGTGTGGAGGAAGTGGCGAGGGTGGGGGAGAGAGAAATAAGAAAGAAAGAAAGAAAGAAAGAAAGAAAGAAAGAAAGAAAGAAAGAAAGAAAGAAAGAAAAGTTATTTTCCATTTCTCATAATGCAATAGCTATGGGGTCATCCAGTGATTGGGCGTAGATTCAGGACAAACAAAGGTGTGTGTTGTTCCCACAACACCTACTTAATTTATGGAATTCACTGCCACAAGATGTGCTGGTGTCTGCTTTAGAAGGACATGAAACAGATTCATAAAGTAGGGATGGTCCCCTGTGGCCTTCGAGAAACGGTTGAATTTTCTCGTCCCTGGCTGTATTGGCTTTGCTGGCTGGGGCAGATAAGAAGTAGAGCCCGACAACATCGGCAGGGCCAAAGTTTCCCTATCCCTGTCATAGAGGCTAGGTCTGTTAGTGGCAGCCAGCCACAAAGGCTAAATGGAGCCTCATGTTCAAGGGCAGTGTATCTTTGAATGGTAGTTGTTTTGGCCAAACTCTGGCCTTCCTGTGAACCTGTGGACTTCTGAAACCATCTGGTAGGTTGTTGTGGGAAGGATGTGTGGCTAGATTAAAAATGGGCCTCCTGTAGCCTGTTCCAACAGGGTTCTTCCTCAAAGGGAGGACTTATTCTTGCCAGCCAAAGTCCTGCCATTAACTTAGGCTTGCCCATTCTCTCACGCTCAAGTAACTGAGGGCAGTGGCGTAGCGTGGGGGGTGCAAGGGGGGCCAGCCGCACTGGGCGCAACATCTGGGGGGGGCGCGCGCTCGCACTCGCAGCTCTCTGCCCCTACCTGGCTCACTCACTCTCTCTCACTGCAGTGCTGGCTGTGCGAATCCGATCCGAGCCGCTGGGTCGCCACCCACTGTGGAGGGGGTGGGTGCCAGGCGTGCGGTGCGGAGAGAGAGAGAGGGACTACCTGGGGGAGGGACAGTGCAGCGGCCGCCCAGCGCAGCGCTGAACGCGGGAGAGAACCACACCAGACCAGCCCAGGCAGCAGCAAGAAGAAGCTGGCAGCAGCGGCAGGTTAGGGGTTAGGGGGCGCAAATTACTTGCCTTGCCCCGGGTTCTGACAACCCACGCTACGCCACTGACTGAGGGATCCTGTGGGATCCGAGAGTGGTGTAAAGCCAGCCTCTGTTTCTTTCCTCAGCGGAAAACAAGCTGGACTCCTTTAGTCCAGTGGCCGATGAAAGCGTCAAGAAGGAGATCATCAGCGTTGCCCGAAATGGCTGGGAAGTCTATTTCTCTCGCCTTTTCCCTGCTACGGTAAGAAGCATCCACATGTGCACCCTTACTGCAGGAAAAATAAAAATAAAAATCTTCTGTGGGAGCTGCTTAAATCCAGGCAAACTGAGTAGACAAAAACAGGGATGAGAAACCTGGTGCCTTCTAGATGTTGTTGAACTCCAACTCCCATCATGCCTGGCCATTGGCCATGCTGACTGGGGCTGATGGGAACTGGAGTCCAACAACATCTGGGGGTCCATAGGGTTCTCCATCTCTGGCTTAAGCCACTGCCTGTCCTGCTCCCACCCAAGACATGCAGACAGAGCCTCTTGTGAGCAAGAAATATATCTTTATTCAGTACAGGCTCAGCACAGAAACAGAGTCCAGAAGCCACAATTCAGGAGTTCAGAACCAGGCAGAAACTGGAAAGAGAATAAAACAATTTAAAAATTCTGAAGAAATGTGCATGCACACGAAAGCTCATACCAATAACTTAGTTGGTCTCTAAGGTGCTACTGGAAGGATATATATATATTTTTTAAAAAAATATTTTTTATTTATTTTATTTCTACAACTTAAAAAGCCAGCATAAAGCCAAACTTTGGAGCTCATGGCACATTGAAACTGGGCAGGCACCTTTGCTGTACTGCTGTTGGTATCTGTTAAAAATAATTTTGTTTAAGCAGTCTAACCAGACATGTACACTAGACATAATATATTGTAATATTTTGCTGCCTTGTGGGTGCTCTAATAACTGTCCCTTTCAGCCTTTGTTTCTTGATGGCTTATCCCCACCCAGCTATGTCAAGATGGGCTGGCTTGTTATCCTTAAACCAGCAGTGTTTGCTGCAGTTTTAACCAAACCTTGATTACCGTATTTTTCGCTCTATAACACGCACGCGACCATAACACGCACGTAGTTTTTAGAGGAGGAAAACAAGAAAAAAAATATTCTAAACAAAACAGTGGATGTATGATTTTTGTGGTTCATGCTGTGGCCACAGACATGTGATCTGACGGTGAGTTTGGGGTAGCCCAATGCAAAAATCCTGAGGATCCATGTGGATCCATGCTTTGTAACCACGTTTTTGCACCACTGCAGCCCCAGGCAACAGTGGGTGCTGCTATGTGATCTGATGGTGAGTTTGGGGTGACCCAGTGCAAAAATCCTGAGGATCCATGTGGATCCGTGCTTTGTAACCATGTTTTAAGTGGGGAGGGAAGGAAAAGCACTCAAGGGACAAGGAGCACGCGTGGGGTGTGTGGAGAAGGATGCTGCTAATAATGCAGAAGAGGGGTATAAGAGGAGAAGGCTCCTCTCCTCTCCCGCTTTGCTCCTTTAAAGCAAGCAGGCTCTGCTTCTCTCCCTCCTCCCCGGCTCACTGAAAAACTTTGCTGCTATTTAGCCAGCTGAGTGGGGAGGAGAGAGGGACAGAGAGCCTGCTTGCTTTAAAGAAGCCAACCAGACAGGAGCCGCTTACACTCGTGTAAGCGGCTCCTCTCCTCTCTTGCTTTGCTCCTTTAAAGCAAGCAGGCTCTCTGTCCCTTTCTCCTCCCCACTCAGCGGCTTTTCTCCCGCTTTGCTGTTTCAAAGCGAGCCACAGAGGAGGAAAGGAAGGGGAACCATGGATCCTCTGCTCACAACTGCAGCAGATCCCCCCGCCATCCGTAGGCATTCGCTCCATAACACGCAAAGACATTTCCCCTTACTTTCTAGGAGGAAAAAAGTGAGTGTTATGGAGCAAAAAGTACGGTAATTCTAACTTTGACTAATTCCAGGAATTATGGGTTTCCCGACACCCACAAACTCTGAGGGCCCAAACACATAACAAGGGAACAACCTATTCTCTTTTTATTTCTTTTGGCTAACTTCTTTTTAACATCTGATTCCATCTGCAATTTTAGTGTATATTTTCTGTGCTTTTAAAATTATTTACTTAATTTATTATTAATTATTAAATTTGCATGTTGTCCTTCATCTGAGGCATTTCTCTCTCTTGGATGCCCCTCGCTCTCCAGGCTCACCCTCCCTCCGTAAGCTGAGCCATGCCACGCCTAACGGCTCTGTCTTGCTCCTTTCAGGGCAGTGTGGGCACCGGAGTGCAGATCCTGGCTGTGTCTGACACAGGGATCAAACTGCTGCGGCTGGTCAAGGGCACCAACTTACCTGGGGAGCAGCTCCGGGTGCTGCGGGGCTACAGGTGAGGCTGCAGGATTGGCCAGGATCCCTGGGAGGAGATGGAAAGGTGAAGGACAGGGAAATGCGGGTAGGTTTAGTGAGGAGTGGGTCTCATCAGCTGGCAGCATCAGGGAAGGGGCTGTAGCTTGGTGGTGGAACACCTGGTTTGCATGCAAAAGGACCAATCCATGGCATCTCCAGGTAGGGATGGGAGACCCTCCTGTCTGAAACATCCTGGAGAGCCACTGCCAATCAGTGTAGGCAGCACTGAGCCAGATGAACCAAAGGTCCAACTTGGCTTGGGAGGGGAATGGCTATAGCTCATCGCTGTGGTCTAAACCACTGAGCCTCTTGGGCTTGCCAATCAGAAGGTCGGCGGTTCGAATCCCTGCGCCGGGGTGAGCTCCCGTTGCTTGGTCCCAGCTCCTGCCAACCTAGCAGTCTGAAAGCACACCACTGCAAGTAGATAAATAGGTGCCACTGCGGCGGGAAGTTAAACGGCGTTTCCGTGCGCTCTGGTTTCCGTCATGGTGTCCCATTGCGCCAGAAGCAGTTTAGTCCTGCTGGCCACATGACCGGAAAGCTGCCTGTGGACAAATGCCAGCTCCCTTGGCCTGAAAGCGAGATGAGCGCAGCAACCCCATAGTCGCCTTTGACTGGACTTAACCGTCCAGGGGTCCTTTACCTTTTACCTTACCATTTAAAAGGTGGGTAGCTGGGGATCTCACTAGCAGTCCACATTGCAGTGCAGCCAGCTGCCCTGGGAGGAAAAGGGGCAGGGCTTCTAGGGCCCCAGCACAAAAGGCCCTGGCCTTTCGCCCTGGGCCAGTCCCTGACAATGCCCTCAGTCCACAGACGGAGTCTCTCCCTTTGCGGCAGTGCCCCCCATATTCCCCTCTGAGAACCCTGGAGGAAGGGCATCAGTACCATCGTCCAAATGCGCTGTGTGTCCACCTTTCCTGGATCCACTTTCAGCACCACTGACCTCCAAGCTTGGCAATGAACCCCATTTCCCTTTTTCCACAGCTACGGCGATATCCTCTTTGTGACCACCGGCTCGAAGAACATGCTGGAGGTCAACCTCACCAACGAGAAGCTCATCCTTTTCTCCCCCAAAGCTGCCCAGATTAAGGCACTGATTGACTATTTCCTCAACGAACTCAAGAAGGTAAAAAGACATAGCAGAGGCCCTTTCTTTGGAACACCTTGTACCCCTGCTGCCCCAGCCAGCCACCCTTTGTCTTTCCCCCCTTCTAGGATTCACAGTACATGGTTGCAATCAAGAACCATATTACAGACGATAAAAGCCTCTTACGGTTCCATAAAGGAGACATCATTTGCCTGCGGCCAATGGAAGGCTTGGATCAAGGTGAGAGACCATCATCAGGAAGTCTGTGGGGCGAGGATGGGAAGTAACACAAAAAATCTTGAGCATTTCAGTCTATGTTTCTCTTAACATACAGCCTTTTTCCATATGAAGTTTTTTCACAATCTACACATTTTTGCAAGCCTGGCGCAATCCATTTTTTTCTGCATTATTTTCACTAATATATGCAGACTTTCTCCCACTACATCCACATTTTTTGCACACACCTTTTGGGATGGATAACCGTTCCGCAAAATTCGGAGCAGCGCAATCAGTTCAAAAGGATTTCAGTGCGTGTCTTGTCCCGTGTTGCAGTGTGAGCCCAAGCCAAATTCCTCCCTTGCCGTATTGTGCAGAGAGGTGGGATGCATGCAGCCACAACATACGAGGGGCTATTGCAGATTGCAGGCGGATAATGGCAGGTGCA
The DNA here is from genome assembly GCF_964188305.1 of Podarcis bocagei. Lineage (NCBI taxonomy): Eukaryota > Metazoa > Chordata > Lepidosauria > Squamata > Lacertidae > Podarcis > Podarcis bocagei. Next base: position 49,634,253 of record NC_138139.1, on the reverse strand, counting down.
ACAGAGGATCAGGGCTTCTACTCAGTTCACCTGCTCTGTGAATCAGGGAGCCTGCCCAGGGCTAGGTTAAGAGGGTCTTCCGTGCCCTCCTTTGACACCGCCGTGACTCTCCCGTCCCCACAGACCGCTATTTCGGCTGCGTGGTGCGGAAGAAAGTGATGCTCCTGGAGGATGTGAAGAAGGGCACCCAGGATTTTGGTGGGTGGCTCTTGCGTGTGGTGATGTGCCCTGTCCCCCTTTCTCCTGCGTGCAGTGGCCTTTCTGTCTCTCCTGGACAAACAGACTCCTGCAAGCTAAAAAGCAGCCTATGCATTCTGCTCTTGCTCAGTGGCAGATCACAGACATGGTACAAGGCAACTTCGCATGTTCCTTCCCTCAAGAGCAGGGTCCCATCTGCACTAAACATTTAAAGCACCCTCATACCACTTTTAGTTAGGGACGTGGGTGGCGCTGTGGGTTAAACCACAGAGCCTAGGACATGCCGATCAGAAGGTCGGCGGTTCGAATCCCCATGATGGGGTGAGCTCCCGTTGCTCAGTCCCTGCTCCTGCCCACCTAGCAGTTCAAAAGCACGTCAAAGTGCAAGTAGATAAATAGGTACCACTCCAGCGGGAAGGTAAACGGCGTTTCCATGCGCTGCTCTGGTTCGCCAGAAGCGGCTTAGTCATGCTGGCCACATGACCCGGAAGCTGTATGCCGGCTCCCTCAGCCAGTAAAGCGAGATGAGCGTCGCAACCCCAGAGACTGGACCTAATGGTCAGGGGTCCCTTTACCTTTACCATACCACTTTTAACAGCTGTGTCTTCCCCCAAGGATTCTGGGAGCTGTCATTCATTAAGGGTGATGCGAGTTGATAGGAAACCCCTATTCGACTCGCAGAGCTGCAGTTCCCAGCGTGGTTCACCAGTCAATTCCTCTTCACAGAGAGCTCTGGGAATTGTAGCTCTGGAAGGGGAATAGGCATCTCCTAACAACTCACATCTCCCTTAAGGCACTCCCCAGGATTCTTTGGGGAAGCCCTGACTGTTTGCCAGTGCCGGATTTATGTATAAGCTAAACAAGCTATAGCTTAGGGCCCCACTCTCTTGGGAGCCGTTAATAATTTAAAGGGGGGAAAAACCTGGATGTACATTTCCAAAATATAAGAAAAAATAAATAAAACCTACATCAATTTAAGTTAGAGCTTAATAATTATTTCACTATTAATATACTTCTTAATTGTATTTCACTATTAATATACTTCTTAATTGTATTTCAGTTCAACAATTACTTTGATAAAATACGTATTTTGTTATGTGCAAATGGCTTTAGATACCTATTAGGTCCATAAATCACAATATAGCATATATTCAACACAAAAAACAGTGACAATTTGTTGTTGGCGAAGGACAGCTGGACATATAAAGGGCCCCATTACTTTGAGTAGCTTAGGGCCTCATCAAACCTAAATCTGGCCCTGTTTACAATAGTGCTTTAAATGTATCGTGCAAACGGGGCTCCCAGTTGCTCAAACAAATCTGACCTGGAGCTCTGACCAGTGACTATCACATGACCTACTTTGGCCTATTTGATGCAGTTCTCTTCTTGACCAGAGGCAGTATAAAAGCTGTATGCCCACTTGCCATCCCTAAGGCTGGAGGTTCAAGACCCACTGCGAAAATCAAAATTAAAAGGGGGGGGAGGGGGGAAAGGAAGAAGAAGAAAAAGACCCACTGTGGATCTGAGCCCTGAAAATAAGGCTTTCTTCTTCCACTGACTGTTAAGGGCATAGTTCTCTTCTGGCTCCTTCTATCTGTCTCCATTTTCTGCTAGATAGATGAAAGCCCTTGACCTGATGTTGAGAGGGAGCAATAACAGCTCTACCACCATGAAAGGGGGGGGGGGGATATTGACAGCCTATAACTCAATGCCTTCTTCCTGGTGTAGGCTGGAAGTTTGGTGCCATCTATGGGAAATCAGGCTTCTTCCCTGCCGATTGCGTCCAGCCGGTGGCAGCACCAGATTTTACCCACCTTCCCGCGGAGAAGAAGGAGGAGCCCAAGGACAAGCAGGCCAAAGTGGCTGTCCCGGCCTCGGTGGCTGTGGCTGTTGCATCCACAGCCGTGGCTCAGGAGCTTGACAAGAAGACTGAGGCGAGTGCAGCGTGGAGGGGGTGGCCATGTTTCTCATGCCAGGCCTCAAAGCGAGGTGGGAGTCAGGATTTGGGGCGAGGAAGGGAGCCCCGGGAATGTTGCAACATCCACCACTCTCTCACCAAGGTGACCAGAGAGGGAAGGCCACTGGGAAGCTGTCCCTAAAGCACCACACTTTCTTCCTCCTTGCTGTTCATCTTGGGAGAAGAATTGCAGGGCAAGTCCAGCCCTACCATTAGGCAGTTGCCTCAGGCGGCAGATACTGGTGATGCAGCAACAGTAGCCCCTTGGCAGTTTCCCCTACATGCCCTGGCCATTCCTCACCATTAGAGGGGTGCAGCCTGGAGAGAATTATGAGGGTCAGACAGAGAAGATGGGGGGTGGGGTGGGGGTGGACTACATCTGGGCCTCAGGTTTTAATTACCGTATTTTCCCTTGTATAAGACTAGGCTTTTTCCCTTAAAAAATTATGTCAAAAATTAGGGGGCGTCTTTTACACAGATAGTGCCAAGGCCATTTTCTTAAATCTGAGTCCCCCAAAATAGGGGGCGTCTTATACATGGAGGCGTCTTATAGACAGAAAAATATGGTAATTAATTTAATTAAACCTTGCTGCAACCTTGCTGTGCAGAGTGGATGCCTCTTCCTCTGAGCTAATTAAGGCCACAACTTTATTGGTTACAGGTGATGAGCGGTATTGGCTTAGGCACCGGTCCTAACCGACTATATTCGACTTCAGTCCATCCACTTGAAGTCCGGGAAGGGTTAACCACCCGTAGGGGAAGTCCTGCTGATGCACATCAACTAGGAACTCCCCCGGGGTCACCGCTAGGGGGCGTGCCTTAGGCCCTCACCTCCCCAGGCTTTGGACAGGGCCATGCCCCCCGGAATCCTTTACCGGACTACCCTTCAATATGTGGGGCAGGTGATGGCGCTACCTCCCCTCTTCCATCTACAGAACTATACCAATGCCTAACCGCCAATACCCAGAAAGTTGTGACAATTTGCTACGAGGTAGGCGAAAACCAAGTGGCTGGTGCCAATTTGCCAAGTGGGAAAATTCCCACCAGGCCCCTCAACGGCGACCAACCAAGGTCCATAGCAAGGTCAAGGAACGGAAACCTTATAGGGCGGGAGGGTGGGAAAAGCAGGAACAGCTGGTAAGCAGCAAAGAGGGAGATTCCCAGCCGCGTCCTGCATTAAGTAGGGCAGGCCAAGCCCCCGATTGGCCGACCAGGGGGTGACGCGGCCGGGAATCCCCCCAATTATGCAGAGGAGCCATGAAGCCGGCAACCCCACCTCCTCCGTAGGGCGGAAGTGGCTTTCCTGCATGGGTATCCCCTCTTCGCAAGCCACCCAAGCCCTCTGCCACCAAACCCATTGCCACTGCATTCAGGGAACTGAGAACTGGAAGGAGCAGGCAGAGTCCCAGATCCACCTGGGCTGCAATAGGTCCTTGGCCTTATCAGAAAGACTGTGCCTGCACACTCCCGACAAAATCAAGAGACGAACACCCTGGGCCTCTCCTTTCTTTTCCCCCAGGTGTGTCTGGCAGGCAGCGAATTCACAGAGAGTGCAGAGGGCTTTCAGGGCACCAAGGACATCGGCCCACGAGGCGGCGCCTTCAACATGCTGGAGTTTTCCAAGAAGTATTTCCGAGAAGGGCAGAGGGCAAAGATGTGAGTGCGTGCGGACGGACGGAGCCCCCTAAGGGCTTGTTTGCCCTCGAGAAACGGAGGCCGTCATCTCAAGTTTGGTGTGTCAGAGTTGGTGTCCCGAGGCTGCAATCCCCCGTGTAAGGAAAGCAAAGGAATTCTGGGGTGCTGCAACCGTGCCCCTCCACCCACCTCAGCATACCAGTTAGTTATAACACCCCTGCTAACGTTTACGGGGTGCGATCATCGCATGTCTTGGGATGACCAAGAGGTAAGTCAAGATGGCCCCCTCTTTGCCACGGGCAGTTGGCTCTCTTGCAGCATGTCAACCACCGCGATTTGCGGAAATCGTTTGCCTCTCAAAGAAGTAAATTGCATCGGAGGTTGAAGTGAGATAAGCTGGGGGGTTGCCTGAAGAGGAAAACAGACCCACAACCTACTGCACCCTATAGCTGGATATGTGTATGTGTGGCAGGCAAGACAGCATGGGATGGGTTTTAATGGGTAGGAGAGGGTATATTAATTGCAATTTCATGTGCCCACATGTGTGGGTTAAGCAAAGTTTCAAAACCCCATCCTTGGCAGCAAAATTAAACGCATAGGAATTAGGCTGTGAAACCTTGTTTTGAGCGAGACCAGCTATGGAATAATCTGGCTTCCCCCTTCTTCCCCTGCATAACAATGAATCAGACAACAACTTGTAAAGTACAGTGGTGCCCCGCAAGACGAATGCCTCGCAAGACGAAAAACTCGCTAGACGAAAGGGTTTTGCGGTTTTTGAGCTGCTTCGCAAGACGAATTTCCCTATGGGCTTGCTTCGCAAGACGAAAACGTCTTGCAAGTTTGTTTCCTTTTTCTTAACACCATTAATACAGTTGCGACTTGACTTCGAGGAGCAACTCATAGAACGCGGTGTGGTAGCCTTTTTTGAGGTTTTTGGTGATTTTTGAAGCTTTTCCAAAACTTTTCCGACACCGTGCTTCGCAAGACGAAAAATTCGCTAGATGAAAAACTCGCGGAACGAATTAATTTCGTCTTGCGAGGCACCACTGTATTTTTTTTTTAAAAAAAATAAAGGTTGACTTACTTTATAATCATGCATTGGTTCACAGCAAAGGCAGCAGCAAATCCATGCAGGCAAAATGCTTATGGTGTAACCAGCTTCAGCCACAGGAATAGGGGTTCTCCTAACAACTCTCAGAACCCTCAACAAACTACAACTCCCACAACTCTTTGGGAGGAAGACCATGGCTGTTGAAAGTGGTATCATAGTGCTTTAAATGTATGCTGTGGTGGCGGCCACACACACACAACAGTTGTCCCAGTTATAGCCCCTCCTCTTTACTCCATTTATTAGCATGTGGAAATGAGTTGCAATTTGGGAAATCTTTGTGGACAAAATGCCTACCTGGCAAAAAGGGCAGGGAATGGTTTTCCCCCGATGGGCTTGAGCTGGTCCCTAGGGGACCAGGCAGTCACAGATCCCAAGGGAAGAGGGAAAGACCTCGTCCGCCTGGAACCTTCCCTGAAAGGCAGGTTGTAATTCATGTTTGGAATTAATTTCAGGGATCCCAACAAGCAGAAATCCAAAAAAAGTGGTGAATCGAATGGCATGGCAGATATTCTGAAATTCACCAAGGTAATACAGATAGTTTTATTGAGCAATGATAGTTTTCTTCTGACTGGCTGCCTCTCTATATGTGTGTATTGTGGACTCTAATGGGACCCCACTGAAGGGCGCGCGGAGGTCTTAAACCGGGGACTTTGGTGGGAGGGCCCATTCATTTTAAGGAATGAAACTTGATTTTTCAAATTTATTCAATGAGGGGGTCTTTAAAATATGTTTTTGGGTGTGAGGAATTCAAATCTGCTATTATTTTTGTGGCTGGACAACATTTAGTTTGGTAAACTGTTTGATGAAGAAGCACATAAACTGCTTTTGGAAAACCAAAGAATTTTAATTTTAAAACGTCAGGTAATGCCTAATAATAATAATAATAATAATAAACTGCAAGTACTTAGCAATCCGTTTTAATGATTTCTATGCAATTCTACACACATTTTACTTACCTGGCAAAACTAAATTATATTAATTTAACCAAAATATATTTTGAATTCCCAAGTCATTTTTTTTTATTGCTTTCACTAAATATTTTCTTGAGTTACATGTTTCAACTTTTTAGTACCCCTCACTTGGGGGATTTGAAAGTTTAAAAATTTGACATGCCCCCATGTCACTGAGCCACTCATAATTGTTTGGCTTGCACCGGGGAAATCCCTGCCCACTGCATCCCCAAACAGTTATTTATGTTTAGCAACATTTATACACCACTTCCTCCCCATCCAAAAAAAAGACCTCTAAACGGTTTACAAAAGGAAGTGTAAAATATACATTTTATAAATACATATAAAGACAAACATTAAAAACTAGTTGTATTTTTATAAAATTGGTTTGTATCCAGTATTAGTCATATTCAGTGTAAACCCATTGAAATTAATATCTAAAAAGCTGTCATGCAGCACGCTTGCTTTTTCCTTCTCTGGAGGGTAGCACTCGAACGAATGGATTCGAATTACAAGAAGGAAGATTCCCTTCCAACTCTATGATTCTATGACTTGCTTAGGTCCATTATTTTAAATGGATCCACTTTAAGTAAAGCTTAGCTGGATACAACCCATTAAATAAAATGTCAGCCTCCACTTCTGTGTTTCGTTAAACTAACGCAGTTCAGGTCCAAGGGGTTTTATTCAAGTGTGTAAAGCATTGTGTGCAACTGTCACACCCCTTTGCTTGCCCCAATTCCTTTGCCCATTGCCTGTGGAACCAAACCTCTTCCTTTCTTCCCTGCACAGGCCCCCATCCAGGAGTCGCTCATTGAATTCACGGACAGCAGCCTGAACAAAATAGCTGCAGAAACTTTCCAAGGTGAGGAGCCGGGAGGTCCACTTTAGGAAGGCACAAGCAGGACCCGGGCAGAACAGCACGCTTCTCTCCTGCGATTCCCAGCAGCTGGTAATCAGAAGTATCACTTCCTCTGATCGCATGAGGAGAAAAGTGATCAGGCATGATGGGGCCGTATCTTTCTCTCGTAAAGTTGTAGTTCCGTTCTGTGTGTGTGGCAAAGGGAAGACTCCAAATGATCTTGGAGCACATAGTGTGCTAAGGAATTCTCTCTCACAAGGTGGGTGGCTTTAAAAGAGAATTAGAAAAAAATCACAGAGGATAAAGCTGTCAGTGGCTACCAGCTACAATGTCTAGGCCAGGGGTCAGCAAACTTACCGCGCCTCGGGCCAGTGTCTCCAGCGCCGATCGCGCAGCGGGGGAGCGCATGCCCATACGCATGCACACACACTATTTCCGGCACACTTCCGGGTCGGAGGAGCACCAGAAATAGCTTGTGCGCATGTGCAAATAACACTTGTGCATGCGCGCAAGCTATTTCCAGTGCTCCTCTGACCTGGAAGTGGGCAGCTGCGCAGCGCAGCACCGGTAAGAGCGGGCGGTGGGAGTTGCTCTGGGCCGGATAAACGAGTCCTTCAGGCCTTATCCGGCCCCCACACCTTAGTTTGGGGACCCCTGGTCTAGGCCAGGGGTCTGCAACCTTTAAGACAAAAAGAGCCACTTGGACCTGTTTTCGAAGAAAAAAAACCTGGGAGCCGCAAAACTCGTCATCATAAAAATAACTTTTTTGTCACTTTTTTATTATTTGTTTGACCCCTCAGAATTACTCCTCCTCATAGAAATAAACGTTAAATTAACAAGTTACCTTTTTTTGTGTGTGTGTTCTTCACTCCCCTTCAAAATAGTGACCAGCGTACATGCCCCCTTTCAATGCAGTGACCAGCGTACATGCCCCTTACAATGTAGTGGGCGGGCGGGCGGGAAGGTGACATCGGGACGATGCGTGACTAACGCACGCACCGCCCCCATGCGACGTCACAGCCAGTACAGCGTCTGCGACAGTGGGGTGTGTCGGGGCGCACAACGCTCCTCCTCCCCTCGCTAGTATCCGCCCCGGAGCCGCAGCAAAGGTGTAAAAGAGCCACATGCGGCTCCGGAGCCGCGGGTTGCAGACCCCTGGCCTAGGCTATTTCTCCACTATCGGAGATTGTATGTCTTTCTGAATACCAGTGGCTAAGAATTGCAAGTGCTGCTGTGCTCTGGTCTTGCTTTTGGGTGTCCCAGGGGCAAGATGTGGGAAAGAGGACTCTGGGCTAGATGGGCCACTGACCTGATCCAACAGGTTCTTCTTGACTTCTTATCTGGAGTGTCTTTCTCTCTGTGTGTGTGTGTTTTTATCTGCATCTGCTTTTCCAGCTGTGATGAAGTTTATGGGCGACCTCCCCCTCAAAGGACAAACTGAGCTAGAGGTGGTGTGTTCTCTTCTCAAGGTAATCAAACTTCCTCTCTTCTTCTCAGGTTTTAAAACTGAATTTTAATAGCAACAAGCAAGTCACAGGGGAAAAGAAATGAAAGACAATTTAGTTTCAAAAAAAGGGATAAGTTGTCTCAATTGTCAGTAAGAAAGTGCAGGGTACAGAGTCAATAATAAAACATATCAAGAAGGAAAGGATGCCTGGTCTCTAATTACCAAAGGATTCCATGGTCTAAATTAAAACAATTACCGGTACATATTTCCCCCCCCCAAAAGGTTAAGAATTACATTGAACTGTGCTAAATCCAGACTCTCACATAGACCCATGGGGCCTGGCATCCCTGAGCCACTTGTATTTGTATATAAGATAGGTAAAGGTAAAGGGGCCCCCAACCATTAGGTCCAGTTGTGGCCAACTCTGGGGTTGCGGCGCTCATCTCGCTTTATTGGCCGAGGGAGCCGGCGTCCAGCTTCCGGGTCATGTGGCCAGCATGACTAAGCCGCTTCTGGCTAACCAGAGCAGCGCACGGAAACGCCGTTTACCTTCCCGCCGGAGCGGTACCTATTTATCTACTTGCACTTTTTATGTGCTTTCGAACTGCTAGGTTGGCAGGCGCTGGGACCGAGCAACGGGAGCTCACCCTGTCACGGGGATTCGAACCGCCGACCTTCTGATCGGCAAGCCCTAGGCTCTGTGGTTTAACCCACAGCGCCACCTGTGTCCCTTGTATATAAGATAAAATTAGGGCAAATGGCAAAAAGCGGTCTCAAGCACTGTGGCCCTTGGGCAATTTTGGCTTAGGCGAGATTTTTTCAAGAGTAAGCTGCTTTCTGGCCCTTGTGGGGAATGGAAGCTGTGGAGCCAACGCAGAAACAAGCTCCAACGAAGTCTGGAGCTGATGGAACTCCCTCCTGGGCTTATATCTGCACTGGGGCTGCACTCGCCAAGCCAGCCTGGTTGCTCTGGCCTCTCCTAGTAAACATTCTCATTCTCGAGTGCAGCTGCTATAGTCCAGAGGTCACCATTGTGGCACCCACAGGTGAACATGCACTCACAGCTTCACTTCCTTCCTCTGAAATCAGGCTTGCAAGAAGCGTTCTGTTGTAGCCAGTACAATAACATTACGTCTTGCACTCCATTGCAGCCTTGTGCGTGCATTGTGCGCACAAAGGTTTCTCCAATTTCCACATGTGCCCACAGGCCCCAACACGATGGTGACCCCTTTTAAAATCCAACGACATATCAAGGACACAACATGGGCTGCCCCTTAGCCTTAGTGCAGCAGCCTTCAACCTTCTCTAACCTGATACCTGCTTTTAAGCCAAACATCATGCTGCTGCAACCGCCTTAGGCCAGGCTGTGACCAATTAACCAATTAATGACCTGTAGTCTAAAGCATGCTCTTCTGATTTGCAGAGCTGCTGAGCTTGTCATAGCCGTGGCGGGCTACAGGGCCAGATTTAGGTTTGATGAGGCCCTAAGCTACTGAAGCTAATGGGACCCCTTATTTGTCTAGCTGTCCTTTGTCAACAACAAATTGCCGCTGTTTTTTGTGTTGAATATATGCTATATGGCAATTTATGGAGCTAAGAGGTATCTAAAGCCATTTGCACATATTGCCATGCAACCAGTCCATGCAGAATGTTGTTGTTGAGTCGTTTAGTCATGTCCGACTCTTCATGACCCCCTGGACCAGAGCACGTCAGGCACTCCTGTATTCCACTGCCTTCCGCAGTTTAGTCAAACACATGCTGGTAGCTTCCTTCACGGATCACTGCCTTGCCATGGCGAAGGGGCATGAATAACTCAGAGAAGATATGAGCTATGCCGTGCAGGGCCACCCAAGATGGACAGGTCATAGTGGAGAGTTTTGACCAAACGTGATCCACCTGGAGCAGGAACCGGCAAGCCACTCCAGTATCCCTGCCAAGAAAACTCCATGGACAAAGACAATAGGCATGCAGAATGTAGGCACCCTATATATAGAAATGAGCAAACCAGTAATATTTTAGGGATCAGGCTAGCAGGCGGGGCCTATTACTTACATCATAGGAGCCTACACAACACACGACACTGTTGCTGTATGTAGGGTTTATTTGATTTGTTTTTTATCTTATATTTTGGATATGTACATCCAGGTGTTTTTTTCTTTAAAAATGTTGGGGTTCCCCAAGAGAGTGGGGCCCTAAGCTATAGCTTGTTTAGCTTATACGTAAATCTGGCACTGGAGGGCTGCTGTGGCAAACTCTTCCATCACCTTCCCAGGCCAGAAGTCTTAGTGGGGAGATAGCAAGTGGCGGCTGCTACGAGAGCAGCCAGCAAGAGCTGGGACTCCCCTGAGACATGTATAATTCCATACTTGCTCCTGATTCTCCACTAGCTCTGCGGGGACCACGAGGTCATCAGGGACGAGGTGTTTTGCCAGATCATCAAACAGATCACAGACAACACCAGCACCAAGACGTACGTGAGTCTCTGGTAACAACCCGCAGGCCTGTGCACAGTGGTGGCGGGGGGGGGGGGGCTTCTATGTAGAAGCACACCTTAAATTCAGTTATCTTCCTTTCAACCTGTTTAAGATTAAAAGAATAATTATGTCCACATGTAAATTCATCATTTCCATGCACTTTTATCATAATTTACACCTTTTTGTATGCAACTTTCCCTAACATAGCACATTTTTTAAATGTTCTTTTCACTGATATTTGCATTTCTGTCTACAACTGTACCCTACTAAAGTGGTACCTCCGGTTATGAACGCTTCTGGTTACGAATGCTTCAGGTTACAAGCTCCGCTAACCCAGAGGTAGCTGCTCCTGGTTGCAAACTTTGCCCCAGGATGCGAACGGAAATTGCGCGCCAGAGGCCCCAGTGGCAAAAGTGCGCCTCGGGATAAGAACGGTTTCAGCTTAAGAACGGACCTCTGGAACGAATTACGTTCACAACCAGAAGTACCACTGTATATGCATTTTCACATAGCTGCAGAATTTGGAGTACTGTCAGTTTTGAAGGCTGTGTTTCAGTTCGCACCTAGTTTCAGAAAGTGCAAATTGGGCAGGTTTTCCATTAAAGGTGAACTGGATAGCATTTGTCCCCCCCGTTTCTAGTGATGAGTGCCGCCCCGTGGGATACAGAGTGCTTCCGATGTCAAAAGGTCCCTACATATTGTAGGAGGGGAGAGGAGGAAGGAAGGGGGAGGAGAGAGGGATAGTAGCACTCCAAACTGCATCCCAAGTTTGTGCATTTCTTGCATACTACTTTAACAGCCCCCAATTCCCTTCTTTGGGGGGTTTCACACAGGGACAGCTGCCAGAAAGGTTGGAGGCTGCTCTACATCCTGAGTGCCTATTACAGATGCTCTGAAGTCCTCCGACCATATTTGCTGCAGTTCCTCCAAGAAATCTGCAACAGTCCCAGCTTGCATTTCCAAGGTGAGATATTGGGAGATTCGCCCCTGGAGACCATCTGGTCAACCAGTCACAAGGTTACGTATGCGCTGTCCTGGCTGAGAAAGAGACACGCCTCAGTGGTGGAGCACCTGCTCTGCATGCAGAAGAACCCATGGAATCATAGAATTGTAGATCTGGAAGGGATTCTGAGGGTCATCTAGTCCAACCCCCTGCAATGCAACCCCAGATTTCGACCCCAAACATTTGCAGGTAGGATTGAGAAAGATTCCTGGTCTGAAACCCTGGAGAGTTGCTGCCAGCCGCTGTGGACAATATTAAGCTATGTCAGCCTTTCTCAACCTTGGAGCCCCAATGCTATTGGACTACAATTCCCATCATCCCTAGTGAGAAGGATCCCTAGTCAGGGATGATGGGAGCTGTAGTCCAACAAATGCAAATTTTGCCTTTGTTCAGTAGAATAGTTTCTACACACACTTTCCCACTGGCTTCTCTGTCCTCCACCCAGGCAAGCAAAATGCATGATCAGAGTTCAAGGATACATTCCTAGCCAGGCAAAAATGCTCAAGTGGGGTATGAACTAGGCCTGGTGAGGGGTGTGGCCTTATGAGGGGTGTGGCCTGCGGAGACCCTGTGTGGGGAATCCGGGGGGGGGGGCTTCATTTGGCTCCTGGATCTCAGGTTTCCATCCCCTGCCCTACAGCCAGCTTTTCCCCTATTGAGAATGGCTGTGCTGGAGATTCACAGAATTTTATTTACTTATTTAGTAGCTTGCTTCCCAAGATAAAAAACTAGGTTTGTGTCAAATGCCTTGAGAGTGCTCCCGTTTTCCTCTAGCAAATGTTATAACCGTTTTCGCCTTAAACTGCTTTGCATCAGGACTGCTCATCCGAATTTAACATTTCACAACTCCTGGGGCAGGGAAAGGGGTTAGATCCCAGGAAGAAAACGGTGGCTGCTTCTGCCTGCCCTCATCCATCAGGCTGCCCTGTTTGGGACGCTTTCCTCCCCGCTGCCCATCGCTCATTAATGAATGGAAATGAGCCCATCTGCTCAGCTCTCAGAAGGCAGCTTCAGTCGGAAGGCAGCTCACCTGTCGCAGCCGGTGGTTATTTCCTCGTTAAAAGACGCAGGTTCCAAAACTGGCTCCAGTGGCTTCAGAGTGGAAAGGAATATTGGCAAAGATAGATGACTCCCCACTCCCCAAACTAGGCTGTTAGCTAGGGATGCCAGCTCACTGCATGCCCCCTTAGAATGGTGTCTGCCCCACAGATGGTCTTTGTACCACAGAAGTTTGGGAGCTTGGAAGATGTGGAACATGAAAAACTAGGCAGAGAGTTTTTAATCCATCTGCCAGGGTGCACCAGGGTGAATTTCAGGTTGCGGTGGCCTGCCAAGTCTTGAATGCACCTGATGGTAGCAAATATATGCCATCAGCTCAGCACAAGCTGAATCAGCTAGAAGTTGGCACTGGGCAGGGTTTCCCCCTGGCTGCTCTATGCCAAAGCAATCATGTGCATCCACACTTACTGCTGAAATCGAGTCTTCCATATAATTAAGCGCAAATAGCCGTCCCAGGCTGCCCCCAAGCCAGCCTTCCCCCCTCCCTGCCATCTTTGTTCACTCACTCCAGGTGACAGCAATATCAGTTGCGCTTCATTGTTTTCTGTGTTCTCCTCCAGCACGTTTTCCGATCTGCTTTGTAGCATTTGGGTCTGGTCAATTCTATTGTATATAGCCAAAGGCCTTTACAATGGGCAACAGAGAAGAAAAGGAAAATTTTCCTCTAAGGTCTTACAACGTAGCCTGTAGCAGCTTGCAACATAAAAAGAAATTCACAGCATTAAATATTAAAATTGGAATGCATTCCCATACCTGGAACGGAGCTTCTTGGCTGCCAGCGCAAATTTGGCTCCCTGGTGGGTAATATATAGATGTTTATCTGCTAGGAGTTCAACTATCACTTCTGTGCGGATCGACCTGGAAGCCAATTAAGAATTGGCAATATAAATTTTCCTCTGGGCATTGTATACAGGGGGCAAATCAGCAGATACTGTGTGATGTCCTCTACCTGATTGCATTCATTTATGCATTTGCAACACATATGGGGAATTCCCCTCTAAATATAACAAGGGCATCTGTTGGAATCTTAGCTCTGCAAAGGCCCTGCGTAGTTGTGGGAAGGTCAGAGTCTCAAGGTAATGGAGCCTTGAGTGAGTGGTCTTAATTTGGGGGTACCAAGTAGATTAACGGGCAGCAATGATGGATGCTCTGTCTTGGTTGGCAGCCTCATCAAAAATCCAGTTTCTAAGGTCACGTGGGCTAAGGGCTAAGTAGTTCTCCATTTGAAGAGTCTAAGCATTTGGGAGGCTCCTGAAGCTGCGTTTCCACCCCCATCGTTCTGCCCGGACACTGAGGTCCAGCTCCGAGGGCCTTCTGGCGGTTCCCTCGCTGCAAGAAGCCAAGTTACAGGGAACCAGGCAGAGGGCCTTCTCGGTAGTGGCGCCCGCCCTGTGGAACGCCCTCCCACCAGATGTCAAAGACAAAAACAACTACCAGACTTTCAGAAGACATCTGAAGGCAGCCGTGTTTAGGGAAGCTTTTAATGTTTAATAGACTATTGTGTTTTAATATTCTGTTGGAAGCCACCCAGAGTGGCTGGGGAAACCCAGCCAGATGGGCGGGGTATAAATAATGCATCATTATTATTATTATTATTATTATTATTATTATTATTATTATTATTATTATTATTATTATCTGTGTGTGCAAATAAAATGCAATTGCAGTGCCAGCCTCTCCAGTATGCATGGGCAAAATGCTACTGAGGCTTTTCAGGGCTGCTGTACCTTTAACTAAAAGCATCCTGTTCATTCGTTCTACCCATTTTATTTCTCCCTGTTCAGTAGAACTGGGGATGCTTGGCATCACCCAATTAGTAAGCATCTGTTTGCACCTGTAGGCATTTTAGCCTCCGGTGCTTTGCCCTGTGCATTGTCTTTAAAATCAGGCTTAGGTGAGTCTAAAGAGCTGATTCTCTCTACAGCATTTGAGAAATCTGGAGCCCCACATTTCACTTCTCCTCTCGGATACTTCCTCTCTCACACACACTTTCTGTCTCTGCCTCTCTCTCATATTTATTTCATGGTCTCCATCAGGCATCGCCAAGGCATGTGAGCAGAACCTGCAGAAAACCTTTCAGTTTGGTGGCCGCTGCGAGTTCCCCAGTAACATTGAGCTCAAAGCCATGGTGGTGAGTGCCCTGCAAGTCCCACAAGGGCTTTGCTGGATATAATGGGGGGGAGGGTTACACCAGAAGGAGAATGGCTTCCAAACAGGGATGGGTGGTGCTGTGGTTTGTATTTACGAACTGTTTTCTATTACAGTATTTGAATGCTGTAAATGTTGATGGGCCTTTTTTTAACATGCTGTTTCAGTTATTGGGCACACTGCTGGTGTGCCCTATGGACAGGTCTGCTGGTGGTGTGGTTGTGTGATTTGGGAACTGGGAATGACCCACCAGGAGTCCACTTTGGGGGCAAATGCATTCAAATCGCAGTTCAAATCCATGTTGTGGTTCACAGCAGGTTCAGATCCCCAAGTAGTCAACTTTCAGGTCTGTTATCTGGCCTGAGTGGATGCCTTGCATAATCTAGGGCAGGCATGGGTTCATTTCCAGAGGAAACACTCAGGTTCTTGACTGTCCGGGTTCTGGAACCTGAAGGGAGCTGGCTGTCAGCCCTAGCAGGAAGAAGCAAGTGTGGACATTATATCAGGAAAGAGCTGAGTTCCAGAATAAGCAGGAAAAGAGCATTAGAGGGACAGCCATGTAATCACAGCCAGGTACTGGAGCAGGTGCTGATGTCATGGCCTCATACCAGCAATGAGTTGTTCTGACTAAGGAGGGAACTCTAAGACCAGGGCTTTATAGGGCCTGGTGAGCAAGGGTTGACCCTGGAGCGTCAGCTGACAGATAGCTCAGGCAGGCTGGTACTGCAGTCTAGAAGGCACCCCTGAGACACGGAGCTCAGATCTCCCAGATTTGCAGTGCTGATGGGATGCAAACAGGAGAGTCACCAGAGCCGGACTCCTAGCAGTAAGGTCCTCTGGCTAATACGTTTCTAAACATGGCTTATGATTCAGGGTAGGTGCACCAGCCTCTTTCCATTCCATGCCAGTTTCTCACACCCTCAACAATCGTTAAGTCTGTTCCATCCTGTTTTCTCCTGTTTTTTTTGAAAAAGATAAACATTTTAAACCATTTTTGTATGCTTTCCTTAAAATATGTGTTTTGTATATTATTTTATATACATTTTCCTGCATTTCCCCCTATGCTTTTCAGCACATTTCCTTCTAAAATACACATCCCATCCCCAGTAAAATACACGTTGTTGGGTGCACATTTCTGAAGCAAGAGTGCACCGCAGTGTGTGATCTGATGGTTAGCTGCTTCTCACTTCGCAGAGATAAATGCGGAGATTATGAAATAAGTTAGTTTACTTTAAAATGCAGAATTCTCCTCCATTTTTACTTATGACCCATGAACTTTGTCTTTCCTTCCTTCCTTCCTTCCTTTGCCAAGGCTGGAAGGAGCTCCAAGCGGCAGCTGTTCCTCTTACCGGGAGGCATTGAGAGGCACCTCAAGATCAAAACTTGTTCGGTGAGTGGAAGAGGAAGGATCTCTCACCCCCATAGATCAGGGAAAGGGAATTTCAGGCCCAGGAGCCAAATGTTGACCCTCCAGGCCAACAGAACAGTTGTGACTTAATCAGCTTGCAAGAGCTTCCTTCATTACCATCTTCAAATGTTAAAACAATTCCAGGTGGGGATTAGCGTCTTGCCCTTTCTCAGAACCATCTTTACCTTCCATCTTCTTAAAAAAAAAATCTAGCTTGCAGAAGAGATCTGTATGGTTTCAAAGTTTGTATTCCTTGCTTATGAACTTTGGCATTATTTAAAACTAGCAGAAAGTGCCCGGTGCCGCCCAGGAATTCTAATAAACCTATTGTTATTTTTAAATGGATAGTACAGTGGTGCCCCGCAAGACGAATGCCTCGCAAGACGGAAAACTCGCTAGACGAAAGAGTTTTCCGTTTTGGAGGTGCTTCGCAAAACGAATTTCCCATGGGCTTGCTTCGCAAGACGACAATGTCTTGCGAGTTCCTGCTGGTTTTTTCCCTCCCCCCCCTTTTTCTAAGCCGCTAAGCTGCTTATCAGCTGATCCGATCAGCAGATAAGCCGCTAAAATCCGCTAATAGCGCTAATCTGCTAATCCTTCAATGGGCTTGCTTCGCAAGACGAAAAAAACCGCTAGACGAAGAGAATCACAGAACGGATTCTTTTCGTCTTGCGAGGCACCACTGTATAAATTAGAGTTTTGGGGCTGTGTGTGCACACACTGTATCTCTCTCACATACAGCAATATATTGCATCTGAAGGCACCAAACATAGCTAAAAACTACCTCCTCCACCTCAGGAAACCTCATTTGTATCTGCCACGTCCGTTTGGGTGAAGTCATGGCGAAGTCATGTTTTGGTCCACCATCTTGTTTCAAAATGGTGTCCCGCATCCAAACACAGACAAAGACCGCATTGGGAAGCCACCTGACAAGTTTGGCAATGATACAAGATACATAGCTGTCAACATTTCCTATTTTTTAAGGGAAATTCCCATATTCCAAATAGGATTCCTCACAAGAAAAGGGAAAAGTTGACAGCTATGACAAGATATCGTCTAACCAAAGACACTCCAACCCATAGCGAACAGGCAGGCAGACAAGCAGACAGGCAAACCACATTCCAGAATATGTACCTGGTCATTTGTGACTCAACTTCTCTGTCCCTCACCTGCATTTCCAGGTTGCGCTGGATGTGATAGAGGAGTTATGCTACGAGATGGGACTACGCCGCCCTGAGGCCTTTGACGAATACATCATTTTTGCTGTCGCCAACAGAAGTGAGTCCCGCTGGGCCCCAGAGGAGAGAATTCCTTAGTCCAAAGACCAGGATTAAACGTATCGTTCCACTCCCTGTATTTTGTTCTGTAATAAACGAAAATCTGCTCTTATTCCCTTATGGGGGACACAAGAGCCTTTATAAAGTCCTTTGTGGGTTCTCCATCGGTCGGAGAAAAGAACAGAGGCCAACCAGAGAATATTGACAAGCAAAGCAGCTAGTAAGCCTGATCTTTACTGAACTGTTGCAACAGGGTGCCCCCTTCACACGCAGGAGGAGGACCCAGAACCTAGGTGTGCCCGCCCTTATATAGACATTTTAAATTGCCCGCCCTGGAGTCCAAAACCACCCTCAGAAACATCCTACCTACATCACAGAAAGGGGTGGTCTACAACAGAAAATCTGAGTGCGCTGTTTACCAGAAATCTGAGTTGTTTACCTCCTGTCTGGCAGGTTACCTATTAATGCTTACTTGATTGGATACCCTGGGGAGCCTGGCCAGTCTTTTGTAATGATAAATACTTAGTTCCTGAGCCAGGTCACAGGCTCACCCTATTCCAACACAGACATACCCTTAAGACAAGATTTGTGAAGGAAAAGACAATGGGGAGGCTTTTCCATTTTCCTTTGACTTTGCAGAGAAAACATTTGGTCAGCTTGGGAGCCAAAAATGGCTTCATGGCTGTTTTCCTGTGCTGTTTCAGATTCAGACATGTGGTTTACCATATTTTTCACCCCATAGGGCGCACCTAGTTTTTTTGGGGGGGGGGAAATAAAGGGGAAAAAATTTCCTTTATTTTCCCCCCCAAAACCAGGTCGGGGAATCCAAACCAGGTCGGGGAACAGTGGGATGGCGGCGCTCCGCCTCCCCGCTGTCCCCCGAGCTTGTGGGGCTGCCCGATATCTGCACGAAGCCCGGGGCGCACTGTGCAGCGCGCCCCAGGCTTCAGGATGCAGGCTGCTATCCGCAAGCCTTGGGAGCCCGACGGGAACTCCCGTGGAGCTCCCAAGGCTTGCGGAGAGCTTCCTGAAGCCTGGAGAGCGAGAGGGGTCCGTGCGCACCGACCCCTCTCGCTCTCCAGGCTTCAGTGAAAGCCTTCATTCGCCCCATAGGACGCACACACATTTCCCCTTCATTTTTGGAGGGGAAAAAGTGCGTCCTATAGGGCGAAAAATACGGTATATATTTTTGTACGTGTTTGCGTGGTACATTTATGAACATTTATTACATATCTAAGACCTTAATTTTTTATTTCAGTTCAAACTACCAATTTCAGGATCGGATCACATTGCCGACTTAAACTAGGTTTACTAATTTCCTGGTGGACTATGAGTGCCTGAGAACAGTCTGGCTGCTGGATCAGACCAAAGGCCAATCTGTTCCAGCACCCTCCTTTCATAGGAGCCAAGCAGACGCTTATGGGAGCCTGCAGATGGGATCTGAGTGCTCTCCCCCACTTGTGTTCCCTACAACTGGTATTCAGAGTCATACCACCTCCAACAGCAACAGCAGAGGTGGAACACAGTCTTATCCTCCATGAATACACCCCGAAATTACCCAACCCCCCAAAAACGGACCATTTCAATAACTTTTCTATGAGGCTTCCTAGCAGCACCCCAACAATATGTGCATTGGCTTTCGTGGGTGGATTTGCACAGACACCTGAGTTCTAAAGAGTCACTGCACAAAAATGACCAAATTCGGATAAATTTATTGCCTGTCATATGTTGTTTCAGTAGGACAACAGGCGTATAATTTTGTAGGCATTATTATCATTCTTGCTTGTGAAAATTCACCCGGTTGCACCTGAAATGTTATTTCTTTTTGAGATGCCGGACTTTATCTGGAAAGCGTCTACCACCACCTGTTGGTAGAGGGCTGTCAAACCATTCTTTTGGCCGTGTAGGAAAAGAGCAGTTTGCACACACACCCCTTTAGCAAATCACCAGTCTATATTTGGAAGCTAGGGGGGCCAGACTGTACGCCAGGTGAACGCAGCCACCCACTTCACCAGGAACACCAGGCTGCTTTGAAAATCGGATCCGTGCCATTTTGCCCACGCAGATCAGAATGTTCGGCCTTTGAACAAAAAGGAGTACATCCTTGATGTTGCCCTGGAAATGGAGAACGTGGACAGCGGCTTCATGTTCTGGTATCGGCGCATCATCTGGGCCCAGCCGCTAAAGTTTGACAATGAGCTCTATGTCACCATGCACTACAATCAGGTGAGACCTTTACAGCAAAGAGAAGGGAAAGCTTTCAGAGAGGAGCAGCCGAGTGCACATCTTGTTCCTTCTCAAAATGACTCATAGGTAGGTTTCCTTCCAGGTCTTGGTGGTGGTGACATTTGTTTGGGAAGGCATTTTTGATTAGGACAGGTCGACCAGTGACTCTGCAGCCTATTTTTACTTGGTTCGAGACGGTCAGAGACTCTGAAGTGGCCTTTCTCCCCCCACTAAGCGGTCTATAAAATGGGTGGTCACAAAAATAAGACAGGGTCTTAAAGACTAACAGGTTTGTTGTGTCAATAAGCTAACCACTGCTCCTGCTAGATAGGGATGATGGGAGTTGTAGTCCAAAAACAGCCGGAGACCCAAGTTTGGGAAACCCTGTATTTTTGTGTTTTGATATTCTATTTTTTTATTTTTATAAAATATTTATTAAATTTTCACAAATTATATAAACAAACACAACAATTCAAACAAACACACATACAAGAAAAAACAAGCATAATTTCAAATCCTTATTTTCTTAAAACTTACTTCCCCGACCTCCTCATACCTTCCCTTTCTGCATTCCAATTTCAAATATTCAGTTCAGCAAATCCTCACCCTTACTTTTATATAATTATTAACCTTTCTTTTCTTTTGACTTAATCTTTACAGCTGTAATCCATTTAATTTCTAAAACCGCATCATTCTAACACTCATTAATTTTACAATGTTTCTTAAGATAGTTCTTGAATTTCTTCCAATCTTCTTCCGCCGTCTCCTTTCCCTGCTCCTGCCAACCCAGCAGTACTTGCACTGCGTGCTTTCGAACTGCTGGGTTGGCAGGAGCAGGGACCAAAGAATAGGAGCTCACCTCGTCGCGGGGATTCGAACCGCCACCTTCTGATCAGCAAGCCCTGGGCTCTGTGGTTTAGACCCTATGAAGGGCAGTATAGAAATCTAAATCATAATCATAATAAATATACATAATGTATGCATACATGGCTATAGAGAGGAAGGAAGTATTTCAAACAGTGATTAGAAAGATTTATAGCTCAATAAAATTCCCGAACTGGGTGCCATGTCAAAGGCAGGAAGTAGTCTGTGACATTTCTCAGGGTACATGCTAAGGAACGGCTCCTCTGCATGGTAGCAGAATCTATGAAGACTCCACCTTACGAGATCGTAGTATATACAGCATTTCAAATATTTGGAAGCGCCAAGTGCTACTTAATTATTGTTCGTATTTATGACTCCTCCTCTCGTTCCCTCAGGTTCTCCCTGATTATCTCAAAGGGCTCTTCAACACTCTCCCTTCCATGAGGCCGAGTGAGCAACAGTTCCAGCAAGTCTCCAAGCTGGCTGCTCTGCAGCACCGAGCAAAGGACAGCTTCTACCTGCCTACCGTGTAGGTGCCCTGTAGGTTAGGGGGCTGCGGGGACAGGGCAAAAAGGGGACATGTCCCCCCTCCAACCAGGAAGCAATTCTGAGCTGGCAGGTGCCAGGGGACTGCTTCTTATGCTCTGCCTCGATCACCGAGGCAGAGCTGTCAACTTTCAGATTTGAAAATAAAGGATCAGCAGCCTCACCTGTCCCGGAGACGGTCTATGGGCTATCTAACAATCCGGGATAGCAGCGGGAAGTGGCGCTGAAATAAGGGAATTTCCCGCAATCAAAGGGAAGGTTGACAGCTATGCACCGAGGCCCTCTTGGATGGCTCCCCAAGCCCCTGAGGTCTGGTCGGCCTTTACTCAGGATCAAGCCATGGTTGTGGCAGGTTCTGCCCTGTGGAACTTCCTGCCAGTAGAGGTTTGGCAAGATGCCTTCCCCTTCTCCTTTTAGACCTCCAGTGGAAGACAGGAGTGCCTGGCATGCTCTGGTCCATGGAGTCACGAAGAGTCGGGCACAACTAAACGACTAAACAACAACATAACTGCACAGGCCTTTGCAATATGCATTTCTTTTTACCAACCAGGCCACCCTGATATTTGTTGGACTCCAACTCCCATCAGCCCCAGCAAGCAAGACCAGCAGTAGTGAATGATGGGAGTTGGAGTCCAACAACTTCCGGAAGCCTCCGGGTTGGGGGAAACTGTCCTGACTGAAATAATTTTAATTGCTTGAAGCATCTTGTTTTGAAGCTGTCTAAGACAACCTTCTCCATTCTGCTGCCCTCCAGATGCTGTTGGACTCCAAATCCCATCAGCCCCAGCCACAATGGCCAGTAGTCAAGGATGGTGGGTGCCGTAGCCCAATAACAGCAGGAGGGCTTCTGGTTCCGCAGTCCATCCTAGGTGGTTTATGACTTCTCCTCTTCTTCTGTTTCTGCTTCCCCATCCCAGGCGGGAGGTTCAGGACTACATCCCGCCCCAGTTCTACCACCTGCAGAAGGCCCAGTCCTGGCTGGACATGGTCATGCACCACCTGCAGCAAGCCCAGGCCTTGAGTGCCCACCAGGCTCGGGCGCAGTTCCTAGGTAAGATGTTGGCTTTCAAGGAAGTGGCATTAATTGACCCAGGGCATGGCACTGGGAAGGTCTTGCCCACGTAAACAGTGCCGACCGGCTAAAGTTAAAGAAATGAGCCATAATAAAAGGGACTAGATGCCTTGGTTGAACCAGTGCAGTAGGGCAGAAGCTTTTTCGAGCCAAGGGCCACATCAGTCCAGTAGAAAGCTATCAGGGGCCACGTTCAATTAGTGGGCAGGCCAGACCCACTCACATACACAAAGTTATTTCCCATTGTCACAGAGGCATTTATTTATTTATTTATTACCTAGCAACTCCACTCAAGGTTCACCTTCCATTTTCTTCAATTCTTTCTACAAAGTTTGTTTGTTTAAAAAAGCAAAATAAATAAAAAGTTCACCATTCATCTGCCCCGACTGCACAAAAGGCACAAAAAACTCAGCAATCCCAGCAGAACACTGCACATCTGAGCTGCAAGCCCTGCCTTACAGCTGTTTAAAGCCTCAAGCTTCAAAATGCACTTGCATCCCAAAAATTATGGGCATGCAATTGCAGAATGCATGAGCTCCTTTTTGCAAGGAGCACAAATCTGCTGGAATGATCTCCTTGCAACAGATCCTCCTGCAGAGAAAGAAGCCACAGTTAACTCACATAGTACAGCAGCAAAGCCCTTTTCTCGCCACACTGAACAGGTAGCGTTAGGACCCAGAGAGCAGGTGGAATCTAGCTTAGAGCACCTTGCCTACTGGATGGGGTGTGGGTGGGGTTATCCACTCCTGAACTTGAATAAAGAAAAGGCCCTGTTGGATTAGACCAAGGCAGGTCCATTTGACACAGCACCATTTCCAAGAGCAGCCAGTCAGATACTTCCAAGATAGTATATGAAGAAGGCAACAAACTGAGTTTCACTGCACCCAAAAGTGAAAGTTCTATTTAGGGATCATGGTAAATAGGTGCTGTTAGATTTCTTCCTCCTTCATGGATTGTCTAATCTCCTTCTACAGTCGTACCTTGGAAGTTGAACGGAATCCATTCCAGAAGTCCGTTCAACTTCCAAAACGTTCAAAAACCAAAACGCGGCTTCTCATTGGCTGCAGTAAGTTCCTGTAGCCAATCGGAAGCTGCGGAAGCCCCGTCGGATGTTCAGCTTCCAAAAATCATTCGGAAACCGGAACAGTCACTTCCGGGTTTGCAGCGTTCGTGAACTAAGCTGTTCGCAAACCAAGGTACAGTTGTAAAGCCATCTTAACTAGTGACAATCATTGGCACATCTTGCAGCAGTGAAAACACACACGACAAAGCTGCTCCTCCATTGGGTGAGCAAAATCCTTCCTCTAAGGCAGCTGGTTTTGTTCCAGCACTGCCCAGAATGTGCTGAAAATGTTTATAGTAAAACATGCACATTCTGCTTTATAATTGAGGCAAGAAAAGTTACCGGCCCACAAGAAGTTATATAGTCTAGCTGCAAATCTGTTTAGCCATGTGAGAGCAGGTCGCTGGGCTAGAGAGGCCATTGTCTGAATCCAACAGGTTTTTCTTACACTCTTAATTCCAGAAGGGGGGAAAAACCCTTTTCTCCAGTTCAATCTGAAGTTGAGCAAAGGACCCCTTTGTCTCTTGCCCCAGTAATACCGTATTTCACAATAATGGTGGTGTTGCAGTTCATTCCAATTCCGCTCCCCCCCCCCCACCTCCAGGGCTCCTGAGCGCTTTCCCCATGTTCGGCTCGTCCTTCTTCTACATCCAGAGCTGCAGCAACAACACCATCATCTCCCCCTGCATCCTGGCAGTGAACCAGAATGGACTCAACTTCCTGAACAAGGAAACCCACGTAGGTTTTGTGGATTGTCCCGTCCCCCTTTCAGGCTGCTGTTCAGCAGGCGAAGCTGACTCCTGGCCCACGACAGCAAGTCCTGATGCTGTCGGGGTCTGACTCTGAATCTGTGCGAGTCAAGGGAAGAGGCTGTGGGTTTTGCACAGCAACGTAAGCTAGCATGGTGACGGTTATGTACTGAAGTTCTCACCCTGGGCCAGCAGGGGGATACTGTAGATAGTTATGCAAATGAAGGATCAAAAAGTGACGTTCAGTGATTGGATAGTTTGTATGCAAATGAAAGATCGAAAAGTGACGTTCAGTGATTGGATAGTTTTAGAAAATGGCAACAGTTACATTGTTCTGGAGCTCTATATAAGCAGGCTGACTGAGCTCCTCAGTTAGTTCTGTTCCAGCTTACAATAAAGAGCTGCTTTGGAAGAATCGCTGTGTCATCTGATATGTTCGCTCACAATTTAACAGTGACAGTGTTAGTGGATCTCTGTACATATACTGTATTTTTCGCTCCATTGGACGCACCAGACCATAGGAGGGGGAGAACAGGGAATTTTTTTTTTCTTGTTCTCCCCCTCTAAAACAAGGTGCGTTCAAGGTACATTCACCAGAGCTTGTGGGGCTGGCGGTGGGGGGAAGCGCTGCTTTCCCCCACCGCCAGCCTCAAAGATCCCTGAAGCCTTTGGAGCGCAGCGCCCCGCTGCCCTACAGAGGTTTGCACGCAGCCGTCCCCAAGCTAGAGCAGCGAGATGGAGCCCTCCGTCTCGCTGTTCTGGCTTGGGAACAGCCTTGCTAGCTTCTGCAGGACAGCGGGGTGAAGGCACCGTCCCCAAGCTAGAGCAGCAAGACGGAGCGCTCCGCAGGGCTCCGTCTTCCTGTTCTGGCTTTGGGCTTAGCGGCACAGCCTGCATTCGCTCTATAGGACGCACACACATTTCCCCTTAATTTTTGGAGGGGGAAATGTGCGTCCTATAGGACGAAAAATACGGTATGTGTCTTTACTTCAAAGACCAGAAGAACTGTTTATAGTAAATAGCAGGGTTCAGCTTTGTCTTGTGTCTGGATACAGAAAACAAAGCATTCCTTTGAACTGCAGGGGAAAGGAGTTTTTCTTTTTTTTAAAAAAAAATGCTTTTTATTAAGTTTTATTAAGTGTATATGAAGGGAAAGGAGTTTTCCTATTTACCAGGGACTCTGGAAGAAGCTGTGTTGCTGGGAGCAGGAAATCTCTGAAGACTCTGCTGGGGTTTCATGTACTCTACTGGTTGTTGTGTGGCGAACTAACAGCTGACTTCCACAAGTCACTAGCAGCTACAACACGGCTCTTTCCTTCCTCTTCCAGGAACCCATTGTGACATTCTCTCTGAAAGAGATCCAGTCCACACGCACCCAACGGCCCTCGGCTGGATCCAGCTACCCCTACGTAGAGATCATGCTGGGGGGCTTGATGTCCCAAAGGATCACGCAGCTGCAGCTGGAGCAGGTAAAGCGGGGAAATGTGTGTCCTGATACAGCATAATTCCCCTGCGGCCAGTGGTGACTGGTACCCTTGGAACTGCCAGGGTGGAAGGCAGGGAGTCCAGGCAGTAGGCGGAACAACAGGTGGAGCCAATTATTTCTGGATTTGTCCCTATCCTCCTCCGTTCTGCAAAGGCAATACTGATGCCGAGGAATAATAATAATAATAATAATAATAATAATAATAATAATAATAATAAATAATTCTTATTTATACCCTGCCTATCTGGCTGGGTTTCCCCAGCCACTCTGGGCGGCTTCCAACAGAATATTAAAATACAATAGTCTATTAAACATTAAAAGCTTCCCTAAACTGGCTGCCTTCAGATGTCGGCTGTTGTTCTCTTTGACATCTGGTGGGAGGACGTTCCACAGGGCAGGGGCCACAACCGAGAAGGCCCTCTGCCTGGCTCCCTGTAACTTGGCTTCTTGCAGCGAGGGGACCGCCAGAAGGCCCTCGGTGCTGGACCTCAGTGTCCGGGCAGAATGATGGGGGTGGAGACGCTCCTTCAGGATAGTCGAGGAGGTAGTCAAGTGGAGCTTGGCTGAGGGAAGCTGAGCTTGGTGGGGCCTCGGGTACCGAAATGTATTGGCCCCATTGGCCCAAAGAGATAAGCCTGTACTGCATTCGTCCTAATGCGCCAGCCTCATGGCATGAGCCAAGCAAGATGCACTTAGACAGGCTTGAGGAGTTAGGGGCAACACCGAATTTTCACCTGAAGTTAGATCTGGGGTGACTTTGAGAATTCCACCTTGGGCAAAACATCCTAGGAATTTTGAGGGAAGCTGGAGCTGATTTGGTGAGACTCATAGCATTTCTCAAGGGAGAGAGGGTGGCATCCATACATCCCCCGAAGGTGTTATGGCAAAGCAGATTTTACCCCACAGCCGATTTTCAGGGTCCTCCTTTGCCTGAAATCCTGTGGAAAGTCCAGGAAAAAGCAAATAGTTGTGAGAATTCTAGCAAAATGTATCAGTGGGGTGACCTTGCATCTCCCTTTGTGGATCTGTCGCCTTTAAATTCAGACTGGCAAGCTCACTTGTACAAAAATCTGATTGGGAAAATATTTGAGTAGGGTGTTTAGTTTTGTTATTTGCATCCAGAAAGCATTTGTTCATTTGGATTTTATTTAGACTCCTGGCCTAAATAAAAACTCATGGCACATTACAGTGCTGCGCACCACAGCTTCTTGAGCTACATTTTCAGAATCTAGCATAAGCTTTATAATTTATTATGCACATTTAGACTTTGTTGGAAATATGATGCAACTCTGCAAATATGCTTAACTCACATCATTCTCCTCCCCTCCCCTCTCTTTCTGTCTCCTCTGTCTTCTCCTGTCTCCTTCCACTGGCTCTGTGAAGCTTAACCTTCAGATGGTAGGTAGCATGCAATTGGGATGATAAAACTTATTTTTAAAAAATACCAGTGTATTGCATTTTCATGTGTTCAAAGCACTCTGCACAAATTATTTTGTAATATTTACAACAGCCCTGCAAGGTAGGTAAATATATGCAAAAGATGAGATTCAAACGGGTGGCTCGTAACTTCATCTGTTAGCCACCACAATTGCACCATGCAAAGTTGGTATTCAGATCTCGAAAAAGCCACACACAAGTTTGCTGAGCTCAGGTTGTCCCTTGGCCTTTTAAAGCTTGGGATTAGTGAGTGTCATTGGCAAGGAGATATCAGGATATCAGGGCAGAGACATAAGGGGAGGGCAAGGCCATGGAAGGCTTTGAAAAAGTAAAGATGAGGATCTGAAATGACTTTGTGCTAAAATTTCTCCAAAAAAGATTGGATGCGCAGGATATGGTCAACGACACCCTCTGAACGCCGCCCTTATCATTTCAGCGTTATTAGAGTCTCTTAACAGAAAGATCAACTTGAATCTGTCTGGTTCCCCCATTTTAAATTTTGTAAACAGGCAGTTTCACTGTGCAGAGGTTTGATAACGCCAACAGATAGTGATGGCTAAGAAGGCGTCTTGTGCAAACCTTTAGTATCTATGCATCTCATAATTAGTATTGTTTTGGTTTCTATGGATCTACTGTTGAATTTCTTAGAATGAACTGCCTTGCTACCTTAGCGAGACCATGTTAGGGGACCAAAAAAAACAAAAAGAATTAACGGGGAGCTTTTGCTGGATCTGACACCCATCTAATTCCTTCTAAGCCCTGCTTAGTGGAGCTAGTAGCTTTTACGGCAGCGTCTCAACTAATGTCAAATCACCATCCACCTTCTTGCTTTCCTTTCCTCTCCAGGGCCTGGAGCTTTGCCGAGTAATTGCCACCCACATGGAGAGCTTGCTGCACGCCCGCGAAAAGCGACTCACGCTCCCTCCGAGCGAGATCACGTTGTTGTGAATGGACTGGCCACACACCTCTTCCTCTCTCTCTCTCATTCTCTCTCTCAGGGCTGGCCCAATACATTTTGGTACCTGAGGCAAGCCACAAAGTGGTGCTTCCCCCCAGGAAGAAGGTATGAGTGAATAAGGGTGTGTGTGTGTAAAGATCTATGTTGGGAACGAGGGTGGGAGACCAGCAGCACCTCCTATTCACCAAGAGGTCGCGATAGAGGTGGCATTGGGGAGGGCTGCCCAGGAGGAGGCAGATATGGCCTGGGAAAATAACTGGTGAATACCAATTAATCCTGAACTCCCACATGCAAAAACTGCAAAAGGAAAATGGATGTCTGCCTGAATTCAAAAAGCATGCGGGCCTTGACTCACTCTCTAGCCAAAAACCCTTTCAGCAGAGTTTAAAACAGAAATACATGCAGTGTTTGTAATGTGTGGGAAATATAGGTTGTTAGACCTTTAAAATGTCCCAGTATTAAGTTTGCTTCTAGGAGTGAATAGACCACAAACTTAAGTAAGCTAAAATGCTTTATTTACAGTAATCAGCGGTCTCACTCAATGCTACAGCAGA
The DNA here is from genome assembly GCF_964188305.1 of Podarcis bocagei. Lineage (NCBI taxonomy): Eukaryota > Metazoa > Chordata > Lepidosauria > Squamata > Lacertidae > Podarcis > Podarcis bocagei. Next base: position 49,605,772 of record NC_138139.1, on the reverse strand, counting down.
AACAACACAGATAAAAACTTCATGAGTACAAAAATATGAAAAGTATCTTCAAACATGGAGTCTGGGCTTAGGAGCTCCAGCCTTATGCATCTGGTCAGTTATATGGTTCAAAAATAAGAGAGAGATAAAGGAACAGGAAACAACCTTTATTTTATCCCTTGCCATAGGACCAATCTGAAACTTCTTTAGCATTTAAGAACTCTGTGATCCTTAACACATTTCTTACTATTATGCACAATTTATGCAGATTTGGCTGCATAAATCTCCTACAAACATCTGGTGTGTGTGTGTGTGTGTGTGTGTGTGTGTGTGTGTGTGTGTGTGTATGCCAGGTTTGGGAAGACTGCACTCATCTATCCCTATAGGCTGCTATATATGAGAAGTCCTACTAGACCAGGAGTTGAAGCCTGAGCCCAGATTCTCCTAATAAGAAATTTGAGGTGGGTGGATAGAACCTATGGAAGAAATACTGAGCTGGACCAGATCAAGATGCCATCTGGCCTAGCACTCACTTTGCAACAGCTGTCAGCCAGATGTGTCTGGAAGCTTCCAAGCAAAGCATGATGATGAATCATCCGCTGTTTGTCCCCAGCCTCTGTCTGTTTACGTGCACAAGTTGTTTGCAAAGTTATTCATAAGTTCTGTTGTTTTTTTAACATACTTTGGTCCAGTTTCAAGAATACGGCTTTTTCTGCAACTTCGCTCTTTATTTTTTATAAAAGCAACCAGTCTTCAGAAGAGCTGGTATTGTGCTATTGGGGGAGAGAGAGAAAGAGAGAGAGAAGAAACAATAGCTCACACCCTACCTGCTATATTTTGTAATATTTTTGCACTCAAAATTGCGCTTTTTTGAGGGGGGTTATATTTGTTCACAATTTGAGCAAAATTAAAAGTGTCATTTTATGTCATACGTTCATGGGTACCTGGTCTTTTGCTCTTTACCTTTGAGGACAACAAAATCGCATTAGTCAACATTCCAAACACACAGGCCAACAAGGGTGTGTCCCTGCCCCAGCATAAATGCAAAATAGTTGTTGAAGATGCAATTCTACACAAGAGAGGTGGGAAACCTTTTTCAGACTTAGGGCCGCAATCCCTAGGAGTGTTCCTTTCCTCTTATTTGGTAATCCATCTCGCTCAAAAACATCTTGGAATACATGTTGACCTAACAGAGGAGCATGCCAGCAAAAAGCACAGGAGCATGTAAACACTTCCATGTCCCCAAACATAGATGGGACATGTAATTATATCAGGATGACCGCGTGGCTTATTCAATGGTTGGATCTTTCTGTGCCTCTGCCAGCATTTGGTGGCAGATGTTAGACAATCACTCTTACTTAGAATCATAGAATCATAGAGTTGGAAGAGACCACAAGGGCCATCGAGTCCAACCCCCTGCCAAGCAGGAAACACCATCAGAGCACTCCTGACATATGGTTGTCAAGCCTCTGCTTAAAGACCTCCAAAGTAGGAGACTCCACCACACTCCTTGGCAGCAAATTCCACTGTCAAACAGCTCTTACTGTCAGGAAGTTCTTCCTAATGTTTAGGTGGAATCTTCTTTCTTGTAGTTTGGATCCATTGCTCCGTGTCCGCTTCTCTGGAGCAGCAGAAAACAACCTTTCTCCCTCCTCTATGTGACATCCTTTTTGCACCATCCGTGCCTCCAGGCCCTTACAATCTAGATATCATCAGAGGTGAACAGTGTCTGTCGCAGATTTTGGGGGGCCCTTGGGCAAACCACCTTCTATGAACCACATCCCGCCTCAGTGAGACAAACTCCTCACTGCCGTTATCTGCCTCTCCTCTTCCTCATTTCTACCACCCATTGGCTTGCCAGGCAGAAAGCTGTTGAGCAAGCAGGCAACCTTTAGGTCCAGTCGTGGCGGACTCTGGGGTTGCGGCTCATCCCGCTTTATTGGCTGAGGGAGCAGGCATACAGCTTCCGGGTCATGTGGCCAGCATGACGAAGCCGCTTCTGGCGAACCAGAGCAGCGCACGGAAACGCCGTTTACCTTCCCATCGGAGTGGTACCTATTTATCTACTTGCACGCTGACGTGCTTTCGAACTGCTAGGTTGGCAGGAGCTGGGACTGAGCAACGGTAGCTCACCCCGTCACAAGGATTCGAACCGCTGACCTTCTGATCGGCAAGCCCTAGGCTCTGTGGTTTAACCCACAGCGCCACCCGTGTTCCTCAGGCAATGGTAGAACTCCGAAAATTTCTCAAGTGTTGATTTGTTGGTGAATTTTTTAAAAACAATAGCTCAAAAGCAAAAAAAAGGTCAGCAGTTTTGACAAAAACACCCCCACCTGCAGGCAGCGGAATTTCCTGCACCTCCTCGCCACCCCTCATTTCCTGGGCCAAAAGGTAGGCAATTAAACAGGTGGGTTGCAATGATGCTGATGCGGAGGAGGCTTTTGGCAGTGAGCATCCTCCTGGCATGTGGGACCTTGGCAGATGCCCAATCATTGTAGTGGTCCTTGATACCAACCCTAGAGGCAACGGGAAGGAGAAGGAAACAGATGTGGAGATTAACAAGGTGTTGCAATCATTTTGGTTAAACTTAGTTATAATGCAGGGATGGGGAGTCTGTGGGGCCCTCCAGATGTTACTGGACTCCACCTCCCATCAACCAGTGCTCAGCAATGGTGGCAGATAGGTCCCTTTAAAAACACACACACACCCTAATGGGGAAAGTTGTGTTGTCTGTTTAAAGGGATTGGAAGACAGCAAGAGAAGTGGCATCACGCAGGCATTTTTCCATATGGAGACGACAAAATCCATTCCAATAACCTACCAAGTTCCATAAAGGAGGTGACTGGTCCCTTCATTAATTGACTTGGAAAAGGAGTAGGAAGGAAAGGAGATTGCCAGGGTTCAGTAAAGGCCTCCAGGAAGACATTCATGAGCCACTTATACCTGGTGCTTCCTGTTTTAAGGCCAAGGGCTCCCAAAGCGTAGGAAGAAAGTAGGTCAGAGAGCTTTGGCTTATTTGCTGGCTGACTTTCTATCCTCTTGCCTCACACAGATTTTGCTGAACGAAATGCAGCTTGGGCACAAGACACCTAACAGCCCAATGCCATGATTTGCCTCCATGGGAATGTACTGTGGTGCATCCTCCAAAAGGAATGATCTCTCCAGCTGCTTCCCCCCCCCTCCTCTTCTTCTAATCTCCTTCCTCTTGTCTGCATGTTTTTGCCCCAGAAAGACAGCATGGGAAGAGGGCTAAAAAAAGGATGGGAGAAGCCATGGCTGAAGGCAGTTAAAAGGAAAGCATGGCTATCCAGGTTGTGATTTGGTAGTTCTAGTATATTTATTTTTTTTAATTCAGTTTTAGAATTGAAAACAGCTGCTCACTTTTGGGTAAGGATTGCCTCCAGGTGAGCAGTGGGAGGAGCTTTGCAAATTTGCCTCTGCCCTCCCCACACTTTCAAAGTTACTAACACCGCTACATATGGGCAGGCAGGCAGTAACTTTTTGCTAATAACTTGCAGGTTTGTGGAATAATAAAGACTTTTTCTTTATTATTCTGAATCAGAATTTTAAAAACCTCTGTCTTTGGTGTGTATCATAAACTCAGGCATTTGCTATACCAAGTGGCTGAGGAAAGCAGATTATCCCATGATGCACCAGTGCTGGCCCTGGTTGCGTCAAGGGGAAGCAGAGGCTCAAGGGAGATATTCTGAGGAGAGCTGATTATCCCATGATGCACCAGTGCTGGCCCTGGTTGTGTCAAGGGGAAGCAGAGGCTCAAGGGAGATATTCTGAGGAGAGCTGATTATCCCATGATGCACCAGTGCTGGCCCTGGTTGCGTCAAGGGGAAGCAGAGGCTCAAGGGAGATATTCTGAGGAGAGCTGATTATCCCATGATGCACCAGTGCTGGCCCTGGTTGCGTCAAGGGGAAGCAGAGGCTCAAGGGAGATATTCTGAGGAGAGCTGATTATCCCATGATGCACCAGTGCTGGCCCTGGTTGCGTCAAGGGGAAGCAGAGGCTCAAGGGAGATATTCTGAGGAGAGCCGATTATCCCATGATGCACCAGTGCTGGCCCTGGTTGCGTCAAGGGGAAGCAGAGGCTCAAGGGAGATATTCTGAGGAGAGCCGATTATCCCATGATGCACCAGTGCTGGCCCTGGTTGCGTCAATGGGAAGCAGAGGCTCAAGGGAGATATTCTGAGGAGAGCTGATTATCCCATGATGCACCAGTGCTGGCCCTGGTTGCGTCAAGGGGAAGCAGAGGCTCAAGGGAGATATTCTGAGGAGAGCTGATTATCCCATGATGCACCAGTGCTGGCCCTGGTTGCGTCAAGGGGAAGCAGAGGCTCAAGGGAGATATTCTGAGGAGAGCTGATTATCCCATGATGCACCAGTGCTGGCCCTGGTTGCGTCAAGGGGAAGCAGAGGCTCAAGGGAGATATTCTGAGGAGAGCTGATTATCCCATGATGCACCAGTGCTGGCCCTGGTTGCGTCAAGGGGAAGCAGAGGCTCAAGGGAGATATTCTGAGGAGAGCTGATTATCCCATGATGCACCAGTGCTGGCCCTGGTTGTGCCAAGGGGAAGCAGAGGCTCAAGGGAGATATTCTGAGGAGAGCTGATTATCCCATGATGCACCAGTGCTGGCCCTGGTTGCGTCAAGGGGAAGCAGAGGCTCAAGGGAGATATTCTGAGGAGAGCTGATTATCCCATGATGCACCAGTGCTGGCCCTGGTTGCGTCAAGGGGAAGCAGAGGCTCAAGGGAGATATTCTGAGGAGAGCTGATTATCCCATGATGCACCAGTGCTGGCCCTGGTTGCGTCAAGGGGAAGCAGAGGCTCAAGGGAGATATTCTGAGGAGAGCTGATTATCCCATGATGCACCAGTGCTGGCCCTGGTTGCGTCAAGGGGAAGCAGAGGCTCAAGGGAGATATTCTGAGGAGAGCTGATTATCCCATGATGCACCAGTGCTGGCCCTGGTTGCGTCAAGGGGAAGCAGAGGCTCAAGGGAGATATTCTGAGGAGAGCTGATTATCCCATGATGCACCAGTGCTGGCCCTGGTTGCGTCAAGGGGAAGCAGAGGCTCAAGGGAGATATTCTGAGGAGAGCTGATTATCCCATGATGCACCAGTGCTGGCCCTGGTTGTGTCAAGGGGAAGCAGAGGCTCAAGGGAGATATTCTGAGGAGAGCTGATTATCCCATGATGCACCAGTGCTGGCCCTGGTTGCGTCAAGGGGAAGCAGAGGCTCAAGGGAGATATTCTGAGGAGAGCTGATTATCCCATGATGCACCAGTGCTGGCCCTGGTTGCGTCAAGGGGAAGCAGAGGCTCAAGGGAGATATTCTGAGGAGAGCTGATTATCCCATGATGCACCAGTGCTGGCCCTGGTTGCGTCAAGGGGAAGCAGAGGCTCAAGGGAGATATTCTGAGGAGAGCTGATTATCCCATGATGCACCAGTGCTGGCCCTGGTTGTGTCAAGGGGAAGCAGAGGCTCAAGGGAGATATTCTGAGGAGAGCTGATTATCCCATGATGCACCAGTGCTGGCCCTGGTTGTGTCAAGGGGAAGCAGAGGCTCAAGGGAGATATTCTGAGGAGAGCCGATTATCCCATGATGCACCAGTGCTGGCCCTGGTTGTGTCAAGGGGAAGCAGAGGCTCAAGGGAGATATTCTGAGGAGAGCTGATCATCCCATGATGCACCAGTGCTGGCCCTGGTTGTGCCAGTCAGTGGTTCCCTTGATGAACCCTGCAGTGTAATCTTTCTCCTTCAAAAATCACCACAGCAAATTTTAGAGTGAGACTCTTAAATTAAAACCTCACGCTTCTGTTGTCATAGAAAATGTCACCATTGTCCGAGGCGTTTCATTGGCCACTCGCCCGCCGATCCTTGTAAGCGCCTGTTTCATTTCTGCGAATCAGCGGGCAGGCTTGTCATTTTGAGCCCGCCTCATAGGGTCAGCATGGCCAATCCGCGCTGAGGTAGGCGGTGAAGAAAGGAGGGGGAGACTCTGTTGAGTTGGCCACGCCCCCTACAGTAAACCAACACAAGCGTCTATGCATAAACCCCACCCTACGCTCGCGTACGTCATTGCGAATGACGGCGTGGAAATGGCGCTTCATGTGCGCGTGCACTAAGGAGCATGCGCAGAGAACATTAAAGGCCCTTAAGGAGTCCTTAATATAGAGGTAGAAAAACAAGAGTTTCACACGCACAGCTTTCACTTCTGGCTTCCATTCCAACGCCGTAATATAAAGGACATTGTTACATAACGGATAATGAGAGCGCCACTCCACCCTTCCACGTTCCAATCTCTATAGTGCCTTTTATAGCTACGCACTTTGCTCAGCGCATGCGCCATTAACTGCCGGAAGTGTATATTTTATATACGCCTATATATATTTTTCAAAAAAAAATATTTTACTGCGCCTGTATAATATTAGTTTGACCTCTCTTTTTTTTTAATCCTTGTGAGAGAATAGAAAACAGCCAACGGCCTGTTCCGATGTTCACCGGAAGCAGCCGCTCTACCATTCCCCATCTCTATGGCGATGAAAAAAAACAGGGAGCGGTAGAGGAGGAGTTGGAAAGAGCGTCGGCACGCGGCGCGTGCGCAGAAGCGGAGTCGCCGTGGCCAGGACGCTCTTTAGCCGCAAAACGAGAAGCCGCTCGGCTCTTGGAGAGCGGGGGGGGGCGGGGGCGGGGCTACCGCGCGCCTGCGCAGTGCGCGCCACTCCGAAGCGTGCGCCTGCGCAGTGGCCGACCTCTTGCGCCGTGAGGAGGAGGAGGAGGATGCCCCTGAAGTTATTTATAATGTCGGGCCGGCCGCTGGTGACGTAGCGAGGAGTTCGGGCAGCGGCGGCGGCGGAGGAAGCGGCGGCAGCGGCGACGCCTCTTCCCTTCCTGGTCTCCCTCCCTCCGTCCGCCCGTCCTTCCTCCTCGGCCCCCCGGGCCTCCGCTGCCATGGAGGGAGCCGGGCCACCTCTGCCGCTGACGGAGCCGGACTCGGGCGGCGCGTGCTGAGGGGCCGGGCTCGGGCGCGGTGAGCCGGGGCAGCGCTTTCCGTAAAAGGCGAGACCGGGGGAGGGGGGGGGGAAGCAGCCTCTCTCTCTCCCCCCCCTCGTGCCTCTCGGAGGGGGAGGGGGGGAGACCAAGAGGTTGGGGGGCGCCCGCCCTTGTCAAGCGGGATAGGGGGCCGGAATGCGGCCCGGAGGCTGCAGAAGGGCTTCCCAGCTCTCCATAAGTTCGGCGGCGGAGATGCAGCCAGTGGCGTAGCGTGGGTTGTCAGCACCCGGGGCAAGGCAAGTAATTTGCGCCCCCTAACCCGTGGATTTTAGTAGGGGCAGAGAGCAGCGAGTGCGAGCGCTCCCCCTCCCCCAGATGTTGCGGCCGGCCCCCCCTGCACCCCCCACGCTACGCCACTGGATGCAGCGCCAATAGGTTCAGGGGCGGAGGAAAGGTGCCGCTGGGTTCTGGCCCTGGCCTGTTAAGTGGGGAACTACCTCTGCCTTTTCTCTCGCCTTCCTCCGAGGCAGTGATAAGCCAGAGAGGTCAATAGGTTTGGGGGCGAGCCGCGGTCAGAGGCTTTTCCCTTCCTCCCTCTCTTGCTCTTTCCGCCTGTTTTGGTTGGGATAGTGTGCTGAGCATCAAGGCAAACCTTTGGGGGCGGAGAGGCTTTCTTCCCCCTCCCCATGCCCTGTTACCTGGGGGGACGCCATGGCTCCCTCTTCCCTTTTCTTGAGGGGGTGAGGCAGGTTGCTCCCCTCCTGACCTCCTGCTGCCCATAGAGGGGGCCTTGTGCCTCTTGGCGCTTTCTAAGCGGGGTCACAGAGATCAATAGGCTTGCAGTGGGGCCGAGACTTTTATTTTTAGCCCCTGCTTATATAATGGGCCTCCTGGCTTACCCCCCCCCCCTCCCCGTTTTCTTTCAGTTCGTGTGATTGGCTTTGAGAAGTGGGTTTGGGGATTGAGGAAACGGGCTAGGCCTAGTTATAGAGGGGTCCTCATGTCTCCTCCTGAGTGGGAAGCCAAGAGCAATGCAGGAAAGAAGGTCTTTCTTTTCAAACTCTGACTAATTAGGTATTGGTACATCCCCCCCCACCCCCTTCACTTCCTGCTGGAGAGGATAATGGAACCAGGTGCATAAAAATGGGCTCTCCTTCCTGTCTCTTTCCCCTTCTTCTGAGAGGGTAAGAAAGAGAGAAAGAAGTATAGAGACAGGCAGCATTTCCTCTGCCACCTTCCAACCTCTAGCTGTATGAGAATTTTCTGGACCTTCTACCCTTTTGCTTGGGAGACAGACAGCAATAGGTATGGGGGGCAAAGAAGGCAGTTATCCCCTCAGTGCCATACCTCTGTTTTTGGGGAGTGCTGCACCCCACCCAGTAGGTAGGGGGGCAACGAGCAGCAGAAAAGGTGTAGAGGAAGGTTCTGGAAGGGGGGAGTGCCTTATTAGCCTCTCCTTTATGATGTGTGGGCCTGGTTCCTTTTCTCCTGGAAGGAGTAGGTGATGAACAAGGAGCAGGGGTGGAAGGGGGATGCACTCACCATTCCCACCTGTTAACACAGGTCACCTGCTGGCCTCTCCTGTATTTCTAGTTGATGAGTGAGTTAGGGAGGAGGCAATATGTATAGAGGGAACAAATAATGCAGCTGAGTGAACTTCTGGTCTGTTGCTTGACCCTGTGCTTCTCCCTGCCTTTAATTGCAGCCACTTTTCCAGGTCAGGCTTGGCCTGGAGTGTTTCCAAGGATACAGCTTGGGGGGGGGGGTTGACTCAGGTGATTTGCATGCCTGGGAAAGGGGCTTCCCAGCTCTTGGTGCGGTGGGCTCAGATAATGTATCTTGCTTGTTTCTTTTATCTGCACTTTTCCTCCTTGCTCTTTGCTTACACCATTTTCTCCTCCCACAGATGGAGTGTGCTTAATTGTCCCGGCACTCACCTGCGAAACAAGATTGGTACCACTGGATGAGAAGACCTTGCATTCATCTGTCCGTTCCGTATCAGTACGGGAATGAAACTGAATCTGTAACATTCTTCTCATTCTCGCAAGGATTTGTTTCCCCTTGCCCCTCCTGCAGGGACTTGGGGCGGGGTGTCTCGGAAGGGTGGAGCGCCTTACCCATCAGGAAGGGCACCTGGTTTGGTTTGCTCTCCACTTGTGGAAGCTCAGCTGTAGGATTTCTTGGTTTTTCCTCTGGGAGTTTATTCCACTAGGATAGACAATGCCTTGAACGGGGACAGCGCTTTCCCACTCACCAGCCCTACAAACCATTCACCGGGGAGTTCAGCAGAGGTGGCGAAGGCGACTGGGGAACTCACCATGGCTGGGAGTGGCTACACAGACCTGCGAGAGAAGCTCAAATCCATGATGCCTTACCGGGACAATTACAAGGGGGGCGGCACTCGAGACCCTGCCGAATCTCCCTATGGAGGCGCAGGTGGAGCTGCAGAGCGCAAGCGGAAGTACCACGAGGATTCCGAGTCGGAGCCCAGCGACTGCGAGGAGCACCAGCGGGAGGAGGAGGAAGAGGCCCAGAAAGTCAAAAGCGGCATCCGGCAGCTCCGCCTCTTCACCCCTGAGGAATGCGCCAAGATCGAAGCTCGCATTGACGACGTGGTCTCCAGGGCTGAGAAGGGCCTTTATAAAGAGCACACGGTGGATAGGGCCCCTCTCCGGAACAAGTACTTCTTTGGGGAGGGTTATACGTACGGGTCTCAGCTGCAGAGGCGAGGTCCCGGTCAGGAACGGCTGTACCCACGTGGGGAAGTGGATTCCATTCCCGAGTGGGTCCATGACCTCGTCATCCGCAAGCTGGTGGAGCAACGGGTCATCCCCGAGGGCTTTGTGAACAGTGCGGTGATCAACGACTACCAGCCTGGGGGCTGCATAGTCTCCCACGTGGACCCCATCCACATCTTTGAGAGGCCTATTGTCTCGGTGTCGTTCTTCAGTGACTCGGCTCTCTGCTTTGGCTGCAAGTTCCAGTTCAAGCCCATCAGGGTCTCCGAGCCGGTCTTCTTCCTGCCTGTGAGAAGAGGGAGTGTCACTGTGCTCAGGTAAGGAAAGTTGCAGGAGGCCTTTCCGAGTTGTTGGCCGGTTTCAGCTCTTGAATTGATAGCTGCACATCCAGACAGATTTGTATATTGTTTGTTGATTTTGTATAGCATGTTCCAAGTGCTAAATGTTTTGTGATCCTTGCTTGTCTTTTACAGTTGCCATTATTCCTTCCTTACAATTTCTGGAACAGAACCTAAAAGAGCAGGTGATTTGTGTGTTGGGTCTGCAGGTGACCTTACAAAACAACTTAAGTGATTCCCACTGACTAGCAGCAGCTTTCAAACCTGTCTTCTAGTCAGCCCTAAAATGGTTTGAAATCTCATCCAGGACTCCTCACTGATAAGATCTGTAATGATAGGACAAGCATCTGAGTTTATCGCGCATTATTAATCTTCTCTGCTATATGCAGATGCAGGGACTTTGGGGTTCTACGAAACATCCTCAGCTTGTGATCGGCAAAAGCAAACCATGACAGCACAGCCAGCACAAACAGAGCAGACAGTGCAGAATGCAGCCTGTAACGTGCATGGGTTCCTCAGCACACAAACTTGATGCAAGAATGCTTCCCAAGGAACTATTGAGGCAAGGTTCATAAGAGCTAGGAGGAGCTTAGCTGGAGAGCGCATCAGCCGTAATAGCTTGTGATAAATGCCACCCGGTTTCAGGGGTTCTGCCAAAACAAGCCTCCGTGGTTGGAGAAACTGCTTCTCTGCAAGCATTAACCAGGGATTGGGGGGAACCCCTGGCCCTCCAGGTTTGGCTGGACTACAAGTCCCATCAACCGTGACCAGACCATGCCATCCTGTAGTTAATGGGAGTTGGTGTCCAGCCATATTTGAAGGGCCACAGATTCCTCACCCCTGCTAATTAATGTGAACTAAAGCAGGGCAGGTGGCTTTCCTTATGATGAAGAGTCTCCCTCTCATCCCAGAGAGAAGGAACTCCAGAGATGGGTAATGACTGTGTGCTGGAAAAGATAGAAGGCTTCACTTCAGACTCCTGCAACAGGAGTCAACACAAAAGAAGCAGCAAGTCTGATTGGAAGGAGTGCTTTTTTCACTCTGCCTTCCACTCCAGCTAGATCACTCTCAAGCCAGAGTTGGATGGCTTGCACCTTGTCTGGGAATTTTCCTTGACTCACTGGGGGCGCCTCTGCCCCCCTCACAGCTTGAGAAAAACGTGTTAGTGGAGCAGAGTAATTGTATCTCCCATGCAAACTGGTTTGAGAGCTCTCTGGCTGCAGTTGATTCTCCGTAGTAGTATCATTCTGAAAGTAAAAACCCAATACAAGCAGTAGCAGTCCTCCTGGGAGTGAGTTAAGCCCTGCATGCAAAACCAGCAGTTGACCTTTCCTGCCGGGAATTGGGCAGGGAGCCCTTGCTGACTGTACTCCTGAATTGCGGCTGGTGGTAGTGTTTTGTCATTTCTTGTCCACTGTCCTGATACCATGCAATAAGGAAAGCTTTCATAAGGGGAAAGCTATCTCAAGCATGCCAACCCTTTAGGACTGAACTAAGTATTAGCGTACCCATTTTTCTACAGGTGTTTCCATGGGTTTCTCCAAGCCCGTTTTCTGTTGGCTGTAGAGCCAAGACTGTTACTTTGCAATATGCAGTGCTGATGTTTTCTGTAGCATTCTCCTCTTCAATTCCTGGCTCTGCTTTTTTCTCTGAAACTGTGTTCACAGTGTAAATACTTGCAGGTAACATTAGACAGCATTCCTTGTGGCGTTAGTGCCTGTGGAAGAGCAACTTCTCCAGGAGCAGAGTGTGAAAGGGCGCGAAATGTTGGGTCAGGATAAGCCTGTGACAAACTGTATTTATAGCCGTGTAAGCCAAAGCCAGCTCTCCGCCAGGATGAGTCAAACATCCCTAATGGTTCCACGTTGCCATGGCAAAAGGAGGGCAACCAACATTTTTTGGTCTGAGGAGTGAACACTTCTGCCAGTCTGAAAGGCTGCTTGAGGGGGTAACGTGATCCCCTGCTTACATTTGTAAAGCGATCTCCGCATGAGCCAGGAAGGAAAATCTCTCCTTCACATAAACACGGCCTTGCACAATAGTCCAGGTGCATCAATAATAAAGCAGTGTAAGGACTAAGCATTATCTCTAAAAGTGCGCACATTAACCAAGGCTCACGCAGAATTACATGTGGCAGGAACTTCCAGGAAGGGGCTGAGCAGCTGTGCACTCTGCAGCTGAAATGAAACTCTGCCTGATGCAGTTTGATAGCAAGGAAGTGCTAAACACGGGAAATAATTTTGTCAGTCTAACGAAAGGTCTGTTGCAAAATCTGGATGGCTCCCACCATGGTGTATGCAGTAAGAATTGTTGGCCCTTCCCTTTTTTAAGGGAGATATCATTTATGCATAATAATGGAGGCAGCCTGCAGCTTACACTGGTTGCTAAGCCTGCTGAAGCCACCCGCTTCTGCTATGGAGTTGCCATGTGTGACTAGCAAGACTAACAGGGCTCCTGGCATGCACCTGCCTCCCTGGCTGTTTCAGATAGCTGAAGACAGTGGCATCCCTTCAAAAAGATGACTATCTCTTCTTACCTTGCTCATCTGTGGTAACGTTGCAGGGATGCACCCCAAAAGGGGAAATTGGTACCCTAAGACTTGTCCCAGGTGAGCAGGCAAGCAGCTTTTCAGAAGCCTTGCTTTGTATTCATGAATTCTTTGCTTTAAGGGGGCAGTGGCTTTTCCTTTTGTCCAAAGCTTTCTGCTCCTGATTCTGATAGAGAACCAGCTGCCCTGTTAGTTTTGCTTTGCGGCAACTATGTCAAATGTGAACCTAATTCATTAAGAAAGGAATGGCTGAAGAACTTCACCTGTGCTTCAGAGTTGCCAAGTTGGAGGGAAGGAGTGGAATGGAATTCCAGATTATTTGACCATGTGAGCTTTTCACGGATGGATGGGTGAAGTCCCCTCTGCATAGAGCAGCATGGGTCTACTGCAGCCTACAGTGTCTGAGTCAGTTCCTCATGGACAGAAACAGCATTTCCACAAGTCTTTTCTAGTAGCAGCAATCTTCTAGAATTTCAGTAAGCCTCCGGGTGGGTCACCGTGCAGCACCTTCACTGTTCCAGCTTGCCTGGTTTCCAAGAAAAGAAGGCAGCATTAAGCAACTAGCACACTTTAAACGCAGAAGTTACTTCAGTTTGAGGGAAGCAGCTGCTAAGCTTTTGGGCATTAACTATAAAAGGGCACCTTTCCAAGGGAGGTTGGCCTGAGCAGAAAGTCAGCACTGCCAGTGCAACGCCCAGCACTCCTAGATCTGCTTGGCACTGCCAGAATGGACTAGGCCAGTGTTCCAGTCACGTGGGCCAGCTGGGTATAAGAACCTGGTCAAGAAGGGAGGGAGTAGTTCTAAATACGGCTGCTGTCGAGAGGGCTGGCAGGGAGAACCTAGCCAAACAGAAGCAGCATGCTTGTTATGGCAACATGAGTCTTGATATCGCTTGGTCAGTGGCTTTTGCTGGTAGCGGAGAGGTTGATGCAACAGTTTGCTTTCTGTTTACAGGCGTTATGTGGGCAGGCACTTACGCTTTGCTCACCATCCTTGTTCTTGAGTGTCTTAAGAATGCAGCTTCCCAATTCTTGCCTCCTGATTCTTCAGCACATGACTGCTGTACCGCCCTAGCTGATATTTATATGCTTTTTGCATGGGAGGAGAGAATCTGTAAGTGCCGCTTACAGTGTGGTGTAGTGGTTAAGAGCGGTAGTCACGTAATCTGGGAAACCGGGTTCGTGTCTCCGCTCCTCCACATGCAGCTGCTGGGTGACCTTGGGCCAGTCACACTTCTTTGAAGTCTCTCAGCCTCACTCACCTCACAGAGTGTTTGTTGTGGGGGAGGAAGGGAAAGGAGAATGTTAGCCGCTTTGAGACTCCTGAAGGGGAGTGAAAGGCAGGATATCAAATCCAAACTCTTCTTCAAATGTTATGAAGAAATGCAGGGAATGGGAAGCGCAGTCCGTTGGGCTTCCTGTTCTCTACAACCTGGTTGAGAGGGGGGAGTCACTTTGAACTCTCTTGAGAGGCCTTAAAACAAGTTGATGAGATGCCCTTTCACAGAGACAGTGTCTCCTCCCAGAAGACTTACCTGCTCCTAGTGTAAATGATCAAGGGTTTGCGGCCCTATTGGGAATTTCTACTCCTGTGAAATAGTTTGCAACTAGTTAGGTATGATGCTGTACATAGTTTTTGTAACACTGAACAAGCAAAATCCAATTTTCTTTCCCCCCCCCCCATTTTGGCAACGATTGCTTTCAGGCATGGGCTGGTGGCCAACTGGGGGAGCCCACCATACCTGACAGAAATTTTTGAAATCCGTAGCTGTCTGAATTTGGTCGCTTTCGTACAGGTACTCTTTGGAACTCAGACGTCTGTGCAAATCCCTTCATGAAAGCCAATGCACATATTGTTGCCGTGCTGCTAGGAAACTTCATAGCAAAGTTATTGAAATGGTCAGTTTGTGGGGGTTGGGTTATGCAGGCAAGGTTCGAGGTGTATCAACAATACAAACTTAAACTGGTTTTAATAGTCAAGGGTTTCTCAGTGAACTCTGGGAATGGTAGTCCTGTGAGGATGTTAAGAAACTACGTAGTCTGCTAATATCCAGAGTACTCCTGAAGCCACACTAGATAAACGGTTTAGCTTAGTGGAGAAGACAAGCCAACCTGGACCCTGAGATCGTCATCTGAGGTCCATCTCTGAGTGTGTCTCATTTTCCAAGGCAAGGCAGATGCAGGCAGGGTCTTTTTCGTGGTGGCACTCAGTTTGCAGAATGCTGTTGCCCAGGTCTCTCATGTGTATCAAGGCTACTGATACTGGGATCTTCACAAACACATGGCTTCTGTTCGTGGCTAATGATAATGGTAGCCAGGGAATAGAAGGCATTGCTTCAGTATTTCCTGACTACAAGCAGTTCATTGTAGCCTTCTGCAAAGGATCTTGCTCACAGTCCCTCTGAATAGGAGATATAGTGCTTTGAATGCCATTAAGGTTTTCAGAATTACCCGGTAGTCATTGGTCTGGAATCAGGGAAGTGCTGTGTATTGAAATCTGGTTGAGCCCTCATGGTCTTTGCAGCTATGCTCTAATGCAGATCCTGTCAAGGAACTCAAATGGAACAAAAATGTCGTCGTCGTCGTCGTCCGTCCCCCCCCCACTTTCCCTAGATCTTGGGCACAGTTGTCAGAATATAGTTATTGAGTTTGCTCACGTTGCTGCCCAAGCAAGCTAGACTTCGTCCTGTGTTCTCCTTTCCCCCACATCCACCTTCCTGCACCAGCATTCTACCTGTTCAGGTAGATGCTTACCTGAGCCACTGGTCTCTGCAGCCCGAAAAAGAACAAAGTTGACTCTTGGGGAGGGAAGGTGGGAAGATTCTTACATTGGGAATTTGAAGACTCCAGCAAAGCTGGCCCATGCTACTGCATTTGATCTGTGGTTATGGGTGGCAGCGAGGGTTTGGAGTAGGTGGTGGAACCATGCAAGCAATGGTCTGTGTGGCAAATATTTTTACATGGCTTTCTCAAGAGCAGGGGTGGGGAAGCTGTGGCCTTCCTGGTGTTGTTGAGCTCTGACTGTCATCATTCCCTGCTGTTGGCCACACTAGCTACAGCTGTTGGGAGTTGGTGACCCCTGCTCTAGAGGATATCAGGGCAGGATGGTGTTCCCAGGTAATATGCAATCAATCCCTGATATCTCGAGATAGGACTGGAAATGTTCTCTCTCTGAAATCCTGGAGAGCCACCGCTAGTTAGCAATAATGAGCTACCTGGGCCAATGGTCTGTCTCTGTAAAAGGCAGATTCCCACATGAACCTGAGAAAACGGCCTTGTCTGCTGTATTGATGGTGAGCCAGTGTGGCATAATGGTTAGAGCGCCCGCATAGGACCTGGGAGACCGGGGTTCAAATCCCCACTCCCAAAACTTGTTGGGTGAGCTTCGGCCAGTCCCTGCCTTAACCTACCTCACCGGGTTGCTGTTTGGATAAGATGTAGAGGGAGAGAGCATTGCCCCCCTAGCTCCTTAGGAAAAAAGGTGGAATATAAGTGAAATAAACTTAAACGTTGGGCAGAGATGTTATGAAGGGCTATAAGTTTTGGCTGAAGTTGTAGACGGAGCTGTTTGATCAGCAGTATGGCTGAACTGGGGCTGAAGAGAAGCAGGAACAGATACAGCCTTTTAAAACTTAAGTTGGCTTGGTTTGAAATCCCTCTTGGATCTTTCTCTTCCACAGTGGTTACGCAGCTGATGAAATTACACACTGCATTCGACCGCAGGATATCAAGGAGAGGAGAGCAGTCATCATCCTTAGGAAGTAAGTGGTGAAGCATCTTTGAAGAGAATGTAATTTGTATATGTTTCTAAAGGGGAAAACATCCTTTCACATTCTTGCTGCTGCCAATACTTTCAGCAGCTAAAACTGGTAGCCGCTAACGCAGATGATTCTGTCCTGGCTAAGCAAAATCACTCTCGAACTTTGTGAGACATAGCTGTTTCCTTGCTCCCATTTATGAGGCCCGTGGTTTGTTTGTTTTTAAAATGAGAAGCTGGGCCTCCTTAACAAGATGCAGGGAGGAACCTGGGGCACCCAGTAAATCCTGGGAAACCGTAACGCTGCTGGGAGGCCGAGGAAGTGTTTTCTTAGCATTCTCAAAACATCCTGCCCCTTCCTAGCACTTAACTGGTAAAACACATTGTGGTCTGTTTTGAAGGCACGCAGCCAGGAAAAGTGGAAAGAATGGACTAGCCCCACTAAATCTTCCTTAAAGTAACAGCACTTCCTGCCCTTTCCATTGGCTCGCACACATACACCGGTAGGAAGCAGAGACTTGGCTTTGCAAATACAACTCAGAACAGCAGACTTAAGAGGCCTGAGCAGTTGTGTGGTCGATGTGGCTTTGGTGTGAGAGAGTTTGAACCCCCCTGACGTGTGGTGGGCACACACAATTGGCTTAAAGCTGAAGGTAATCGCTGCACAATACAAATTGCGAGCTTCTCACGGTACATTCTACGCTACAGAGCAGGATCCCCAAATTTAGACCTCCAGGTGTTTTTGGACTACGGTTCCCATCATCCCTGACTCACTGGTCCTGCTAGCTAGGGATGTTGGGAGTTGTAGTCTAAAAGCAGCTGGAGACCCAAGTTTGGGAAACACTGTTTTAGAGTAATGGTGGGCAACCTGCAGTCTTCCAGGTGTTGTTGAACTCCAGTTCCATTAGCTCCAGCCAGCATGGCCTGTGGTCAGGAATTGATGGGAGTTGTGATCCAGTAACATCTGGAGGGCCCAGTTACAGTGTGTGCTGCTTTCCTTATAGAATCATAGAATTGTAGAGTTGGAAAGGAACCCCGGGGGTCATCTAGTCCAACCCCCTGCAATGCAGGAATCTCACCTTGATCATACATGACAGATGGCCATCCAGCACCTGCTTTAAAAAGGAAGGAGAGTCCACCACCTCTTGTAGGAGTCTGTTCCGCTGTCAGAAAGATCTTCTTGATGTTTAGTCGGAATCTCCTTTATTGTATCTTGAAGCCATTGGTTTGGATCCTAGCCTCCGTAGCAGGAGAAGACAAGCTTGCTCTGTCTCCCACGTGACAGCCCTTTAGATAACTGAAGATGGCTATCTTACTCCTCAATGGGACGCGGGTGGCGCTGTGGTCTAAACCACTGAGCCTCTTGGGCTTGCTGATCAGAAGGTTGGTGGTTCGAATCCCCACGACAGGGTGAGCTCCCGTTGCTCGGTCCCAGCTCCTGCCAACCTAGCAGTTCGAAAGCATGTCAAAGTGCAAGTAGATAAATAGGTACCGCTCCAGCGGGAAGGTAAACAGCGTTTCCATGCGCTGCTCTGGTTTCAGTGTTCCATTGCGCCAGAAGCGGCTTAGTCATGCTGGCCACATGACCCGGAAAAACAAATGCCGGCTCCCTCGGCCTGTAAAGCGAGATGAGCGCCGCAACCCCAGAGTTGGCCATGATTGGACCTAATGGTCAGGGGTCCCTTTACCTTTTACCCTTTTATTTTACTCCTGTCAGTTTCCAACAACCATTCCTCATAAAGGCTTGGTTTCCAGACCCTTTCTTATCTTGGCCGCCCTCTCACAGGAGTAGATTAACCCCAATGCTGCCTTGCAGGCTGGGTTTGCATCTCCACTCGAGAGAGTTGGAATTGTATCCATGATTTGTGGAATCCTTGGCAGGGAAATGGGAGAGTGTCAGGTTGCTAGTCTGCTAGTGGCCCTGGTTGTGAGCAGTGTCTCCAGTAACGTGCATCGGACAGGGAGCTCAGGGGCTCCAACCCTTGCAAAACATGGCGGCTAGGGTCAAACAATCCTCCAGCAGTGTTCATAAGACTCTGGGGAAGGTTCTTTTTCATGTCTCGCACTTACACCTCTGATAACTCAGTACTTGCTTGAGAACAGAACTGCGTAATGAGGAAACTATCTAGCTCCGATGCACTTTGAGTGGAATTTTCCTGAACAGTCTGGTAACTGGTGTGGTCATAAAAACTTCAAGGCAGTGGAAGCATAGCAATATTTATGGATCCTTCCTGCATGCTCTGGGCTGCTGCGGAGGGTGGCTGCAGAACAGCCTGGCGATCTCCAAGGCGGAGTTGGTGGAGCAACCAAGAAAGAAATTGGCCTTCAGCTTAAGAGCAGATGGAAAAACATGAGGCTGTAGCTCAGCTCCCAGCTAGTTTCAGGAGCAGGTTGCAAGATTATTTTGCCCCTGTCCTGTTAGTTTGGGACAACCTCCTTCTGAGCCTCCATTAAATGCTGCCTGTAGACATTCAGATAGCAGGGTTTGGTCCAGCTGAAGTAGATCAACTGACTGATCAAGAACTGGGCAAGTGTGTCAGAAGTGTTGGTTTTATTTGGGCAGTTAAAAAGATAATCTTCATCCGACTTGTTACTTATGCAAATTACTTAACAGTTTGGACAAGTAACTTCTAAGACATCTTTAGTTTTGGGAGTGTTTGGTAAGGTTGCTATAAACATCAACAAGTCTCTGGATGGTCCACCCCTTTTGGCTTTTCTCATGGAATTGCAATATCTCCGTTTAAAAATAATAATCATGAAATGCAAGCCAGAAGGAAGCAGAGCAGCAGCGAAATACTAAAACGCAAAACGTCTGTTTTGAAAAAGTAGTTATGCTATGTTGACAGCAGGCAAGCATCCTCTGGCACTGAGACTTCTTGGAATATTTGACAGGCCTCTTGACTGGTGTGCCAATCCTACAAGCTTGGATGCTTTTTTCTTCTTATGGAAAGATTGCTTCACAAATGCTGGTTTCTGCTCCAGTGCCAAACGCTCTGCTTGGAATCATGCAGCGAGAGAGGCCAGCGGTCAGGGGTGCTGGGAACTGTAGTTCAGCAACATCTGGAGGGCCACAGGTTCCCCATCCCTGCCCTGCAACCTGCTACGCATAAAGGACATGGCTTCCTTTCTGCGATCCTTGGGCGACCTGTCCCCTTCCAATTCCACTAGCCCATGTATCCTTTTGGCACCTGCCAATTCAGTTCAGCATGTGGCTTCTAGGACAAATGGGCAAAACAAGCAGGGTGGGCCATGCAGAAAGCTCTAGTCCCATTCGTAGCCCCAGGAGGAGCGTTGCCCTCTGAGTGTGTGTCTCAGGTCCCAGTCAAACTCGTGGAGGCAGAGGAGGGGTCCTGTGGGCAGGTGCAGCAGGGGAAATCCATAATTCTATCCTAGAAAGCAGCTTCTGCAGATCAATAAACAAACGGCTTCTGTACATTCATGCCAAAGTTCGAGCTGAAAGCATACACACTGCTTTTTTCTGTCATCTGGGCTGTGGAAGTCTGCTATTCCTGGGGCATCTGGGCTTTCTTTCGGAATAAAGCTGGGAAAATCCAAGTAGAGTGTTCAACTGTTCACAACTGTGAACAGGCGTCAGATTCAATTTAGGTCAGCATTTCTGTAAATGTTAACTGACTATCATGCTAGGCGGGTGCTCTGGTTGGTGCCCAGTCAAGATACATATGAAATACGGATTTCGGGGAGGGGAGAGGCACTGACTTTAGCAACAGATAGGGAGGCCTGACTTTTGCTCATCAGATCACATGTGTGGCATGTGGCCGCCTCCTCTCGCCTGCACCCCTGGGGCAAATGTTGAAAGTTGGCACAGTGTCTCTTAACACAAATAATGTCTCTTGTTCCGATGCATCCAGTAGAATTAGATGAGCACTGCTTTTGTGTCTTAACCCTTCCAGGACCAGGCTAGACGCTCCCCGGCTGGAGACGAGATCCCTGAGTAGTTCTGTGCTGGTGCCAGGGTACGCCTCCGACCGCCTGTCAGGAAGCAACAGGGACCCCATCCTGAAGCCAAAGAGGTCCCATCGCAAAGCAGACCCAGACGCTGCTCACCGGTAAGTGAATCTGCAACGGGACAGGGCAGGAGGATGGCAGCTGCGCATCATAGAGAGAGGCAGGAGAGCTGCTGCTGAGTTGTGTGGATCTGTGGAGTGAGGAAGGAGTGACCTCTTGCTTGGCTTCTGCTGGTTTTTGCATGTGACTGTAACCCATGGTTGGGAAAGTCCACTTCATAGCCCTGCGGGGGTCAGTCTTTGCACTCAAGTCCAAGTGCCACAATTAATGGTATTGTGCAGAAACAGTGGCTGCTTCTGGTTTCAAAACGAGGCTTTGGTTTGGAATCTGTGAGTGGAGAGGCAGGGATTGGCACAAAAGAGGCAAACCCATTACCTCCACTCCTTCTGTGTGTGTTCTTTGCAGGTGGGGCTGTCCCTACCCTGGAAGTAAGGCTTAGATGCTTCCACAGAGACACTCATCCATAATTTCCAACCAGTGTATGTGTGGATATAATTCGGCTTTGGAGTGGTGTTGAACTCTTCCCATGTGGTGCAGGCATGTCAACCGCTGTTTGCAATACAGCGTTTTGGGGTTAGGTCAAGGGTTCAATGAAGGGGAGAGCCCAAAATGTTACTGGAGCTGCACAGCCTCCAGGTGTGCCTAAAGTATCTGTTTGGCTCTTCACATTGTTCATCTGCCCTTAGCCTTTGAGGTAGGGTAGACAATGAGTCCCAGTGAAAAGGTCTTGGCGTACTGTGCACCTTGTCACTTGGATGGGGGAACCTGTGGCCCTTTAAATGTTTCTCGGCTCCTACTCCCATCATTCCCATCCAGTTGGGCAGTGGTCGGGGATGATGGGAGTTGGAGTCCAGCATCATGCGGAGAGCCACTGATCTCCCACCTCTGGTGTAACTGTTCCAGTGAAAAGCAGCAGTTATGAGGCAGTGCTAGATATATAATCTAATTCTCAATGGCACCTTAGACCAATGCTACAGTCGCCACAAGGGAATGTCTAGCTACTGTTTCCCCCCAATGTTGTTGTCAATTTCGTTTCAAACAACACACTGAAACATCAAATAAAACAAGCTGGAATAAAACAAATTGAAGCTTCAAGGAAAATCTTTTAGATCCTTCTCTAAGTGACGCTTTGCTTTCCCCAGTCGCCAGCCGGACATCCAGAGATCTCCATGAGGTCGCAGTTGGTCCAGCCCCAGTTGCAAAATGAGCCTAATTTCTAACACTGCCCCGAATCCTCTCATTGGTCTGTCTGTCTGTCTGTCTTTCCTCTCCTCAGACCTCGGATTCTAGAAATGGATAAAGAGGAGAACAGGCGCTCGGTCCTCTTGCCCAAGCACAGGAGGCGGAGCCATTTCAGCTCTGAGAACTATTGGCGGAAGTCTTACGAGCACACGGAGGACTTTGACGAGGAAGAGGAGGACGGCAGTCCAGCTCGGAAAGTGAAGATGAGGCGGCACTGAGGGAGTCTGTTCTTTCACCCCCCCACCCCTTCCAACAGAGATATTTGAGCTGATGAGACTGGCCTTCAGGCTGTGAAATCGCATCTTCCCCCACCCCTCCTCCCTCCCACCCCCCTTGGCTATTTCTCATCTAGCTTCAAGGTTGTATTCTCCCTCGCCCCCCACCCCCCACCCCTTTTACGCTGAAGAATGGATCTGGAACGGATCTGGCTTTTTTTTTCTTTTTCCTTAAAGAGAGGCAGCGGTGCTGACCAGGTTGTATCTGCAGCCACCTGCCCTCTTCCCCTCTGCTCCCCCACCCCCGGGCAGTCGGCCGCGCCCCTCGAAAGCGTGGAGCAGCAGCTTGTCTTTAAAGGGGCGGGGAGAAAGCTTATGTTGTTCTTTGAGGTGTTTGGGCTGGAGTGGATTTTGAAGATGCCAAAAAAAAAAAAGAGGTGCGTTGAGTTTGCTGAAGGAGTTGAGAATATTCGTTTATGCTCTTGGCCCTGCTGCTTCTTGAAAACGTTATAAATACAGCGTTTCTCCTTCCCCACCCCAATCCTCACACTACCAACCGCGTGGTGAAATGCTCTCCGTATCGCCACCCTGCTCCGCTCCACACCAAAGGGCTCCTGATTTCTGAAGCCGACGGCCATGTGAATTTATTTTCCTCGCAGTCATTTCAAAAGCCGCCTCCC
The DNA here is from genome assembly GCF_964188305.1 of Podarcis bocagei. NCBI lineage: Eukaryota > Metazoa > Chordata > Lepidosauria > Squamata > Lacertidae > Podarcis > Podarcis bocagei. The sequence continues at coordinate 49,583,242 of NC_138139.1, read as the reverse complement.
TCCGGCAACTGGAAATCTAAAGCTTTGCGAACACCTCTTCTTCTTCTTCTTAATTTTGTTTTTTTTGGTGACACCGGATGACAAAGCGTTTAGGACGTGTTGCACTTTAGTGTCAGGGTTTATCGCCCCCTCCCTTTGAAATGCCATATAATTCCCCCCCCCTCCTTCCCCAAAACCCTTACTTGCTTGGGCTAGCAAGCACCTGTGTTTTCTGCGCTGCTAATGGAAAAAAAAGGATACAGTCGTGTTTTCTCTTTCTGTGAAGGATGCACAGTGGTTCCACATTGGGGCTGCTGCTTGAGGGCTCATTGAGGGGCGGGAGGGGGGCAACTCTTGGAGGGGGAGGAGCTGCTTGGCTGGAAACCTCAGATTCTGCCGAATCCCTCACACTAACAGCATAGGGCCCATACCTAGCATTTTCTGTATAAACATAGTTATTTTGAAGACATTTACCCGCTTTGTTTCGATTGAGGCTTTCCTTCTCCCCACCCTCCTGGAAAACCAACCTTTCCGTCTCTCTTGACACTTGAAAACGATGCTTCTGTGGCGGTTGTCCATTCTTAAAGGTAGATGGCCCCGGGCAAACACTCAGCGTCAGGAATCCAGACTGGGCGGGAGCTGCGTCTGTGTGGGGCAGCCCTCCCCCCTTGGTTCTCAACATGGGCAGACTCCCAGTGACGTGGGTCTTGGGATCAGTGAAGCAGGAACGTTTAGGCTGCCCCATGCAGAAGGCGGGAATAGTGGCTGAATTGGCATCCTTTTCTGCTTCTTCAGTGACTTCAGGCGATGGGCTCCCCTGGCTCCTGGTCTTGCACCAAAAACATCTTCCTAAAGGCATGTCAAGACCTCATGTTTGGAGTTGCCAGCTGGCCTCTTAACTTGCTTCATGCTTCTTTCCTGCTTGAGCCAAGCCCAGAAAAGCACATCCTGTTGCCCCCAATTGTTCAGCTTTTAAATGTTAGGCCTTCTCCCCAATGGCTGTAACCTCTCTCTCTCTCTCTCTCTCTCTCTCTCCCTCTCCCCCTCTCCCTCTGCTTCCTGCTTTGTCCCAGCCTGGAAGAGTTTTCAGTGTTCAGGAAGCAGGTCAGAACCTGGGTTCAAATCACCTAAAAATCACCCTTATTTTTTTAAACCACACACGAGAAGCCCAGCTTTCTGAACCAAAAATCTGTGGTTCAAAACGTCCGCTCTTAATTATCTTGAACTTCATTTGTTCTTCTCCATTCTCATACCTGAGGAATTCTCTTTCTCTCCCCGCCCCCAGCCAACCAGGTTGCACGTGCCTTTTTGCTATGATCTATATACCTCATAACCGTCAAATTACCTTATGCTTTTGACAGACGAGGAGGTTTTGACCCCAAATCCCCAGATTGCCTCTTGTGCTTTATTCAACAGGGGCTGATGCTCACTTCCTCTAGAGCTTGCTCCGCTGGGATGGGCCAACCCACCATATTGCTACAACACTTAATATAATTATTATTATTTTTAATAATTTGTCTTCCCTCCTGACTTGCCACCAGAGTGGAACCTTTTTGCTTTCAAAAGAGTTATGGCTTCATCATAACACCACTTCAGTTTTCCTTCAAAGTTCCTTTGGGCGTGTGGGCTGCTCCCGCTTGCTAGTTTGGTGGGGCAAATGTGTTGAGCTTGGCTGTTCCTTGCTCCTTTGCTACAGGTGAGGAGGAATCAGGATGCAGGTGGGACGCCAGATTGCTAAAAGTTCCCAAAATACCCTGGTCTGCAATGCTAGACTGTTTCTGCGACTGGCAGTGCAAGAAACATCAATGCTTTTTTTTGCCCCTGTGAAGGGAGCACATCAACCAAGAAAATGGATGTCGGTGCTTTGACTAATCTTAAGGACTGAAGGGCTTTAGTAGATTTGCAGCCTTCGAACTCGGCATCCCTGTCAGTTTAGTGTATTTCCCACCAGAATTTGGGTTTTATTTTACTACAGAGTTTTTTGTCGACATCCCACACGACTAGGTTCGTTTGACCCGCTCCTCTTAAGTGTTAGAAAAGAGGTTTCAATTTTTGCTTTGTGATTTGCCATAACCGAGATGATGCTGACTCGTGGGTGAGCATTCCAGATCTGATTTTTCTCCCGTAAAGAAGGCCTTTGCTTCTCTGCGCCCCTGCTGCATCGGCACTGAACCGGCCATACGGTGAGCAAGGAGGCAAATGGGTGAATCTTCTTTTCTCTTCTTCCCCGCATCCCACCTTTGGTGCCAAGCACCTGGTAACCTTGGCGGAAAGACATATAGGGAAAAATGACGCCGCAATAGTTCTGTTGGCACTTTCTGGTTCTTGCACCTGTTTTAAAAGTTTTGGATTTCCCTGTCCAGAAAAACCACTGAGGCCATGGCACTTGCCAGCTGCCTCCTGAAAAGTTAGATTTTCCTGGAATGTGGCGAAGGAGGGTAAAAGCCAGGGGCTGGCAGGTACTTTCTCCCACTTCCCTGCAGTTTGCTTTTCTCAGGCACCATCTGCTGTGGCGATTGACCCAGTTCTAAGGCACAGTCTGATGGGATTAAACAAAAAACGAAAAAAGCTACCCCGTTTCTGAGATTGAAAAGTGCTGACAGATGCCTTGGTTCCTTTTTTTCTAATGCTGTTAGTGTGAGGTTTGATGGCAGCCAATCACTGGTAACAGGATCCAGCCACAGCCCCTCACCCAGGGTCAGGCTGCTTTTGAAATTTTGAGGTTTGTGTGGTTTGGGATCTGTTTCCAGTGATTAGCTGGGGTTTTTTTGTTTTGTTTTGTTATTTTAAAAAAGCACCAAGTACGGATGTGCTGGAGCCTGAAGGCAAAACTTGCTCCAGAGCGTTCCTGGGTTTCTCTCCTCCTTGCACCTCCACCCCCCTCTCTTCCCAAGCACACACTTAAAAAAGAAAAAGGAAAAAAAATTAAAAAGTTCTGGCTGACTTTTTTGTGTTTTTTTAAAATGGAAAAAAAATCTAATTTTTTGTTACAAATAAAATAAGTGGCAATATTTTTTTCTGTAATTTTTCATAGGAAAAAAGTGTGATTTGTAAAACCAATTGTACAGTTCTGAAGTTTGAAATACACAAAATCGCCGTACTGCGTGGCACGCTGTCAATGGGGGAGGGAGGGGAAGGGAGAGATTATTTTCCGTACAGTACAGTGTATTTGGGGAGAAATCTTTTAATTCGGGTTGATTTAGGAAGAGCTATAGTTCCCTGTCAGGGTTTGAAATTTCTTTTTTTTTTTCTTGTATAGAATGCTGCATTTAACTAAATAAAAGCCGAAAGCATCACTTGACTGAGTTAAGGTGTTTCCATATATATTTGCTTTTTAAAAACCGTAACGGTGCTTGCATAATGCTGCCGCTGTTGCAAGTGTCAAGACGTTCTTCATATATTTTCAGTAATCCTTAACAGAAGCCCAGAAGGTAAGAACAGTTTTATCCCCTCATTGCTGACGTGGGCGGCAGGGCGGGTTTGAAATGTTTGGTTCGATGCCGTGAGAGTAACGGTGTGCTTAACGGTGAAATTAGATGCAACATTGGCTACTTAATGAGCATTCATTCTGATTTGCTTGCAGGATGATGTAGTGGAGCAGGCTTCCTCAGCCCTCCAGATGTTTTGAGACTACAATTCCCATCATCCCTGACCACTGGTCCTGCTAGCTAGGGATCATGGGAGTTGTAGGCCAAAAGCATCTGGAGGGCCAAGGTTGAGGAAGCCTGTGTTAGAGCATGGCCCATCTCCCACCTTCCTTGCTGCAAGAAATCCAGTCTTTCCGGGAAATGGCCATGCTGCACAAAAGCACCCCACCAGCTGCAGCCAGGATTGGCCCATATGTGATTTAATCCCACCTAAAAATTGCAAAGAGACGTGGAAGTGCCCAAAGTCAACCTGGATGTGCAATCAGAGCAGCGGGGCCACTTTCTGAGGGGCTTCTGGTGCCTTTGGTGGGTTGTGGCAGGTTGAGCTAAGACATCACAGCCTTAGGATGTTATGGTTTGAGGCAGGTCTGGGTTACAGCTGAGCTTTTTTGTCTTCACAACTGAGAGCGGCCATAGCTCTTTTATCCGCAAACCAACAGGCATGCCGCTTTCATGGCTTGCTTACCATATTTTTCACTCCATAAGACGCACCTGACCATAAGACACACCTAGTTTTTAGAGGAGGAAAACAAGAAAAAAAATATTCTGAAAGAAACCGTGGATGTATGATTTTTGTGGTTTATGCTGTGGCCACAGACATGTGATTTGACGGTGGATTTAGGGTAGCCCAATGCAAAAATCCTGAGAATCCATGTGGATCTGTGCTTTGTAACCACGTTTGTGCACCATTGTGGCCCCACGAAAGTGGGTATGTGATTTGTTTGGTGCAGGCTGTAGCCATGGACATGCTATATGATCTGATGGTGAATTTGGAGTGACTCAATGCAAAAATCCTGAGGATCCATGGGCTTTTACCTCCCCCCCTACCAGGCAGCCTCCTTTATCGCTAACCTCCCTTAATCTCCCTCCCGATCGCTTGCCGATCAGCTGCTCAGCAGCTTCGTTCCAATACCCCCTTCCCTCTTTCTAAAAAAAAAAAAGCACAATCTGCTTTTTGCCCCTGGGCAATTCGGCTCCAGGGACCATGCATTCGCTCCATAAGACGTACAGACATTTCCCCTTACTTTTTAGGAGGAAAATGGTGCGTCTTATGGAGCGAAAAATACGGTGTGTTCTCTGTGGTCTGAGGCAGCAGTGCTTCTGAATGCCTGGTTCTGGCAACCACAGGAGAGCAGAGTGCTTTTGCGCTCAGGGTTTCTCACTAGTTGGCCACTGCGAGAACAGAATGCTGGACTTAGGTGGGCTATTGGCGTGATTGGAACAGGCTGCCCTTATGTCATTATGCCCATGCACCTCCTGACGAGTTCATGTCCTAGGTGGGATGTGAGCCAGATTCTTACTAGCTCACAGCTGTGACCACTGTGCAACACTGCCTTGGTACACAGTACTGGCCTTGCTTTTGTGCCAGAGGTTTATTTCCAGACCATGGCCAACGCAGGGATTGGGCTCTCCTTTTCAATGGCATGTTCTATCGTTGAGTACCGAAACAATCAAGGGGCTGGAGCAATTCTCTTATGAGGAAAGGTTACAATATTTGGGGGATTCCCAGTTTAGCAGGGAGCGAAGTAAATATTTATTATGCCACCCATCTGACTGGCTGGTTGCCCCAGCCATTCTTGGTGGCTTCCAACAAATTACCGTAAACACTATTAAGCACAGTAAAACCTCAAACATTAAAAACTTCCATATACAGGGCTGCCTTCAAATGTCCTATGAAAATCAGGTGGTTGTTCATTTCTTTGACATCTGGTGGGAGGGTGTTCCACAGGGCAGGTGTCACTACCGAGAAAGCCCTGTGCCTTCAATGAAGATTCAGGACAGCTATACAGGAGGGTACTTTGCCCAGTGCATAGCTAAACCACAGAAATGCAGCAACTACCAATAACCTGAGCAGTTATAGACGGATTCCTGGAGGATAAGGCTGCCAGGGGCCACCACTGGGTCTCTCATCCCATCCAGCTGAGCTCCTCCGATGTTTTTAATTGCCTGTTAGCAGCCTGGGGCTAGCAGAATTCATCAGTGCTACTCATTTGTGTCTCAATAGGGACAGCGGTTTCTTTTCCTGTTACAGATGTTAATTAGCTACGCATTGCCAAGTTGATTTGCTTTTATTACCTTTCACTACTGTTGTTTAAGGCGGCCACTGTGTAGCGCACATTTTATCTCTAATTAAATTGTCACTAGTTCTCGGTAGGTAGCCATGTTGATCTGCCGTATTCGAAACAAAATAAAAAATAAAACAATTCCTTCCAGTAGCACCTTAGAGACCAACTAAGTTTGTTATTGGTATGAGCTTTTGTGTGCATGCACACCTCTTCAGATACTATTTGTCACTATTTCTACTTCCTGCATTTCATTTCCCCCTCCCCACTGTTTACGCCTCTACACTCCTCGTGCCCCCTCTCCCGCCACCCTATGTGTGTATACATAAAAATAAATAGAAAATCTTCAGCTGCATGTAACCCGTCATGCATCTGTGGTGGCCTGGACCCTACTCCACAAAAAGTATACCATAATAAAATTTTGTTTGTCTTTAAGGTGACATGGGATTTTCTGCTCCAGCTAGCGGCTGTTCCCCACCCTCCACTGCCTGCATCAAAGGCTACAAATGTGCAACTGAAATAAATGCATGCTGTTATCCTGCCTCTTGCCTCCTTCCCTTTACTGTCTACTTTGTATGTTAGACCGAAAGCCCCTCCATGTCATCTTTGCAAACCAACATAATGCAATTAAAAATAATAAAATAAAATTAAAAAAACCAAATTACAATCCAAATTATTAATTTTTGGAGCTTCCCATACTCTGGACCTCTGAGGCATATCTCTAATATCTTAATTTCTGCCTTCTTGTTTTCATATTTTCCACATTCCGATCTTAACACTTTAAAGTTCCCTGTCCCTGGCTGTGCGATTCTCAGTCATGTCAGAGATCATATATCCTTTCATCCATCGGGTACAGTTTTATTTGTCAGGGCAGGCAATTTTTGACACATGGTTCTTTTTGGAGGGCTGTGGGCTTAGAAAGTGAGAGCATGAGATCTATTGAAGTGAGTTGCCAGTAGGCTTGTCAGGAGCATCCTAGGTCCTGAGTTGTCAGGCCCCAAACTTGAGACTTAGGGGCAGGCCCTGGTGATGGGGGTTAATTGGGAGGGTGGAATGGAGAGCAAACTCCCCCCCCCCCCGCCAAGCTACAATTTGGGCTGAAGCTTGCAAACTGCACAAATAATTGTCTTATTGTTATAATAAAAGGTACTCTCCCCCCCCACCAAGAGATTCAACCCCCCCCTCCATGTCACTTGGAGGGGGCCAGGCAAATATGAAGATTTCATGTCAGACCTGGAGATCTTGCAACCCCTAGTTGTCAGTAGTTCTTAGCCAGCCTTACCCCTGTGTGGTGTTCTGAGTTGCAAGGAACAAAAAAAGATCTTGTCCTATGCATTGAAGGACTGATGGGTGCTGCAGGAAATCAGGGTTGAGTCGCTTCCAATTGATGTCCAGGGGGGGTGTGAATTTCAGAAAAGCTCAACAACTTTTGTGGTGTCCTGGTTTTTGCTTTTTGAAATATGGTGACCCTACTTCCAACTCTTATGATTCTATATAAGACTCTTAAGGTCTGTTGCAATACCCTAGGAATCCACAAGATGGTACAGGTTGCAAAGTTAATTAAGTAAGGGAGCTACAGTAGGAAAGTTGGCTGAAAGGAAAGTGAAAGAGATGTTCAAATTTCAAGCTGCAAGGAAGATACAGGAGGCTGATGGGGGGAAAGAAATGTATCCCACTGGTAGGTTTCATGCAAAAGCGCCAAAGGTTGGGATAGGAAAGACCTCTGCCCGAGACCCCAGCTTAGCTCAACGGTGTAGGGAAATCAGATTTATATTCAGAACAAACCTGGTTCAATCCCACCATTTCCAGAGTAGGGCTGGGAAGGCCCTTTGTCTGAATTAGGTGTCCTATGAACCTTTTAATGAGGGTGAAAGAGGAGAGCGCAAAATATGGTCTGAAGCTCAACATCAAAAAAGTGAAGATCATGGCCACTGGTCCCATCACCTCCTGGCAAATAGAGGGGGAAGAAATGGAGGCAGTGAGAGATTTTACTTTCTTGGGCTCCATGATCACTGCAGATGGTGACAACAGTCACGAAATTAAAAGACGCCTGCTTCTTGGGAGAAAAGCAATGACAAAACTAGACAGCATCTTAAAAAGCAGAGCCATCACCTTGCCAACAAAGGTCCGTATAGTTAAAGCCATGGTTTTCCCAGTAGCGATGTATAGAAGTGAGAGCTGGACCATCAAGAAGGCTGATCGCCGAAGAATGGATGCTTTTGAATTCTGGTGCTGGAGGAGACTCTTGAGAGTCCCATGGACTGCAAGAAGATTAAACCTATCTATTCTGAAGGAAATCGGCCCTGAGTGCTCACTGGAGGGACAGATCCTGAAGCTGAGGCTCCAAGACTTTGGCCACCTCATGAGAAGAGAAGACTCCCTGGAAAAGACCCTGATGCTGGGAAAGATGGAGGGCACGAGGAGAAGGGGACGGCAGAGGACGAGATGGTGGGACGGTGTTCTCGAAGGTACCAGCATGAGTTTGACCAAACTGCGGGAGGCAGAGGAAGACAGGAGTGCCTGGCGTGCTCTGGTCCACAAAGAGTCGGACACAACTAAACAACAACAAAGAATCTCACTTTAAAAAAGGAGGTCCTAGGCCTTAAGTCTTCCAAGCATGAGCAATGCCTAGTGAATAAACTCAAGAGAATTGAGAAGAACTTCCAGTGGATGTCCGCTGCGACAAGTGTAGTTAATTATGGAGATAAAGCAAAGATGCTAATAGGCTTAACTTTGCAAAATAGAAATAAAAATGGCAAGCAATTTATTTTTAAAATTACCTGTATCTTGCCTTTGGCTCCCAAGGTGACCGCTCTGCTTTTCCTCTCCAAATCTTCCTTTAATATTCGTCATCAATAACTCACCGGTGAACTTCCAGGCTCTCGGATGTCATTAGCAGTCATTTGAAAAAGTGTTAAGCCTGCATTTTTAACCTGACCATCTGCTTACCCAATGAGTGGTCAATGGGGCTGTGAGGAGCTGAAGGATTGATGGGTGCTGTGGGAAATGGGGCCGGGGGGCCGGGCCAAAGGTCAAGCGTCTTTGATTATGGCAATGGACAGCAAATTAATGAGGGCCGCTAGCCCTTCTCATCATGAGGAACAGAGCCTTGGGGGATTGAAAGCACAGAGAGGTTGCCAATGCCTGTTCTGTGGGAGGAGACAATTCTTGGAAGACCTGCTCCAGTGCCAAATTTACGTATAAGCTAAACAAGCTATAGCTTAGGGCCCCACTCTCTTGCAGGCCCCCCAAAAAATTAAAGGAAAAAAATGTACATTTCCAAAATATGAGATAAAAAACAAGATAAAACCTACATACAGCAACAGTGTTTTGTGTTGTGTAGGCTCCTATGATAAGGTTACCAGATTTTTTTCAATGAATCTGGGGACACTTTTCACCTTTAGTAGGAATGATAGGATTTTGTCAGGGGGCTGATTTATAAATCTGGGGACTGTCCCTGGGAAACGGGGACATCTGGTAACTTTATCCTATGATGTACGTATTTTTTTATGTGCAAATGGCTTTAGATACCTATTAAAGGGACCCCTGACTGTTAGGTCCAGTCATGGCCGACTCGGGTTGCGGCACTCATCTCGCTTTATTGGCTGAGGGAGCCGGCGTACAGTTTCCGGATCATGTGGCTAGCATGACTAAGCCACTTCTGGCGAACCAGAGCAGTGCACGGAAATGCCATTTACCTTCCCGCCGGAGTGGTACCTATTTATCTGCTTGCACTTCGTGCTTTTGATCTGCTAGGTTGGCAGGAGCAGGGACCGAGCAACGGGAGCTCACCTCGTCCCGGGGATTCAAACCGCCAACCTTTTGATCGGCAAGCCCTAGGCTCTGTGGTTTAACCCACAGTGCCACCTGCGTCCCAGACACCTATTAGGGCCATAAATTACCATATAGCATATATTCAACAGTGACAATTTGTTGTTGACAAAGGACAGCTGGCCATAGAAAGGGGCCCATTACCTTCAGTAGCTTAGGGCCTCATCAAACCTAAATCCAGCCCTGACCTGCTCCCTATCTTGTAGGCCCTTTCCCACCTGCAATGGAAAGTGATGGGAGCTGATTGACTCCAACCACAACAGCTGAGGCTTCTGAAGAGGCTAGAGGCCATCTTGGCTGTCTCTGAAAGCTCATCCACACTTCCTCTTGTCCCTTGCCTAGAAAGTACGGGTCTGGGACTTCCGGTCGGTGCCAGCGCTTAATGGCGGTCCTGCCTCCGAGCTCCGGAGAAGGACTGCTTCGCAAGTTCGGGTCTTACCCGCTACGGCGAGCGGGGGACCCCTAAAATCCCAGGCGCTGAAGCCTGAGAACAAGGAGACTCGGTGGGCACCATTTGCGCCCCCCGGTACCGTGAAAGAGCCTTTTTAAAGGCTACGGATCGACATCGGGAGTGAGCGCGGTGCTGAGAGTCGCTACCCAGCCTGCGAAGTGAAGCCGCGTCGCCATTAGCGGAGAGCGCCGATTCCTTCCTGAAAAGAAATTTGGACTGAATTCCCGTGAGTAGGAACTGAAAAACAATTGGGAAACTTTAGAAATTGAGCTGAAAGCGGGGGGTTAAATCAAGGAAGTCTGCCTCCCCCCGACTGCATGAAATTTAAAGCAGCGGAACTTTAAACTTGCATCCGATGAAACTTGCTTTCTAAGTAACTGAACCGGGCACGGGGATTTTGGATCTCCCCTCTAGCTAGCAGGGCAGAGGGGAGACGAATGAGACTGTAAATCTGTAAGATCTATTTCAAGCAAAATCCTCTGCTGTCTCGCTCTAAAAGCACGAAACGGTCTGCCTTCTCAGAGCAATAGCTCATTGAACCGACTTTGCCCACAAAGTAATACTATGATACTGTGATACAAAGTTTATACAGTGATTGGCCACAGTGTAATACAAGGGGAAACAACATAGACTGTGAAACTGTGAAACTGTGAAACTGTGGCAATTTGCAGCTACAAGTTTATAGCAATATTGACTCTGACTGTAAAATCCTTCTTTTTTACACCTTTGGACATTCTCCTTTGTTCTTGTATTTGAACTTTTTACTTTATGGCCATTTTGATTTGCTCCCCCTAGAGGGTAATGAATGTTTGACACGGCCCAGGACAGTGGAATTTCCCAGCAGAACAGCTCCCGTGGGAAGTGACCTTGACATGAGTGGTACACAGGAAGAGATTGTCACAAGAGCTAAAATAAGACAACAACAACAACAGCTGCAACAGCAGTCGTCAAAGAAAAGAGGCTCAATTTCAGCTGCAGCTCCAGGACCAGCAGGAATAACAGAACAGGAAAAAGCAGCAGCTGCCTCTATGGAAGCGGTGACAGATGCCTTGCTTAAGATAAATCAAACTCTGGAGTCTTTGACAAAACAAACTTCAGAAAATACGCAAAAATTAACAGAGATATCAGCAAGATTAAATCAGAATACAGAATCTATCAACAAACTGGTAGAGGAAAACGCAACCACACGCCAAATTGCCGAGGATGCGAAAGCTGCTGCTGGAGAGACGCAGGAGAGACTAGAACCGATTGCCAAAAAGGTCTATGAGCACGATGCAACTTTGGCCTTATGGGACTTACAGAGAAAAGAGAGAAACTTAAAACTAAGGTTGGTTCCAGAGAATGAGAGAGACAATCTCGCGGAATATCTGACACGGGAGTTTGTGGGCTGTTGGGATTTGGAGGAAGACGAATTTAAAATCACAACAGCTTTTAGACTGGGCAAAAAACAGGACAGAAAGACCCCGAGAGACTGCTTGATCACACTCAGATCCAAGGAAGAAAGAGACAAAATCCTAGGATTACACTTTCAAAAGGCCCTTCAAATTGGTAACTCAACTGTACAGATCTTTAAAGACATCCCAAAATACATCCTGGACTTAAGAAACTTCTACAAGGATTTGGCCCTCTTGCTAAAGAAAAACAACATCCGTTTTAGGTGGGAATTCCCACAAGGACTGTCATTTGACTATAAATTAAAAAAGGTGAAAATAAAGACAATCCAAGATAAAGATAAATTTCTGGCAAGACACCAGGAGGACCTCCAGAAGGGGACTGTGGACGTACTGGCAGAACAGAGGAGAGCACTAGACATTCTCAACCTTTCGATTGGACAGAAACCATTACCATCAGAAGAAGAGCAACAACTTGGAGCTGTTGGAGGAGCTATAAGAAAACAATAAGATGGCTCTACAATTCCTTAGCTGGAATTGTAATGGACTGAATGGGCCTTTGAAGAGAAGACAAGTATTTCACATTTTGAACAGAGAACAATTGGATTTGATATGCCTACAAGAAACACACATAACCAGAGCCCATAGGAGACTACTTACAAACAAAAGGCTAGGACAAGAATTTGTTTCATCAGACAAAGTTAAGAAAAGAGGAGTTGTAATATATGTGAAAGAAAAATGGGCCCCAAAAATGATTTTTAAAGATGAACAAGGGAGATATTTGGCAGTGGAGATACAAGTACAAGGAGAAAAACTGTTAGTTGTTGGAATTTATGCACCAAACGAAGGCAAATCTGACTTCTTTAAGAGACTTCATGAAACCCTTACGGACTATCTGGACTATAATATGATAATGATGGGAGACATGAATGGCGTGGTCTCTACGAATATGGATAAGTCACAAAGACTAACAATCACTAAGGAAGGGAGACTGCCTAAGACTTTCTTTGAAATGACTGAAAACATGGACTTGATAGATATATGGAGAGTAAGGAACCCTCTGGAGAGAGAGGGAACCTTTTTCTCCCAAGCAATGCTGACCTGGACCAGAATCGATCAAATCTGGATTACTAGTGGTATGGCTCCAAAGATTAAGAAGGTAGAAATCTGCCCAAAAACTTGCTCCGACCATAACGCCGTGAAGATGGAAATGAAACTAACATCAACTGGTCAATTTAGATGGAGAATGAATGACACCCTCTTTCGAGACAAGGAAATTCTTACGAAGGCCCAAAAAACTTTAAAAGACTATTTTGAAATAAATTTGAGGGCTGACGTTGAGAAAAGAGTGATCTGGGACGCAAGTAAAGCCGTGATGCGAGGCTTCTTGATTCAACAAAACTCAATAAAGAAGAAAAAACAGAATGAGAAAAAAGAAAAGATTTTGGAAAAGATAAAGGAAGGAGAGAAAAAACTAAGAGCAAAGCCAAAGTCCCAGGAGATTTTAAGAGAGATTAAGCTATATCAGTCACAATATATGGAATTGATGAACCTAGAGATTGAATGGAAGATAAAACAGATGAAGCAAAAGACATTCGAATCGGCAAACAAATGTGGTAAACTTCTGGCATGGCAATTGAAGAAAAGGCAGAAATTAAATACAGTCACAAGTCTAGAAGTGGATGGAAAGAACATATCTAAACCTAATGAGATTAGAAACTGTTTCTTAGGCTATTTTAAAAAGCTTTATACCCAAGGCCCGCAAAATGAAGAAGATATAGACAAATTCCTTGGAAAATTTGGATTACAAAAAATCTCTCATCAAAACAAGATTGATTTGAACCAGAGAATATCAGAGCAAGAGATAGAGGCTGCCATTCAGAATATCCAACTAGGCAAATCTCCAGGACCAGATGGGCTGACTTCAAGATACTACAAATCACTGAAGGAATGGTTGATTCAACCACTGAAAGAAGTCTGTAATGAGATCCTTGAGGGAAAAAGGGCACCTGAATCGTGGAAAGAAGCATATATTTCACTCATACCAAAGACAGAGACTGAAAAGACTCAATTGAAGAACTACCGCCCAATATCTTTACTCAATGTGGATTACAAAATTTTTGCAGACATTTTGGCAAAAAGACTTAAAAGAGTGTTGATGGAGAAGATTCATAGGGACCAGGCAGGCTTTCTCCCTAAAAGACACCTGGCAGACAATGTTAGAAATGTGATAGACATTTTGGAAAAGCTAGAGGTGAATATAAACACCAAAGCAGTATTGATCTTTGTGGACGCGGAGAAAGCCTTTGATAATATTTCCTGGAGCTTTATGTTAAAGAATCTTCAGGGGATGGGGGTAGGTAAAGGTTTTGAGAATGGTATGGCTGCAATATATTCTGAACAAAAAGCTAAATTGATTGTAAATAACGTAGTGACGGAGGAACTTAAGATAGAGAAAGGAACACGACAAGGGTGTCCAATCTCCCCATTACTTTTTATTTCAGTCCTGGAGGTGTTGCTGAATATGATAAGGGAAGACCAGCAGGTCAAGGGTGTCCAGGTCGGAGCTAAACATTACAAGTTAAGAGCGTTTGCAGATGACCTAGTATTGACTTTGCAAGAGCCAAACGCTAGTACGAAAAAGGTGTTAGAAATAATACAACAGTTTGGCCAGGTAGCTGGATTCAAGCTGAATAAACAAAAAACCAAAGTCTTAGGCAAAAATCTAACAGATGCAGAAAAGGAGAAGTTCCAAGAGGAGACAGGGTTGACACTGGTCAAGAAGGTGAAATATCTAGGGGTCTATTTGACATCAAAAAATGTGAATTTGTATAAAGATAACTATGAAAAATGTTGGTCGGAAATTAAAAAAGACCTAGAAATTTGGTCAAATTTGAAACTGTCAATGCTAGGCCGAATCGCTGTGATTAAAATGAATGTATTGCCTAGAATGTTATTTTTGTTTCAGACCTTGCAGATCCTGGATAAGATGGAATGTTTTAAGAGGTGGCAGAAAGATATTTCAAAATTTGTCTGGCAGGGCAAAAAGCCCAGAATTAAATTTAAAATACTGACAGATGCGAAGGAAAGAGGGGGATTTGCCCTGCCGGACTTGAAATTGTACTATGAGGCAGCAGCATTTTGCTGGCTGAAAGAATGGATGCTCCTCGAAAATACAGACATCTTAGATCTGGAAGGTTTCAACAACTCTTTTGGTTGGCACGCATATTTATGGTATGATAAAGTTAACAGTATTTTCAAGAATCACATTGTTAGAAAAGCATTGTTTAATGTTTGGAGAAGATACAAAGACCTTTTGGAAAACAAAACCCCTAGATGGGTCTCACCAGTGGAGGCCAAAGCAGTGAAGAAACTCAATATGGAGGTCGGATGGCCGAAGTATTGGGAAATTTTGGAACAAGATGGAGATAAGTTGAGATTGCAAAGCTATGAGAAACTGAAGCATAAGGTACAAAATTGGTTTCAGTATCATCAAATAGTGGAATTTTTCAAACAGGACAGGAAAATTGGTTTCCAGATGGAAAAATCAAAATTAGAAACTGAACTGCTAGAACCTAATACTAAGAATTTATCCAGAATGTATAATTTGTTGCTGAAATGGAATACACAGGAGGAAACAGTCAAATCAGCCATGATTAAATGGGCACAGGATGTTGGTCATAACATTATGTCAGATGACTGGGAATGGTTATGGAACACCGGTATTAAATTTACGGCATGTAATGCCTTAAAGGAAAACATTATGAAAATGGTGTACAGGTGGTACATGACCCCAGTCAAGCTGGCAAAAATTTATCATTTGCCCGATAACAAATGTTGGAAATGTAAAGAGACTGAAGGTACCTTCTACCACCTTTGGTGGACATGCCCGAAGATTAAGGCTTTTTGGGAAAAGATCTATAATGAAATGAAAAAGGTACTTAAATGTACTTTTCCTAAAAAGCCAGAGGCCTTTCTCCTGGGCATTGTCGGCCAATTGGTGTCGAAGAAGGACCGAACTTTCTTTATGTATGCTACAACAGCAGCAAGAATCCTCATCGCAAAGTATTGGAAGACACAAGATTTACCCACTCTGGAAGAATGGCAGATGAAAGTGATGGACTATATGACATTGGCTGAGATGACAGGCAGAATCCGTGACCAACGAAAAGAGACGGTGGAAGAAGAATGGAGAAAATTTAAAAGTTACCTTAAGGACTACTATAAACTTAATGAATGTTAATGTGCTGTGGTTTTTAGAAACAAAGGGATACAGTGATATAAGATCAGAACATAGAGAGGACTAAGTTGACAGAGGTTGAAAAGTAACAATTGGGAGTTGCTACAAAACTCTGGACATTGGGATGCAGAAAGGGGAGGTATGGGGAAGTCCCAGAAAAGAGGTTTATGAAAATATGTTATGAATTTATACATGTATGTTTGTTCTTTCTGTGTTTGTTTGTCTTTAAAAATTCTGAAAAACCAATAAAAATTTTATAAAAAAAAAATAGAAAGTACGGGTCTGAGCGGTTTCCCACTTGAACCACACTTTCTAGGCTGGGATCCAAGCAGTTTTCCCCTTGTCCTGCTCCTATCTACTTGCACTTCGTGCTTTTGATCTGCTAGGTTGGCAGGAGCAGGGACCGAGCAATGGGAGCTCACCTCGTCCCGGGGATTCAAACCGCCAACCTTTTGATCGGCAAGCCCTAGGCTCTGTGGTTTAACCCACAGTGCCACCTGCGTCCCAGACACCTATTAGGTCCATAAATTACCATATAGCATATATTCAACAGTGACAATTTGTTGTTGACAAAGGACAGCTAGCCATAGAAAGGGCCCCATTACCTTCAGTAGCTTAGGGCCTCATCAAACCTAAATCCAGCCCTGACCTGCTCCCTATCTTGTAGGCCCTTTCCCACCTGCAATGGAAAGTGATGGGAGCTGATTGACTCCAACCACAACAGCTGAGCTTCTGAAGAGGCTAGAGGCCATCTTGGCTGTCTCTGAAAGCTCATCCACACTTCCTCTTGTCCCTTGCCTAGAAAGGTCTGAGCGGTTTCCCACTTGAACCACACTTTCTAGGCTGGGATCCAAGCAGTTTTCCCCTTGTCCTGCTCCTTTCCTAGGAAAAACCCGCTCTTTCGCTTTAAATCAGGGGAAATGTCAACCCAGAGACATTGCCAATTGCACTCTGATTGAGTGCCAAAGTTCAGATTTCCCTGGGGGAAAGTGCAGGGCAAACGAAGTCTGGATCAGTGCCAATTCAGGTCATTGAGCCTGAGCTTCCACGGCCGCCACTCGCCATGAACCACCGTGGGCATAAGTGGCAGCGACAACAGCAGCTATTACCATACCTTTTGACAATATTTTGTTCTCTTGCTAATTATGCCATTTTAAATGTGTGTTTTAGCTTTGACTTCTTTTATGTTTTCTTTTTAGAGGAAAAAAGTTAGTTTTGCTGCACTGAATGTGCATTCTGCACATTTGTACTGTTTTATTGTGACATCTTTTAAAATGTTTTGGTTTCCTGTTCATTGTGTTGCTTTGAATGTGTGCTTTCTTCAGAAATGCTGGATTTTGTCTTATGTTTTTCATGTAGGGTGTAAACCGCTTTGAGGTTTTTTTCCCCTTTTAATTTTTTAAGCAGTATAGAAATGAAATGAATAGTAATAGTAAGGAATAGTGGTAGGCTTGTTCTGGAGGCTAATATGAGAAGCTTCTGCTGGGCACATCTAGTCCAGCTTCGTCTTCTGACAATGGCCTTGGGACGCGGGTGGTGCTGTGGTCTAAACCACTGAGCCTCTTGGGCATACCAATTGGAAGTTCTGCGGTTCAAATCCCCATGGTGGAGTGAGCTCCTGTTGCTCTCTCCCAGCTCCTGCCAACCTAGCAGTTTGAAAGCACGCCAGGGCAAGTAGATAAATAGATATTGCTGTGGTGGGAAGGTAAATGGCATTTCCGTGCACTCTGGTTTCCACCACAGTGTCCCGTTGCCCCAGAAGCGTTTTAGCCCTGCTGGCCACATGACCCAGAAAGCTGTCTGCGGACAAACGCCGGCTCCCTCGGCTGAAAGTGAGACGAGCGTCACAACCCCATAGCCACTGTTGACTGGACTTAACTGTCCAGGAGTCCTTTACCTACCTACCTACCTACAGGTGGTGCTGTGGGTTAAACCACTGAGCCTTGGGCTTGCCAATCGGAAGGTTGGTGGTTCGAATCCCCATGATGGGGTGAGCTCCCATTGCTCGGTCCCTGCTCCTGCCAACCTAGCAGTTAGAAAGCACACCAGTGCAAGTAGATAAATAGGTATTGCTGTGGCGGGAAGGTAAATGGCATTTCTGTGTGCTCTGATTTCTGCCACAGTGTTGTGTTGTGCCAGAAATGGTTTAGTCCTGCTGGCCACATGTCAAATCATTTCGGGACGAGGTGGTTGGGAGCCAGGTTGCCCCAAAACATTTTGCTGACTGAGGTATACAGAAGACGACTAGACTGGCAACAGGATGATGTCTCTCACTACAGTGGTACCTTGGTTCTCAAACTTAATCCGTTCCGGAAGTCTGATCCAAAACCAAAGTTTTCCAAAACCAAGGTGCGCTTTCCCATAGAAAGTAATGCAAAATGGATTAATGAGTTCCAGACTTTTAAAAACAACCCCTAAAACAGCAATTTAACATGCATTTTATCT
Source organism: Podarcis bocagei (assembly GCF_964188305.1). Classification (NCBI taxonomy): domain Eukaryota; kingdom Metazoa; phylum Chordata; class Lepidosauria; order Squamata; family Lacertidae; genus Podarcis; species Podarcis bocagei. The sequence continues at coordinate 49,565,195 of NC_138139.1, read as the reverse complement.
ATCTATCCAAACCACTGATCTATAAAATGAAAGCAATAAACAATGTACTGCAGTCACACAATCAATCAATCAATCAGTAGCTGAACTGGGTTCTGCACAGTCACAAAAACAAAACTAAAAAAGAGCCGCAAAATCGAAAACGCAAAATAAATAGCAAAAACAGGCAGACCTCAGCGTAACACTCAAATCAGAAGCGTAACACTCAAAATGGAATTCCCAAACTGGAACACTTCCGGGTTTGCAGTGTTTGGGTTCTGAAATATACTCAGAGTCGCAAAGTGATTTCATGCTCTTTATTCAGCTCATAGTGGTGAGGAGGAATGAATGAAAGTCCCCTCAAAGTATCTGCTTTATATACATTATTTACACAATGGGCTGCACATGATTGGTTAATTCTGGAATTCTACTGTAAGCCAATCAGGTTGTGGATTCACTTATATCTGGAGCATGACTGGGTGGTTCCTGCCAACCAATCATACTGCTGCATTGTTCTTGGACCAATCAGACTGCTGCATTCTGAATCCTATTGTTCTAGGACCAATCAGAATGCTGTGATTTGGATCCTATTGTTCTAGGACCAATCAGACTGCTGCAGTTTGGATCCTATTCAACTCCGTACATAACACGTTCCAAGTTGTTTGAGTACCAAGGCGTTTGAGAACCAAGGCACCACTGTACTTCGCTTTATGGTGGAAGACTAGTGAGCAGGGTTAGGTCACGCTATGTGACGCATAAAACTCTCCTCCAACAGATGAAGGAACCAGCCAAGGTGCTGCTGCTGCTGCCCTCTTGCCGCCTGAGGCAGTTGCCTCATTCTGCCTAATGCCAAGGCCGGCTCTGAGACGGGTAGCTGTGTTCGTTTATCTAAACAGCTGCAAGGAAGAACCTTCTGTTTTGTTTTGAGACTAAGGCCACCGAGGAACGGACGGCTGGGCAATGCAACGTCAGAGGTTTGGCCACAAAGATGGAACACGGAGGAGGAATTGCTGCATTTAGCTCCCAGAAGTTTTTGTGTGTGTGTGTGTGTGTGTGTGTGTGTGTGTGTGTGTGTGTGTGAGAGAGAGAGAGAGAGAGAGAGAGAGAGAGAGAGAGAGAGAAAGTTGCTGTTATCGTGGTGACTGACCTAATCTCTCAAAACTGGCTGCAGCGAGAGAAGGTCACACCCTTGGCTCACGCCTGCTCTCAAGCCCAGATAATAATAATTATTACTACCATTATAGGTTGTTTTTTCTTAGTTGCTTTATTCATAAAGATGACTCTATAAACATATAATGTATATGTATATTCAGTACCATAAAATATATCCTTATGCTATTTTTCCTTTTGCATTTTCATTTTTTCTCTCGTTTCTCCATTCTTTTAAAAAATATATATTTTTAAAAATTGACTCAAACAGATTGATTTATACACCGCCCTCCATCCATAGATCACAAGGCAGTTCACAAGATTAAAAACACGAGATACAGAACAAGAAAACAAAACAAAACCACCCCCTTACAAAGACAACAGGAATACTAACGCCAAAGACAGAAAACAAAAACAAGCAGAACACAGCTATACAAATAAAAGCGAGGTCTAGCGAATCCTGCCCCACCTTGGGAGGCCACAGATACTTAAAAAACCTGCAAACTAAGGGCTAAAAGTCTGGCTGAAAAGAAAGTTTGTTTGCCTTGTGCTGAAAACTAGACAAAGAGGGTACCAGGTGAGCCTTCCTGGGAACCACCACTGAAAAGGCCCTTATTGTGTTTCAACCCTCTAGAGCTGGCTTCCTCAACCTCGGCCCTCCAGATGTTTTTGGCCTACAACTTCCATGATCCCTAGCTAGCAGGACCAGTGGTCAGGGATGATGGGAATTGTAGTCTCAAAACATCTGGAGGGCTGAGGTTGAGGAAGCCTTATCTAGAGGAGAGGACACATAGAGAAGGACCTCCAATGACAATCACAAGGTCCGGGTCGGTTCATGTAGGGAGAGGTATTGGAGTCCTGAGCCACATAAGGCTATATAAGTCACCACCAGCACTTGATTCCAAAGCAATTGATGCGTTTGAATTCTGGTGCTGGAGGAGACTCTTGAGAGTCCCATGGACTGCAAGAAGATCAAACTTCTCCATTCTGAAGGAAATCAGCCCTGAGTCCTCACTGGAAGGACAGATCCTGAAGCTGAGGCTCCAATACTTTGGCCACCTCATGAGAAGAGAAGACTCCCTGGAAAAGACCCTGATGTTGGGAAAGATGGAGGGCACAAGGAGAAGGGGATGACAGAGGAAGAGATGGTTGGACAGTGTTCTCGAAGCTATGAATAGGAGTTTGACCAAACTGCGGGAGGCAGTGGAAGACAGGAGTGCCTGGAGTGCTCCGGTCCATGGGGTCACGAAGAGTTGGACACGACTAAACAACAACAACAACCAGCACTTGAGCCTGGAAAATAAACGGCTTTTTGCAGTGGTCTTCATCCCCACCCGAGTTGCTGGGTTTTCCTGCTTCTTTCTCTCTTCCTGCCCCCTTACTCCCCCAGCTGTCAAGCTTCATCCATCAGAGTCTGAGACCAGCTGTGGCTCTTGAATGTGGCTCAGCTCCTGCCATTGAAACAGAAACACTGGTCTTGAGAGACCTACATGGGCTCCTAGTACATTTCTGAGCACAATTTGAAGTGTTGGTGTTGACCTTTAAAGCCCCAAATGGCCTCAAAGGCCTAGTATACCTGAAGGAGCGTCTCCACCCCCATCGTTCAGCCTGGACACTGAGGTCCAGCTCCGAGGGCTTTCTGGCGGTTCCCTCCCTGCGAGAAGTGAGGTTAAAGGAAACCAGGCAGAGGGCCTTCTCGGTAGTGGTGCCCGCCCTGTGGAACGCCCTCCCATCAGATATCAAAGAGATAAACAACTACCTGACATTCAGAAGACATCTGAAGGCAGCCCTGTTCAGGGAAGTTTATAATGCATGACATTTTAGTGCATTTTTTGTCTTTGTTGGAAGCCGCCCAGAGTGGCTGGGGAGACCCAGCCAGATGGGCGGGGTACAAATAATACAATTATTAATATTATTATTAGGTATCATTTTGTGTTTGTTAAGACTGTGATGATTTTTAGCATCCACACTTTGACGAAACTCTGTAGGGTACTCAAAGATGATTCTCCAACTGTATGCAGTTGTTTTATCTTTGCTTTAAATAACATTTGAACAAAAGCCATTGTCCGATTCCAGTCCTGCTCTCCTGTGTAATGAAGTATGAGCCTCTCCCTCATCTCTGTGCCAAGTGAGATCACGTGACCAGGAAAAAAGCCGCCTCTTCAGTTCACCACCTTGTCCATCTTCTCAGGCCAATGTGGGTGGGGTTGCCCCCCCCCCCGGAGTAAAGAAGATGGAGAGGGTGCAATAGCGAAACAAAACAGAACAAAAAAAAACCCCACTAGGGCTCTGACCCGATCAGAAGGAACACCGGCAGCTGCCTTACAGTGAATCAGGTCATTGGTTCATCTACCTCAGTAGTGCAGACACTGACTGGCAGCAGCTCTCCAGGATTTGAGAGTTGTCTCTCCTGGCCTGACTCGGAGACTGAGGGTTGAGCCTAAGACCTTCTGCATGCAAAGCACGTGTCCTAGCCCTTTCCCCACAGCAAGAGCAGCACCCTGTCCCAGCTGCACTGCTAGGCCGGTCCTCCTGAACCTTCGTGCATGCAAGGCATGCTCTATACCACTCAGGTACGGCCCTTCCCTAAAGTTTTTAATCCTCAGGGTCCTCAATAAGCAACTGGTTATGAGCAGGAACCTAAGAAGCTGCCTTCACCAAGTCAGACTGGTGGCCCAGCAAGCTCATCTAAGTGCTGCCTGGATAGAGCTCAGCTGGTTAGAGCATGGAGCTGATAATTGCCAAGGTTGAAGGTTTGATTCCCCCTATGGGACATCTGCATATTCCCTGCCCTGCAGGGGGTTGGACTAGATGACCCTCAGGGTCCCTTTCAACTCTGCAATTCTACGATTCCTCTGGTGCCTTTCAGATGTCAGGTGAAGTCCTTTTCGTTCCCCAACGTCAGTCTTCAAAAGTCTGTTGTAAGCTACTTTCACTGCCTTTTGTCTCTGTTTTTCAAATGGCTTTTACTTTCGTACTGTCCGTAACGTACCTGTAACGTAGGGAATAGTATCCTATTTCGTGTCTGTAATATGGGAATAGCTGGAGCAAGGCAGCCAGTTAATGAATGAAGAGAGATTGGGCAGCTGTCCTGGAACTGGAGGTGGCTGCCATCATTTTCCCTCATCTCCTGCCATGATGCGCCATCCCTTTTTTATATATATAACAATTTATTAATTTTCCAAAAATAACAAAAATGAATAAACGATAACAACAATAATACATGGGGGGGGGACAACAAGGGAAAAAATCAAACAAATTTCTAAACCATAATTTTGTTTGACTTCACTCCCCCTCTTGGTTCCATTGTTTAATGCTTGTTCATGCATGTCCATAAAACCTTATATTCTTAATAATTCAATTTTAAAGCTTCTTCATCTTATTTCAAGTGAGTTTTAAAAGTTATACCAATGTAAAAATCTACACACAAAGCTTAAAGGATATGCATTGAACGTTTACCTCCTTTTTAAAATTCAAAGTCCTCTTTCTTGCTTGGGTTTCAGGTTAACTAATTAGCCCTGCATAGTTCAAAAAAGCAGAGACATCACCTTGACGACAAAGGTCCTTATAGTTAAAGCTATGGTTTTCCGAGTAGTGATGTATGGAAGTGAGAGCTGGACCATAAAGAAGGCTGGTGGCCGAAGAATGGATGCTTTTGAATTCTGGTGCTGGAGGAGACTCTTGAGAGTCCCATGGACTGCAAGAAGATCAAACCTATCTATTCTGAAGGAAATCAGCCCTGAGTGCTCACTGGAAGGACAGATCCTGAAGCTGAGGCTCCAGTACTTTGGCCACCTCATGAGAAGAGAAGACTCCCTGGAAAAGACCCTGATGTTGGGAAAGATGGAGGGCACAAGGAGAAGGGGACGACAGAGGACGAGATGGTTGGATAGTGTTCTCGAAGCTACCAGCATGAGTTTGACCAAACTGCGGGAGGCTGTGGAAGACAGGAGTGCCTGGCGTGCTCTGGTCCAGGGGGTCACGAAGAGTTGGACACGACTAAATGACTAAAGAACAACAGTTCAAAAAATTATTTTGCTAATCTTCTTCTTCTTTGACAGAGCCGCCTTCCTTCTGAAGGAGCTGGCCTGGCATCCACTCTCAAGCTCAGGGCCAAAGTCTTTCGCTCTCCATGATACATCGCCCTGATAAAGTCCGGGTGCAAGGAGCCCTAGGAATGAGGGGACAGAGAGGCGATTGTCACCCAGTCTTTCCCAGCTGCAGCATAACAAAAAAATAGCATCTCTGCATGTGCAGGCTGATGCCCGGTGCCGCCACGCAGCCGCTGGCTGTGCCAACAATCCCTGGCACTGCAGCACGACTGGGGATGTATGTGAGCTTATTTTGCTCTTGGGAGCAGCACCGCTGGGGCAAATTCAGAAGTGCAGTGTCCCCTTGCGATCGTCACAGCCAGACACCCGCCTCCTGAGATCACACAACCTTCTAGGATTATGCAATAATCTCATAATTATTGCAATAATAATAATAACAACAAGGGATGCAATGATCAGTGCAGATCTCCATGTGTTGCCTTTCAGCCCAGGTCTACCAGCCACTCTGGGTGGCCCCCAACAAAAATATTAAAATACAGTAATGCATCAAACATCAAAAGCTTCCCTAAACAGGGCTGCCTTCAGATGTCTTCTAAAAGTCTGGTAGTTTTTTTCCTCTTTGGCATCTGGTGGGAGGGTGTTCCACACGGTGGGTGCCACTAACGAGAAGGCCCTCTGCCTGGTTCCCTGTAACTTGGCTTCTCGCAGGGAGGGAACTGCCAGAAGGCCCTCGGCGCTGGATCTCAGTGTCCGGGCAGAACGATGGGGGTGGAGACGCTCCTTCAGGTATACTGGACCGAGGCCGTTTAGGGCTTTAAAGGTCAGCACCAACACTTTGAATTGTGCTCGGAAACGTACTGGGTACGTTTGCACCGATACAGGTTGGGTATGCAAAATCCCTAAAGGGGATCCCTAGAGGCTGGTGGCTGCAATGGCAGTGTGCCTTGATCGCTGCTGGCCTGGGCGGCCTTGCGGGTGGTGTGGTTGCTGAAGGACACAGCCTTGGCGAAACAGACTGAGTTTTTGCGTCCGTCCCTGGAGAGAAGCTCTCTCGTGACTTTTGATGCTGTTTTGGAAAGGAGAACAGCGGGTGTGCATTCCTGCTTCCGCCTACGCGGGCGGCACGTGGTTGCAAATTGGCGTCTCAAGTTTCTAGTCCTCTCTCCTCGAAATGAAACTGCTGGTGCAAAAGGCTGCTTAGGATTTCCAGTCGCCCGGGGAAGTTTGAAGCATGAAACAACCCCCACAGTGAGAATTTATTCTAAGAGTTCTTTTCCAGATAAGTATGGCTGACTCTCGCACCCTTATCTGGTCTGCAAGTGATTCCAGTCATCTTTCCGCTTCCCTTCAGAAAACACAAGGACCTTCCTTGCCGGATCAGACCAAGGCCCCTTTGACTCCATTCAGGCTGCAATCCTGTTCACTTTTATCGCTCAACATTTACCCAAACTCAGAAGCTTAACTGCTGAGTAGACAGGCAGAGGACTGCACTGTCCCTTTCAAACCGCAGCCAGCTGAGTGTGTGCGTCTGAGAAAGTTCACAGGGAACACATGAAGGCGACCAATGTCCCCACTTGACTTGCTGCAAGAATCTGGCATTTTAAGCTAGTCTGCCTCTGTCAATGGAGGTTCGAGACAAGCTGACAACCTATCCTTCTAAGCTAGGGTCATTTACAGGTGAAACTTGGAAAATTAGAATATCGTAGAAAACTTCATTTATTTCAACAATTCGGCATGGCTCCCCAAATCTTTTTTCTGATAGGAGCAGCTTTTGCATCTCATTTGGAAACCAAGGACCCAGAGTCTGGAGGAAGAATGGGGAGGCACACAATGCCAGATGCTTGAAGTCCGGTGTGAAGTTTCCACAGTCTGTGTTGATTTGGGGAGCCATGTCATCAGCTGGTGTTGGTCCACTGTGCTTCATTAAGTCCAGGGTCAACACAGCCATCTACCAGGAGATTTTGGAGCACTTCATGCTTCCTTCCGCAGACGAGCTTTATGGGGATGCTGACTTCATTTTCCAGCAGGACTTTGGCACCTGCCCACACTGCCAAAAGTACCAAAACCTGGTTCAATGCCCATGGGGTTACTGTGCTTGATTGGCCAGCAAACTCACCTGACCTGAACTCCGTAGAGAATCTATGGGGCATTGCCAAGAGAAAGATGAGAGACATGAGACCGAGCAATGCAGAAGAGCTGAAGGCTGCTATTGAAGCTTCCTGGTCTTCCATAACACCTCAGCAGTGCCACATGCTGATAGCATCCATGCCACGCTGCATTGAGGCAGTAACTGATGCAAAAGGGGCCCAAACCAAGTACTGAGTACATATGCATGCTTCTACTTCTCAGAGATCCAATATTGCTCTATTTGCAATCCTTGTTTTGCTGATTTCATTTAATATTCTAATTTTCTGAGATTGTTAATTTGGGGTTTTCATCAGCTGTACGCCATAATCATCACAATGATAACAAATAAAGGCTTGACATATCTCGCTTTGCATGTCATGAGTCTATCTCATATATTAGTTTCACCTTTTCAGTTGAATTACTGAAATAAATGAACTTTTCCACAATATTCTCATTTTCTGAGTTTCACCTGTAAATAAGGATTGCTTTATCTCTTCCCTACCAGCCTCGTACCTGACTCCCTCGAGCTTAGTGTGTTTGCAGCGCCTCCAAACTTCTGAAACTCTTACAGAGAGAGAGAAATTGGTCTCCCTCCTTGTTTTGGGGTCCCTGCTGCCAGTTCTGCGCAGGAGGCCTTGATCTCACCCCCAATGACAAACGTAAGCAGTGTTGTCTCTTTATCTGACTGCTGACACAAAAGTCAAGCACATTTGTGAATCAGAAGCTGGAGTCTTGCTTTGCAAACAGGGAGGGAAAGGGAGTAGTGGCTTCGGGGGGAAATCAGGAGAAGCAGACATCTGACGGGAAAGTCAGATGGACTGGAGTAAACACAAGCCTGAGTCAGGCAAATGCCGCAATCTGGACCATGTTGAAACAGCCTGAAAATCAAGAATGATGCCGTGTTGATTAAATGCCCCTGCTATTTACTCTCTCGGGTTGACTCAGTGTTTGCAAAGCGGGGCCAGAGTTGCGCCATTTTAAGGCCGTTTATCGGGAAGGCTTTCGGAAATACTTGGAAAGCTGTGCCAATCCTGCTTTGATCTTTTTCGTTTTGTCTATTTGCATATTACGCATTCATGCCTTGGCTTCCTGTAAGCAGCTCAGTTGCAGTCTGAGGATGTCCCATCTTATTCTCACAACATCCCTGCGAAGCTGGTGAAGCCATGTTCCCAAGAGAGGCGAGCTTAAGGTCTCTCATCGGCCTTCAGGGTCGGAGCAACAACCTTAGTCTGTGTCTCCCTAGTCTTCATCTAACACCTTGCCTGCATTGTGCTGCACCTTTTTAACGGCTGCCCAAAAGGAAGAATGGGGACACGAGTGGTGCTGTGGTCTAAACCACAGAGCCTAGGGCATGACAATCGGAAGGTCGGCGGTTCAAATCCCTGCGATGGGGTGAGCTCCCGTTGCTCGGTCCCTGCTCCTGCCCACCTAGCAGTTTGAAAGCACATCAAAGTGCAAGTATATAAATAGGTACTGCTCCGGCGGGAAGGTAAACGGCATTTCCGTGATCTGCTCTGGTTTCGCCAGAAGCGGCTTAGTCATATTGGCCACATCACCCGGAAGCTGTCTGCGGACAAACGCCGGCTCCCTCGGCCTATAGAGCGAGATGAGCGCCGCAACCCCACAGTCATCTGCTACTGGACCTAATGGTCAGGGGTACCTTTAAAGGTAAAGATAAAGGGACCCCTGACTATTAGGTCCAGTCGTGACCGACTCTGGGGTTGCAGCGCTCATCTCGCTTTATTGGCCGAGGGAGCCGGCGTACAGCTTCCGGGTCATGTGGCCAGCATGACTAAGCCGCTTCTGGAGAACCAGAGCAGCGCACGGAAATGCCGTTTACCTTCCCGCTGGAGCGGTACCTATTTATCTACTTGCACTTTGACGTGCTTTCGAACTGCTAGGTGGGCAGGAGCTGGGACCGAGCAACGGGAGCTCACCCCGTCGCGGGGATTCGAACCGCCGACATTCTGATCGGCAAGTCCTAGGCTCTGTGGTTTAACCCACAGCACCACCCGTGTCCCTAGGGGGTACCTTTACCTTTACCTAAAAGGAATAATTCCAGCAGGTGAATTTTCACCCAGTTAACATGATGGGGGAGTGCTGCACCTGTTGGGTGTCTGCCTCTGAGGCTTCTAAGCAGGGCATAGCAGAGTGTCGAAGGACCAGTGCTGGACCTTGAGTCGAGCATCATGGGTAGTTCAGTGGATAGGGGCAGGGTATTCACCCAACAAACAGGTATCAGTTTGCTACCTGTTCCGCTGGCTCCCTCCACCACACGAATCCTGGGAACTGTAGTTTTGACGAAGATGCTGAGAACTGCAGCTCAGAGTTCATCGACTCCTGGTGAAGAGGAGGTTAAGGGGTGATATGATAGCCATGTTCAAATATATAAAAGGATGTCACATAGAGGAGGGAGAAAGGTTGTTTTCTGCTGCTCCAGAGAAGCGGACACGGAGCAATGGATCCAAACTACAAGAAAGAAGATTCCACCTAAACATTAGGAAGAACTTCCTGACAGTAAGAGCTGTTCGACAGTGGAATTTGCTGCCAAGGAGTGTGGTGGAGTCTCCTACTTTGGAGGTCTTTAAGCAGAGGCTTGACAACCATATGTCAGGAGTGCTCTGATGGTGTTTCCTGCTTGGCAGGGGGTTGGACTCAATGGCCCTTGTGGTCTCTTCCAACTCTATGATTCTATGATTCTATGACTCTGACCTGGAACTACAACTCCCATCATCCTGAGTCAGCCTAGCCAATTGCCAGGGATGATGGGAGTTGTAGTCTGGCAACATCTAGGACCCCAGCCTTCCCCAACCTGGTGCCCTCCACAACCCCATCTGACATGGCCATGCTAGTTGGGGGGCTGATGGGACTGTACAATTGTGGGGAAGGATGCCCTAGTCCCTCCCCTATAACTCAGATTCCCTGGGAAGAAGAGGGAGCGACTCTTCAGCCTATATCCTTGGTGCAGATATACACTTGAGAAATATGCTTCTCAATTCCTTTTTGGCTTTAATTCCTTCCATGCCCGTGTTTTGTTTGGGCTGCATTCTTGCCTGGCGTAACCTCTCTGCGCCGGGCGGCCCTCCCTGCGCCAAAACGGCCGCGTCTCCCTTTGGAAAACCTCCGCCTGGGCTGAAGCCCAAACAGCTTGTTGTCAAACTGGTTGCTCCATCAATCCAGCCGCCTGAATCATTGCTTCCTGTCACCTCCTCCACACGCCATGCGACTCTCTTCCCTCCCTCATTAGGCGCTTGGCTAATTGCAAGCAGCTTGGGCCTTGGGGAAGAAGGGCTGTAGGAAGAAGGGTGAGGGAGCTGAGAGGGGTGCTTGCAGGGTAAGCAAAGCGATCAATGGAGGGGATGGAGGACTTTTTCCGTTTGGAGAAAACGCAAGCAAGAAGCGGCAGATAGAAGTTAAAAAAAAAAATGCATGGCATAATAGAGATGTTTTTCTCCACCTCTCCTAACACTAGAACTCAGGGGGGATGTCCACTGAAGCTGAGCATTGCAAGATTTGGGACCAAGAAATGACTTCTTCTTTTTTTAAAAAAATATTTTTTATTAAATTTCTGTTTTACATTTTAGAAAATTCACTAAAACAACCTTAAAATATCAATGACTTCCCTTCCTCTCTTTCCATGGTTCATTGTGCACAACATAAATCCCTGCACATTTTATATAAACGAAACCATTCAGTATTCCATTATGACATCTGTCAAAACTTATTTACACTGTTGAATTTATCTTAATGCTGACCACGTTTTCAAATATACACAATTCTTTTCTTACATTGCTTGAAAACTGTGTCAGAAATGACTGCTTCACCCAGGGCAGAGTTAAACTGTGGAACTCAGTCTCGACCACCAATTGGGAGGGCTTGAAAAGAGAATATGGTCAAACTCATATTCATAGCTTCGAGAACACTGTCCAACCATCTCGTCCTCTGTCGTCCCCTTCTACTTGTGCCCTCCATCTTTCCCAACATCAGGGTCTTTTCCAGGGAGTCTTCTCTTCTCATGAGGTGGCCAAAGTATTGGAGCCTCAGCTTCAGGATCTGTCCTTCCAGGGAGCACTCGGGGCTGATTTCCTTCAGAATGGAGAGGTTTGATCTTCTTGCAGTCCATGGGACTCTCAAGAGTCTCCTCCAGCACCACAATTCAAAAGCATTAATTCTTCGTTGATCAGCCTTCTTTATGGTCCAGCTCTCACTTCCATACATCACTACTGGGAAACCATAGCTTTAACTATACAGACCTTTATCATCAAGGTGATGTCATTTTCCATCAAGGGATGCCTTTATTTAATGCACACTTCACCCTAATAAATGCATTTTTTTGTACACATTACAGTGGTACCTCGGGTTAAGTACTTAATTCATTCCGGAGGTCTGTTCTTAACCTGAAACTGTTCTTAACCTGAAGCACCACTTTAGCTAATGGGGCCTCCTCCTGTTGCCACGCCGCCGGAGCCCGATTTCTGTTCTCATCCTGAAGCAAAGTTCTTAACCTGAAGCACTATTTCTGGGTTAGCGGAATCTGTAACCTGAAGCGTATGTAACCCGAGGTACCACTGTACTTGACTGGAGAACTGCAGTGCAAAATCTGGAGAGGTTCCGATTCCAATCAACGGCTGTTGCTTCGGTTGTACTGTTTGGGGAAAGCGAGAGTTATAGGTAGGCTGACCTTCAGTTGTGAACTGACTCAAATTCCTCCCCTTCCCAAACTCTTTGCGTCCGCCAAGCCCTGCTCCCGCAGAAGCAACCCCCTTCATCAACATTTGCGATTTGCACCAGGTGTCGATTTGGCCTACTGCAAACCAGATGCTCGCCCGTCCAAATGCAAATGTTCCTAATTATACTTTTTTCCACTGCAAAGTAATTTAAATTCCTTCCCTCGCAATGGTGGCCTGCTGGTGCCAAGGAGCCTGGGAAAGAAGCCACAGGAACCCAGTGGAAATCGCGGGATGCCTGCAGGACTCGGCGGCTGCCAGATCTGAACTGCAGAATCCTGGGACTCCGGGGGTCAGTGGAAGAACACTGAGGAACCCGGCAGGTTTCTGGGGGAGGGAGCCAGGATCAAATCTGAGAGCGCTGCAGAGGGGAAACTGCAGGATCCAGAAGACCAGGGGTGCCAGTGTGGTGTAGTGGTTAAGAGCCGTGGACTCGTAATCTGGTGAACCGGGTTCACGTCTCCGCTCCTCCACATGCAGCTGCTGGGTGACCTTGGGCTAGTCACACTTCTCTGAAGTCTCTCAGCCTCCCTCACCTCACAGCATTTTTGTTGTGGTGGAGGAAGGGAAAGGAGAATGTTAGCTGCTTTGAGACTCCTTTGGGTAGTGATAAAGCGGGATATCAAATCCAAACTCTTCTTCTTCTTCTTCATCTTGGCGTGGTCTGATTGCACAAATTGTGCAGGCTCTTATACCGGTCACTTTTGGAAAACTTGCAGCATTTCAAGAAGCTTCTAAATACACCATCAGACCAGTGGTAGGGGAACCTCTGGCTTGTGGGTCAAACATGGCCTGTCAGGTCTCCCCCTTTGGCCTGCGAGGCCATTTTGGGCACCCCCCCCTTCAGGTCTCTCTATTCAGCCCTGGCAAAACTGCCCAAACCACAGCCCTCGCTGGCCCTGCAGAGGCAGATTTAGGGTAGATCCACCACACTGGGTGCTGAGCCTAGGGGCACCGCAGGGCACAGCAACTATGACGTACTGAATTGAGCAGAAGGGAAGGCAAAAGGTGGGGGTATACACTGAATTTTGGCCTTGCCCTGGATGTTGATGAAATTTGAAAGACCAAAGTTTGCCCCTGTGTCCTGCTTTGCACCTGGAATGTTTTTTTTCCTGGCTGGGGCAAGTCCTTGAACTCTGATAATGCCTCTGGACAGAGGCTACTGAGCAGTGTGTGTGTGTGTGTGTGTGTGTGTGTGTGTGTGTGTGTTTAGAAACTAGCCTACTGTACAGAGGTGAACTTTGCATCCATCGCCCCACCCACTGCTGCCTCTGGCCCTGCCCACAAATAGCATGTGGCCCCTGGAAGGTTGTCTCCAAGGGGATGTGGCCCCTGGCTTGAAACAGGACCCCTTTGCTGCTGCCCTGCCTTATCGTCTCTGAACAGCATCTTTTCCTGCTGCCTGTGTGTAGAACAGGAGGGTCAAAGCTGGGAGCTGGACCCTGAAGGCTGAGGTCCAAAACCAGCGGTTGAGCTTGGCACCTCAAATTCCAGCAGGGCCCTGTGCAATGCCAAAATCTGGTCCCCGCCCCCTGCCTCTTGTATTCCGTTGGACTTCATAGTTGTGGCTCCCAGTGCCACCAAACCGGCCACGCTCCCCGATATCTGCCTTTGCCAAAGCACACTTAACTTAGCAGCAAATCTCACTGGGTTCAGCAAAGAAGACCCGTCTCTGAGTAATCAGAGTTCAGCTTGCTCTGTGACCAGGTCACATATGCACAGAGAAACGAGCATTTCCCAAAGGCAAAAAAACCCAGAAGTTTGTCTTTACCAGAATTGGGGAACAAATGCATTCTGTCCCTGAAAGGTTGCCAACTTCTTCCAACCAGCCCTGCTTCTGTCCCTTTAATAGCAGGCTGGCCATAGACGCTTAGCAGGTGGAGAGTGCAAGAAATAGAAGTCGCACCAGTGTCCCGTCCCCCCAGTAATTGGTTTTGTAGCCATTCCTTTTCCTCTCCAGAGAGTCCTGGGGACTGTAGGTTTGTGTGAGAAGCTAAGGGCTCAGCTGTTCTGCCTTTAATCACATAAATTAAGCAGGTGAAGCTTTTCCAGGTGTGAAGATAACCCTAAGTGGGAGCTTCACCTCCAGTTAAAGGCACATGAGCCATTCAGGTGGCATTACTGTACTGAGAGCCAGGCTGTTGTTTCTGTAAATGTCACCTACCGTAACCAGGAAAGGCGGCCTGGTATGCTCTTGATTTGCTAAAAATCGATGGGGGAATCTTTTCCATACCACGGAGATGGATGCTCTCCTGCAGCCAAGCTGAGGTCAGCTGGTTAGAAAGATGGCAGCGCCTGTTGCCTCTAGTTTGCCCATTTCTGATCGCTCAGGAGGTTGGGAGCCTGGAAAAGCTGAAAAGGGAGACAACAAGAAGCTCTCCCTTACCAGTCGCAGAGGTTTTGGCAAAGCGGCAAAGCTGTGATCGGCGTCAGGAACAGGGATCAGAGTTTGCAGAGGCAGGCCGCATGGTAAATAAACAAAACGCCTACGGATTTTGCAAAACGGCAGCCGGTGCCAAGGCATTTTGGCAATTAATCCAAGGAGTCTCCCTGCCTGAACCAGTTCCCCACCTGCGGCCCTGATCCTTTAAATGCACACATTCAAAGAGTCGCCTTGCTTTCAAGGAGATCTGGCTTGCCAGCTAAATCAGCTAAGTGCTACAAACGGCTGCCAAGATTTGTTTTCCTGGTAAGGCTCCTTCCCCTACCCTGGTGGCCTGTAGCAGGCAGAAGTTCAACAGGTTATGTATGCACTGTCTCCAGCTTTGCAATGCTGGAGCAGGGCTGCGCCTGTCTCTGTGCTGCTGTGGTTGCCTATCTGAAATCGAATGATACTGTATATCTCAGGATAGCGGTGAAGCTGTGTGCTTTCTCAGCCTGTGTTGATGAGCAACTTCAAGCCCCACCTTTATCTTTCAGACATGGACCACCCAGCCCATCAAACAAAGGACAGTCTTCTGTGGTGTAATGGTGAAAGTGTCTGACTAGGACTTGGGAGACCAGGGTTCAAATCTCCACTCAGCCACGGAGCTCACTGGGCGCCAGCCTCTCAGCCCAGTGGCGTAGCGTGGGTTGTCAGCACCCGGGGCAAGGCAAGTAATTTGCACCCCCTAACCCGTGGATTTGCGCCCCCTAACCCTAACCCCCAGATGTTGCGCCCGGTGCGCCCGGCCCCCCCCTGCACCCCCCACGCTACGCCACTGTCTCAGCCTAACCTACCTCACAGGGTTGTTGTGGGGGATTAAATGAGGAAGAGAGAGAACCATGTTTTCCACCTGAAGCTCCTTGCAGGAAAAGGTGGAATATAGATGCAATGAATAAGACTGGACCGCCCTACCCCAAGCAAAAGGCTTGTAACCATTTGCACACTTATTTGCAAAGAAGCCCCATTTAACCCAGCGGGACTTCTTGGCACCCTGTGGCAGGATTTCCCCTAAGATGTGTCCTGTTTCAAGGTGCCAATCTTGTTTAACTCCTGAACCAGGCTTTTAAGAGACAAACTCCTGCGTATTTTATCCAAGAGCAAAGGATTGTGCAAACATGTCACATGTTTACTTGGAAATCAGTCTGACTGTATTCATTGGGATTGGCTCAAAGGCAAGAATGACTGTCCTTTTTTTGGGGGGGGGGGACCCTGCCCTATGCAGAGCCAGACTATCGGCTCCGTATTGTGTGCACCAGAGGCGAAATGGGGTTGGGCCGGAGTTGTGACGCTCATCTTTGTACAATAGGCAAGATTCAAGCCACATGAAAGCCAGGGCTTTTCTACAGGTGCCGACACCTAGCAAGAGGCACCATTCGATTTCAAAGGCACATTCCATTCCTGTGAACATGCCAAACCTTTAAAATGCATCCAAAGCACATCCTTTCCGCCAAATAATTCTGAGCGCTGCAGCTTTACCCCTCGCAGAGTTCCAGTTCCCAGCAACCTTTCACAAACTACAGTGCCCAGAATCCTTTGGGGGAACATACGTGCTTTAAATACATAGTGTGCGGACAGCCCAAAGCACTCAAGGAGGGGAGGGGAACAGGCTGGCTTGGAGAGCCTTCTGGGGGCCAGATAGAGAGGACCCTAGGGCCATATTTGGACTCCACCCTTGGTATATACTGACCGACTGCGTCTCTGCAAGGTTTTAGACCAGGGGTCAGCAAACTTTTTCATCAATGGGTCGATCCACTGTCTCTCAGACCTTGTGGGGGGCTGGACTATATTCTGAAAAACATAAATACAGTGGTACCTCGGGTTACATACGCTTCAGGTTACATACACTTAGGGTTACAGACTCCGCTAACCCAGAAATATTACCTCGGGTTAAGAACTTTGCTTCAGTATGAGAACAGAAATTGTGCAGCGGCGGCGCAGTGGCAGCAGGAGGCCCTATTAGCTAAAGTGGTACTTCGGGTTAAGAACAGTTTCAGGTTAAGAACGGACCTCCAGAACGAATTAAGTTCTTAACCCGAGGTACCACTGTACCCTGCAAGCCGGTTCTGCAGCTGGCTGTGGTCCTGGAGGAGGAACGCACTCTGCACGCACTCAGGAGTGTGTCTTGGCGCCGCTCGCTCACCTGCGTTGTTGACGAGCAGCAGCCGCTCCATTGGCCCGTCCGCGCAGAGCTCCCAGGCAGCATGCGCCACGCAGGGACTGACCGAGCGGGTGGCAGGGTCCGCGGGCCGGATTTATGAGCCTGGGGGGCCGCATCTGGCCCCCGGACCTTAGTTTGCCAACGCCTGCTTTAGATAGAGGCTCTCCCAGGCCGGGCTGGAGATGGCAGGACTTGAACCTGGAACCTCCTGTATACGCAAGCATGTGTTCTGACGCTGAGCCACAGCCCTTCCTCTGCCCTGCCCAGTAGCAAAACAACCCCACACTCCAGAGATCTGGAACCTGCTCCTTTGACTCCCAGCTGGCTTTATCTGACGAATCTTGTTTATGAAAGCAATGCAGGATTACGCGGCAGACACGAAGAACCTGATTCAACCATTGCTCCCTGCCAAAGTGCCGGATTGGCTGCTACATCCTGAAGGCCCAAACTTCCAGCGGGAGCTATTTCAGACGGACTTTATTGCAGGCTGCCTGGAGAACACTTTGTTACGGGTTCAGCATGCAGATGCCATAATACAGTGGTACCTCAGGTTACATATGCTTCAGGTTACATACGCTTCAGGTTACAGATTCCGCTAACCCAGAAATAGTGCTTCAGGTTAAGAACTTTGCTTCAGGATGAGAACAGAAATCGTGCTCTGGCGGCACGGTGGCAGGAGGCCCCATTATCTAAAGTGGTGCTTCAGGTTAAGAACAGTTTCAGGTTAAGTACGGACCTCCGGAGTGAATTAAGTACTTAACCCGAGGTACCACTGTATTTGCTGCTGAATAAAAGTGAGCCTTCGGCAGAGGAGACAAGGCGATAAGCCCATTGCAAACTGGTGGCCCTCAGGACTAACCTGGCCACTGGAGCAGTTTCATTTACAATTCCCAGCACCCGTAACAAACTATGGTTCTGGAAGAACCGTATTTCAAGTGGCATAATTGTGCTTTGAATTTATGGTATGGATGTGGTTGTTTTAGTATTAATAGTAGAACCTCCAAGCGTCCCTATTTTCCAGGGACAGTCCCGGATTTGCAGAAGCCATCCCGGTTTCTGATTTGGTCCTGGAATGCCCCGCTTTCCCTTAGGACGCCCCTATTTTCACTGGAGAAATGTTGGAGGGTATGGAGTTCTGCAACCCCTGAGCCAAGGAGATAGGAAACTACACAACCTTCAGTGTATAGGGAAGCTTTTTTAAAAAATGTTTAATAAAATTATTATTATTATTATTATTGAATAAGATGTCCCTATTTTCACCGCAGAAATGCTGGAGGGTATGGAGTTATGCGACCCCTGAGCCAAGGAGATAAGTAATTATACAACCTTCAGAAAACATCTGAAGGCAGTCCTGTTTAGGGAAGTTTTAAAATGTTTAATGTTTTTTTATATTTATGTATATATTGGAAGCTGCCTAGAGCAGCTGGGGCCACCCAGTCAGATGAGAGGGATATAAATATTGTTATTCTTATCAGTGCTTTGTTTTTTTTCCACGGGGGTACTCAGGGGGCACGCAGTACCGGCACCCTTTTCCTAGAAGAAAAGCACCGGTTGAAAATGTTGCATTTACTGTAACCATTTCATGGTGAGTCCCGGCACCCCTCTTTTTCTAGAAGCACAGAATTTATTTTTATTATCATTATATTATCATCATGGAATAAGACGTCCGTGTTTTCACTGGATAAATATTGGGGCTCGTCTGTACGCAACTTGACCTGCAAACAAGAGAGAGAGAGAGAGAGAGAGAGAGAGAGAGAGAGACTCCCAACTTTTTTATATAAAAAACTACATTTCCCAGCAGGCTTCGGTCCCGCTGCGCAGGCGCAGAGAGGCGGCGCGGGAGGGGTTCAGAGCAGCTGGCGAGCAGCCGCCCGGCCTTCCTTCGTCTGCTTTCCTCTGGGTCTCTGTCTCTCTCTCTCTCCCTCTCTCTCCCTCCAAGCCCATTGTCCAGCCGAGCTGCCCGCGGGGTCTCCTCTGATTGGCTGCGGCGGGCGTCGCTCGGGCGCCCCCTCCCCTGCCTGCCTCCCTCGCGCCCTCCCCGGCGGACCAGCCCTCTCTGCGCTGTTGCAACCTGGGCGCATCTGCCGCGCTCGCTCCTGCTGGATGCGGAGGGCGCCGCTGCCGCCGCTGCTGCCGCCGCCTCTGCTGCATGGGGGAAGCGCCGCCCGCGCGGCATTGTTCCCCCCTCGGCCAAGAGCCCCCCCGCCGCCGCCCCCCCCGGGCAAGATGATGAAGTTTCGCTTCCGCCGCCAGGGCCACGACCCCCAGCGGGAGAAGATCAAGCAAGACCTCTTCGCCTTCAACAAGGTAGGGACCCGAAAGACACCCCCCCACCCCACCCATCCACGACCGACCCCCCGGGGTGCCTGGCCAGGGCTCCCCCCGAAATGGGGCTGGGGTCCGCCTCGCTCGCCCCGCAACTTTTGCAAGCGGTCTCGGCCCTCTGCTGAAATGGGGTGGTGGTCCTCATCTCCCTGGGCTCAAATGACTTCAATCTCTTTATTTCCACCCCCCCCCTGGGGGAGGAAGAACGGGGGGGGGTGTTTTATGATTTATTTTTTTTGGGTGGAGGTCAGTTCTGTTGGTCACAGCTAGGTGTTTGGGAAACAACCCCCCCCCCTCAAAAAAACAAGCCCCGAGTGTCTTTGGTGGTGCACATCAGTTTGGGGCGTCTTTTGGAAGCGGGGCTGTGTATTTGTGACCCACTTTTGTTGGTCACAGCTGGGTGTTTGGGAAACACCCCCCCAAACAACAACAACCCCAAGAGAGTCTTTGGTGGTGCACATCAGTTTGGGGTGTCTTTTGGAAGAGGGGCTGTGTATTTGTGACCCACTTTTGGGGGGAGGGGAGAGAGATTTCCCCCTGGGGAAGTAGCAATATTGGGGTGAGGGGCCAGCCCAACAAGCCATCCTTTGAAAATGGGGTGCGGGTGCCCGGTTTAGCTACCCCGCTTTTTGAAAGGCAGTGTTTGGGGCAGGCTGGTTGCTAGCTAACTTAAGAGTGGTGTGGGTGGGTTTGCACCTTTCCTCTCTGGGAGAGGAAAGAGAGAAAGAGAAATGTTTGAATGGAAACAGCTGCCCCCCCTATGCCTCCACCCCCAAATAATCTCATTTGCATCTGGATAAGGTGCTCTTGTAAGACAATGGAGCTTCTCCCTTTGAAGTGCAAACAGTTCCCAAAAGTAAGGACCAGGCTGGATATCAGTGTTTGGGGGGTTTTTTGGGTGTGTGTTATGTGAAAAGAAGAGTCAGGTTAAAGAAGAAAGAATGGATGAGACACTTTTGTGGAGGAAATTTTGCTCTCCTTGGCATGGAAGGAATTTCCAGAGGGGTCTCCCCTTTGGTGCAATTCGGGAACACCCAACAAAGACTCCGGATGGCACCTTGCAATTGTTTTGTGTGTGTTCCTGTGTGAGCACAGATTTCCTTTCCTCCCACGCTCACCCCCGGCAAAGATTAGGGTGCCTCTTCTTCTTCTTCTTCTTCCTCCTCCTCCTCCTCCTTCGAATGGGAGGAGTTGGCCAAAGAATGGATCTGCTTCTTGTTCCTTTTAAATGCTATTTATTTACTTCATGTTGCAAATGCCACCATCCTTGCTTCAGCAGAGCTCCGGGAGTGTGATGTTGAGTTCGTATAGGAGAGAATGGTGTGTGTGTGTGTGTGTGTGTGTGTTTGTCGACTTGGCAGGAGTTGTTCGCCGCACTGCCGGGTTGCATTTCATGCAAAATATCCCCTCCCTCCCACTGCACCCCACCACCCCTTCTCTCCTAGTCTCTAAAGATTGGTCTGGGATGAGAGAGGATTAAAAACAAAATCTTATTTCTGCCTCTCTCTCCTCTTCCCCTCCCTTCTCCCCCTTTTTTTACTTTGCAGACCTAAACGATGCTTAATGCTTTGTAAACGGCTCCCTGCCTTTTCACTACCATTTGTCCTGCCCTCTGATTTTGGTTCAGGGAGAAACTGGGGGTTGGATTTGCTCTCTCCCTCCCCCCTTTGAGATGCTGTGAGGTTTCTCCCCTCCCCTCCCCTTGGCACCTGCAGTAACACACACAAACCCTTTAACATCTTCCTTATACAAGGATGGAAGCAATAAAACTCTTGCAACGATAGTTCGTTGCAGTTCTGGGAAGCCAAACTTCCAAAAAGAATTAAGGTTCTTTTTGCAGTAAGTCTGCTGAAAAGCCCTTTGTGCGTGTGTGTGTCTTGTGGGTTTTTAAAGCGGAATCTTTCCTCCTATTGAAATGACTTTCTCTCTCCTCCCCCCCCCCCCAAGCATCCTAATTCCTCCTTCGACTCTTTAAGTAAGACATCCATTGTATCTTGGAAGTTCACATTTTGAACTCTGTAGCCCTGGTTTCAGTGCTAAATACGCAGGAAGTGTGAAGAAACTGTACTCTGCTACCCTAGCTTTCCTGGAATTTCGACTTTTAATTTTGCACACCACTCAGCTTTGTATGTGACACATGAGTTGTGCTTCCTTTTAAAGGAAATTTTACAGAATGTTTCATCATCATCATCACCATTATTATTAGTAAAACCATTGGATTTTTGTTACATTTAAGTGGATTTTTAAAACCCCCAAATAAATAAGAAGTAACAATTGCTTCTGATTGCAGGGATGGGGGGGCTCCACGCCCCTCCAGATGTTGGGCCTCTCATTCCCATCACCAGCCCTGATCACTAGCCGTGCTGGCAGAGGCTGATGGGAGTTGTAGTCCAACAACACCGGGAGGGCCAAGTGTCCACTTCCCCCGACTTAAGGGCCGGGGAGAGGAAAATGCTGTTCTCAATTTTATCTGCAAGCGGCCTTGACTTCCTGTCAGGATAGGGATATAAATAAATATATGATAATAATTAGATCATCTGGGAATCATGGATCTCCCAGCGGTTTTGCCTGGGGTTCTTGCCCACCTGCTCCCCTGTGGCGTAAATATTTGCATGCTCACTTGCAAATACCACCCGTAAGGCTTGGGAACAAGCAGGGGTCATACAGGCCCATCTCTTTAAAAAATGCTAAATTATTCCCAGGCCTGCTAGCGTATAGGCTATCAATAATTGCACCAAACAACATCGATAGAGGCCAAGTTGGTTTTATAAGACGGAGGTCTGCTGCGCTCCTTATTGGGCGACTTCTCAATATTCTCTGTTGGGTCCAACTTCGTTCAGAACCAATGACCGTTCTAGCTTTAGATGCTGTCAAGGCATTTGATCACCTTAAGTGGCAATACCTCCTTACTGTTCATTTGGTATAAGTGAATCCTGCAGTATTCTTTTGCTGTCTTCCTTTCCTTTCGTCGTACAGTGGTGCCCCACAAGACGAATGTCTCGCAAGACGGAAAACTCGCTAGACGAAAGAGTTTTCCGTTTTGGAGGTGCTTCGCAAAATGAATTTCCTATGGGCTTGCTTCGCAAGACGACAATGTCTTGCGAGTTATCCGATCAGCAGATAAGCTGCTAAAAGCCGCTAATAGCGCTAATCCGCTAATCCGTCAATGGGCTTGCTTCGCAAGACGAAAAAACCGCTAGACGAAGAGAATCACAGAACGGATTCTTTTCGTCTTGCGAGGCACCACTGTATTCCAAAAAGCCAAATCTAGGCTGGGTTGTCAGTTTCTGGTGGGCTTTATTACTTAATTGCGCAAGAAACTGCCTCATCTCATTTATTTATTTATTTAGTACATTTCCTTCTGGGGGCGGAAGGCGGAACTAGGCACTTCCCCCCCTGATCATTTTATCCTCACAGCAGCCCTGTGAGGTGGGTTAGGCTGAGAGTGAGTGACCAGCCCCTGAGGTCACCTAGTGAGTTTGACGTCCAAGTGGAGATTTGAACCCAGGTCTTCTGGGCACAAGTCCAGCACTTTCACCACAGCAACACCACCCCTGGCTCTCTCTGTATCAAGCCGCCATTGCCCGCACTGGCTGGCAGCAGCTCCTGCAGGCGTTTTAGGCAGGTCTTTATTTATTATCTTTTCGAAACTTATTTATTGATACTTATTCACAAAATTACATGCCCATTACAAAGTATCTTTTTGTAATAAAGAGAAAACAGCTACTTAGTCTAAAAAAGAGAGAGAGAAATTAGGTCAGAAAAGATAAGAAAATGAGAGACTGGAGAAAGACGGAGAACAGCGGGAGAAAGTGGGGGAAAACTAAAGAAATATAGAAAGAGTAAAAGGATTTCCTGCTCTGTCCTGCAGCTACATATCATATTCATTCCTTAAAATCCAAGCATTCTGTCTTCTATAAACCATTATTTTTTCAGCCTTCAAATCCCAATATTACCTGGATGAACTTGAATGAACTTAGGTGGGGCTGGAAAGGTGTTGAGAATCGAACCCAGGATCTCTGGCAGCTGCTCTTGCGCAGGAGTCAGCAAACTTTTTCAGCAGGGGGCCGGTCCACTGTCCCTCAGACCTTGTGGGGGGCTGGACTATATTTTGGAAAAGAAAAAAGAACAAATTCCTATGCCCCACAAATAACCCAGAGATGCATTTTAAATAAAAGTACACATTCTACTCATGTAAAAAAACACTGATTCCTGGACCGTCCGTGGGCCAGATCCGGCCCCCGGGCCTAAGTTTGCCTACCCATGCTCTAGTCTAGCGCCACTGAGCTAGAGCAGTGGTTCGTTTACTTGCCTGAACTCCCAACTGGGCAACAAAGAGGTCAAACCTCACAGTTCTTCTGCTTCACATCTCGTCTGTTTCCAAGGGGAGGCTTTCGTCCCTCAATCCTTGATTTACAGTCTGTCTTTATCTTCCTTCTTTTCGTCGTCTTTGTTGTGCAGGCTTGATGAGCCTGCTGGCTGCCTCTGCTTGACTGTTTCAGTGCCTGAGTTAGGAGCCGGGGGAGAATTTAGCTTAACTGCGTCAAGCTGGTATCCCAGGCACATCAATGTGCTTATGCTCTCTAGGTAAATATCTCGCAATCTCTTCTACCTTTGTGTCTACTTCTGTGTTCTGCCCCCCTGTATTTGCAGAGGATTTCGGAGCAGAGAAAGGCAGAGGGATATTAACTGTTTCAGGTTAACACTGAGTGCTGCATTTTCCTTGGGAAATTTCCTCTCTTATCTCCTCTTTCTCCACCCCCCAATTCCCCCCTAAATTTCCTGATTTAGGGATGCAATGATAAGATTTCTCCCTTCTTGCATGAGGAAGAAACTGGGCATATTCCTGAAATGATTTTGCACCTGGGCTGGAAAATGCAAAATGCGCTGGGAATTTTTTATCTTGCCCTTCCTCCACAGGGTTCATGAGGGCATGCCCAGTTCTCTTCTCCCTTCATTTATGCTCGCAGGAACCTCCTGCAAGATAGGGTAATCTAGACAGTGGCTGGCCCATAGTTGCCTGACGATCTTCACAGCTGCGTGAGGATTCGAACCCAAGTCTCTCCAGTCCTAGTCTGACCACTGCATGCCACCACTGATAAGCTGTGTGGTGTTGTAAATAAAAATCTGCCCTTTTCCCTTATGGGGTATCCAAGAGCCCATATAGAGTCCTTACATAGGTTCCCTATTGGTAGGAGAAAATAACAGAGGCCAACCAGAGAATATTGAGAAGCAAAGCAGCTAGTAAGCTTGATCTTTATTGATCTGTTGCAACAGGGTACTCCCCTCACACGCAGGAGAGGAAGAGGACCCAGAACAATGGCCTGCAAGGCCTTATAAAGACTTTTGAAATTCCCCTTCTCTAGATCAGGACCACCCCCAGAAACATTATGCATACATCACAGAAGGGGTGTAACCTAAGACCACCCCTCAGATACATCCCACCTACATCACAGAAATTTAAATGTTGTTTTTCTCTTCTCCTTGTTTATCTCCTGTCTAGCAGGTTCCTTGATTGGATTTTCTGGGGAGCCTGGCCATTCTTTTGTAATGCTAAAATACTTATTTCCTGGGCCAGGTCACAGGCTCACACCTTATTCAAACACAGATTAAAGGAAGACACAATGGGGAGGCTTTTCCATTTTTAACCTTGCAGAGAAAGGATTTGGTCAGTTTAGGAATCAAAATGGTTCCACGTTGGCCTTCCTGTACTGATCTATGTATGTGCAGTTATGAATATTACTATATATCTAAAACCATAAAATTCCTATCACAATTTCCCCCCTTTGGGGCTAGAATTTTTCTTAAAAATTTTTGCCCCACAAATAATAACATTGTATGTTGTAGATGGATGTCTTTGTATGAATATATCATATAAAAATAACACATGTTGCGTTTTGCTACTAAATTACTTGTGGCATTCTAACACTTTGGGAGAGACCATTTACTCAATAGTGTTCTATGCTTTACACCTAGCAGGAAGGTAAGGTCCACTAATGACTGAAAAGTGCAGTTTGCTTCCCCCCCGCCATTTTAGTGTTCTCAGGTGTCAAGGTAGCTCTTCTGTGGTCTCACACTGACATAGTGCTACAGCAACACATCTTGTCTGTTGAATCCCCTCAGGGCTTTCATTTAACCATGTCGCCTGGCATTCACCATAGCTGGCACAGGTTTTGGGCATCTCGTGAGGGAGAGGTCTTCGCCTTGGCCTTTAGCTATGGGATTTTATTATAGGCTGTGGTCTTGGGCTCATGAGAAGTTGCTCACTTGCACTTAAAGGACCAAAAAGCTAATTGCAGCCTGGATACACTTGCCCAATTCAAACTGAGTCCAATTTGAATTTATCTTGCCCCATGGTTCTCAACTCTTCAAACCAATCTGTTAAAAGAAAACCATTCTTAACAAGGGCAGTTGTCCAAATAAGTCAATTTAAGTCTATAAGGAATCATTCCTGCTAAACCAAAGCATATCCACCTTCATGTACCTGGTGTTTTATGGATCCAGAAGTTTGTCCTTGGCAAAACGAGGTTTAACACATATTAAAATGGATAGGGAAAGATTGGCATAGTGTCAGGTGGGACAATGAAATGTGGTTATCTAAACATTGGACTACACAATAGTGTGAGCTATTAGAAAGTATAAAATGCATGAGAATTCTCCATTGGTGTGTAAGCAATAAGACATTAAATATAAAAACAGTTACGCACAATAAATTGCCCCCCTTTGTGGAATTCACACGGTCAGACACATTTCAACATTCTTACATAATAACACATAATACAAAACAAAATAATTAAATATCTGTTGCATATCTTGACACAATTGTGATCTTTTACGTATGTATCTTTTGAATCCTGGAGCAGAGGCTTGAGGTTCAAGTGAAAAAAATGTCCTTGCAAGATAACTGTGGGCACTTTGAAAACTCTGGTGTTGGAGGTCTTGTGAGTTGAGGGGTTGTTGCTGCTTTTCATCATTGCACATCTGTAGAAGTGATATCCTGTAAGGGGGCAGGGTTTTGGGGGAGACTTAAACACAGTTAGACAAGAAAGGGGCAAAAGGCAAAAAGGATGTCCTCCAGTTTCCATGGGAAGCTGCAAATAATAAAAAATCTTAGCACATTAAGCATTTTATTTATTTCAATATTATTATCACATTTCCACATAATTACTGTTATTATCTGCTAAGTTTGTTTGCTTTCCTTCACTTAATTTTTGTTGTTGTTGTTCTTTTCATATTATAAAATAAAAAATTACTCCACATGTATAGAAAGAGAACTGTAAAAATACAAAGGTTAAAAAATAAAAAGAAAGCAAAAAATTAGATTACCAGTTAGATGAAAATGGACTTGACACAAAGACATCAGATTCAGAAAATAACTATTATTAAATAGTACAAAGATATTATCAAAACCACACAGATTACTACTGGACTGGGGGGAAAAATGGGAAAACAATGGGGAAAACTTAAAATTCACCGTGTGCTATCCAATAAAAGAACTTCATGAGACTGACTTTCAACATGTGATGAACATGTCCCCAAAGTAAAACACACACACACAAATGACCTATGAGGAACCAAAAATAAATAAATGCTAAGACACACAATTAATAAGTAACCTGAAGTAATCTGTTTTGGCATTCTAACATCCCAAATGAAAATAAAAGAGTGTTTCTTGATGTGACAACATCAGCTGTAATGTTAATACTGGGAAATGAGTTAATACCAATAAAAAATGAATGGCAATTTTAAAGTTGTGCAAGTAACTTGCACTAGCCAAAATGACAGAATTAATAAGAAATGCTCAGGCCAAAGGTAAACAAGTACCATTCCACAAACAATGTTTGGTTGTGCTTCGATTAACTTCATAGACATCATGGAGAAACTGATTAAATAAATGAAAACAGATTATTTGTAACTTAAAAAAAAATGTCAAAGGCACAAAGAGATAGAGGTCACTAATACAGCAGGGATTCAGACTTGTTTCACAGAACAGAAAAATGTCAAAGGCACAAAGAGATAGAGGTCACTAATACAGCAGGGATTCAGACTTGTTTCACAGAACAGAAAGAAAGTTGCTGTTTGGCTTTTAGGGAAGAAAGACAAAAGAGAAACAAATGCAATTACTTTTTATAGAGTATTTAAATCACTGTTTGCATCCCCTCATTATCATTTGTGCTGTGGGAGAAAAGAAAGGACACTCTGTTAAAAGGGAAAATTATTTCATGTGAGAGGTCTGTCAGGAAGTGCTGTTCCTAAAATGCATAGGCATATACACACACACACACCAAAAAAAAACAAAAACAAAAACAAAAACTTATAAAATTTAAATTCCATTGGGAGGCGAACCTTTTGTTAGCCCCTGGGGCAAGACATTAAGGGTGATTTCCCTCAATGGTTCAAAGTTTTACATAAAGAAATTTGTATAGGTTTCAGGCTCTCCAAACCTTCTCTCTCCCCCCCTCCTTTCTCTCTCTCTCTCTCTCTTTTGTAAGCTGATCTAGCCTCTGTGCATGTGCAGAGTTCATGTCTCAGCAAACCTTTTATACCATTGAAAATGTTGCATCTTTTGGCTCAATTAGAATAAGGAAGGGAAAGGTAAGGAGTAGATTTTAAAAATAGGGTTAGATTTTAAAACAACAAAAAAGAGAAACTCAGCAATTTAAGTATTCACCAAAGCTAGCAATTTCAGCCCAAGCTTCCTTTATGTACAGGAAAGGGCTATCATTATTGGTCATTTTATCTGGTCATTCGCGGAACAATCAACCGCTCTCTTATTTATGAGTAAAAATGGCCAGGTAAGGAGTGGTTTTTTTTAAAATAGGGTTAGATTTTAAAACAAAAAGAGAAACTCAGCAATTCAAGTATTCACCATTCAGCCCAAGCTTCCTTTATGTACAGGAAAGGGCTAATATCCCTCTGGCCATTCGCGGAACAATCAACCGCTCTCTTATTTATGAGTAAAAATGGCCAGAGCGTTAGAATTCATAGGATTTTTTAACATTCTCAGTCATTTCAGCCTTACCATTTGCAGACAAAAAAATATTATTATTATTATTAATATTATTATTTTCTGCGCCTTAATTTACAGGAATGGCCAAGGCTAATTGTACTTGATTATTCATTTGTATGTGCTTAAACTTTGAATTGACTTTTAAGTTTGATTAAAAAAAAATAGTAGACAAAATGATAAATACTGTAATCACTCAAATGCTTGATATTACCAGTTGTGCTTCAAAACATCATGGCTTTTACCTCTCACCTTTTAAAACTAAAAAGCAAAGCTAGGCTGAATTTCAACTCCATTACCACACCAGAATTTAAGAATTACCCTCCAATGCTTGCAGACACATGGTCTTCCACACAGCCACAAATTGGGAGAGTTGAAAGGGACCCTGGGGTCATCTAGTCCAACCCTCCAAAATATAGGGTTCACAGCAAGATTTCGCAGCAAGATTTGTACTACCAGAAACACACACATTCACCTCTCACCTTTAAAAACAAAGAGCAATCTGGGCTGGATTTCAACTCATCAGCCACAAATTGGGAAAGTTGAAAGGGACCTGGGGTCATCTAGTCCAACCCTAAAATACAGGGTTCATAGCAAGATTTGTACTACCAGAAACACACACATACTTATGTACACAGACACAACTGGGGAAGAGATCACAAGCCATGCGCCTATCACGAACCATGCGCCTATCATGTACTAAGGAAAAGGAAAATAAAAGTACCCAATTCTATACAGATCTTGAAGCTAGTTTGAGTGAGTGTTTACTTCCTTAGACTAAAGAGTGAAAATTCCTATAGAAATTATCTTTAAAAGAAGATTGAAGTTAACATTTTTCCTAAGATAGGGAGAGGATCTTTTATAAAGCAAAGTTTAAACAGCCATAGATTTGATTTAAAAGGAATACAAGAGTGAACAATTTTTCCTGAACTTGCAGAGGAATAGTAAGCCTAATCTATGCCCCCCCCCCTTTGCAGTTTCCTTTAAAGGAAGCTTACTCGGGAGTAAATTTACCTGGCACAGAATAAGAAGGAGAAGGGGAAAAAACCCTGAAAGAGACAGAATGAAACAAGGGGGGGCATTTTCTAAGAAAAGAGGCCAGGACGTCTTATAGAGACTGATACCAGGAGCCTTACAATAACTCTTCTGTCCAACCAGATCAAAGTTAAAACTGGACTCAGATATTTTTCTTAGAAGGAACACCATACTTTCATAGGCATATGCTTAATGAAATACATACACTGCATTTTAGCTTGAGAGAGCAGTTGGCTCAACTAGGCTTTTGCAGCAGAAACATTAGGTTAACTTAGACTGGAACACAGGTGTACTTGCAAACTCAAAAGTTACAACAAAACATTTACCATTAGACTTAAATCGCCCTCCTCACTTAAACTAGAGGAAGGAGGTGGGGTAATTCCCCTTTCAGAACACAAGTAGCACGTATACAGGATTTTACCACTTGGGAGGAAAACTCTTTTAGAGCCTCTCTCAAATAACAAACATTTGCACACTCCATTCTCCATTTTGTCTTGCTTTAAGATTGATAAGGCTCAACATGGCTTCCTTAGATTTAGAATTTGGAGCAAGCTTGCATTTTTATTTTAGATGGTACATTTAAGATAAGCAGCTGCTGGATGTTGCCTAAGCACAATTTAAACACTGGAAAAACGTTTCTTAAACACAAATTGAAGGGGACTGTCAGAGTCCAGGCGGGAAGTAAGCACCAACTGGGCTTCTTTCCCATCAGGAGTCTGTGGGTTCATTTCTTTTGATTGAGGTGCACCCATTTTAAGAATTTTAATAGCGCTAGCTTTTACTTTTATACTGCAGTCGGGGTTTTATCCCCACTTTTCAGGAAACACAATAAATAACCCACAGTACACTCAATTTGGACAACTCCGAGAATTAGTACTGTGACACACCGCCGTTCGTCTGGCCTGACTTACTAGGCTGGTACAGCTGTTGGCCTTTCCTGGCTACTAAGCTAACAGTGCGGTCAGCGATCTCAACCCCCCCCCCTTTGGTCATTACTCAGCCAGGGAGCCCACAGCAACCTCCTGCCTCTTACAATCTTACCTGAGAGTTCCCTACTGGACGCTTGCGTAGCGCAGTGCCAGATTGGGACTCAGAAATGACAAAGAAGGAAAGGAATCAGGTGCCCTTGCTTTCTCTGCTCACAGGTCATCTCTAACAAAGATCGCCATGGCAGAGGTGCGGCTACACCTGGGAGTTATAGTTTTGGGAATTATAGTTTTCAGTGCAGAAGAAATTGCACAACCTTTCTGGGCAAAACTCCGAAGGAATAGGTTGGCATACAGAGTTAAGAAATCACACACAACCTTTGCCTGGGCATACTCCGAAGGGCTAGGGCTGGTGTTGAGATTGAGGGGACAGAAAGGAGAAGGCAATTTTTAGATGAGGAAAAAAGTAGAAATTTTAGATTTGAAGGGAAAAGGAAGAATTAAAGAATTTTGGTTGCTGTGGTTTAGAGACCCCAACCCACTACCCGTGTTTCCTACTTAATACTCACTTCCGCATGCACTGTTCCTGGTGATCCCACGATGTCTTGACTGGTTGTTTAAGGCCGGCCTGATCAAGCTTTGCTTCCCCTGGTTAGCCTCGCTGAACTCCAAGTTATTGCCAGACCCTGGGACCGATGGAAGACTGGTTATTCCTCCTGGCAAACTGCCTGGTGCGCGCTGGATAACCAGTCCTTCCTCGCTTCCAGAATCCGGGTAACCAAAAGTCCCTTCGTGGTCGCCATCTGTTGTAAATAAAAATCTGCCCTTTTCCCTTATGGGGTATCCAAGAGCCCATATAGAGTCCTTACATAGGTTCCCTATTGGTAGGAGAAAATAACAGAGGCCAACCAGAGAATATTGAGAAGCAAAGCAGCTAGTAAGCTTGATCTTTATTGATCTGTTGCAACAGGGTACTCCCCTCACACGCAGGAGAGGAAGAGGACCCAGAACAATGGCCTGCAAGGCCTTATAAAGACTTTTGAAATTCCCCTTCTCTAGATCAGGACCACCCCCAGAAACATTATGCATACATCACAGAAGGGGTGTAACCTAAGACCACCCCTCAGATACATCCCACCTACATCACAGAAATTTAAATGTTGTTTTTCTCTTCTCCTTGTTTATCTCCTGTCTAGCAGGTTCCTTGATTGGATTTTCTGGGGAGCCTGGCCATTCTTTTGTAATGCTAAAATACTTATTTCCTGGGCCAGGTCACAGGCTCACACCTTATTCAAACACAGATTAAAGGAAGACACAATGGGGAGGCTTTTCCATTTTTAACCTTGCAGAGAAAGGATTTGGTCAGTTTAGGAATCAAAATGGTTCCACGTTGGCCTTCCTGTACTGATCTATGTATGTGCAGTTATGAATATTACTATATATCTAAAACCATAAAATTCCTATCACAGTGGCTTGACCATTTCTTGCAAGGGAAGAATAAGTCCGTGATAAGTCCCTCTCTGATCATGCTATATTATTATTATTATTATTATTATTATTATTATTATTATTATTAATAATTAATGCCAAATGATTTCTCTTGTTTAAGGCCTCTACTCTTCTGTCTCTAACATAGCCTTGGATGTAAGAATTTAGAAGGCAAAGCGATGGCAAAATCTCCAACCCAAGAAATGTTTCACCTGTTAAATGCACAAGAATCAAACACTTTTATTTTTTAAAAGGTGGCAGGCAAACCTTACTTTTCTGTAGGTCTCTGAATCCTCCTGCATTTTTCTCTCTTTCTGTTTTGAACTTTGGCAAGGGAGGCAAAGCTTATTTAATTTGGATAGGCCTCCTGACTGGTCCCACGGGGAGGGGGCTGCTTCTTCGGCGTAAACATCTGTGTGGCGAGGAGCGCAGGCAGATGGCCCAGTGATGGAGGACAATGAGCTCTTCTTAATTTGGAGGCTCTGGGGGCCTCTCTGCGCATAAATTTAATCCTGGGTATGTGAGGTGACATGATAGAAGTTCATAAACGGAGGAGGCAGGGAGATGAAAGTTTTTCTCCCTCTCTCTTAACACCAGAACTCTGGGGGCATCCAAAGCACAGCTGAATGTTGGACGATTTGGGGCAGATAAAAGAGAGCCCTTCTTCACGCAACAGTGCGTCATTAAAACTGTGGAACTCTCTCCCACTTGAGGCAGAGATGGCCGCCAACTTGAATGGCTTTAAAAGAGAATTGGACCAATTCAGAGGGCTGTCGAGGGCTCCTGGTCAGGACGGCTATGTTCTGAGCTCCAAAGTCAGAGGCAGTGGTGCTTCACCACAGGAGGGAAGAGTTGCTCTTGCATTTGAATTTTATTTATTTACTATTTTTTATTCATTAGAGTTATATACCGCCCTTTGGCACAAGATCTCCAGGTCATTCACAGGATAAAATACAAGATAAAAATACAAATACAGTGGTACCTCCAGTTGCGGACGGGATCCGTTCCGGAGCTTCAGTCAGTTCCTCAGGTTTCCACAACCGGAGGTGCCTGTTCTGCACATGGTGCGATAGAGCGCTGCCGCGTATGCGCTCGGCACGATAGAGCATTATAGTCATACCTCGTGTTGCGTTTGCTTCAGGTTGACTGTTTTCAGGTTGCGTCCCATGGCGACCCGGAAGTACGGGAAAGGGTTACTTTCAGGTTTCACCACTCGCACATGCGCAGCCGCTCAAAATGACATCACACGCATGCGCAGAAGCGGTGAGTTGCGAGATGCGCAGACACGGGTTGTTTTCTGCTCAGGTTGTGAACACGGCTCTGGAACGGATCCTGTTTGCAACCAGAGGTACCACTGTATTGCGCGCGTGGCGAACCCCAGAAATATACTTCCGGGTTTGTAAATACAGTGGTACCTCGGGTTACATATGCTTCAGGTTCAGGCGCTTCAGGTTACAGACTCCACTAACCCAGAAATAGTACCTCGGGTTAAGAACTTTGCTTCAGGATGAGAACAGAAATCGTGCTCCAGCGGTGCAGCGGCAGTGGGAGGCCCCATTAGCTATAGTGGTGCTTCAGGTTAAGAACAGTTTCAGGTTAAGAATGGACTTCCAGAACGAATTAAGTACTTAACCCGAGGTACCACTGTAGTTAAAAACGAAAGCGACAAAACAATAACCTTTGCTTCTCACAAACACATTTAGCAGAATATTAACCAGCTGTTTGGCCCCTGGATGCTGGTCCAGACGTGCCATGGGCCTGATCCACACGGCTCTTACGTACTTTAAGACGTTCAGTGTGGATGCAACCAGGAAGGGGTGTCTGCAGACGTGGATCAGGCAACCTTTTTGCTCCAAGGGCCGCATGGAAGCAGTCTGGGGGGCCACACAGCAGTGTGTGTGGCTGGGGTCTACAGTCTCCTTGCCCTGTTCACTCCTGAACACACACACACAAACATACTCTCTGCATAGACAGAAACATGATTTTGCCCTCCCCATACGCTGACGCCAACCCCCATGCCAACTGCGTTCAGATCAGTAAGAGTAGAAGCTTTGACTTTGCCTTTCTGACAATCCCCATGCAGCCAAGCTTTCTGTGCTGGTATTGCTCAGCTGTGGAGGACCAGTGACCTTTCCCCAGTTACTGGCTGATCTCCTGGGGTGGCTGGGAGGGGGTGCAGGCTCCCCAGATCATGGTGGGCTGCGCAGAGAGTGCCTGTATGTTGCTCACATGTTGCAGGAAATATTAATTTCAGGAGGTAGGATGGCTTGTGGCTTTTCCAGTGCGGGCAGCAATGCTGTCGGGAATGCTCATTGTGCAATCCTACGTGCTTGTTCATCCGGAAATGGTGATGTCTGTTTTCTAGGATAATTTTGAATCTGGGGAGCAGGGAAAAACTGAAGGGCAAAGATTAGGTTTGGGGCACAAGCCGAAGAGGCAGCAGCGGAGAATTGGGCGGGTTCCTTTGGAAAGAACAGAATCTTTGGGTGGGTGAGGAGAGGTAAAGGTAAAGGGACCCCTGACCGTTAGGTCCACTCGCGGACAACTCTGGGGTTGAGGCGCTCATCTCGCTTTACTGGCCGAGGGAGCCGGCGTACAGCTTCTGGGTCATGTGGCCAGCATGACTAAGCCGCTTCTGGCGAACCAGAGCAGCGCACAGAAACACCGTTTACCTTTCCGCCGGAGTGGTACCTATTTATCTACTTCACTTTGATGTGCTTTCGAACTGCTAGATTGGCAGGAGCAGGGACCGAGCAATGGGAGCTCACCCTGTCGCGGGGATTTGAGCTTTGAAGGACAAGCTCTGAGTAAAGGTAAAGGGACCCCTGACCATTAGGTTCAGTCGTGGCCGACTCTGGGGTTGCAGCACTCATCTCACTTTACTGGCCGAGGGAGCCAGCGTTTGTCCGCAGCCAGCTTCCGGGTCATGTGGCCAGTATGACTAAGCCGCTTCTGGTGAACCAGAGCAGCACACGTTTACCTTCCTGTCGGAGCGGTACCTATTTATCTACTTGCACTTTGACGTGCTTTCAAACTGCTGGGTTGGCAGGAAAGCTCTGAGTATAGAGATGGGGAATTCTGTGTTTGCTGATTGCATTTATATTCTGCCTTTTCTCCAAGTTGCTCAAGGTGACGTAGGGGGATCTCTTCCCTTATGTCATCCTCTCAGCAACCCTGGGGGTGCGGGTAGCATAAGTTGATGGATGGTGGCTGATTCAAGGAGTGGAGATCTTTCCCAGGTCCCAGTCTGGCACTTTAACCCAGTGGCTCTCAATCTTTTTTCTCTGGGCTATCCTTTCAGAATAACAAATTCTGAAATTCACGCTACACCGAATCTCATACAGTTGTACCTTGGATCTCGAACGCCTTGGTTCCTGAACAATCAAAACCCAGAAGTGAGTGTTCTGGTTTTCGAACGATTTTTGAAAGCCAAACGTCCTTCGGGGCTTCCACGGCTTCCGATTGGCTGCAGGAGCTTCCTGCATCCAATCTGAACCCGCAATTTGGTTTCTGAACATTTTGGAAGTCGAGCGGACTTCCGGAATGGATTCCGTTCAACTTCCAAGGTACGACTGTATTGGTAAGGAATACACTGGAGAACAAAAAGGAACAGGCACCTAGCAGTGCTTGATTTATAATGTAGGATAGAACTACTTTATAACATGATCATAGGACATGCAGAAGATATAAAACAATGCAGCTACGTAAGAACATGAGTCATTCCCAAGATATAATTATAAATGAGCTGCTTGCCTATGTGCCTTAAGTTTGTGTACAAACTCAGCGAGAGGCGTGGGCTTGATTTTGCCAGGTGATCTCATTCCTACAAGGTCTAATTGGAGGCAAACAAACGCTCATCTCCTCATCCACACCAAGAAGCCTTTCTCTTTTCTGTTCTTTCATATTTGTCAGAAGAAGAGCCAGTGCTCTGGAATATCTAGCCATGTTCCACAAATTGAAAGAAATGTTTTGATACTGTGGCTCATTTGGTTAGAGCGTGGGGCTGATAATGCCAAGGTTGCAGGTTCGATCCCCGGATGGGACAGCTGCGTATTCTCGCATTGCAGGGGGTTGGACTAGATCAGGTATCCCCAAACTCGGCCTTCCAGCTGTTTTGGGACTACAACTCCCATCATCCCTAGCACACAGGACCAGTGGTCAGGGATGATGGGAATTGTAGTCCCAACACAGCTGGAGGGTCGGGTTGGGGAAGCCTGGACTAGATGATTCTTAGGGTCCCGTCCAACTCTGTGACTCTATACTGCACTGCACTGCACTGCAATGTTTAAATGATTCTTGGATTGTCCGTGAACCTTCTGGCCACATTGCCAACCTCTCCTGCCACACCAGTGTGGCGCGCCACACCTTTTGAGAACCACTGCTCTAACCACCAAACTGCTGGAGCGGTTCATGGTGTTTAGGAAGCCAGCGGAGGGACTTGAGAAGGAGGCATTGCCTGTCCTGAGCTGAAATGCATAATAATAATAATATTAATAATATTTTTTTATTTATACCCTGTCCTTCCCGGTTCAAAAACCGGGCTCAGGGCAGCTAACAACAAATTTAAAACAATTTAAAACACTTTAAAACACTTGATTACAAAAAACAACATAAAATACAATATAAAAACATGAATGACAATAAAATTCAAAAATCAATTAGATAATCCCCAGGGCTAGCTGGCTGAATTGGTCCTACTTGGGCCAGCGAGGAGACCAGGGGAGAATTAGCTGTGGGGTCTCAGAGCAGGGGATCTTCATAAAAGGGGAGGGGGCGGAAAGAGAAGGGAAATAAAAGATCAGGCTGAATTCAAATTAAAGGCCAGGAGGAATAGCTCTGTCTTACAGGCCCGACAGAAGGAGATTAAATCCTACAGGGCCCTGGTCTCATGGGACAGAGCATTCCACCAGTTCTGGCATCTGAATAAAGAAGAGCTGTTTGAAGAATCGCTGTGTCGTCTGATATGTTCGCCCACAACCTAACAAGAGCCATCACAGAAAAGGCTGAGGTCCTGGTGGAGGATAGTCTGACTTCCTTGGGTCCTGGGACCTCTAAACTATGGTTATTCACGAACCTTAAGGTCCTCTGCCTGACCTCCCTATCTCTCTGTTGCTGCTTCTCCGATCACGTTTGGGGGAGGCTGGATCTCAGAAGCAACATCCAGACGTTCTCAGGCACCCTGTCTCATTCAGACACCCCCAGGCTGTGTGCTGAGGAAGAATCGGCGGTGCCCTAGGAGAGCAAAAACTAGTTTAAAGAATGTGTGAGGCCCAAGTGGCCAGACCCAGAAGAGCTTTCCCGAGGTTGCTCTCTTGTTCTGCCCTGATGGATAAATTCCTGGCATCCCACCCTTGCCTTTGGGGCTGAGTGTGTTGTTCAGTTGCTATTGAGGCAGGGATGCAGTAGGGTTACCTGCTGAAATCGGGGCAATAGGTGTCTCCAGCCCATAATTCCGTTTCCTGCAGTGGCCATCCAGATGCTTCCTGGAAAATGCTGCTAAGAGGTAGAATGCCTTGGAGGTTCCGCTTAGCCCAGGGGTCAGCAGTGGCGTAGCGTGGGTTGTCAGACCCGGGGCAAGGCAAGTAATTTGCGCCCCCTAACCCATGGATTTGCGCCCCCTAACCCGTGGATTTGCGCCCCCTAACCCTAACCCCCAGATGTTGTGCCCGGTGCGGCTGGCCCCCCCCCTGCACCCCCACGCTACGCCACTGGGGGTCAGCAAACTTTTTCAGCAGGGGGCCGATCCACTGTCCCTCAGACCTTGTGGGGGGCCGGACTAGATTTTTTTTGGGGGGGGGAATGAACTCATGTAAAAACACTAGGTAGGCCCCACAAATAACCCAGAGATGCAGTTTAAATAAAAGGACACATTCTACTCATGTAAAAACACGCTCATTCCTGGACCTTCCGTGGGCCGGATTGAGAAGGCGATTGGGCCGGATCCAGCCATAGTTTGCTTACCCATACGCTTAGCCATCATGGCTAATCAGGGTCTGTGCTGTGGGAAGCTGCCTTGACACTGAGCCAGGCACATTAGTCCATCACTGGCTGGCAGCAACTGACCAGGGTTTCAGGCGGGGGATATTCTGGGGATTCGAACCTGAGACCGCTTGCATTTCCTGCCCCTGAGCTGTGGCCCTTCCCCAGACACACCTGCTTAAAGCCACCCAAACCAATGGTCATCGCCATATCCTGTGGCAGGGAGTCCCACAAGCTATGCAGTGGTGCAGCTTCTTCATTTTGAAAACATCTGCCTGTTGATACCACTGGGTGACCTTGGGTTTTAGTGTTATATGAGAGGGAGAGAAGCTCTGCACCAATGCAGAAGGAGGATATTAAAAACAAACAAACCCAACCCTTTAAAAAGAAGTCTCTCTGCGATAGAGCAAAAAAACTCCTGGTTTTATCATGAGCCAGGGCTGAACTCCAACTGGAGAGAATTAAATCAAAGCTAGGGGCAAGTGTGTGTTTGTCTTCTGATGGTAATTAATCCCGGAGATTGTTTCGGGGAGGCAAACTGAAGATTGCCTGACAACAACAGTCCAAAGAGGCTTTTCTTACTGTAAGTCGCTGTAATTGGGTGCAGTTCCTATAGACACCTTCCCTAATGGGCCTTCTTCCAGGTGTTTGGGTCTCAGGGACATCCGGTGATAAAGTTCACAGGGCTGAATTTTTCAGTGAAACTTTTCTCAGAATGTGTCCTTGGATTTCGATAAGGTCTCTCTCCCTTGCCTGGAGAGGTGTGTGTAGAAACTAGCCTTCTGTAGGAAGGGGGAGAAATTCCTTGTTTTGCCCACTTTTGCCTTTGCCCACTGTAAATTTGCTCAGAAGGAAATGGGGGGAGTCACGCCTACCCTAGAGCGTATCTCATCTAGCATGTTTGTTTTACTTGCTTTTAGTAAACAGTTGGCGGATATTTATTTGCAGCCGTCACCCGTTCACGAACTCTGCGAAACGGAGATTCTTTTCCTGCGGAAAAATTAAGTGCTGGGGATTTTGCCGCCTCCTCATCTCTGCAAAGGGGCACCTGATGTGGTTTCCAGTAATTCTCATCCCATTGCTATTGCCTTTAAAGTTTTTATAAGAGTTCTGATAAAATATATGCGCCGTCGCCCCTGCGATTGCCCAGTCGTGATGACTTCGCAACACTTGGGACAACCTTCATGGGTCCTGTATCAGATGCCTTTGTGTATTTCTAAGTTTGCCTGATTCTTGCAGAATAGATGTGCTTGGGGGGGGGAATGTAGCTGTCTTAATCTGCCCTAGCCTGCTGCTCCCTTCCTTTAAAAATTTGGGAATGAGAGATTCCAAGATGAGATGCTTTAGACCAGGGGGTCAGCAAACTTTTTGAGCAGGGGGCCGGTCCACTGTCCCTCAGACCTTGTGGGGGGCCGGACTATAGGGGGGAAATGAACAAATTCCTATGCCCCACAAATAACCCAGAGATGCATTTTAAATAAAAGGGCACATTCTACTCATGTAAAAACACGCTGATTCCCAGACCGTCTGCGGGCCGGATTTAGAAGGCGATTGGGCTGGATCCGGCCCCTGAGCCTTAGTTTGCCTACCCATGCTTTAGACCAGTAGTGTCCAAACTTTGATTTGATGAAGTGAAGGGCCGATCAGAGTTGTTAACCATTTTTTAGGGCTGAAGTTGTTGAGGGTTTTTGTTTAGGATTTTAGCCCAGGAAATAAACTGCCACAGGGGCTGGATTAAACCGACCGGCGGGCCGGATTAGGCCCCCCAAACAGACTTTGGACATGCCTGCTTTAGACCCTCAAATGCCACCCTGCTCCGATGGCCTGGCACCCCACCAAGTCCAGGAAAAAAATCTGCGTCCATGTGTCAGATTACATCTCTGCTCACTTGCTCAGAGAATCTCTCCCGCTTGGCTCTCCCGGTGCTGCTGATTCCTTCCGACTTTGTCTCTTGCAATGTGGAATGTGGAGGCTGATTGGAAAAGGCAAGCGATGTGCTGGCTTGGCCAAGCTCTCTTTCTAGGGCTTTCTGTTTCCGAAACTCCTTTCTCCAGTCCTGTTTGAAAGCCGAGCTGCTGCCTGTTCATTAAAGATGTTGTGCTCAACATTGTATGTTGTGGTTCAAAGTAGGAGGAACGTCCCTGGCTTATTTTTAAATTTGTGGGGTCCCCCCCCCCAGCGTTTATGCGTGAATAAACAAAATAAATCAAAGATGAAGGCCATAAAGAAATGTTCAAAATGTTACAGCAGGTCAAAAGCTTCATAAAGTTGGACATTAGCATTGAACTTGTTGTTACGAAACGAAACGCAAAATACCAATTATTCCATAAATCTCTTATGCTGGTTTATATGTATACTTTGGTAATAAGTTAGCTAAGCAATTTTATATTCATTCAGGTGGAGAAGTGTCTCTTCTCTACCTGGTTGGGGAGGGGGTTGCTTTTAGTTGGAGATGGTAGGTATTTAACCTGGGACGTACCTTGGAAGTCAAACGGAATCCGTTCCGGAAGTCCGTTTGACTTCCAAAATGTTTGGAAACCCAAGCGCAGCTTCTGATTGGCTACAGAAAGCCCCTGCGGCCAATCAAAAGCCCCGTCTGATGTTCAGCTTCCAAAAATCGTTTGGAAACCAGAACACTCACTTCCAGGTTTGCGGCGTCCAGGAGCCAAAACGTTCGAGAACTAAGCCATTCAAAAACCAAGATACGACTGTATTTTAATACATGATCACAGCGGCGAGACTTTTATATGGAAAGATACATCATTATCTACGATGGAGGACTGGCTGTTAAAATTATTGGACTTGGCTGAGATGGCGTTGACGTGTCTAATCAGAGAAAAATCATTGTCAATATTTACTAAAGATTAGAAACTCCTTATAGACTTTTTGTGTGAAAAAGAAAATGAATTTATGATATCTGGATTGTAGGATTGGAGAAGATATTGGTTTATACAAAGTGGAATTGCTGGTTGCTGTATTGGGAGTAGATGTTTTGAATACCTTTCTATATATACCTGACAGACAAAGAATCAGAAGTCCCCCAACTCTTTTTCTTCTTTCTCCCCCCCCCTTTCCTCCTGTTGGTTTGTGTTTTTATTTAATTAGTTTTTTTAAATCTTTGATTTAAAAATTGGAATATTTTCTTTACAACTTAAAATTTCTTGGCGGTGGTGGTGGGAGAACCTGGGATCTTCTGCATTCCAAGCAACTGCTCTTCCCTCGGGCCCCTCCACTTTTGTCCTCAAGAGTGGCAAAGTGGGCATCTGAGACCATGCCACATATTGAGAACTGATTGAATTGGTGCCCTGTTTTCATCTAAACACGTGTGTGCATTTTGTCCCGGATCTGATGGATTGAAAGATCTGGACAGGTGCTTCTTGGAGGCTTAGAGTGGGCAGCAGGCCAGGCAGAGGGGCACTTCGTACAAGAAGGGGCAGCACAGATATTGACCTGCGTAATAGCCACCCATGAAGCTTGTGAGTCACCAGTCAAAATGGACTCTTGCCGGGTTTTTTAGCTTCGCAGGAGAAGCGGAATCCATTCATTGGTGGTCTCTCGCTTGGGACACTCTCCCCTGGCGAATAATATTAGATTTTCCCACCCTATAGTGCCCTCTCCAGGTGATTTGGATTGTACTAGGGGACCCTATTGGCAAAGGCTGGATTAGTTGGGGGGTT
This sequence comes from Podarcis bocagei, assembly GCF_964188305.1. Taxonomy (NCBI): domain Eukaryota; kingdom Metazoa; phylum Chordata; class Lepidosauria; order Squamata; family Lacertidae; genus Podarcis; species Podarcis bocagei. Next base: position 49,524,144 of record NC_138139.1, on the reverse strand, counting down.
TCTTACTGCCAGTACTGCAGGGTAAAAGCTCACAAAGGCATAGAATATTGGTGGTTGAGAGGCATGCTTGCAACTCTGGCTAGCTGCGTCTGGTCGAGCAGTAGAGCAGCAAGAGGCAGGAGCAGTCTATCTGAGCGGTTCGAAGTTTGGAGTCTTCAGCAGCTGGGGCGCCCATCTAAGACACACAGCAATTTCTGATTTGTCCAGATATTATGCATATTGGGTAACGAACACAGGGGACCATTTTCTCAAAGAAGTAGGGTGGTATGAAGTTTCAGTGGGGCGGAGGCCTCTCAACAGCCCCCAAAGGAGCAAATGGTCATCCTGTTCCAAAACCTGAGTTATATAGATCTTTGGAAGGCAAACTGCACTGCCTCCAACAGAGCAGGGCCCCATCCACACTATAGTTTTAAAACAGGCATAGGGAAACTCGGCCCTCCAGATGTTTTGGGACTACAACTCCCATCATCCCTTGCTAACAGGACCAGTGGTCAGGGATGATGGGAGTTGTAGTCCCAAAACATCTGGAGGGCTGAGTTTGCCTATGCCTGATTTAAAACATGTTACTCCTTTTGTTTTTAAAGTAGTAATGGCTTCCCCCAAAGAACCCTGGGAACTGTAGTTTTACCCCGCCCAGTGCTATAATTCCCGGCCCCTTTAACGAACTACAGATCCTAGGGTTCTTTGGGAGAAGCTTTGACAGTTAAAGAAGTGGGACAAATGTCCTTTAGATGCATGAAGCTGGTGTGACCTAAGGAAGCAGCCATTTCTGACTGCTGGTCGTTCCTGATCCATAGGATCCTGGCGGGCTCTCCCTTGTTTGTTCAAAGCTTGCCTGGAGAAAAGCATGTCTGATATTGCCTCCTCTGCCTTCCCCTGCACCGTGATCCTCTCGTGGCGAGGGATGACCCATCCTCGGAGGCCTTCCGCCCGGTCACAACCCTGGTGAGCTGAAAAAACAGCCATGACTCGCCCGGTTGGCATTTGTAGCCCAGTTGCCAGGCTCTGTGTTAGAGAAGCATCTGAGAAAATAATAACAAACCCCACATGCAAAGATGGGTAAACACTGAAAGAAGCACAAACAAACCACGGCTATCTCTCTTTTCCTGCGATGAACGAAGATCTCAAAGCTGTTCTGTCTGATCAATGGATTTTCCTTTTTCCTTTTTGGGCAGGGGCCCTATGAACACATTTGAAACCATCCTTTCTCTCAAAGAATTCTGGGCGCTGTAGTTCACTGCCCATTTCTGGGAATAGTAAACTACAATGCCCAGAATTCTTTGCGGGAAAGAACGTGTTTTGGATGTGCTATAAAGGGAGAGAGCGACACAAATGCAGCCCTGTGACTGATTCTCATGATATGTGTCTATATTTAAAAGTATTTCTTTTAGGTTCTGGTGAAGTGGGCCTTGGATTTGAAATGGGGGACATTCTTCTTCACTTCTCTCCAGCAGATGGAAAAGGGGGAGAGAGATTGTAGCTCTGCGGCAGAATGTGCCAGGTTCAATCCCTGCAGTCTCCCCTTAGAAAGAGACTGGGCTGCAGCAGATGGGAATGATCCTGCCTCCCAATTTCCCAAAGAGCCACTGCCAGTCAGTGTAGACAAAACCAGCCTAAGTTGACATAAGCAGCTCCCTGAATCTGTTTGGACTTCCTGATTTGCCAGGATACAGCCTAAAAAGAGAAGGTGGACTCTTTTTCTTTGCTCTTTCGTGGATGAGTTTCCAGGGGCCGTTTTCCAGCAGTGTCTGGGGCCAGAGGTAACAAAGTGGGTGTGGCCAGATGCAAAAGTGGGCAGGGCAATGGGTGTGACTCCTCCCTTTGCACAGAAGGGTGCAATCCAGCTGTGCTTCTACACACTCACACAAGTCTTATCTTCCATACAGGCAAACGAGGCATTTTCTCAGTTCAAGGACCCCCTCCTAGCCAGGCAAAGGGATAGAGGAGGGTGCAGAGCAGGATCTGTGAGGGGGCGTGTCCTGGAGAGAGGGGGAGTGGCCTTGGGAGACCCTGGGGCCAAAGAGAGAAACCTAGGGGCCACCAGCTTCCCCACTCTTGTTTCAGAGCATCTAAGACTGCGAGCCGCTCAGCTTGGTTTCTCTGTTGGAAGCCGTACGCTGGGATTCGTAACTTGACAACCCGAGTGCTCTTGTTTCGTGCCAGTGCAGGACATTGGATCCTGCCCATGATCTTAAGCCTGTGGCCCTTGCAACTTAAGAGAGATGAGCTGTGTTAAGTTGTGGGTGAATATATCAGACGACACAGATATTCTTCAAACAGCTCTTTTTTATTCACAGGCCTGAACAGAACTGAACTGAAGGGTTCAGCCAGCCTGCTTATATAGAGCTCCACTACAACGCAACTGTAACCATTTTCTGTAACTATCCAATCACTGAACATCACTTTCAATCCCTTATTTGCATATGTGGACCTGAGTGAAAACTATCTACAGTATCCCCCTGCTGGCCCAGGGTGAGAACTTCAGTACATAACAAGCTGGACGTGCTTGACCAAGGGGCGTTCTGATCCTGTGAGGCTTTAGTGCAAAGCAGGTTGTGTGCATGACTTGGAGCGATAGCAGGACACAGAGATGTGGGACTTGCTGTCTAGGGCTGATGGGAGTTGGAGTCCAGTATCATTTGCAGAGACGCAGGTTCCCCATCCCTGCTAGGTAGTGTGGCCTGCTTGTATAAATCTGCTTCTTGAGGAATGTGTCTGTCTTGTGTGTATGTCTATCTGCAAACGCATACACACACACAAAAACGTGCACGCACAATGCAAAATCAGTCCCTAGTCGTCTTGTTTACAAATGCAATTTGCAGAGCTTGCAAGGCACTGTCTGGTGACCTAAGTGATAAGCTGTTTAGTTCTCTCAATTAATGGCTCTTTTTCTTCTGGTTTGGAACGGTGAGAAATGGTTGGCTGAGTGGTTTGTTAAATTATAGGTGTTGCAGTTTGCTTTTTGAAATCCCGATAATTGTATCCTGTGTTTTATTTTTAAACTGTGTCGTAATTGTGCGCAGCGTTGCCTTTGTCCTGAACGGCAGCCTGAAGATGCCCAAAGCAAAAATAAATTTGGAGGGAAGGAGGGGGCGAAAGTGTCGTAGCAATTATGGGAGCCAGAGGAGCAGCTGGACACGGCTTCCAGATTTTTGTTTCTCGCAGTCTCGTCTAAGGAGGATATTGCTGCCTCGTGACTCCCAAAAGCAAAAGAATTGGTAGCCTGTGTGGTGTCAGGAGACTTGGGTTCAAATCCTTACCCTGCCATTGGGCTCGTCACCCTTTCTCTCTCTCTCTAATCTAATTCGCAGGGTTGTGGTGCTTTAAAAAATATTATTACCAATGTTCATTCAATTTATATACCGTCCTTCCTCCCAAAGGAGCCTAGCACAGCAAACACATAATTAAAACAACATCATTGAAAACATTCCGAAAGCAATCTAACATTCTAATTGCGTTATTTCAGCCAATGATTTCAAGGTACGGAGGGAACAGGTGACAAGCACTTTGTGGCATGCTGAGCTGCTCGGGCGGGCAGAGGAGGATAAAAATCAATGCAGTCTTTTATGCTCATTTCCCTTAATCCTGATTTCCTTGATGGCACGTTTTGAATTGCCTTTGTGTTCAGTTCTTCACTTTGTTGTGCCAAATGCGGCCCCACAGAGCTCTCTTTTCTGGCCCCAAGGACTCTAGCCAGGCCACGCCCCTTCAGCATGTGTGTTTCTGTCCTTGTGCGTTTTTGCCTGGCTGGGATGTGCCCTTATTTATTTATTTCATAAGATTTATACACCGATTGATTGTAAAAACCAAACAAAACTTCGAAGCGGTTTACAAGGAGCTAAAGCAGGGAAATCAAGGAAAATGCACACCCTTGCTTTAATACATACAAAAGTTAAAATACTAAAAGAGATTAAAATTACCTCAACTTCTGAATCATCTGGGCATCACAGAATTGTAGAGTTGGGACCCCGAGGGTCATCCAGTCCAACCCCTTGCAGTGCAGGAATCTTTTGCCCAACGTGGGGCTCAAACCCACAACCTTGAGATTAAGAGCCTCATGCTATGCACAGAGATAGGCTTGTCTGGGGGAAAAATGTTTTTAGCAGGCTCCGAAGAGCGTACAGTGGAGGTGCCTGCCTTATGTCAATGGGCAGGGAGTTCCAAAGTGCAGACGCCTAAGTTCTTACAAAGGTGGAATGGGTGTTACGTGGTGCTTATAGTAGTTCCAATTCCACCAGTCGAAGTGGTCGAGTGGGCACCTGTGGGGCAAGGTGATCTCGTAGGTAAACTGGTCCCAAGTTTGTTAAGCTCCGATCTGCTTGAGCTCTGAACATGGAACCCTAGAACTGTCACCCTAGAACATGGAACCCTAGAACTGTCATACATGACACCTCAAGGGCCATGTAGTCCAACCCTCTGCAATGCAGAAATCACACGCCTCTTGCTTGCCAGGATAGAGGATAGAGCAGGGGTCAGCAAACTTTTTCATCAGGGAGCCGGTCCACTGTCCCTCAGACGTTATGGGGGGGCCAGACTATATATTTTTTTTGGGGGGGGGGAATGAACAAATTCCTATGTCCGACAAATATCCCAGAGATGCATTTTAAATAAAAGCACACATTCTACTCATGTAAAAACACCAGGCAAGCCCCACAAATAACCCAGAGATGCATTTTAAATAAAAGGACACATTCTACTCATGTAAAAACACACTGATTCCTGCTCCGTCCGCAGGCCAGATTTAGAAGGCGATTGGGCCGGATCCAGCCCCCGGGTCTTAGTTTGCCTACCCATGGGATAGAGTCCGTCTCTCTGTGTGTATAGAAGCTAGCCCAGGCATAGGCAAACTTGGCCCTCCAGATGTTTTGGGACTACAGCTCCCATCATCCCTAGCTAACAGGACCAGTGGTCAGGGATGATGGGAGTTGTAGTCCCAAAACATCTGGAGGGCCAAGTTTGCCTATGCCTGAGCTAGCCTATTGTACAAAGGGAAAGCTAGCAATCATTGCCCTGGTCCCACCCACCACTCACGTGGCCCCCAGAAGGCCGTGCGGCCCTCTGGCTGAAAAGGATTCCCTGCCCGCTTCTCCGTGAGCCAAGTCGGTGTGATTCTGCGGTTCTACCTGGGTGGAGAATGTGAAACACGAGCTTTGGTCAACCTCTTTGTTCTGGCTTCCTTTTTCCGGGTGGAAGAAAATGTAAGCCCCTCTTTGTTTTGCAAGCTGGCAGGTGTCCAGCATGGCCTCCCCGTTGCTCTGGGATCATTCCTTTGCTTAGCTCCTAAATACTTCTGCAACCTAGCTAGGGCCATGTTGGATTTCTCTTTTCTGCCGCCTCCTGTTTTTGTGCCGTGGGGAGAGGCCTCCTTGTCAGGGCACCCTGGCTTCATTTTCTGTGTGGTCTGCTTTGGGGGCCGAGCAAGGAGAGGAAGCTGGAAACTCAACTACTCGATAGCCTTTTCCATATATATATTTGCATGCAAATTCTTTCTCTCCCTGCCTTCCTCTCTCCGCTGAATGTTCGCTTGCATTGACCTCTGAGCCCGAGAGACGCGAAGCTGGAATTGGCTGAAAAGATTCATTTGTCTGTCGGGTCCAAGGAAGGGAGAAAAATAATAACGCAGCCCTTGGCTGAAAACGTTCTCTGGGGAGATGAGGAAGGAGTGGCTGCTTTGCGCCGAGCTCTCGGCCAATTTTTATATATTTTAAAAATATTAATCTGTTCCTCCTTTCTGGCCGCCCTCGAGCGTCTCCTCCCAGGAGCCCGGATAAAAGTTGGAGAGGGCCTTCCCACCTGCCTTGCGTGGGCTGGCTTGGCTTTCCTTAACCTGCTCGAACCCAGCTCTTGGCTGCTAGAGGGAGCCCACCAAAGCAGCCTTGGTTGGGGGGCTGAGATGGGGCCTGAGGGACAAAGGAAGCTGCCTTGGTGCTGAGGCCACCTCCGTGCCGTATACAGTGGTACCTCGGGTTACATATGCTTCAGGTTACATATGCTTCAGGTTACACACTCCGCTAACTCAGAAATAGTGCTTCGGGTTAAGAACTTTGCTTCAGGATAAGAACAGAAATCGTGCGGCGGTGGCACAGTGGCAGTGGGAGGCCCCATTAGCTAAAGTGGTGCTTCAGGTTAAGAACAGTTTCAGGTTAAGAACGGACCTCCGGAACGAATTAAGTACTTAACCTGAGGTACCACTGTACTTTTGAAATACCACAATGTTAAAAAGGCATGGCTTCCCCCAAAGGATTCTGGGAAATGTGGTTTGTTAAGGGTGCTGAGAGTTGACCCTTATTCCCCTCATGCAGAAGACCGTTCCCAGAATTCCCCGGGAAGAGGGGCTGACTGTTAAACCACTCTGAGTTTCCCAGGGAATTCTGGGAATGGTCGCTCCGTGAGGGGAATAGGGGTCTCCTAAACAAGCCCATAGCCCTCAACAAATGGCTGTACTCAATATTTTCTGAAGGGAGCCATAAGGGCCTAAAGTGGTATGATGATGCTTTTAAGTATATCGTGCAGATGGGGACACAGGCAGAGCCATAATAATAATAATAATAATAATAATAATAATAATAATAATAATAATAATAATAATAATAGCAGCACTTTGCCCATCCAACTGGGTTGCAGCTACTACTCTTGGCGACTATAAAAAACTGGCCTGGCCTAGGCCACATTTGGATGGAGGATAGAAAAGGGTCTGTGAGTGTGTCTTAAAACTAGCCTACTCTACAATAGTCTCATTTGCATGTGTTTCCCCACCCACTTTTGTCTCTGGCTCCACCCACCACTGGTCTGCGGCCCCTGGAAGGTTGCCTTTGAACAAGAGGTGGCCCTTGGACTGATGAATCTGCTCCTGTGATTGGGCTCTTGTGCATGTCTTCGGAGCATGCGCAGAGTGATGGGATCTGTACGGGCCCAGCCACCACCTTTCTTAAGATGAACAAGAGGATTCTGTAGATAACCTTTGCAATATGGCAGGGGAACTCGTGTGTGTGTGTGTGTGTGTGTGTGTGTGTGTGTGTGTGTGTAACACATACATATATAAACTTCTAATTCTTGCTTCTTGTTCTGCATTCTAATTGTGGAATAGCAAGAGTTGGAAGGGACCCAAGGGTCATCTAGTCTCAACCTCCTGCAATACAATTTATATACAAAATATAAAACTCCTGAAGCAATACATGAATTAATTTGGAGGAGAAACTTGTGGCAGAGAGTCACAGTTAATAGCCATCAAAGGGGGGGGGGATTACTGGATTCAAATGTATAATACATTATAATTCTCAATACTGAGAATTCACTGTGGTTCCCTGACTCTCCGTAACAAGTTTCCCCGCCAAATTAATTGGTGTATCGCTTCAGAAGTTTTATATTTCATATATGAATTGCGTTGCAGAGGGTTGCACTAGAAATCGGTGTTTCCTGACCTTTGGTCTCCAGCTGTTTTTTGGACTACAACTTCCATCATCCTTAGCAAGACCAGTGGTCAGGGATGATGGGAATTGTAGTCCGAAAACAGCTGGAGACCAGAGGCTGGGAAACACGGGGTTAGACGACGGTTGGGTTCCTTCCAGTTCTACTATTCTGTAATGCCATAAATTGTAATGTCCTTTGGCTGCCTGCAATAAAGTTGATTGGGTCGACAGTGAGAATTTCAAGAAACAAGCATATGCAGCGTTTTTCGTTTAATCTGTAGGCATGCGTTCTTGCTCTGGAGCGCCGCCAGCTTCTCATTCAGCTCTCCATTCCGGAAGAGATTCCTATGGAGCCCTTTGCCACACACCCCTCCCCGACCGTGGTGTAACTAAAACATATTTTTCTCCTCTCCCCTTCCAGACTGTGGAGCATGGATTCCCCAACCAGCCCAGCTCCTTGGCCTTCGACCCCAAGCTACGAATCATGGCCATTGGCACCAAATCGGGAGCGGTGAAAATGTATCCTTTTTGCTTTAGCCTGAGCATCCCTTCCATGACACCAGAGGAAGGGGAAGGTAAGGGTTGACTTGCATCTACAAAGCTTCCCAGTGGGCACCCTGTTGGGAATGGCTGTCTGATCTGGAAATGCGGCCCTCCCAGGCCTCCCTGCTCCCCTTTCTGGCCCACAGAATTCTTCCCAAACCGCACACCCTCCCACCGCCTTGCATCCTTCAGTTGTCCTCCTTTGCACCCCATGTGCAGCTGGATTGTGTCCTTGAAGAATGATAACGCCTCTTGCTTGTCTGGTTAGAGAACCAAGAGGGTGTGTGTGTGCTCAGGATCTGACCTACTGGCCTCTTTCCCTCCCCATCCCTTCCTTACCCTTTCCCGACCCAGTTTTCCCTTCTGTTGTTATTTCATTATTTGCATCGATATTTGCATCCTGTTTTGAAACTAAAGTGCCTCCTCAAGATACATAAACCTAATTTGGTTTGGTTGCATTTTTTTGGGAATTTTTTGTTTCTGTGTTTTCGAAAACAATGCCAAAACAACGGAACTGACCTGCTGCACAAAGGTAAAATGTGCATCGGTTGCCCTGCCTGCTTTTAAAAAATTAATCTGTTCCTCCCCACCCTCAATCGCATGCTCCCAGAAGCCCGGATAAAAGTTGGAGAGGGCCTTCCCACCTGCAATGTGTGGGCTGGCTTGGCTCTCTTTAAACTGCTCAAACCCTGGTCTTGGCCGCTAAAGGGAGCCCCCTAAGTGGCCGGGGGGGGGGGGGCTGAAATGGGGCCTGAGGGACAAAGGAAGCTGCTGCATGTTTAAAACACCACAACTTTTAGAAGGCATGGCTCCCCCCAAAGGATTCTGGGAAATGCGGTTTTTTAAGGGTGCTGAGAGTTGACGCTTATTCCCCTCATGGAACGACTATTCCCAGAATTCCCTGGGAAGAGGGGCTGACTCTTAAACCACTCTGAGATTTCCAGGGAATTCTGGGAACGGTTGCTCCGTGAGGGGAATAGGGGTCTCCTAAACAACCCCAACAGGGACGCGGGTGGCGCTGTGGGTAAAACCTCAGCACCTAGGACTTGCCGATCAAAAGGTCGGCGGTTCGAATCCCTGCGGCGGGGTGCGCTCCCGTCATTCGGTCCCAGCGCCTGCCAACCTAGCAGTTCGAAAGCACCCCCGGGTGCAAGTAGATAAATAGGGACCGCTTACCAGCGGGAAGGTAAACGGCGTTTCCGTGTGCTGCGCTGGCTCGCCAGAGCAGCTTCGTCACGCTGGCCACGTGACCCGGAAGCGTCTGCGGACAGCGCTGGCTCCCGGCCTCTAGAGTGAGATGAGCGCACAACCCTAGAGTCTGTCAAGACTGGCCCTTACGGGCAGGGGTACCTTTACCTAAACAACCCCAACACCCTCGACAAATGGCAGTTCCCAATATTTTCTGAGAGGAGCCATAAGAGCCTAATGTGGTATGATTATACTTGTAAGTATATCGTGCAGATGGGGCCATAGACAGAGCCATAACAACAACAACAACAACAACAATGATAATAATTTTATTTGCACTCTGCCCATCTGACTGGGTTGCAGCCACTCTGGGCAGCTATGCAAACACTGGCCTGGCCTAGGCTTTTGCTTCTGGCACCACCCATTTCTGGCATGATGTGGCCCCTGGAGCTTTTCCCAGAAGGGAGTGTGGGCGCTGCATTTTTTAAAAAAAGGCTCCCCATTCCTGGCCTTCCTATTACCTGCCCTTTACCCTGAGGTCCCAGGTTGCAGCAATTAAAAAAAACAGGTTAAAAATAGAATCATTGAATCATAGAGTTGGAAGAGACCACAAGGGCCATCGAGTCCAACCCCCTGCCAAGCAGGAAACACCATCAGAGCACTCCTGACATATGGTTGTCAAGCCTCTGCTTAAAGACCTCCAAAAAAGGAGACTCCACCACACTCCTTGGCAGCAAATTCCACTGTCGAACAGCTCTTACTGTCAGGAAGTTCTTCCTAATAGTGTTTAAAACAACTTGCAATCACAGGAATAAGGCAGGTCCTAAAATATCCCCCTCAGGTGTCCAAAGCCGGAGTGGAATGGTGTGTTTTCAGCATTTTCCAGAAGCTGTATACTGAAGGTGTCAGGTGCAGCTTTGTGGGGAGGGAGATTCACAACTTAGGGGCTGCCACAGAAAATGCCCTCTCTGCCTGGACCACCCACCCCTTGGCTTCTGAGGGCTGAGGGGCTACCTCTGCTGATCTCGGTGCCCGAGTGGGTCTTTAGTGAGGGCCTTCTTTTAGGATTTTACTCCAGGAGATAGACTGCCACAGGGGCTGTATTAAACCGACCAGCGGGCCGAATTAGGCCCCCGACTTTGGACATGCCTAGTTTAGGGCTATAAAGCCAGCTAACCGAGTAACTAACCCCTGAGATGCAAAAATGCCGCTTTGAGCAGAGTTCAGATGTTGTGTGTGGCCAGGGCTCAGGGTTGCAAAGATTTGGCACATTGGTTTAGAGCTGCAGGTGCAGAGTGATCTAAGCCAGATATTGGAACTTTTCAGCTCTCTAGACATTTGTATATTTTAGAGCAAGTGAGAAGTCCAGGGCCCTCTCTTGCCTTACCGTTCTTGCTACTGATCTTTTTTGGGCGGGGTGGGGCTGCTCAACAGGAGGTGGGTAGGGCAGTTCCATACTGCAGGCACCCCTCTGAAAAATGTTCCTGGACTCCAACTCCCATCAGCCCCAGCCAGCAAGGCCAGTCGTCGGCGACGATGGAAGTTGTAGTTGCGCAGCATTTGAGGAGCTGCGGGTTCCTATACACTGATCAAAGCGTTTGTTTCCTAAAAACTGTGGACCCAAGTGCGATAGCTTGGAAGTTCCCATGAAAGCCCCTGGTGGTTTGATCGGAAAAGAAGTATGGGCTCTTACCTAGTGGGTTTCAAGTGCAATATTCATAATCCTCCTTACGACCCTGCACGGTAGGCAGGTAAACAGAGGAGAGGTTTGGACTGGGTTCATAGCTTGCTGTTTGGCCTCAACTTTTAGAAGGACGACAGCAGACCATTTGCAACGAGTCAGGGTCGTCTGTGAAGTTCTTGACAGTTGTGCTTTGGATCGAGTGAGGCCCTGAGATCTGCCAGGGACTTCCTAAACCTCAACACGCAAGGCTTGGTTTCCTTGCTGTTGGCCTTGACATAGCTGATGGCAAAGCCGGGCTTTTGTACCAAGGGAGGCCCAGTGTTCAATTCTCAACGTCACTGGCAAAAAGAATCAGATCGGAAGTGATGGGAGAGACTTTTTCTGCCTGAGGCAATGGAGACCGTTTGCAGCTCAGAGTAGACTTCACTGGGCCAGGCGAACAAAGAGTGTGAATCAGTGATGGGTTCCTTTCTTTCACTTGAAATGTGCAGAGCCATGATAATGCTCAACTGTCAGAGATGTTGCCTCTTCTGCATCTCTCCTTCCATCAAATCTCCTTTCCCCTGTTACAAATGAGAGAGAGAGAGAGAGAGAGAGAGAGAGAGAGAGAGAGAGAGAGATGTGGTATTCAGGAACCTTCCTATTCTCGTAATATAACAAATCCATAAGGCAGGGAGATGTTTTGCAATTCTTCTTAACTCTGGGTGGAATTCATTGCAATGCTAAGGAGGTCATTCCATCAGCACAAGAGTTTCTGCTTGCTCAACAAGGCCATCTTCCCTCTCCGCCTGACCCCATGCCATTCTGAGAAGTTCACCCCTCCAGAGCAGATTTGCGGGGAGGGAAAACCCCATGGCGTTAGTGGGAGTCCTTTGTCTGCCTTCCATTAGCAGAATGAGGTAGTTGAATCTGACCCTTTGTGTCAGGAATTCCCCGGAGCACTGGCCTTCAGCTGGTGGTTCAGGACTCACTTGTGAGTTGTGGCCTGATCCAGGGTTGGGTTCCAACAGGACCACTGCCACCAGGAAAATATGTTGTAAGAAATTAAGAAACGGATCCCAAGTGCATGTTTGCGTCCTGTGTTTTTGGAAAGGGTTGACAATACCTGCTCATCACAAAGTGAGAAACAGATCCTTTCATTGTCTCCACCTTTGCATGTTTGGAACTCGGGGTGTGGGGCTGTGTATCGATTATCAAGCCACCTTACTTTTGGTATTGTGTTTGTTCCTCCATTGAAGCCAATGGAAAACCCATCTGCTCTTCTTCTGCCTGTAACTTCAGTGTTTTCAGTCCCATATAGCATACAGTTTTCAGGCATGTTCCTATCCCTCCAACCCTCAGACATCAGACATGCCGATTTTCAAGTTTTCTCTGTGTGTGTGTTTTTTTTAAAGAGGCAATTAAAAAAACATAAAAGTTTCCTGCATTCCTTTTCCTCCTTCGTCTTACCTGCTCGTAGCTGTGACGTTGCACCGGCTAATGAGGAGGAGCGGCACCTCCGAGGGGCGTGTGCCCCAGACAGGATGATGGAGTTGGTGCAACAGGTGTAATCCTCGTGGCATCTCCTCTCTGGCCTTCCTAAATTGCAGGTGGAGGTTTAAATTACGGGGTCAGGGCTTGGGAGCCACCTGTTTGTGTCAACCACCTGTTTTTGTCATTCCCGGGGCAGGCAGGGAGTAGCATGGACGTTTTCTTGCTTTGCTTTGCTGCTACTGGCTTCTGTGGGGGAGAGGATGAAAAAGAAGCTCTTTTCCTTTTCATCACCTTCCCTGGAGGTGCAGAGGTAGCCAACGCCCATGGGACACCTTGGGTGTCATCGCTGGGTGCAAGGGAATTTAGAGGGAGGAAAGTCACGAGGCGACTGCATTCTCCTAGTTCTTGAGCCTTCTCTGCCAACCAGAAAGTGTCCGAGCCTGAGTTAAGGTGCCAGTTTTGATCTGTACAAATGGATTGGGATTTGGTAAGGCTGGAGGAGAATTCATGTTTTAAGAAAACAGACTTGACCCTACACCTTGTGGACTAATGCATGGCAGGAAAGTAGGAAAGCAGGAAAGTAATTGGTCCTCTTTCGTTGTGCATACTTGGCCACATTTTGTGATAGCTTTCTTGGCACGTGTCTGCAAAACGTGCCGTGATGCGTTGAAAGATGCCCGCCTTTAGGATGAAGTAGACTTAGGAATGTGAACAGAGCAGAAAGGAAAGCTAACAGGCAGTCAAGTTCCTGGTTCTGGTTTTGCCGACCTCCAAGGAAACCTGAGCAGTTGCTCCTGCTATTCTTAGGGAGTGCTCGTTTTTTCTAACTCTTGTGTTTTGATTTTTAAGTTCCTGTTGTGAACTGAGGTGGAGAGCTGGGGTGCAGAGTTGGAAGGGCAATTCTGGAGCCCTCTACCCGGGTTGGTGTCGAACGCAGTTGATGATTTGGATTTGGGGTGTGTGTGTGTTTTGAAGTTGCAAACAAGGGCCGGGAAGCCTTAACTTGGTGCAAAGCAAGGAGCAACACCCACCCCTCCACTTTCCAATAAGGGTCTTCCCCTGCCCTTTTGGAAGGAATCTGAATAGATGCCGTTTTTTTTCGGAGGGCTGCAGGAATCTTGGCTTCTAAAACGGGCTCTTTTAAAGCCTCGGTACTGGCATCGGTGCTAGGATGTGCCGTCTCCATGGAGTTCAGAAGCTCAGGAATAGAATGCAGGGGAACATTCTCCCTTCTCTCTGTCTTTCTCTCCCCCCCCCAGAGCCTCTGTCTTATTTGCTCTTGTACCCCACGTTCTCCTCTTCCCATCTCCAGGAAGGGCTCAGAATTGTCAATATGTTAAAAAAAGAAATAAAACACAACGTGCATATTTAAAACGCACGGTTTTGTCTTTTTAGCACATCCCCCCCCCCAAGTAAAAAGTTGAGGCGTGACAGTAAAAATTAAATATCGGCATGGAAGCTAGTAATCCAGTCTGGTTATAGCAGCCAAACTAGCTGACCCATTGCACCACATCACCTCTAAGATGATTCCTGTATTTCCAGGGCTGGACTAGATGACTCTTGGGGGGCTCCTTCCAACTCTTATCATTCAATGAACTGTAGGTGTGTGTGTGTGTGTTTTGTCCGTGTGTGTGTGTGTGTGTGTGTGTGTGTGTGTATTTTAATGACTTCTATTCGTTTGTTTTTTAAACTGCTGCAGTTCAGATGTACAGACCTTGTTGGGAAAGTGGGGGGACGCAGGCGTTCTCTCCAGGCAGAAATGTGGTGCTTTCTGAACAGCGGAATTTGGGGCGTCCAATTTTTTTGCGGTTCTTTGTAGTTACAGCCCCCTGCCGCTTGGCTTTCTCTCTCCTCCCCCCCCCCCGCCCTTTCTGGGGCTGTAGTTGTGCTGGAAGGGCTCAGCCGGGCTGGCTTGAGTTCAGGACATGTGTGAGTTGGGAAGACAATGGGGGAAATAGGCTTAAGAACAGAGGATAAAAGTTCTCAAGTAAGTTGGGCTGGGGGGCGAGGAGGGGGAAGTTCTCTACATCCCAGCCAGGCCAGGGGAGGAAGCAGCTGAAGGGGTAAAAATAAAAGCCGACACCGCTGCCTAAAGGGAGTCTTCCTCTCCTCCGGAGAGGTCTTGGTAGGGAATTGCTCTTCCCAGGGATGGCTGCCAAGGAGAGCTGGTGGGAAGGTCGAATGCTGCAAAGCACCCCCACAACCCATAAAAAATAAAAATCCGGGTTGTGGTTGGCTGCTGATGCTGGCTTGGCAAAGACTGAATACGCACACAATCTCTCTCTCTCCTCTCTCTCTCTCTTATTCTGCTAAAGAGATGAACATTTGCGGCCAAATTTCTGAACAGGCAGGAAACTTTCCCTGGTTTCCTTATTGTGTGTTACCCATTGCTGAACACTGTATTAGATTGATTTCTCCGCAGGTAAGGTGGTAAGGGACGCAGGTAAGGGATGCGGGTGGCGCTGTGGGTTAAACCACAGAGCCTAGGACTTGCCGATCAGAAGGTTCGTATCCCCGCGACAGGGTGAGCTCCCGTTACTCGGCCCCTGCTCCTGCCAACCTAGCAGTTTGAAAGCACGTCAAAGCGCAAGTAGATAAATAGGTACAGCTCTGGCGGGAAGGTAAACAGCATTTCTGTGCACTGCTCTGGTTTCGCCAGAAGCGGATTAGTCATGCTGGCCATGACTAGACCTAATGGTGGTCCCTTTACCTTTAAGGTGGTCTCTGACCCCATTCGCGACGAACATTCAAAGCACTGCGATACCACTTTTTAAACAGTCATGCTGAGAGGGTGCTGAGAATTGTTCGGAGACCTCCCCTTGCCCCTCACAGAGCTGCAATTCCTGGAGTGGTCTAACAAACTTTTTTTTGGTGTGGTTTTTCCCCATTGCTGAATTTTCAATTGGCTGCTCTGTAGGGATGGGCTCACTCTGACCACATTCACACCATGCCTTCGATTTACTGTGATGCCACTTCAAAAACACTCACAGCTTCTCCCAAATAATCTTGGGAGATGTAGCTTGTTAATTTCTGCTGGGCATTAAAGGTAAAGGTAAAGCGACCCCTGACTGTTAGGTCCAGCTGCGGATGACTCTGGGGTTGCGGCGCTCATCTCGCTTTATTGGCCAAGGGAGCCAACGTTTGTCCGCAGACAATTTTTCTGGGTCTTGTGACCAGCATGACTAAGCTGCTTCTGGTGAAACCAGAGCAGCACACGGAAATGCTTCCCGCCGGAGCGGTACCTATTTATCTACTTGCACTTTGATGTGCTTTCGAACTGCTAGGTTGGCAGGAGCAGGGACCAAGCAACGGGAGCTCACCCCGTCAGGGGATTCGAACCACCGACCTTCTGATTGGCAAGCCCCAGAGGCTAAGTGGTTTAGACCACAGTGCCACCCGCGTCCCTTCCTTACCTTATTAGAGGAATTGTAGCTCCATGAGTGGGGAATGGTGTGTGTTGGGGGGCGTCTCGTAGTGGCTCACAGTACCCTTAACAGGCTACAAATCCCAGAATTCTCTGGGGGAAGCCATGGCTGTTTAAAGTGGTATCATAGTGGTCAGAATGTGGCCTCCCTCTCCCTCCCTCCTTGGTCTGTCAACATAGAATTGAAGGGAGGATACAGGGGTCATCTAGCCCAACCCCCTGACGTGGGGCTCGAACCCAGGACCCTGAGATTAAGAGTCGCATGCTCTCTGTCCCGCTTGGGTCAGTTACAAGGCAGAATGTAGGTCAGCCGAGTTGTATCCCTCACCCAGGGCTAATGCAAGTTCCCCACTTCTCGCCCCTTGATCGTACCCAGATATGCATGGTTCCAGGCTTGGTTGCCTAGTTCTGCACCCTATCCTAATGGATTATTGACTATAAGCACATACTGCTTTGATTGGGCTTTGCATAATTGCATCTCGCAGATATTGCTCCCTACGAGGATGCGGGTGCAGGCAGCCCAGCGCTTTCAGGGGACGAAACCCCCCCGCTACTGTCACCCCTCTTCTGACCTCAAGAGTGGAGCTGGATAGGTGGGGGTTTTCTGTCCCGCCCTTTCGGGGGGGCGCTGGGTTAATGGGCTACAGCACGGTATAACTTTTAGATGCCCCAGGAAACCAAGAAATGTGTGTGACCGACTTTATTGAGGTTGCCTGGACCCAGGCTTGCAATATCTCTGAGGCAAGCTTGTAGTCCTTTATAAAAGTCTCTTTTAATGGCTGATTTGCGTTGGGTCAGATTGTTATATTGTGATCTGTGTTGTGTGTCTTGTTGCTTCTTCAACTCGTCAGTGTGCCTTGTGCATGGCAATACAGGAAGGCGAACGAAAAGGGGAATTAAAAATTAAATGAACATTAAGAAAGGGAATTGAGAAAATTCCAGACGTCCTTGTGGGGGAACAGAATGGGTATAATCTGATTTTCCATTCATTTTTCCTTTGGATGCTTGGCAGGTGAGCTCCTGGGCCTCTCAGGAAGAACAGCAGCCCTAGCACTTTCCCCTTTCATGAGGACTAGAAGCTTGGTCTTTGTCGATATGTAAGATTTAAGACAGCCGAGATTCTTGGGATTCTCTGGAGGTTAACTCCATTAACATTCTCAAAACGTTTGCAGGCCTCTTGGATCAGACACACAGGCATTCAGTAGAATGCGAAATTCAGGCCTGGAGGAATCTGTGATCAAAATTAGCTTTTAATCTCTGGAAGCATCAACTTCTATTCTTTCACAATAAAACCAAACCCAGACCCTACAGTTTACCGCAGTGACGGGTAAAATAAAAATGCCCCCTGTCACCTCCTGTAAAATAAAAATAAAAAAACCCTCTGCCTTCAGGGCTCATTTTTTTTTTTTAAGTTCACCCCCAAAAATAAAATTAAGTGGGCCACTTTTCCTGGTATCGGGTCAACGAAGTGTCTCTTCTTATGAATGGGGAGCCTGTCTTGCGTCTGTTACTGGTGGCTGCAGTGCAGGAATTTGCCCAGTTGGTCAGCGCTGCCCGCCTTTGACCCAGTCCCCCTCCTTGCCAGCCGCACGTAGCCAGAGGTCTAGGGAGCCGGAAGTGGGGGGTGATGGCTAAAAGGTCTTTGGTTGGCGTGAATGCCTGTTGGCTGGATTTTGGAAGCCGCTGTTGCTGGGAGGCCCTGGCTTGGCAAGAATTTGAGGGGGCGTCTTGATGTGTGGGGCAGGGTATAGGGGCAGAGGGGCTTGCGCTGGAGGCGAAACAGCAAAAGGAAGAAGGGTGACACGTCTTCATTTTCCCTCCGGAGAGCTGAGCTCAGTCCGAGGGCCGGATTCCCTCCTGGGCAAGCTTTCGGAGGGCCACATGGTCAAAAGCGGTGGAGCAAGCCAACCTCGATTTTTTTGCTTTCGTACAGTAGGGTAGTTTCTGTGCCCTGCTCTGCCATCCATTCGGGCAAGCAGATCTGAACTCCTCATGCTCAAAAACATATTTTCGGTCCAGTATGCCTGAAGGAGCCTCTCCACCTCCATCGTTCTGCCCGGACACTGAGGTCTAGTGCCGAGGGTCTTCTGGCGGTCCCCTCGCTACAATAAGCCAAGTTACAGGGAACCAGGCAAAGGGCCTTCTCGGTAGTGGCACCCGCCCTGTGGAACGCCCTCCCAACAGATGTCAAAGAGAAAAATAACTACCAAACTTTTAGAAGACATCTGAAGGCAGCCCTGTTTAGGGAAGCTTTTAAAGTTTAATAGGTTATTGTATTTTAGTGTTCTGTTGGAAGCCGCCCAGAGTTGCTGGGGAAACTCAGCCAGATGGGCAGGGTATAAATAATAATAATAATAATAATAATAATAATAATAATAATAATAATAATAATTTTAAAGAACCCTTGCTGAAGAAATCTGCAAAAATTAAGTTTCGCCTCCTAAAATGACACGCCCTAGGGGTGCAATGCACTCACACGGCCTGTTTTGTGGGAGCTCCTGCCTGTAGATTTCTCTGTGTCTCAGTTCATGGTATTGTCACTTTGAGTTGCTCGCTGCTGTTCCTTAGCTCGCAAACTTGTCATTTTGGGTCACGGTGAGGACCTCATCTGCCTCCAGTGCTGTCTGCCTGGGTCTGCTGCAAGACGATGGGCTGAGCAGGTTTTGCACGCTTGGTTGAAGCCCAGAAGCCATGGCTGTTCCAGGGTCCACCTGCATGATGCAATCAAAGCACCGCCACACCACATGGCTTTCCCCCAAAGAACTCCGGGAGCTGTAGTTTGCTAAGGGAGAGGCTTCTAGTCGCCTCGCAGGGCTACAATTCCCAGAGTTCCCTGGGAAAGAGGGACGCAATTGTTAAACCGCTCTGGGAATTGCAGCTCTGCGAGGGGAAGGGGGGTGCAGAGTCTTCTAATGACTCTCAGCACCCTGGACAAAAGTATAGTTTCCGGGATTCTTTGGGGGAATCCACGGCTGCTTTAAGGGGTTATGACACTGCTGTGAATGTATGATGCACATGGGCCTTGGACAGTGTTAGAAATTAGCCAGGCGCCAGGTGCATTTTGCCCCTGACTTCCGACCACTTGCTACCAAGTGAGGATGCCTGGGCACCAGAATGGTGCCTGATATCTTCACCATCTGGAAATCCTTGGATCTAGACCAGCCTTTCTCAACCTGTGGGTCCCCAGATGTTGTTGAACTACAACTCCCATCACCCCTAGCTAGCAAGGCCAGAACTCAGGGATGATGGGAGTTGTTTTCCAACAACATCTGGTGACCCACAGGTTGAGAACCGCTGATCTAGACTGTTTTCACACACTAATACCCCATCCTGTAGGATTCTATGTGTTGTACTTTCTTTTTATCTGCAAAATTGGGATGAATTTCAGGAAGCAACGTGCTTTTTCTGTGCAGCCTGAGCAGGAACAGTAACTGTTAAGAAAAAGAGTTAGGAATAGGGCAAGATATATGTGGGCCAAGTGACTCTTCTTCTTTTGAGTTCTAAGTTCTTGACCTAGATCACGGTTGTCATCTGAACTAGCCAGATGTTTAACTGAGAAACAATCACTGTCAGTCCATCCTTTGAAAAATAAGACTTTGGATCTGTCTTGCCCCAAAATGGCAACTAGCCGTTCCGTTTTGGCGACTGCAACCTTTACGTTTAAGGAGCCATTTGGCGCCTAGCTTATATGTCTGAGTTTCTAAACACTGACCTCAGATGGTAACAGATTTCCAAAGTCTCCAACTGAGAACATTTTTTCTTCTTCTTCAGCCTTGTTCCCATTTAGCTCAGGGATGGAGAATTCTGTGGCCCTCGAGAAGTTGTTGAACTACACCTGCCATTGTCCCTTACCATTGGCTATGCTGGGCTGGGGCTGCTGGGAGTTGGAGTCCAACAACGTTTTTGAGGGCTACAGGGTGTCCCCACTCCCGCTTTAGCTGGAAAGCCAAGGATTCCCAGTTTGGTGCAGTGCCTAGATTCTACCATTGAGTCCTGGCTCCTCTTCATATTAAAAAGGCAATAACGCCACAAGAGTTGTTTTTAAAGAGCAGCTTTTGCTAACTTGGTACATCATCAGACTTCAGTTATTGTAAAAAACACTTGCGCCTTCAACTGTGCACTGCTGTGGTTGCAATGGGGAAGGAGGGGGAAGTTGATTGGTAGGAAGGATCAGCCAGTAAAGTGCTAAGTATCAGCAGAATGTCTTTGTGTGTGTTTGCGGTGGTGGGACGTTTGTGATTTGTGAAGGTGTAGATCTGCCTACGATGATAAGCTTTGTGCTTGAGTTGCTCTGCTTCTGGGTGCAGGCTTGGGCTCCTGTATATCGATGGGTTCTCCCAACTCACCCCAAAAACGTGCATAGCATCATAGAATTTCAGGTTCATAGTCCAACCCCCTGCAATTCAGGAATCTCAGCTAAAGCATCCATAACAGATGGCCAGCCAACCTCTGCTTAACCCCCCCCCCCAAAAAAAAAACCTTCTGATGTCGTCCGTTCCACTGTCGAACAGCTCTTGCCCTCAGAAAGTTCTTCTTAAGGTTTAGTTGGAATCCTGTAACTTGAAGCCATCTGTTCAAGTCCTACCC
Source organism: Podarcis bocagei (assembly GCF_964188305.1). Classification (NCBI taxonomy): domain Eukaryota; kingdom Metazoa; phylum Chordata; class Lepidosauria; order Squamata; family Lacertidae; genus Podarcis; species Podarcis bocagei. The sequence goes on along the minus strand of NC_138139.1, from coordinate 49,503,836 downwards.
TCCAGAGCAGGAGAAAATGAGCTTGTTCTACCTTCCACATGACAGCCCTTGAGATATTTGAAGATGGCTATCCTATCTCCTCTTGGTCTTCTGCTATACAGGCTAAACGTACCAGGCTCCGTTCCTCATAAGGCTTGGTTTCCAGACCTGGATCCTCTTGGTCACCCTCCTCCACACACGTTCTTAGATCTTTCAGCCTCACCTACCTTGCAGGGTCGTAAGGAGGATAAATCAAAACACACTGTGGGTGCATGCACAGCTCCTTGGAGGAGAGGCAGGAGATAGATGTTAACACGGGCCAAACGCCCAGTAATAAATTAAGTTAGTCGTATGCTGCGTTCTTTGATCTCTGCAAATAAAGCTGCTTTCCGGCGTCTGAGATGTGAGGATGTGCCTGACAGTTTTTGACAGATGTGCTTGACTGTTGTGGACTCTCCTTCCTTCGAGGTTTCTAAGCAGAGGTTGGGTGGCCGTCTGCCATGGACGCTTTAGCTGAGATTCCTGCATTGCAGGGGGTTGGACTAGATGACCCCCAGGGGTCCCTTCCAACTCTACGATTCTGCAATCATGTCTGACCCAGGGTCCTCCAACAAGCTTCATGGCTAAGTGGGAATTTGAACCACATCGCTCTGTTTTGGGGCTCAGAAACCACTGCATTTTAGCTGCCTTCCTCGGGTGGGTGGTTGGTTGGGTGGGTGCAGGGTGCTCGTTCTGTTTGACGTCTGATTCAAGCAGCAGCTGGCCCTGTGCCTGTCTATTTAAATGCAGATCTTAAAATGGCCAAACTCCAGTGGGAAAAAACACACAGATACGCAACTATTTTTACAGACCTGCTGTCGTGTGCAGTTAGAGAAACCTCCTGTCCCAGAGCACAGTGCAAGCTCCCTTTGCCTCCCTTCCTTCAGATACAGGTTGTGTTTACATAGGAAGGCTGTCATTGCGGGACCACAATCCTATAGATAGCAATGGGCCATCATAGCCCCCCCTTTTTTGCTATGGGGATGTGGCTTGGAATCACCTCTTGCAACTCTCTGTCTTCTCCTTACCTTATTAGGGGAACCCAAAATGTAAAGCAGGACACGGATGGCGCTGTGGATTAAACCACAGAGCCTAAGGCTTGCCAATCAGAAGGTTGGCAGTTCAAATCCCCGTGAAGGGGTGAGCTCCCATTGCTTTGTCCCAGCTCCTGCCAACCTAGCAGTTCAAAAGCACGTCAAAGTGCAAGTAGATAAATAGGTACCGCTCCGGAGGAAAGGTAGACGGCGTTTCCGTGCGCTGCTCTAGTTCGCCAGAAGCAGCTTAGTCATGCTGGCCACATGACCTGGAAGCTGTACGCTGGCTCCCTCGGAGAATATAGCGAGATGAGCGCCGCAACCCCAGAGTCGGTCAAAACCGGACCTAATGGTTGGGTCCCTTTACCTTTTAAAATGTAAAGCAGCCTCACGTATCCCACCCATTTGGAAACTTTGGGGAGTATTTCAATGCAAGAGATGGCATACACACAAAGCCCTGGCTGGGGGTGTAAGAGGACTTCCTGTTGCGATTTCCTGGAAAGCAACCTTGAATTAATTTTGAAAATGCTACTCTCGCTCTCGAGGGCCATCTCCCAAAAGCTGAAAACGCAGGAGAGTCGGGTCGGAGAGCAGGAGCAAGCTATGTCGGAGTGCTGGCTCCAGCCGCGCCCCCCCCCCCCCAGCAATCAATACCACTCTGCTCGCAGAGGCATGACACCAGTGCGTGAAAGCTTGCACAGCAAGATTTCTGCATTTCGCAACAAGGTCACAGCTGCCCAGGGGAGATGAGAGGGAAATTGGCAAGAGGACGATGACACCCTCAAACAGTCCTGCCAACAGATTCATTTGCCTGCCCTGGATGGGGTTGCACACACATGCATGCGCACAAAACCCCGAAGGAGCAGGTTTGCAATAGGGCTGGGGATACATATACATAGATACACACACACACACACACACACACACACACACACACACACAGCGGTACCTCGGGTTACAGGCGCTTCAGGTTACAGACTCTGCTAACCCAGAAATAGTACCTCGGGTTAATAACTTTGCTTCAGGATGAGAACAGAAATTGCGTGGCAGCGGTGCAGCGGAAGCGGGAGGCCCCATTAGCTAAAGTGGTGCTTCAGGTTAAGAACAGTTTCAGGTTAAGAACGGACCTCCAGAACGAATTAAGTTATTAACCCGAGGTACCACTGTATATAGAAATATTGTCCGAAAGTGAACTCTGTATCGTGATATCAGTTTCATCATTTTTGACCCGGGAATATACCGTGAATTGTGATGTGTGTTCTGATGCTCCACAGCAGGGGTTAGGAAACTCGGGGCGCTCCAGACCTCTCTCTGTGGCCCTTGTGAGTCTCCCAGGCCACATTCATGCTCACCATCCCAGCTGCATGCCCTCGGTGAAGGCTTTGGACCAGCCAAAATATTCCCTTGAGCTGCACTGATGCCTTGTGCCTGCCCGGGTGGAGGATGGAGAATCAATTGTGTTTGTGTGTTTAGATACGCACAGTTTTGCTTGGCTGGCATGTAGCCTGTTAAAGTACAAAGGAGGGTTTTTTGGTTTTTTGTTTCTGTAGCTCTGCCTACTTTTGCCTCTGGCCCCACCCACCAGCGGCATGCGCCCGCCCCCCCAAGGTCACCAACAGGAAATGTGGTCTTTGAGCTTCCCTGCTGCTGCCATAGAATAAGCCCGGCTCTGCCATTGCCCTCTGGACATCTGGCCTTCCAGGTGCTGCTGCCGCCGCTGCTTCCCAGCCTCCATTCATTCCCTTTGGAAGCCAGCGCTCTTGTCTTTGCCCTGCTGGAATGAATGGAGATGGCAAAGCTGTGAATCCCATCCATTGTCTTGTGTTCTTTGTGTGGCTTTTCTGTGTGTGTGTGTGTGTGTGTGAGAGAGAGAGAGAGAGAGAGAGAGAGAGAGAGAGACTAGGGCAGCATAGAAAGTGCATCCCTGAAACAACATGCTTATATGTTCGAAAATTTAGCCAGCCCTTTCTCTCAAAAAAAGGAAGAGGAAAAGAAGGCCAGTTTTTGGTTTTTTTAAGATGGTACTATATAGTCTTTTTATTTTTTTGCATCTGGATGTAGGACTTGTGAAAAGTTCAGTCTCAGAAGCAGTCGCCTACCAGGTGGACTGCGGAGAACCTTTTTCAACATCTTCAACCATAAAAGCCAAACTCGTTTCTGAAAGAATAGTTTTGGGTTTGTTTGTTTTTTAAAAAAGCAACGTATCTGGAAAAACCCAAAAGAATAGAGATAAAAAGAATGTACTTCCATAACCCTTTCTTAACTACCATTGTTCATATTATTTAATATGAAGACTGCATGGAAATTTATGGCTGTAATTTAAAATTACAGTTTTTGTGCTGTTGTGCCAAATGGAGGGGAAAGGTGAAGAAATACCATTCAGCAGGGAACTCTTTTCAGACCAAGGGGCAGCGTCCATCTACCTCAATACAGTGGTACCTTGGGTTACATACGCTTCAGGTTGCATACGCTTCAGGTTACAGACTCCGCTAACCCAGAAATAGTGCTTCAGGTTAAGAACTGTGCTTCAGGATGAGAATGGAAATCGTGCTCTGGCGACGCAGCAGCATCAGGAGGCTCCATTAGCTAAAGTGGTGCTTCAGGTTAAGAACAGTTTCAGGTTAAGAGCGGACCTCTGGAACAAATCACCGTATTTTTCGCTCTATAACACGCACCCGACCATAACACGCACATAGTTTTTAGAGGAGGAAAATCCGTAGGCATGCCACCCGTAGGCATTCCCTCCATAACACAGACATTTCCCCTTACTTTTTAGGAGGAAAAAAGTGAGTGTGATGGTGCAAAAAATACGGTAAGTACGTAACCACAGAGGTACCACAGCGACAGGCAACTACTCTCTAGCGGGATCTTTCCAAACCATCCCTGAATCTGGGACCTCCTGCATGCCAGATTGCGCCCCCTCAGGATTCTGTGCCCTAGGCCACGGGCCCCACCACCCCGCTAGGCCACTGTGCCAAATCCAAGCATGCTTTAACCTTGGAACTTTTGATTGTGGGGCCTGGGAGCCAGAGGAAGCTTCAGTCTCTTTTTGGAGAGGCTTGTAGGCCTTACCCAACTCGTTCTCCTCACTCCTCCTCTCCCCGCTGCCTGTCAGCTCCTGAATTTCTGCTGCAGAAGTCTTTGAGCAGGATCCCCGCCTGCAAGTTTAGGCCCACAGCCAGCTTGGGGTGCATCTGAAACTCTCTTTGCTCCTGGCATCCTCTGGCTTCCCTTTGCAGAAAGTGTAACCGCAGCGAGCGAGGCTTGCAGCGCATGCTAGAATTCTGCCTCTGCAGCAATCTCTGGGTCCCTCCCTCTCTCCCTCTCGTTTTTAGCAAGGCAATTTTTATTCCTGGTGCACCAAGAAGAGGCCTCTCCTAGAATCCTGCACACTCCCTTTCACCAAGTCTTCCTTTCTTTGCCTCTTTTGTAAGAGTTCACAAAGGGGGGGGGGGCGTCTTCCAGTGAAAGCACTGCTTAGTTAATGCCTGGTTGCTGAACCACTTAATCCTTGAACTGGTTTGGTTTCAAGTCGGAAACGAGAATCAACCCTCCCCTTCCCTCTCCATATTCGCCCCCGCGTACGTGTGGAAGGTTTCATTTTTGCGCTTTGTGTGTGGGAGGAATTTATCCAACCTTTCTTCTAAGTGTTTTATTTTCCTTCCGTTTGCATACTGCCTTTCAATAAAGCAATCAAGTCGGATTGGATTGCAAACCGGAGAGTAAAAATACAATAAAGGGCATGGAGGACCCACGAGTGGAAGAATAAACGGAGCGGTAAAAAAATCCATGCAGGTGTCGGAAAACCCTGGAAAAGTAGAAATCAGTGCCCAGGAATGAGGGACATTCAAGAAAGGGGCAGGCAATTAACCCTTCCTAGCAAGAGGCTTTAATAAAGAGGCCTCTAGATTATAACATGTGGATTAAAACGACCCTTTAGAACTTATTCTCCTATGCTTCCCCACTACCAGAGCTTAGATTGTAGGCTCATCAGGGCAGAGACCCTTCTCTATGGGCAGTCTATTGTGGAGTAGATCAGCTGAAACCAATAAAGTTACTTAGATGCATGGATTTCAGTAGGTCTCCACAAACACGCACCCATGGCTAATAATAATAATAATAATAATAATAATAATAATAATAATAATATTTTTTGCACCATAACACTCACTTTTTTCCTCCTAAAAAGCAAGGGGAAATGTCTGTGCATGTTATGGGGGGAATGCCTACAGGTGGCATGCCTGCGGATTTTCCTCCTCTAAAAACTACGTGCGTGTTATGGTCAGGTGCGTGTTATAAAGTGAAAAATACGGTAATATAAATAAATAAATTTATACCCCACCCATCTGGCTGGGTTTCCCCAGCAGCTCTGGGCAGCTCCCAACCGAATATTAAAAACACAATACCTCTGTACTTGCATTGTTTGGTAAATTGCCATAGGCAGATGGCATCTACTTCCGAGCCAAGTTCAAGGTCCTTGTATTAATTGACCAAGCCCTGAACAACTTAGGTCCAGGGTAGCTCAGGGACTGCCCAAAGACTTATATCCAGTATGGTTTCAAATTGGGTGGGAAGACTGTTTGTTGAGATTCCTGCATTGCAAGGGGTTGGACTAGATGACTCAAGGGGTCCCTTCCAACTCTACAATTCCAACAGTTCTATCCCATCTCAATCACTGAGCTCGCTTGCCAGTGCGTCATTCGTCCCCCGAGTTGGTGAGGCTCATTTGGCAGCAACAAGAAGCCGAGCCTTTAATGTTGTTGACTCAGTCTTGTGGAACTCTCTGCCAATGGAAATTCAACAGAAACCTTCTGTTTCAACATTTAAACGCCTGCTGAAAACTTTTCTGCTCAGCCTGTGCCTGCCATTAGCAATACATCGTTCCACAATGGTTAATTGATGTCTGTGTTTAACTTTTTAAATATGCTTTTTACTGCAGTATTATACATATTTGTGTTGCGATTTTTAAAAAACGAAATAGTGGTATACAGTGGTACCTCGGGTTACAGATGCTTCAGGCTACACTCCGCTAACCCAGAAATAGTACCTCGGGTTAAGAACTTTGCTTCAGGGTGAGAACAGAAATCGCGCGGCAGCTGCGCAGTGGCAGCAGGAGGCCCCCTTAGCTAAAGTAGTACCTTAGGTTAAGAACAGTTTCAGGTTAAGAACAGACCTCAAGAATGAATTAAGTTCTTAACCCAAGGTACCACTGTATAGACATTTTTAAAATAAAATAAAATGGCAACATACTAAGAATCCGAAAGAAAAACTAAAGGGGAGATCTTTGGGATACATGGCTGGTCAGTTAAAGAATGCAAGTTGGGCGGCTCCTTTTCCAGTTCTAAAATATCTGTAAGGCACCCAGTTGCGGAAGGCTGTGCTAAGTAATGGTTGGTTAGCTATGGTTTGTTTTTGTCTTGTGAACCATGGTTTGCCATTATCTCTGTAACCAACAGCCTCGCTTAACCGTGGTTTGTTTGGCCATCCTGGGCCAGATGCTCACCAACCTAAAGAGGCGAAAGACAAATTAAGCTTTGAGGAAACAAGCCATTGTTTGATCACCTTGTTGGCTGAGCCCAAACCATGGTTGGCACGAATCACGGTGTGGCATTATGCGCAAACGCAGTCCGTATGCAGAGGCCTCTTCCAGCTGTCAGCTGTTTGTTTTCTTTCCTTCCCTAAAGCCAGCGGATGTGCACAGTTTGCCTGTTTGGCTGACCTGCTGGTGGGCTTGAAATGTTTGGATCCAGATGGGGCATCAGGCTGGGGAATTGCAGCTCCCCCCCCTCCTGCCGCCCAACAGTGACACATCAGAGCCCTTTGGAGAGCTTTTAAAGACTGTTTCTCGTCACTTGGCAGCTCTTTGCTAAATATTAGCAGCTTTATGGCCGGTGGGTCCCTGTGGCTTTCGAGCCGTTGCCAGAGAGATGTTGAAAAACATCTCCAGTCTGTCTCCCACCAGCGAGGAATCTCTGTCCATCTGTTTTAACCCAGTGAATGGCAGACACTCTGGGGAGAATTAGGAGTCTTTATCCAGAAGACCACCCCCTCTTTAATTCCAGACAACGAAAAAGGAATTATCCTGTGCTGACCTAGTCGCGCCTTGGAGTTGCTGCCTTACTCTTTATTTGGTTTTATTTCTGCACCAGATCTTCCACATTTACGCCATGTAAAAGCACCATGTGAAGCACTCTTAGAATCATGGAATTGTAGTGCTGGAAAGGTTGCCAAAGGTCATCTAGTCCATCCCCCTGCGATGCAGGAATATGCAGCTGTCCCATGCGGGGAATCAAATCTGCAACCTTGGCATCAGTAGAGCACCCCACTCTAAGCAATGGAGCTAACTGCTTCAAACAGTCACGGCTTCCCCCAAAGGATTCTGGGAGCTGTAGTTTACCGGGTGCCTTTGTGCTTACTCCCACCCACCCTCTTTTCCTTCAGAATTGTGATGCACGCACAAATCCTGCTTGTTAACAACCGTTTGGAGCAGGAGGCGACAAAGCCCACATCAACGTTGAGCCAATTCTGGGGTGAGTTTTTTGTTTTTCTTTTATTGCGGCTGTAAATCTCAAAAAGCATTTCGCCCAATAAAACGAAGCTAATCCGCCTTGTGGCGGTGGCCTTAGCGTTTAGGATGGGCACTGCGTGTGTGCTGGGGGTGAGCAGGAAACGCCAGACGTCTCTTGGTCTGAGCCTTTATAAGGAGAGGGATAATGCTCCCCATAGCATCTGCATGAGATCACGGACTTTCCTTTTGGACCCGGTTGACCTGATGGCAACACTGCCTTTTCAGGGTGCTGGTTTGCTACGGATTGTGCCCTCTGCAGTTATTGTGTCTTTTGGTAGTTGATCTTTTGCAGGAAAAACTCTGTTGTATCGAACGTGCATGGAATCGACTGTAAGAGTGCCATCATAACGATAATAGATTAATTATGGGGCATGTATTGCGCTGGTTGGGACGCGGGTGGCACTGTGGGTTAAACCACAGAGCCTAGATCAGAAGGCAGGCGGTTCGAATCCCCATGACGGGGTGAGCTCCCATTGCTCGGTCCCAGCTCCTGCCAACCTAGCAGTTCAAAAGCACAAAAGTGCAAGTAGATAAATAGGTACCGCTCCAGCGGGAAGGTAAACGGCGTTTCCGTGCGCTGCTCTGGTCCGCCAGAAGCGGCTTAGTCATGTTGGCCACATGACTTGGAAGCTGTACGCCGGCTCTCTCGGCCAATAAAGCGAGATGAGCGCCACAACCCCAGAATTGTCCGGGACTGGACCTAATGGTCAGGGGTCCCTTTACCTTTATTGTGCTGATAGGGGGCATGCAGAGGTTTGTTTTGGCCTGCTGACCCACATGTGTGATGCTCCTTGTAGAACCATCAAGTTGGAAGGAACCACAAGGGTCATCTAGTCCAGCCCCCTTACCATGTAGGAACCTCTTGCCCAATGTGGGACTCAAACCCACAACCCTGAGATTCAGAGTCTCATTTTCTACCGACTGAGCTATCCCAGAGGTTCTCTTCTTCCTCAAAGCTCTTTTCTTGTGTTTAAGCTGGATATCATAATTTTATAAGGCCCCATCCACACCACGCATTTAAAGCAGTTTCATACCACTTTAAGCAGTCCTGTCTTTTCCCCAAAGAATACTGGGAACTGTAGTTTGCTAAGCATGCTGAAAGTTTTTCGGAGATCCCCATTCCCCTGCCAGAGCTGCAACCTCAAGAGTGGCTTAATGATCAGGGGGTTCTGGGAATTGTAGTTCTGTGAGGACTGCAGCCCATTTCCTCTCCTCCTCCTCTTACCAACTCTCAGCCTCTTAACAAACTACAGTTCCCATAATTCATTGGGGGAAGCTGTGGCAGGAAGAAAGTATTTTCAGATAAAAAAGTATCTCGGCTTGCAAGCTCATTGTCCAAACACCTGAAAATCCAGCCTCATTTATTGAACTGATACTTGTTATACCCTTAACTGGTCCTGATGCCCTGCAGGCGCCAGAGAAACCTGAACTGGACAAACTGATCTGTGCTTTGGACACGAGAAGTGGCAGCTGGAACACCTCTGAGCATACGCAGAGTGCTTTTTCCTCTCTTGCTCCTGAACAGCCTCAGTTGGTTCCTTCATCCTTGGGGCTAGGAGATGTGGCTATAGGTCAGACTTCCTAACAGGACCGTCTGAGGTAGGCATAGGCAAACTCCAGCCCTCCAGATGTTTGGGTCTGCAATTCCCATCATCCCTAGCTAACAGGACCAGTGGTCAGGGATGATGGGAATTGTAGTCCCAAACATCTGGAGGGCCGGAGTTTGCCTATGCCTGGTCGGGGGGGGGGAGCCAAAATTTTAAGCAGTCCACGCTACCCTAGGGCAAGCATGGGGGGTGGAGAGATGAACCCGTGAGAAAGTTCAGGGGTTCTTGCAGCCCCGCTGCCGCTAATGCTATTGTTCATACTTAAAGAAGCAATGCCTAATTGCAGCCCTGGACTGCCTATCAGGGGGAAGACATGGGGAGGATCAAGGATTTTTATAATGTAGTGACTCGCGTCTCTTTCTGATCTTTCCCTGCTGTCTGAGCCCCTTTCTAGACCCTGAACTTTCCTGTAGCCAGGCCAGCTTGAGACGAAACTTTTTTGGGGGGTGGGGAAGGTGCGATTATTATATTATTATATTATTATATTATTATATTATTATATTATTATATTATTATATTATTATATTATTATATTATTATATTATTATATTATTATATTATATTATATTATATTAGTATAAAATGTGGAGGATCTGGGTTGTACAGAGAACTTTACTGTTTGTGCAACTGTAAAAGTGTCAGAGAGAAGTTATTCTTGGCTCAAAAACTTACAAATGGTATGCCAGGGTTGCATCCATGCTCCCTATGAAAAGCACATTAAGGGCGGTATCCAGCCCCCTCGTCCCACCAGCATGGAAATTCCTGTTTGTGCAATGCGACTTGCCCATACCCAAATTTTCTCCTGTGGGTTTGGGGACCCCTAAAACAAATTTAAGAGGTGCACAGGAGAGGAGAGGGGGGAAAGTCCTCTTCTGCAAGTGGAAATCCTTGTTCTGGTAAGGCAGTTACTTGATGCTGTGTGCAGGACTTATTAAGGGCTTCCGTGAGCTCAGCTGCGAAGGGAGCCTGTCGCTTCTCTGAATGATCCCCTGCTTTGGCGTTTGCCTCCCTCCAAGTCAGCTGCTGATGGGTGTGTGGCATGGTTAGAAATTAGCCAGGCGCCAGGTGCCTTTTGCGACTAGATTGGGTCCAGTTGCGACCACGTGGAGATCTCTGGGTGTCAGGGTAGCGACAGACGTCCCCATCTGGCTAGCTCCTCCAGCTTTCTTAAGCAGCTTAATTATTGCATTTTTATCCCACCTTTATCTCCAAGGGTTACATGGTTCCCTCCCCCCATGAATCCCTACGATGACAGCCTCTGGGAGGTAGGTTAAGAGGCTGGTGTGTGGCTGTGTGATCACACAATGCAATTATTTCGTGGGGGGTAACCCACCCCCATTCAGAGGAGGCTTCTGTCGTCTCTTTATGATCCCCCGTTCTCATCTTGCACTCTTTGAATCCACCTGTGATGGGTGATCTGTGATCCATTCTCTCCTGGTTCGAGGACTCAGCGGAACAACCTGCCTTGACCTTCTGGACGTGCCTAAAAGCTAGAGGGCAGGTTGAGTCCCCGTCCAAAACACGCCCTTCAAAATCCAGGCCAGAGAGAGAACCGTTGAATTCTCCCTTCTGTGCACGGTTCGCTGCTCTGAAATGTGTGCCGCCGTCGCTTGCGGAGCAGAGAGCAGGCCCGGCTCTTTGAAAACTAGGTCACCATCAACATGGAAAACAAAAGCAACAATTTTGTGCCTGCAAGTGAAAGGAGAACTGCGATGTGGGACAGAGTGCAGGGCCCACGTCTACACCACGTTTAGAGCAGCAACGGCTAGCAACTCTGAAGCAGAAAACTTGGTTCAAAGATCCAAATTATTCCCCAAGAAAATGCAGCTCCCGTAGAAATGGTGCTTATTGTGCTAACGCTCTTCTGGTTCCTTTTCCTTTCATGCCTTTGCGATGTTTGAACTGCTTTGCATAATATTTTTGTTTTGCTTGCTTGGGGGAAATCCGGGGATCTGCAGCTTCTTCTCAGTCTGTCCACCTCCAGCTTCTGAGATGAACAGACCTTGCTCCCCCCCTCCCCCCAAAAAAACTTCCAATTCCATCCATGAGAGCTAGAAACTTGCTTTGCGTGTCCTTGATTTTAGAGCTCGCCCTTCCTGGGAAGCTGAGCTTTGCTTCCGCTTCTGTAATAATAATAGTAATAAAAATCATAATTATTATAATTACTGGTACTATTAATTAACTGACCTTCACCCTGAGGTTGCAGGACGGGTGACACCATTAGAACACAATATTAAAAACAGTCTAAACCCGGGGTCAGCAAACTTTTTTCAGCAGAAGGCTGGTCCACTGTCCCTCAGACCTTGGGGGTGGGGCAGACTATATTTTGAAAGGAAAAAAAAGAATGAATGCCTATGCCCCACAAATAACCCACAGAAGCATTTTAAATAAAAGGACACATTCTACTAATGTAAAAACACGCTGATTCCTGGACCACCCACGGGCCAGATTTAGAAGGCGATCGGGCCAGATCTGGCCCGCGGGCCTTAGTTTGCCTAAGTAAAGGTAAAGGGACCCCTGACCATTAGGTCCAGTCGTGACTGACTCTGGGGTTGCGGCGCTCATCTCGCTTTACTGGCCGAGGGAGCCGGTGTACAGCTTCCGGGTCATGTGGCCAGCATGACTAAGCTGCTTCTGGCGAACCAGAGCAAAGCACGGAAATGCCGTTTACCTTCCCGCCGGAGCGGTACCTATTTATTTACTTGCACTTTGACGTGCTTTCGAACTGCTAGGTGGGCAGGAGCAGGAACCGAGCAACGGGAGCTCACCCCGTCGCAGGGATTCAAACCGCCGACCTTCTGATCGGCAAGTCCTAGGCTCTGTGGTTTAACCTACAGCGCCACCCATGTCCCTTTTAATTTGCCTACCCATGGTCTAAACCCAAGTTACAATCACAGAATGGAGCTGGGTCCTAAAATCAAAAGCCAGGGCAACAAGGTATGTATTCAGCATTCGCCAGAATCTGGATAGTGAAGGTGCCCAGCGCATCTCTTTGGGGAAGGAATTCCACATCTTAGGGGCTGCCACCACCCCAAATCTCTGAGGGAGGTGCAACTGTTTTGCTGTTTGCCACCCGGGTTCTATCAGGAAGAAGAGCAGGATTGACATTTAATAAAGAGTGCTGCCACAAGCGATTGTCAGTGTCTACTACTCCCAACGGGTAAATGTAGCCTCCTTGTTCAGGAGCAGTCTACCTCCAAATAACCAATACCTGCAGCAGTTGGGAGAAGCCTGTAGCCTTCTCAACTTGGACTTCCCATGGGGGCATCCAGTTGCCCTCTGCCTGAAGCAAGCTGCTCTTTGAGCTGTTCCAGCAGGGCTCTCTCTGATACAGGTAACGCGCAGTTGGGGAGGAAGGGGCCTGGTAGAAGCTTGGATTGCAGCTCTTCCTGTGTGTCTCTTTCTTCCTTGACTCTGTGCTTGCCTCAGATACGGAGCTCCTGGCGTGGAATTCACAGGCCTACATAGGGAAACGGCGACTGTCACCCAGATGCACTTTCTACCTGGACAGGTAAAAGAACGGCACCTTTTGGTCCCACCTTGACGCTGCCCGCAGGTTGATATCCCCTGCCTGTCGGTATTAGGCAGCTGCCTGCATTGTATTGTTTATGACCCTGTTGGGAACTTTTCTGGGGTGTGTGGGGGTGTGTGTGCAAAGCCAAACACTGAAACGGCAGAGCAGGTCACTTTCTCAAAGACAATCGAGAATAATAGTGCCTGTCTTGTATCTCAGGTTCTACAACTGCTAGGAACTTAATTGGAGGTTCTACAAATGCTAGGAACTTACCGTATTTTTCGTCCTATAGGACGCACTTTTTCCCCTCCAAAAATGAAGGGGAAATGTGTGTGCGTCCTATGGGGCGAATGCAGGCTTTCGCTGAAGCCTGGAGAGCGAGAGGGGTCGGTGTGCACCGACCCCTCTAGCTCTCCAGGCTTCAGGAATCTCTGTGCAACCCTCGGGAGACCGGCTCCGAGGGTTGCGCAGAGCTGCCTGCAGCGCAGCTCTGCGCGGCCACCGGGAGCGGGGCGCTAAGTCCCGCCCCACTCCAGATGGCGGCGCAGAGCTGCCTGCAGTCCCGGGATCAGCGCACTTCTCCCCATCGCCAGCCCCCAAAAACTAGGTGCGTCCTATGGGCCGGAGCGTCCTATGGGGCGCAAAATACGGTAATTGAAGTGCTGTTAAAGAGGGGAAAGGCAGCAAAAAGCCCAGAAGGGAATTTGTGGTGCCCAGCTTAAGAGGTTTAGACAAATCTGTGTCAGCAGCTACTAGCCATAATGGCAGTGCTTCCTAACACCAGTTGCAGGAACTTGCCCTTGTGCTCAGATCCTGCTTGTAGACTTGCCACAGACATCTGGTTAGCCGCTAGGAAAAGAAGAAGAAGAAGAAGAAGAAGAAGAGTTTGGATTTGATATCCCGCTTTATCACTACCCGAAGGAGTCTCAAAGCGGCTAACATTCTCCTTTCCCTTCCTCCCCCACAACAAACACTCTGTGAGGTGAGTGGGGCTGAGAGACTTCAGAGAAGCGTGACTGGCCCAAGGTCACCCAGCAGCTGCATGTGGAGGAGCGGGTGCTGGCGTATAAATGGGCCACTGGCCTGAGCTAGCCAGGTCGCCTTCTGTTCTTAACTACACACTTATATGGTTTTCCTTTCTTTTCCAGGGCCGGCTGCTGTCTCTCCTTGACGACAACACCCTCCACCTTTGGGAGATTTACCAGAAAGATGGCTACTCTCACTTGGAGGAGACCCATAGCTATGTCCTCCCCGGACGGCCAGGGTTCGACACCGCTAAGTACTCATTGCTTGCTTGCCTCCTTTTTCCTCCTTTTTGGGGCGCTGTGGGTTCTTGGGAGATGATCCTCTGCGAAGATGCAGGGACCGCTTTCTTGATCTCGTAGATTACTCAGCATCTAGAGGATCCCTCCTTTCCTTCTTAGCCGCCACCTGCCCTCCTGCTTCGTGAGCTGTCTCCCAAGACCTTCTCTTGGCATGGCAAAATTAGAGGGCAGAGATGAGAACAGGCAAATAATAATAATAATAATAATAATAATAATAATAATAATAATAATAATAATAGTAGCAGTAGTAAAATTCTACCCCACCACTCTGGGCTGCTTACGGTATGTATTAAAACATAGTGAAACATCAAACATTAAAAACTTCCAGAAACAGGGCTGCCTTCAGATGTCTTCTAAAAGTGGCATAGTTCTTTATCTCCTTGACATCTGAAGGGAGGGTGTTCCATAAGGAGGATGCCACTACTGAGATGGAAGCAAGACAGTCGAGCTTTTGCGCAGAGGTAAATTTCAGATGCTGTGGGTTAAACCACAGAGCCTAGGGCTTGCCGATCAGAAGGTCGGCGGTTCGAATCCCTGCAACGGGGTGAACTCCCGTTGTTCGGTCCCTGCTCCTGCCAACCTAGCAGTTCAAAAGCACTTCAAAGTGCAAGTAGATAAATAGGTACCACTCCGGCGGGAAGGTAAACGGCATTTCCGTGCGCTGCTCTGGTTTGCCAGAAGCGGCTTAGTCTTGCTGGCCACATGACCCGGAAGCTGTACGCTGGCTCCCTCGGCCAGTAAAGTGAGATGAGCGCCTCAACCCCAGAGTTGTCCGCGACTGGACCTAAGGGTCAGAGGTCTCTTTACTTTTACCTTAAATTTCAGAGAGAGCTGCCGTCAAGGAGACCTATGTTGGTAGAATGTCTGCCTTGTTCAATCCCAGGTTCAAGCCCCAGCCTCCCCTTATACCTTGGAGAGCTGCTGCCACCTAGTGCAGGCAGTATAAGGCCTCTTCCTCTGTTCCTGTGTCTAAATCCCAGTGCTCTGGGAACAAGCAAGGGTTTGTCAAGCACATTCCAGCTTCTGCTCTCACTCTGCATGTGCACGGGAGCCGCAAAAAGGACTAGCCGCTTGCCACGTGCGGTGACTTTGCACCCTTCGCTGGCGCCGGCTTCCCTCTCCTGGTTTTTGTCTCCCAGCATCTGTAAGCTTGTATCTCTCGCAAGCAGGCGCCGCAGCTTCTCTGTGGTCTCTGCTTTTTGGGTCCGAGGCTCTGAGCTGGCGACGTGGCTTTAAAAGAGCATCACAGGAGAGGGAAGAACAGCAGCTTTCTCTAGGACTCCTCTGCTTGGGTGTGCGGCCTGTCAATCTTCTTTAAACAGCTGCCTGGTGGCGGTGGGTGGACAGCATTTGCCACTGATGCACAGACTTTCTCCTTGAAATGCGTTGGCTCTTTTGGGGGTGTTGACTATTCAGATTGGTTTTCCATTTGTGGGTGCCTGCAGTCTAGGACAGTGGTTTTCCAGACGTGTTTCTGCCATCAGAAATGCGAAACTAGCTTCCCAAGCCATCAGAATCTCAGGAGATTGTAGGGCACAGGGGGTCTCCGTGCCTGGCCTTGACCCAAGCATAGGCAAACTCGGCCCTCCAGATGTTTTGTGACTACAAGTCCCATCATCCCTAGCTAACAGGACCAGTGGTCAGGGATGATGGGAATTGTAGTCCCAAAACATCTGGAGGGCCGAGTTTGCCTATTCCTGGCTTTGACCATTGCAGTGGTAAGACCCCAAGGACTCAGGTGTAGTGCCCCACACAAAAGGAGCGGGTACTTTTTATTTTTATTTGCAAAAATATCTGTGCTGTGAACATCAACAATAAAGCTGCATTTGCAAAACTAGTACAGGGGTCTCCCCACTTACGCCGGGGCTACCTTCCCGGGCACTACTTGTAAACATGAAATCGCCTTTACAGTCGTACCTTGGTTTTCAAACAGCTTAGTTCTCGAACATTTTGGCTCCCGAATGCAGCAAACCCGGAAGTGACTGTTCTGGTTTGCGAACTATTTTTGGAAGCCGAACGTCTGATGCTCCTGCAGCCAATTAGAAACGCACTTTGGCTTCTGAACGTTTTGGAAGTCGAACGGACTTCCGGAACGGATTCCGTTTGACTTCCGAGGTACGACTGTAGTGGACAACACCATCTAAAAAGCCAAACTCCACCAAAAATCAATAAAAATCTGCAGTCCACTGCAGTCACTCTCTCCAAACCTCTTTTTCTCAAACTCCCAACTCTCCACTGGCTTCAAAGGTCGGCGTAAAGGCTCACGGCTTTGTAGTTGCAAAGGCTGTGGGATTGCTATCCACTTTCTTGCTCTTTGGGGGCCATTTTTATAGCCCCCCCCCCGCTCTTTTAGGGGCCATTTTTGCTCTTTTCATGCCTCTGCGCCGTTTAAATAGATTTATTTAATTATTTCCTGGCACTGCACAGGAGACAAATACACATGAGTGGGGAGACTCCTATATAAGCTGCAACACAAATCAGTAGAAGGGTTTCAGGATAGCTGGATCCCTCCTTAGGGAAAGCCTGGGTGAGCAGATGAGTCTTCTGTAGGTGCCTAAATGTCAGCACTGTAAGTGCCTGCCTGTCCTTTCTGGGAACACATTTGAAAGGGCTGGTGCCACCACCCTTAAGGCCCTGTTCTTAGTGGGCGCAAGACGAATCTCGGGGGCAAGCAGGCTTACTGAGAGCACATCTCCCGAGGATTGAAATGACAGGGCAGGGGGTGTGACGACGCAAGGCATTCCTGGAGGTAACTTTGGAACTCGCTTCCTTGGCAAATGCCCACGGCGAGAGGGTGTCACAGAACATGTTGGAAAACCATTGGCCTGGCGATTGAGCAAGGATGGCTCCTGATCGCTCTCTTCTTCCTGACAGCTCCCCTCCCAGCATCACCCGGGTGACGGTCATCTTGCTGCGGTCAAGCTGTGACGTGGCCTACCTCGGCACGGAAGGGGGTGGCATCTACTTCCTGGAACTTCCCGGCTTGACGCTGCAGGAGGACAGGACTCTGTACCAAGACGAAGTCCTGCAGAGGTGAGCTCGCCCCAGCGATGCATCCGAAAGGGTGGGGAGTGCAGTTCTCAGAGTGGAAAGGAAATAGGGGTCTTTCCTAACGACTTAGCACCTTTAACAAACTACAGCCCCCAGAATTCCTTGGGGGGAGCTTTGACTGCTTGAAGTGGCATCATAGTGCTTCAAATGTATGGTACGGATGCGGCCTAAGTCAAAGTATGAGACTTCTTACCGCACATCAGTGTAATGTACCATGTTCATATGGTGTGGTTGTTGTATTTTTAAAAAGCAATAAAAATATTTGAAAAGAAGGGCTCGATGACTCACAGGGTCCCTTCCATGCCTGAAATTCTATTGATCTGTTGTTCTCCATCCCTGCCTTTTTATCCTGCAGCGTCCCCGAAGACTACCGATGTGGGAAGGCGCTTGGTCCGGTGGAATCTCTGCAGGAACACCCCAAAGATCCTGCCAAGATCCTGATTGGCTACAGCAGAGGCTTGATGGTTCTTTGGGACGGAAGCACGAGGGAAGCTGAGCACCTCTTTCTGGGCAACCAGGTAACTCTTTTTATTTCCGTTTTTGGGGATTTTTAAAATACCCCGTCTTTCTAAAGAGCTCAAGGTGGCATCCATGCTTCTCCCCAATCTCATTTAATCCCCACCACAACCCTGCGAGGTAGACTAGAGGCGGTGGCTGGCCCCCAAGGCCATGCCTAGTGAACTTCATGGCCGAGTGGGAGATTTGAACCCGGGTCTCCCAGGTCCCCGGCTAATTAACATTCTATGTCCTTTCAAGTGGGGGAGGGGTTACTGTTTTGTTCTTGTACTTATGGCGTATTTTGCGTTTTCGTTTTGTATTTTTACACTGTTCTTCATCCGAAGATCTCAGTGTGGCATGCAGATTAATTAAATAAAATATACGAATAATAAAATGCCGATGACCCGCCCCCCTGCTCTTAACACGTTCTCTCCCCCTCTGCACTGACCGTTCTGTTGTCCAGAGGCCTTTTTGCCCTTCCCCCCCTCTCTTTCTCGCCATTGTGTGTGTCCCAAACGCTTCAGGCCTCACGTTTTGGGTTTCCGTCTTTTGCAGCAGCTGGAGAGCCTCGGATGGGAGCGGAGCGGCCAGACGGTTGTGAGTTCTCACAGCGACGGAGGCTACGCCGTGTGGCCGGTGACGGGCGGCTCGCCAAAGACCCTACAGCCGGCCACCTCCACTATCCCTTACGGTGAGGCTAATGGCTATAGGGCCTCTATTGGCGCTTGGTCCAGGCTCTATATCCAGGGAACTTCAGTGTAAAAAAGGGGGAAACCCTCCTTGATGCACATGTCAAAATCACTAACTGTGGTGGAAGAATTGGTGAAAGGCTGTGACTCATGCAATTTGATATTTTGCTTTGTTGGGAACCGCCCAGAGTGGCTGGGGCAACCGAGTCAGATGGGCGGGATATAAGTTTGTTGTTGTTGTTAGTATTTCCATTTATCTACCACCTTTTATTAAAAGCTCTCAGGGTGAACAACATTAGATACTGGCAGCAGAGGCTGGTCTATTAGGGTAATTGGAGGCGACCCTGAGGGTCATCTAGTCCAACTCCCTGCAATGTAGGAATCTCAACACGCAGTCCCCCATCCAGTTTCAAACCATACCAGACCCTGCTTAGCTTTGCAAAGGTGCTAGCGGTTTTATTGCTGCCAGTCTGGGTGGTGGTCTTGGCTGTTCGCTTCCTCTTCCTTAGTCTCAGAATTGCCATTATAGAATTCAACAAGGGCAGAGGATCAGAGCCAAAAATCAGAACATGTTGGCTCTGGATCCTGGGGCAATGAATCCCACAAGTTCCTCCTACTCCTTTTGCCTGTCCTAAGCCTTACTAGTGTCCTCATATAGGTCCCACATTCTGGTATTGTTTGTGAGGAAGGAGGGGGAAAAACATCCCTCGGTATTTTCATTGTTGTTGTTGTTGCTGCTGCTGTGGCTAGCCCAAAGGGGCTTTGTGAGCATCATTGGCCTCAAGAAGAGCTTGGAATCAGGGGGTGGGAAGAAATGTGAG
The DNA here is from genome assembly GCF_964188305.1 of Podarcis bocagei. NCBI lineage: Eukaryota > Metazoa > Chordata > Lepidosauria > Squamata > Lacertidae > Podarcis > Podarcis bocagei. The sequence continues at coordinate 49,484,711 of NC_138139.1, read as the reverse complement.
CTAGGTCTTTTTCTTCTGCTTGCATCTTACAAAGCGAGAGCGTCACTCCAAAATCTTCCTCTCCCGTTCTAGGTCCGTTCCCGTGCAAAGCTATCAACAAGATTGTCTGGCAGACGTGCGACTCAGGGTAGGTCTCATGTCTGGATTAAGAGTAGATTTTACTCCTTGGCTGTGCACCTCCCATGCCCTTGGATTTTGCAACCTGTGCGATATTAACATCCTCCTGGCTTCTTTTCTCCTACGGGGCTTTTCTTTTGTGATGGGTCGACGTGGGGGGGGGGGACGTTCAGAGGACGTTGAAGTTGCGTGGCCTTGTTGCCTGACTGCTGTTTCTAACTCCCGTCCTGTAGGAGCCCCTACATCATCTTCAGTGGGGGGATGCCCAGGGCCAGTTATGGAGACAGGCACTGCGTCACCATCCTGCAAGGACAGACCTTGGTCACCCTTGATTTCACCTCGCGTGTCATCGACTTCTTCACCGTGTGCAACACAGAGGTAGAGGAGGGTAAATACCTTTTGATATTTTCAAACATCTCTCTATCCTGCGAGGATATGTTTAGACAACAACAGCCAATCTGATTTGTTGCATGTGTATATCTCGACTTCCCTCCAAAGAGCTCAAATGTGACCTGTGTGCTTCTCCCCTCCTCCCCCTGCTTCCCCCTTGTTTTTATCCTCACCACAACAACCCTGTGAGGTAGGTTGGCCCGATAGACAGGGCCTGGCCCTAGGCCACCCCGTGTGCTTCATGGCCCAGTGGGGATTCGAACCCTGGTCTCCCCAGCATCCTAGTCTAGTGCTAATTTACAAATCTGCGGCGTGACCACATTTGAAGTACGGTGTTCTGTTCTGGTTGCCCCATCTCAAAAAAAGGGCATTGGCACTTTTAGAGAAAAGATGAGAAACCACCATAGAAGTTTATAAAATGATACAGTGGTACCTTGGGTTACATACGCTTCAGGTTACAGACTCCGCTAACCCAGAAATAGTGCTTCAGGTTAAGAACTTTGCTTCAGGATAAGAACAGAAATCGTGCTCCGGCGGCAGCAGGAGGCCCCATTAGCTAAAGTGGTGCTTCAGGTTAAGAACGGACCTCCGGAACGAATTAAGTACTTAACCCGAGGTACCACTGTACGTGACCCGGAAAAAGTGGGCAGAGAAAAAAGTGTTCCCCCTTTTTCTTACAACACTAGAATTTGGGGACCCCCCATGAAGCTGAATGTTGGCAGATTCAGGAAACATGAAAGAAAGGACTCCTTCACTCAGCATGTGGTTAAACTGCGGAACTCTCTCCCACTGGAGGCAGCCGCCGACTTGGATGGCTTTAGAAATCGGGCTAGACAAATTCATGGCTTATTTGCCAGGATGACTCTGCTCTGTCTTCACTGTCAGAGGCAGCAATGCTGGAAACCACAGGAGGAGAGAGAAAGCTCTTGTGATCCCGTTCTGCTTGCGGGGTTTCCCAGTGATCCGCTGTGAGAACTAGATGCTAGACTAGATAGGCCATTGGCCAGATCCAGCAGGCTCTTCTTAGATTCTTAACCACTGCACCACACAGACAAGAAGTCCATCGTTCTCTCCCTCTCTGTTTCCTCCATCTCTGCCTCTGTTCCCAAGTGGTCCTCTCTCCTTTTCTCCTCTGTCCTCCCCAAAGTCAATCTGTCCTGGCGCATCTTAACAGGGGCTTTCCTCTCTCTCTCCCTTCCAGAGTTCGACAACCCAACCGCCTTGGTGGTCCTGGTGGAGGAGGAGCTGGTGGTCATTGACCTGCAGACGCCCGGCTGGCCCACCATTCCCGCCCCGTACCTGGCCCCGCTCCACTCCTCGGCCATCACCTGCTCCTACCACATCTCCAACATCCCCCTGAAGCTGTGGGAGAGGATCATCAGCGCAGGAGAAGACCAGAGCCCTCGCCTCTCCTTTGTGGTGAGTTGGCACAGGGACATCCCTGTTTAGGGAAGCTTTTAATGTTTAACAGGCTACTGTATTTTAATACTTTGTTGGAAGCCACCCGGAGTGGCTGGGGAAACCCAGCCAGATGGGCGGGGTATGAATAATAAATAAATTATTATTATTATTATTATTATTATTATTATTATTATTATTATTATTAAAGCTGCCTTGCTCCTTTTGACCCTCTTGCATCATGGCCAGAGGGGGGTCTCGCTTCCTTTGATGACCCCCTCCCCAAAAAGAAACATGGAGCTGTGCCTAAAGGTAAAGGGACCCCTGACCATTAGGTCCAGTCGTGGCTGACTCTGGGGTTGTGGCGCTCATCTCGTTTTATTGGCCGAAGGAGCCGGCGTACAGCTTCCGGGTCATGTGGCCAGCATGACTAAGCCGCTTCTGGCAAACCAGAGCAGCACACGGAAACGCCATTTACCTTACCGCCAGACCTAATGGTCAGGGGTCCCTTTACCTTTACCTTACTACTACTAACAACAACAACAACAACAACAACAACAACAACAACAACAACAATTATAATACAAGGGCCTTTGCACTCTTTGGCCACTGTTCTCTTTTCCCACGTTTGTCTCTATCTCTCTCTCTTAGCAGAACTGGCCCATCAACGGAGGAAGGAGCCTCGCACAGGAACCCACCCAACGGGGGCTTCTCTTGACCGGGTGAGTTGTGTTTTGGTTTCTCCCCAGGCTGTCCTCCTCCCATGTAATGTTGTTTGTGCTGAGTGCGAATTTTTTTGCATTGGAAAGCAGAAGGCAGCTGAGGCAGGATGTTGGGGAGCGCCCCTCTTCCAAGGTGGGGGCCCGTCAGGTGGTGTTCAGCTGCCGTCAGCGCCTGCCAGTGTGGTGCTGATGAGAGCTGTGGTCGAGCAGTTTCTGGAGGGCGCCAGCTCTGCAAGGTTGGGGAAGGGCCACAACTCGGTTGCTAAACATCTGCCTTGCATGCAGGAAGTCCCAGGGTCAGTTCCCAATAGCTTCTCCTGTTAGGACTCGGAGCGACTCCATCTGAAATCTTGGAGAGGTGCCGCCAGTCAGTGCGTAGACCAGGTTTCCCAAATTTGGATCTCCAGCTGCTTTGGGACTACAATTCCCATCATTCCTGGCCACTGGTCCTGCTAGCTAGGGATGATGGGAGTTGTAGTCCAACAACAGCTGGAGACCTGAGTTTGAGAAACACTGCCCTACAGCTTTGGGGGCTCCCAGGCCTCATGTGCACTGCACATTTAAATAGAGGGAATGTTAGATCATACTCTTTTTAAATATATAATAAGCAATTCATTTTCATTGCAGTTTATCTGCTTTCAGAGCAATTTAAACAGCTTAAGATTTCTTACGTTGCTCTGGTCCCTTCTGCACTTTCTGTCTTCATTTTATTTGGGGTTTGGTTTTTTTTACAATTACACATCACTATTAATAATAATAGTAAGAAAACACCTAGCGGTTTATAACAGTGGTGCACAAAATCATACAGCAAAACCCATGTAAAAATGTGTTATAGTTTGAAATCAGCTAACCGTAAGGGACAGGTGCATTCTTAACTGACGGAACAGAAGAACTTTCAGCAGTTTCAAGAAGTTGGAATGCAAGGTGCACCTTGTGTATAAAGCAAGCATAGGCAAACTCGGCCCTCCAGATGTTCTGAGACTACAGTTCCCATCATCCCTGACCACTGGTCCTGTTAGCTAGGGATCATGGGGGTTGTAGTCCCAAAACATCTGGAGGGCCGAGTTTGCCTGTGCCTGGTATAAAGCATTGTCTGGTTTGTGGAAGCGCAAATTTGGAACAGGAAGAGTCCCCCCCTTCTCCTTGGATGTAGTGAGAATCCCCCCCCCGCTTCTTTCGCTTTGGCTGCCTGGCAAGAATGCCTCAGTTGTCCTTGCTGAGGGCTTCCTCTCTCGTTCTCCTCGCCTTCCTTCCCTCTTGGCAACTCCTGAGCTGCTTGGTGTCAAGCGTTACGTGGTCCAGTCTTCACTTTCCCCCTTGGGGAGCGCAGCCAAGGTTTCGCTAGCCAGAGGCAGCAGATGTTCTGGCCCGAGCGGAGGCTTCAAAGGCAGGGAAGTCGGAGCAAGCCGGCCAGATCCTGGCTCGCAGCCAACCTGCGGTGGTCTCTCTGGGCAGGAAGTGGCCCTTTCAGTTCTCGCTTGAGCCGTGAGTTGGGGTCTTTTGGCCACTACACACAAGCTGTTATTCTCTCCGCCCTTCCACCTGCGAAATGGGGATAATCAGTGCGGTCCTACCTTGCAGGCATGCTTGCAAGGATTAGAGAGGCCATAATAAACAAAGCGCTTCTTACAACTTGAAATGTGCAATGAGTTACTTGTTATGGGTTCTTTTTTCCTGGGTGAGATAGCAGAGTAAGGGGGAGAAGACCAGGGAAATCTATTCCAAAGGGGTGGTTTCTCCTCCCTGTATTTTCTTTCTCCCTCCCAACCGCCGCATTTCCCCTTGTCATGTGGAATGGACTGCTATAAAGCCCTCCAAGATGCCGTTGCCAAAACCAATTGCAACCTGATCTCGTTTTCTTAACTCGCTCTCTTTTTCTCTCGCCCGCCAAGGGCAATCTGGTAATATTTGGCATCTGCGCCTCCCGAATTCCTTCAGCGTGCGGAAATAATAAAAAACTGGACTTTTCAGGTTTTGCTTTCGAGGGGCAAAGGAAGAAGTCGGGGAGGAATCAGATAGTTGGAAAAGCGTGTTTGCAAAAACATTGCATCTCCTCTCTGCGCAGGACAGAGTTTGGTTTCATAGTAGGGGTGTGAGTTAGCAGAGCTGGATATATTAGCTGTAATACTGTCAAGGACAGAGTTGTGAACATATTGCCACCCCCAGATTCTTGCAGCCAGAATATTTTGTGGGGAAATCACTTTTCTTCTGCCAGTGAGGTCATTTGTGCACCAATCTGCAGGACGTGTGGGGTGGGTGTGTTGTTGATGCTGAGCCACATCAGCTGTCATCCTTGACCACCGTAAGTGCTGGCTGGATCTGATGGGAATTGTAGTGCGACAGTACTTGTTGAGCCAAAGGTTAGCCACAACTGGCCTAGGCGTCAGATGAGAGTCTGTAGTCCCTGCGCAGGAGGAGAAGAGTGTGCAATTTATCCCTTGCCATTTGTAAAATAATAATCATGCTTCTGGCAACAGGTTCTGCTAGGTTGTGCTACAATAAGCATGCACACCAGGTGTGTGTGTGGGGGGGACCTCTGGCCCTGCAAGCATTACTGAGCTTCCACTCCCAGCACTCCACTCCCAGCAAGCATGCCCAGGGATGATGGGAGTTGTAGTTCAGCAGCGCCTGGAGGCCGAAAGGTTCCATGCAGCTGAAACAAGTCGCAAGTACTAGTTACAGGTAGGTGTTGGTCTGCCATAGTCGAAACAAAATAAAAAAATTCCTTCCAGTAGCACCTTAAAGACCAACTAAGTTTGTTATTGGTATGAGCTTTCGTGTGCATGCACACTTCTTCAGATACTAAGTGTGCATATCTGAAGAAACGAAGTGTGCATGCACACGAAAGCTCAGACCAATAACAAACTTAGTTGGTCTTTAAGGTGCTACTGGAAGGAATTTTTTTAAGTTGCAAGTATTCCGCCTTGTGGGATATCTTTGGGAGAAGCAAAGGCTAAGGCAGTGGTGTCCAAACCTTTCTCAAAGAGAGCCAGATGTGATGAAGTGAAGGGCCCTGAGGGGCGGCCAAAGGGTTGAACTTGTTGAGCTTTTTTCGGGAATTTAACCCCAAGAGATGAACTGCCTCAGGGTCTGGATTGAACCGACTGGCAGGCTGGATTAGGCACACAAAATAGACTTTGGACATGCCTGGGCTAAAGAGTTGACCTTACACAAATCTGGAGCAGAGTCCCTAAGGCGGTTGGATGGCACCTTGTATGCCTCCTTACAGCAACTTCTGCAGCCAAGCTGGCGCCAAATGTCTTGCTCGGCTTTCTTTTGGACCCCATCAGTGAGGCCGGGGGGGGGGGGGAGGCTTGATATCTGGGCTGCCCAGGACCTCCAGACACATTGCCCAGGCTTGCACCCTGGGGAGGTCACTTGGCTGCTACTAACACAGCGGTTTGACTTCACCCTCGGAGGCGCACTCCATTGCCTCTTGAGACAGATGCCGACAAATTCCTTCTCGGAAGCCAAGCTAAGAGAGTCCCAGGTCGGAACACGAGAAGCTGTGGGAGCAGGCCCATCTAGTTCAGCTTCCCGTTCTCCCAAGTGCCTCAGCTCCGGGGATTCACCAGCCGCGAGATGGCTCTTGTGGGGTCTCAGGCCTTAGAATCCTAGAATCCTAGAATCATAGAATCATAGAGTTGGAATAGACCACAAGGGCCATCGAGTCCAACCCCCTGCCAAGCAGGAAACACCATCAGAGCACTCCTGACATATGGTTGTCAAGCCTCTGCTTAAAGACCTCCAAAGTAGGAGACTCCACCACACTCCTGGGCAGCAAATTCCACTGTCAAACAGCTCTTACTGTCAGGAAGTTCTTCCTAATGTTTAGGTGGAATCTTCTTTCTTGTAGTTTGGATCCATTGCTCCGTGTCCGCTTCTCTGGAGCAGCAGAAAACAACCTTTCTCCCTCCTCTATATGACATCCTTTTATATATTTGAACATGGCTATCATATCACCCCTTAACATCCTCTTCTCCAGGCTAAACATGCCCAGCTCCCTTAGCCGTTCCTCATAAGGCATCGTTTCCAGGCCTTTGACCATTTTGGTTGCCCTCCTCTGGACACGTTCCAGTTTGTCAGTGTCCTTCTCGAATTGTGGTGCCCAGAACTGGACACAGTACTCCAGGTGAGGTCTGACCAGAGCAGAATACAGTGGCACTATTCCTTCCCTTGATCTAGATGCTATACTCCTATTGATGCAGCCCAGAATTGCATTGGCTTTTTTAGCTGCCTTGCTTGTGGGTTTCCCAGAACGGACATCTGGTTGGGCCACTGCGAGAACAGGAGGCTGGCCTGGCCTGGCCTGGCCTGACCAGCAAGGCCCTTCTCACAATCTTACGGATATTTTTCACAACCAGCCTTTGCCAAAAACAACCTTCCTCTCCCCAGGCATGAAGACGGCACAGTCCGGTTCTGGGATGCTTCGGGAGTCTCCCTCAAGCCTCTGTACAAGCTGGGCACGGCCAACATTTTCCAGACGGACTGTGAGCACAACGACAGCCTGAACCAGTCTTGCGAGGAGGACTGGCCGCCCTTCCGGAAGGTATACCACCACCCCCTCCAAATGCCGGTGGGTGGGGGGCTCTTTGCTCATTGGGGCAGAGTGACTCCTCTCGTATCACAGTAGCTCTGTGCCTCTTGAGCTTTGCAGTTCAACAGGCATGGATAGAGATCTTCCCATTGCCTTTCACCCACATCCTTCAGCCCAGACACTGAGGTCCAGCTTCAAGGGCCTTCTGGCAGTTCCCTCACTGTGAGAAGTGAGGTTACCGGGAACCAGGCAGAGGGCCTTCTTGGTGGTGGCCCCCGCCCTGTGGAACACCCTCCTATCAGATGTCAAGGAGATCAATAATTATACGAGCTTCGGAAGACATCTGAAGGCAGCCCTGTATTGGGACGTTTTTAATGTTTGATGTTTTAGTGTGCTCTTTTATCTGTTGGGAGCCACCCAGAGGAATTGGGGCAACCCAGTCATATGGGCAGGGCACAATCAACAACAAGAGCAACATTAACAAAACAAACAAGCAACAATTTTTACTGTTACCTTGCTTGAGGGAGAAATCTTTGTTTTATGCCTGCAGTCCAATCACAGGTTACCAGTAAGTCCCTCTTCCCAGGGAGTTCTGGGAATTGTAGCTCTTTCAGAGGAATGGGGAGGTGTGTGTCTCTGCTCCCTTAACAAACTACAGCTCCCAGGGTTCTTTGGGGGAACTGACGGCTCTTGCAAATGGTAGGGTACGGCTTTGAATGCACAGTGCTGATGGAGCCTCGGAGTAGAGAAGCAGCTTGCTCTGTGTTGATTTCTGCTACGTCGGTACTCGTTATCTTGTCTCACTCGTTTCTAAACGAATTCAGCAATGCATCTTTTAAAATCTGTTCTCTTTTCTGAAAAAGATTTGGCTAATGCTTGTGGAATTGTGCCCCCAAGTGGAAGAAGGGAGGCATTGCAGCTTTTGAGCTGGATGGAAACTTTCGTAGTCTGAACCTCATCTACTACGTAAAAGTATTTATTGCATTTTTTTTAAACAATTTTTTTTTAAACAAACATTTGCATGCTTGCTCATTGAGTTCAAGGCATCTTTCCCACCCCACGCCCTTTTCGACCCATGGACTGTGGGGAGAGGGGGCAGTGTTTTCAGTATCAACCAGTTTGGGAAACTTGCTTCACGCGGTCTGATGAAACACTGCAGAAAGAGGCCCGTTGTGATCTTCTCCTCTACTCCCACCATATGAACACACGCTCCAATATATACAGCACTTGACTGCTTTCTTCTTACAGAGGGAGTTGTGTCGCGCTGATCTTCATATCCTTTGCTTCTCTCTCTCCCTGGAAATGAATGCATGAATATCTGTCTTCCAGGTTGGCTGCTTTGACCCTTACAGCGATGACCCCAGGCTGGGGATTCAGAAGATTGCTCTGTGCAAATACACAGCTAAGATGGTGGTGGCTGGCACAGCAGGGCAGGTAACTGGGAAAGGCGTAATTTTTCTGAACCCCATGATGCAAAAAAAATCAAATATCTTTAATACGGTCAATGACCAGGAAACAGTTTATAAAATATGACATTAAGAGTAATATTGTGCTAGAAGTAGCAGTAAAAATATGGCCAGTTCTCAGAGTTGGTGCTTATATTTATGACCAGGTTTCGAGTTTTAAGTTTTTAAAATTCAATTCAGGAGTCGCTACTGTTTAGTATCATTCCTTCGATGTTTACAGTTTGGACTCCTTTGTAGACATCGTTGCTCGTCTTATTCTTGTTGCAATGTAACAGTACTTTGCCACGGACCTGTTAATTTCAGGCTCTTTGTCAGCTAAGAGGTGTCTGATATAGGTGTCATCTGTGCTACGAGGTATTTTCCTCAGAATCGGTTCGATCAGCTCTTTTCTTGAGTCTCGATATAGTGGGCAGTATAAGATGACATGCCCAATGGTTTCGATTTCATTGCTGTTACAGGGACATAGTCTTTGTTCGATCGGTGTTTTATTGTATCTTCCCTCTAGAAGAGCTGAAGGGAGAGCGTTGAAGCGGGCCCTGGAAAATGCCCATCGGTGTTTAGCATTGTCTAGAACTTTGAGATAGTTTGCTAGATGGGGCCTTTGGGAATTGTATAGAGGTTTATAAGTTATCGGAAGTTGGTTAAAGTCATTTTGGGTTTCAATGTCCCTGAGCCTTTCTTTGATTATGTTCTTGGCCCTTCCCCTTTCTAAACTTAATAAATACTCTGGGGAGAGACCATATGTGGCCAGTTTTCTGAGGATGCCCCTCAACCAGCTAGACTGGAATTTGTCGAGAAGCATCAGGGAAAGTAGTCCAACCGGCGAGTTGTTAAGTCTTAGCCAAGTGCATAAGGTTCTTATCCATACTTTGGCTTTAATGCTGTATAAGCCCGCTTCCAGTCGTAGGGCGGCGTTTGGGACGCATTTAGGTGTTTGCAGGAGTGATCTAAGGAAACCTGATTGTATCTTCTCATATGGGTCTAGATTAGAGAGGGAGACGATTGGTGCGCCATATAGGATTTGTGCTGTTGGTTTTGCCACGAATAGTTTAATTGTAGTAGGAATGAAATTTCCTCCCGTTGTACGATGGAATCTTAGGATTGCTGTTGTACTTTTTTGTGCTGTAAAGGAGCTGTAGTTTATGTGGGCAGTCTTCTTCCTTGATGCTTGGAATATCACTCCTAGATATTTAAAGCATGTCACTTGTTCAATCTCCTGATTGTCTAAATTCCATCTATATATTTTCCTTTTGTTAGAGAAAACCATGATTTTTGTTTTTTGGTAGTTCACTGCTAGTTTCTCTTCTCTACAATATTGGGACAAGCTGTTAAGAGCTCTTTTGAGGCCCATCTGAGTCTGGGACAGTATAACCGCATCGTCTGCATAGAGTAAGATAGGCAGTTTTTTGTCTGCTAATTTTGGGGCGTGTGTATCCGCTCCTTGTAGGTGGTCTATTAGGGAGTTTATATAGATGTTGAACAAAAAGGGGGCCAAAATGCATCCTTGTTTAACTCCCTTTGTTGTTCTAATAAAATTAGAGAGTTGACCTTCTTGGCTGCATCTTATACGAAGTCGTGTGTTGTTATACAGTTTGTATATTAGTAGCAGCAGACGTCGGTCTATGGATGATTTATTGAGTTTGTCCCAGAGTCGAGTTCAAAGGCTGCTTTAAAATCTACAAATGCTGCGAATAGGTGGTGATTGTGGTGCGACGTGTATTTCTCAGCTAGGTGCTGTAAGATCAGGCAGTGATCCATTGTGGATCTCCCTTGTCTAAATCCTGCCTGTGCATCATCAAGAATCTTCGCTCTTTCTATCCATTCGCACAGTTTCTCGCTGAGGTGTTTAGCGTATAATTTACTTATTATATTCAGGAGGCTTATAGGTCTATAGTTGGAGGGATCATCCCTCAAGCCTTTTTTATAAATGGGAATAATGATGGAAGTCCCCCAGTCGTATGGGATCTGTGCGGTTCTATCTATATATGTGAACAGAGAGGCTAGCAAGGGGGCCCACCAGTTCGCATTGGTTTTAAATAGTTCCGCTGGTATACAGTCAATTCCGGGGGCTTTCCCGTTCTTTAGTTGGTCAATCAGCAGATGGGTCTCTGTTGATGAGACTGCTGGCCATGGCTGTATCTGATCATCCGGTATGTCTAATGCATAGGACTCAACGCTAGGTTCCTCATAAAGATTATGGAAGTGTGTTTCCCAGGCTTTCATTGATATGCAGCAGGATAGTTGTGATAGGCCCCTATCCGGCTGTACAGCTACGATTCTCCAGAATAATGATGGGTTACTTGATTTGGAGGCCTCTATCAGTTGCTGCCATAATAACTTCATTGCGTATCTTTTCTTTTGTGTCAGAAGTTTTTTGTAACTTCTTTTGGCTTCAAGCATCTTTTGTCTGTTATCCTCTGTTGGATTATCCTTATGGCAGATGAAGAAGTGGATCAATGATTTCTTGGAGGTAATACACTCATGATCGAACCACTCCCTGGAAGTTTTCCGACGGTGGGGAGACTTGGAATTCGGTTTTACCACAAACCCTTGAATTTTTTGTATAAGCATTTCATATGTTGTCATCATGTTCGGGGCGCTCTCCTCTATTTCTAAGCATCCTTCCATAATTGCTTTTGAGAGACAGTAGCTCTCCTCAGTTTTGTACCAGTTAGATATCCGCTCGCTCACTTGTCCGTTCCATCTGATTTTCTTGAGGTCTGATCCGGGTGTTAGATCTGGTTGATATCTGTGTTGTGGTTTGGGCAGATCAAAGGGTAAATCATACACGAGGGATAAAGGTAGATGATCACTTTCAGCTCTTGCTGTAATGGTGAATTTTGATATCCTAGGGATCAGGTCCTGGGAAACAATGCAATAATCTATCGTTGACAGTTTGTGTCCTGACCAATATGTGTATTGACCAGGATAGTCTCCTTTTACAGCCCCATTCAGTAAGTGTAGATTCTGTCTGTAGGTCATGTGTGCTAAATGTAGTCCTCCAATGTTGCATGTCTTATCGTAGGATGATCTTATCATTAGGGGTGGGATAGTTTCCATTTCTGGAGGCCATTGGTGAAAATGTGCATATAGGGCGTTGTCGTTAGGGCCCACTCTTGCGTTTAGGTCACCAGCTAGTAATATCATGGCTGACGGGTGTTGTCTCCTCCATTGCACCACGTGGGCTTCCACTTCTTTCCATAGTTGTTCTACTTGTGCCTGCCGACGACATGTAGGTAAGTATAAGTTTATGCATAGCAGTTTGCTTTGTCCGAAATCTAGAACTGCTGCTACAGACCATTCATCATTGGAGGGTAATTGGATAATATTAGCTTGTATCTGCGTTGAGAACAGTAAGGCTAAGCCTCCTTTGGGTCTGCCCCCTCTTTGACTAGGTGTTGCTCTTTTAGTACATGAGTGGTAATTATCCAGGTAGAGCTCGTCTATCGACCAGGTTTCCTGGATGAACAGGATGTCAAATTTAGTGAGGAAGTCCATTAGGTTGGGATCTTTGCTTTTCGCTCCCCACCCTGCGATGTTCCATGTACAGGTGGACAGCTTGTGATTTTTGGTTGTCAGACATCTCAAGGGACGTTCAAACTTAGGTTTATAGCCAATTTGGGATTTATCATTCATTATGTCCGTTTTAGGATGTGTAGTGGGACATTTTGGCAGTGTGTGAACTTGGGCATACTTTAGTGTCCCATAGGGGCGTTCTTTCCCCGTGATCTTATATCAGTCCGTGTGAATGGTGTCTAGGACTCCTAGGTTGTCCACAAAGATTGAACCGTTCTTGCCTGGTGGTACCGCTATTTCAGCTTGATGTGTTATTGTTTTCTTTGTTATAGGTGGTTCCGTAGGTCCGAGTTCCTCTGGCGATAGGAATAGCCTTAGTCTCCACTCACTGTTGGATAAAGGTTTTGTGGTATAGGTTGCATAGTTAAATTCCCTGGTGTTGGGTGTGGCTAGGAATGTAATAGATTTCCTTATAGATGCTAATCTTTCAATTAGTGCGTCCTGAGCTTTGTGTATTTGTTCAATAGTTGCTATGAAGCGGTTTTCCTTCTCTATGTTGGAGCTTTCATCTGGTACGTGGTTTGGGGGTAGGGTTTTTGGACTTTTAGCCAGCTGGTTTGGGGCTTTGTCTGCCTCTAGTTGAAGCATTTTATAGTTCTTGTTCGTCATAGACATTGTCGGCTTTATTTTTATCTTATCAGTCTTGATTGTTTCGATGAGAGGAATGGGAGTACCGGACACTTCAAATAGGCGAGTCACCTGCAATCCAACCCTTTGTAGCTTGTCCTTATTGTCTGAAACTAGTTTGGTTGTGTGCCAGTCTCTGAATGTTACCACAACTCTGTTTAGGTCCTTGTCTGATGGCAGAAATTTAACATTAATGATGTTTTCTGCTGGGACGAATCCTCTAACGGCTAATTCAGTTTTCTTGAGAATATAAATTCTCTGTTGTGCTGGAGAAAGGAGATCTTTGTGCGTATATACAGGTAGGATGATGAGTTTTTGTTTATTTAGAATTAGATTTCTGTGAGAGTATGTTGTTTTAGGAGTAATTTCTTGCTTAGGGGTCGGGTTTTCTCTTGGTTTTCCCGCGGTTCCATTCGGGAGCGCTAGTTGCTCTGTTGAATTTTGAAGCCTAGCCTTATGGAGTTCCTCTGTTGAACTGAAAAGCCCAGTCTTATGAAGGTTTTTGTTTGGGCTTCGGCTGTTATCAAGGGGAGGCAGGACTGGGTTAGCTGGGTTCATTGGATTTGAATTTTCTAGTAGCTTAAATAGTCTTGTGAAATTCATTTTCTTTGTTCGAGATGGGAGCTTTGTCTTCCTTCCCATTTTTACGTTCTTGGGCTTCTTCTCTTTATTCCTAGGACACTTCCCCTTTAAGAGGGGTTTCTTAGGGTCAATTAAGTTTCCCTTCTGGTTTGCTTTGATCCTAGATGTTTTCCTTTTTTCCACATTATGTCGGGTTTTATTTTCCTTACTGGTGTTATCGTTTGGTGTGCTAGAGAGAATTTTATATGAATGCAAGTTGTCTGTTCTCCTAGTTATTTCAGTCAGAGTGGTAAGTAGGCCCAAGCATTCTGAGAGGAAGTCTTTGATGTGTCCCAGTTCTCTGCCTATCTGCCACTTCTGTTCGTTTAACAGATCATTATATAGCCCTGTTAGTATGTAGGGGAGGCATTCCAAGTCCAGATATTGGGGTCTTGTGTCCTCCAAGCCCTCATTCGTCACAATGTGAAACCCCATCTTCTCCCCGGACCTTGTTCTCTGGGAGGGCTCATCTGTCTTAATTACTGGGTTTTCCTCTTGTGACTCTTGTTCCTGCTCCAGCCCCGGTTGATTCACTGAGGTTTCATCTTCTATGGCAACTTGTTTTATTTCCATTGCCAGATTGACTCCCACCCCTTCTTCGTCTGTTTCCATTATCTCCCCGTACCTGGTGCGGTCTATGGACCATTCGTGGGGGTGTCGTTTGTCAGCATTATTTATTTTGTCTGTTTTCGGTTTAAAATATTGTGAGATTTTCACCTGCCTTCCTCTTGTAGAGGGTTCAGCCGCTTTGGTGAGGGGGATCCCCAGCTCTTTATAGCTCTGTCTTGTAAACACCATTCTCTAGGTTGAAAGCTTCCCTTATTGGGCACTTTATTACAGGAATAAAGGTAGAGGTAAAGTTTGGAAAACCGGTGTCCAGGCTGTTGGGTCAGGGAGCCTCCCTACCTTTCCCTCTTTAAGCCTTAGCTTTAGCTTGGGGCGGAAGGGTATTCATGGGGGAGTTCTTGGACTTATCTTATCGATGTTAGGCTCAATGGAATTCAGCGGTTTCCTCTGCTTCTTTGGTTGTATTTCAAGCCGATCCGTCGTCCGGGAGCTCCAAGGTTGTAAGTCAGTGTGGCAGTATCAGTAAACAGTGCAACGATAAAACAATAAAACAATAAAAGTATAAAGGAATAAACTAATTAAAACGAGGCGACAGGACAGGCAACCAACAGTCTTTAAGGTCCTTAAGGTGCAGTTTTGGGGTCTTGAAGAGGCTAAAACTAATAAAAACACTTAGTTAAAATCAGAGGCTCTAATTAGGCTGCTACCTCCGTCGCCATCTTGGCCTCCTCCCCCATGATGCAATCCCTCCTAGCCTGCCCACACCTGCCTGGCCCGGACGCTGCAGCTGGTACGGAAGGCAGCAGCCAGGCAAATGGTGAGGGCAGGTGGCTAGCAGCATGCCAGATCTCTGCTTAAGCAACCACACTGCCATGCCGGGTTCCAGGTTATTGTGCTGATACAGCGGTAGCTTGGTTCTCACACTTAATCCGTTCCTGTAGTCTGTTCCAAAAGCAAAGAGTTCCAAAACCAAGGCACGCTTTCCCATAGAAAGTAATGCAAAATGGATTAATCCGTTCCAGACTTTTAAAAACAACCTCTGGAACAGCAATATAACATGAATTTCTGCCGTGTGAAACTGGGAAGCAGATTCCTTTTGGCCCTGATCCCCATCTTTCTGCCCTCCCCCGTGGCAGGTGCTGGTGATGGAGCTCGCCGATGAAAAGTCGGAGCACCTGATCAACGTAGCCGTGGTCGACCTCCTCCAGGACCGCGAGGGCTTCACGTGGAAGGGCCACGACCGCCTCGCCCCCAAGAACGGCTCCCTCGCCTTCGCCCCCGGCTTCCAGCCCTGCATCCTCGTCCAGTGCATGCCCCCGGCGGCTGTGACGGCCGTCACGCTGCACTCCGAGTGGAACTTGGTGGCTTTTGGGACCAGCCACGGTTTCGGGGTGTACGATTATTACCGGAGGAACTCTGTGCTGGCCAGGTAGGGGGCTGGGGGGGTGGCAGGGCGAGTTTTAAGGTGAAAGCACCTTCATTTGAATCCTCAAGCAATTTGTATCCGAGCTCAATTCAGA
Source organism: Podarcis bocagei (assembly GCF_964188305.1). Taxonomy (NCBI): domain Eukaryota; kingdom Metazoa; phylum Chordata; class Lepidosauria; order Squamata; family Lacertidae; genus Podarcis; species Podarcis bocagei. Next base: position 49,469,170 of record NC_138139.1, on the reverse strand, counting down.
GTGCTGGTTTTGACCCTATAAAGCAGGGATAGTCAACCTTTTTATACCTACCACCCACTAATGCATCAGATTTAAATGGGGTTTTTAAAATAAAAGGCTTTTGGAGGAAAAATCTTTCTAAAGATAGTTTTCTATTTAAGTTACATTATAGTCCAAAGGCTATTCATCGGGAAATAAGGATTTGTTTTAAGTTTGGCATGTGTGCTGAAACTTAGTTTTAAGTTTTGTTTTTTTTTTTAAAAAAAAAACATTTAACCACATCAGTTAACAAACATGGATACATATGCTATAATGTTACTCTTTTAGTTAAATAAGTTGTTTAAATTGTTATTGAGGAAATGATTATTTTTCTCCTTCCGATAAAGTACAGCAGAAAAGTTGTCCTAATATTAACAGTTAACTTATTAAACCTCGCAATAATGTCACAATTATCCATCTATGTATTTCTAATAGTATAACCAAATCAGAATTTTTTGATATACAGTGGTACCTCGGGTTACATACGCTTCAGGTTACATATGCTTCAGATTACAGACTCTGCTAACCCAGAAATATTACCTCAGGTTAAGAACTTTGCTTCAGGATGAAAACAGAAATTGCACGCTGGCGGCGCAGCGGCAGCAGGAGGCCCCATTAGCTAAAGTGGTGCTTCAGATAAGAACAGTTTCAGATTAAGAACAGACCCCCCAGAACGAATTAAGTTCTTAACCCAAGGTACCACTGTAACTGTAAAAACTACTCTGAAAATTTATTATTCCAAAAATGAAACCTTCATCTGCTTGTAAATATTAAGATTATACCAGCAAGAATGAGTCTTTCTAAAAAAAAAGTTTTAAATCAAGTCTAACTGACTAATGATTTAAATTGTGATTTAAATCGATTTGATTTAAATCAAATCCACCCTTCTTCTGTCTCTCAAACAGGTGCACGCTGCACCCCAATGACTCCCTCGCCATGGAGGGGCCTCTTTCTCGGGTGAAGTCCCTGAAGAAGTCTCTCCGGCAGTCCTTCCGCAGGATCCGAAAAAGCAGGGTGTCCGGGAAGAAGAGGGTCAACACCAGCAGCCCCTCAAGCAAGGTGAGTGGACTGGGGCGCGTGCCCAGTTAGGAAAGCTGCGGGTTCGAGTTCTGGGTTAAACCCTAACAAAGGTTTAGGAAGGAGGGGAAGGAGGGAGGGAGGAAGGAAGGGAGAGGGAGGTTGAGGTTTTGGGACTGGTGTGAAGACATGGCAGCAGCAAGGGAAGGGAGCCTTTTCGTTTCCCAGTTTCGGGGGAGAGATGCTTCTTGGAAGGGGATGCGCCTCAAAAGGCCCTGATTGGAGAAAGGGGAAATGGCTCCGTCTCCCGGGGAAAAGGAGCCTGGCAAAGGTGAAAAATGGAGTGGAGAATTAATAATAATAATAATAATAATAATAATAATAATAATAATAATAATAATTTATTTATACCCTGTCCATCTGGCTGGGTTTCCCCAGCCACTCTGGGCGGCTTCCAACAAAATATTAAAATACAGTACCGTATTTTTCGCCCTATAAGACGCACCGGCCCATAGGACGCACCTAGATTGGGGGGGGGGGATAAAGGGAAAAAAAATTATTCCCCCCACCCAGGCGCGGGGCTGGGGCAGGGGAAGCCCGAGCTTCCCCCGACCCCAGCCCCCAGAACGGGTCCCAGAGCGATGCCGAAGCTGTGCGCTGGGCTCCCTAGGGCTGCGCAGAGCTTTCTGAAACCTGGAGAAGGAGAGGGGTCGGTGCGCACCAACCCCTATCGCTCACCAGGCTTCAGCAAAAGCCTGTATTCGCCCCATAGGACGCACACACATTTCCCCTTCATTTTTGGAGGGGAAAAAGTGTGTCCTATAGGGCGAAAAATACGGTAATCTGTTTTAATTAAAAGCTTCCCTAAAGAGGGCTGCCTTCAGATGTCTTCTAAAAGTCTGGTAGTTGTTCTTTTTGACATCTGGTGGGAGGGCGTTCCAGAGGATGGGTGCCACTACCGAGAAGGCCCTCTGCCTGGTTCCCTGTAAGTTGGCTTCTCGCAGCGAGGGAACCGCCAGAAGGCCCTTGGTGCTGGACCTCAGTGTCTGGACTGAACGATGGGGTGGAGAGGCTCCTTCAGGTATACTGGACCAAGGCCATTTAGGGCTTTAAAGGTCAGCACCAACACTTTGAATTGTGCTTGGAAACGTACTGGGAACAGCTGCCGGTCAAGATAAGCAGCATTGGGCTAGATCAGGGGGAACCCTTTGGTTGTTGCTGGCCTCTGACTGACTCCCAGTGGCCCCCAGCCAACAAGGCCAGTGGTCAAGGATGAGTCAGAGTCCATCAGTCTCAAGAGGAGAACAGAATAAAAAGATAAACGGAAGATAAAAAGGGGCCAGAAGCCCTAGTTGGGGATGGATGGGGAATGTGATATTGTAGAGCAGGGTGGCACGGAACTGCTTTTGGAGCATCACTCGAACTGTTTCTCATCCCTGGCGATGGCTTGACATGAATCTGCCCCCTCTCCTCTTGCCCCCGTCAGGTGCAGGAGGCAAATGCCCAGCTGGCTGAGCAGCCCGGCCCCCACGAGGTGGAGATGACCCCCGTCCAGCGGCGGATTGAACCCCGCTCGGCCGACGACTCGTTGTCGGGAGTCGTGCGCTGCCTCTACTTTGCCGATACCTTCCTCCGAGACGGTAAGGAGGAGGAAGAGGTGCAACGCGGGTGGAAAGGGACCGGAGTCTGGGATGGTTGGGACTCTACTGCCCAACAGTCCCAGACACCCATATCTGGTGGCAAGGGATGATGGGAGTTGTAGTTTGACAGCGCCTGAAGGGCATCTAGTTGGGAAAGCCTGGCAGCATCAGTCCTGGAATTGGTCACTTGCCACGTTTAAAAGGCAATTTATTCCGCTCTCACTACATTTCGCTAACTCTTAGTTCTATATTTGAGCTTTCATGCGATGCAAAAGCCACTTCTGGAACTTGCAGTGAAGTAAAGCGCAACTTTGGCGCTCGTTTTTGTGTTACTTGCCTCCAGAAAAAACACAACCATTTGCAAATACAGTGGTACCTCTGGTTAAGAACTTAATTTATTCTGGAGGTCCGTTCTTAACCTGAAACTGTTCTTAACCTGAAGCACCACTTTAGCTAATGGGGCCTCCCGCTGCCGCCACACGATTTCTGTTCTTATCCTGAAGCAAAGTTCTTAACCCGAGGTCTGGGTTAGCGGAGTCTGTAACCTGAAGCGTCTGTAACCTGAAGCGTTTGTAACCCAACTAATGTAATATGGAAATGAGCGCTAAACTTGTACTATGTTCCACTATAGTTCCACTATTATTACTATTAATAATACAGTGGTGCCCCGCAAGACGAATGCCTCGCAAGACGAAAAACTCGCTAGACGAAAGGGTTTTTCGGTTTTGCGTTGCTTCGCTAGACGAATTTCCCTATGGGCTTGCTTCGCAAGACGAAAACATCTTGCGCTTTTTTTTAAAGCCGCTTGAAGAGGCGCAGTTGCGACAGACCGTGCTTCGCAAGACGAAAAATATCGCAAGACGAAAAGACTCACGGAACGAATTATTTTCGACTTGCGAGGCACCACTGTAATTACATTTCTATACTGCTCTTCACCCAAAGATCACAGAGTGGTTTGCAATATTAAAACTCAAAAATAAGGTTCTTGGCTCTTAGAATCGTAGCACTGAGAGGGACCTGGGAGGTCATCCATCCCAGCCCTCAGCTCATTGCAGGATGCCTTCTCTCACTGCCTGTCTTCTCCCCTCTTCCCCCCCCCCCCAGCTGCGCATCATGGGCCCACCATGTGGGCCGGCACAAACTCTGGCTCGGTGTTTGCCTACGCCCTGGAGGTCCCTTCGCAGGAGAAGTTTTCCGAGCGCTCGGTGGAGGCGGTCTTGGGCAAGGAGATCCAACTCATGCACAGAGCGCCCGTGGTGTCGATCGCCGTCTTAGACGGCCGGGGTAACCCTCTTCCGGAACCGTACGAGGTCTCGCGGGACCTGGCCAAAGCCCCCGACATGCAGGGCAGCCACTCAGTGCTCATCGCCTCAGAAGAGCAGTTCAAGGTAATCTTGAGGGAGGGGCAGAATCTCTAGCCGTGTGAGAAAGTTATTTGGGTATCGAGTGCCCTTGGGGGCCACTGGCACCTCAATCTTACGAGGGCTGAGTCGGGGAGGTTCATGAAAAGTGCCCCTTTGTGAGAGGGGGTGTGCTGAGTTATGAACAAGGCCAACGGTGACCGCTCATTCAGAGTAAAGGCAAAGCATTTCCCTCTCTCTCAATTGACTGCCTGCCAGCTGCTTCTGTCTCCACCACCTCTGTGTCAGTGCTGCCCTCGTAGAGCATGGCAGCGAAGAGTATAGGGACAAAACTGGAATCGGTGGGCTCTGCCTGTCGCTGGTTCTCTGGCGCCACCTACTGTTGGGCTCCCCTCCTTCTGCCCTACCAGTAGCAATAGGCACCAAGCTGATGCTAACAAAACCTGGGTGGGTGCTGTTGTCCTGCAAGTTTGGCAAGGGGGCTCCTATTTTGCCTTGAGCTTCTGGGAACGAGAGAGAAGATGCAGTTCTTTCGGAGAAAATAACTGAGTTTTCTGAGAACCAGCTCCCTCCTGAGCCAGGGAGGGCGGAGCTTCAGCTGGGCGGGGCTAAAGCCTCGCACGTCCTCCTTGCGTGCCCCCCACCCACTTCCCGCTGTCTCTCACTCCAGGTCTTCACGCTGCCCAAAGTCAGCGCCAAAACCAAGTTCAAGCTGACGGCCCACGAGGGCTGCCGGGTACGGAAAGTGGGGCTGGTGAACTTTGTCAGCGCGGCGTGCGAGGACTACGCAGAGAACTGCCTCGCCTGCCTCACCAACCTGGGGGACATCCACGTCTTCACGGTGCCCAGTCTGCGGCCGCAGGTGCACTACGACTGCATCCGGAAGGAGGACATCAGCGGAATCGCCTCGTGCGTCTTCACCAAACACGGGCAAGGTGAGCCCGGAAGGAGCAAGGAGGCAACGTGGGGCAGGAGGAAGACTTAGACCCAGAGCGAAAGAGGGGGCACCGTGGGGCAGGGACACTGAGACCTGGAAGAAGCTGGGAATGATGAGGCACTATGGGGTTGAGCTATGGTAAAGGTAAAGGGACCCCTGACCATTAGGTCCAGTCGTGGCCGACTCTGGGGTTGCAGCGCTCATCTCGCTTTATTGGCTGAGGGAGCCGGCGTACAGCTTCCGGGTCATGTGGCCAGCATGACTAAGCCGCTTCTGGCAAACCAGAGCAGCGCCCGGAAACGCCATTTACCTTCCCGCCGGAGCGGTACCTATTTATCTACTTGCACTTTGACGTGCTTTTCGAACTGCTAGGTTGGCAGGAGCAGGGACTGAGCAACGGGAGCTCAATCCGTCGTGGGGATTCAAACTGCCGACCTTCTGATTGGCAAGTCCTAGGCTCTGTGGTTTAACCCACAGCGCCACCTAGGGGTTGAGCTAGTTAGAGCTAAAAAAAAGCAGATTGAGAACTTGCCCGTGGGGTGGGGCAAGTTAGACCGGGGTGATCAAAGAGTTGGAGCAGGTGAAGGGGCTGGGGGTTGTTTAGGTTGAAGCAGCCTTCCAGATATTCTGGACTTCCAACTCCTATCAGCCCAAGCCATCACAGTTGTGAACACTCTTTTTATTTTTGTCTTTTGGGATTTACTTGGCTTTTCAGATTAAAGTTTTACAATCACATATCCAACATACAACAATAAAACAACGATTCCCTTCCCTTCGTGGGTCCTGTTGTCAATCATTTCCTCCTGCATCTTTTACGATAATCCAAATCTTTTACATCTCCACTATGTCCAAGTGTTATTCCAATCCTACAAAGATTTTAGCTGCTTGCAATGGTTTTTAAGATAAATTGTAAATTTCCCCCATTCCGTATTAAAACTTTGGTATTCCTGATCTCTGATTCTTCCGGTCATCTTAAGCCATTTTGGCATAATCCATCAATTTACAGTAATCTGCCATTCTTCTCTGGTAAGGACTTTATCTTCTTTCTATCTCTGGGCCAATAAAATCCACGCAGCCGTGGTTGCATACATAAATAGTCCTTTCTGCTCTCTTGGGATTTCGGCACCAATAATTCTTAAAAGAAAGGCTTTGGGGGTTTTTTTAGAAAAGGTTATTTTAAACGTTTTTTTCAACTCGTATCATTTCCCAATCATTTCAGTTGTGAACGCTTTCATTTTAACAGTCAGATTTTTTTAAAAAAAGATCAGTGCACTGCAATAAAAGCTGTTCTGTTTACCCATAAAACCAGAAGGAAAACCTACAGTCAGTGTATTAAGGGAAGTGGATTCTGCTGATGGGGCCACGTGACTCTCATCGGGAACAGAGACTGATCAGTGTTGGCTCCCCCATCTCTTTTTTCAGGCTTCTATTTGATCTCTCCGTCGGAGTTTGAGCGATTCTCCCTGAGCACCAGGAATATCACGGAGCCACTGTGTGGGCTGGACACGAGTCGTGTGCACGACTCCACCTGCCTCGGGTAAGTGCAGCTATTTAAGCAGCAACAGTGGCTTTGAAGGAAATGATTGGCGTACCACCGTGACTTCAAGTGCAGGCAAAATATTTTACGGTAGAGGGGAAAACTTGTTTTATACATAGCTGGGCTGTCTGCAAACCTGAAGGGGAAGCTTTGTGTATACAGTCAGCATGCTGTTGCTTTGCTGAACCGCAGCGGGCCCAGAATTCTGCTTCCTGAGAATCTTGGATCCTTTTTTAAAAAGTGAGTCAAGTTTCTAGTCCTTAAAGCAGCAGAGGAAAATGCTTGGAAGTGTTGAGTTATAGAAATCAGTTAACACCGAAGGGGGAGAAATCACGCAAGTATGTTCAATTTGCATATCTTGTGCAGGCTGCAGGATTTGGCGTGCCTCACTGCAGAAGATTTTAATTGTCTTTGCTGTCGTGATCAGATGTTTGTTGTTCCTTCGCATGCAGTAAACACAACCTTGGCTATAGACAGAGAGAGCAGCGTGCGTGTTAAAACGTTGACCCTCGGTTGCAAACCAGAGGCGTTGCGAAGTCTGCACGGTTGACAATTGCTCTGTCCCAGCTCCTGCCAACCTAGCAGTTTGAAAGCACGCCAGTGCAAGTAGATAAATAGGTACCCACTGTGGCGGGAAGGTAAATGGCATTTCCGTGCGTTCTGGCACTCGTCACGTTGTCCCGTTGCACCAGAAGTGGTTTAGTCCTGCTGGCCACATGACCCAGAAAGCTGTCTGTGGACAAACACCGGCTCCCTCAGCCTGAAAGCGAGATGAGCGCTGCAACCCCATAGTCGCCTTTGACTGGACTTAACCGTCCAGGGGCCTTTACCTAATGCCTCTCACTTTCCTGAATGGAGGCCGAAGAGTATTAATTTTTGTTGGGGTGGAATGTACCGCATTGTACGGAGGGAAGGAATCACCTCTGTTGCTCCACCCACTTTGCTTTTGGCCCCACCCACTTTCCCCTCTATCCCCTCCCACCAGCAGAATGTGGCCCCTGAAATTTTGCTGAAGAAAGGATGCGGTCCCTGGGACGAAAACTCTTCCTGTCTCCCAGTTTAAAGCCTGCTTTTCCTCCCTTCATACCACAGTTACTTTTCGCTTGAGGGGTCCTCACCGTTGCTATTTTGATTTTAAACCGTGCTATTAACTAATTGTCTGAACAATGTCACGTCCAGCCTGGTAACAATAAAGGCTGCTCCCTTGTCATTTCAGGAACAACTTCACAGCAACGCCGAAACTGAACCAGGCCAACGGGACTCACGTCCTCCAAGGATCAGAGGCCAGCCATTCCCTTGCCAGCAGCGACCGTAAGGGAACGGCCCGATTTCCTAATCAATATCAGGGAATAGTGAACAAAATGGCTTCTTCTGATTTTGCCGCCTTTACTGCAGTTCTGATGTAACCTTTCCCAGTAGCTTGAGGGGAAAGTTAAACCACTCGGTTTCAAAACTGCTTTATCCTTGCCAGGCTGTTCCACTGAAAAACGTGAATTCCACTCTTTGAGAAAATTGCAAGTTTTTGTAAGAAGTTTCATTTCTCTAGGGTTATGCCTGCACCATATATGCAGAGCGCTATGGCGGTACTTTAAACAGCCATGACGTCCCCTGAGGAAACGTGGGAAATGTAGCTTATTAAGGGTGCTGAGAGTTGTTTCCCTCACAGAACTACAATTCCCAGAGTTCCCTGGGAAAAAGGGATTTATGGTTAAATTGCACTGGGAATCGTAGCTCTGTGGGGGGAACAGTGGGGTCCCCTAAACAACTCTCAACACCCTGAAGAAACTACAGCTTCCAGAATTCTTTGGGGGAAGCCATAACTGTTTTAAAATGGTATAGTGCTTTATTTATTTGTGGTTTTTAAAATTATTTATCATTTTCATTTTACAATAAGAACAATGGATGATTGTCCAAATGCCAATTACACATTTAATTTCAACTTTCCTCCACTTTCCATGATTCACTTCACGGTTTTCTTTTCCACTACATATTACAATGAATCCCTGTCTTTTTCATTTTCTAGTTCTCCATAAGTCACTACGGGTGAATTTACTCTGTTCTTCTTTACTTGGGAAATTACCATAAGCATATTAAAAAGTTATCTACGAAACCTTTCCAATCTTCTCTCTCTCTCCTCTCAACCTCTTATTCTATTCTATTCATTTCTGTATATTTTACCACTTCCATCTGCCACTCTTCCTTTGTTGGCATTATACCCTCTTTCCACCTCTGGGCATATCAACTTCGAGCTGCTGTAGTTGCAAACATAAAGAGGGACCACTGAGCTTTAAATATATGGTGTGAATGGCCCAAAGTGGGGCTGGCGAGTCCAGAGGCCTGATCAGGTCCACAAAGCCTGTTTTTTTTCTTATTAGTAGCCAGTCAGAGCCCATCTTCCCCCTCACAGCGCTGAGGTGAGATGAGACTGAAACCCCCTGTGTTGACCCAGTGCTGCAATTGTGGGCCTGTATATACCTATGCCTATCTATGTATGTGTATATGTGGTGATTCAGACATCTGAGTGTGTGTTTGGTGGCCATTTTGTCCTCAAAACACCACTGGCATGTGGCCCTCGGACAGTCGGCCATCCTTGAATGCGGCCCCTCTGGCTTGAAAAAGTTTGTCCACTCCCGCTCTGGAGATACTTTATTTGACGGAAGACTACTCTGTGCAATTAAAAACAAAACAAAAAGCGATGTATCTGGGCATTGTGGCTTGCCCTTTGTAGTAAATGGTCCATCAACAAAGTGCTCAATGGAAGACAACAGATGGTTTGATTTTCTAAGATGATGCTGACTGCTAAGGTGCAGACCTGCTGCTGCTTCCTAGGGGATATGTCTGTGCTCTCTGAATGTCAGCTGCTGGGAGAGCGCTGGGGTGCTCAGGTCTTGTTTGGGGTAACTGTGCCCCTGAAGGACCAGGTGCGCAGCCTGGGAGTCATTTTGGACTCTCAGCTGTCCATGGAGGCACAGGTCAAATCTGTGTCCAGGGCAGCTGTCTACCAGCTCCATCTGGCACGCAGGCTGATGTCCTACCTGCCTGCGGACTGTCTTGCCAGAGTGGTGCCTGCTCTGGTTATCTCCCGCTTGGACTACTGCAATGCGCTCTACGTGGGGCTACCTTTGAAGGTGACCCGGAAACTACAAGTAATCCAGAATGCCGCAGCTAGACTGGTGACTGGGAGCAGCCGCCGAGACCATATAACAACCGGTCCTGAAAGACCTACATTGGCTCCCGGTATGTTTCTGAGCACAATTCAAAGTGTTGGTGCTGACCTTTAAAGCCCTAAATGGCCTAGGCCCAGTATACCTGAAGGAGCATCTCCACTCACATTGTTCAGCCTGGACACTGAGGTCCAGCTCCAAGGGCCTTCTGGTGGTTCCCTTACTGTGAGAAGTAAAGCTACAGGAAACCAGGCAGAGGGCCTTCTGGGTGGTGGCACCTGCCATGTGGAACGCCCTCTCACCAGATGTCAAGGAGATAAAACTATCTGACTTTTAGAAGACATCTGAAGGCAGCCCTGTTTAGGGAAGTTTTTAATGTGTGATATTTTATCGTGTTTTTAATACAGTGTACCTCAGGTTAAATACTTAATTCGTTCCGGAGGTCTGTTCTTAACCTGAAACTGTTCTTAACCTGAAGCACCACTTTAGCTAATGGGGCCTCCTGCTGCTGCCGCACTGCCGGAGCACAATTTCTGTTCTCATCCTGTACCCCACTAGTAACCCAAGGTACTATTTCTGAGTTATTGGAGTCTATAACCTGAAGCGTATGTAACCTGAAGCGTATGCAACCCGAGGTACCACTGTATTCTGTTGGGAGCTGCCCAGAGTGGCTGGGGAAACCCAACCAGATGGGTTGTTGTTGTTTGTGAGTTTCTGCTAATGGCCGTATGGTGAGGACAGAAGGCTGGAGGAGATGGACGGGCCTTTATTCTGATCTGTCAGCGTTCCTCTAAGGTTCTTCCCCCTTTCTCCAACCCTCAGGGTCTCCGGATGAACACCAGGCTTCTTTCTCTCCAACGCCAGTGGATTCACCCAATAACAGCATCGACACCCCACTGGATACCACCGGAGACATCACCGCTGAGGAAGTGAAGGATTACTTGGCGTAAGTCTCTACCCTTATCTTAGACCTATCTCTATCTAGCCATTGGGAGGGAGAGAATCAATCACAGAATTGTAGAGTTGGAAGGGGCACCAAGGGTCATCTAGTCCAACCTCCTACCGTGCAGGAAACTTTTGCCCAACATGGGGCTTGAACCCACAGCCCTCAGATTCAGAGTCTCATGCTCTACTGACGGAGCTATCCCAGGCTCGCTCCCATCAGCTTATCCAAAAGCCCAGCCCCTGAACTGTGCCAGCTTGTCAATAGAGGAACAACTGTTTAGAAATTGGTGTCAGGGTTTTGGTTTTTCCTCTTCCGTCCCTGTCCCTTTCCCCTTGTGTGTCATAGGTTTTTTCAGATTGTAAGCCACCTTGTTTTGATTGTATGTAAGCTGCCCTGGGGGCCTTTTTGGCTGAAGAGTGGGGTACAAATCTTCTAAATAATATATATCTATTGATCTATCTATATCTAAACTACATGGCCTGTTGATGGGAAGACCTGATAACTTCTCCTTAAAATCTGTGAAATGGACGAGGAGTAAACCTAAACAAGCCATTCCAGTGATTGTTATTTAGTTTAAAATGCCTTTTTTCTATTAAAAAAAATGTTACGGTGATAATGCTTGGTTCCCCTGATTTGGATACTGAGAGGAAAAATCTCCTTGTTCAGTGGCAGCATATCCCCAAATGCTAGGGACAAAAGGATAACCATCTCTGCCATGCCTTGGGTTCTGTGAGGCAAAAGCGCAGACTGAAAACATTTTAAATAAATAATGTTAAAACCCTGATCTCTCGCAGGCCATCGGAGGAAGCAGAGAGAAATCTGAGGAACATAAATGAGGACGAGGCTCGTTCCCCAGGGATCTTGATCAAATGAGGTACGTCCTGTGAAGAGAGAAGAGTCAGGTTTCTAGGCCTCAGGTCTTGCCTACATAATTTGTAAGCCTATTTTTTGTTTTCAGAGGATAAGGTTGAGGGGTCTGAGCAGAATGAGGGTTCTGGTTTAGACTTCAGGGCTTAGCGTAGGTCAGCGGCAAGAAAGAAACCACATTAGACCTGCAAGTCCCCTGGATTTGACCCGGGAGTCCCATTTTGGGTGAAACCCCTTCGCCTTTCCCACACCTGACGCCAGCGGTGGCGGCAAAGGCAGGTTCTTCCTTTGCATCTGCAACGGGAATCTTTGCTGCCCTTAATGGGAAACGCCTGACATCACGTGACATGTCCCTGAAGTCATATGGCAGTCAGGTGACTCACTGCCATATGACTTAATGGTGTGCCTGCCAGCATGTAACCCTCTTTCGGTTAACAGCAGCAGAGCAAATTTTGCAACGCCAATTTGACTTAAACCTAATGCCGGTTTGGATAGGGTTGCCATATTTCAAACAGTGAAAAGAAAAACGTTTTTGGGCAACATTGTTGAGATTTTTTTAGTTTTGCCCAAAATGGCCGAGCTTCTTTTCCGCCAAAAAATGCCCTTTTCTGCCGTACATCCGGATTTTCCCAGACAAAAATCTGGGAAATTCCAGATGTATGGCAACTCTAGGTTTGGATAACGTTTTGATCCTACTGATTCAGTTTCTTATTCATTTTATTGCCATTGCAATGTTTTGGGTTTTTACTAGGCAACTTGAAAACTAGGCAGAGAGTGTAGGCTTTTCAAAATAAGGAAACTGAAGTTTTGTAAGTGGATGTGTCTAGTTGCAGAATATCCAGCTCATAATTCTGTGTTCCTTCTGCAGATACCACACAAGGTCCCATTGGCCTGTTTTGGCGCTCGACACCCCCCAGGGACAAAAGACTTTTGACTGTGTGGTAACAGACCGCTGGTCTTTCCTATTCCTCTCCTTCCAGAGACCCTGTTCTGCATTTTCTTCCTTTTTCTTAATTACAAAGAGTCATAACGTTTTTCTACCGCACAGCCTGGAAGTGGACTCATGAGGAAGATTTCTTCGTGTTGGGGGTCTCCCCTATCACCTCTTCCTCGGTACCTCTCCCAAGTTTGCAATCAACAACTTCTTCTTTTTGGGGGAAAAATGAAGAAAAGGAAAATGTGCCAACCTCTTCGACAGGACCAAGTTGTCTCTTCCGTTGCACAAAACACACACACTAAAACTCTTAAAACCTTTTTCTAAAAAAGCAAAAACGAGACACAAAGTGGGCGCATGGGAGGGGCCTGCCTGTGGCGTCAGGATCCCACCGAGACTGAACCAGCCTCTCTCTTTGGCCGAGGTATCAGCATCAAACTTTGCACGAAAAAGGAGCCTTTTTAGATATATACAGACACACTTGACGGATGGTTTTGTTTCTGCTTCCTGGTACACCTCTCTGAAACCTCTTGGGATCGAGTGGCTGAATTGCTCTGTTTACATACTTCCAGATTCTCCTTTCCCCCTTTTTTCTGAGAGCTTTCCCACCCCATCCCACCCTACTTCTGGCAACTTCTTGTATCAGCCGGCTGGGGAAAACAGGCCTTGATCTTATGGCAAAATGCCTCCCACTTCTGTGGTGCTAGCGGGGAACTCTTTGGAGAAGAGCCCAACCTGAAGAAATTCTTTTGTAATACTGGCGGAAAGTTGTTATTTTGTTCTTGGCTTGCAGAGAACATTTTGTCTAGCTGGGCAGAAGGGCTTTCTTTCAGCGGCGCAGCTGCACAAATTGGGTGCGCAAGAGGCAGGTTTTCGGGAAACGGATCTACGAGGAAACCCACCTGCAGCTGCACATCTTCCCTCCATGTGGTTGAAGTTCTAACCATCCGCTCAAGAGAGCTCTTGTTACCTCTGCATGGCTGCAAGCTTCGCACCGAATAAGAAAACGTCCGAGTGAATTTCCTGCGTCTCCTGTTTGATGGCGTCCCCCGATCCTCCTTTTCTAGGAACTGTGCATTTTTTTAGGATGGGGGAAGGAGGAGGAGAGGTACATGAAGGGACACTGGAAATATGGAACTCATAAAGTATAAGTGTTTGCATCTCGCACTGCAGTGCTCTTTAGGAGCCCCGCCATTTGCTTTCTCAGCCTTATCTGAAAGGATGGCCTTCAAGTTGTTGTGAGACGACATCTCCCATCACCCCTGACCCTTGGCCTTGCTGGCTGCTGGGAGCTAAGAGTCGAGCAATATTTGGAGGGTCCCAGGTTCACCCCCCCCCCCGACCCAAGGAGCATTGGGTCCAGATTACCACAAGGCGGCAACTTCCTTCCTGAAATTTTGGCTTGCAAATTTTGACACCTTCTGTTTGATGCCAGCCCTGTGACCCGTGTATAGAGCAATGAGGTGGCAAAAAACTCAATAACATGCCTTTTATTTTTTGCTGAGTGATCTTCAGGTGGGTTTAGGAAGCAGGCTAGTATGCCGTGGGACTTTGGCGGCAGGTTCAAAAGTGTACTGCTATGCACACGTGGCCCTGTTTTGACACCTTTATTACATTATATTTCTGCTGGCTGGTTGGCGAGTTATGATCATGCACTGGTGTTTGAAGCCAGTGAGTTTTAACACAAGCAGCTAGATCTGTTTTTTCTTTTTTCTTTTTGCCTAGTGTGTTATTATTTACTCCTTGTCTCCTCCTTTTGTCGCCTCTTAAAATCTCCCCCCTTAACAGAGAGAGGGGAATCTGTGCTTTCCAGATGTCCAGCCAGCATGGTCAGGGATGATGGGAGTTGTGGTCCATCAACATCTGGAGAGCCCAAGCATCTTTGATGCATCTGTCAGGCAGAGAGGCTTTGACACCTTGCTTCCCCCACCTGATTCTGTCCCTCTTGTCACATTTTCGAGGCCGTTTATTTATGAATCCTGAACTCGAAAGGGTTCCAAGTCACCAGCTCCAGGCCACCCTCTGAAAACAGCTGCCAAATCCTGTTTTGCTATTAAAAGGCAGCCTTTCTTTTCCAGACAAGCAGTGGGATGTTGGAAATCTGTAGGACCTGATTTGTGTCGAAAGGTGGGACTCTCTTCCCAGCCCCTGGCCTGGATTTTTATAATCTGCTTTGAGGAGTTTTGGAGAATGGATTTGGAGATGGTGTGCAATGACTGCGGCAAGTCGTGGTCTCTGTGTTTGGGTGAGCCACCTAAATCATCCAGCTGCATCTTGCAAGGGGCTGCGCCTGGACTCACCCATCTTCCTTTGCCTGTGGAAAGCCATGTGCTTCTCGCAGGTGGGCGGAGTGTGTCAGGCAGCCTTTAATACAGGGGTGGGGAACCAGCGTCCCTCGAGATGATGTTGCACTCCAATTCCTTGCTCGAGAATGATGGGCGTTGCAGCCCAGCAAACACTTGGAAGGCCCAGAGTTTCCTCCTCTACCTCTGCTTTAATAAGCAGTCCTCTCTTACCTGTGTTACTTTGGCATTACCTCCTGCTGGCAGAAGCTCTGGGCCTTTGTGGCCTGTCTTGTGGCCAAGGTAGCCTTGGCAGCGACAAAGCGCTGAGTTCAGGTCTTGGCTTGTTTTGTTTCTTTCTTCTTTCGCTGAGGTCTTACAGTACGAGTTGTCTCCTCGTTTTTTGTTCCCACCGCTGACATTTTAGTGCCAAGAAAAGTTTGGCCGAGTGGGAGAGAGGGGAGCCAGCCGCTATATATATTTGTAAAATTGGGTCTCGGACAGGTACAGGCGCTGGCTCAGGCCTGGAACATGGAGCAGCTTTCTCCAACTGGGGCTGTTAGGAGTTGTAGTCCAGAACATCTGGAAGGCACCAAGTTGGCGAAAGCTGGTATTAAGTCTTAAAATAGTGCGGGCTCTGCCTTAGATTGTGGCTGTCTGTTCCATGTGTGGGATCATTTCCTCACTCTTAATGCCCAGATATTGCCTCCTGGTAATGACGTTACATGAAACTCTTTGTCAGACATTTTTTTTTTCCTTTGGTACGGTTTGATTCCTCGCCCCCCCCCCAAACCCAGGCGTGCATGTGAGAGTGTGTGATTTTGCACGGGTGCGCATGTTTGTGAGCGGATGACAGAGCGGAGTTCTATAGTGGAGACGTGCCATTGTGTGTCTTAATATTTTTTTATTTTGGCAGACTTAATTGTGGAAGGGAGTTGGGGGGGTTAGTTTCCTCGGTAGAATGTACCCTCTCTGTTGGGACCTTCTTTGTTTTGCTCTGATGATGGATTTAGCATTGTTTAGTTATTAATACAGGTTTTTAATAATGGAAAAAAATAAAGCATTTAATAATATCTTAAGCTTATGTGTGGCTTGTTGTTCCAGGTTCCCTGTGAATTGTGGGTTCATTATGACTTTGTGCTCGTGATGGTTTGGAGGAAGCTAAATGTGATCAATACTGTTTTGTGTCTGCAAAGCATTCACAATATACAGCTTGGCTTCCAGTCCGTTCTTAACCTGTAGGTCCCTGCAGAAAATCCTGCAGTTTCTTATGCCAAAAACATTCTGTTTTATTTTTTAGGTCTTGTTTTGTTGTGCTAGGGTGCCCTTCCAGATGGGAGTGATGCAATAGCAATTGGGAAAAACATCACAGAACAGCTAAGCGAGTGGAATGTGCGGACAGCCATGTTCAAACGCACCCTGAATCATGATGTCAGGCCACTGATAGGTGGGATCCAGTTCCCCAGCCCCATTTCAGAGGATAGTTGCTGCCATCCGAGGTCACAAACGTAGCCAGAGCGTACCTCTGGGTTTCTCTCTGCCTGATGGCCTCCTGATAAGTTTTGAACTCCCATCGCTCCCAGGTAAGCCTGGGCGATATCAGCTTTCCAACATTGTGATGTATCAGCAGCCAAACTTTGTGATTATACAGACACGTCGCGATGTTGAAAAGCGGAGGGAGGAACAAACAGTGTCAGCCCCACAAAGGACCGGGGTGAAACTGCAGCTGCCAGTCCCCGGTACAGGGAGGAAGAAGGCAGTGGGAACTTCCTGCCTTCTGAAGGGGGCAGACAAGGGTGGCTTTGAGATGGTGGCAGTCGTCCCATGTCCTGCTTAGGTTAGAGGCTGTTTGCAGCACCCACTGAAGAGCCAAGCAGATTAAGGACCCACCTTCTAATAGATGGCGATTAGCATGGACATGACCTAGAACAGGCCAAATCCCTTTTGGGGTGGGGGGGAAGCTTTTGCAGCTGAAAAGGTTCTCCCTTTCTGACACAGAAAATTCAGTGTAAAGGGGGCAACACTTAAAAATGTTACTCTGCTGGAAATAAGCAATATTATGAAAGACCAGGCCAGTCACCAAAACATGAATGTAAAATTATCCACATTTCCTCCTTCCGTACAGGAATTCTGCAAGATACTAACCTATAAAAGGACAACTGCAGCAATTGCGTGGTAGGTTTTTATAGATAAAAGGTATGCCTGCCTTTTCCTCAAAATGCACAAGTCACCATACATTTCAAAGGAGACATTTTTTTGCATCCATGAGGTCTAGCAGCAGATAACAACTTTTAAAAGCAATAAACTCGATTTTATTTTATCTGATTTTTAAAATGGACTTCTCCGTCACGGTTTTTCCTGAAGTCTTTTAAGTGCACTGCAAACTCTTTTGCCCAAGTTGAAGGCGCCAGTCGTCTCGCTCCTCTGCCCAGCCTCGCACAACTTGCTTCAAAAAGAGACAGGCCATCCATTTGCAGGAGAGAGGTTGCCGTTACAGACTTCAAACTGGGTCCAGGCTGCAGTGCTCTCAAAGAGCAGAATAAGAAGTCGCAGCTCACGTGCGTTCTGTTAAATATACTATATATAAAAAAGATCTCTGTGCAAGTGGGAAAAACAACATAGTGATGCTGTAGCTGTGGGAAGAGTCCCAGCGGCAATGTTTTCGCAAGAGTGGGTCCAGGCAGCATCTATTTCACTGCCCCAAGGTGGTGAGGGGAGAGAAAAATTTAGGTGAAAAGTGGTTTGTAAAAGGGGGGGGGGGAATTAATAGGCTGGTGCTGTTTCTTTAAAATGGGAGGGGCAAATTCTAGCTCCTCCTCTAGTAACATTTTGTCCAATCAGGTGGTCTTAGAAAAAACACACCAGGATACAGCTGTACCGCCCCTACTTGAGCACTGAGGTCCAGCAGGTGCCATAGAGTCCCATGGAGAGGCCACCGCCATCAGCGAGCGGCTTAGGCCGGAGGCTTCCGGAAAACGCTCCAGGCATGGAAGCAGCGAGTGAAGGCAGGCGGTTCGTTGCCTTTCCGAACCAGGCGCAGTTTCCGCGGGTGAGCTGTGTCCTTCGAGCGCATGTGCTGGATGTATACCTGCGGGGAAAACGGGGGAAAGTTCAGAGGCAGGAGACAACAAAATGCTGGTTCCCTACACCACACATATAAAAGGGTTGGATTAGGCCGCCAAGGGCTTGCCAGCCCCAATACTACCTCTGCTTCAAGTTTAAAGTTTAAATTTAATTATTTTCATTGCTTTTCATTTTAAGCATTGCTGCTCAGCCAAAAAGGCTCCCAGGAGCAGCTTAATGTAGTCTAAACAAGACAGTTCCTAAAAGCCAATCTTTTTATTAAAAAAACCCAAAACATTAAAAACACATCATGCAAGGACGAGGGAAAGGGAGGGAAGAGGAAAAATGGTTGCATTTCCACTTTGACCTACTTCCCCAAGGGAGTCCGGGACCGAAAACAATACAAATCAAAATAAATTAAAACACGTTAATGACCTAAAAACACTTGTGATATAGGGTAAATGCTGTCGTGTTCAGGCCCTGCTTTGCCATTGGCCTGATCCAGCTCTTAAGAGCGCTCTTGCCTGTCTCTTAGGTTTGGCATTCTCCTATCGGCCGGGTACAGGCGAGGCACAGGCCTCACCCTGGTTTCATGGGATGGGGAAGAGGTTGGGCAAGGAGAGAGAAAGGGGACTGGGTGGTTGAAAAAGGAGGAAGGGGCAGAATGAAAGGGCCTGCCCTGCTCTCTTCTAACTCTGGCACCAACCCACTGCCAGCATGTGGCCCCTGCTGGCCGATTCCAAACAGAAATGCGGCCCTCGACTGAAAAATGGTCCCCTGCAAATAGCCAAAAAAGGGAGGATGCTGCGGTCCCTGCCCCAAACCACAACACAACCCCCATGAGTCATTGGACCACGCTCCAGAAGCAGAGCGATCTCAACGATGAGCCAGTTTCAGGATTCATGGGAAACAGCAATTATCCCTGCCTGCATAGCTCCGTCGGTTAGAGCCCGGTGCTTATAAAAGGTTGCAGGTTCAATCCCCGTGTGGGGCGGCTGCCTATCCCTGCATTGCAGGAGACCCCTGCCAACTATACAATGCTATGAATGAAACACAATTTGCTCTGAATCAAGTTTTTTTGGGGGTGGGGTCCCTAGGATTGTTGGACAATTGTGATATCCAGAGGTGTCTTCCTTACCTGGCAGGCTTTGAGACTCAACTTTATCTCCACCTGGCTGGTCTGTGTTCCTACCCACATGTATACCTGCCGGGGTGAGGGGAGAAGAGAAAAAAGTCGGAATAGGTTGAAAACACAAGTTTAATAGAAATTAAAATTTAAGCACGTATCCCAAAATAATCACTTGGCAGGGGGAAGAGTCTCCTCTCATGTCCCGATTCACAGATTTTGCTCCCATTTTCTATCTGCCTCCCCCCTCCCTCTTTCTGAGAGGCTGGGAGCCCCCAAACTCCCCATCATTAGGGTGTACTGAATTTTTCAACTTTCAAATTTCCCAAAATGAGGGGTGCTAAAAAGTTATAACACAACTCGGGAAATCAAGAGATAATCTTGGTTAAATTAACAAAATTTAGTTTTGCTTGGTAAGTAAAAGGTATGCACAGATATCATGAAAAATGACTGCCAAGTAATTACAGTTATA
Organism: Podarcis bocagei; assembly: GCF_964188305.1. NCBI lineage: Eukaryota > Metazoa > Chordata > Lepidosauria > Squamata > Lacertidae > Podarcis > Podarcis bocagei. Next base: position 49,449,806 of record NC_138139.1, on the reverse strand, counting down.
TATTATTATTAATTACGTGATGTTTTCAGAAGGCAAAAATTAAAATTATTTGGTTTCCCGAAAGCTGTTTATGTGCGAGTTCATCAAACGTAGACTTAACCAAGCTAATTGTTGTCCAATTGCAAAAATAGCAGATTTGAATTCCTCACACCCAAAAACGTATTTTTTAGACCCCTCGCTAAATACATCCCCCATGCCCAAAACTTTACCTCACGCCCATTGTCTAGGAGCATGATGTCGTCGTCTGCCAAATCGTCTTGGCAGAAATCTGAGCATTTTTCAGACACGGCAAAATAGCCCTTTTCATTGGAGCACCTGAGAGACAAGGCCAGAAGTGAATTTCAGTAAAATGGGGAAGGGCTGTGGGCTCAGTGGCAAAGCACCTGCTTTCATGCAGACGGTCTTGGGTTCAATCCCTGGCAAAAAGGAATCTCCAAACTATCACCACCCTTAAACTACAGTTCCCAGAGTTCTTCGCTGGAAGCCGCAATAGTTAAAGTGGTATCATTGTGCGGTCACGGAATTCTGGGAGCCCCCAAGGAATTCTGGGAGCTGCAGTTTTTTCACGGGTGCTGAGAGTTGTTAGAAAACCCCTGTTCCCCCTCAAATAACTCTGAGTCCCACAGTTCTTTGGGAAGAGAGAGGGATTGTTCAACCCCTCTCTGGGATTTGTAGCCCTGTGAACAGGATAGGGCAGGAGTCAGCAAACTTTTTCAGCAAGGGGCCGGTCCACTGTCCTTCAGACCTTGTGGGGGGCTGGACTTTATTTTGAAAAAAATAATGAACGAATTCCTATGCCCCACAAATAACCCAGAGATGCATTTAAAATAAAAGGACACATTCTACTCATGTAAAATCACACTGATTCCCGGACCGTCCACAGGCCGGATTGAGAAGGTGATTGGGCCGGATCCGGCCCCCGGGCCTTGGTTTGCCTACCCATGGGATAGGGCATCGCAAACTACACCTCCCAGAATTTTCTGGGGGAAGCCATGGCTGCAGTATGTTAGTGCTTTAAATGTTTGGTGTGACCGTGGCCTTTGATGGAACTGAGCGACCTCTCTGGAAACAGGACTAGCTATTATGCTTCTTATGAATGGCTTGAGGTTTTTTTTTTAATAAAAAAAAATCAGGTTTATAATGCAAGTTGCTGGACTTTGTGACTTCATGGAATTGTGTGAAATTGCATGTCGGAGGGGCGTGAGATTTTAGAAGCTGAAGAAAGGGCACAATAACATTACCAGCAGTCATTTGAGTGGGGCTTCAGTGCCAAGGGGTTGGGAAACCTGCAGCACGGCAGGTGCCCTTGTCTCCAACCCCCCCTGCCCCCCCACGGTGACCGTGTAAGATGGGACTGATGGGCATTGGAGTCCATCAAACTCTGGAGAGCCACAGGTCCCCCATACCGTTCTACGATGCCCCCCTCCATGGTTTTCAAAGCTTACGCTAATGCACCTGAAGGAGGTAAAATATTTTTCGTGAGAAGGAAGAGAGCGAGGGGAGAGGACCGAGAGGAACAGCGCCCACCTGAACAGGCGAGAATACTTCATGTAGTCTGCATCTCCGTCATAAGGCTTCTGCGCACCAATTCCAACCCAGAAGAAGTTCTCAGGCTCCTCTCCCTCATTTATCACCTGGAACAAAAGGTGGAGTGGCCATTGTGAGGCAGGTAAGACAGGGCTTCTGGGTCAAGCCAGTAGCCCACCTAGTCCGGCGTACTGTTCTCACAGAGGCCAACCCAGATGCCCCCGGGAAACCACCAAAAGCAGGACTGGAGTGTAAGAGCCCTTTCCCTTCCATTTTTGCCTCCAACTGTGGAGGCAGAGCAGAGACATCCTGGCTAGCGGCCTTCAATGGTTCTCTCCTTCAGATGTGATTCAAGACAGGCTCACGCCAGCAGAAACCCCTGCAGGCTGCGTGAACACCCAGAGCAAACCATAAGTTTCCCAGAGGTCATCCAGCCCAACCCCCCAATGTACCTTCCCCAATCTGCCTGATGCCAGCGATATCTTTGTAACCAGGGCAGGCTGCCAGCAGTGCCAGATTTAGGTATAAGCTAAACAAGCCACACTCTTGCCCCCCCCCCAATTACAAGTCTGTGTAAATTGTTTTTAAAGGAACTTTTGTTATTGCCAAATGCCAATGTGTTTGCATTATTAAGTTTGTTATGAATTAAAAAATCGTTTTAAGTTAGAGCTTCATAATTATTTCACTATTAATATACTTCTTAATTGCATTTCACTATTAATATACTGTATTTTTTGCTCCATAAGATGCACTTTTTTCCTCCTAAGAAGTAAGGGGGAATGTGTGTGCGTCTTATGGAGCGAATGCTCAGAGCTCACTTTAAAGAGCCGCACGGAGCGTGTGTGCAGCTCTTGGGGGCTTTTCCGCGAGGTGGGAGAAGGGACTGACGGGCTGCCTCTGTCCCTTCCCCCACCTCCCAGAAAAGCCAGCAAGAGCCGCTGCCAGGCTCTGCTCAGCGCTCCCTTGTAAGGGCTCCCTTTTGTCCCTCATCCCGCTTTGCTGGGAAGCCAGCAGAACAAGAGGCGCTGCGCAGGGTTTAAAGCAAGAAAAGTGGGGGCTGCTTACATGCTCTGCGCAGAATATTTTTTTTCTTGCTTTCCCCATCTAAAAACTAGGTGCGTCTTATGGTCAGGTGCGTCTTCTGGAGCGAAAAATACGGTACTACTTCTTAACTGTATTTCAGTTCAACAATTAATTTGATAAAACACATGTTTTGTTATGTGCAAATGGCTTTAGATACCTATTAGGTCCATAAATTTTGTTTTTGTTGTTTAGTCGTGTCCGACTCTTCGTGACCCCATGGACGAGAGCACGCCAGGCAGTCCTGTCTCCCACAGTTTGGTCAAACTCATAAATTACCATATAGCACATATTCAACACAAAAAACAGCGACCATTTGTTGTTGACAAAGGACAGCTGGACATATAAAGGGCCCCATTACCTTCAGTAGCTTAGGGCCTCATCAAACCTCAATCCGGCCCTGGCTGCGAGGAAAGAGGATGGGAAACGGTGCGCTTCACCATCTCACGCGCAGTCCCCCCCCCCCCATGGCCATTGTTTTCCTGCTCTGACTCACCTGCTTGCTGTAGGAGTCATCAAACATGCAGTTCATCATGTCCTCAGCCAGCTTGGCTTCGTCGGGGTCAGCAGCCCGGCCCACCCAGGTGTACACAATGCCTTGGTTGTCTGTGCTTTCAAAGGGAACCTGGAGAAAAAGGGGGGAAATGTTCAAAGGGAACCCTATAACCTCCTGGAGAGTTTCCGTACATAGCGAGTTTAGTGTGTCCGGCCAAAGAGTGGACTTTGGCTGCTGCCATCGCACACAAAGAGATGCTTGCAGAGCAAGAAGGCGATAGTTTATTATTGGAAGCACAAAACTAGGATGGGAAAAGGTGTCTAGTTCCAACCAAAACTAACTTATCTGGAGAAAACAAAGGCAGCCAGGCTAGTTCCTCTGTTCTCTTGGGGGATCATTGAAGGTGACCTCTCGTCTTGAGGTCCGAAGTGTCAGGAAGTGGTAAAGGAGGATACAGGTATGGGTCTAAATACCTGTAAGATGTATTGGCCTAAACCAGTGGTTCTTAAACTTTTTTCTCCGGGCCACACTTTCAGAACAACAATTTGCTTGCACCACGTGGAATTTTTAATTAATAAGAAATACACTGGAAAACAGCTAGGACTGTCCTAAGTATCACTTGATGCTCTTGCTCTCATTTTGAAAAGATATCTATCCATATTCTGCAAATAAAAAATATATTTTGATACCACACTACACTGAAATATTGAAATGTTGGATTGTCCTTGAATCTTCCTGCCACACCAGTTGAGATATGGAGGTCAGCAAAGAGGTCAAAATACAGGGAATTTAGAGATCTCTGACTCTGTTTTAACCATTCACAATAAGCTGCCCCCAAACTTCCAACACAACCCCCCCACCATCAGTGTTGGGGGACAAAAGTATAGAAGGATGTCATGGCAGGGACCTTAATTTCCTGTTCATTTTTTGAGGGTTGAATTGGATCTACTCATTTATACATATTGCAGTTGAGCGTTTCAGGTTGTTTTTACTCTTGTTTTCAAGTGTTTGTTTCTGTAAGTTGCCTTGAGTCAGTTTTGTGGGAAAAGCGACCAAGCAATTTTATTATCATTATTGCTGTTAACAAGAATGTTAATAGAAAAACAAAATACCACAGCTGCCGGAAGGTTGACCTGGAACTATGGTTGTGGCCAGTGACAGATCAGTATTAGATTTTCCTGTTCTGAAAAGGGTCTCTTGAACAGAATGTTCTCTAAAGAAGAACTGTTAAATACTATCCAAAATGATTTCTTAAATCCAGGTTGTAGACTTCTGAATGACATATTCCTCAATCCAGGATTGTGTGCAAGTGTGTGCATCACCATTCACAAGAAGCAAGGAAAAGAGGCCCCCAAAATTTCCACTGCACCTTTTAAAAGATGATTAGTGAGTATGTTGCACAATATAGTTTCTGTGACTTGCCAAATGCAAGAAAAGTCACAAAAATTCAATTTTTTCAGGCACCTCGTTTTCATGAATTCATTTTAAAGAACAAGTTGCTAGCCCTTATGAATGCTGGACGTTTATACATTTCCTCAGTGCTTCCTCCCCCCCCCTCCCCCCCCGGGGAACGCATACCCCTAAACATTTTGTGAATCGTTTGGCCTCATTGAGGGGCAGTATTTCAATATGAGAGGAAAATGAGAGGACCCCTAAATATTTTTTTAGAAAAAAAGCACTGCATTTCCTACAAGAGAGACATAAAACTTTTGATTCCTGAGTATGCTAAAGCTATCCCATATTAGAGAAAGCAGCAGTATAAAATCCTATAAGGAGTTTAATTCCACTTTAAAATGTGAACAAGAGTTGAAAAGAGGTTACCTTCAGGATAAAACAAAACTCGGAGTTGAGAAGGCTGGAGTCTGTGTTGATCTGGATACATCTGGGAAGAAAAGGGGAAGGAAAAAAGGTAATCAATCGCAATCGCCAACACAGAAAAGGTGAAAGTTAACACCTGTCATTGTGACTATGCCCATTTCTGAGAAGAACAACCAAGAAGTTGGTGAGAATGCTGGAAACCGTCCTCTGAGGAACAAGTGAAGATGCAGAGTACGTTTAGCCTGGTGGGAAGACCCACTGTTCAGTGGGCTACAGCACCTGCCTTGCGTGCAAAATGTCCCAGGTTCAAATCCCCAGCACCTCCGGGTTAGGGCAGGGAGAGAGGCAGGAGAGCTGCTGCCAGCCAGTGTAGACAACACTAGCTTGGAGGAGACAATACTAGAATGGTCCGACTCTGCATAAAGCAGCTGCGTATGTTGTTCTTTGCAATGACAGCGTCCCTCAGAGAGAGCTGGCCATGGTACCAACTCAGTTATAGACGATTCTACGTTATAATTTGGTCATGGGTGTAATATAATCTCTAAAGATTCACATTGCAAACTGCTCAGAGTGCCTTGAGTCAGCCGCTGTTCATGCTCTGTTCAGACGGGACTAAACCCCAGGGATTCTACTGGACTGTCATGAGTGTAAACTCTCCTTACAGGGTGGGTGTTTATGTCTCTCTCCACACATACAGGTGAAATTCGAAAAATAGAGTATCGTGGAAAAGTTCATTTATTTCAGTAATTCAACTTAAAAGGTGAAACTAATATATGAGATAGACTCATGACATGCAAAGCAAGATATGTCAAGCCTTTATTTGTTATCATTGTGATGATTATGGCGTACAGCTGATGAAAACCCCAAATTAACAATCTCAGAAAATTAGAATCTTGAAACTAATCTCATATATTAGTTTCACCTTTTAAGTTGAATTACTGAAATAAACGAACTTTTCCATGTTATTCTAATTTTTCGAGTTACACCTGTACATGGGGGGAGTTACTGGTTTGTTCTTGTTTCAAATTATGCATTTTGCGCTTTTCATCTCGTATTTTTATGCCGGAGAAGCTCCCTGAGATCTTCGGATAAAGGGTGGCACACAATTAGTATTATTATTATAATCGACTAATTTTTTACTCAGGGCAGACGCACTGGAAATGACAAGAGCCAGGTCAGTCATGCCCATTCATTTCAACAGGACTAATGAATTATAACAGCCCAAATAAAGCTAAATGGCCCACAATTCCTAAGGGAGGGCCTTGGTATCCCAGAACGGGCGTTAAAAGCTGGCAAAGCCCCTGGGTCCAGAAAGGAAGAAAAATGACAGATAGATTAAGAGAAAAAGACAACAGCAATTTCGAAAAAGAATGGGAACCATTTATATTATATTTGCAGGAACAAAGAAAGTCAATAGACTTGATGGCAGGATTTAAATAAACATTCACATTATTAGTATGAGAAAATGTTTAGAAAATAGTGAAATATTCTAGTGTATTTACTTCAGGTATTTAGGCTTGATCTTATGTTATTAATAACTTTTTCTGTTAAAAGGTAAAGGACCCCTGACGGTTAAGTCCAGTCATGGCCGACTCTGGGGTTGCGGCGCTCATCTCGCTTTATTGGCCGAGGGAGCCGGCGTACAGCTTCTGGGTCATGTGGCCAGCATGACTAAGCCGCTTCTGGCGAACCAGAGGCAGCGCACGGAAACGCCGTTTACCTTCCCACCGGAGCAGTACCTATTTATCTACTTGCATTTTGACGTGCTTTCGAACAGCTAGGTTGGCAGGAGCAGGGACCAAGCAACGGGAGCTCTCCCCGTCGCGGGGATTCGAACCGCCGACCTTCTGATCGGCAAGTCCTAGGCTCTGTTGTTTAACCCACAGCGCCACCCGCGTCCCTACTTTTTCTGTTAGGAGATAGCAAAGTGAGTGAAAAGAAAAACAAACCAGAAGCGGAAGTTGGGGGAAGACCTGGAGAGGAGGGAGGGAGGGAGGAATATATAATATATGTTAAGAAATTGAGATGTATGTAATGAATGAAAAAGAAAAATGAATAAATAATAATAATTTAAAAAATCAGAAAGGAAGACTCCTAAGGCGGGGGCCTATGGGGGTCAGAGGCAAGAGCCGCTCACCGGGTGCAGAGGGCGCTGCCGTTCGTACGGATGTGGTAGAGGCTGGGTTGAAGCCCATCGTCTCTCGCTTTCCTCTTGCCCTTGTGGATGATGAATTTCCGCTTGAAGTGGGAGAGGAACTTAGGGTTCTCCTGCTGCTGTGTCATCCGCACGACCTGAAACAATGGAAGAAGGAGCAGAGGAGGATTACCGCACGTTTCCGTGTATAAGACGCCCCCTTGTATAAGACGCCCCCAATTTTTGGGGACTCAAACTTAAGGAAATGGGAGGGAATTGCCCAGAGTTGAGCTTTTTTTAAGGGGGTTGGCTGAAAACCACATGTCAACAATATGCGCTGAACGAGTATATCCCTCCCCCTTTAACATGATCTGTGTTTTTTTTTGGGGGGGGGAAACCCTCATCTAATTCACAGTAAAGTACATTACCATCTATGGCCACGGTTCCTCTTATATTAAGTGGTTGACTCAAATAACCACAGTGCAGAGTGCCTTTGTTCTGGGTTCCAGCCGGCCATGTACCCTCCCTTTTATTTATACTTTTCAAGTTTATACATTTCATTAGCTTTATAATCAATTTAACATTTCTTTATAATGAGTGCAAGCCAGAAGCACATGAGCTGCTGACTCAATACTGCCGTCTCCACAGGGACATAACCGTTCTCCCAGTGGATTTCTTTGGAAATTGACCCTCGGGTACCACCGAAATTGCTCACCTCCAGCTTCCCAGGGAAAAGGTTCTCAAATTTCTTCTGGAGGCTGAAAGTGAATGTGAGCCAGCCCATGTTGGAGGCCTCCCTGCCTTGCCAAAAATAAACAACGCACTGGAAATCTTCCTCGGGCTGCTTCTCCTCTTCTTCTTCCTCCTCCTCCTCCTCCTCTTCCTCCTCCTCTCCCTCGGCAGCCCCTTCGGGTCTCTTCTTCTTCTTCTTCTTCTCCTCTTGCTCCTCACTCTCCACGGGGACCCAGTACCTTTGAAGGCGCAAAGCACAGTGAATCGCTCAGCGATGGAGGCAGCTTGCTCCCTCCTCCCGAGGAAGCTTCAGTGCGGATCGCAAGCCCCATCTACACTGCAGGGCTCAAAGGCGGAGCCAAGCAGGACCGGCGAGGGGTGTGGCCTAGCGAGAAGGGGTGTGGTCAAGGGGGCGTGGCTTGGGGAGAGCCTCGAGGGCCGGGCTGAGAGGTGTGGAGGGCCCAGGTGGACCCGTGGCCTGGTTCAGTCTAAGTCAGCTCCGTAGGCTTGTTTTCCAGACTCAACGGAAACACTCTCATTTGGTCCAAATCCTGCAGTGTTCGGGGTTGGACTAGATGACCTTTGGGGGGCCCCTTCCAACTCTACAAATTCCATGATTCTGCATTGGATCAGACTGGACAGAGAAAAGAAATAAAGAGGGAGGCAATGCCTGAGGAGGTGGATGGGTGAGCGACACCAAGGGCCTGCTTACCGGCACAGGAAGACGTAGCAATCCTGGGTGTGGAAATGCCCAAATTCCTCCTCGGGTAGGCGGGCGAACTTCTTGCCTTCCAGGACAAAGCCCTCCATGCCATCCAGGTCTTCGTTCCATTCCTCCATGAGCTGCTCTGCCTGCCCCCCAAGAAAGAAAGAAAGAAAGAGTTAATCTGCAGGGGGGCTGACAGCAGAACTAAGAGGAAGACTGAACATAGCAGTGAGGAGGTATCACTTACTGTATTTTTCGCTCCGCAAGACGCACTTATTTCCTCCTAAAAAGTGTATCTGAAGAAGTGTGCATGCACACGAAAGCTCATACCAAGAACTAACTTAGTTGGTCTTTAAGGTGCTACTGGAAGGAATTTATTTATTTATTCCTCCTAAAAAGTAAGGGGATGTGTATGTGCGTCTTATGGCGTGAATGCCTCTGGACAGCGGCGGGATCCCGCTGCTTGCACGAGCTGAGGATCTATGGCTCCCCTTCCTTCCCTCCTCCGTGACTCACTTTGAAGCAGCAAAGAGGGAAAGGAGCCGCTTACACGAGAGGAGGCTGCTGGGGTTCCTGCGCCGGGTCCGTCTGGGGGTGTGCTGCCTCCCCGCTCATCGCTCCTTGAGTGCGTACGCTAAAGAAACATACAGCTCCTGTCCCCCTCACTCTGATATACAGGTAGTTTATTACTAAAATAGTTTAGTACAACATTTGATTCAGAGTATTTCCCCCCCTGTTTTCCTTTTTTAAAAAACTGTCTTATGGGCAGATGTGTCTTATGGAGCGAAAAATACGGTTAATAATAATAGACACCCCCCCCTTCATCTGAAGATCTCAGTGTGGTTCACAGCATAAAAATACTGTGGGAAAGCAGTCTCCCGGACTGCTGATACCGTATTTTTCGCCCCATAAGACGCACCGGCCCATAGGACGCACCTAGTTTTTTTGGGGGGAAATAAAGGGAAAAAAAATTTATTTCCCCCCCAGGTGCGCTGCGCTAATCCCGAAGCTTGGGGCGTGCGGAGCTCAGCACGCCCCAAGCTTCTGGGTGCTGGCAAGGTCTCCGCTAGCCGTGGGAGAGCTGGGTCTCCCACAGCTAGCGGAGAGCTTCCTGAAGCCTGAAGAGCGAGAGGGGTCGGTGCGCACCGACCCCCCTCACTCTCCAGGCTTTAGCGAAAGCCTGCATTCTCCCCATAGGACGCACACACATTTCCCCTTCATTTTTGGAGGGGAAAAAGTGTGTCTTATAGGGCGAAAAATACGGTATATTTCTCTGCTGTAAATAAACGCTTCTTAGATTAGAAAGAAGCTGTGTACGTAGTGTTTTTCTGCATGGGTGAGATTCCTCAACACAGGCTACTCCGCTGATCGCTATACTCTGCTAGACGCCGGGAGAAGCACTGAGTTGCAGCGGAGGTGTGCTGGACGTTAAATCTCACAAATACAAGATGAAAACCCAAAATTCCTAATAAAAACAAGAACAAGACAAAACCATAACCTCCCCTCTCCAAAATGGGGGGAAAGGAGGCTTTGAGACCCACAGACAGGGCTGAACGATGGGGCTGGAGATGCTCCTTCAGGTACACAGGACTGAGGCCTTTTAGGGCTTCCAAGGTCTGCACCAACGCTTTGAATTTCACAGACCTCCGGGGGGGGGTGTAGGGGCTCACTGGCGGAGCCTTAAAATTACAGAATTCCGCGTAGGAATTTTCTCCTTGGTTTGAATACAAAGAGTTTGGGGTCGGACGACGACTGGGGCAGGAAGCAGTAGGGCAGATTTTAGACCGCCTCCGCTTCACGTGAGGTGACCCTGCAGAGGAGAATCTCGGCCCAGCCACCCGCTCCGTCAGAGACCTACCTCGCTTAGCGGCATGGGGGGCTGGCGCGGCAGGAAGAGGGCTGTCAGGTCAGCCTTCATCTGGTCTTTCTTCTCGGAGTCTTTCTGCACTTTTCCTGAAAGGCCGTCTGCCTGCTTGACCGACTCTGCGTTGCGGGTGTAATCCACCTTCAGCACGTCATCCCAGTTCTTGAATTTGGACTTGAAGACCTGGGGGGTGGGGGGCAAAAAAGGACAGACATCACCAAAGAATTGATGCTTTTGAATTATGGTGCTGGAGGAGACTCTTGAGAGTCCCATGGACTGCAAGAAGATCAAACCTCTCCATTCTTAAGGAAATCAGCCCTGAGTGCTCACTGGAAGGACAGATCCTGAAGCTGAGGCTCCAAGACTTTGGCCACCTCATGAGAAGAGAAGACTCCCTGGAAAAGACCCTGATGTTGGGAAAGATGGAGGGCACAAGGAGAAGGGGACAACAGAGGACGAGATGGTTGGACAGTGTTCTCGAAGCTACCAGCATGAGTTTGACCAAACTGAGGGAGGCAGTGGAAGACAGGAGTGCCTGGCATGTGCTGGTCCATGGGGTCACAAAGAGTCAGACACCACTAAACGACTAAACAACAACAACAAATGTGGGTTTTTTAAAAATGAATACACTGGTACCTCAGGTTACAGACGCCTCGGGTTACGCGTTTTCAGGTTATGGACACACCGAAACCCAGAAGTACCGGAACGGGCTTCAGCAATTGCGCTTTGCGCATGTGCAGAAGCGCTGAGTCGAGTCACGCGCGTACACAGACGCGGCGCTGCGGGTTGCGAACGTGCCTCCCGCACGGATCACGTTCGCAACCCGAGGTTCCACTGTAAATAAATACCTGTCCACCCACCTACCTGGCACTCAGTGCCCTCCAGGTTGCGGGTCACCATGGCGTGTTTGGGGCGATGCAACATGCTGCAGAGCTCCTGGCCCAACTTGAGGGCAGCGGCGCGCACCAGGCGAGGAGACTTCCGGCCGATCCAGATGAAAACGTCAGACCAGCAGTCCAGGATGTAGACCGACTTGGTGTCCAGAAGACTTTGAAGCTGTGGGAGGGGACACAAGAAGGAAGGATTTCGATTCACCCTGCTCGGCTGCCAAGATCCGTTTCGGCAGCTCCTCAAGGCCTGGTGCCAGAGTTGCCCAAAGGGCCCGTCGGAACAGCAGTTATTTGGAAATGCGCTGCCACCAATTCAAAGCAGCTGCCGTAAGCCGAGGGCCTTCTCAGTAGTGGTGCCCTCCCTAATAACTGCCCTCCCTTATGTCTAAGACATAAGTAACTATGGCTGAATCAACACAGATACAAAAAACGATGTGAAAACCATTTTTAAAATAAAGTTGTAAAATAGATATGGAATTTGCCATTAGCTCATCAGCACCATCTAGTGCCACATTTGTATAATGCACTTAGGTAAAGGTAAAGGACCCCTGACAGTTAAGTCCAGTCACAGACGACTCTGGGGTTGTGGCGCTCATCTCACTTTACAGGCCGAGGGAGCCAGCGTTTGTCTGCAGACAGTTTTTCCGGGTCATGTGGCCAGCATGCGTAAGCCACTTCTGGCAAAACCAGAGCAGCGCACGGAAACACCGTTTACCTTCCTGCCGGAACGGTACCTGTTTATCTACTTGCTTTTGAACTGCTAGGTTGGCAGGAGCTGGGACTGAGCAACGGGAGCTCACCCCACTGCGGGGATTCGAACTGCCAACCTTCTGATCGGCAAGCCCTAGGCTCAGTGGTTTAGACCACAGCACCACCCACGTCCCTGTATAATGCACTTAAAACACACTTAAATATATACAAACATAATAAAACATCAAACATTAAAAACTTCTTGATACGGGCTGCCTGCAGATATTGTCTTAATGTCAGATTGTTGTTTATTTCCTTGTCATCTGAACGGAGGGTATTCCACAGGGCGGGCGCCACTACCGAAAAGGCCCTGTGCCTGGTTCCCTGTAACCTCACTTCTCGCAGTGAGGGAACGACCAGAAAGCGCTTGGAGCTTGACCTCAGTGTCCGGGCTGAATGACGGGGGTGGAGACGCTCCTTCAGGTATACAGGACTGAGGCTGTGTAGTGGTTAGAGTGTTGGACTAGGACCTGGGAGACCAGGGTTCAAATCCTGACTCGGCCATGAAGCTCACTGGGTGACCTTGGAAGCCAGTCACTGCTTCTCAGCCTAACCTATCTCACAGGGTTGCTGTGGGGATTAAAGGAGATGGGGGAGAACTGTGAAGCTGCTTGGGGGGGAAATGGTGGGATAGAAATGAAATAAATAAATAAAAATAAATAGGTCCCCTGATGCAGTTGTGTTCCTGGGAGAGAGTAGAGCTTCCCGCTCTGTTCCCTCTCCCCATCCCATCCCTGCATTCTAGTGGGGTTGGATCCCATCCAATTCTACAACTCTCTCTCTCTCTACCGTATTTTTTGCTCCATAAAATGCATTTTTTTCTTCCTAAAAAGTAAGGGGAAATGTCTGTGCGTCTTATGGAGTGAATGCGTGGTCCCTGGAGGCGAATTGCCCAGGGGCGAAAAGCAGATCATGCTTTTTTTTTTTAAAGAAAGAGGGAAGTGGGTGTTGAAACAAAGCCGCTGATTGGCAAGCGATCGGGAGGGAGATAAGGGATGCTAGCAATAGAGGAGGCTGCCTGGGAGTGGGGAGGTAAAGACAGCAAACTTGCAAAGGGGGGAAACAGGAAGACTAAAGCAATAAGGAGAGAAATTAGAAGAAAAAGAGGAGCAAAAAAACTGCTCCAGCTAAGGAAAAGACACTAAGGCAAACAAGAGGGAAGGGAGTGTTGAAAGGAAGCAGCTGATCGGCAAGCGACTGGGAGGGAGATAAGGGACGCTAGAGATAAAGGAGGCTGCCTAGGAGGGGGGAGGTAAAAGCCCATGGATCCTCAGGATTTTTGCATTGGGTCACCCCAAATTCAACATCAGATCACATTGCATGTCCATGGCTACAGCCTGCACCAAAAAAACACACACGCATCCACTGTTTCGTGGGTGCAAAATGGTGCAAAAACATGGTTACAAAGCACAGATCCACATGGCTCCTCAGGATTTTTGCATTGGGCTACCCCAAACTCACCGTCAAATTACGTCTGTGGCCACAGCATGAACCACAAAAATCATACATCCACTGTTTCATTCAGAATATTTGCTTGTTTGTTTTCCTCCACTAAAAACTAGGTGCTTCTTATTGTCAGGTGTGTCTTATGGAGCGAAAAATACGGCATATATAAACACAGAGTGGCGTACCAGTCTCATTTCTGGCAGCAGATCCACTTTTGGCCTCTTCTTGTGTTCCACAGAAAGCTTGTAGTTGATCTGGGGCAGCTCCAGGTAACCCAAACCTAAACCGACCTGTGGGAGAACAGGAGAAGGAAGGAGAAAAGGGAAAATGGGTGTTAGCAGGGAGAAGGGAGCAATCAAAAGCCCACCTGGCAAGCCTTTTCCTGCTCCGGGGTCTCTTCTGCCCCATACAGTGGTACCTTTCAAGACGAATGCCTCACAAGACGAAAAACGCGCAAGACAAAAGAGTTTTCCATTTTTTTAGTCGTTCCACAAGACGAATTTCCCTATGGGCTTGCTTCGCAAGACAAAGCGTCTTGCGAGTTCTTGCGAGTTTGTTTCCTTTTTCTTAAAGCCGCTAAGCCGTTAATAGCCGCTAAGCCGTTAATAGCCGCTAAGCCGTTAATAGCCGCTAAGCCGTTAATAGCTGCTAAGCCGCTAATAGCCGTGCTTCGCAAGACGAAAAAACCGCAAGACGAAGAGACTTGCGGAACGGATTAATTTTGTCTTGCGAGACACCACTGTACTTTTAAAGCAGCGTCATACCGCTTTATATAGCCCGGGCTTCCCGCAAAGGATCCTGGGAACTGTAGTTTGTTATGGGTGTTGAGAGCTGTTATAAGTGTTTGGGTGTGACCAGCCTAGAATTGATTTAAATCAAATCGATTTAAATCACTAGTCAGTACGACTTTATTTAAATCATTTTTTCTTTACAGAAAGACTCATTCTTGCTGGTATAATCTTAATATTTACAACCACATGAAGGCTTCATTTCTGGAATAGTAAATTTTCAGAGTAGTTTTTACAGTCATATCAAAAATTACTGATTTGGTTATACGGTGGTACCTCAGGATGCGAATGGGATCTGTTCCGGAGCCCTGTTCACATCCTGAACAGAACATAAGACGCAACGGTGCGTCTGTGGGTCGCGTTTTGCCCCTTCTGCGCATGACATCATTTTGAGCGTCTGCGCATGCGCGAGCGGCGAAACTCGGAAGTAACACGCTCCATTACTTCTGGGTTGCCATGGAGCGCAACCCAAAAGCGCTCAACCTGAAGCACATTCAACCCGAGGTATGTCTGTACTATTAGAAATACAGAGACAGATAACTATGAAATTATTGTCAGGTTTTTAATAAGTTAACTGTTTATATTTGGACAACTTTTCTGCTGTATTTTACTGGAAGGAGAAAAATAATCATTTGAGCGTTTTATTTAACTAAAACAATAACATTATAGCGTATGTATCCATGTTTGCTAACTGATGCGGTTAAACAATTTAAAATAAAAAACTGAGAGAAAGCAGAGGCTTTCCTCCTGGGCATAGTTGACCAATCGGTGTTAAAGAAGGATAGAACTTTCTTTATGTACGCTACAGCAGCAGCAATAATTCTTATAGCAAAACATTGGAAGACAGAAGATCTACCCACCGTGGAAGACTGGCAGACGCAACTAATTGATTACATGGAGATGGCGGAGATGACTGGCAGAATTCGAGACCAAGGAGAAGAGCAAGTGGAAGAAGATTGGGGGAAATTTAAAATCTATTTGCAGAAACATTGTAAAATTTTTGAATGTTGAGGACATTGAAATGAACTGTGAGGGTTCTAGCAACAAGATAAAATTTAAGATTAAACTAACAATAGATAAACTAAGGGCTATGAATTTGCTGAATCAACTTTTAAAAGGGATACAAGAACGGGGGATGTGAGGAAGTCAGGAAAATATGTGAATTTAAGATATAAAATCAAGAAAGAAGGAATTTTTGTGTTTTTTCTATATGTGCTTTTTCTTTTTTACTATTAGTTTTTTAATGTATGCATTTTTGTAATTTTGTGTTTAATGTTTGTGTTGTTGTACTTTGTAATATGTATGTGGTGTTTTTATATTTCTCTTGTCTTTGTCTTTGTATTTTTCCTTTTATATTGTGCATTGTTAAAACTTAATAAAAAATTTCATAAAAAATAAAATAAAAATAAAAAACTGAGACTGAGCTTTAGCACACGTGAAAAACTGAAAAAAAATCTTTATTTCCTGATGAATAGCCTTTGGAGTCTGGACCATAATGTAACTTAAATAGAAAACTATATTTACAAAGATTTTTCCTCCAAAAGCATTTTATTTTAAAAATCTAAATGAAAAATAAAATCCATTTTAAATAAAACAAAAATCTGAAAAAAATCATTGATTTTTATCCACCCTGGGTGTGACAGGTGTCTGCACCAACTCACCTTGTAGAGTTTAGGTCTGGGAGGCTTGAAGTCATCTGGGACGTTGGGCTTGATCTCATCCGGCTGCCCCCCCAGGACCTCCCAAAACTCGGGCGCCTCCTGCGTCTGACTGACGGTCAGGATCTCTGCCTTCCCCTTCCTCTCGTTCTTATTGATCTTCTCTGCGAAAAGCCTAAGAGGGGGGAGAAGAACGGAGCGGAAGACTGATTCAGGGAAAGACAAAAAGGAGCTCAGAGGAACAGATTTGCATTGTAACAAGGGTTCAGCTCCAATTAGTGTTCGGTTTCTCATTTACTTAATACATTTCCACCCCTTCCCTCCCAAAAGAGTCCAGGGTGTCGAACGGCGAAGCAGCAAAACAATACATCTGAACCACCGAATGCTTCAAAACACCTGGAATCAAAATTTAAAAACAGATTCTTATTCGCACAGGTAATAATAACCTCAAGGTGGCCAGGATATAAAAATGGCAAATAACCAGTTTCCAGGAAGCACAATTCATGGCAAGCAAATCAGGAGTGAAAATCCATGTATTATTTGTCTATGGAGCCCTTAAACAACTTGGGGGCAGTTTGCATGCGAGATGACATTAACCCCTGACATGCCCACTTGACCGCTGGCACGGTTGCAGCTGCTGCACAATATCTATTTGTATGAAATCAATCTTATATGCGCTCTTTGTGGGGCTACCTTTGAAGGTGACCTGGAAACTGCAACTAATTCAGAACGCGGCAGCTAGACTGGTGACTGGGAGCGGCTGCCAAGACCACATAATACCGGTTTTGAAAGACCTACATTGGTTCCCAGTACATTTCCAAGCACAATTCAAAGTGTTGGTGCTGACCTTTAAAGCCCTAAATGGCCTCAGCGCAGTATATCTGAAGGAGCGTCTCCACCTCCATTGTTCAGCTCGGATACTGAGGTCCAGCTCCAAGGGCCTTCTGGCAGTTCCCTCACTGTGAGAAGTTACAGGGAACCAGGCAGAGGGCCTTCTTGCTAGTGGCGGCCACCCTGTGGAATGCCCTCCCATCAGATGTCAAGGAAATAAACAACTCTGACTTTTAGAAGGCATCTGAAGGCAGCCCTGTTTAGGAAAGTTTTTAATGTTTCATGTTTTGTCGTATTTTTAATATTCTCTTGGAAGCTGCCCAGAGTGGCTGGGGAAACCCATCCAGATGGGTGGTGTATAAGTAATAAATTTATTTTTTATTTTTATTACAGTGTGGCAGCATCTACACTTTAGAACTCCCTGCCTATTGATATCCGGCAGGCATCTTCACTGTACACATTTTGGCACCTGCTAAAAACCCTTTTTTAAAGGCAAGTCTAGCCAGATGTCTGGAATGCTGGTATGTGTTTTAATTTGTTTTTAGTTTACTGCTGGTTTTAATTTCTTGAATGTTTTAAAGTGTTGTTACTCATTTTGATTGATTTTTTTTGTTTTCATTTGCAAACTGCCTCGAGGGTTTTTGTCGCTACGAAGAAACGGTGCACAAATTTTAGGAAATAAAGTATAAATGAAATAAACAAAAAATGATAATGGCATCGGCAGTTCAAATAAAGTTTACCACAGACACTAAGAGAGTTTGTGTACTGGTCCCGTAAACGCTTCCGCTGCGCCATCAGCAACGGCTCTCTTTGCAGAGCATTAATTAAGTCCAGTGCAGAGATTCTTGTTGCAGTACAAGCTTCAAAGTCTCAGCAGCAAAGAAATAACGACACAGGGAAGCCTGTCTTTCCAAAGACAGGTTTATTGCAGAAAGATAACAGAAACACCTCCGGAGGTTTCGGACATTTTTGCTTCACACCCCACGCCATGCAGAGAAAACAAACACTCTTTATATACTGAGCAACTTAACAACTTAACGAGCTTGACTACTTAAAGTTACATGACATTGCTAACTTGCCAGCGTCTTAGGTTTCACACCCTAACAGACACCACCCAAAGGCCCAAAGCTACTGACATCAACCACAACCCTCTCCTTGCTTGGGGAATTACCTGGCTTTGGTGGTGCCACTCAGAGTGGCCTGGCTCCCCCTCCAGATGTAGATCTCGAGGCCGTGGTCCAACAGGAAGACGAACCTTGAAAAAAAAAGTCCCAGGAAAGAGGCAAGTTGGAGATAAAGACAAGGTCAGAGTCTTTTTACACACAACAGCGGCTGCAAGAGTACTCGTGGCCAAAAATTGAAGAGCAAGGAAACTCCCTCAATGTCAGAGTGGCAAATCAAATTTTGCGAATATATTGAACTAGCCAAGATGACAGCATCAATTAGAGTGCAATCAAAGCAAGAATTAAGAAAGGAATGGAAGCGTGTTGAAGAATACATTACAAAATATTACTTCAGTGGAAATCTTTGGATAAGTACTGAGTGAGTTCATTAATGCAATGATTCTGGAATAGAGGACTGATTAATGTGATGAATAAATGCGAACACAATGATAAGAGTTTTAACGTAGCGAGAAGGACGTCTTGCACGTGGGTGAGGAAAGTCACATGGGTATTTGGGTAAATGGTGAATAGGGTATAGGGTTAGATGTGGGGAATCCATATATTTAATATAACATATGTTATGTACAGTGCTGAAATTGTACGGTAACTAACGTGTAATATGAATTTAATAAATAAATAAAGGATTAAAAAAGAAAAAGACGGAAGGGGGCCTTTTCCCCAAATAGCTAGAAGCTGCTGCAGACTTCACTCAAAATCAGTGATGGGGCTTTCCTCTAACCCCCCAGGATTTATGGAACTACAACTCCCAGAATCCTCCAAGCCAGTGGTTCCCAACCTTTTTTTGGCCATGCCCCCCCTAATCATCTCTAAAATCCTGATGCCTCCCTGCCTCCAATGACATATAATTCTTACTATTCAAAAAGTGAACTCCTATTCACGTGGAGGAAGCCTAAAAGGCCATTCACTGTTAATAACTCATTCTCGAATTGCCCCCCACTAAAAATCAAATTGCCCCCCTGTGGGGGGGGAGTGCCCCACGTTGGGAACCATGGCTCCAACCCTTAGAGTTTAAGAAAAAGGCTTCTAATAAATCATATCCCCCCCACTGCAGGATTTCAGAACACATTCCTTCCAGGAAATAAAATGAAACAGTTATCAATTAGTGCAGGAGGCACTACATACGTCATGTATCGTTAGCATCTGTCTGTCTCAAGAGACAATGGAGTCTGCCACTGGGGGGTGAAGTCAAATCACTGCATTAGCAGCATCAAAGTGACCTCCCTGGGGCGCAAACAGTGCCAGATTTATGTATCAGCTAAACAAGCTACAGCTTAGGGCCCCACTCTCTTGGGGGAACCAAAAAAAATTAAAGGGAAAAAACAACTGGATGTAATTTCCAAAATATAAGATAAAAAGCAAATAAAATAAAACCTACAAACAGCAAGAGTGTTTTGTGTTGTGTAGGCTCCTATTTGTTATGTGCAAATGGCTTTAGATACCTATTGGGTCCATAAATTACCATACAGCATATATTTAACACAAAAAACAGTGACAATTTGTTGCTGACAAAGGACAGCTGGACATAGAAAGGGGCCCATTAGCGTCAGTAGCTTAGGGTCTAAATCTGGCCCTGGGCGCAAGCCTGGCCAGTGTGCATGGAGGTCCTGGGCTGCTCAGACGACAAGATCCCCCCTCTCGGCCTCCCTGATGGGGTCCAAAGGAAAGCAGAGCAAAATGTTTGGCACCAGCTTGGCTGCAGGACTTGCCGGAAGGAGGCGAACAGGACGCCATCCAACTGTCCTAGGGACTCCAGATTCATCTAGGGTTTATTCCCGGGTCTTTTCTTCTCCCGAAGATATCCCACAAGGCAGTGGGAGTTCAGGATCAGAGTTTTCCTTCTCCCAGGTGGGTGAGCCCCATCGGCCCCTCACTTCCCTCTACAGCACATGAAGAAACTCCTTCTTGGCCATTGGACCCCCTCTTGGTCTCATCTGCTCAATCCACCAGCGTCTATCTTCACATGCAGAGGAGGTCTCTAACTCACTGAGAGTTTGAGACCCATCGGCTACCCTCACCTGGCTTAGCCGGCCAGTCGAAGCCATTCCCAGGGTGTGGCTGCTGTCACATGCTGACAGCTTCTAGGAGCCACAGGTGGGAACTGAAAATCATCTCACACTTTCCATATTTCTGATGCTGCTGTTGAGAGATGCCCTTCCACATTATCACAAGATGTGGGTGAAATAAAGTCTTCCCGGGTGGCGTAAAAGGTCTGTGGTCCCTCTTTGCCTTGCAGGAGCCAGCTATATTGTGCTATTTCCCCATCTGAGAGTGCAACAGTCCTAACATCCCTAAGCCAAGCAGGGATTGTCTAAATTTTCCATCTCTGAACTCCAGATTGCTGTGCGACAATCAATAAAGAACAAACCAATTCCTTGCATTTAATATTATGGTTTACTCCCTCAAATATGGATAGCAAACACTAATGCAGAGTTAAAGTTCTCTCATTCTTTAAAAGAAATTATTGGTGGACCTTAGAAAATAATTCCTTAGCCCAATCCATGGATGCCTTTGCAAGTACAACTCCACCAATGTAATGAATTGATTGAGGACTTCCTATGAGACAGATGACCTAGAATGTCAACTCAGCTATACATAATATTTTAGGGATTCGTTTCCCCCAAAATTGCTGATTTTAGAGGATCCCGTTTCCAAAAGAGAATCCCCCTAAATATTTACCGAGGGTCCAGTGATGCTGCCTTCAGAGGTACCGGTTCCAACTTTATGTTCTTCTTTCCATAAACGCGGTAAAGCCTACATTGAAATCGGGGGGCGAAAATGTTAGATGACAGGGGGGAACTTAAATCCACCAATGGGTCTGTTGGCCAAAGGTCTTGGAAGTTTTGCAATTCATGAAGATTTCCCCTACTTCCTTAAAATAAGAGAACATTCAAAACGGCCGGCACGGAAGAGGAAATGGATTGACACTAGATAAAGAGAGGCTGTACCAGGACTAAAAAACTTGGCGGTTTGGAGCCCTCTGTCATATAATTTTTACACTAGAAATATCTAGGCAGAGAAGACTGGTTTATCAGGGCACTGCGCCACCAAGGGGAATTGCAAGCTAAACAGTTTTCCCCAAATTCAAAACAATCTCAAAGTCACAAATCTTTCCTGCACCCCACATTATTTATTATCCTGCTGTCAGAACTTGAGACATTCCTGCCAATCTCCTGTTCTCTGGCCAAATCAGTTTTTTGTACTGCTGAATCAACCCCAATCCAAAATTACTGCTATGGCCCAATGTTCCCTTCCATCTGCCTCTAGGCAGAATAATCAAATGAAAAATTAGAAATTTACTAGTGTTAGCCCCCCCACAATTAAGAAACAAGAGGGGAACAAGGAGAACAGCCAGGAGTCATAAGTAGGAGCATCTTCCAAAAAAATAAATAAATCTGGATCCCCTAAATTACAAGTGAGTCTTTGGAGAGGCAGCGGATTGAGGCCCATTCAGAAGGGACAACCTTTGACCTGAAAGTTGCACCCAGTAATCCCAAATGCTCTGGGGCTAGCAGAAAAAGAAAAGGACTCTGTATGGGCTCAGAAGCACCCTTTCTTCACACAAAAGCAAAATACAGTGGTGCCCTGCAAGACGAATGCCTCGCAAGACGGAAAACTCACTAGACGAAAGAGTTTTCCGTTTTGGAGGTGCTTCGCAAAACGAATTTCCTATGCGCTTGCTTCGCATGACGACAATGTCTTGCGAGTTCCTGCTGGTTTTTTCCCCTCCCCCCTCCTTTTTCTAAGCCGCTAAGCCGCTTATCAGCTGATCCGATCAGCAGATTAAAAGCCGCTAAAAGCCGCTAAAAGCCGCTAATAGGCTAATCCTTCAATGGGCTTGCTTCGCAAGACAAAAAAACCGCTAGACGAAGAGAATCACAGAACGGATTCTTTTCGTCTTGCGAGGCACCACTGTAAGATTTGGGTGTTGTGCCTTGGATAGAAATTTTTTAAAAAGAAGAAGTATCAAAAGGGGACCATTATCATCATTTCTTACCTGGTGACATAGTGTGTGTCTTCCACTGTATAAAAGCCACTGGCCGTCCCACCTTCAATGTAGGAGATCTCGTGATCAAAGACCTGCCAACAGCCACGAAAGTTATTTTTTTAACATTTGGATGAGATACCAAAAGAAGATGAAAAACTATTTCTGTATGAGACAATGGTGGCCAGAGTTTTGATAGCTCAAGGATGGAAACATCAAGATCTGCCGACTATTGAGGAATTACACAAAACAAATGAAATACCGTGAAAATCCTTGAAACGAGAAGTAATCGATTAGAAATATTATCTTATAGAAATAAACTAAATAATAAAAATCAAAAAGTTTAAGGGAAAAATTAGAAAAACCTAGAACTGAACAAAGCCTTAACGGGATGCCGGCTACAAACCTCGTTTCACTGAACCATTCAGTTTCCTCAGAAAGAAATAGAGAAATCATAAACCTTAAATGACCAAATTCAAAGAAAGGGGATAAAACTCCCAAAAATTCTGAAGTATTATAATCCTAGCTCGACCTAGGTGAAGCAAAGCGCAGTAATAAAGGATTGAGGACTCAAAGGTACAGTTTCTAAAACTGAGTTTACAAAAAAGGTTTGAAAACCTAAATGGCAAATTTTAGACACAGCCCAACTTGAAGAAAGCCAAGCACAGTAATAAAGAGGACTCAGCTGTGATTTTTTTGTATTGAGGAATGGCAAACAAAGATGGTAGAGTACACAGAATTAGCCAGGCTGATGGGACGAATTCGTGAGCGGGATGACCAGACGTTCCAAAAAGACTGGAAGAAATTTATAACTTACCTTGAGAAACACTGATAACATATAAGAACACTGGCAGGCTTGAGATAAACCTTAAAACTTATAATTGTTGGAGCATTCTATATGAGATTATAGAAAGAACTGTGCATAGATAATAATAATAATAAATTTTATTTATATCCCGCCCCCCCCAGCCGAAGCTGGGCTCAGGGCGGCTAACAGCAATCAAATATGAACAGTATGCTGATATAAATCAATGTGTAAATATTATAGTGTGGAAACAAGAAAACCAGAAGAGGGGTAGAGGGAAGTGGTCATTCTGAGAGTTTTAGGCTACTAATATTGTAAGAATGCATAAACATGCCGTATTTTTCGCTCTATAAGACGCACCAGACCATAAGACGTACCTAGTTTTTGGAGGAGGAAAACAAGAAAAAAAATATTCTGAATCCCAGAAGCCAGAACAGCAAGAGGGATCTCTGCGCAGTGAAAGCAGCAATCCCTCTTGCTGTTCTGGCTTCTGGGATAGCTGCGCAGCCTGCATTCACTCCATAAGATGCACACACATTCCCCCTTACTTTTTAGGAGGGAAAAAGTGAGTCTTATAGAGCAAAAAATACGGTAAATGAAAATCAATAAAAACAATTGCCCAAAAAAATAAAAAAAAACCGTCCGAAAGGGGAAAGATAGATATAGCCAGCAACCTGCAGAGGAAGGAGCTTACCTGGCTGAACTCGTCGCTCTCGTCTCCCATCTCCTCCCGGATGCTGCGGCATTCGGCGCCCAGATAGTTGCGCAGGTTGACCGCATGGATGGCAGAGCAGGCTTTCTTGTCAAGCGTGGCTTCCTGGCCAATCCAGTAGTAGATCTCCCAGTTCAATGAGCCGTTATCGTCTAGGAAAGTCTGGGGAGAAGCGATGTTTGCAGCTGGACCAACGGGCAAGCTTGGAAAGGAACCCTCCCTGCCCTCAAGGTCGCTTTGGGTTAGGGACCTGCGTATGGTGGCATCAAACCAGGACCAGTTCAACTTTTGTCTACTCCTGTGGCAAGGGCAGGGCATCCATGGACCTCCAGATGTTGTCAGACTCAAACTCCCACCAGCCCCAGCCAGCAAGGCCAAAGGTATGGGATTATGGGAGCTGTATGTTTCCGAGCACAATTCAAAGTGTTGGTGCTGACCTCGGCCCAGTATACCTGAAGGAGCGTCTCCACCTCCATCGTTCAACCTGGACCCTGAAGTCCAGCTCCGAGGGCCTTCTGGCGGTTCCATCACTGTGAGAAGTGAGCTTACAGGGAACCAGGCAGAGGGTCTTCTCGGTGGTGGTGCCTGCCCTGTGGAACGCCCTCCCATCAGATGTCAAGGAAATAAACAACTATCTGACTTTTAGAAGACATCTGAAGGCAGCCCTGTTCAGGGAAGTTTTTAATGACTGATGTTTTAACATATTTTTAATCTTTGGTTGGAAGCCGCCCAGAGTGGCTGGGGAAACCCAGCCAGATCGGTGGGGTAGAAATAACAAATTGTTATATATTATTATTATTATGTAGTCCTGACAACATCTGAAAGGTCACAGGTTCCTTATCCTTGGGAGATCATGGCCACCTTCACAATACACGCTTAAAACACTAGAATGCCACTTTAAACAGCCATTGCTTCCCCCAGTGAATTCTGGGAGCTATAGTTAAGTGTGCTGAGAGTCGTTAAGAGACTCCTATTATGAGGGCACCCCCTAACAACTCTCAGCCCCCTTAGCAAACTACAGTTCCCAGGTTTAGGGGAACCCGTGACAGTTTAAGGCTCAGGACTGCAATACCTCAAGGTCCGCCTCTTTCCCCTATGAACAGACCTGGACCCTACGATCATCTTCCGAGGACTGGAGGGCAGCAACATGAGAAAAGGGCCTTTTCTGTGGTGCCTCCTTGTTTGTGGAACGCTATTCCCCGGGAGAGTTCGGCTGGCCCCTTTGTTACTTATCTTGAGGTGCCATGCAAAAATATTCTTCTTCTCCCACACTAATTAAACAATCTATAGCCTTTTAAACTCTGTTGGGGTGTTATTGTTTATTACTTTGTTAAACATTTTTGTGTTTTCATATTGCAAACCGCCCTGTGATCTTTGGATGGAGGGCAGCATAGAAATCTAATTAATAATAATAATAGTAATAATAATAGTAACGAAAGAAGAATGGCAATACGCTGAAATGGTGAAGTTGACTGGAAGAATCAGAGATAAGGACAACAGAGACTTTAAAAAAGAATGGGAATTGTTTATCATGTATTTACAGAAGCATTGTAAAGAAGTCGACTCACTAGCAGGGTTTGAGTAAACACAATTAAGAAAATGAGTATAAACGGTTAAAAGGTAATAACTGGGCAAATAACAAAACGTAAGATGTAATTTGGATATTTGGTATGCTATAAAGATAAGAAGAATATAACAATATTTAACTATAAAATTATAAAATTAAGGTAGAGCAAAATAGGAGAAGCAAATATTTAAAGAATCAGAAGAGGAAGTTGGGGGAAGTCAGGGGAGGGCGGTGGGGAGACTGGGGTTTATATATTCCTTTTGTGATAATGTTTTTTGTGTTAAATATAAAATTGCAAAAATAAAATAAAATAAAATAAAATAAAATATAATAATAATAATAATAATAGTAAGGTGGCATCCTAGTGCATCCTAGTTTGGTGTGTGAGGCCCATGAAGCGACGGACAAGCAAGTCTCCCACCTCACAGGGGTGGTTGTGAGGATAAAAACAAGATGTCTGCCCCCCTCACCTTCAGGACAATGTAGCAGTCGGCCTCGTAGAACTTCCCGTGAAAGGTCTCGTCCACCATTGTGGGCACAAAGTTCTCAATCTGCCAGACGGTGACGCCAGGGAGCTGTCCCACGTCCTCCGTAAAGAACTCAGAGTAGTTGAGCTGAGGCTTCTCCAAACTCTGATCCCAGCGGCGGGTTTTCAGGTCCGTGTACTTTGGGTCTCCGTTCTCCTAGCGCAGAAAGAAGAGGGAGGGAGGGAGGGAGGGAGAGAGTTAGTAAAGGATCCTAACGGCAATAAGAACAAAGAATAAGGGATCCTGGTAGATGAAAAGAAGGGGAAACTAGCGTGCGTTCAGACATGGGGATTATTGCATTGCATTTTCCTGATTATAATGCGACTGCTTCTTTAACCGGATTCTAACATTTCTTTGACAATGCAATACCTGTTGCTTTCTGGGATGGTGGCTTTTTGTATATTGCCGTCCCGTGCTGAACTTGTTTTTTTAAAAAATAGTTTTTATTAAGATTTTACATTTTTTAACATCAAAGTATCATAACATATCAGGGACGCAGGTGGCGCTGTGGGTTAAACCACAGAGCCTAGGACTTGCCGATCAGAAGGTCGGCGGTTCGAATCCCTGTGACGGGGTGAGCTCCTGTTCCTCAGTCCCTGCTCCTGCCAGCCTAGCAGTTCGAAAACACGTCAAAGTGCAAGTAGATAAACAGGTACCGCTCCAGTGGGAAGGTAAACGGCGTTTCCGTGCGCTGCTCTGGATCGCCAGAAGCGGCTTAGTCATGCTGGCCACATGACCCCGAAGCTGTACGCCAGCTCTCTCGGCCAATAAAGCGAGATGAGCGCCGCAACCCAAGACTCGGCCATGACTGGACCGAATGGTCAGGGGTCCCTTTACCTTTACTATCATAACATATAACAAAAATACCATCCCCTCCTCTCCACGACTTCCCTCAGTTTCCTCTTCTGGTTTTTTGGCATATTATCTCCTCCAGCTTATTTGTTATTTGTTATTCTTTATTTTTTTAAAAAAATAGTTATAATTCTTCTCTTTTCATTTTAACATCAACATTCTATTTCCTACATTTGTTTTGTTAATTGCAAGTGTTTAATCCAGGCATTGGCAAACTCGGCCCTCCAGATGTTTTGGGACTACAACTCCCATCATCCCTAGCTAGCAGGACCAGCGGTCAGGGATGATGGGAATTGTAGTCTCAAATCATCTGGAGGGCTGAGTTCGCCTAAGCTTGGTTTAATCAAACCCTGCAAGTGAGTCCATTTCTTTACATTGATTCTGTAAATATGACATGAATGGTTCCCCAGTCTTTCTTAAAATCTCTATTGTACTTATCTTCCCGTGCTGAACTTTAAACGGCCATTACAGCCTCTTGTGGAAGTGAGTTCCCCAGATTAACCCAGAAGTTCTTTATTTTATCTGTTCTGAATTTCCCAACGTTCAGCTTCACTGGATGCCCAAAACTTCTTGCGTTAAGAGAGAGAGGAAGAAAATATTTCCTTTCTCCACGCCATGCAAACACCTCTTCCTTGCCTTTTCTCTAAGCTAAAGAGTCCCAAGCGCTGCAACCTTGGAGTCACCCTCCATCGCTGAGTGTGTTCCTACCTCCATCTTCTTGTTCTTCTCTTGCGCCACGTCCGACATCCCCTTCAGCACCTGCTTTGCCTGATCATCCTGTGACGAGTCTTTGCGTCTCCGCAGGCGCATCTTTCGTGCCATGGGGTCCTTTGGGCTGCTCCCTAGGAATAGAAAGGGGTGGGGAGAAACAAATAATTTTAGGGGATGGAAGATAGCTTTGAAGCTCCCACAAGCATCGCTTATACACGCAGTTTCTGCTCTCCAAACACGATGTGTTCTCAGGAGATGGTTTATCAGGTGAGCGTTCACAAAACAAGTCAATGATTCCCACTAATTCCTATGGGGAAATGTCTAATGTGTTCCTGGTCACAGAATTTTGGCCACAAAATGGTGGAAAAAAACCAGGGAGAATTCTCTGAAACACTGCAGAAGGCAAACAAGGAAGGGAAAAGATACTCTCTTCTTCATTCAGTCTGTCCCCTTTTCTCCCCCCTTCTGCTCCCCCCCATGGTTTCCAGTGGACCAACATGACACAAAAAAATAAAGATTGTTTAAGGCTGCTTATTTCTCTACAGTACTCACACACAGGTCTGGCTATTTGGATCTCTTAATCTGAGGAGCGTATAAGTGCGGTCTGGGTACTGATCTCTCGTGTTTGGATAAGTGAATTTTTGAATGACAAGTGTTTGGATAGTGCACGTGTGGATAGATATTCAACACTCAACTTACACAGGAGTTATAACCCGGGGTAGTGCATAGAGCCAAAATCGTGTATAGTCAAAACACACATTCTCTGCACCTCTGAACACTCTCCCAGGTGAGTGCAATAGTGGGTGGGAGGGATTACTGACTCCCCACACCCATGGATGCCCCCCCCTTTAAAGTTCAGCACTTTTTTCTGACAAGCATGTAAAGCCGAATTTGCACAACTTGAATGTGCCTAAGTTGTGAGTTGGAAACAAGAAGAAATTCCGACGAAAGAAGAATGGCAGACGAAATTAATGGACTATGCAGAATTGGACAAAATGACAGGAAGGATTTGAAACCTGCGGGACCAGAGATTTATAGAAGATTGGAAGAAGTATATGAATTATTTTGTAGGAGGTGAGGACACCGAAGTCACCCCCCCCAAAGCAGGCTCAAAGCTTCTCAAAGCTTTTCAAAATCATTTTCTCAGCAGCTAAGCATCAGAAACATTTTGCTCTGCTGTAACAAAGGTCGCTTCTCAGGCTATAGTTGACCTTGCCAAACAGTTTCACTTGCAACTTTCTCTCTGGGAACCATGCCAAAGCAAAAGAATGAAACAACGGGAACACTCTGAAAACCCCTTGGCTTCTCACCCCCCCCTTTCCTGGGAATAGTCCCAAGACAGCTTTCTGTTCATGCTCAGAGGAACTCATGGGGCAGGACTCCTGGGAAAAGGAGGAGAAAAGAGGGAGGGAACTGGAATGGGTACAGTGGTGCCTCGCAAGACGAAATTAATCCGTTCCGCGAGTATCTTCGTCTAGCGGTTTTTTCGTCTTGCGAAGCAACCCTATTAGCGGCTTAGCGGATTAGTGCTATTAGCGGTTTAGCGGCTATTAAAGGCTTAGCAGCTTAGCTGCTAAAAGGCTATTAAAGGCTTAGCGGCTTGGAAAAAGGGGGGGGGAGCGGAAAAAAAATCTCAAGATTCGCAAGACATTTTCGTCTTGCGAAGCAAGCCCATAGGGAAATTCGTCCTGCGAAGTGCATTGAAAAATGGAAAACCCTTTTGTCTAGCGGGTTTTCCATCTTGCGAGGCATTCGTCTTGCGGGGCACCACTGCATATAAACTCTGTGCACATGACTGTGAACTCATGCATGCTTTTTGCGAACTATCACTCTTGCTCCTTCTACCAGTTCATGGATGGTAGAAATAAAAGCCTTTTCTCCGAAACTATTCCTTGAGTGTCTGTTGACTCCCACTTAACCCTAACCCTTTCCCGGGCGCAATATTTTTCCCACCCGAGGGCAAAGCCTCATAAGGCTACAATTTGAAGAGCAACTGTAATCAACAAATGACGCTAGTAGGACTACAAGAAGTTTTGTAATGAGAAATATACGAAGTGTTACAAAGTAGAAAAAGAGATATTGGTTATGAGTTTGAAATGTAACAGGGAAGATAGAAATGCATACTAAGAGATTAGATTGGAAAGTTTTCAGACAGGATTGATGGAAGTAAAAAAAAATTTTGAATAAGATGTAAAAGTATGTTTAATTACTGTTGAAAATGATATGTTAAAAAACTAATTATATATATATATAGAGAGAGAGAGAGTTGTGAGTTGACCGTATATTTTAAAACTTCTGAGTCTTTTAAACTAAACCGCCAATTTTTTAAAAACAATATCCAACTGCTAACAGGCCTTCTGAAATTAACGGACCTACAGCAAATTGCTCAGGTCTTATTAATTTCAGTGGGTCTATGCTCTGCATAGTTTTAACACTGGATGCAATTCACTGGTAGGAAACAAGGCAGTTTATCATTTGCCAGGAAGGCTGGGGGTGGGGAAATCGCAAGGCCAGAATAACCCACAGTGCCAAACCCACCTGCCCCAGCAGCTGCTACCGTAGCAGGGGAGGCCCCCGCCAGTCGCAGCTGGTTCTGCAGGGAGAAGTCGATGTTGTACCACTCGGAGGTCCTGTCCACAGGCTTGGGGGGCATCACAAGGTTGGGGTTCTCACGGACATCGAGGATCTGCAAGAAGGAAGGGCAGGAAGGGGCGATGGATTCAGAGCCGGAAGCAGAGTGGAGGAAAAGGCTATTCAGGCCAAAGGCAGCTATGGGAACGGGAAACACAGGAGCTCATCCACATCCTGCTAGGGCCCACTTTGAACAGTCATGGCTTCCCCAAAGGATTCTGGGAAACATTGTTCGTTAAGGGTGCTGAGAGTTGACCCCTATTTCCCTCGAAGAACTACAGATCTCAGAGTGTTTAATCAGCCAATCCCTCTTCCCAGAGAGCACTGGGAATTGAAATTGAAATACAGTGGTGCCCCGCAAGACGAATGCCTCGCAAGACGGAAAACTCGCTAGATGAAAGAGTTTTCCGTTTTGGAGGTGCTTCGCAAAACGAATCTCCTATGGGCTTGCTTCGCAAGACGAAAATGTCTTGCGAGTTCCTGCGGGTTTTTTCCCCTTTCCCCCCCTTTTTCTAAGCCGCTAAGCCGCTTATCAGCTGATCCGATCAGCCGATAAGCCGCTAAAAGCCGCTAATAACGCTAATCCGCTAATCCGTCAATGGTCTTGCTTCGCAAGACGGAAAAACCGCTAGACGAAGAGAATCACAGAACGGATTCTTTTCGTCTTGCGAGGCACCACTGTATTAATTCCCCTCATTTACTGACGCACACCCACCAAACCCAAAAGTCGGTTGCCCTGTTGTTATCTTTGTAACTGTGAGGGGTTAAATCGTCTTCATATAGGATTTTGGCTTCTCACTTTTGGCCCGTTAGGGGCCAAGTGGAGTCCCACAGCATGAAAGATGATGATGATAATTAATTTATACCCCACCCATCTGGATGGGTTTCCCAGCCACTCTGGGCGGCTCCCAACAGAATATTAAAAACTTCCCTAAACAGGGCTGCCTTCAGATGTCTTCAAATGTCAGGTAGTTGTTTATCTCCTTGACATCTGATGGGAGGGCATTCCACAGTGCGGGCGCCACCACCGAGAAGGCCCTCTGCCTGGTTCCCTTTAACCTTACTTCTCGCAGGGATGGAACCGCCAGAAGGCCCTCGGCGTTGGACCTCAGGGTCTGGGCTGAATGATGGGGTTGGAGACGCTCCTTCAGGTAAGATGTTGATCCCCTTTTCTTACACGCCCCCCATCCCAACTCCCAGGCGCTTCTGACAGCAAGGACCCCCTGGCCTCACCTCAATGTCTGTCAGAAAGTGCACGGCCTCAGGTAAAGTGACCAAGCGGTTCTTGTTCAAAACCAACTTCCTGAGCTTGACACACCTGTGGAGAGAAAAAGAGGTGCTTACTGTCTCCCTTTGAACCAGTTAAGTCATATGGGGAAGGGCTGTAGTTCAGTGGTAGAGCATCTGCCTTGCATGCAGACGGTTCTGGGTTCGAATCCCCAGCATCTCCAGGTAGGCCCAGGAGGGAGCCCTACTCAAAACTGAACATGGCAATAATTCTGGCATCTGGCAAATAACATAAGGGCAGCCTGTCAGATCAGGCCAATGGGACCATGTTCTCACAGGGACCAAGCAAGCCGGATTGAGCACGAGATTCCTCTCCCCTCGTGTGGTTTCTGACAACTGGTACCCGGAAGAATTGATGCCTTTAATTGTGGAGGCAGAGCTTAGCCATTGCAGCTCGTAGCCATTGATAGCGTTCTCCTCCATGAATTTGCCCGATCCTCTTTTAAAGCCATCCACGTCGGTGGCCATCACCGCCTCCAGTGGCAGTGAGTTCCATAGTTTAACTCTGCACTATGTGAAGGAGGACGTTCTGGTCTGGATGGACATCCATTGGACGTCCACAAGCCCTAGTGTTACAGGGGGCGAAAAGGTCTCTCCATCCACTCTCCAATGCCATGCATAATTGTACAAAGGGCAATCATGTCAGCTCTTTGATGCCTTGACCCTAAACTATCTTCCCTCCGGGGAGCTCAAGGTAGTGTATGTTGTTCTCCCACCCTTCCCTCCACTAACAACAGCCCTGTGAGGTAGGCTAGGCCCTGAGAGTGTGTGTTAACTGGCCGAACGTCACCCAGCAAGCATCATGACCAAGGGAGGGACTTCAACCCTGGTCTTTGAGGCCTGAGGTCCAACACTCTAAGCATTACCCCACCACTGGCTCTCATTCCAGGCTTTAAAACTGCTTAACCTTTTAAGCCTCTGAGACTCAAACAAAACTGCCCTTCCTATTTATCATAATTTATCAACTGTTATTTGCTGGGGGTGGGGAATCCAATGTGGCGGTCTTTCGCTTTTATTGCTCAGCTCCTTGAGAGAAGCATGTGTTGAAGGCTGCACGACAGAAATTGAATAAAGGAAAATAAATATGAGAGGCTTGCCCCAAAATTGATGAATTACAAGCTTTGGGGTCATAGGTAGGTAGAAAGAGACATTACAGTGGTACCTCTACTTATGAACGCCGTTCGCACCCCAAAAAGTCTGTAAGTAGAGCACCACTCTTGCACATGCGCGAAGCCCGATAGAGTGCTTCTGGACATGCGCAAAGTGCGCAGATCGCTTCTGCACGTGCAGTGAACCTGGAAGTAAACACTTCCGGGTTTGCCACGTTCGTAACCTGAAAAGCCGCAACATGAAGCAAACGTAACACAAGGCATGACTGTAATTGTTTCCAAGGTAGCGGCAGAACAGTGCCGATTTACAGGAATCGTCTCTGCCTGGAAGCACATCGGCCAAAGGCACATAAAACCATGTCTGTGTGCACAGCCAACCATGCAGATAGTCCTCTGGGAGGAAATACTGTGCCTCAAGGCCACTTGGAGGAGGGCTTGGCATACCTGCACAGGCTTTCTGGAATCAGTTCCAAGTTGTTGTTTGCAGCCATGAATTCTTCCAGGGAGGCCAGCTTCCCGATCCCCGAAGGAATGCCGTCAAAGTCCAGCTTGTTGGAGTTCAGGTAGAGTTTCTTCAGCTTGGTCAGCTTACAGATGGCCGACTAGGGTGGAAACACGTGCAAAGAGTCAAGCAGAGCAAGGGAGATGTGCTCACGTAAAAATTTAATGTTATAATATATTAAGCTCAAAGATCAGGATAATAAGGAGGGAAAGAAATTGCTGAATTAATTAATTGAATTGGAACACAAAAAAGGGAGGTATGAGGAGGTCAGGGAAACAAGGATATGAATGTAAGATATGGAAAGGTTGATTTTTTTATTTTGATTTTTTTCCTTTTTTCTGTAAGTGTACTTATTTTTTTTATTCTGTATTTTTCTTGTATTTTTATTTTTGTCTTTTACTTTTGTATTTCTTCTTTTTATGTAATTCCTTTTTCTGAAACTTTAATAAATATTTTATATAAAAAAGGGAGATTTGCTCATGAATTCATTTGTTGATCCATTCATTAACTCGCTCATTTTAAACACTGATTTTCTGCAAGGCTGGGCACTGAAAAGAGTTTGGTGCCCCCATATATATATATCTAATTCAAAATATAAACAGTAGTAAATCCCAAAATATAAGTTTATTTTTCAAAATGAAACAAAACCTATAGTAAGATGGAAAAGAATGTTTGTTTTCATTTATATTTGAAAAATGCTCTCTTACTTTTTCTAACTGCGAAATCTTAAATTAGATCCTCAAAACTAATCTTACGTCATGGGTAGGCAAACTAAGTCCCGGGGGCTGGATCCGGTCTAATCGCCTTCTAAATCCAGCCCGCGGACGGTCTGGGAATCACCATGTTTTTACATGAGTAGAATGTGTCCTTTTATTTAAAATGCATCTTTGGGTTATTTGTGGGGCATAGGAATTTGCTCTCCCTGCCCCCAAATATAGTCCGCCCCCCCCCACAAGGTCTGAGGGACAGTGGGCCGGCCCCCTGCTGAAAAGGTTTGCTGACCCCTGTCCTACGTAATACACCTCCTTATATACCATATTTTCTGCTTTATAAGACGCACCAGACCATAAGACGCACCTAGTTTTTGGAGGAGGAAAACAAGAAAAAAAAATATTCTGAATCCCAGAAGCCAGAACAGCGCTGCGCAGCGATCCCTCTCGCTGTTCTGGCTTCTGGGATAGCCGTGCAGCCTGCATTCGCTCCATAAGACGCACACACATTTCCCCTTACTTTTTAGGAGGGGGAAAGTGCGTTTTATAGAGCGAAAAATACGGTAATATATTTTTTAAGCTGCTGCTATATCTGAATTGTCTGTTATACCCAATTGCAATTCAACGTATTCCTGTTGTGTTTTATGATTTTCCTGATATTGTAAGTGACCCGGAACTGGTCTGGGACTGATAATAATAACATTCTAATTCTTCCTCGCAGTCTTCTCCCTCGTCTCCCTCTGACCACTCATCGTTGTCCTACTGCCACCGACCCCCTGGCTCTGAGCCTTCTTTCCGTGGGGGTCCCCAGCTGCTTCCTCCCACCATTCCTCTGCGGCCAACCAGTAGCATGGCAGAGCTGGTGTCCCAGTTACCTGGACGGGGAACGCCACCTACCGGCAAGGAGGTAAGCTGGTTCCTGGACAGATTGAGGGTCTCCAGCTGGCACCACTGGTCAATGCAGAGGGAGAGCTCTCCAATTTGGTTGCTGCTGAGATTGAGGCGCCGTATGTTGGACAGCGTGTAGAGACACTCGGGGACGCGGGTCAGGTCATTACAGGAGAGGTCCACATCTGAGCATAGGAGGAGGAAAGAATGAAAGTGAGGAGAGTCAGAGTTCAACAAGGGTGGGTTCCAGAGGAGCCTCCCCATAACCTGGTGCCCTCCAACAATTCTCTGCACCCATAACACAGTACAGCTCCCACAATCCTTTGCAGGAAGTCAAGCCTGCTCAAAGTGATACCTAGTGCTCTAAATTGCTTCGGTGTGAATGTGGCCCCAGTCTCTGAATTTAATTCAGGAACCTTTACGTTTCCTTAGTGGTGCAACGCTACGCAAAAACAATCCCATCAAATAAAATAATAATAAATAATAATAATAATAACAATAACAATAATATAATTAATAATAATAATAATAATAATAATAATAATAATAATAATAATAATAATAAACTATTTGTACCCTGCCCATCTAGGGTGGGGGTGGGGCAGGGATTCTACTGTTTTTATGAATCTGCACCCCTTTCTGTCTCAAAGGCAGGGTACAACTTCTTTGAATGAAATGAACAGGAACGAGACCTCGCCAATTCACAACCATCCTTCTTAATTCATTCCCTGTTTAGGGGAGTTTTTAATGACTACTACTACTACTAATAATAATAATAATAATTTATTATTTGTACCCCGCCCATCTGGCTGGGCCTCCCCAGCCACTCTGGGCGGTTTCCAACAAAGATTAAAAACATGATAAAACATCAAACATTAAAAACTTCCCTAAAGAGGGCTGCCTTCAGATGTCTTCTAAAAGTCAGGGAGTTGCATATTTCCTTGACATCTGATGGGAGGGGCGTTCCACAGGGTGGGCGTCACTATTGAGAAGGCCCTCTGCCTGGTTCCCTGTAAGCTCACTTCTCGCAGTGAGGGAACCACCAGAAGGCCCTCGGAGCTGGATCTCAGTGTCCAGGCTGAACAATAGGGGTGGAGACGCTCCTTCAGGTAGTTCCATGAGACTAACTTCCAGGGAAACATGCAAAGAGCTGCAGCCTCGGATTCTTCTTCACAGGCTGCTCAATGCACGGAGCTGAGCCCATTCACACATTTCCTCGGGAATCATACCTGCAAGATTTGACAAGCCTTCCAAGCTTGTGGGAAGGTTGCTCTGGGTCCGTTGTGTGTTCCTGAGGTGGAGCGTCTGCAAGGCCACCATTGCTGGGAGTTGCCTTCAGTTGAAAGAGAGGGGAAAAGAGGACAATGACAAGATGAAACCCTGAAGGATTGCCAGGTGTTCCCCATTCCTGCCTTAAAAAACTAAAATTTATTGTGGCATAAGCTTTTTGTGGACTAGGGGCCACTTCCTTAAATGCAAGATGGGGCTGTCGTCTCCCACGTATCTAGGTGCAAATTGACAGGCATGCATTTTGCAAATAATAATAATAATAATCTTTTTCAGAGGAAAATATTCCTTTGAATTGTATACCTATTATATGGAAGCTGACACCAAACAACAAAAATGGATCCTACAGCCAGCAGACTGGTATTGATGAACTGGAAGAACAAAAATATGCTCCCCTTTAATCAATGGACTGAAGAGAACACTTGCAACAGACTTTGTTTGGATAAATATACTGATATTTGGAGCGAGCATAAGTAGGTTATTAATATCATACACTATACTTTTCCATGTATAAGACTAGATTTTTGTCCTAAAAATGCATGCTAAAAATTGGGGGTTGTCTTATACATGGGTAGTGTATAGGGTGGACATTTGATTGGTTGCTGCCGTAGCTGTCAGTGGCTGTTGTGCGTGTTATTGGTTTCTGCGTCAAGAGTGGTGTTGATTTGCCAACCCTGCGGCAAATGGGCGGGCGATTTGCAAATTCTGCCGGCGAGGGGACAGACGAGAGGCAGATTTTGCAGTGCGTGAGCGATTTTTGGCATTCCTCCCTAAAAAAAGCTGAACAACTTTGTGCCCTCTCCCCCCATTTTCTTAAATTTGAGTCCCCCCAAAATAGAGGGTGTCTTATACATGGGGGTGTGTTATACAAGGAAAAGTATGGTATTAGCATATATGAAAATCATATCTAAATCAGCATATATTGCAGTCTCTTTTTCTTTTTTCCACCTTATTTTATTCAACAGAAAAACACTTTTATTTCATTTTTATTATAAAAGCATGCATTTCACAAGGTTAGGAAGTGTGAAGGGAAGCCGTGGGCCGGGAGGGGCCCCTCCTCAGCCTTGGGGTACAAGCCCTGCCCCGCATAGGTCTCAGAAGTTTTGAGGTCAGCTCCGATTACAAGGTGATAATGGAAGGCACTCTGTACAATCTCAGAGGCAGTCTCTTCTTTTTCACAAGCAGAGGAGCAAAATGGAGCTAGGTGGGGCCTCACTGGTCTCTTTCAATTTAATACAGCCCACCACCCAAAAAACAAGAAACAAAAGCTGGCTCAAGGGGCTGTAGGGTCTTCTTTTTCGAAAGAAATGCCTCAAAAGTACCACCTACTGGGATCACAAAACAAGGCAAAGGCCTTCCAAGATTGGATGGATCAGTGGCACAAATTTTGACATGTGTCCTCCTCTGGTTAATAATAATAATAATAATAATAATAATAATAATAATAATAATAATAATAATAATAATAATAATAATTTATTTGTACCCCGCCCATCTGGCTGGGTTTCCCCAGCCACTCTGAGCAGCTTCCAACAAAGATTAAAAATGCATCAAAATGTCACACTATAAAAACTTCCCTGAACAGGGCTGCCTTCAGATGTCTTCTAAATATCAGATAGTTGTTTATTTCCTTGACATCTGGTGGGAGGGCGTTCCACAGGGCGGGTGCCGCTATCAAGAAGGCCCTCTGCCTGGTTCCTTGTAACTTCACTTCTTGCAGGGAGGGAACCACCAGAAGGCCATCAGCGTTGGACCTCAGTGTCCAGGTAGAACGTTGGGGGTGGAGACGCTCCTTCAGGTATACTGGGCTGAGGCCGTTTAGGGCTTTAAAGGTCAACACCAACACTTTGAATTGTGCTCGGAAACGTACTGGGAGCCAATACAGGTCTTTCAAGACCAGTGTTATATGGTCTCGGCGGCCACTCCCAGTCACCAGTCTAGCTTCCCCATTCTGGATTAGTTGTAGTTTCCGGGTCACCTTCAAAGGTAGCCCCATGTAGAGTGCATCGCAGTAGTCCAAGCGGGAGATAACTAGAGCAGTGTTTCCCAACCGGTGTTCCGCGGCACACTAGTGTGCCGCGAGACGTTGCCTGGTGTGCCGTGGGAGGGAGGCGGGCGAGGCGGGCGGCGAGAGGCGGGGCGGCGGCGGCGAGGAGAGGCCGCCCAGCGCGGGGCTCTCGCCGTCTGCCTGCCTGGCTGCCTGCGTGGCGCTGACGTCACGGGGCTGTAACGTGCCCCACATAGGCACACGCGGGGCGGCGAGCGAGCTCCCTCCCACATCCCATCGCCGCTCGCTTCGGCCGGCCTACTGGGCTGTCGCAGGTGGAAGGCCTGCGCATGCGCGAGGTTTTCGCGCCTTCGGGATTCCCTTCACGCCTTCCTCCTCCCGGGTCCTTGAGAGCGCGGGAAGCGGCAGCGCAAGACCGGCGTTGAGCCTGGTAGGTATTGCGCTTGCCAAGGCAGTCATTTGGGAAATGAAAACTTGCAAAGCAAGCAACCAGTTCAATCTGAAGTACGTGTATGCTTAATATCCTGTATCTGAAACCTGTTCTGCCCCCTCCTCCACACTTGGTGCCATTTTCATCTACACATGCAGCAGAGTAAGTTGACCCAGAATAGTACCAATTCAGATGGCAGATGGGAGAATGACAGTGCTGAATGCTTTCCCATGTAGAACAGTCCCTGCAAATAAAAACCTAGCATATTTGGAAGAGGGATGCTAGCCTAACCATTACCTTCTATGCTGTTACTATTTTTTTATTTTATTTTTTACATAAGTAAAAAGTGACCTTTCCCCATCTGGCATGGTGGTGTGCCTCGAGATTTTTTTCATGAAACAAGTGTGCCTTTGCCCAAAAAAGGTTGGGAAACACTGGGTTAGAGCATGCACCACTCTGGCGAGACAGTCCACGGACAAGTGGAAGGTATACACCTTGGTGTTCCTGAGCTTTGCCCCCCTCCCTGCCCCGATCACACTTTCCCATCTACATTCCCAACCATGAGGACTAAGGACCTTTGCGTTTTGAAAAGCGCCAAAGGAAACTGGAAAGGAAATGGTCAAAGGCCTGGAAACGATGCCTTATGAGGAACGGCTAAGGGAGCTGGGCATGTTTAGCCTGGAGAAGAGGAGGTTAAGGGGTGATATGATAGCCATGTTCAAATATATAAAAGGATGTCACATAGAGGAGGGAGAAAGGTTGTTTTCTGCTGCTCCAGAGAAGCGGACACGGAGCAATGGATCCAAACTACAAGAAAGAAGATTCCACCTCAACATTAGGAAGAACTTCCTGACAGTAAGAGCTGTTCGACAGTGGAATTTGCTGCCAAGGAGTGTGGTGGAGTCTCCTCCTTTGGAGGTCTTTAAGCAGAGGCTTGACAACCATATGTCAGGAGTGCTCTGATGGTGTTTCCTGCTTGGCAGGGGGTTGGACTCGATGGCCCTTGCGGTCT
The DNA here is from genome assembly GCF_964188305.1 of Podarcis bocagei. Taxonomy (NCBI): domain Eukaryota; kingdom Metazoa; phylum Chordata; class Lepidosauria; order Squamata; family Lacertidae; genus Podarcis; species Podarcis bocagei. The sequence continues at coordinate 49,410,882 of NC_138139.1, read as the reverse complement.
CTTCCAACTCTATGATTCTATGATTCTATATCTATATTTTCCATTTTGTCTTTATATGCAGATACGGTTCAAGCCTTGAAATTCTATGATTCTATGAAACCTGACAGCTTCAAGGTGCTAAGAGCCTGCCCCTCCAACCCCAGTTCCCTTGCTCGAACACACAGCAAAATGAGCGCGACTGCAGCTGCGGAAAGACTGCAGAAGGCCTGCTCCCGCTCTCCTGCCCCCTTCCCCAGCTCCCAGCCGCCTCACCTGAGCTGCGCATGCAGGAGCGGGTTGTTATTCAAAATCAAGGTCTGCAGGTGCACCAGGCGCCTCATCTGGGGGGGAAGGCTCTCCAGCTTGTTGTCACTCAAATCCAGGTAGAGCAGGTCTGTCAGGTTGATGAACAGCTGGTTGGGGATGTTGTCGATGCTGCAGGGAGAAAGGGAGAGGAATGGCACACCTTGTCAGGCAGGTTCCAGCAAGGAAGCTTAACCACAGCTGGAGATTGGAGAGATCAAGGGTGGGCTGGAGGGGACCCCATTCTGCACCAGGCCTTCACACCTGAACAAGAAGCTCAAAATGGACAGCTATGATTATATCACTGCCACCTTATCACGGAGGGAGAATCTGCAGCCCTCCAGACGTAGCTGCAAGCCACCTGCCATCATCCCCAGCCACTGGCCATATTGGCGGGGGCTTATGGGACTTGGGTCCCATTCATAAGGGCAACCGGTTTAGTCACTGCTCGCTAGGATTATATTCTTGCAACTTTTAATTCAGCAAAATAAGCAGGAAACTCTGGGGTGAAACAATAGAAATATTCTCCATTAGAATGCATTGGCTAAAACTAGTACTAAACTCCTAGATCAGGCATAGGCAAACTCCCGCCCTCCAGATGTTTTGGGACTACAATTCCCACCGTCCCTAGCTAACAGGACCAGTGGTCAGGGATGATGGGAATTGTAGTCCCAAACATCTGGAGGGCCAGAGTTTGCCTATGCCTGTCCTAGATTTTCAATGGTTCTCCAAGCTCCAACAACAAACTTACTCAGCGCTCTTGAAGAACCAATACATGTTTCACCTTAAGGGCAGGCAAATTCCTCCCACACCCATTTCTGGATCTGCTATTAGTGTGGTTTCTGTGGCCAAACTGCCACACTCGCTTTTTTGTAGGCTTTTGAGAATAGTTAGGGATTCCTTCACTCTTCAGATCAAGGTGTGCATTTATTTGCTGCCTGATTTCATTGGAATTTTGCTGTCTGAAGCAGCATTTATCTACAGTGGTACCTCGGGTTACAGATGCTTCAGGTTACACACTTTCGGGTTGCGCACTGCGCCGAACCTGGAAGTACCAGAACGGGTTACTTCTGGGTTTTGGCGCACGCGCAGAAACACTAAATCGTGCTTTGCACATGCGCAGAAGCGCTGAATGACCCGCATGTGCGCAGGTGCGGAGCTGCAGGTTGCGAATGTGCCTCCTGCACGGATCAAATTCGCAACCCGAGGTTCTACTGTATTTGGTTCCCTTCATTATAAACAAAGCTTTCTTTCTCCCCCCCTCCCTTTTCTTGTGGGCATGAGACTAATTTAATGGAATATGCAGAAATGGCTAGACTGATGGGAAAGATCAGAAACCAGGAAGATCAAGCATTCCTAAAAGATTGGAATAACTTTTTTATATACTTAAAAAACCACTGTAGACAGTTAAAATCATTGGCAGGGATAACAATGACATTTATAATGTGAAATGAACTTTGGTAACTGTGATTATATAACCGACAACGGTAAAAGATGCAGGGGAAAAAGAAAAAGAGAAAACTTTCTTTGAAAATGGAACCCAGGGAGGGAGGGGAGGAGGTCTGAAGGTTTGAAAGAACCTTTTTATTTTAATGTATTGGAATGGTTAAAGTTGTTATGTACAAATTCATGTAAAACCAATAAAAAAAGTATATGTGTGTGTGTGTATTTTTTTCGCTCCATAGGGCGCACCGGACCATAGGGCGCATCTAGATTTTAGGGGGGGAAATAAAGGGGAAAAAAATTATCCCCCCCCCCCGAGCCCCAAAGAGCAAAGAAGCCAAGACAGCCAGCGGTATCCATCCCGCTGTCTGTCTTGGCTTCCTCTTTAGCCACGCACAACTGGGAGAGGCTGCATGCGGCTTCGTTTTTAGTCGCGGGGCTGGGGAGCGGGAAGCCTGAGCTTCCCCTGACCGCAGCCCCCAGAACAGGTCCGGGAGCACAGCCTTGCCGCCGCTCCTGGAGCTTGCGGGTTGGGGGAGCGCTCCGAAGGCTTGCGGATAGCTGCCCGAAGCCCGGGGTGCGCAGCGCTGCACTCCCTGGGCTTCGGGCTGCAGGCTGCTATCCGCAAGCCTTTGGAGCCCGGCGGGAACTCCCGCCACGCTCCGAAGGCTTGCGGATAGCTTCTTGAAGCCTGGAGAGCGAGAGGGGTCGGTGCGCACCGACCCCTTTCGCTCTCCAGACTTCAGCGAAAGCCTGCATTCGCCCCATAGGACGCACACACATTTCCCCTTCATTTTTGGAGGGGAAAAAGTGCGTCCTATAGAGCGAAAAATACGGTATGTATAAAAGAGACTAAGGGAAAATGCATATTCATAGCAGACACACGTCATAACTCTAGCAAAAGATCCTGGACATCTTGGTAGCATGCGTATGAATACGTGTGAGTGCTGGACACACATGTTGGTTTAGACACATAGTTTGTCACACCAGTTACTGGAAACCAGAGTTATTTAGGGGGGTGGGGCAGGGAATGTACTTTGCTCTCAGGTTCTCCTTGTTTCCCAGGGGCATCCGGTTGGCCACTGTGAGAAGAGGAAGCTGGGCTAGATGGGCCACGGGCCTGATCCACCAGGTTACTCTCATGTTCTTAACACCCCCATTTTACAGAAATGTGAACCAACCGCTCCCAACACACTCGGCCCTCCTGGGAAGACCCAAATGTTTTCTGCCCATTTTCCAGGGAGGAAATTCACCCCCAAACTTACCTGTTATGTTTCAGGTTCAGCACGAGCATGTTTTTGGCATTCTCAAGCTCCCGGGGACACTCCGTCAGCTGGTTGTAGCTCAGGTCCTAGGACAAAACAAGGAGAGATGAATCAAAAGGCGGACTTCTGCATTTGGACTGACCAGCAGCTGCCCCAAAGGTGTTCAAGCTTTCCAGGGGTCAGAAGATTTGAATAGCAATTCATAAATAAGCTTGCAATTAGCAAGATAGGTAGAGGGACCACAGAGCCACAGAGCGTAGGGCTTGCTAATCAGAAGGTCAGCGGTTCGAATCCCCGCGACGGGGTGAGCTCCCGTTGTTCGGTCCCAGCTGCTGCCCACCTAGCAGTTCGAAAGCACGTCAAAGTGCAAGTAGATAAATGCGCTGCTCTGGTTTGCCAGAAGCGGCTTCGTCATGCTGGCCACATGACTCGGAAGCTGTATGCTGGCTCCCTCGGCCAGTAAAGCGAGATGAGCGCCACAACCCCAGAGTCGGCCACGACTGGACCTAATGGTCAGGGGTCCCTTTACCTTTACCTAGCAAGATAGGTGGTGACTCACAAACTGCAGCAATCAATTAATTTATTATTTTTTATTATTATTATTATTATTATTATTATTATTATTATTATTATTATTATTATCTTCCTTGATCTAAAGAGCTCAAGAAAAGCAAACCCCTTGCTTTTTGCACTGCCTTGAGTTCTTCCCACACTCGCCTCTTCTCACTTTGATTGGCTCCAAGCGGCACAAAGGGCGAGAAGACGTCTTCTCAGTGGCTAAAACGCTCCCCGTTCATGCAGAGACCCGTCTGCAGAAATAGTAACGGGTCTTCGACCCGCTGTGACCCCGAACCGCTACACCAATATGCCCATCGCAGCCACGGAGCAATTGGGCCCAAACATACCAACACAGAGAGGTCGTCGAGCTGGAAGATGTCATCAGGAACCCCAGAGTTCTTCAGGCAGTTGGCACGAGCAACAATGGCCTAGAGGAATGTCGAAAGAGGTCAGGAAGAAATAACAAGGATACAAGTATTATATTTACAGCACCTGAACCAGACCACCAAGCCAGAATAAAAGATATCGGCTTCACGGACCACAGTTACCACACTCACTGAGCCTAACTTGGTCTCCGCCTAACAAATGCATGTCATAGCTCAATTTTCTAACAATACCAAAGAGCATTTTGTTGTCCCATTTTTCACATTATAGGTGCGCAGATTTGCTAAAAGCTCCCTTCAAGGAGAGGTGCTGTCCTTGCAATCGGTCTCAGGGTCGTGGGTTTGGACCCCACATTGGGCGAAAGACTCCCACGTCGCTTCGACTAGGTCTTTTCCAACTCTACAATTCTATGATTCTATGCGTCTTTCTGCTGTAAATCCTAACGGGCCTGGGGAATGCATAGGGCAGTTTCCTGGTCAATTTTTAGAGACCCTTTGGGGCCCAGAGGGGCTGTGGTGACCCAGTCAGATGGGTGAGGTACAAATAAAAAGTATGACGATACAGTGGACGCTCGGGTTGTGAACGTGATCCGTGCGGGATGCACGTTCACAACCAACAGCATTAGCAACCCGCGCCTGTGCACGTGCGTGTTGCGATTCGGCGCTTCTGCGCAAAGAGCGATTTAGCGCTTCTGCGCATGCGCGACCGCCGAAACCCGGAATTAACCACTTCCGGTATTTCCGGGTTTCAGCCGTCCGCAACCTGAAGCGTCTGTAACCCGAGGTATGACTGTACTGATCTTCCTTGAGGATCGGCGGGTCTGTTAAATCCATTACTGAACAGATGGCAATATATCTGAGCGTTGCAATATCTCTTAGACCTGCTACGGCCGCTAGCTCTAAAAGGGGATTGGACAAATTCAGAGGACAAGGCTCTCAATGGCTACTACAGCCTTCAATATTGGAGGCAGCAAGGCTTTCGAAGACCAGCTGCAGGTGGAAAGAGTTTTGCTCTTGTGACCAAGTTCTACCTATGAGTTTCCCACAGGCATTTGGTTGGCTGCCTTGAGAACAGGACGCTGGACTGCGTGGGGCTTAGGCCTGATCCATCGTACGTTCTTAACTTGCGCCTTTTGTTCTTCCGAGGCCGCAATTAAGAGGTGGTTTGTGGGGGGTTTTTTTGTATTTGAATGGCTGGCTAACGGTTACAGACATTTGACAGGACCGAAACCAGAGCCATCAGAGAGGAGAAGATGAATACAGTCATAACTCGGATTGAATTAGCTTCAAGTTAAATATAGTGGTACCTCAGGTTAAGTACTTAATTCGTTCCGGAGGTCCGTTCTTAACCTGAAACTGTTCTTAACCTGAAGCACCACTTTAGCTAATGGGGCCTCCCGCTGCCGCTGCACCGCTACTGCACAATTTCTGTTCTCATCCTGAAGCAAAGTTCTTAACCCGAGGTACTATTTCTGGGTTAGTATGTAACCTGAAGCGTATGTAACCTGAGGTACCACTGTATTTTCGGCTTGCGCTCCGTGGCGACCCGGAAGTAATGGAGCACATTACTTCCAGGTTTCGCTGCTCATGCATGCGCAGACGCTCAAACGCGCATGCATGGAAGCATCGAACCGCGCACGCACAGTCACATGTTACGTTTACTTCAGGATGCGAATGGGGCTCCAGAACGGATCCCGTTAATATCCAGAGGTACCACTGTATGAGGAGCAGGCCAGCTGCACTGTTCTGAGCTAGCAGGGCTTCCGAGCAACAAACATAAGGATTTCAAAAAGCATTCGGAACTTTACCCGGAGGCAAGGCAGGCCGGAGAGTTCCCCGTGGAGAGTGGTGAGGCTGTTGTGGCTCACGGAGAGATGTTCCTGTTTGGAAAGAAAGAAAGAAAGCACAACAGGTGAGGTTTGTGGACTTGCCTTCCTTGGAAGTTTTTGAGCTGAGGTTGGGTGGCCATTTGTCATGGAGGATCTAGTTGAGATTCCTGCATTGCAGGGGGGCTGGACTAGATAACATTTGGGGGTCCCTTCCACCTCTACAATTTGCTGCAATTGTTCAGCTGAAGAAATGAACCTGTGCTGCCAATTCTTGTAGTAGACCAGTATGAAGTAAGCAGCACATAAGCGGCACACAAAACACTACCAAACCATTCGACTTTGTTTGATCAAACTTACCTTCGTTGAGATCTAAAGGAGCCTGGCCAAAGGAACTTTAAAGACTGAATCTTCCTTTTGGACACAATTTGAATGAGTTTTTTTGTTTGTGGCTTCTGTAGTGGCTCTTGTACCTTGTTCTTTCAATTTTTGGATTATTAATATAAGATTTAGAACGTAGAATGGTTTGGTAGTGTTTTGTGTGCTGCAGTTGTTCAGCTGGCTGTGAACAGACACAGGGACTGCATTCAAGCATTGTGTGAATTGTCAAAAACATAAATAAACGCCACGTAAGAAGAAGGCATGCACAATTCCCAGGTGGCGTTCCACTCAGACCCAGACCTGCTTTGCATTCGGCAAAGTCCCCCGTGTGGGGTCTCCATACCCTCATTCCTTGAGCAACGAAACCTGAGCCCAAAGCCTCGTCCTTCCAACCTTGCACATTTGGTGCACATTTTCCCTTTTCTGAAACGGAAAGAGCAACCCACCCATTTGAGCTGCTCTCGCCTTGCCTTCCCTTTTCCTAGCTCTGCCTGGATCCCCCCGCCCCTCTCAAGAAATCCCTAATGCTCCCAAGTCAGCAGAAAAGCCCCATCCATTCCTGAGCTGCCGGCCAGGGCACGCTCCTCACCAGCTTTTGGAGGGAAGACAGCTCCTCAGGGAGGTAGCAGAGGCCGGTGCGGTTCAGCTTCAGCCATCGCAAGCTGGTCATCGACTTGACGTGCTCCGGAAAATAACCGCCCTGCAGTAAGAGGAGGAGGGGGGAAAACACAGAAGACGGAGACTTAGTTATGCTCTAGAACAGGGACTCCTGATCTCAAGGTTGTGGGTTCGAATCCCATGTTGGGCAAAAAGATCCCGGCATTGCAGGGGTCGGCAAACTATGGTCCGCAGGCCAGATATGGCCCGAGGGGGTCATTAAACCACCCTCCCCCGGCCCTTGCCACCTGCTCGGTCAGTCCCCACCGGTGGAAAAGTTTACTGACCCCTGGGCTAGATGTCCCTCCAACTCTGCAATTCTATGAATCCTAGGGGGAGGTGAGCCTTTGATATGTCATTATATTTGTATTTCCAGTTTGATTTGGTAAACCTCCCCTGGAAAGGCAAAAACACCAGCGTGTGAGGAGATGCTGCAAATTTATAGAGGGGAATCACAGACATAAAATCCACACAGAAACACATCATTGCTTGTTATAACTCGCTTTTGAGAACAACTCAGAGGCTGTGAAAGAAGGAAGGTTAACAACAGGAAGAATTAGAGGAACCATTGGAAATGACTATGAAAAGCATAGGAGATATGAGATGTTCAGAACCCTCCGAACTTGAAGCATGGGAAGTCCTATTAAAAAAATTATAATCTGGCAGAATATTTGGATTATTTGATATGTATATGTATAATTTGGAATATTTAATGTACCGGAACGGGTTAATTCTGGGTTTCGGCGGTCGCGAACGTGCAGAAATGCTAAATCGCGCTTTGCGCATGCGAGGAGTGCCGAATCATAACCCGTGCGTGCGCAGACGCGCCGCTGCGGGTTGCGGATGTGCACCCCGCACGGATCACATTCGCAACCCAAGTGTCCACTGTATATACTTCTGTGATGTTGTTCGCCTTTTCTCTAAACTATAAAATCCCAAACGCTACAGCCTTTCCTCCTGGCCGAGTCGCTCCACACCCTTGCAAGCTTGCCACTAGATGGTAGGGACAGTGGTTTAGATATCGAGGAGGGGGTGACAGAGATCCAAATTCTTTCCAGCACAGATCACTTGCACACTCACTGTTCACAGGTTAGTTAGATCACGGTTTATGACATCAGCCAATAGTGTGACGCGGCAGCTAAAAAAGCCAATGCAATTCTGGGCTGCATCAATAGGAGTATAGCATCTAGATCAAGGGAAGTAATAGTGCCACTGTATTCTGCTCTGGTCAGACCTCACCTGGAGTACTGTGTCCAGTTCTGGGCACCACAATTCAAGAAGGACACTGACAAACTGGAACGTGTCCAGAGGAGGGCAACCAAAATGGTCAAAGGCCTGGAAACGATGCCTTATGAGGAATGGCTAAGGGAGCTGGGCATGTTTAGCCTGGAGAAGAGGAGGTTAAGGGGTGATATGATAGCCATGTTCAAATATATAAAAGGATGTCATATAGAGGAGGGAGAAAGGTTGTTTTCTGCTGCTCCAGAGAAGCGGACACGGAGCAATGGATCCAAACTACAAGAAAGAAGATTCCACCTAAACATTAGGAAGAACTTCCTGACAGTAAGAGCTGTTCGACAGTGGAATTTGCTGCCAAGGAGTGTGGTGGAGTCTCCTTCTTTGTAGGTCTTTAAGCAGAGACTTGACAACCATATCTCAGGAGTGCTCTGATGGTGTTTCCTGCTTGGCAGGGGGTTGGACTCGATGGCCCTTGTGGTCTCTTCCAACTCTATGATTCTATGAGTCTATGATTCTATGAGCTGGGCCTGCGTGTCACTGCAAGAACATTCTCAGCCTCCAACCCTATCTCAAAGCAAAGAAACACACCCAAAAAGCACAGCTCATTACCAAATATGACTCAAACGTTATTTCCAGCTCGAGGGCAGCCACAGAAAAGTCAGGAAAGACAAACAAAATTGAAAATATAGAAATGGAAGTGGATGGATGGATGGAGGGGAGACAGAAAGAGTGTTCTGCAACATTTATTTATTTTTAAATTAGCGTTCTGGCTGAAAAGCTGGCTTATTTTCCTCCTCTATCCCCTTTTCCTTTTCTGTCATGTCTACTCAGGTTGTAAGTCTGGGCAGGGCAGGGATTCTACTGTTTTTATCAATCTGCACCCCTTTCTGTCTCAAAGGCAGGGTACAACTTCTTTGAATGAAATGAACAGGAACGAGACCTCGCCAATTCACAACCATCCTTCTTAATTCATTCCCTGTTTAGGGGAGTTTTTAATCACTAATAAATAATAATAATAATAATAATAATTTATTATTTGTACCCCACCCATCTGGCTGGGCCTCCCCAGCCACTCTGGGTAGTTTCCAACAAATATTAAAAATACATAAAAATGCCACACATTAAAAACTTCCCTAAACAGGGCTGCCTTCAGATGTCTTCTAAATGTCAGGTAGTTGTTTATCTCTTTGACATCTGGTGGGAGGGCGTTCCACAGGGCGGGTGCCACTACCGAGAAGGCCCTCTGCCTGGTTCCCTGCAATCTCACTTCTCGCAGGGAGGGAACTGCCAGAAGGCCCTTGGCGCTGGACCTTAATGTCTGGGCTGAATGATGGGGATGGAGACGCTCCTTCAGGTATACTGAGCCGAGACCGTTTAGGGCTTTCAAGGTCAGCACTTTGAATTGTGCTCAGAAACGTACTGGGAGCCGATGTATGTTTTAATGTATTTTAAATCTTTTGTTGGAAGCCGCCCAGAATGGCTGGGGAAACCCAGCCAGATGGGCGGGGTATGCATGTATAATATAATATAATATAATATAATATAATATAATATAATATAATATAAACAGTCATACTTCATGTTATGTTTGCTTCATGTTACGTTCTTTCAGGTTATGTCCCATGGCGACCCGGAAGTACCAAAACTTCTGGGTTTCGCCGCTTGCACATGCGCAGAAGTGCCAAATCACACCGCGCACCTGTGCAGATACAGCGCTTCAGGTTGTGCTCTTTTCATGTTGCGAACGGGCCTATGGAACAGATCCCGTTCACAACCAGAGGTACCACTGTAATAATATAATATAATATAATATAATATAATATAATATAATATAATATAATATAATATAATATAATATAATATAATATAATAATATAATATAATATATAGTATTTTGTATTGCTCTTATTATTATGGGCTTCAGATAGTACGGCAAGGTGAAGGTCCTCTCTCTGCTCAACAACTTGGAGAGCTGCCACTGGTCAGAGCAGGCAGAAAATGGCTGGATGGCTTGCAATGAGATCCTCTTCAAATGCTCAAGCAATTACTGTATTTTTTGCTCTATAAGACTCACTTTTCCCCTCCTAAAAAGTAAAGGGAAATGTGTGTGCGTCTTATGGAGCGAATGCAGGCTGCGCAGCTATCCCAGAAGCCAGAACAGCAAGAGGAATTGCTGCTTTCACTGTGCAGCAATCCCTCTTGCTGTTCTGGCTTCTGAGATTCAGATATTTTTTTCCTTGTTTTCCTCTTCCAAAAACTAGGTGCGTCTTGTGGTCTGGTGCGTCTTATAGAGCGAAAAATACGGGACTTGTTTGCACTGATGAACCATCACAGATCAAGCCTGCCTTGACACACTGCCTCAGAACCGTGTGGCGTCTATTGATTCAGTAGATATTTACAGGTATGAGTCACTGAGTTATCAAATGGGAAGAAATCAAAGCGATGAACATGCAACCTTAAAAAAGGATGGGAACGCATAAGTAAATTGCAGGTTTTGGCCACAGGCTTCCAGTAGCATCTGGGCAGCACAGGGTTCCTTCTGCCTCTGGGATATGAAGGAACAACTAGACCTCTTGCCCAGGTGTTTCCTAGGGTGCTCTGACACTGGTGCAATTCACATGTGCAAAGTACCGCAGAAGAAGTACCGTATTTTTCAGTGTATAAGACACCCCCTTGTATAAGACGTCCCCTATTTTGGGGACTCCAATTTAAGAAAATGGGGGGAGATTGCCCAGAGTTGGTGAGCTCTTTGGGGTGGGGCAGAGTTCTTGAGCTTTTTTCAGCGGGGATTGCCGAAAATCGCTCACCAGACTGACCTATGCTGCCACTCGCAGGCGTCGCAAAAACCACTTATCGTCTGTCCCAAAGATGCCTATCACCCGACCAATAGTCGCAGCAACAGCCAATCAACACCAGCACTTGACGCAGCCACCAATAACACGCCCAATAGCGGCTGACCATTTCCAGCTTGCAGCAGGAACCAATCCCACATCCCCCCAGCCACTATCCGCGTATAAGGCGACCCCCAATTTTAAACATGATTTTTAAAATAAAACCCCCCTCATCTTATACACTGAAAAGTACGGTATTTCAGCACTGCGGATCCTACATTCAGCAGAGGGTTCCGATCCAGCACAGGTTTTCCTATGTTGTCATAAAGCGCTAGGTGCACCGACAGCAATATGACATCGCTACGTCTAATAAAGAGGAGCCTGGATTCGCTTTTTAAAATCAAATATTCATTAGAAAAGGCAATTGTTTGCTAGTCAGCGTTGTGCAAAAATTAAGCAAGGAGGCAAGTTTTGCAAAGAGGCGACTTGTAGGCTCTAGGCAGTGTTAGAAACTCAGATATATAATCTAATCGCCAAACGGCACCTTAAACCTAGGCTACGGTTGCTGCAATGAAATGTCTTGACGCTTTTTTGCAGTGGAATTTATTATTATTCATTTCTATGTTGCTTTTCGTTGCAAAGAACAACCCTCAAAGCAGCTGACAACGTATTAAAACATCAAATAAATAAATCAAATTCAAGTTGCAGGGGAAATACTTTTGACATTTTGCTTTCCCCAATTGCCCACCTGGCGATCCCCCACACAATTGCAAGTGGACCTGCGCCAGTTGCAAAACGTGCCTGGTGTATTTTTGACACTGGCTGTAGGAGTAGGCTTGCCACGCCGGGAGCATCGCAGACCCTGAGATTTCAGAGCCCCAACCTGAAACCAAGAGGTGGACCTTGGAGATGGAGGTTAATTGGGAGAGGGGAACAGAAGTGCGCAGACCCCACCCCCACTATAACTAATCCAGAATGTGGCAGCTAGACTGGTGACTGGGAGCGGCCGCCGAAACCATATAACACTGGCTCCCAGTACGTTTCCGAGCACAATTCAAAGTGTTGGTGCTGGCCTTTAAAGCCCTAAACGGCCTCGGCCCAGTATACCTGAAGGAGCGTCTCCACCCCCATCATTCTGCCCGGATGCTGAGGTCCAGCACCGAGGGCCTTCTGGCAGTTCCCTCGCTGCGAGAAGTGAGGTTACAGAGAACCAGGCAGAGGGCCTTCTCAGTAGTGGCACCCGCCCTATGGTACGCCCTCCCAACAGATGTCAAAGAGATATACAACTTCCTGACATTCAGAAGACATCTGAAGGCAGCCCTGTTCAGGGAAGCTTTTAATGTTTAATAGGTTATTGTATTTTAGTGTTTTGTTGGAAGCCGCCCAGAGTGGCTGGGGAAACCCAGCCAGATGGGCGGGGTATAAATTATTATTATTATTATTATTATTATTATTATTATTATTATTATTATTAAGTGGCTGTGCTATCATTTGCAGCCTCCTCCTGCTGCGCTGAAGCTTGTAAAATGTATGCACAGACTTCTTACTATATTATTATTATTATTATTATTATTATTATTTATTTATTTATTAATTAATTAATTAAAGGTACTCTTGCCCTCCCTTTGACACCTGTAGCGGACCAGGCAGTCGTGGAGACTTCAGGCCATATCTGGAGGTCTGGAGACCCTATTGACGGAAAATCAGCCACATTTCCACTATGCAACACACACACACACACACACACACAGAGAGAGATGTGGCGAAAGTGCTTTAGTTGAGATTCCTGCGTTCCAGGGGGTTAGACTGGATGACCCTCGGGGTCCCTTCCAACTGTTATGATCATTTTCTGGCTTTGCAAAGCTCCATGGAAAGGCCAGCCCAAGGTGGGCTCAAACCGCTTTTCTCTTCCCCTGTTTGCAGGTGACTGGGGAGGGTGGGGACATGATTTTATCATGTTAACCGCCCTGAGACCTGCGGGTACGGGGCGGTATATAAATTTAATAATCTAATAATGATTCACCTAAAAACTGGGTGGAGGGAGTTTATGGATTTCATTGAGACCTGTTCTCCCCCCCCCCCCCATTTTCTTATAATCTGGGCGTTTTGTGTGTGAGTTTGCGTACAAACCAGCATTATCGAGCGTCAAACCTGGGAGAGAGCAGGGTTCAAATATTCCCTTCGGCCATGAAGCTCTCACTGGGGGGATCAGTCGCTGCCTCTCAGACTAGCCTATCTCACTGGGGGTTTGTGGGGAGTGTGTTTGTGTGGCAGGGAGAGAGAGAGCCATCTATGCCACCTTGGGAGAAAAAGATGGGTTATAAATGCAGTATACCTGAAGGAGTGTCTCCACCCCCATCGTTCAGCCCAGACACTGAGATCCAGCTCCGAGGGCCTTCTGGTGGTTCCCTCCCTGCGAGAAGCGAAGTTACAGGGAACCAGGCAGAGGGCCTTCTACCGGTGGTGGCGCCTGCCCTGTGGAACACCCTCCCACCAGATGTCAAGGAAATAACTACTGTACAGTCATACCTCGGGTTACAGACGCTTCAGGTTGCGTTTTTTCGGGTTACGGACCTGCCAAAACCCGGAAGTACCGGAACGGGTTACTTCCGGGTTTCGGCAGTCGCACATGCACAGAAGCTCTAAATCACACTTTGCGCATGCGCAGAAGCGCCAAAGTGCAACCCACGCGTGGACAGATGCACCGCTGCAGATTGCGAACGTGCATCCTGCACGGATCACGTTCGTAACCCGAGCGTCCACGGTATCTGACTTTTAGAAGACATCTGAAGGCAGCCCTGTTTAGGGAAGCTTTTAATATCTGATGAATTATTGTATTTAATATTTTGCTGGAATCCGCCCAGAGTGGCTGGGGAAACCCAGCCAGATGGGCGGATTATAAATAAATAAATAAAAATAATTTATTATTTATACCCTGCCCATCTGGCTGAGTTTCCCCAGCCACTCTGGGCGGCTTCCAATCGAGTGTTAAAAACAATGCAGCATTAAATATTAAAAGCTTCCCTAAACAGGGTTGCCTTCAGATGTGTTTTAAAGAGAAGATAGCTGCTTATTTCCTTCACATCTGAAGGGAGGGTGTTTCACAGGGCGGGTGCCACTACCGAGAAGGCCCTCTGCCTGGTTCCCTGTAACCTCCCTTCTCGCAGCGAGGGAACTGTGCTGGATCTTAGTGTCCGGGCTGAACGATGGGGGTGGAGACGCTCCTTCAGGTATACCGGACAGATTCCGTTTAGGATATTATTATTATTACTATTATTGTCATTATTATCATCATCAGCATTATTATTATCATCAGAATCATTATCATCATCATCTGCATCACGAATGGCCAATAATAGCACAGTCTCTTCTAGAACGTTACGACGACGAAGAACTCTGTGTGACTCAGGAAGCTGACCCGGCGAGAGCTGATTCTGCCGCAGCGCAAAAAATAGAACCTTGCCAAGTGTGCTCGTCGCCCTCCGCCCCACCCCACGTACTGAGGACTAGGGCCTTAGTCCTAGACAGTAACAGGCATTGTTTCAGGCTTCCACGCCCCGGCCAGGAGGGTGGGATGAGCGAAAGTCTAAAATTAGCCGCAGCCCCGCCAGGCCAGGCCAGGCCGGCCTCCCTCCCTCCTTGCTTGCCTGCCTTCCGGCTCTCCCCGCCGGCCACGGAAGGCAGGCGATCCTCTCTTCCTCTCGGGGCCCAGGACTTACCTTGAAGTCGTTCCCGCTGAGATCGACCCCCCGGATGAAGGGGAGCACCCCGGTGGCAGCCATGGCTCCTTTCCACGGGGGGCGGGAAGAGGAGGGAGAGCAGCAACAGTAGCGACGCTTTGCTAGTCTCTAACTCCCCAACTCAGCGGCTTCTGCTCTCCCTCGGTGACACAGCCCTAAACAGGGAGGGGGAACAATTATTTTTTTTTAGAAAGAGGGGAGGGGCAGTGGCAAAAAGGAGGGGCGTGGCCTTTTGCGAGCTGGAGGAGGGCCGCGCCCCTTTTAACTCCTTCGCTGCCGGGCGCGCATTAGGGAGGGGGGTGCATTCATACGGCTGCGCTTGGGTCACATCCGCACCATGCATTTGACGCACTCTCGTTCCACTTCAAGCAGCCCCGACTCCTCCCCCCCCCGCAACTCTCCATATAACCCTGGGAATTGTAGTTTGCGGGTGCTGATCTACAGTTCCCAGCATCCTTAACACGCTGCAGGATTCCCCGCGATGTCAAAGTGCTTCGAGAGCTCTTTAAACGTATGGTGTGTTTTTTTAAACACTCTAGTATAGCTGGCTACAGTTAGCCGCAATCCCGTTCTGTAAACCCTCAAGGGCGCTGTGACGGTTTAAGCGTCCGGAGGGTTTCCCTGAAATTCTGAAGAAAAAAAAGTCAGAGAGGGAGAAAACCTCTACGGTCCTCTACATGTCGGTAACCACGTCAGGTGAGTACGGACTAGGAGAAAGGAGGACGTATAAATGGCTCATATTCCACCACCGCCACCCACCACAAGCCACATTTTTTTTTACTCCGCATTAATTAATTCGAAGTAACAAGCACATGACTTCCAGCTCCAGCTTTGCTGGAGCGTGCCTAGGTGTTTGCAAGGACTCTGGACCCGGGTCCATCATGACTCGCCCACCGTTATACCCAATTGCAATTCAATGTACAGTGGTACCTTGGGTTACATACGCTTCAGGTTAGAGACTCCGCTAACCCAGAAATAGTTCTTCAGGTTAAGAACTTTGCTTCAGGATGAGAACAGAAATCGTGCTCCGGCGGCGCGGCAGCAGCGGGAGGCCCCATTAGCTAAAGTGGTGCTTCAGGTTAAGAACAGTTTCAGGTTATTAAGTACGCACCTCCGGAACGAATTAAGTACTTAACCCGAGGTACCACTGTATTCCTGTTGTGTTTTATGATTTTCCTGATACAGTATTGTAAGTGAGCCGGAACTGTTCTGTGACCGTAATAATAATAAATTCAAATCCACATCATGACACGGCGCCACGAATTTGCTTTTTTCCTTGTTTGTGGTACTTTGCACCACTGGCATCTCCAGGCAGTATGGGGGAGAGACGCCCCCTGCTGCGCACTCTTGAAAACCCGGGGAGCTGCTGCCAGTCCGTGTAGACAATACTGGGCCAGATGGATTGGTCTGACTTGGCTGAAAGCACTTTCCTATGCTGCTATGCGCACATTGGACAGATTGGAAGAGGCGGAACGGAGAGAAAGGACGAAAGTGACGCTGTCTCTTTAAGGCGGAGGAGGAGGAGCCTCGCGGCACCTACGCAGCCTCAAAGAAGACAGGAAGCCGAAAAAGATACTCGGCGTTCTATGTCGGAACGTTGAGAGGCGAGCCGCGCGCTGCCATTGGTCGCTCGGCGGGGTGCTTGGCGTTCGGCTTCGGCGGACGTTCCATCGCTGGTGCTGAGCGTTTCCTGCGCGGTGGCGTCGGGGTGCTGGGTGCCCGCTGCTACAGCAGCAGCGACCTCTCCGCTCCCCCCGCTTCCCCGGGTCCGCTTCCAGGTGCAGGGGCAGGTAAGTTGTAACTGAGCTACTAACCTCCACGGAGCAGCCTCGGTTCCAAAGGTGGAACTTCCGGAAGAACGAAGGAATCTTATTTTTGTTACGTTTTAGGGGGAGGGGGAAATTTTGCTTCATTTTTAACCTCTAAGAGGGGCGGGTATTCAGCTTTCTGGGGAGGTGGCGAACCGCCTTAGTTATTTAAATAATTCGGAGCCCCGTAGCAGCAGCACCGTGAACGCTTAATACGTTTCTTGTAGTAAGATCGGGAAACGACCCTCCCCCCCAAAAAAAAATGGATTTAGAGGACCTTTAGATCCCCTCTCTGAATAGTTAGAAGAGAAGGCCTTAATTAAGGAGAAAGGGATGAATCAGTACAGTAATGGAGTTGCAAGGGACCCGAGGGTCATCTAGTCCAACCCCGCAGCACGATCCCGTGGCACTTTTTAAATAGTGAAGCAGATACAGCATCCCTCAAGATGCCACAGGACTGTGTCTCTGTAGACCAGGGATAGGAATCTGTGGTCCTCTGGACGTTTCTGAAGTCCCAACTCCCATCAGACGGAGGCAGCGTAGCCCAGTGGTCAGGGATGGCGGCAGCTGGAGTCCAGAAGGTCACAAGTTTCCAGTCTCTCTTTAGACCAACACAACGAGCCCGTTGTAGTTTGGCTACGGGTTGATTACGACCACCTTGCTGTTGACCCACAAGTGGGTTGATCCATGGTAAGCTTGTACACACCATACACTTAAAGCACCAGAGAATCCTGGGAACTGTAGTTTGTTAGTGATGCTTAGTGAGGGGCCTACTACAGCTCCCAGGATTCTGAGGTGGGGATGTGGTTTAAGTGTTTGGTGTGCGGTTTATCCCCAGGGGTTGGTTGTCCGGTTGGCATCCGTCTGTCTCGGGAGACCATGGAGAAGTGCGCCATTGTGGGTGAAGGCAAACCAGTGGAGAGCCGTGGCTGTAGAGACTGATGCAGTAGAGACATGTTTTGTTGCAGCTGGGGAAGATGAAGGCGTCTTGCTCTATTGCTGGTTGGGTGGGGCTATTTCTGCATTTCTCCCATAGGGGTTGGGGGGCAGGAGGAGCTGGATGCCTGAGGCCTGGGTCTCTTGCATCGGACCCCCGATTTTGAGACCTTTATTTAAACTTTTGTTTCTGGATGTGCCGTTGAGACCACATCCACCCACCATCTTAATATGATACCCAGAGGCATCTATCTATGCATCTAAATGAGCATATTTTTTTCGTTTTTATTTTGTAAATTTTGTAAATTTTCAATTTTTTTCTTTATATAATGTATATATTATATTATATTATATTATATTATATTATATTATATTATATTATATTATATTATATTAGTGTGTGTATTGTAGGTATACTATGCCTTATCTTCTCCAAACTGTTTTCAGATAAATTTTACTGCTATTCTTACTCTAAAGCTACTTGCATTTTAACATATTTGCAATAAGTTTTTAAATAGTCCACAAACATTTTCCAGTCCTCCTTAAACTCTGCCTATTTCATTGTTTGTGAAGAAAAACCTTGAAGCCATTTGCAAAGAGAATAAAATGATAAAATTATTGGTAAAAACACACAAAGACAACTCTTTAAATAATCATCGCTAAACTAAAAGCAGAATTAAGACATGCACCAACATTCTACACTGCTAATGTTTTTAGCAAGCGCCACAGTACGGCGAGGGCTTGTTGTCAATAGGCAGGGAGTCCTACCGGCACCCTGTTAACGAGGCTTCCTCAACCTTGGCCCTCCAGATGTTTTTGGCCTACAACTCCCACGATCCCTGGCTAGCAGGACTAGTGGTCAGGGATGATGGGAATTGTAGTCTCAAAACATCTGGAGGGCCGAGGTTTGAGGAAGCCTGCTTTTAACAGTGGGCAGATTGCAGTAAGGCGATATTGCAGGTAAACTGGTCTCAAGTTAAAATAAAAAAATTCCTTCCAGTAGCACCTTAAAGACCAACTAAGTTAGTTCTTGGTATGAGCTTTCGTGTGCATGCACACTTCTTCAGATACACTTCTTCAGGTATCTGAAGGAGTGTGCATGCACACGAAAGCTCATACCAAGAACTAACTTAGTTGGTCTTTAAGGTGCTACTGGAAGGAATTTTTTTATTTTGACTATGGCAGACCAACACGGCTACCTATCTACTACTGGTCTCAAGTTAAGGACTTTATATATGAATAGTAATACCCTGAACTTTGCTCTGCAGCAAATTGGCAACGAGTGCAGATCTCTGAGCACAGGTGTTGCGTGCTGACAAGGCCTCATTCCTGTCAGCAATCGTGCTGCAGCATTCTGTACTTTCTGCAGCTTCTGGATCATATGCAAGTGTATGTAGATCACATCTCGGCAGCACCCACTTTTCAGGCAAATGTTCCTGCGTTCAGTCCTCATGCAGCCTAGGTATAGGGTTGCCATATTTCAAAAAGTGAGAATCCAGACACAAAAGTTCTTGAGCTGTTTGGGTTTTTGGTGGGGGTGGGGGAGGGCGGCATGGTTGTTTAGCTTCCTTTTGCAAAATCTCAAACAGCTGACTTTTCCAGCTACAGTGGTGCCCCGCAAGACGAATGCCTTGCAAGACGGAAAACTCGCTAGACGAAAGAGTTTTCCGTTTTGGAGGTGCTTCGCAAAACAAATCTCCTATGGGCTTGCTTCGCAAGACAACAATGTCTTGCGAGTTCCTGCTGGGTTTTTTTCCTCCCCCCCCCTTTTTCTAAGCCGCTAAGCCATTTATCAGCTGATCCGATCAGCAGATAGGCCGCTAAAAGCCGCTAATAGCGCTAATCCGCTAATCCTTCAATGGGCTTGCTTCGCAAGACGAAAAAACCGCTAGACGAAGAGAATCACAGAACGGATTCTTTTCGTCTTGCGAGGCACCACTGTATTTTTAAGGAAATTCATCAAAAAATCAACACTTCCAACATGGGTTGCCATTCGCCCAGGCATTTCCAGACATTTTACTGATTTTTTGAAATTCCGCCCGGACGTTATTCACAACAAATGAATCCCGGACGTATGGCAGCCGTAGCCTAGGGAGAGGGAGTATAGTCTGAAGGCCAGATAGCTGCAACCTTTCCAACTACAGTGGTACCTTGGTTCTCAAACGCCTTGGTACTCAAACAACTTGGAACCCAAACACTGCAAACCCGGAAGTAAGTTTTCTGGTTTGTGAACTTTTTTCAGAAGCCGAACGTGCTCCGTTTTGAATGTTACACTGATGATTGGAGTGTTATGCTTCCGATTTGAGTGTTACTCTGAGGTCTGTCTGTTTTTGCTATTTATTTTTGTTTTTGTTTTTGAGGCTCGTGTGTGTGTGTGTGTGTGACTGTGTGACTGTGATTGGTTGATTATGTGACTGCAGTACATTGTTGCTTTCATTTTATGGGTCGATTGTCTCGTTAGATAGTAAAATTCATGCTAAACTGCTGTTTTCGGGGTTGTATTTAAAAGTCTGGAACGGATTAATCTGTTTTACATGACTTTCTATGGGAAAGCGTGCCTTGATTTTGGAACACTTTGGTTTTGGAACGGACTTCTGGAACGGATTAAGTTTGAGAACCAAGGTTCTGTACTGTATACCTCACTGTTTGGCCCTACGTGGAGTTGCTGAGGAATGAACCTGGGACCTTCTGCATTCAAAGCACCTGTGCTCTACTACTGATCCTGGCCACCCCCACCCCATGTGGTTCGGTGAAAAAGAAAAGGCACTCTGCACATGCTTAGAAATCCCCTCTTCTCATGGTAGCACAACTGCTGAAAAGGTCTGGGACAAATCTAGGAAGTTGAGCTCTGCCTCTGATCATATCCTGCCTGTGTGTCTGGGACTGGTTAGATGCGTTCCCTTGCAACCAATTTTGGACTCTGATGCCCAGAATAGAAAAGACTGTCGTGGGAGAAGGGAAACTGCAGGAAGATATTGTTACACGCCTTCAAAATAGCAGCCGGAAATCTGACTCCTCTGTAGCCCTGGGGAATTATTATTATTATTATTATTATTATTATTATTATTATTATTATTATCAAACCAGGCAATGAGTTGTCCTTGGAAGTGTTTGTTTGGCAGTGTGGCTGAGTAGGTTTTCCCCCTGGTGGATTTTCAGTAGCTTCATGTGTCAGGGGTGGCAAAATAAGGCCACGCCCCTGCTAAGTGGTACCTTGGTTTACGAACTTAATCTGTTCTGGAAGCCTGTTCTTAAACCAAAGTGTTCTTAAACAAAGGCGTGCTTTCCCATAGCAGTGGAGGACTCAATTTACAAATGGAACACACTCAAGAGAAAGCGAACACACACACACACACACACACACACACACACACACTGCCCTTTATGAAAAGATCCCAGTGCAGTGTACAGTGGTACCCCGGGTTAAGTACTTAGTTCGTTCTGGAGGTCCATTCTTAACCTGAAACTGTTCTTAACCTGAATCACCACTTAGCTAATGGGGCCTCCTGCTGCTGCCGCACCGCCGGAGCACGACTTCTGTTCTCATCCTGAAGCAAAGTTCTTAACCTGAAGCACTATTTCTGGGTTAGCAGAGTCTGTAACCTGAAGCGTATGTAACCCGAGGTACCACTGTACAACATTAGGAGCACATTTTAAGGAGCATAATAATAAAAAATAATAATAAAAAGCATAAAAATTGACTATTATTATTATGTATTAGATTTATATATCATCCTTCATCGAATGATCTCAGGGGGTTTCACATGGTAAAAACACAAATGAATAGTTAAAACAGAAGCAACAAAACAATACCCCCCTTTCACAGACACATTTAAAAGGCTGTAGAATATAATAAAATTATCATAACAGCCCCCTTCCTACTTTAACTGTTTATTTAGTGGCCAGAGGCCTGGTTATAGAGGAATGTTTTTGCCTGGCGCCTGAGAGTTAAGAGTTTCATTCTCTACCAACTGAGCTCTCCCAGCTGTTATTTTGAAGTCATTTGCTGCCCAAATTGCAGGTGGTTCTGAAGCCGTCTAGCAAATCAGCTTGGGGTCTGGGTGGACCAGCCCCCAAGTTGGGTGGTTAGCCATTCCGCCACACACACACATTTGGTACCAAGTAACCTGGGACGTAGGTGGCGCTGTGGGTTAAACCACAGAGCCTAGGACTTGTCAATCAGAAGGTTGCCGGTTTGAATCCCCGCGACGGGGCGAGCTCCCGTTGCTTGGTCCCAGCTCCTGCCCACCTAGCAGTTCGAAAGCATGCCAAAGTGCAAGTAGATAAATAGGTACCACTCCAGCGGGAAGGTAAACGGTGTTTCCGTGCACTGCTCTGGTGTGCCAGAAGCAGCTTAGTCATGCTGGCCGCATGACCCGGAAGCTGTACGCCGGCTCCTTCGGCCAATAACACGAGATGAGCGCCGCAACCCCAGAGTCGTCCGCGACTGGACCTAATGGTCAGGGGTCCCTTTACCTTTTAACCTCCTCCAAATTCAATGGGAGCTACTTGTAGGTCAATACGCCTGCAGTCAAGCGGTAAAAATGGTCCAGAAAAGTGTTTTTAAAAATATTATTAATTGTTAAACCAGTTTATTGACCGTTTCACAGCGTAAAGCCCTAGAAACTGTGTAGGAGATGAAAGCAGAGTAGAACGTAATGACCCTCCAGTCTCAGTATGTTGTTTGCTTTTTGTTCCCATGGCAATGCTGTGGCTGTTAAGTCGTATGTTGGGAGTTGTGACTCATGATGAATGCCAGAGGAGTGTTTTTGGGCGAGGAACAGAGGAAGAAGTTGGCAGTGTCAGAGCTAGCGAACCACTGAGGTTTTGTAGGGTTCAGCAACGCGACACCCTGCAGCTAAACCTGCCCGACACCAACACCTAAGAATGAGTAGCAGCCCCATTTATTAACAAGACAGCTCTTTCCCTCTTTTTATAATGTTATTTACTGTAACTTTTCAACCTACGATGAAATAAATATAATACATAGAAACGAAAAACAAAACAACATTGTATTTTTAATCTGTTGGAAGCTGCCCAGAGTGGCTGGGGAAACCCAGCCAGATGGGCGGGGTACAAATAATAAATTATTATTATTATTAACAACAACAAAAGAGAAAAGAAAGAGGAAATAAAATAAGTTAAGAAAGCTCTCTCCCCCTCCCCTGCGTTCTTTCCTACCCAGCTTTGGGGGCGCTGCGGACGTGACGGGAGCGATATCGTAAAATCCCATTTTTGTAAGGTTGTGAATTTAAGCTGCCCTTTAAATTTTCACGGTCGGAATTTGGAAAAGAAAAGAAAGGTGCGGCTTATATCCGGGCCAATAGGGTATGCGGTGCCTAGTTAGGAGTGTCAGTTCTGCAGGTTGAAGAGGGAAGCTTATTACCGAAACCTCTCAAACTTGATTTCTTTCCCTCCAAGAAGGTTAACAATGGCGGACTACGGCCACAAGCAGGGGAAGAGGCGGGACGAGAGCAACCTGGGCAGCGTGGTGGACTTCCTGTTGGCCAATGCCAGGTTGGTCTTGGGCGTCAGCGGAGCGGCTGTGCTGGCGATCGCGACGCTTGCTGTGAAGAGGGTGAGGCCGCCTTGTTCTTCCTTTGCATAGCTGCTGGTAACATGCTTTAAATGTGTGATGAGGAATTACTGTTGGGTATTCATCCTTTTATATGAGCAACCATCTTTATGACGTTTTAGTTTTATTAAGGGGATCATAGCCTGTGTCTGGATCAGGGGTGTTGTTTGGGAGGAGACTGCTAGGTCTTGAGTCTTTCTCAGTAATATTTGGTCAGATTTTCAAAAAATTCACATGTACACTCCAATACATAATATTTTTTTCCTTTCGTTTTGTCGACTTCTGCATGGGGTTTGTAATCCCCCCCTTGCCCCCATCTTCTCTTTCTTATACCATAATAATAATAAAACAATAATTTGTAATTCCTTCTGTTGCTCACAGTTCAAATCCTGCTTGCAAATTCATACTATAGTACAGTGGTACCTCTAGTTGCGTTCACCTCCGGTTACATGTCCTTCGGGATACATATGCGGCAAACCTAGAAGTATTTTTCTGGGTTTCACCTTGTGCGCATGCACAGAAGCGATAAACTGCAGCGCACGCATGCGCAGGAGTGGCACCTCCGGTTGTGAATTCCTCAGGATGCGGCCGGACCTCTGGAATGGATCCCATTCACAACTGGAGGTACCACTGTATTTATTTAATTAACTACCCAAGCCAAAAAAAGTGTGCGTGTTTTTGTTTTTAAAGAAGGGGTAGTGGATCTGTAGTTTAAAGCTCTTTAGTCTTTCTTTAGTCTTTCTCTTTGGGCCCAGATCCACTACCCCTTCTTTTAAAAACCCCATTTCCCCCCCCTTGCATGGTGGTTGGGTGTACGGCAAATTGCAGTGCCGGGTGGACCTCGGTCACCGTCCACCTTAATTTGCCCAAAGGTTAAATCTGTGTTATGGGCTTGTACCCTGATTCTTCTAAATTATTTGCAATAATAATAATAATAATAATTTTATTTATACCCCGCCCTCCTCGGCCAGAGCCGGGCTCAGGGCGGCTAACACCAGTAAAATCATAATAGGAAAAAAAACCAATTTAAAATGCAGGTTAAAATGCAATTTAAAATGCAGCCTCATTTTAAAAGTAGCCCATAGATAAAGACCATAAGGGGAGGGAAACATAAGGGTTAGACTAAGTCCAAACCAAAGGCCAGGCGGAACAGCTCTGTCTTGCAGGCCCTGTGGAAAGATGTCAGGTCTCGCAGGGCCCTGGTCTCTTGTGACAGAGCATTCCACCAAGTCGGGGCCAGTACTGAAAAGGCCCTGGCCCTAGTTGCGACCAATCTAACCACCTTGCGACCTGGGACCTCTAAAATGTTATTTGTGGACCTTAAGGTCCTCTGCAGGGCATACCAGGAGAGGCGGTCCCATAGGTACGAGTGTCCTGGGCCGCATAGGGTTTTAAAGGTCAAAACCAGTACCTTAAACCTGACCCTGTACTCCACCAGGAGCCAGTGCAGTTGGTATGCCCCTGGCATAACCGGTTCAAGACATTTTGACGCCTGGCATGGATCCCAAAATGGTGCTCCTCTCCCTGCCAGGGAAGAAGGGTTGAGCGAAGATCTACATCAAGAACAAGTAGGGAAAGAAAGATCTACACTGGGGTCAGCTGCCCCAGTTGAACCTGCCACCTGAAGCAGTTGCCTCACCCTGCCTCACGGTTTGGCCGGCCCTGGAACCTGGATTTGTATTTGGGATTCGCACTCGGGTGTCCCAGCAGCAGAGCAGAACTGGGCCTAAAAAAAGCAGAGGAGCTCAGGCTAACTGTTTGGGTGGGTGTCTGTTCTTATGCAGCTCATTGACCGGGCCACCAGCCCGCCGGACGATGAAGATGACATCAAAGCCAAGCAGAAGTCCTTGGAGGACAGTTGGCAGGAGCTGAGCTTGATCAAGACGGTGCCCAAAGTGCGGCAGGAAGACCTTGAGGAGCCACTGCTGTCTCCAGTCGTGGGTGGGACCGCGCAAGGTCAGGAGAGACATGCTACAGGCGGGTTCTGTTTCCTAAGGGCAAACTGTGCTTGTATGCCCAATAATAATAATAACTTATTATTTATACTCCGCCCATCTGGCTGGGTTTCCCCAACCGCTCTAGGCGGCTTCCAACAGAAGATTAAAAATACATTAAAAATCAGTCATTAAAAACTACCCTAAACAGGGCAGCCTTCAGATGTCTTCTAAAAGTCAGATAGTTGTTTATTTCCTTGACATCTGGTGGGAGGGCGTTCCACAGGGCGGGCGCCACCACCGAGAAGGCCCTCTGCCTGGTTCCCTGTAACTTGGCCTCTCACAGTGAGGGAACCGCCAGAAGGCCCTCGGTGCTGGACCTCAGTGTCCGGGTAGAACGATGGGGGTGGAGACGCTCCTTCAGATATACTGGACCAAGGCCGTTTAGGGCTTTAAAGGTCAGCACCAACACTTTGAATTGTGCTTGGAAACGTACTGGGAGCCAATGTAGGTCTTTCAAGAACGGTGTTATGTGGTCTCGGCAGCCACTCCCAGTCACCAGTCTAGCTGCCGCATTCTGGATCTCCCGTTTTATCATCACAACACCCCTGGAAGGTCAGCTAGGCTGAAAGAGAGAGCAACTGGGTCCTTTGCCAAGCCTGTGAAGATTGTGTTCCTGCTAATAGTTCACTTCAACTTTGAATGGTGTGATTTACTGCCAGATCACTCTGTGACGCAAGTCCACGTGGCAGCGGTCCCTCCTGGATTCATCATTGTCCCTGGAGACACAAGTGATGTTAGTAACTAGGCCCAGTTTGGTTTCAGCGCCAGCTATAACCATTCCTGGCTAGGGAGATCCTGGCCACAGTGGCCCATGCGTTGGTGAACCTTCAGCCTAGATTACTGTAATGGGCTCCATGCAGGTCTGCTTGACGCTGCTCAGGAAGTTACAGCTAGCGCAGAACACAGTGGCTAGGCCTCTGAATGTAGCAGCCTCCTACACCCATTTTGCACTGGGTGGCACTGTGGGTTAAACCACAGAGCCTAGGACTTGCCGATCAGAAGGTTAGCGGTTCGAATCCCCGCGACGGGGTGAGCTCCCGTTGCTCAGTCCCTGCTCCTGCCAACCTAGCAGTTCGAAAGCATGTCAAAGCACAAGTAGATAAATAGGTACCACTCCGGCGGGAAGGTAAACAGCGTTTCCGTGTGCTGCTCTGGTTCTCCAGAAGCGGCTTAGTCATGCTGGCCACATGTCCCAGAAGCTGTACGCCGGCTCCCTCGGCCAGTAAAGCGAGATGAGCGACACAACCCCAGAGTCGGCCACGACCGGACCTAATGGTCAGGGGTCCCTTTACCTTTACTGAGCCAAATATAAGGAAGGTGCTTGCATTGCGACGCTCTGCCATAAGCATCTTGGGACCTCTGCTGCCAGGGATTTCTGGAGGTCCCCAGGTTGGCGAAGCCTGTCCAATACTCTTAGCCCAGCCATCTGAAACGTTTGTTCTCTCCTCCTTTGCAGACCCCGAAAGCGGTGTCCCGCCCTCCGAGGCCCCACTGGTGGAACCGAGGGCTCGGCTGTGCCTGACGCTCCAAGAGAAGTTTCTCTCCTACTACAGGGACCATGTCTCAGTCTCTGAGGAGGAAAAGGCTCTGGGGAAGCAGCTGGCAGGAGACATCTGCGGGGAGCTGCAGAAGTTCCTGAAGAACAAGTACCCAGAGCTGCCCTTTGGACACGCCTTCCTCAGCGGCTACCTTTGCGACGACCTCATCAGCAGCGACCGCCTTGAGGTGGCCTTCATGCTTCCGTTGATGCTGGAACCCAGCCTTTGGCTCCTGATCCCCGGCGAACAAACGGTTGTGAATGACCCTTGTTTCGGGATGATCAGGAGGACTGGCCTGGAGTATTTCCCGCGCGGAAGCAGCCCGTGGGACAGGTTTGTGGTGGGTGGGTACCTCTCGTCCAGCACCATCAACAAGACCCTCCATAACACATTGGTGGCCTCTATTAATTGGCCGGTGATTGGCAGCAGTCTGGAGTGCGTCATCAGGCCTGTGATGGATCCCAAAGAGCTTAAGTTGGAAGTCCAGCACGCCCAGATCCGCCTGGACATAAACCTCTGCCCCATGGTTGAAGTGGGGGATAAAATCCTTCTTCCTCCATCCTTTGTAATACCGGTGGAGAACCTCTGGCAGCGGAGCTTTTACGCGGCCGAGGTCTCGGCGCTGAAAGACCTTGATGCCAGAGATGATGGCGTCCGGCAGGGTTGCCTCAACATCTTGAAGGTCGTCTTTGAAAACCATCCCTTCTGGAGCAAGCTGGGCAGCAGCCATTTGACTCACACCATCCTACACCTGAGCGAAACTGAAACCGATTGGTCAGAGGCAGCGTTAGCAGACAGGTGTCAGCAGGTGCTGGAGGAGCTAGTCCGGTACCTGGAGATAGGTTCCCTCCCTTGCTTCTTCGACAGCAGGATAAACCTTCTCGGCCACCTGGCCTCGGAGGAAATCGAAGAGATCGGCTACACTTTGTACGAGGCTTTAGCGGAGCCAGATCTGGCAGCCGGACTCTGCTTATGAACAGGCGACTCAGTGGCGAAAACTGCACTCGTCTCCTTTGGGGGTCAGATGGCTTGGGAGCAGCTCTCCCATCGATGCAATTCTTTGCACCCTAATGGAATGGAAGTATTCTCAAAGTAAAATAGGGCCTGGGTTGAAAAATGGGAACCTTTCCCCCTGTCCTAGATATTTCTGAAATCTAGGGCCAGTAGTGTTACTTTCCAGTGGTTGCATCCCATGATACTCTGTAAGATTGCTGAACCAGGGTAGAAGGGGGTCTTTGTCTCCTCCTAGCTGGTTTATCCATCCCTACGTAATTGGAGCATTGTGAAACGGACCTATAGGGGCCCAGTATCCTAGCAGCACCCCAAATGTGAGGCTCCATTATCTGTAATTTGTATCTATTGGGACAAGTCTGCTTTATTGCACTATGTGGAAGTCCTGGAAGAGATGTGTGGGGTGGGTGGAGACTTCAGTAGGCTGAATCAGTGAGGATCTCACCTTTGGTGCTAACGCAGCTGCTTTTCCCCATCACCACGCAGGTAGCAGAAGGTCCCCACCTGTGATTTCCAGGCCTTTGAGTGCCTAGAATGAGCACCCCAAGGAATTGAATCTCACTATCTGCAAATGGTTGTGGCTATGTTCTTTGTGGCACAGTGTGACTCAATCACTGTTGTTTTCACTCTTTATTTTTAAATAGCAGGTGGCAAAAAATAAAGTGATTCCCCCCCCCCAGTGGCCTTTCCTGCTCAGAGCACATCCCCAGACTGAAATGGTGGGGCTCCCTTCTCTACCTCATGGGGCGCAAAACTACACAACTTTGTCCCCCACCCCCACCTGTTAGATATACTTGACGCCAGCGCTAAAAATTTAATCAAGTGCCAAAGGAAGGTTGGGGTGTGGAGAGAGAGGTCTCTAAATCTTGGGTATTCTTAAACTCTCTACTTGGGTAAACTGGAAGGTGCAGTCCTCTCAGCCCTAACTGTTCATTTATTGAGGTCTGGATTCCCATTGTAACGCCAACTTGAAGTGTTCCTGCTGAGGCTAACCTGTATCCAAATCAAGAGTTTGCAATTTGTAGGTGTGTAACTCTGTATGCCTTGCTTAGTTCTGCATTTGCTGAAACGTAGAGAGGTCCTTGCTGCTGAGAGACACAACTATAGTCATGGGTTTGGACATGGCACAAGGTTTAGTGAGCCCCTCAAGGATTTGTGTCTGTTCCCTGAGCATAAACCATAAACCATCATAGTCTGCAGTATTTTTTTTAAGGAGTGTGTACATTCCCTGTAGAATCCAAAAGGGAAAGGTACCTACCAACCGTATTGGCTGTAACTGGGAGTACCAACAGCCTATATCTTTCTCTCAAGGCTTGACTTTTCAGGATTGTGTTTTTCTGCAGATCCTTGCCTATACTCTGACGTATAGAAAACCACAATTAAGTCTTGCAAAAAGCCATATACAGAAGAATGCTATTCCTTTCCCCCTCTGCTCCTACTCTTAACTGGAACTCATGATCCTATGCAGTGGATTTGCACAGAAAATAACTGAAGCTGGGGCAGAGAAGCTGTGGTCCTGGAGAATTTGTTGGGATTCTAACTCCCACTGTCCATGACTATGGGCTATGCTTGCTGGGGCTCATGACAGTTGGAATTCAACATCAGTCGCAAGGGCAAAGTTTCCCTTGTTCCAGGTCTGAATGTACAGAGTGATTCTTCACAAGCAGAAGTTGCCCTGCTCTTCCCTTACAATTTTCCTGTGATTTAAATTTTTATGTGAAGCTCCAGCCTTTCTGGCTAGAAGGAACAACCACAACTAACTTAAGGAAACTTTGCTGCTAAAATGTGTTTATATAGTGGCAATATTAATTGGAAATGTGCAAGGGCTTGAGCTGATGTCACAAATGAAATAAAGAATGAATGATTATGGGCAAAAATTGCTGTATAGTGAGCTTTTTGTGAGTGAAACACAGCTTAAATTCATCCCTGGAACTTGCAAAGGAGGCTGATAATAGGAATTTATTGCTGAAATCTTGCTGATCTGATCGTAAGACTTGAATTGCTTTTATAGTAAGGAGCCTGCAAAATTTGAATAAGGAAAAGTGAATGCTGTTTTTTTAGCAATGTGTGAGAAACATTTTCCCATATGCTCTAGGTAAAAATAAAGGCAAAGGCTATATGCAAAAAATCTGTATCCTATTCAGTGTATTTTAAGCCTGATTCAATTCCTGGAGCTTTGCAGAAATGTTTTTGACCACACCTTGCAAGAGGAAGAACGAACAAACCCCACAAAACCAGACTGTGTCAGCACTATGATGTCACATGTTAGTTTCAACACTTCAACATACTTAGCATTCCACACTGGAGAACAATGGAGGGGAGGGCAGAGCTTGCATCGCTGGCTGATCTGCAGGCCATGCTCTCTTGAAGCAAAAGGGAAGGAAGCAACCTTCACAGCCCAAAAGGGAAAGAGAGAAAAGGGGGAGCTTTGCACTTTCAGAGTGGTGAGGAAAGGCTTGAAAGTAAGCAGGCAGCATTTTAATAGAGAGACAGAAGCTAGTCCCGGTGGTTCCCGCCATAGCTACGTGCCTCACTCTTCCTTCCCTGGAGAGGTGGCGAGTTCTACACCACCTTTCAATGTGCAATCTGTTGGTTGTAAGACGAGGCACAACTGGCTGTTGGTTGTAAGACGAGGCACAATACCAACATCACACACCATGTCTTAAGCTAAATTATATATAGAGAGAATGTGTGCCCATAAATTACCCAAACCAGTTTGTAATCAGGCAGTAGCTTGCTTTTAATCAGAACATTTACCAGACAACAGTTGGAGTTGGAGAGATGTTGTCTGCATCCCATATCCTCCTTCCTCTTATATAAGGTGCTGAGGCTTGCTGTCCTCGTTCGGAAGAAGTAAAGGACTTCCTGGAATGCAGGTGGCGTACCTAGTGGTGTTCAGTAAACAATGGTTCTCCACCACTGTTAGTCCACTGACCTTTAACATTTTCTAGGGAAGAAAAGCAGGCTCTACAGCTCTTTCAGTCACAAAACCTTTGTACTGGTGACTATTGCTTTGGAAAAGCAACACACATAGTTCAGGACCCATGAAAAAGTACGTAAGATGAGGGTTCGTAAATCACAGCCGCAGCCTGCACCCCACAAAACAGTACAGCTACGCTCTGTAGTCTTGTTTGACGTCTCCTCTTGAGGGTGCGTTTGGCCCAAGGTCTCGGACCGCACACCTCTTCAAGCCAGTGTGTGTCAATGGAAAAAAACAGGCACTTCAGGCGAATTATCTTTCCTTCACAAGAATTCTGCTCACAGATCTGTAAAGAGTTTGCTCCTTCCAAAGAATATACGGATTATAGAATAACTGACAGGAAAGAAAAGTCTCTTGTGCTTTCTGCTGTTCAGGCGGGGGGGGGGGAGACTTATTGAAAGATAAAAATGGAGATCTGTAGGCTGCTGCATAAAGAGGGGTTAGCGGGAAGACTTCCTACTGCCTCAAAATCGTCTGAATGCATTACAGCTAAGAGATCAAAGACCTGTGCTGTGCCTGGCTCATAGAAAGCAGACCTGACCTTCCACCAGCACTGGAAGAATGTGAAGGCCTGGCCACAGAAGGAACCATGCTTGCAAGAAGGCTTCCAATATTCCAGGCAAACACTTCCTCATTGCAATGTAAGAGTTCCCTCTCATCCCTCATCCTTCTGAAGGGATGTCCTGGGTCAAATTCTGGGGGCTTCAGTGATTCTGTGGACATGTCTTCCTGGTATGGCCAGGTTGGTGGCAAATACCGCAAGTCCGTGGCCTCTTGTTAGTGGGCGCCCTCACGGAAGAATCGCTGTCTGATCTTTTAGTCTTACTTCCTGAGCCTCTCGTGTTCCCTTTGTTCGTGAAGTGGTTTGAAGGAAAGGCGGAGTCTGGGGATAAAGAGAAGGAAAACATTTAAGATTACTTCAAATGGCAGAAGTGTGCCATAGAAGAGGGGTTGCCCCTTTTTTTTTTTTTTTAAGGTCTGTGGACACATTGGAAATTTGGAGTGTGTATCTCTCCACTCCCCCACTTTGAGACACAGAAAGGAGACACATGCACACTTTCCATTTCCAAGGGATCTGGGTCAATGGTGGATCCCATAGAATTCAATCTGAGCCTTTGAAAGCAAATATTGCTGAAACTGGAAGTGGGAGAAAGCTGAAAAAGGAAGTTGGAAGAGTGACGCTATTTTACATATTTTTAACAGAGAAAAAGGTAACGACGCACACCACAACATGACCAAGGGGGTGGGCATTCATTGACACCACAGGAAGACTTCAAGGGTGTCACTGCCCCCAAAAGGTGGCCATGTTGTTAGAATATAAGCAGCCAACTTATACAAGGCAGACCAAAGTATATTGTTGATGGTGGCATCTGGCCCCCCTTTCTCAGCTCTGTGAGGGGTGGCCTGCTGCACCGTGAGACCTGAATTTTCCAGCCTGTTTACTCTAGTTCAGCTACACCTACAATAACCAGCGGGGGGGAAAACCTCTTTAGGGATTTGCCCTTTCCCCATCCTTGCTAGCCCAGGGATGGTTAAACGGAGAGAATGAGCAGCTTGAATACAGGACCTTTTGTCTGCTGAATTTCCCTCTGCTGCCAGCTGTGTGCTAAAATCTCAGAACAGGCAAATACAGTATTTCAAAAAGTGGAATCTTCGAGGATCTAGCAGATCAGCTGGAACCTACTTGGGAAGGTAAGTTTGCAAGCGAAGCCACATAGGATACTGGCAATTCCCTGCCATTTCAATCCAAAAAGGCACAGAGCTTCAAGTTACCTGCCATTTGTATCCCACCATTCCTGTAAAGAGCTCAGACGGGGTGATGCAGGTGTGATTATTCATCTCCTTCCCCTGCCAGCTTTTCTCCTCCCAGGAAGCCTCCACACACTGGGCTGATTTTAACCCAACTCTCCAGAGTCGTCCCCCATCCCCCAAACCATCTAGACCCCTTTCCTTACCTGGTGCCGTGTTTTCATCCGCCCACTGGAAAAAGCCACACTGCTGTTCCCTTGGCTTGGAGCAGGTGTGGAACTGACGTCCTTTGTTGGGTCCTTCTTTCTGAACAGTCCTGGTGACAGCAGGCTGGCCACACCTGCACACAGCTCCTTGCCCGCCGCCTCCTCCTCCTCCAGGGTCGGAGCCGTCACTCCAAGAGCGCCCTGAGCCCCTTTCCCCTCTATCAAAGGGGCCCGGAGGGGGTGTAAAGCCCCTGGGCATCCCAGTGTCCCTGCTGTCCGGTTGCTGATCGGCCCACAGGAAGAAGTTGCAGCTGCCAGCGCTGCATTTATAGAACTGCCTGCCTTGGTTGGGTCCTTCTTTCCGGACGGTGAGCAGCACAGCCTCCTCCCCACAGTTGCATACCACCGCATTGTTCCCACCAGAATTGGCAAGCGCAGGGGGAGGATTTCGGGCGGCCCGTGCAGGAGGGCCTTGGGGTGCATTCGGGAGTGCCCTGTGGCTGTTCCGGTTGCTGTCGGCGCGGTCAGAGGAACGGTTGGCTTGTGAGAGGTTGCTTGCTTGGCTGGTCATCTGCAAAGGTCTTGGTGGCCCTTGAAGGTATTTCAGATCCAGGATCTCCCTCAGAGTTTCATCACAGCCTCCGATGCAGCCAACAAACTCCAGGGGCATTATGGGCGGAAGGCTGCCCCTCTTGAACTTCATCTTCAACCTAAAGAACAGAGGTGTTATAAGTTAGCACTGGGCTTCGTCCTGGCCAGCGTAGACAGCAACAGCTAGTCCAGGGGTGGGGAAGCTGTGGCCCTCTGAACATTGCTGGACTACAACTCCCATCATCCCCAACTCTTATTCATTCATGCTGGCTAGGGCAGCTGGGAGCAGGAGAACAACAACACCGGGAGAGCCACAGGTTCCCCACCAGTGAACTAGACCATACAGTGGTACCCTTGGTTCTCGAACGTAGTCTGTTCTGGGAGTCCGGCTCCCAAAACCGTTCAAAAACCAAGCTTCAGAAAAACGTTTGCAAACCGGAACACTTACTTCTGGGTTTGTGGTGTTCGGGAGCTGGTTTGTTCAGCAGCTAAGCCATTCGAGAACCAAGATACCACTGCATTGTGTTATTTACTAGATCACAGTTCAAGCAGTTGCCTCTAAGTTTTTATTCATTACGGCTGTCTTTAAGCAACTGAAGGCCTGCCAAGCAATAGATGGAGCAGTTATCCTCTGCTGTTCCAGAGGCCAGGACTAAAACCAATGTTTGGAAATTTCAGAGAAGCAGATTTTGGCTGAACACTAAGGAGAAGCTTTGTAATTGTAAGAACTGTTCAACGGTGGAACAGACCTGTGGGAAGCGACGGGACGGAGGTATTTGCATACTGTTGGGAAAAAGCACCAAGGCAAAAGCCAGCTCCAGATTGCTGGAATGCAAAACAGGATGTTGTGGTTTGCTGCTGTACTGCTGGGGAAAAGGTGGAGCCTATTCTCTGTACTGAGCACCGGATGTTAGCTCAGAGTGTCATGTGACCTGTACTGGAAGTACAGGGGTGGAGTTGTGTCTCTTCTGATGGAGTCTGAAGGGAACAGTCACATTTCTATGTACTGCTGAGTGACAGAAATAAAACATGTAGAAAGGACTCCTGTCTGTCTCATTTCTCCTCCCTGGGAGAATGCAGGGAGGGAGAGAGAAGCAGAGAAGCAGAGGGTGTGTTCTATCTCACGCCTAATGAGAAGAATCGCCGGGTTTGTTTACCTAGCCTGCCGGAGGTCGCAGACGGAAGGTAAACACAGTATCTCACTCAATTGCCTCGGGGGAGGCCAGGTACCTCTGACTGTGAGCGAAGATACTAACACATACTGCACTATAGATCCTGCACTGAGCAGGAGAGTAGACATTCTAAGGATGCCTTGCCAGTCAGCTCCCAGGGTCCTGCAAAGAGGGCACTCTGCCTATTACAGTGGTACCTCAGGTTACATACGCTTCAGGTTACAGACTCCGCTAACCCAGAAATAGTACCTTGGGTTAAGGACTTCAGGATGAGAACAGAAATCATGCTCCAGCGGCGCAGCAGCAGCGGGAGGCCCCATTAGCTAGAGTGGTGCTTCAGGTTAAGAATGGACCTCTGGAACGAATTAAGTATGTAACCAGAGGTACCACTGTATCTTCAAAAATGTGCAAGTAAAGGTCTTGCTCGGGAAGGAAACCTAACCCACATAGCGCAGGCCTGTTAGATTGTATCCAATGTTAGTTTGCTCAAAACAGACCTCGGCTGGTTAGCTCATGGTGCTGTTAACGCCAAGGTTGCAGGTTCAATCCCCGTACAGGCGACCTGCATATTCCTGCATTGCAGGGAATTGTACTAGATGACCTTTCCAACTCTACAATTATATGGTTCGATTGTGAGTAGAAGTTTGTTGGCTATTATTATTGTTAATGATCACAGGGCAGCTTACAATCAGGGTGGATTTGATTTGAATCAAATTGATTCCAATCACGATTTAAATCACTAGTCAATAAGACTTGATTGAAATCTGGGGGGTTTTTTACAGAAAGATTCAACCTTGCTGGCATCCTCTTAACATTGACAACCAGATGAAGGTTTCATTTTTGGAATCATAAATTTTCAGAGTCGTTTTTACAGTTCTATCAACAATGACTGATTTGGTTATAATATTAGAAATACATTGACAGATATGAAATTACTGTGAGGTTTAATAAGTTAACTGCTTATATTTGGACAACTTTTCTGCTGTACTTTATTGGAAGAAGAAAAATAATCATTTCCTTGGTAACAATTTATTTAACTAAAACAATAACATTATAGCATATGTATCCATGTTTGTTAACTGATGTGGTTAACCAGTGGTTTTTAAAAAAGCAACAATAGACTGAGTTTTAGCACATAAGAAAAACTTAAAACAAATCCTTATTTGCTGATGAATAGCCTTTGGAATAGAATGTATCTTAAATAGAAAACTATCCTTAGAAAGATTTTTCCTCCAAAAGCGTTTTATTTTTAAAATCCGATTTAAATTAAAAATAATAATAATAATAATTAATTTTTGTCCACCCTGCTCACAATATTTAACTACAAAAATACACACCATGATAACAAACAAAAACAATACCCCCCACTGTCCACAGCTACAACCCAGTGTCCTGATTTTGCAGATTTGGCTGAGCATTTGGAAAATGTGGGACACTTGAACAACCTGTTTTACAATGGAGGGGAATATTGCAATTCACCCCCCGCACCTCCCCCTTCAATAGCTGCTGCAGAACATGGGTCATGCACCACTCCATAGCAAGGCGGCAACCTGCTACAATTCCCTCTAATGTGTCTGAGGAGCGGATCTATTACTAGACTGAAATGAAAACACACTTCTCCTGCCTCTCAGGAGAAAATTCCACCTGAATCTTCAACCACTTCAAAAACCTGCCGCTAGGTATGCACCCCAAAGTGCCTCCCCGTCTTTAGGAAAACACTCACATGTGCACCGGATGTGGTCTGCACACTTCGCAGATGGAGTCGTCTTTGCTGACTTCCAGCAGAGAATCGGGGAACCACACAGCAGATTTACAGGTGGGATAGCCCAAGCAGCTGAGGAAAAACCTGGGGATTTTTTTAAAAAAAGTAAAAGCATTAGAAGGAAACGGCAGAATGGGGGAGGAACTATGGGAGGGGCTGTAGATCAGTGGCAGAGCATCTGCTCTGCATGCAGAAGGTCCCGTGTTCCAATCCTGAGAAGTCTGTGTAGGGTAGAAATGTCAGGATGACTAGCCCACAGAAAATTCTTGATTCCCCATAGATATTATCTGTGTGGCCAATTGTAATGTATGGACTCTTCAGAGGCAGGGCAGGTAGTGGGGAAAGAACCCAAGTGTCTTCCCCTGATGAACGCATCCCTGTCTGGTCACCTAAAGGTAATTCTTGCTTGTCCCAGGTGACCAGGCAAGTGGTTATTTGCAGACTTTGATTTGTGGGTTGGCATCACACTGTGCCTGTAATTAGGGGCATAGGAAGGTGCCTTACGAGGAGTCAGACCATTGCTTTGGTATGGTCTACACAAGTCATATTCAATATTTTCAGACTCAGGGCCTACCTTTAACCCATTTGGGGACCTGCTTCTCATTCAAAACCCAGCCAGGGAGTTCAAGCCTGCTTTTCAGCTCAGGATTCAGCTGCTTCTCTACCCATCCCACACCTGATGTCAGGTGCGAGACAGGTGGGTGTGGCTTAACAAAAGCAGTGTGGCATACCAAAGGGGGAGGCCCGGGGAGCCAAAGTTTCCCCAGCCTTGAACTCTGCAAATATTAATTAGCAGAGAAGGAATACTGTCCCTTGGCCAGAATTTCAAGGAAACGCTCTCTAAGCAAGTCTGGGAACTGCTACTTATCCGGTCGCCCACGGTGAGTAACAATCACCTCCAGACGACCAACAAAGACAATGTGCTCATTTCCTCCCCCCCCCCTTAAGTCCCATAGTGACTCGCAGGTATGTATTTACAGACTGACTAGTAAAGCATTTTTTGTGAATATTTGCAGATTCGTTTGTAAGCTGGGTGTTGTTTTAAAATGTCAGGTTGTTTACTCTCATATTGACCCAGAGCTGGGTTATTATTAGGCACACTGAGGGCACTGCTTCGGATCTTGCTGGGATCCAGACGTGGCAGATCCCACCGCCATGCCTGCCTGCCTGCTGCCCAACCCTCCCACTGCTGCCACTGCTTCTGGTGAGCTCTCACTGCCGCCACCACCTCTCCTCGCTTCCTGGTTACAGGGGGGGGTGCTTCCCTCCTCTGCCACCAGAGCAGCAGAGGAGGAGGCAACAGCAGGACCCCAGCTTTGGCAGGAGGGGGCAACTTCTTGTTTCTCTTCAGGTGGCAAAACAGGATGGGCCGCCCCTGTACTGACCCTCCATTCTTCTTGGTCTTCAAGACCATGTCGCTGTTGCACTGTGGACATTTCCTAACAGGATCTGGCATTGCTGGGTAGATTTCTTCTTCTTGTGCAACGTGGGTCACTTCCCCAAAATACTGAGACAGGGCCTCATCCAGCCTGTAAAGACAAACAGACAAAGCTGCACTTGTTTTCCCCAGCTGCCAGCTGTTTCGGCTCAAAGGATTAGTGGGTTTATAAGTATTTGCACAGAAAACAAAACACAAGCAAATCAGCGTTCGTTCCTTAGCAGGAAAGATTGCGGAAGGCCAAGCCAGAGACCCAGTTTCTGAAGGGAGGGGCAAGACTCCTTAAAAAGGCAAAGGGAGAAAAATTCTAGCCCTCCAGAGGCTGTTGGACTCCAGCTCCCATCATCCCATGCTGGCTGAGGATGATGGGAGCTAGAGTCCTGCAACATTCAGAAGGCACCCCCTCCCACCCTCCTTGTGCTAGAGGATGTGACTCTTGCCAGGGAATAAAAGTAGAAGACAAAAGAAAATGATGGGTAAAAGGAGAAATGGGAAGGAATGAAGGAATAAAAGCAAGAGTCTATTTTATCAGCTGCATTAACTGCTCACCTAATTTGGGAGGTATGAGTAAATACAGAACTGTGTAATGCAGAATTATCTTTCCTAAGAGAGGCTAAAAGCAGTTTGAGAGGGGACCATAGCTGCATCACATTATTACAGAAAGGGTGAATACGTGAAAACAGGCAGAGCGAGGCACTCCTAGCAGACTGCCAATGTTATGAACGGACTGGGAGTGCACAGCTCACTCATAAAATAATTGCACTTCTTCTGGTATTTATTTACGCAATTCATCTTGTGCAAATAAATACCTATAGTAGTACAGCAATGCTGACCACACCCAGTCTATATTCCATTATCCGCTTCAGGAGTGGACGACCAGCAGCGCTTGGCCTGATTTCCTGTAGATGGCAAGGGTGGGGGGAATTAGGGGAGAGGGGTGGTGGCGGTGGCAGAAAGACAGAAAAGGGTTGCCCTGCTCACTTTTTTGTCTCTGGCGCTGCCCACTGATAGCATGTAGCCACCAACACATGGGTAGGCAAACTAAGGCCCTGGGGCTGGATCCGGCCCAATCAACTTCTAGATCCATCCGGCAGACAGTCCTGGAATCAGCGTGTTTTTACATGAGTAGAATGTGTCCTTTTATTTAAAATGCATCTCTGGATTATTTGTGGGGCATAGGAATTCGTTCTCCCCCCCCAAAAAAAATAGTCTGGCCCCCCCACAAGGTCTGAGGGACAGTGGACCAGCCCCCTGCTGAAAAGTTTGCTGACCCCTGCCCCAACAGGGGGGGAAAGGTTCTCCAGCCCTGACAAAGGCACCTTTCATTTACAAAATGTATATTGCCTACTGTGTACATGAAGAGCCAAAACTAATTTACTGATGACTCCATGGGAAGAAGAGCTATTTGTGCACCTCATGTCTATTGGAACAACAGTAATAAGAGCCACCAAAGCAATGAGATACGGAGGAGCTCAGCTGCCACTGCCGAGTCCTAGAGAGGCAGGAAATGACTCACTTCTTTGCCTTCGCGACAGCTTCGGTGAAGACTCGCTTGTACTTCTGGATCTGCTCCCTCAGCACAACAGATTTCTCCTTCCTCCCCTCGCAGATCAGCTTCAGGTCAGCTTCCAGTTCGGCTCGGAGGTCAGGCTTAGACATCTCGTAGCCCATGGCATCGTAGCCTGGAGGGTGGGGTGGGGTGAACACCTTGTGGTGAGGGAAAGGATGTGGGGAAGAGCGATCCTAAAAGCTCACTTAGAAGGCCCATCCTTACCTTCTACCAGCCCCATCCCCAGTTCCCCAGGAAGGAACCTTTGCTCTGGGGTGAGTCCCACGTACATGCGGGACTTGATGGTCTCAATGTGCTCCGCGTGGGTGGCATCTGTCCCTGAAAGTAATCGTTTCGGTTAGCACTCATCAGCAATGAGGGGCCTCCTGCCATTATTTCTTGCACAATACTGACTGAGAACTGTATTCAGTACTCAAACGCTGGCTTAAGAGACTTGCAAATGCGTGCAATAAGCAGGGATACTGCATTTTGCCACTTGCACAAATCAACCTCCGTACCTACTGTTCACCAGTATCCTCAGAATCCACAGCTCCTTCCCCATTCACTTCGAAGAAGGGGAGTTTGGCTTTGATATCCCGCTTTATCATTACCCGAAGGAGTCTTAAAGCGGCTAACATTCTCTTTTCTCTTCCTCCCCCACAACAAACACTCTGTGTGGGGCTGAGAGACTTCAGAGAAGTGTGACTGGCCCAAGGTCACCCAGCAGCTGCAGGTGGAGGAGCGGAGATACAAACCCGGTTCACCAGATTACGAGTCTACCGCTCTTAACCACACCACCAACACCACATTGGCTCTCCTCCACTGTTCCCTTTTATCACTAAAATGCCCATCCCACAATACGTGTAAGTTCTCCGCACACTGCCAAACGTTTCGGTAGCTTTTAGGCAGTGTGGTGTACAGAGTGTCTTGAGACATGTGATTACACTTCCCTTGAACTGCCTGTAGGGAACTAACCAATGCCGTGCTTCTCCATGAGGGAAATGAGGTCAGCTTCTGTAAGCAGCTGGGGAGGGCTGGTCTCCCCATCCGTCATCTCCACTGTGGTGGGCTGAAAGCGAGACCCCCTCTCATAAACTGGGATAACCTGTGGGGCAAGGGGAGAGAGACAGGCAGAGAGAGAGAGAGAGAGAGAGAGAGAGAGAGAGAGAGAGAGAGAGAAAGAAAGAAAGAAAGAAAGAAAGAAAGAAAGAAAGAAAGAAAGAAAGAAATGATACATTTGGAGTTGCTTAACTCAGAAAAAAAGGAGTAAGGGGTAGGGCTGGGCAATCTCTGGTTTTCAACTTCACTATATATCGCAATATACTGAAGTCATTGCAGATCAGTGCTTTACTGAGTGAGATCTTTCTTTGCAGCATGGCTTGAGCTCACATGGTGCTGCAACAGAAAAATGAGCCAGCTGACATATCATGCTGATCTCAGGTGCTTGACAGGTGAGTGGGGAGCTCAGGATCTGGCCCGCTGGGTTGAAAAGGTTCCCTGCCATCGTAATAATGAAATACTGAATGGTTTAGTTTATATAAAATATGCAGGGATTTATGTTGTGAAAAGTGAATCATTGAAAGAGAGGAAGAGAAGTCATTGATATTTTAAGGTTGATTAAGTGAATTTTCTAAAATGTAAAACAGAAATTTAATAAAAATTATATAGTATATAAAACAAAAGAAAACGTTCCCTACTCCGTGGGCTGGGCAGACGTTTGGCAGGATGGTTTTTTTGTTTTTAAAAATCATGTTCTTATGAAAAGGGAGTAGAGTGTATCGATAGCCAACATATAGCTACCACCGGTCCTAAAAGCTCTGTTGGCACACCATACCGTTTCCGTAAGTCTTTTTTTTTTTGCCTTTGACATTTACAAATGGAGGGGCAGATTTGGCCCAGGGGATCTCTGTTGCTGACCCCGCTACAGAGTCCGACCATACTGAACAAGTTCCACCTAGTCCTTGCTATGTGTGAAGGATCAAGCACCCTCACCTTATCGCTCCACTTCTCGTAAGGATAGACATCTAGGTAATTTCTGGCCAGGATCATCAGCCCATGAGCCACAAAGCGCTCGTTGGCAATGTCAATCTCCACAGTTGTTTCCTGTCCCTTCGCATCTTGTGAACAGCAGGCCAGGAAGTGGCGCACAATGAATTCATAGAGCCGCTGGTCATTTCCCTATTAACAGAGTGCAAAGGAAAATGCATAATACGTGAATGGCATTTGAGAGGACAACAAGCTTCTGGTTCAGTTCAGGGAGACAGCTTTGGGCAGGGTAGAAAACAGGTATATAATAAACAGAAGCAACAAGCAGCAAAGGATTCTAGAGTGTTTCACAAACTTCCGATAACCATGGCACTTTAATCTGAATGGGAAACTTGCACCTGAAATGGCCTGCTATTTAAAGCATGATAAGGTTGAGATTACTGTAATGTGCTCTGTCTGGGGCTACCCTTGGCTTTGGAAGCCCCAGTTGGCCTGCAGGAATATCTTTGGTCATTCCCAAAGTTGGCGAGGCTCATTTGACAATTAAAAAAAAGCCTTTAGTGTTATCGGTCCAGTCCTGTGGAACTCTCTGCCAATACAGATTCAGCAGGCACCATCTGTTCTAAATGCCTGCTGAAAATGATTCCATACTGCCAGATCTATGCAGGCAATGAAGAATACATCCTTTCACAATGATTAATTGATGCCGATTTTCAACTTTTTCACAGTTTCTATTGTATTTTTTAATGGCTTTGTTTCTATAAATCGCTTCGATTTAATTTTTATGACACGCCACCATACAAATACTTAAATAAATTAAAACGAGGCTCCACCATCATGTTTCTCAATGAGGATAACCTGTCACGGCTCCTCTGCCAAGTGGCAGTTAGAAAAACAAGCCAGCCAGTCAGATTCTTAAGAGTAAACAAAGAAGCATATGGTGTAATAAACAAGAAAAAAGCGACCCCAACCACATGGGCTTACCTGCAAATTTCCTGCGTATTTTGTAGGATGAATAGGGGGGTGGGCCTGATCTGATTTAGTTCCACTACGTGGGGTCGGCCCACCCTGGTCTAGAATCCTTTGTGCAAAGGCTCCCCAGTGAGGGTCTTGCGTTTGAAGCTGCACCAAGTTGGGGAGGTTTAGGTCTTTAGGGAAAATGTTGGTCTCTGTTCGAGGATAACTTATGTACCTTAAAAATAGGAAATAAAGGGCCATTTAAAAATGACAATTTGTAACATAAAATAAGCATTACTTTTAAACAAATCTACACCTAATTTTGTTTAAAGGCCAATGTTTTTTAGTAGCAGATATTAGCACTCAACAAGCCACAGACTGCTTTGGCCCTGTACACCTGGAGAAGAGTTTCCGTCCCCATCCTCCAGCCTGGACACTGAGATCCAACTCCAAAGGCCTTCTAGTGGTTCCCTCACTGCGAGAAGTGAGGTTACAGGGAACTAGGTAGAGAGCCTTTTTGATAGTCATTTGCACCCTGTGGAACGCCCTCCCATTAGATGCAAAACAGGGAAACAGCGATGTGATTTTAAAAAGACATCTGAAGGCAGCCCTGTTCAGGGAAGTTTTTAGTGTGTGTTATCATATTATGCTTTTATTTTTAGTTGGGAGCCTCCCAGAGTGACCAGAACAACCCAGTCAGATTGGTGACATTTATTATTATTATTATTATTATTATTATTAATAATAATATTAATAATAATAATAATAATAATATTAATAGCAATTAGGACTTCCATGTGATTCTGACCCATCGCTCATCTTCCATTGTGTCTGCTTCTGGAAATACTGACCTGAATGTTTTATACAATAAACACGCACAAACTACTGCAATTTTTACCCCTGAGTGTAGAGCTTCTCAGCAATTTTCATGGTTTCTTTGGCATTTATTTTCAGCTTACGGGAAGCCAGCTTCTCAAGTTCCTGTACCAGAGGCAGATGGGGGAAATATATGCTCAATGACTGCATCGCCAGATGGTCAATGTGCAATTTGACATTAAAATAAGCTGGTCTATTAGCTTCGGAAAGACCATAACACATCTAATATACTAATGAGGGCTTCCCAAACCAGGTGCCCTCCAAATGTTGTTGGACTGCAGCTCTCATCAGCCCCAGCCAGCTTGACCAACAGCCAGGAATGATGGGAGTTGTAGTCCAGCAACATCTGGAGGACAGCAGGTTGGGGAAGACTGTTCTGGTAAACATGCCAAACTCTGAAAACTGTATCTTTGGTGTCTCAGCACCAAGAAACAGTAGGCCTGATAGTCACATATTTCAATTAAAATAAAAAAAATTTCTTCCAGTAGCACCTTAAAGACCAACTAAGTTAGTTATTGGTATGAGCTTTCGTGTGCATGCACACTTCTTCAGATATGCACACGAAAGCTCATACCAAGAACTAACTTAGTTGGTCTTTAAGGTGCTACTGGAAGAAAACTTTTTTATTTTGACTATGGCAGACCAACACGGCTACCTATCTGTAACTGGAACCATATTTCAATTAGTAAAAGACAGAAGCAGCATCTTCCAAAAGCTTTGGAAGTTGCGTAGGGTAATGTCAGAGCTTTTCAGACTTATCAATACTTCCCTGTTTCTCCTATATGTTGTACTTGATAAATATTCCACCAGTTCTAAAGCTGAGGAATTCAAGGGTTTCGCCTAAGGAACCCACATTTTTCATACATTCAAAAAGAGAATATTTGTAGTGAGCCTCTTTCTATGAGGCTTTCCAAAAGGACATTGATTCAGAATACGAAGTCAAGTAAGAGCTCTTGATTAGTTGCTCTCTTGAGAGCCATTTCCATTACGTCCCAATGCCAGGACCTTCTTTTCATAAACGTACCACGGTGTCTAGTGGCAGGGGTCTCCATTTACTCCTTGGTCTGCTCCCGATCTCCACAACTGTGGCAACAGGATCCTAAGAGAAAAACAAGCAGCAAGAGTGAGCTGTCTCCGGGGCCTTGGAATGCTAAGAGAATGCAGACCGGACTATGTAGCTTCTTACCTCCATGCACATTTGGTAGAGAACAAGGCACGCTGTGTGGTTGAAGAGACGGTTCCTCTTCCAGCTGAAGTCCACAGTGCCTTCCTCATGGTCATGGGTCACTGCAGAGAGAAGGCAGGTCACTTTTGAGACCCAGTGTCACAAAGGTCATATACAACACCGAAGCAACGCACTCAAAGCAGGAGTGAGAAGCTTGTGGCTCTCCAGAAGTTTTGGACTACAACTCTCATCATCTGGGCCATTGGACATGCTAGCTGTAGTTGGTCCAACATCTGGAGGGCCTCATCGTTGATATTTGCATACAGAATTGTGCTGGGGAAGGGCGATTCCACTCAACGTCAACAAAGCACAAGAAGAAGAAGAGGAGGAGGAGGAGTTTGGATTTGATATCCTGCCTTATCACTACCCAAAGGAGTCTCAAAACAGCTAACATTCTCCTTTCCCTTCCTCCCCCACAACAAACACTCTGTGAGGTGAGTGGGGCTGAGAGACTTCAAAGAAGTGTGACTGGCCCAAGGTCACCCAGCAGCTGCAGGTGGAGGAGCGGAGACGCGAGCCCGGTTCCCCAGATTACGAATCTATAATAATAATAATTTATTATTTGTACCCCGCCCATCTGCCTGGGTTTCCCCAGCCACTTCCACAGAGACCAAAATACACTTAAATGTCACACACCAAAAACTTCCCTGAACAGGGCTGCCTTAAGATGTCTTCTGAATGTCAGGTAGTTATTTATCGCTTTGACATCTGATGGGAGGGCGTTCCACAGGGCGGGCGCCACTACCGAGAAGGCCCTCTGCCTGGTTCCCTGTAGCTTTGCTTCTCGCAATGAGGGAACCACCAGAAGGCCCTCGGCGCTGGACCTCAGCGTCCGGGCAGAACGATGAGGGTGGAGACGCTCCTTCAGGTATACTGGGCAGAGGCTCTACCGCTCTTAACCACTACACCACACTGGTGTAGGGTCCAAAATTATGAGAAAGACAATACATTGATTTGTGGATAAAAGCAAACTCCTATAGCGGCGGACAAATGTTTTGA
Source organism: Podarcis bocagei (assembly GCF_964188305.1). Lineage (NCBI taxonomy): Eukaryota > Metazoa > Chordata > Lepidosauria > Squamata > Lacertidae > Podarcis > Podarcis bocagei. The sequence goes on along the minus strand of NC_138139.1, from coordinate 49,365,922 downwards.
CAATGCAAACAATTTTTATAAACATTATTTTTTTTTTGCAATTTACATTATTTAATAGTAAAAGGTAAATTGCAATACCTTTTTTAAAAAAATGCTTCGCTTTCTGCATTTTATATTCTGAAACATACCTTTAATTTTGTAGAATAACTCAGGAACAAAGGCCTGAATGGCTTTAAACCTTTCCACCACAAACCCCAGTGTTGGGAACTGACAACTTCCGTAGCTGATCAGCTGTTCTGCTAAAACGTTGGGGAAGAGTTTCTGGAACCTCAAAGTCTGGAATCGGGTGAAGGCAGCACCTAGGCAGAGAAGAGAAAATAAGCCAAATAGCTGTGCATCCATCTGTACTGGAGAGACAGGTGTTACTGCACAGGACTAGCCATGAGAGTATGTTTCTAGTACTTAGGTTTTTTTAAAACAACAACAACAATTGAAAATATAACAAGCAGTGCATTACCAGAAAGCTCACAATTTTTGGAAATACACCACATGCAGAGCAAATACCTGTGCTTTGAAAGACCTTTCCCAATAATATGCTAGTATCATCTTTATACTGATTTATGCCACAATATCCATTGTGAACCAAGTATCTACGAGGGGTATTTATATGCAGATAAACTATGCCTTTCTCTCCCATACCTATCCTGAGATCCAACTCTTGCCTGACATCCACAGCATCGCTAATATTTTGATTGGGCTGGGTGAGATTCTCACAGGCAGTTCTGATGGCACCAGGCGTGATCTCGGAGAAGCGAGCTCGGAATACCTGGAGGCTCGGCTTCACTGTCCACCAGAAAGAGAGATTAATGGCAGATTTAGACAGAGGAAGCAACATGATTAAAGTATTTTAAGAAATCTCAATAACATCCCAGTGGTCCACAAAATATAGCTGACATCTTTTATCTCATAGTGCTATTGTTAAAGAAGGCGTTTTTAAGTCAATTTAATAGGCCGTGGTAAGAATTAGGAGAGAAAATACTTTTAAGGCATGTTGGGCTCAAGGTCCAATAGATGATGAATCTTTAAACTGTGGCTTGTGGACCACCACTGGTCCAGGTGTGCTTTTGGGTAGTCCATAAGACCATCTCAAAAACAGGAAATACTGCTGAAGGTAATTTCCAAAGACAAACTAAATAAGAGTTTGTATCTATTCCTTTGTTCCACAAATAGGATTGATTCATGCCAAATTCTGAATAAAAGCTCAGCTCCTTCTACACTCTGAAGCAGCTGCATTTGCGCAGAGTAAAGGGGAAGCATTACCAGATGGCAAGCAGATGTTGCTTCCAATTCACATGCTTTGCAGCACAGATATTATGAATCAGGACCAACTCTTAACTGAAGCACATGGTATTGCTGTGTCAGAATGCATAAAGAGCCAACTTCCAGAAGCCTTGTCTATGGCTTCCCAGGTAGATATTAGAAAATGTGATGGTCCACAAAATCCACAGCAAACTAGAACAACAGGGGCACAAAGGGTACACTATAAATCCCAGTGCTGCGTGTATCACTGTGCAAGAGTGGGAGAATTCGGAAGCAGGCTTAGATGCCCAGATTATCAGGCACCACATTCTCTGCTTTTGGTCCACTATAATACAAGCATTTCAGGTGGAGGGGAGAGGAAATCACTGCATTGAACAGACTGGGCTGCATCTGGGAAGACTCTGCTTGAAGGAAGAGGGTTGGTCTACGTGCATTTCACTGACCTAGGATTCTGTTAAGGAGGGTCACATTCTCACACCACAACCCCACACACCTGCTTTGCAAACGTTAATGATCTCGAAGCCAATGTTCTCTCCTTCGCGATCGCAATCTGTCCAGATCACCAGAGCCTGGCACTGCTGAACTTCTCGCTCAAGTGTTCGCTGGAATAAGTAGCGGGACAAGATGAGAGAACAGGGAAACAAGCCAACCACAATGCTGCTGGTTTTAATTGCTGCCGGCCACGTAATCAGCAGGTGGCAAGGACACAGAACACATTTCTACAGCTAACAGGCAAGACACACCATGCTGCCAGGCCAAAAACAATGGGACTTACTTCCAAGTACACATGCGTAGGATTTTGCTACAACGATGAAAATCTATGCACACCTATCTAATCTCACTGATTTCAGTGGGGATTGCTTCAAAGCAAGCATGCACAAAATCAGGCATTTCAGGGGGCATTTGAGAACAGAGGACACCAGTTTTCCCATTGCCTTCTCTGGCTTTAGTATTATTATTTTTTACTGCTGTATTGTAGATTTCATTTTAACCATGTAGCTATTTATGTTTTCATTGTTATTGTTTTGTGTCAGGCGCCAATCTGGTGCCCTACAGGTGTTTTGGACTACAACTCCCATCATGCCCAGATGGGGCTTCTGCTAAGATGTAATTCAAAACTGCTGGAGGGCACCAGATTGGAAAAAGCTGTTCTACATAACTGTTATGTTGTGGAGGTTGCGGACTCTCCTTCCTTGGAGGTTTTTAAGCAGAGGCTGGCCGGCCATCTAACATGGATATTTTAGTTGAGATTACAGCATTGTAGGGTTGGACTAGATGACCCTTGATGTCCCTTCCGATTTTACAAGTCTACGATTCGAAGTTGCCTTGTGAGTACTAATGAGTGGAACGATGGTGCATATACATTTAAAATAAAGATTTCCCATGCGCCTCAGAGTATGCAGTACAGTCGTACCTTGGAAGTCAAATGGAATCCATTCCAGAAGTCCGTTCAACTTCCAAAATGTTTGGAAACCAAAGCACGACTTCTGATGGGCTGCAGGAAGCGCCTGCAGCCCATCGGAAGCCCCCTCGGATGTTCGGATTCCAAAGAACGTTTGCAAACCGGAACACTCACTTCCAGGTTTGCGGCGTTCAGGAGCCAAAACATTTGAGTACCAAGGCATTTGGGATCCAAGGTACGACTGTACAATGTTTTACCTGCCCCCCAATCACCTACCAGCCAGTTTTAAAGGGGAAAATTGGAGCCTGCTATATACAAGCCTGGTGAGGGAGTTCAGCTCTGATTACGGACGAACATGGTTTTACATCCCATCGCATGGATTTGCAAGCCCCAACATTTCTGATCCACAGTACAATGCGGAGGCAACAATTGTGACATTTATGGTGTCTGGCCTTGGGGCAGAATGCCTTGAGTCATAATTTGTGAACAAGAAAGTACCCAACAATACTGCAGAGTGCAACTGCAAGTTCAAGCTATCGTAACAGCTTGCAAAAAGGCCCGTTCAAAAAGCAGGCAAACTTGCCCCTGCTGAAGGCACAAGGGATGCAACTGGAAAATATTACTAGGCAAAGATCCTCAGATAAAGATTACAGGATGGTAGAATGGTAGAGGATAACAGCAGTTACAGCAGAAGGCATTGAAGCAACACAAACCTTAATGTCCATATAGTTTTCAGGGCAGAATGTCTCAATTTCGGCATCAAAGAGGACAAGTGGATTACAGCTGTGCCTGAATGTCAGCAAAATATACAGTCAAACAACAACAGAAGACAAGAGCAGGCAGCAAGTCTAAAGAAATGCCTTCCACTTTCTAAACACATCTGCTGCGGTAAAGGTAACGACTTCCTACAGCTTCTGTTCAAAATCTCAGCATGTAACTGCAGAAATATGAACTATCCTCAGAGATCCACTCATACATACCATTTTCGAAACGGAATCTTAAAGTCTTGAGCCAGCAAATGTCCAGAAACAGAAGTCATCACCACAGCTACATTCTGCAGAAGCCAGAGGAACAAGGATTATTCCCTGTCAGAGCCAAAGAAATGCTTAAAACCCTCCGCCTATAGTGGGCTTCTAAGATAAAGTCTCTCAGGGTCATTGTAAAGAGATCAAGAAATAGGGTTGAGTCACTGCCGTGCACAAATGAATCTGGCTTCCTAAAGAAGAAACAGAGACGTTTCCGAAATTCAAACACTTTCAGTTTGTGTGTTTGCGTGTGCATGTGTATATACACACATATATACATATATACACACACAAATGTGATAAAACGAGCTTCACAATTACAAGGGGGAAATTATGAAAAATACTTATTCTATATTGGCTCAGTCACTTCCACAGAATGGAAGTTGGCAGAATCCCCAAGGACATACTCTATGGCAGGCTTCCTCAAACTCGGCCCTCCAGATGTTTTGAGACTACAATTCCCATCATCCCTGACCACTGGTCCTGCTAGCTAGGGATCATGGGAGTTGTAGGCCAAAAACATCTGGAGGGCCGAGTTTGAAGAAGCCTGCTCTATGGGGAGCTGGCTTCAGGTACCAGGCCCGTTGACAGACCATCCCTGTGTTACAAAAATGTCTGCAAATGTGACGTGAAGGCAGGCAACGGCAACGCCCCAGTGCGGGAATATCTTGCATGAAACACTAGCGCTTGGAGACAGTCAGGTTGTGTATCCGCAGAAAGTGACCAGAGGAGGAATGACCACTGGGAAGAACACAGACAGAAGAACTGCTGTGGTGCATCTGCACTGATTTGTGGGTTTGACCTCACTTACCTAAGTAAGCCCCAGTGAATTCAACAGGACAGGACTTACTACTGAGTAGACATGCTTCGGATTGTGCAGCGAATCTGTGTAGTAACTACCACTATCTTTTGATGTGGATTAGAGCCTGCCTCTCTTTCTCTCTCTCACACAGTTTCATCAGATCAGTAACAAAGCACAATGGTAAAGGATAGCTGGATACATACCTGGCCAAACATATGATACTGGCATTCGTAGATCTTGTTGAACCTGGAAAACCCTTCTCTCTAAAAAGGAAGAATTCCAGGACATAACAAATTAGATCAACATATAGCTAAGATGTGTAACGTTTAAAATGAGGGTAATCCTGTATAAAATTATTTCCATCTGTAATTGTCAGGCACCGCTGAAGTCATGATAAGCATACATTCTGCTGTGTGTGTAATAACTGGGAAGACTGATATCTGGCATCTTTTGAGCATATCTACATGCAGCAAAATACATGTCTGCAATCGTCACAGGTTGCATACTATGCTCAGGATGGATAGTTTTTCCATATAGGAACACTGTCACACTGGAACCAGTCCTCAGCTGCCACCACACACCTCTTCAGGTATTACAGTGTCTGAATAATCTCCATTTTTGACCAGCAGCACTGTACAGCCTTTCGGTTTGTGATTCTTTTTGCGGACCAATATTTCATCAGAAGTGCTGTGTTTTAGTGGTATAATGAGTTTACTCCCCTCCAACCAAACCTCGGGGTGGGGAAGACAACATTCAAATAAATAAATATTCTATCACTATTGCGCTCTCCTACCCTCCTCATCCTGCTGTTGGAAAGGATGTCTGCAATCCCCCTGGCAGCATCATTTTTCTCTGCCACGCAGAGAACCTTCTGGATGTTGCGGACCATCGTGCCCTCAGCTGCCTGAGAGAAGCAAAGACTCCAGGACCGGAAGAGCAATCCAACTCCACAGCGGGCAAACAGTCTGCTCTGACCAATCATCCTGAGAGCTGGGTCCAATTCCCAGCCTGCCAAGCCATGATGGAACCTTCTTCGCAAGGCTGCTTTGTCTGTTTATAAAGCCACCATGGAAACAATGGGATCAGCACCAAAAGTTGGTTAATACGGGATTATAACCCAGTTTTGGATACTGTACAGTGGAAGACTGCTCACTTGCCACACGTGAACCGTGAAAGGCTGCAAAAACAGCTGGATGTTCTGATGTGCACAGGTTCCCATTTCTTACAAACGTGGACTTGTAAAGGGATGGAGCTCTTTGACAAACCAAGGCTGATGGACTAGGAACGGGGGAGGCCTGCCAACGTGCTCCGCAGCAGGAACTCCCGTTTCAAGAGGAGACCATTCAAACCAGCACCAGACTGTGTTTCCCTCAGTGTCCAAGGTGGAGGAAATCTGTTTCGCAGCTTGTCCCTGGTCAAAGCACGATTCTGAACTTATCTGATCACTAGATCCTACTCCAGTGACCCACCAGGATTCAGACATGTAAAACCCAGGGGGCCCCCACTGGCTGCCTTATAACTCCAGAGCCAGCACTGCCCCTCCCACCTCAAGGCCAAGCCCACCCTTCCATTCACTCAACAGCTGCTTGGCCAACACCCCCCCCCACGATGGTCCTTTCCCTACCTTTCTGCCCCCTCCTTTCTTTTCTTCCCAAATCCAGCTTTTTCGCTCTTTTTAATATTCCCTCCCCCAGCAGAAATAAATGCCAATCCTACGTTGTTGTTTTTTTAAAAAGCCTCCCTCTCTCTTGAAACCTTTCCCTCCACTTTTTAATAACCTCCTCTCAAAAGCTCGCTCCCACCCCCAATTTTAAACAAAACAAAAACGTCAAACTCCCCCTCCCCCAGAGCTTTTCCTCGGGGGTCGCTTTTCTCTGCCTGTTTTGCCCCCCCCCCTTAAATTCCTCCTCCCGGCCCTCCCTCGGGTGCTTCGCCCCCCTTTTTCTTCCTCAAGGTCTCCCCCACTTTCTCTCTCTCTCCTCAGGCTTCCCTGACTCTTCCCTCCTTCACAGAACAGGAGCTTTCCCGCCTGCCAGCCGTATTCCGCGCCGTCGTAAACGCACGACGCGAAAGAGAAGCGGGCCGGGCGGGTTCGTTTCCCTTTCTGTATTGCTTTACGGCTTCTCCGAAACAGAGAGCCGCGGGGGAATACGCAGCAGTAGCAGAAGCGGGAGGCGGTTGCGCGCGCTTGAGAACTACCACCCCCAGAATGCCCCGCGGTGGCGGCTGACGTAAACAACCGAGCTACCTAATTTTTTTGAACAGAACTTTTTTTTTTAACGCTGTTTTCAAGTAGTATTACATTCGCCAGTTCTGTGCTGCCTCTACTTTTGCTGTTTTAAAAAAAGGGGGGATGAAAAGAAGTGAGGGGAAAGAGGAAACTGCAACACCCATGATGCACCGCGGTCGCGCGATCCCTTTTATATTTTAAAATTTTTATATATTCGCGCCTTTGCAGCACGAACTAAACCAGCCTGCTCCTCCTATTATTTTATTTTATTTTAAAGGCTAAGTTGTGTGTGAAGGGAAAACGATTTATATTTTTTTTTTTATAGAGGAATCGCTTCCGGGGTCACCCGGGTCGCTTCACAGCAGGTCATGTGACTCTAAGATGGCTGCCAGGCGGCGGCTGTGAGGGGGAAGTGACGGTTCGTGCTGCAGGCGCGGGGCAAAGGGAGGGGGAGAGACGGGGCAGGGGGTGTGCGTGTGGAGGGTCGGGCTGGTCCTAGCGCCCACCTTTTTGGTAAGAGGGGAAAAGGGAGGGGAGGAAGATCCGGAGAAGGGCCCATTTCCCAGGGAGGGAAAGTCGAGGGGTTGGGGAGAAAGAAAGGGGTCCCCTTCCTTCCCTGGGGAAGGAGGCGTATTAGATCCTGGGAGCCGAGCCTGGAATTCGAGGCAGCTAAACCAAGGGAGAGGGGTTGGAGGGGTGGGGGATCTGCCCCCCCCCATGAAAGGGCATGCCTCACCAGGCCCGCTGGGTGAATAGGATTGGTGCCCTGTCCTTCAGCTGAGGGGCAGGTGACCCCTAGTCAGAAAAGGAAGCGCCACAGACTCCGGAAAGTGCCCACCTCCGGCAGGGAAGTAAAAGAGAGAGTGCAATAGGTTTCCTTGGGTGTGCAGGAAGCGCCCCCACCCCCGACAGTCCGTCAGCGGAGCAAGTCTGGGAGAGGAGTCCTCATTCTCCGCCAATGGATTCCGGTTGACAACTGGTGAGGGACGACCGGCCCTGCTTTCTTCATGCCCCTTCACCGTCCCCACCTGGAAATATGATCAGCGCCCCAGATGTGGTGGCGTTTACCAAAGAGGACGAGTACGAAGAAGAGGCATACAGCGAACCAGCCTTACCTGAGGAATACTCTGTTCCGCTCTTCCCTTTTGCCAGCCATGGCGCCAACCCCTGGTCCAAGCTCTCAGGTGCCAAGTTCACCCGGGACTTCATCCTTATATCAGAGTTTTCGGAGCAAGTGGGACCCCAGCCTTTGCTCACCATCCCGGATGACGCCAAAGTTTCCGGCACCTTTGATCTCAACTATTTTTCCCTCCGCATCATGTCGGTGGACTACCAGGCTTCCTTTGTGGGGCACCCTCCTGGATGCCCTTACCCAAAGCTGAACTTCGTGGAGGATTCTAAAGTAGTGCTGGGCGATTCCAAGGAAGGAGCTTTTGCTTACGTGCATCACCTGACTCTCTATGATCTCGAAGCAAGAGGCTTTGTCCGGCCTTTCTGCATGGCCTACATTTCTGCCGATGAGCACAAGATTATGCAGATGTTTCAGGAACTCTCTGTGGAGTTCTCAAAAGCATCAGAATGCTTAAAGACTGGCAACCGAAAAGCTTTTGCGAATGAACTGGAAAAGAAATTGAAAGACCTTGATTACACTAGAACTGTTTTGCACAATGAGACTGAAATCCAGAAGAAAAACAATGAGAAAGGATACTATACCACACAAGCCATTGAGAAAGCCAATGAACTGGCTAGTGTTGAAAAATCTATCATTGAGCATCAAGATCTTTTAAAACAAATCAGATCATATCCTTACAGTAAGCTGAAAGATTCTGATTTTCACCCTTATGAGCCAGAGTGTGTGACAGAGCAAGTTGATGATAGTTCCGAACAAGGATTTACTACCTCGAAATCTGACGAACCCAGTGAAACACACCTTTATCCTCGCCAGTCCTCTTACATCCCGAAACTTATCAAGGCAAAATCTGCCAAGTGCTTTGACAAGAAACTCAAAACCCTTCAGGAACTGTGTGATGTTTATTTTTTCACCCAGACTCTAGATCAGTTACATCAAATTGAGAAAACGTTCAGAGGTGACGTTTGCTACCTCTTGACCAATCAGATCAGCAGAGCACTTTTGCAGCAGCAAACTATTACCAACTTCCTTTTTGAAGACATGTTCCTTGTTGATGAACGACCATCTGAAAAGCATTTAAATGGCTACCAGGGACCTAACGTAGACAGCCCCAATCCCAAAGGTTTGGAAGTCTGCCTTATTCCTAAAACATTAGTCAGCCTAGGATCTTACAAATCCAGTGTTGAGTCTGTGCCTATAAAGATGGAACAGGAGATTGAAGACATGCAGGAAGCAGAAGTCACTGACCCTGTTACTTATGACCAGCACGACAATCTTGAGTACCTCGATGCAGATCTTAAAGGAAGTGTTAGTAGTGGTGAAAGCATTGAGGTTTTGGGGACGGAAAAGTCTGCTACTACCCTGAGTCAATCTGAAACCCAGGCAAGCATGCCGCAAGCCCACCTGAGTCCACAAGTGGTGAGGAGCAAAGCTGTCAGCCGAAGGACCATAAGTGAGGACAGCATTGAAGTCCTCAGCACGTGTCCCTCAGAAGCTCTGATTCCTGATGACTTTAAAGCGAGCTACCCAAGTGCCATTAATGAAGAGCCTTATGCAGACGAAGAAGATGAAGGTTTTCGCTTTAGCCCTGTTTTAAATCCAGACAACCCTGAAGGCAATCCTGAACCAGAAAACCTGCTCCCTGTGGACTCTGCCTGTTGCATTGGAAAAGAGAGTCCAAATTTTCTCGAGCCTCCATCCAACATGGTCCCCAAACATTGCGATGGTGACAGTGTGGTCAGTATCCCGCCCCAGCCATACCGGCAAGGGGATCAGGGGTTTCACGTGAATTTCACGGACTATTCTTCCCACGATGGTGTCTTGGGAGGCCTCCTCACCTACGAACTCGACCCACATTATCTCTCAAGCAGCAGAGAGACGAGTAAAATGAGCCTGGATAAATGCTCAGACTCCACAAGCTACATCAGCAGCACAGCCTCCACCAGCTCGGACAGGACTCCTTCCCCTGCCCTTCCTGCTGGTCATTTCGGAGAAAGGCACAAGAAGAAGTCAGGGCAAAATGCACTGAGGTTCATCCGGCAGTATCCCTTCGCTCACCCTGCAATATATTCGCTACTGAGCGGCAGGACTTTGATAGTGCTGGGGGAAGACAAGACGATCGTGGAGAAGCTCGTCACCGCACTCTCTATTTTTGTTCCAAATTGTGGTGCGTATGCCAAGCCGGTGAAGCACTGGGCCACATCTCCTTTGCACATCACAGATTTTCAGAAGTGGAAGCTGATTGGATTGCAGAGGTAAAAAAAACCACCACCATAACCTACCCAGATCTTTAAAATGTCTGACCACAAGCCCATCTAGTCTAGCATTTTGGATTGTATACAGTGGGTTGCATCCAGCTAACTTTTGCTCAGACCCATTGAATTTAATAAGATCTAACCCTTCCCATTAATTTCAATAGGTCTAGTGTGAGTAGGACTGACACTGGATATAACCCGTTGTTTGTCCTACTCAGAGAAGACCCACTGAAATTGATTAACAAGGCTAACGCAGTTCCATTAATTTCAATGGGTCTAACTTTTGAGCAAAAGTTGTTTGATACAATCCTAAGTTCCCATTGTGGCTATCCAGATGCCTCTGGAAAGCCCATCTTCTCCAGCAGCCGGTACTCGTACTGTCTCTGATAGTGGAAGTAATAACATCATCATCATCATTTATTTATTTATTTATACCCCGCCCATCTGGCTGGGTTTCCCCAGCCACTCTGGGCGGCTCCCAACAGAATATTCAAAACACGATAACATCAAACATTAAAAACTTCTCTAAACAAGGCTGCCTTCAGATGTCTTCTAAGAGTCAGACAGTTGTTTATTTCCTTGACATCTGATGGGAGGGCATTCCACAGGGCAGGCGCCACTACCAAGAAGGCCCCCTGCCTGGTTCCTTGTAACCTCACTTCTCGCAGGGAGGGAACTGCCAGAAGGCCCTCGGAGCTGGACCTCAGTGTCCAGGCTGTACAATGAGGGTGGAGACGCTCCTTCAGGTATACTGGGCTGAGGCCTTTTAGGGCTTTAAAGGTCAGCAACAACACTTTGAATTGTGCTCGGAAACGTACCGGGAGCCAATGTGGGTCTTTCAAGACCGGTGTCATATGGTCTCGGCGGCCACTCTCAGTCACCAGTCTAACTGCTGCATTCTGGATTAGTTGTAGTTTCCGGCCATTGTGGTCCTGCCAAATACAGAACCCTCACAACTCTGGTCCCTGGCAGTACAGTTAAATGACAATTGATTCCCATTGACAAAAGAGGAGTTCACTGGTCAGAAATGTGCCCCATTCAGTCACCATTTGTTCTGCCATGGTGGGGTTTGGCGGTGATCATTTTCATGTCAGAGGCTTCCATACTTAATCAGAAACTTCCCCCGCTCCTTCCAAATGTTAGCTATGAAAGCACCATTTAGCAGGAAACATGACCTGCCCATTGATTTCCTTTGGTAGCGCAGCAGGGGTGTGCAATTGCCGGGGGGGGGACGGGGACGACGACGCTGGTGCAGGAATGATATTTCCTGCTCTGGGTCCCAGAGAGAGATGTGGCTGAACTGAGACCTCCTGGCTCCCAATCTCTGCCACTTCACTTCTTGATCTCTCACAGACAGAATGCCTGCATACCTGTAGTTATTCTACCTTGGAGTTTCAATGCCAGCATGTTATCTCCCCCCTTCCTTTCCAGAGCATCTTCTCCGTCGGGTGTCAACATGATGCACTCCCTCTGCCGCTACAGCCGCTACATCAGTATCCTGGATGCCGACAGCAAGACTCTCCGCTGCCCGCAGTACAAAGGGACCCTGATCCCCAGGCTCGCTGACCACCGCACGCAGATCAAGCGGGGAAGCACGTACTTTATGCACGTCCAGACCATCCTGACCCAGCTGTGCTCCAAGGCCTTTCTCTACACCTTCTACCACGACCTGCACCTGCCCATCAAAGAGGGGGAGACGGAGGAGTCCGTGGCAAACCGGCGGCTGAACTTCCTGAAAATCCAGCTGGGGCTTGCAAACGAGGACAGCAAAGTGGTGCAGTACCTTGCCGAGCTCCTGAAACTGCAGTACGTTCAGGATCCCATCCGAGGGGTCAGCCCGGTGCTCAGGTTTGATTACGTGCCCAGCTGCTTGTACAAAATTTAAGTTGTGCCCAGCCTGCCATGCTGCCTCCCCTCCTCGCCCGCCGGCTCACCTGTGGCCATCTGCAGGCCTAGACGATTCCGCGATCGACACACTAGTCTTTGAGAACCCGTAGGACGATATGGAGGACCCCAGCGTGGCTAAGCCAACCTCATTAAAATGGGACTTCCTAAACCTCGGTCACACCTCTTCGGAAGAGGGGAAGTTCATTATCATTTGCTGCTTAAAGTGGGGAGCGTGGTGTGTGTGTATGTAGCATCTTTAAGGAGCAGTGGGATATCTCGACTATAGGGGATTTGCATGGTACGTGGTCGGTGCTGGGTACGTGTGAGTGGCACCAAAGACTTGTGCGCATTTTTTAGAAACCACAGTGAGCCACAGAAACATATTTCAGAAGTGCATGGGAGTGAATTGTAGAAGGTGGAGGGGGGGTTGTTTGTTTTTTAAGCTAAACATAAGAATTCAGCTGTTTCACAATAGCCAGACGTTGACCCATCTCTCGGGTCTTTTTGCAGCATTGGTGGTTGCAATGACTCCTCGCATTGTGCATCCCTGGGGAGTAGAGGGAGGCCCTCCTTGGCTCTTGAGGTCAGAGGTCTGGTGAAGGCCTTCTGAACCCTGGAAAAGCGCAAGGAGGCCTTGGCGGGGTGTTACACTGAGCACTGTGTCTCTGTAGTCCGCTGCACCTTGGCTTGCCTCTCCCAGAGGGGAAAGGGACACCCACAAATCCTTATAGCTGGCCCTGTTTCTGCAGTATGGGGGAGAATGTGAGGGAAGATGGAGCCGGGGAGGCTGTGCTTCGGACCCTGTCACACAGGCCAGTGCCATTGCTCCCAAGAGCACACTGGGAGAGGTCTCTGGAATCGCCCGGTGCCCTTAAACCTTAGCACTCAGGTGTCATTGGGATTGAATGTACTGGATTAGGCCTCCCCCACCCACCCCATGCTTTGTTTGGTACAACCAGCCCCTGGCGGGGAAGGAGGTCAGCGCTGGGGTGTGCAGCTTCCAATTTGACCCTTCCTGAACATCCAGCCTTTGCAACCGTTTTACTACCTCTGCTGTCGCTGCGCATTGGGGTGGTTGCCAGTCACGCAGCTTGGACTGGATGTTGGGGCTCCTCCTGAGTCACAAACTCTACCGGGTGCGATCAGTTTTGAGCCTTTTAAGAATCTGTCGTTACTCTGGTTGAAGGTAGTTCCGCTTTATTTCTTTCGTCCTGTGAAAACTTGAGGTCTCCGATGGGGCCACATCTCATCTGTGTCTTCTCCCTAGCTGCAGATAAGTACAGCAGTGGGAAATCCCAAGCAGCCGGCTGGCTGATAATTTTAGAGGCGGAGGAACGCCTTACTAGTTTTATTTCCTTTTCTTTCTTTATTTTTGAAAGTTCTCTTTCCGTTCCCTGTGTGTCAGGAAGCTGGTGACAAGACACACGTTTTACAAGAGTAACTGGACTTGTGATATTTCAAAACCTCTGTTCAGTGCAATTATGTGTGACAGAGTTCTGGAACTGAATGTACCACCGGAGGAAGCTTCAAGGGCGAGTGTCAAGTTTGGTGTTTTAAGAGTACTGGAAAACTTGATGCAAAGCTGCACTTTGTGTGTGTGTGTGTGTGTGTGTAACGCTGCACTTTTTAGTTCCTCAAGTAATGGGTTGGTAGAGGCCATCTGTATGAGACTTTGCTGCTTTGTATCAGAGAAAAAGGATCTTGCGGGAACGTTACAAACCTTGCTTGAATCTCACCCTGACGCGCCATTGTTCTCAAATAGGACTGGGAAACCCAGCTAGGTTGTCAGCCGCGATGGAGTTGCGGGCAAAGCTTTTCTACGAGAGCAGGTGGGGGGGTCCCCACCTTGTGATGCAGACAGCCCCATGGTGGCTTCACAGCAGCTAGGCTTCCAAGGCGTGGCCCCACCTGTCCCTCAGCAAAGTAGGCAGATAAGTTTCAAAGCTTTTTGGAGAGAAGATAGCACTCCTGTGCTGCTTTCTACCCCCCTCCAAAAAGTCTATTGGGTGGCTGTTCGTTCATGAAGATGGTGGAGGGAAATCTGTTGTGCTTTGCAGTGAAATCATAGCAGCGTTATGCAAGGACTGCCAATATCCAAGATTTGGAAAAGGCCTTCCTGAGCAGAGTTGCTTTACCGCATCTGCAAGGCAAGGCATCTCTTTAAAGGGTGGGACTCAAGAGTCATGGGAACCGTGGGCCTATCTCCCCGAATGCTGTCATTGAGTCTAGTTCTCCCCTGTACAGTTTAGGAATATTTGCCCATATTGTGACATCATCACACTGGTTTCCCCCTTCCCCATTGGTGGTTGGGAGCCACAGTATAGTGAATGTCTCTGGAAATTTCAGGTAATCAACCTAGCCAGTGGGATGCCATTGTCGGCATATCTAGGTCAGTGTTCCCCAACCTCGTGCTCTCCATATGTTTTGGACTACGGCTGCTATAGCAGCCAGCGGTTGGGGAAGGCTGGTCTATCCCAGGAAGCCCCTCCAATTTTAGATACTTTGGGTCCTGGTTTGTCAGCTCCATTTGGCAGGCTTTTCTTCGACATCTCCCTTAATTTCAAGACCAAGCCTTCATTTATAGACTTTTCCTCCTTCAATGGTGGGAGGCAACACTTTCCCGAATTGCTGAAGGAATATGTGTGTTCCTCTGAAGAGTAGCTTTTTCTTGCCTTCCTAAAAAGCCTAGTTTGCACATTAGCCTTGTATTCAGATATTTCTCCCATCACCACTGCCAATACAGAAAAGGACACCTGCAATCTATTTGGGATTATCCCTGTAACGGAGACACAAAATCTCACAAGGTCTTCTAGGTTTGGGCCCACCAGAGACTTTTGTTCTGATTTAGCTGAGCAATGCCTTTCCATCTGAACATCTTAAGAATTTGCCTTTTCAAAGCTTGCACTATAAGCAGAAATACATGAAGGATCCCTGAGGAACTGATCTAGCTTCACAGTGGTCCTATCTACTCTGCCCTTCAGACAGTGTTCAGGGCTTCGGCATTGCTTCTTATTATTTTTGCAGGTGCAAAAGGGACCTGTTACACTTGCAGGTATGCCTGACATCTTGCCTGATGGAAGCAAGATCTGTGAATCACAAGGCTCTGGAATCGGTCTTGGCGGTTCACGAGCATGCCATAGAGTCAGTAGTGTGGCACTGCTGACTTCTTTTTTAAAAGGGTTCACATATATGTAGATACAAGGCCTGCTAGTGAGCACCTTCCTTTTCTCAAGAGCCAAGACTTAGCCCAATCACCTGTAGAGCCTAGTAACGTGAACAGCTTTCTGCTTTCGTGTCCTTAGCCAATCCTTAACAGATTGCCAACACCCCACAGGCTCAAACGTCCTCTTCCGCCCCTTGTCAGTTTTAACAGTGGTATTACACCCTAGCAGCGCCAACCAGCTTCAAATCCTGGTTACAAGCTAATCCTAGTTGGCTATAAGCTCCTGGCAGATGTGGTAAAAAAACACCCATGGTTAATGCTGGCAGAGAGAAAGGGGAAATCCATACAGGACAGAGTGGGGAGACTGGAGGAGCTGGGGAGAAGCTCCCCCCTCTTTCATCAGTGCTTCTAGCGTCAAGAGGAAGGCAGATCCTACGCTTGCCCCATTCCGCATCCTCTCAGTATGAGCTGCTTCCATAACGGAGCTCATCTAGCCATTTGGCAATTGAGGTGTTTGCATATCTCTGCTGCTTTAATCTTGAAAATATAACTATAGGCTGATCCATGGGAACATCACACACAGAGGATGTGAGTGGCCCACAAATTCAGCAGCTTAGGTACAATCAGCCCCTTGAGACATGTGAATTGGTGTTGGCGCACTACATGCGCGGAGCTGGCCTGCATGTGGATGCATCAGGCGGGATCGCAGTCCCTCTGGGTGCTGTAGAAAGCCCAGACGCTGGGCCCCATAATTCTGCATTTTCTTCTTATCAACCAACTACTTGACCTTTCTCCATCTCGACTGGACTGGGCTAGCAGCTCCCTGGAAGTAACAACTCCCCAAAGTGATCTTCCTAACTGCATGTTCAGTTTCTTGTCCACACTTGTAGGAACACAACACTTCGCTTAAGCAGTAGTTAGGGAGGGAAATGGAGTGTCTTCACTGAAGAAAATCTGAGCAGCATGCCTTCCATGTCTTAGTGCTGTTAAGGTGTGTACTGCACAAGCGCTTCACCAACAATACTCAACACCCAGTGACTACAATGATAAAATGTACATTGGAGGCAGGGGGAAGAAGAAGAAATTATTTATTTGGGCTCAAGATATTTTTGAAATACAATATATATATATATATATACTGGTTGTATTTTTTAAAGCTTATATAACCCTTGGCGTATATTGTGGTTCAATTCTTGATTTTATTGTGCTTAGTAAAAAATTGTCCTGACTATTTCTGAGCTCCTGTGTCTGATACTAAAGCGTCGGGGGGGGGGGGGAGAGGACTGGAGACTGGCAACCACAAAATTTTGGGAGTTGAGCAATGCAAGAAGCTAGCCATGGGTGGAGCTAAACTGGAAAAAATGCTGTAAGTCAGAAATAAGATCGCTTTAACAAAAGAAAAAAATCTCTATGGAAAATCGCGTTTTAAAAATTCCTGGTCTCTGGCGCCATCTAGTGTTGCATGTTTATAGTGCATCCAAATTGCTGTTTCTTTGCTAATGTAGCTGAGAGTCCCATGCCTTGGATTTAGAAAGACAGAATTCTGCCTTGCTATGTTGTTTTCAAATACCCATTGCTGGAAGCCACAGGTGGGGAGAGCGCTCTTGGCTTAGATCCTGCTTGCAGGTTTCCAGCAAACACCTGGTTGGCCATTGTGAGAAGAGGATTCTGGACTAGACTGGCCACTGGGCTGACGCGTCAGGACTTTTCTTACATTCATGGTAGGCCCGCTCTGATAAAAGTTGAATATCCGAGACGGTTTGCTTAAACTACCCCCGTTCTCCAGCGATAGGAAAATTGTGCCAGTTGCTATTACACAGCGATGTTGGTGAATGGAGAAACGTTATCTTCGCCCTTTCCAGGTATCGCTATACACAGCTGAAATCTTGGGAGTCTAGAGATGATATCTCAGGCACAAGCCACGTAAAACAGCTGGATCCGACTGGAAGGTTCATCTAGCCTTGTTTCCCGCAGTGGAATAGCTGTGTGGTTCTGAGAAACCCTCAACCAGGCCACAAAGGCAATGGCCAGCTGCCTAGCAGATCAGTGAGGGTTCAGTGATCTCTGAAGGGGAGGATTCTGTTTCCAATTTTCAGGTGTGAGCACCCTGCTCTAGTAGCCCGAAGGTCAATCAGCCACAGGGGCAGCAGGGAGACTCCCCAAGCTTTGCAGAAATACAAGAAATCTTTTAAGGGGGGAAAAGTAAAAAAGATGGGGGGGGAGCCCCATTGCAGCAGGGTGGGAATGGAAAACCAGGTGGGATGAAATGTATCCCAGAGGCATAACTATCTTACTGGAACAGAGGAGCGTTCCACACTGCAGCACTTTGTTCCGGAGGTTGCACATTTCATGACTGCTATTGACAGATCTGTGCTCTTCATACCCCTGCTAAATGCTCACAGTCATCCATCCCCAATCCTTGTGGCAGGGGGTTCCACAAACCAAAGCAAAGGAAGACTTTGGTATGAGTTTTCCCGAATGAAGAAAACTCTGGTTTGAAAGCGGCTCAGCTATGCTGGCTGAAGACACCGCAGCACGAAGGTCTATCTTTTTGTTGTTTCTTGCTTAGACTTGGAGTAAATCTGTTTTCTCCAACAGGCCAGCTTTAACGAGGAAGCTCAAACCCGACAAAAAATCAGATTCATTCTTCCTCGTGACCCAGTTTGACGTTTATTCAAACCTCGGGGAGCTTCGAGTTACTGTCGACATTACGTTTCCCCCTTCCGCCATCTCTCAGCCTCTTCCATTTAAGACCTTTGGGTAATAGGTTGATTCCATATGCAATATTTTTACTGCGATTTCCATTCGCAGCAACTGTGTGGCACATCTCTCTCGGGGCCTCTTTAACACTGCCAGGGGTATAATTCTGGGATGTCCATTAATACGGCCGTTAACCCCGCCAACGGAGGATTCTAAAGCTACGTTTGGCCTGTGCCCATTTCCTCCCGGGGTCCATATTCAATGCAACATATTTTTTAAAAGATGGGGTAGAGGTTGGTTAAAGAGCAGGTTTCAAGAGCAGCTCTGCTTGTAAGAACAGTAAAGAAAAGGGGACACTGGAGATACCTCGATTCCTCCTAAATCCCTCTTACGGGAGGGCAACTTGATGAGACAACCCACACTTCAAAGCAGCCAAGAAGAATGGCGGCTGTTCCAGGCAGGAGTTTCCTTGCTGTTCTTCTGGCGTGGGGGGCGGGGGGACTGTGACTTTTATAGAACAGGCAAGCCAGGGAGGGGGAAGGTATCTGCAAAGGCCTCCACCTCCTGCCGGAGGGATCTCAGGGGAGCTTGGTACTTCTCGTCAGACACCAGCTTCTCCTTAAACTCTCGCAGCGTCGCTTTGGGACTCATGTCGCTCTGGACCTGTAAGGTGAGCTCAATACCTGCATGGGCAACACAGAAATTTCCTCGTTTGGCGGCTGAGTGGGCTACTGGGTGATCGATTACTACTTTGGACAGCAAAACCTCATCAGAGGGGGAGCGGGGACTGTGGTTCAGGGGTAGCGTACGCCTTTTGCATTTAGAAAGGCTCCAGGTTGAATCCCAGATGCTTCCTGTTTAAAGGACCACAAAATGTCTCTAAATGTTGAGACGCCACAACCAGTAAGAACCAATCGCTCTGCCCAAGTTGACCTGGTGGCCCAATTTGGTATAGGGTAACTCCACGAGTGGGACGCGGGTGGCGCTGTGGGTTAAACCACAGAGTCCAGGACTTGCCATCCAGAAGGTCAGCAGTTTGAATCCCCGCGGCGGGGTGAGCTCCCGTTGCTCGGTCCCTGCTCCTGCCCACCTAGGAGTTCGAAAGCACGTCAAAGTGCAAGTAGATAAATAGGTACCACTCCGGCGGGAAGGTAAACTGCGTTTCCATGCGCTGCTCTGGTTCGCCAGAAGTGGCTTAGTCATGCTGGCCACATGACCTGGAAGCTGTACGCTGGCTCCCTCGGCCAATAAAGCGAGATGAGCGCCACAACCCCAGAGTCGGCCATGACTGGACCTAATGGTCAGGGGTCCCTTTACCTTTACCTAACTCCTCAAATGTGCCAGCCCAAATCCTCTGAAGGGCGGCCCTCGAGATGCTATCGAGCTCCAACTACCTCCAGCCCAAGACAAGCATGGCCAATGATCTGGGATGAAGGAAATAGTGGTCTAGCAAGAGGCAGAGTGGTGTAGTGGTTAGAGGGTCAAACTAGGACCTGGGGGAGGCCAGGGTTCAAATCTCCACTCAGTCAGGAAGCTCCGGAAGTGGCCTTGGAGCAGTCACTGCCTCTTGGCCTAACCTACCTCACAGGGTTGTTGTGTGGATTCAACGAGGAGGGGAAGAAGCATGGGCGCCCCCTTGGAGAAAATGGTGGGGTGTAAATAAGCAAGATAATGGGGGGGGGGGAGAGCACAGGTTCCTCACACCTGAAACAAGGTGCAACCTAGTATGAATTTGCATTTGAAACAAACATCCTTCCAGTAGCACCTTAGAGACCAACTAAGTTTGTTATTGGTATGAGCTTTCGTGTCATGAAAGTGTCAGGAAAAAGCAGCAATGCAAAAGCCAGCTGCAGGTGGCTGGAAAGCAAAACAGGATGTTGTTGTCTGGAACTGTACTGGTGGGGAAAAGGGGCAGTCCATTCTCTGTACTGAGCACCGGATGTTAGCTCAGAGTGTCATCTGACCTGTACTGGAAGTACAGGGGTGGAGTTGTGACTCTACTGCCGGAGTCTGGAGAGAGCAGTAACGTTTCTCTGTACTGCTGAATGACAGGAATAAAAGCCATGTAAATAGGACTCCTGTCTGTCTCTTTTCCCCTCCCTGGGGGAATGCAGGGAGGGAGAAGGAGGAGGGTGTGTTCTTCTCACGTTTGAGGAGGATCGCCGATTTATGACCTTGCCTGCCGGGAGACGCAGACGGGAAGGTCAACAAGTATCTCAGCCTGTATCCTCCCGGGGAGGCCAGTTACCTCTGACTGCGAGCTGAGATACTGACAGAAAGCTCATACCAATAACAAACTTAGTTGGTCTCTAAGGTGCTACTGGAAGGAATTTTTTTTTATTTTGTTTCGACTATGGCAGACCAACACGGCTATCTACCTGTAACTGAATTGGCATTGGCACTTCCAAATCATTCTGCAAATAAGTGAGGGGATGAAACCAGCGTTCACCTAAGGCAGAGGCTGCGGGCGAAGATGAGGTAGAAAGCAAAGCCCAGATCTCCAAAAACAGAGCTCCCATGCCCACAGGCACCTTCCTACCTTTATGGATGAAGTGAGCGACTTTCCGGAAGTCCTCTTCCAAGAATCCCCTGGAGGTAAGGGCTGGTGTTCCCAGCCGAAGACCGCTGGGGCGCAGGGCACTCTTGTCTCCTAGGCACGAGGGAAGAGGCCGTGGGTTGAATCCAAAGACACGGTCAGCTGGCCAGTTTTATACATTGCATAGATAAACTGCATAAAAACTGAAGTCTGTTATTTAAACAGACTTCAGTTTTCCTACCCAGCAGTCTTCTAAAGTTGCTGCTTTATAATAATAATAATAAATAAATAATAATAATAATAATAATAATTTATTTCTAATTTATTATTTCTCCAGCCACGCCAGGCGGCTCCCAACAGTTTAAACCCTCAAAACTGGTGACTCTAATGGTTTGGACAAGGCTTCCCCAAAGGGCAGCAGCAGTGACAAAATAAAGGACAGTCAGTTGGTAGAACATGAGATCACAGTGTTGTGGGTTCGAGCCCCACGTTGTGTGAAATATTCCTGCATTGCAGGGGGTTGGACTAGACGACCCTTGTGGTCCTGTCTAACTCTACGATTCTATTATTCATAATAATAAAAGTAATTTATAACTTGTACCCCGCCCATCTGCCTCCCCAGCCACTCTGGGTGGCTTCCAACAGAACATTAAAAACACAATAAAACATCAAACATTAAAAACTTCCCTAAACAGGGCTGCCTTCAGATGTCTTCTAAGAGTCCGATAGTTGTTTATTTCCTTGACATCTGATGGGAGGGCGTTCCACAGGGCAGGCGCCACTACCGAGAAGGCCCTGTGCCTGGTTCCCTGTAACCTCACTTCTCGCAGTGAGGGAACCGCCAGAAGGCCCTCGGAGCTGGACCTCAGTGTCCGGGCTGAACAATGGGGGTGGAGACGCTCCTTCAGGTCTACTTTCCCATCCTTCCTGAATTCCTCCCCAAATGGGAGGGGTAGTGACTCAGAGGAAAGAGCCCCTACTTTGTGTGCACAAGCTGCCAAATGCCACCCCCTGGACCACTAGTTAAAGGGGTCTTAGGTCCAGGAAAGATCCTTCTCTGCCTGGTAGAGTGATTGCCAGGCAGAGTGGGCAAGATGAGGCCAGAGAAATCAGTGGGCAGACTAGGCCTGTTCATACCCAGCTAGGAGGATCCGAATTCACCGGCCGAGGGAATGACAAGAGGAAGTACTTTGTGGAACTCCCAAATGTGAGTCAGGAAGGATAACATCTAAGAAATATAGAGTGGTACCTCGGGTTAAGAATTTAATTCGTTTTGGAGGTCCGTTCTTAACCTGAAACTGTTCTTAACCTGAAGCACCACTTTAGCTAATGGGGCCGCCCGCTGCCGCCACACCTCCGCCACGCGATTTCTGCTCTCATCCTGAAGCAAAGTTCTTAACCCGAGGTACTATTTCTGGGTTAGCAGAGTCTGTAACCTGAAGCGTCTGTAACCCAAGGTACCACTGTATCCCTCTCCTAGTTTCAATACACAACCCCTACACCAGGCATTTCTGAAAACTGCTAAACCCCAGCGCTGTGAGGCAGATGCTTGGCCATTGCTACGCACTGTGAAGAACCTCTTCAAGCTTGGCCACTCTCACCTGGGCAGGTGTTCTTGTTGCATGCAATGGAGCAGAGTTCAAGAACACGTTCGGCCCGCCCTCCGTCCGTGCCTCGGCTGCGCAGGTCCACCAGGATCAAATGGTTGTCGGAGCCGCCTAGGAGAAGAGCCAAACGCCAGCAGTGACTCACTCATGCCACCCCAAATTTGCAAGGGTGATTGGGGGGGGCAGCAGAGGGAAACGAGGAACATGGCAGCTACCAGGGAAGTTTGCAAGCATCAGTTCAGTAGGACAAGCAGATAAGAACTGGCATCGCGTTTTAAGCATCTAGAACAGGTCATGTTGATGCTGCTAAATTACAAATTAACATACCGTATTTTTCGCTCTATAAGACGCACCCGACATAAGACGCACCTAGTTTTAGAGGAGGAAAACAAGAAAAAAAATATTCTCTCCCTCTCTGCGCAGCGCCTCTCCGTTTCTCCTCCCGCTTTGCTGAAGAGAAAGTGCAGAGAGGGAAAGCTATGCAGTGCCTCTGAAGCGAAGTCAGAACAGCAAGACGGATTGCTGCTTTCGCTGCACAGCGATCCCTCTTGCTGTTCTGGCTTCTGGGATAGCCGCGCAACCTGCATTTGCTCCATAAGACGCACACACATTTCACCTTACTTTTTAGGAGGGGAAAAGTGTGTCTTATAGAGCGAACAATACGGTAAATTACATCATCCCCGGCCGCTAAAACAACCTGTGCCCTTCAGTTTAGGCTCTTGCCTGGCCTAGACTTTGGAACATCTTTTGGACCTGGGCTGAATCTCCACCCCTTGGCTTCTTGAGACTTGAAACTTGCTCTCTCTAGCAAGTGTTTTGCTAGCCAGTATGGTGCAAAAGTTTAGAGCGCTGGGCTAGGACCTGGGAGACCAGGGTTCAAATCCTCCCTGCTTGGCTGGCCACAGTCACTTGGTGACCTTGGGCTAGTTGCTGCCTCTTGGCCTAACCTACCGCGCAGGGTTGTTGTACGGATTAAATGAGGAATGGGAGAACGACGTATACCACCTTGGGCTCCTTGAAGGGGGTGGAATGGTGGTATATAAAGTGTAATGAATAAATGAAATAAGAGGCTTTTAGCTTCTGGGACTGAGATTTCAGCCCCACCCCCACCCCCAGGCATCCCATGGAGCAAAACAAAACTGTTATCTGGCAGCTCAAGGGTACGATCCAAGCTACGTTCTCTAAAGCAGAGGTGATGAACTTGCTGACTCTGTCCCCAGATATAACCTTGCAAATGCCTCCAGCCAATTTACCTGGAAGCAACACCAGATATTAATAAAGAGGCAGAGGTTCACACTCACAGCCTCGCTTGTAAGGGAAAGCAGGGGCGACTCTTTCTTGTTCTCTTTCTTCCTTTCAATAATAATTTTTACTAGTTTTCAATTACAACAATCCAATAACAGCCTCATTATAACAATGCCAAATTATAATACAATTAGTAATACCAGTACTTTTGTTTTCTGGGGGCATGCAGGGGCTGTTAGAATTCCTGCTCCATGATTGCAGTCATGGGATTGTTGTCTTTCACATGACGTGGTATGTTTTGACTCCACAAAGTGGGAAGTGACGGAGACAGGATGTTTGTGTTACTGTGTTCCGTGAAGTGTGACTATTGTCCTTTGTTTTTTCTCTTTGCTGTCTGATGCTAGAGAGAGAGGGAGCCATGTTGCCGTGCTCCGTGTGTGTTTATATGTAAATAAAGTAGATTAGCCAAAATGCTGAGTTGCTAAGGTCTGTCACGCATGATGCGCAAACTCTGCGGATCCCTAAGTGTGTCGGTGTCTGTTGGCATTGGTTGCTGTGATGTTTGGGCAGAAGAAAGCTTTTGAAGCTCCCAAACGATCGACCAGGAGGGAGGGAACATGCCAGTCGGGCACATGTCTCTGCCAGGGTCCTATTTGAGTGTAGGCTGAACTCCTGACAGGGGCACACATACCCCTAAACATTTTGTGAATCTAAGTGTGCCCTCATTAAGGGGCAATATTTCAATATGAGTAGGAAAATGAAAGCACCCTTAAACACCTTTTTTTAAGAAAAAAAGCACTGAGAAATATCAGTAATTGAGATGCCAAATTATACAATTTAGGTCCCCGTCCCGTCCCGTCCCACCCCTCACACCCCGTGCTAGAATTGATGGTTTGGTGATTTACTTTATTTCTGCATTCCAAAACCTTATAAATTTCAATTACGCTCCAGTAAAAATAACAACCCCTTATATCATAACAATCCCTTATATTAATTAACACCTTCCCTTTGTATCACCACATTAAATGATGTATACAACTACAGGTGAAGCATTCAAACTCCTTGGTTCTTCCTGTGTGTGGCAATTATTCTGTCCGTAATGTTTCTTCCTGACAGGGCCGACTCTTTCTCTCTCTCTGTGTGTGTGTTTGTGTGTTTTGTGTCCTAGCTGTTCCTTACCTGTAACAATGTGATATCCCAAGCCAACGAGGGCGTTGGATAAGGCCTTGCAGTTGGCGACGACCTGCCTCTGGTAAGCTCTGAATTCCGGAGTCATGGCTTGCTTCAGAGCTACCGCAATTCCTGGACAAAAAAGAAGAGAAAAGGTGGGCAGGGGTGTGTGGAACGGAGAAAGATGTCTCATCAAACACCTCCATCTTTTTGGGCCTTTTCGGTGGCTGCTCTCAGATTCTGAAACCCCCTCCCTCCCTCCTTGTTACCCTTCCGCCAGATCTATCACAGATCACTCATAGACAGGGTGGATTTGATTTAAATCACAATTTAAATCACTAATCAGTAAGACTTGATTTAAATCATCACACACACCCACCCTGAAAACTCATTCTTGCTAGTATAATCTTAATATTTACAACGAGAGGAAGGTTTCGTTTTTGGAATAATAAATTTTCAGAGTAGTTTTTACAGTTATATCAAAAACTACTGATTTGGTTATTCTATTAGAAATACATAGACAGGTAATTATGAAATTA
Source organism: Podarcis bocagei (assembly GCF_964188305.1). Classification (NCBI taxonomy): domain Eukaryota; kingdom Metazoa; phylum Chordata; class Lepidosauria; order Squamata; family Lacertidae; genus Podarcis; species Podarcis bocagei. The sequence goes on along the minus strand of NC_138139.1, from coordinate 49,340,972 downwards.
TTGTGATGCTTAGTAAGTTAACTATATTTTGACAACTTTTCTGCTGTACTTTATTAGCAGGAGAAAAATAATCATTTCCTTAATAACAATTTAAACAGTTTATTTAACTAAAGCAATAACGTTATAGCATATGTGTCAAACTAATTTAGACTGAGTTTTAGCACATATGAAAAACTTTAAACAAATCCTTATTTGCTGATGAATAGCCTTTTGGACTATAATGTAACTTAAATAGAAAACTACCTTTAGAAAGATCTTTCCTCCAAAAGCATTTTATTTTAAAAATCTAATTTAAATTTTAAAAATCTGATTTAAATAAAAAAAATCCGATTTAAATGAAAAAAATCCGTTTTAATTTTTTTTAAAAAAATTAAATCATTGATTTTTATCCACCCTGCTCATAGAGCTAGCAGTCTACCTCCAGTCAGTGGCGTAGCGTGGGGGGTGCAGGGGGGGCCAGCCGCACCGGGTGCAACATCTGGGGGGGGGGTGCGCTCGCACTCTCAGCTCTCTGCCGCTACCTGGCTCACTCACTCTCTCTCACTGCAGTGCGGGCTGTGCGAATCCAATCCGAGCCGCCGGGTCACCGCCCACTGTGGAGGGGGTGGGTGCCAGGCGTGCGGTGCAGAGAGAGAGCGAGGGACTATCTGGGGGAGGGACAGTGCAGCGGCCGCCCAGCACAACGCTGAGCGCGGGAGAGAACCACACCAGACCAGACCAGGCAGCAGCAAGAGGAAGCTGGCAGCGGCGGCAGGTTAGGGGTTAGGGGGCGCAAATTACTTGCCTTGCCCCGGGTGCTGACAACCCACGCTACGCCACTGCCTCCAGTCTCCCTGTTTTAGAGAGCCTGCCTCACCTGCAATGGCGTGGTTGTGCGGCCCTCCCTGTAGCCCAGGAAACACTGCTTGGTTGATCAGGCTTTCATAGTTGTACAGGATTTCTTTCCCCGTTTTCGGATCCACGCTGCGGGCACCTGGGGAGAAGAGAAAGGAGGAAGGCAATTTGGGGCAGGAGTTTTTGGGGTGCTGCTACCGCTGCTCTAGGCTAATCCTTCCCCTTGGCTTCAACTCTGCAGTTACCTAGAGCCAAACACTCAACTCCAAACGCAATCAGCTACTGAGAGAGGTTGCGGCTCAGTGGCAGAACACCCGCTTGGAGTGCCGAAGGTCCCGTGTGCGATTCCTGGCGTCGCCAGTTAAAAGCGCAGGCAAGCAGGCGATGGGGGAGCTTCTCCCCATTAGAGTAGAAAGCACCAGGGGAGGCAGAGCAATGGTGTCTCTCACTACAAAAGGACTTCAGTGGTGGTGTAGTGGTTGGTGCGTCAGATTTGGACTGGGAGACCAGGGTTCGAATCCTGACTCAGCCATGAAGCTCACTGGGCAACCTTGGGACAGTCGCTGCCTCTCAGCCTAACCCACCTCACAGGGTTGTGGTGTGTGGATTAAATGAACCATGGACAAAAAGCTGGTCTATGAATGCAATAAATAAATAAATACAGTGGTACCTCGGGTTAAGTACTTAATTCGTTCAGGAGGTCCATTCTTAACCTGAAACTGTTCTTAACCTGAAGCACCACTTTAGCTAATGGGGCCTCCTGCTGCTGCCGCGCCACCGGAGCACGATTTCTGTTCTCCTCCTGAAGCAAAGTTCTTAACCTGAAGCACCATTTCTGGGTTAGGAGAGTCTGTAACCTGAAGCGTGTATAACCCGAGGTACCACTGTATAATAAAACCATTACAGTCGTACCTTGGTTCTCGAGATGTCTTGTGACTCGAACGTTTTGGCTCCTGAAGGCCGCAAACCCGGAAATAAGTGTTCCGGTTTGCGAACGTTTTTTGGAACCTAAACATCTGACGCAGCTTCCGCTTGAGTACAGGAAGCTCCTGCAGCCAATCAGAAGCCGCGCTTTGGTTTTTGAACAGACTTCTGGAATGGATTCCATTCAAGAACCAAGGTACAACTGTATATAGAGTTCCTAGAAATTTACTTAATTACAAAATAAGAATTGACAGCATTAGCATTACTTGGGGATATGAGAAGGGCCAAATGAAGTTGGCTTGGAGAACAAATTTATTTATTCTTAGCTGCCTATATTGGGACGCGGGTGGCGCTGTGGGTTAAACCACAGAGCCTAGGACTTGCTGATCAGAAGGTCGGAGGTTCGAATCCCCACGACGGGGTGAGCTCCCGTTGTTCTTCCCTGCTCCTGCCAACCTAGCAGTCCGAAAGCAGGTCAAAGTGCAAGTAGATAAATAGGTACCGCTCCGACGGGAAGGTAAATGGTGTTTCCGTGCGCTGCTCTGGTTCGCCAGAAGCGGCTTAGTCATGCTGGCCACATGACCCGGAAGCTGTACGCCGGCTCCCTCGGCCAGTAAAGCGAGATGAGCACCACAACCCCAGAGTCGGCCATGACTGGACCTAATGGTCAGGAGTCCCTTTACCTTTACCTAGCTGCCTATATTAAGTCTTAGCAGCACCTTTCTCCCCATCACAATTGAGGCTGCCGGTGAATAAGCACTGAAAGGAGTGTAAATAGCACCGGCGACCTTGGGCACTGCCCAGCAGCATTTCGGCCCCCAACCACCCATTTCCTGATGCATGTGGCCCCTGACTGCCCACCCCTAAGTTCACCCCCTTCCTGGAAAAAATGGGCAGTTGTTCTACGCCACAACCCTCACCTTTCCGGAAGAAAATCAAGCCCGCCCGGCACCCCCGCAGAGTTTTGTGCGTCGTGGTCGAGACCACGTCGCAGTGCTCGAAGGGGGACGGCACCACGCCGGCGGCCACCAAGCCACTGATGTGAGCCATGTCAGCCATCAGGTATGCCCCGTTCTCATCGGCAATCTTCCTCATGCGAGCGTAGTCCAGGTTCCGCGAATAGCAGCTGACCCCTAGGAGAGAAGAGACAATTCAGAATGCCCAAGACCAGCTGGGAAATGATCCAGAGGCAAGTGCCTTATTGAAACATGTCGTCTTCTTTTTTAAGTTTTTATTTATACTTTTTGTTATGTACTGAGTTGAATAGGATCCAAAAAGCAGCAGTCTGATTGGTCCTAGAACAATAGGATTCAGAATGCAGCGGTCTGATTGGTCCTAGCACAATAGGGAGCAGAATGCAGCAGTCTGATTGGTCTTAGAACAATGCAGCAGTATGATTGGTCTGCAGGAGCCACCCAATCCAGCTCCAGGTGGAAGTGAATCCGCAACCTGATTGGCTTACAGGAGAATCCCGGAATTAGCCAATCACGTGCGACCCATTGTGTAAATAATGTATATAAAACAGATATTTTGGGGGAACTTTCATTCCTCACTACTATGAGCTGAATAAAGAGCATGAAATCCACACTCGACTCGGAGTATATTTCACTTTTCACATTTATACATTTCATTAATTTTACCATCATTTTAACATTTCAAAGTTTGACTTCCTTCCCCCTCTTTCTGCGGTTCCTTAAATTTATTTTTTAATATCTTCTGCATATCCATTTAATTTGCTCATTTAATTATCTACTTTAAATAGAAACTCTTATCAGAGTTATTACAACAATCCTGCCAATTTTTTATCTATTTGCAATTTATCTGTAAATATTCATTAAACCATTTCCATTCTTTTATAAAAAGGTTGTTATCTTGATTTCTTATTGGGACGGGAAACATGGAGGAAGATCTCTCTTCTCAATCACTATTTTCTAAACAGTGAAACGGAGCTTTAAAGGAAAATTGGAATATTTACGGCAGCAATAAATATTTTCTAAATAATAGTTAAGATTTAGGCATGTATATTTATACATATCTGTGGCAAACGTGTGATTAAATCAGAGCAATGCTATAAGTACCTTAAGCTGAAAGATCTTACCAGCAATAACGACTGGTTTTCATTTATCATTAATAAAATGTAAAAAGTGTCCATTATTGCTTAGTAAGAATACCTATTCATTTTCATACAGCTTAATGCCTAAATAGGCTTTAAGCTGAAACGTATTGTATCAATTTGGTGTTAACTATAGAATTTGGTTGCATTTTAAAAGAAGTCCGGGAAGAGGAAAAGCGAGAATGAAAACTAAGCTTGAGACTGAAATAAAGAAAGAGCAATGGAAGGGCATGCAATCCATAGGTGCCACTGCCTTATGGAAACATAATGCTTTGTAGCATTTAGGTAAGAGAGGTTCAAGAATGCCAGGTATAGACAGTAGAGACAGGGCTTTCTTAGTGGTGGCCCCTACCTAACTGAACCCTATTCCAAGAGATATACCATTGGCTCCAGCAGTTCAGGATTCCAATAATTTTTTTTTAATCTGCTTTTCTTGGCTTTTAATTAAAGGCAGTACTGTTTATCAGCCTTTGGCAACATGGTGCCCTTCAGAAACCATTGGACTAGGACCTGCAGGCTGGGGCTGATAGTGGTTGGACTTCAACAACATCTGGAAGACCAGGTTGAGGAAGTTCATTGTATATAATACTAGCAGGGAGTAATAATAATAATAATAATAAATTTGTATTTATACCCCACCCTTCCTGGTTCAGAAAACTGGGCTCAGGGTGGCTAACAACAAATTTAAAACAGTTAATTAATGCAACAAAAAACAGCATAAAATGCAGTATAAACCGTGAATAACAATAAATTCAGAATTCAAAAATCAATTTAGGGGGGAAATCCATCCAATAAACATTAGATGATCACCAGGGCTAGCTGGCTAAATTAGTCCTATTTGGGCCAGCGAGGAGACTAGGGGAGAATTAGCTGTGGGATCCCAGAGCGGGTAATCTTCATAAAAAGGGGAGGGGGAGGGAAGTAAGGGGAATAAAAGATCAGGCTAAGTTCAAATTGAAAGCCAGGCGGAATAGCTCTGTCTTACAGGCCCTGCGGAAGGAGGTTAAATCCTGCCGGGCCCTGGTCTCATGGGACAGAGCATTCCAGCAGGCCGGAGCCATCACTGAGAAGGCCCTGGCTCTGGTGGAGTAGGGGGATTGTTGGCGATTACAGAACGTTAGTAAGGGTACATCTCCACCAATCGTCTTACCTGCGATGATCAGCTTTGGGTGGAACAAGCGGGCATTCTCCTCCAGCCTGTCATAGTCGATGTAACCAGTTTCAGGGTTGACCTGGTGAGCAGGAGGACCAAGAATAACAGTTCAACAGGAGCAGCTACAGTAGACACCAGAAGAGGAGATTGGCCACAGAGGTTCCAGCAGGCGCCAAGGAAGGGCCCAAGCAGAAAGTTCTCAAGCTTGCAAGGGGCTGGCTCATGCTTGGTGCCTCACATCTCTCATTACACAACTGCAAGCTGAATGGGCTACCAGGATACGGTGCCAAGGTAGAGCTGTGGCAAAGAAACTTCTGAACGCATTCTTAGGCAGCTAAGTGCTCCACCACCACACGCTTTAAAATGGAAAGCGTAATGCTGGTGGTCAACAAAAGAGATTCAAAGACTTTCTCAAGGCAAATCTGAAAAAATGTAGTACAGAGGACGTTCGGGTTGCGAACATGATCCATGCGGGAAGCACGTTCGCAACCCGCAGTGTCCGCAATGCCGACTCAGCGATCCAGGGCTTCTGCGCATGCGCAGGTCACGATCCAGGGCTTCTGCGCATGCGCAAAGCACAATTTAGCACTTCTGTGCATGTGCAAGCACCAAAACCCAGAAGTAACCCGTTCTGGTACTTTCGGTTTTGGCACAGTGTGCAACCCGAAATCACACAACCCAAAGCATCTATAACCCAAGGTATGACTGTATAAACACAGACAACTGGGAAACAGTGGCCTGTGAGCCCTCCAATCGAAAAGCAGCCTTTACCAAAGGTGTCCTGGGCTTTGAAGACACTCGAACTCAGGACGCAAGGGAGAAACGTGCTAAGAGAAGAAGAAGAAGAGTTTGGATTTGATATCCCGCCTTTCACTCCCTTTAAGGAGTCTCAAAGCGGCTCACATTCTCCTTTCCCTTCCTCCCCCACAACAAACACTCTGTGAGATGAGTGGGGCTGAGAGGCTTCAAAGAAGTGTGACTGGCCCAAGGTCACCCAGCAGCTGCATGTGGAGGAGCAGAGACACGAATCCGGTTTCCCAGATTACGAGACTACCGCTCTTAACCACTACACCACACTGGCTCTCCAAGAGGAAGGCACACTTGGCCTCACCATGATCAACTCCCTCACCATGATCAACTCCCGCCCGGAAACAAATGTCCCCACTGTGGACTGACATGTGGATCCAGAATCGGCCTCCACAGTCACTTATGGACCCATTGTTAAAACTGTGTTTATGGAAGACAATCTTACTCAACTACGAGAGATCGCCAAAGAAGACCCAACAAATCGCTGCATTCAGAAGGAGGACAGAGATCCTTCGGCATGGAATGCAGCTCACCTTGTAAGGCATGGACTCAAAGAAGATGGAGGTGGCCGAGATCTTCTTCTTGTCCGTCATGAAGCCGTGGGTCAGGTGGCCTCCATCTGGCAAATCCAAGCCCATTATCCTTCCGTGGGGCTCTACGAGGGCCGTGTATACTGCAAAGTTCGCTGGAGACCCTGAAAATGAGGAGGGGGGGGGAGGAGAGAAAGCCTGAACATATCCTAACATATGTTCTGAGGTCCAGCTCCAAGGGCTTTCTGGTGGTTCCCTCCCTGCAAGAAGTGAGGTTACAGGGAACCGGGCAGAGGGCCTTCTCAGTGGTGGCGCCCGCCCTGTAGAACGCTCTCCCGTCAGATGTCAAGGAAATAAACAACTCTCTGACTTTTAGAAGACATCTGAAGGCAGCCCTGTTTAGGGAAGTTTTTAATGTTTGATGTTTTATCGTTACAGGTAGGTAGCCGTGTTGGTATGCCGTAGTCGAAACAAAAAATAAAATAAAGAAAATAAAATAAAGAAATATAAAAATTCCTTCCAGTAGCACCTTAGAGACCAACTAAGTTAGTTATTGGTATGAGCTTTCATGTCCATGCACACTTCTTCAGCTAGTTTTATCGTGTTTTTAATACAGTGGTGCCCCGCAAGACGAATGCTTCGCAAGACGGAAAACCTGCTAGACAAAAGGGTTTTCCGTTTTTGAGCTGCTTCGCAAGACAATTTTCCCTATGGGCTTGCTTTGCAAGACGAAAACGTCTTGCGAGTGTTCCGATTTTTCCCCGCTCCCCCCCCTTTTCTAAGCCGCTAATAGCCTTTTAGCCGCTAATCCGCTAAGCCTTTAATAGCCGCTAAGCCTTTAATAGCCGCTAAACCGCTAATAGCGCTAATCCGCTAATAGGGTTGCTTCGCAAGACGAAAAAGCCGCTAGACGAAGAGACTCGCGGAACGGATTAATTTCGTCTTGCGAGGCACCACTGTATTCTGTAGGGAGCCACCCAGAGTGGCTGGGGAAACCCAACCAGATGAGCAGGGTATGTATGTATGTATATATGTATGTATAAATATATTATGATTATTATGATTATTATGATTATAGCATACTGCTTTCTAAATATAATGGGCTACAGTTCCCGTCAGCATGACCAATGATCAGGTTGATGGAGAACACTCCATTGGTTGTCCCTGCTCCAGATGTTTCTGCATCCCTCAACTGTTGACTACTCAGGCTGGGACTGATAGGAATTGGGAACCCAGCAAAGACATCCATGTACACACAGTGCTTTATAGAGGGAGAGGCAAGGCCTCTGATCCAAGGAGCTTACAGCAGGCTTACTCAACCTTGGCCCTCCACATGTTTTTGGCCTCCCATGATCCCTAGCTAGCAGGACCAGTGGTCAAGGATGATGGGAATTGTAGTCTCAAAACTTCTGGAGGGCCAAGGTTGAGGAAGCCTAGCTTACAGCTTATATTGCTAGATTCCCACAGAGGAACCAGCCCTCTCCACAGTTAGATTACCAGTTAGATGATAGGAATACCTGAGTAGGGCTGAACATTGACTCCCCACTTCTGTGGGTCCAGCCCATAAGCCTCCAAGGCTCTTTTCTGACACAGCCTCTCCAGCTCATCCACAAACTCCGTCCCACCATAGTACCTAAAACAAGGAAGGAGAAGGAAAGTTTTGTGTGCGCATCTCTGTTTTCATAACCGCAGCACTGGCTTATACCATATTTTTCGCCCTATAGGACGCACTTTTCCCCCTCCAAAAATGAAGGGGAGATCTGTGTGTGTCCTATGGGACGAATGCAGGCTTTCACTGAAGCTTGGAGAGTGAGAGGGGTTGGTGCGCACCGACCACTCTCGCTCTCCAGGCTTCAGGAAGCTATCCGCAAGCCTGGGGAGCCCGCGGGAGTTCCCACAGGGCTCCCTACGCTGCAGATAGCAGCCTGCTGCACGGAGCGCAGGGAGCGCTGAAGCAGAGCGCACCGCGCTTCGGGCAGACATTGGGCAGCCCCACAAGCTCGGGGGACAGCGGGGAGGCGGAGCGCTGCCATCCCGCTGTTCCCCGACCTGGTTTGGATTCCCCGACCTGGTTTTGGGGGGGAAATAAAGGAATTTTTTTCCCCTTTATTTCCCCCCCAAAAAACTAGGTGCGTCCTATGGGCAATGACCGTGTCATTGACTGGTTGGGTGGAGAGGAATGGTGGGAGGAACCAGCCGAGGAACCCCCAAGGGATGAAGGCTCAGAGCCTGAAGACTGGTGGTGGGACAAGGAAGCGGGAGAAGAGGTAACAGGGTTTAGTGAGCTGGGGGAGTCTGTGGCAGAGGGAAGTGCAGAATCAGTGGTAGAAGCTGAAGCAGGGGAAGAGGGAGATCAAGAGGCTGAGAGGAGTCAAGCTGGTGAAGAATCATGGATGCCTCCCTCTCCTACTGCAAAAAGCTCGCCTGCCTCCCTTGTCTCCCGGAACCAGAAGAGGCATGAAAAAGGGCGGAGGAGAGGCTGGCTGCACGCAGGCTCCGTCTCAGATTGCTTGGGGAAAGCCCTGGGAAAGATTGGAATCAGATGGCTGTGGAAAGGCAGGGACTTTCAGTCTCAGCAACAGATCCGTGGGGCAAGACCTACCAGGGATGAGTTGCTGCGCTCCTTAGGCCTGACACTCAGCCAGGTCTGTGCCGATTGTGTGATTTACTGCCGGCACGCTCCTGACAACCTGTCACTGGAAGCCTTTATCAACAATGAGACACAGACAAGTTTGCTTGGCATGGGGGGAAGGGATCTCATCCGGGCCTGGAGCCCAAGTCCTTTGACCCCTACCTTTGTCCCGGGTATCCCTCCGAATATTTGTTGTTCATGCAGGAGCCCAGGGCCTCCAGAACCGCCCGGCTGGCGAAGTTCTCTGACGCAATCAGCTCCAAGCCAAGCCGCTGCCGCCGCTTCTCCTTCTTGATGATGTCGTAGACCTTTGCACGAGGAGGAAATGGACACGGGGACAGAAGAAGCCGCCTTAGACCCAGTGAGACCCATTGGGCCACTGAGCTCAGTACTGCTGGCACTGACTGGCAGGGTCTCATGCAGGCAGTCTTTTCTCGCCCGGCCTAGAGGTGCCAGGGACCTCCTGCATGCACACCTTTCCCCCAAAGGTGTAAGGTAAAGGTAAAGGGACCCCTGACCATTAGGTCCAGTCGTGGCCGACTCTGGGGTTGTGGTGTTCATCTCGCTTTATTGCCCAAGGGAGCCGGCGTACAGCTTCCGGGTCATGTGGCCAGCAGGACTAAGCTGCTTCTGGCGAAGCATAGCAGCAAACGGAAACGCCGTTTACCTTCCCGCCGGAGCGGTGCCTATTTATTTACTTGCACTTTGACGTGCTTTCGAACTGCTAGGTTGGCAGGAGCAGGGACCGAGCAACGGGAGCTCACCCCGTCATGGGGATTCGAACCGCCAACCTTCTGATCAGCAAGTCCTAGGCTCTGTGGTTTAACCCACAGCACCAAGCGTGTGTAGGAACACAGGAAAATGTCATGCTGTGAAACACGGACCACTTATAAACGCCATCTCCAACTCCTCAAACGATTCCATAAATGGTGTCTCCGGGGGAAGAAAAACATCACTTGGGAACACAGGCGAACTAATGCCAGTGTACTGGAAGAAGCAAAGATCACCAGTGTCGAAGAAATAATTCGTCAATGCCAACTTCGTTGGACTGGTCATGTTGTGCCAATGACTGATCGTCTTCCAAAGCAACTGCTCTATTCTGAACTTAAAAATGGAAAGCATAATGCTGGGGGTCAAGAAAAGAGGTTTAAAGACTCTCTCAAGGGAAATCTTAAAAAATGTAGTATAAACACTGACAACTGGGAAAAAGTGGCCTGCGAGCGCTCCAATTGGAGAACAGCCTTTACCAAAGGTGTCATGGGCTTTGAAGACACTCAAACTCAGGACGAAAGGGAGATACATGCTAAGAGGAAGGCACGACTGGCAAATCCCCACTGTGATCAACTCCCACCCAGAAACCAATGTCCCCACTGTGGAAGGACGCGTGGATCCAGAATTGGCCTCCACAGCCACTTACGGTCCCACTGTAAAAACCGTGTTTATGGAAGACGATCTTACTCAGTTACAAGTACAGCCAAAGAAGACGACAATGACTGTGTCAAATGTCCATTGGGAGATCTAGTTCAGGATGGCAGCAGCTTTTCAGAGTTTTAGGCAGCAGATGTACTGAACTATGGGCGTTCTCAAATAGGTAGCCCAGAGTTAGATGTGACTAGTTAACTGGACTGCAGGCTGAAACATTTCTAATTGGGTGACTTCTTTTCAAGTAATCAACAGAATTTATATCCCTCGTTTCAAGTGTACAAGGTGTTCCTTGCACCCCCCCCCCCAATATTTCCTATTTCCTCAGGCTGTTTAAACATGTGCTTTTCCTGCAGTGGTTGGTTTTTATGCTGCTCTTGTACACTTTTTTGCCATTAGGCTGCATTTATAGAACACAACAAGATGGAAGAAGTGAAATATTGAGATCACACATAGGTGAAGGGGAGTGGGGGGTATAGGGAACCTATAATATCATTTATAATATAATTTGTTAACTGCATTGTATTTACATATAGCAAAGGGAAGCCTGGAGAAATTAGATATATTTTAATTTAGGTAATCTATGTAAAACGCTTATGTTAGAAAATGAATATAGATTTTGAATTTGATGATTGTAATTTTTTTTGCTTTTGAAATAAAAATTTTAAAAAATAGAGAATTGGACTCCAGCAGCATCTGGGAGGGCCGCCAAAACAGACCCCCTCTCTGCTGCAGAGGTAGGAAGGTGGGAAAATCTGAAAGGGTTAAGCCAGCGCCAAGTGCAATTTTCTCAATGAACGTCACTGAGCCCGTAAAAGTCAATGACCTGCTGTCCCCTGGTTGCTCAAAACCATTGCCGACGAATGACAGCGGTCCCTGCCCTCCGGTTTCTTCCGCCAGAATCAATACTATCCTCTCCTGGTTTACGTCACCGTCCAAACAAGAAGCCCTCTTACCTCTGGGTCGTTGGTGTCTAGAGGTTCCATCACCATCTTGTTGTGAGAGGTCCACTCCTCCTTAGTTATGGGGTTTCCATTTGCTTTGGGGAGGCTGGTCATGGCAGCAGAGGTCTGCAGCAGCCCAGAGGGAAAGAACGGCAGAGGATTGGCCAGAGGGCAGGCAAAAGGGAGTCCCAAAACTTTGGAAGCTGAAATTGAGAAAGGATAAGTGAGCTATCAGGCCTGTATACAGTGGTGCCTCGCAAGACAAAAAGAATCCGTTCTGTGATTCTCTTCGTCTAGCGGTTTTCTCGTTTTGCGAAGCAAGCCCATTGAAGGATTAGCGGATTAGCGCAATTAGCGGCTTTTAGCGGCTTATCTGCTGATCGGATCAGCTGATAAGCGGCTTAGCGGCTTAGAAAAAAGGGGGGGAGGGAAAAAAACCAGCAGGAACTCGCAAGACATTTTCGTCTTGCGAAGCAAGCCCATAGGAAATTTGTTTTGCGAAGCACCTCCAAAACGGAAAACTCTTTCGTCTAGCGAGTTTTCCGTCTTGCGAGGCATTCGTCTTGCGGGGCACCACTGTACTCTGCTTTGTGGCCCTTAACAGAGCCACCAAGGAGTTTATGATAATATAGTGGTACCTTAGTTCTCAAACTTAATACGCTCCGGAACTCTGTTCCAAAACCAAAGCAGTCACACAATCAATCAATCAGTAGCTGAACTGGGTTCCACACAATCACAAAAACAAAAGGGCCACAAAAACGCAAAATAAATAGCAAAAACAGACAGACCACAGCATAACGCTAAAAATGGAACTGCGGCACTCAAAACAGAAGCGTAACACTCAAAACGGAGCATGTTCGGCTTCCGAAAAATGTTCGCAAACCGGAACACTTACTTCCGGGTTTGCAGTGTTTGGGTTCCAAGTTGTGTGAGTACCAAGGCGTTTGAGAACCAAGGTACCACTGTAAAATAAATACAAGTACACTTGTAAATATATAGCCAGCGTAACAACAGAGATATTTAAAAACCACAAAAGCGTATGTATTTAAAGATCAGGAAGAAACACCCTGCCCCACGGACCCATTCAAACAGGGGCAGGGAGCCTTCTCCAGACCAAGGGCCACATCCACTTGCAGAGAGCCTTCTGGGGGCCGCTTGCAAGTGGTGGGCGGGGCAGAGGCAACAGTAGGAGGAGCAATGGAGCAAAGCACTTTTATACCACTTTAACAGGCATGGCTGCTCCCAAAGAATCCTGGGAGCTGCAGTTTACCCCTCACAGAGCTATAATTCCCAGCACCCTTAGCAAACTATAGTTCCCAGGGCTCTTTGTGGGGAAAGCCATGTACTTTAAATGTATGGCGTGGCTGCAGTGGACCCCTGCTTCTGAGCTTGGGAGGTGTGAAGCAGGGCAGCCGCCCTGTCTGGAGCAAGACTGACAAGCCAGCCTGCCCAAATCAACAGATGGTTCTCATCTGCTGACCTCCGTGTGACTTGTTGGCAGGACCAGAGCCTTAAACAGGCGCAAACTGCAGCAGGAACAAAGCTCAGGCTGTCTTAACCGGGGGAACTCATCTCGAGTTATTCGTTAACTCCTCAAGGATAGCAAAAAGGCCGTGTGCAGCTAATTGGGCAACTGCAGGCAGCTCGCAATCGCCAAACAGCTAAAGTCCATTTTGAAATACTGCCTAGCGTCCAAGATTGTCCTGGGCATCAGAGGGGCCAGAGCTAAGAATGTCTGGCTTTAAAAACTGCTAACCCAGCATTTTAGGGGGAAGGGCTACATGACCCTCGTTCAGGGTTCGAAATTAGCAGGGCGCCAGGCGCATTTTGCACCTAAAGATTCTCCATTTGCGAGCACTTCAAAAAGTCTGGGTGCTGTTTTTTTGCTGACACTTAAGGATTACTGAAACGCGTGTGCTTTGAAGCTTCGAAGTATATGTTAAAGACAGACAATATGTTAAGGAGTTTAACAATAAAGCGTAGGGTGTTTTGAAAACTGAAGTATGGTACCAATAATTTTATTATCAACACCAAATTAAACATGTGTTAACCATTTCTGATAAAAACGTGATGTTAACAACGTGTCTCTTGTGAATTGTGTGTTGGTTCATGCTTATAAAAATAATAAATAAAGTGTTGCCGACCCCCACCCTCCGTGGCAACTAGACCAGGGGTTGGCAAGGCTTAGCGGGCATGGGCCAGATCACTACCACGGAGATCCGCCGTGGGCCAGACCGGCGCAGCGCGACACTGGAAATTGTGTCTGCACATGTCCGCGGTGCCGGAAATTGCTTCTGTGCATGCCCAGACGCCAAAAATTGCGATTTCTGGCAGCACGGACATGCACAGGCGCGATTTCCGGCATCTAGGCATGCGCAGAAGCGATTTCTGGAGCCGCGGAAGAGAACTAGACATTCTGTTTTGGTGCCCACAACCCAGGTCCCAGAAGCCATTTGGCTCCTAGCTTTTCTATCCCAGTTTCTAACACTGCCCTCGTGGAACCCTTCCAAGTTCAAAATTATCTCTCTCTATATGACTCCCGACGCGGGTGGCGCTGTGGGTTAAACCACAGAGCCTAGGGCTTGCCGATCAGAAGGTCGGCGGTTCGAATCCTCGCGATGGGGTGAGATCCTGTTGTTCGGTCCCTGCTCCTGCCAACCTAGCAGTTCGAAAGCACATCAGAGTGCAAGTAGGACAATGAAAACACGAACCACACGCCTTCTGAATAGTTTCTATCCAAGAGCTCTGATTGCACTAAATAATGATCTCAGGGCCAGTTGCAAGGTTTAGCAAGCAGAGAGTAGGAAGGAATGAGATAGGTTTTAGGTTATGTTTTAGGTTTTAGGTTATGTTATGCCTTAATAGGTCATGTTATATTCTGGATTATGTTATGTTTTATAGATTATGTCTGAATAGGATGAGAGTGTCGGAGATACGTGCAAATGTATATGTGAACCCGGTCTTTGGGTGGGTGTTTGATTTTCGTTGTTGTGTATACTGTGTATATACGGACAATGACAATAAATTTATCTATCTATCTATCTAAGTAGATAAATAGGTACTGCTCTAGCGGGAAGGTAAACGGTGTTTCCGTGCGCTGCTCTGGTTCGCCAGAAGCGGCTTAGTCATGACCCAGAAGCTGCACGCCGGCTCCCTCGGCCAATAAAGTGAGATGAGTGCCACAACCGCAGAGTCGGTCACGACTGGACCTAATGGTCAAGGGTCCTTTATATGACTCCCATGAGCATCAGCTTCAGAACTTCACGAAAAGTTACTAGTTCCAACATAACCTGGGGGGCCACTTTACATACCTTTTGTCCCCCAAAAGCACCTCTGTGTAAGAAACAACACACCCACAATAGCCACGCATGACATTCACAGGCGTCTTTTTATTATAATTTGTGCTTTATTCTGCTGAAAGCTATGCACCCGTCCTCTCCCAAACTGAAACACGCAGCTTAGCAATATTCGTTAAATCCAGGGGCTAAGAAAATATCAGCCAATTAATTGTGTTTCTTTGTTGATTAATTCACTAATTACATTTACCTAAGGGTAAAAACAAACACTCTGAAGGAGGCGCTCCCTGTTTTTAGATGATGTAAACATGCAAGAGAGAAAAAGTGGGGAATGCTTGTTATAAAAACAATGCCCTGCCACCTACCGTTTGTACTTTGTGTTCATTATAATATTTCTGGTTAAGAGGTGTACACCTTTTTTTTTAAGAGTTGAATCAGTTACCTAATCCAGTTTATTTACTTAAGTCTATTTAAATTCTGTTGCAGATCCACAGGGCTCTGGGTGACTGACAATACAACTGGAACAAAGTCATAAAATGCCAATGGGACAATAAAAATACAATATAGACAACAACTGAAACCATTTCAGATTGCAGCCTGGGTGAAAGGCCTGAGTGATCAGCCACATTTTAGCCTCTAAAAACCATCAGCGCAGGCACCAAGGGCCATGAAATTCCAAGGATTAGTTGCCCCAGCAGAAAGGACCTTCCCTCCTGGCCTGATGTTCAGTTTCTGGTGGTGAGACACCATGGAGATTCTCTCACCCTTAACTCCCAGGTAGGGACATACTTGGGAGAGGATCTCGCTCAGTTATTTAGGTCTCAAGTGGTTCAGGGCTTTGCAAGTCATTTGCAAACCCTTGACTTTGGACTGAAACGGTATTGGCAGCTGAAGCTTATTTTAATAGCTGGAATAACATCGCTCTGGCTGGTGGCCTCGTGCAAGACAGGTCACTGTGGGCAAGCTATCCATATTCAGGAATTGGTCATAGCAGCTGAACCAGCCAGTGTTGAGGAAAATAACTCAGTTTAATCATTAAAATTTGCAGCCCTTGTTTAAAAGGGGTAAGCGGCAGCTTAACTGCCCGCCCGCTGTTGGCAGTAAAAATGAGCTGGTTGGCATATTCCAGAAAGACGAGGGGCAGATCTGCACCATGCTTTTATGGCACACCCGACGCTTCAAAGCACAAGACTTTCCCCACAAAATCCAGGGACCTGCTGTTTGTTATGGGTGATGGGAACTGTAGCTCTGTGAGGGGAGAACTACAGTTCCCAGGATTCCTTGGGGGAAGCCATGGGTGACTTTATATGTATGGGGTGGCTCTGCGCTTAGGACTGCAATCCTGTAACACTTAGTCATGAGTAAGTTTCTGGCTTTTGAGGAACATCTACGAATAAAGATGGTTAGCCCTGCACTTTATGGCACATTTTTCATGATCCGCATGTTAATTATTATTGTGTTGATATCCTCTCCCCGTTTTTCTCACAAGTCTGTGATGTTGCCTGTAACATAGCAAATATAGCAAAGTATAACAACACTCCAAACTGTGCTGGATTACAGCTTCCAACATCCCTGGATCGCTACCCATGCTGGCTGAACTGATGGAGAGTCCAGCAACTTCTTGAAGGCTGCAGATTCCCCGTTCCTGGAGGACAAGATCTAACTGCTAACATGCTCTAAAAAACATGGCTGCAAGTATTTACAGGGGAAAGCAGAGACATCACCTTGCCAACAAAGGTCCGTATAGTTAAAGCTATGGTTTTCCCAGTAGTGATGTACGGAAGTGAGAGCTGGACCATAAAGAAGGCTGGTCGCCGAAGAATGGATGCTTTTGAATTATGGTGCTGGAGGAGACTCTTGAGAGTCCCATGGACTGCAAGAAGATCAAACCTATTCATTCTAAAGGAAATCAGCCCTGAGTGCTCACTGGAAGGACAGATCCTGAAGCTGAGGCTCCAATACTTTGGCCACCTCATGAGAAGAGAAGACTCCCTGGAAAAGACCCTGATGTTGGGAAAGATGGAGGGCAAAAGGAGAAGGGGACGACAGAGGACGAGATGGTTGGACAGTGTTCTCGAAGCTACCAGCATGAGTTTGACCAAACTGCGGGAGGCAGTGGGAGACAGGAGTGCCTGGCATGCTCTGGTCCAGGGGGCCACGAAGAGTCGGACACGACTAAACGACTAAACAACAACATTTACAGGGGACTAAACGCCCTCAGGCCTCCTTCAGCCCAGTCCTCTGAAACAGTGAAAACTTTATGCATTTCCACCACCCCCACAAGCTAGGGATCACAAACATTTCACCTTACTTGATAGGTCTCCTCTGCCTTTTAAGAGCCGTGCACAGGGCGGCAAATGCAACAGGTGCAGCTTTTCTAGGGAGAGAAAGTGAGGCTTCACCTGTTGGATTTCTGCCTGCCGCGCAGGAGGAGATAAAATATGGGTGGACAGCCAAGCACAGCACTAGCACGGAAAAGGGGGAAAGAGTCTGCAAACCCACACCCTCAATACTTACCGGATTCCTTAATTCCCCGCCACGTGCTGGAGAATCCCTCGAAAGAAAGGGCAAGTTTCCCCTCGACTCCTAGGCTTAAATCCTCAAGGCCCAGCGCGCTCCGCGGAATGGAACTCTCAGCACTTTCTGCCTCGGTCCGCAGCCAATCAGAGCGATCCGACTGCCAGTCCTCCGTCTGCGTCATAGCCAATCGGGGGAAAGCGGCCCGGGCCTCCCTACCTTGCCTCGCACGCTATTGGCTGAGAGCGTTCGAGCTCCCTTTAGAACGCACAAGCTCTGCCCCCTCCCCGTTATCAGAGCTGCCAGTTTTGATCTTCAGTGCTTTTTTTGCACCTCGGGCAGAGTTCCTCTGAGCATACGCAGAGTATTTTTTCTTTCTTTCAGGAAAACATTTATTGGGCAGCCGTTCCATCAAGAGAGGGGGAGCTGGCGGCTCACTCCGATCATCTTTGCAAAACAAA
Organism: Podarcis bocagei; assembly: GCF_964188305.1. Lineage (NCBI taxonomy): Eukaryota > Metazoa > Chordata > Lepidosauria > Squamata > Lacertidae > Podarcis > Podarcis bocagei. The sequence continues at coordinate 49,323,339 of NC_138139.1, read as the reverse complement.
AACAAAACAACCCAGCTTCATCTGGTATCTCCTGCCTCTGAACCGCGCCAGCTGGTCATTATAGGACCGGTTTAGAAATTTGGGCTCGTGTTTTGTTCTTCCGCTTCCCTCCCTGTCCCTTTTCCTCTGTGTGTCTTTTAAAAAGAAATAAAAATTGTAAACCTGTAGGGCAGAGAATGTCCTGTGTCGACTGGTTGTATGTAAGCAGATCCGGGAGCCATTTTGGCAGAAGAGCAGCGTACAAACGTTCTCTCTATATATATTTATTTAAAGACATAATGAGGAGGTGTACCTGAACATGTGTAGGCTTTTTAAAAAAGCCTTTTCATTTATGATTTACTAATAGACCGTTTCCCCCAAAGAGGGGCCCTAGTATTAAGAAGGAAACAATGGTTGAAACAAAATAACAAGTTTAAATAAAAATAAAACACTAAAAAACTGAACCCAAGAAACAGAATTAAACCCACCAGCAAAAGTAGTGCGTCTTTAGTATTAATATGTTTATTTATTTACATCTCTCCATTCCTACAAGGTGCCCAAGGTAGCATACATGGTTCTGTTCCTCCCTATATAATCCTCACAACAACCTTATGAAGTAGATTAGGCTGAAAGGGAGGGACTAGCCCAAGGTCACCCAGAGAGCTCTATGGCTGAGTGGAGATTTGAACTCTGGTCTCCCAGGTGCTAGTATGACACTCTAACCACTATATATACCCTTGGCAATTTAAATCAATACATACTTTTGTAGGTACAAATCTACTTCATCCGATGCAAGGTTTTAAAAACCACTATAACATACAGAAGAGTCCTGCAGACTGCTTTCTTCCCTGAAGAATACCACCTTTCCTCTAGTGAAAAATAAAAAAAGTTGAAACACTGGCAATACCGGGTGGCAGGTGAAAACAACAAGCAACTCTGTCTCTTCCTGGGGAGGATAAGCAGAGCAGATTGACAGCCTAGAGGGCTGCTTCATACGCATTTCCCGCCCTGAAAGCATTTCAGTGCAGGAAGCAACACAACATACATGTAACTGTCATATGTGATGGTCTTATATAGTGAACGGGGTACACATTCCTTAAATAAATCATAAAATCTATTTATCTGGTGACTTTGGAGGTAACATAGCAGAGAGTATAATCAGACTATACCAATCTTAAAAAGCTGGAAAGACTGAATGGAGCTTTTGGGACGCAATTCATCAACATGATGTTTTCACAAGGTTGCCACTTTTTTCTCCCCACTTGCCTTGCTCCTGTGCTTTTAGAAGTTGGTGGTCACACAAAAAATAAAACTGCAACCCTATGTGTATTTTCTCAAGAGTAAATCCTACAGTGGGACTTACACGTGCCTGAAATTGGGACTGTAGGCAGGCAAAAGATAAATATATCTCCACTGTTCGGTATCCCATTTTCTAATGTTGATGGCATCTGTCTTGAGAGACAATGGAGTGCACTTCTGGACGTGAAGTTCAAACCACTGTGTTAGCAGCCCTGAAGTGACCCCCCCTTAGGTGCAACTGTCTTAGGGTTCTCCATCCTGGATTTGCGTAGGGTTTACTCCTGAGACTTTTCTTCTCCTGAATACTAATACTATTTTATTATTTTCATTTTATTATTTATACCCCATCTGGCTGAGTCCCCCCCCCATCCCACAAGGCAGTAGCAGGGCCAGATTGAGGTTTGATGAGGCCCTAAGCTACTGAAGGTAATAGGGCCCTTTCTATGTCCAGCTGTCCTTTGTCAACAACAAATTGCCATTGTTTTTGTGTTGAATATATGCTATATGGTAATTTATGGACCTAATAGGTATCTAAAGCCATTTGCACATAACAAATAGGAGCCTACACAACACAAAACACTGTTGTTGTATGTAGGTTTTATTTTATTTGCTTTTTATCTTTTATTTTGAAAATTACATCCAGTTGTTTTTTTTCCTTTAATTTTTTTTGGGGCCCCCAAGAGATTGGGACCCTAAGCTATAGCTTGTTTAGCTTATGCGTAAATCCGACACTGGGCAGTGGAGAATTAGGATCAGAGTTGTCCTTCACCTAGATGGGCTACCTCCGCAGGTTGACAAGCTCCATCTGCCCCTCACTTCCCTCTAAAGCATGCAAGGAAACTGCCTACTTAACTATTGGACCCACTATTGGTCTCGTCTGCTCAATCCACCGCAGCCTGTCTCCTAACTCTCAAAGGGTTTGAGACCCATTGGCTCCCCTCACCTGGTTTAGCCGGCCAGTTGAAGCTGTTTCTGAGCTGCGGCTGCTGTCACATGCTTCCAGCTTCCAGGAGCCACAGGTGAGAGCTGAGGGGTCTACTAATAAACTACAATTTCCATGATTCTTTGAGGGAAGCCATGACTGTTTAAAGAGGTATAATACTGCTTTAAATGTATAGTACAGCTGAAACTGTCATCTAACCTCCCAACAAACAAATCAGAAGGAATGTTCCTTAAATAGTCAATACCGTCTACTCTCCTTGAAAACATACTGCCTGTGACAATGGAGGAAATACACAGTGATTAGTAGTCATTGATTTATCCGTCATGAATTTGTCCAATCCTCTTTTAAAGCCACCCCAGTTGGTGACCAAAATAAAAACATGCCGCATATTACAACTAGTCCAAGGGTTAAATTCCATTAATAACATATAGGGGAAGAAGAGGCTGGAATAAATTAGATTCTCAAAATTCCCCTAAACAAAGACGTGTGGAAAGAAGAAGGAAAAGATTCAGGCCAAGATTATTCACCGCTGGGAAGAACACTCTGTTAAAGTCTTCTAGAGAAAACGTGTTAGATTGCTCCAGGAATCGGAACCAGCGAAGACATCTGTTGGAAGAGCCAAAAAGAAGGGGTGAGTCTTCCTGATCCCTGTCTTAGCCAGTAGTGTAAAACAAAATAGAATTTTAATGTATTTTTATTAGCAGCTAGAGAGATGAGGGAAAGATATGGTCTGGTGGAACTGGTGTAGTGGCGATAAATTTTATTTAGCTATAACGAGGAAGCCTCAAAAGCTTGCCAAAATAACAACACAAGTAATATATAAATCTGAACGATCAAGGAGCAGAAATATAACATCAAAGCTTGAAAAGATGAACAGCAACATTTCACCCATATTTAGCAGCAAATACCGAAATTTCAATACACGCCTTCTTAAAAAGATCATTGTTTAAGGCCAACTGAGACAAAGGTTGCCTTAGCTCAATTAAGTTCTTTAATTTGCCACAATGAATTCCAATTTCAGTTGGACTGACGTTGCAGACAGTTGCAGTAACTAACATAACCCTGTATTTTCTTCCCTGATTGGCTTTTCCTAAAGTGTTTATTTTCTCAAATATTTGGATGATTTTTATAAGATTTCAGGAGGATGAATACTTCACTGGGAATGGAGAACAGCTCTTCGTTGACCTTCCGGTCTAATATGACCTGGTGGCAGGAGAACACGACCTCTTCTCACACCGACCGCTATCTGGGCCTTCAAAAATGCATGCACCTCCTGTCCATAGTGATTTACAGCGTTGCTTGTCTCCTCGGGGTGACCGGGAATGGCCTAGTGATCTGGATTGCAGGCTTCAAGATGAAGAAGACGGTGAACGTAGTCTGGTTTCTCAACCTGGCCATTGCGGATTTCGTCTTCACGTTTTTTCTGCCCTTCAGCATCGCCTACACATCTCTGGGCTTCCACTGGCCTTTTGGGAAACTTCTGTGCAAGCTGAACAGCACCATTGCCTTCCTGAACATGTTTGCCAGTGTCTTCCTCTTGATGATCATTAGCATGGATCGGTGTGCTCTGGTCGTTTACCCAGTGTGGTCCAGAAACTACCGAACCACAAAACTGGCATATGGCATCGCTCTGGTGACATGGGTCACAGCTTTCATCATCAGCTCTCCGTACCTCATTTTTCGAGACACCGCAACGAACTCCAGGAACGTTACCAGCTGCTTCAATAACTTTGCTCTGTCCGACAATTACAATACCGAGGAGACCCGAAGGCTTTGGAGGATGAGGCACAAAGCCATGATCATATCCAGGTTCCTGTTTGGTTTCCTCTTTCCCTTCACCGTGATCCTGGTCTGCTACAGCATCGTGGCAGTCAGGATGAAACGGAGACGTCTAACCAAGTCCACCAAACCTTTCAGGATCATCATAGCTGTGACAGTGTCGTTTTTCATCTGCTATTTCCCGTATCACATCTTCTCCTTGCTAGAGATGTCCAAGGGTTCTGCAAATCATGAACTCAAGATGGCTTTATTATTGGGAATCCCTTTGGCCTCCAGTTTGGCGTTCTTCAACAGTTGCATCAACCCCATCCTTTATGTGTTTGTAGGGCAGAAGAAGTTCCGTCAGTCGGTAATCGTGGCCTTTGAGGGGGCTTTTGGAGAGGACTTTATCCTGTCTCTATCCAGCAAGAGAAAATCTAGATCCATCTCTCAGGCAGAGATTCAGGTGACTTCTGAAGTCAGTAGATGATTGGAAGACATCTGCTGCCAATTAACCACAAAGGGCCATTACTTAGTCAGTCCTTGTTTATGATTCATATGTACATCCATGCACACAAACTCACTGGGGTCTTCTTGATTTCACTGGGTTTCCACAACTTGGAATCACATTGCCCTTTGCCAAAACAGTTACTAGCACAAGTGGTTACTGTGCGTATGACTCTTCCAAATAACATTTTCTAAAGGCATTTCCAGACTGTTGCTAGCTTGCAAGTGGGATTCTAGTGCATACCACAAATTCAGGTTCTGCAATTAAAGCTGATTTGATGTTCTTGCTTAACAAACCTGTTTTTCCCTTCCCACTAAAAATAAATAAATTTCAAACTTCTTGCCATAAGGAAAGCGATGGAGATAAAGCACTGCAATTTTTGGGTTAGCACTTGCTTGATACAGCATCATATAACTTCCCCCAAAACAAATCAGAATGAATGCTCAGTAAAAATTCAGTATGACCTCCTTGAAAACTTTGTGCAAATGTATCAGGATGAATGCTCACTATTATTTAATATTTTATTTTGTCTTAATAAAGGTATTGCCTTAATGCGGATTTTTTTTTCTTAATGGATCAACACAACAGCCTATTATTTTCTTTTTCTTATGGCTTCTTCAAATGGTTGCAACCAGTGAGTGGATGGATATCCCAATGGCTTTGCAGAGGGGAGGGCTGTATATCAGTGGCAGAAAATCTACCTTTCATGCAGAAGGTTCCATGTTCCATCCCCATCATCTCCAAGCAGGGCCGAAAGAGACTCCCTGACTGAAACCCCTGAAGAGCTGCTGCCAGTCAGTGTAGACAGTACCATGCAAGATGGACCAATGATCTGATAAGGCAGCTTCCTAGGTTCCTATATTCCATTATCCTGCAAGTCCCATTCACAGACAATAGCGTCATAGTTAATGTATTGTTCACACCACCCAAATCTTTGAGTGGTACGAGATTCCAGGGGTTCCAGGCGCTTACTCAGGGTTTGTGTTTTCTTTGGAATGAGGTATAGCAGAGACTGTGGTGTCTTTAGGATATATGGGGTATTTATACATAAATTGCCCTTGCTTGGCAGGGGGTTGGACTCGATGGCCCTTGTAGTCTCTTCCAACTCTATGATTCTATGAAATACAATCCGACAGAGGGGTTCACAGCATTAACACCCCAAGAGGGTCTCTTGCCACAGCCTTGGATTCCAAAAGAAACCAGGCATAGCTGTGTCTCCCAACTGCCTAACCTGCAGCCTGCCATCACTCAGCTCTCAACTTTGCCCTGTCTTTCTAACTATCAGCAAGTTGAGGGAGGGGAGGGGGGCATCCATTTGCCATCTGGCACAGAGCCACTTACTTTGCTACATTAATACCATATACTTAATGACCATTACGTCACCAGGAAGCTAGCCTGGCTATTCCAGGAATTGAATCTGTGTTAGATCCAGAAATTAGAAGCAGAGGTAAGGCATACAGCTTACCCGCCCCCCGAAACTCGTAACAGTATATTACTATAACTCTCGAAAGTACCATTTAGTTGCGTCTCTCATTTGTTGGTTCGAAGAAGAAACACATCTGTACTTTTATTAAATACTTAACAATCTTTTAACAAACAGCTGAATTTCTCATTGGCTTTCAGGTGATGACAAATGTATTAAGCTGCACCCCAATCTATCACTATGTTTTGGAGCAAACGATCTCTTTTCTTTTTCAATCAATTTTCTTTAATTGTTACTGTAATCTAGGATTTTTATTAAGGGGATGAGAATGGTTTCAAAGAGGATAGAATATAAGAAAGAGAGGAAGAGTGGTGAATGAAGTGTGTTGGGGGGGGAATACAATTAAAATACTTGGGTCTCCTGTTGCTGTGTTAGGGATTTCTGTCCCTAACATTTCCAGGTAAGTCTGGAAAGGTCCCTTGCTCGAAACCTTTGTGAGATGATGTCAGCCAAGGTATAGACAATTTTGAGCTAGCTAGACAGACTAGGATAAAGCAGATTTCTATGTTCCTAAAGACAGCTCCAGAGAAATTCCTTTTCTTGCTTGCCTTGTGCAACTCATCTTTCAAGGTCTTTTAAACTTTAACATATGACTTTGAAAGGGGTGTGGAGTGGGTGGGAAGGCTTTCACAAAGCTCGGGGCAATTTTGTCCTGCAAAGCTGTTTGCAGTTCTTGAGAAACCGTGTTCAGTCCTGATGACTGGGAAAGTTGGCAGGAGCCTGAAGATGGGAGTGGTGGTGGGGAGGCGTTCCCGGAGGCTGGCCTTTGAGAGGATAGACTGGTAGTGTATGAAAAGGAGGGCCGCATTCAGCAGCGGCTGGTGCCCCTTGATTGGGTGGAAAGCAGTGAGGCCAACTAAACTTGGAGCCAGAGCCAATGACAGGGGGAGCCCTCCAATTCTAGATCTGCCCTCATCTTGTGGTGGTTGGTGCCCACCAGGACTGGCAGGAAGAGAAGAAGGGAAAGCTATTGCTCATGACAGACAGAGTCTAGTTTTTGTCCCCATCTTCCTCTGTGTTGAGCAGTGGATGAGACTCTTGATCTGAGGGTCATGGGTTCGAGGCCCAAGTTGGATGATAGATTCCTGCGCTGCAGAGCGTTGGACCAGACGATCCTCACGGTCCCTACCAACTCTACAGTTCTGCGAGTTCTGCAAAACCAGCAATGAGACTAAAGAGGTGGAAGTCAACAGGCAGTGCCACCGCCTGCACTGGTTGCAAGCAAGAAGGCAGGCAGGTGGAGCCTGGCTGAGGGAAGTGTGAGGTTGGTGGGGCAGTGCCAACTTCTGCTGTCCCCATCTCCCTTCCTCCCAAGTTCTACAAGGGCAAAACTGAGACGGAGGAGGAAGAAGCTGACAGCCAGGGGACCTCTTGGGATGGACGAAAGCAGGAGGGGCTGGCTAAGGGCAGACTGAAGCTGGTGGGGCAGGGCCCCATTCACCCTAATGGACCACCTTCCACCAGCCACAGGGGTGCGTCAAACCACTCGGTGTCTGTAAAAAGCAAGCTTCAGTAGAGGCGAGCATGCGAGGAAAGATACTCTGCCAGAAGGACAGAAAGAATGAGTGGCGATTTGATGCGCATGGCAGGTCTGCTGAATCCTGCAGCTTCCGTGCATTGCTCCACAATAAATGTGTGGCCATGTTACTCAATTGCTGAAGAGGACCCAGACATCTTTGCTCAAGGGAAATCAAATTTCCCCAGCATTCAAACCGTGGTTGCACAATTGTTATTGACACAGCCAGGATTTGTTCAGTAAATTCACCAAGTATACTCTTCTCTTCTCTTCTCTCTCTTCCCACCTGAAAGTAGTTCCTATAAATACTGAGTGAACTGAATATGATTTAAGTTCCTTCTGTAGTGGAATTTTAAATTCAATTCTGTTTTAATTTTAATTCAATGTTTCATCACACTTAAATCTCTGTTTGATTGTGGTCATTGCATTTACCATTTTTACCTATCTAAGAAGTGGCCCTACTGTTTAAGCTTTTCCATTGTTACACCCCCCCCCCCGCAAATTATTCACACAATATTCTGTGTGTGTTTCAATGTCTTCTTAAGTATATTTTATACTTCAGCACAGCAGCTTGTAAAATTCTGAAGATTGAAAAAAAAAAAAGCTGATGACCACGTGAATGAATTGTGAATTGAACTGGAATGGAGTTAGTTCCCATTTGGAGGGGGCAAACTGGAACTGGAACTAATTCATTTTTGGAGGGAGTAAACTGGAACTAGCTCCTTTTTAAAATGAACTTTCCAAGCACTGTATCTTCAACTTCCAGAAAAGTATTTAAAGAAGCGTATACAACTGACAGATTAATGAATTAATCAATCTATCTATCCAAGTGTTAGTGGGAACACACACACACACACAAACAACAACAACAACAAACAAACACACTGCTGAACTACTTGGAACACAGATGAAACTGAACATCAGGTCCATAATCCATTTCTTAACAACTCTGTCATATTATCTAGTCATCTTATCTATTTCAGCTGCATCCTGACCAATTCCTTTCTATGTGTCTTATCTGCAATTCAGTTTGCAGCTGAATGCTTTTAAACAATCCACTTCTGGGCAGAGTTAACTGGCAGCAATTGCAAAAACAAACAGTGGGATGGAAAATTGATTTTCTTTTTCCCATAGAGCTGCAAGGTTCAATACAGGACAGAGCTTCTGGGGTCTGTCTTGTATTTGCACAGAATGCATAAGTGCCATGACTTCCTGCCTGGACTAGCA